>NC_060138.1:1084199232-1085449232 GCF_021461385.2 Schistocerca piceifrons
TGGAATTATTATGTTCTTCTTGAAGTCTGAGGGTATTTCACCCGTCTCGTGCATCTTGCTCACCAGACGGTAGAGTTTTGTCAGGGCTGGCTCTCCCAAGACTATCACTGGTTCTAAGGGAATGTTGTCTACCACCGGGGCCTTGTTTAGAATTAGGTCTTTCAGTGCTCCGTCAAATTCTTCACGCAGTATCGTATCTCCCATTTCATCTTCAGCTCTTCTATTTCCATAATATTGACCTCGAGTACATTGCCCTTGTATAGACCCTCCATATCCTCCTTCCACCATTCTGCTTTCCCTTCTTTGCTTAGAACTGGTTTTCCATCTGAGCTCATGATATTCATACAAGTGGTTCTCTTTTCATCAAACGTCTCTTTAATTTTCTAGTAAGCAGTATCTATCTTACCCCTAGTGATATATGACTACACACCTTTACATTTGTCCTCTAGCCATACCTGCTTAGCCATTTTGCACTTCCTGTCAATCTCATTTTTGAGACGTTTGTATTCCTTTTCGACAGCTTCATCTGCAACATTTTTATATTTTCTCCTTTCATCAGTTAAATTCAATATCTCTTCTTTTACCCAAGGATTTCTACAAGCACTCATCTTTTTACCTACTTGATCCTCTGCTGCCTACACTACTTCATCTCTCAAAGTTACCCATTCTTCTTCTACTGTATTTCTTTCCCCTGTTCTTGTTTCTTTGACCTGTTCTTGTCAATTGTTCCCTAATGCTCTCTCTGAAACCCTCTACAACCTCTGGTTGTTTCAGTTTATCCAGGCCACTTTTCTCCTTAAATTCCCTCCTTTTTGCAGTTTCTTCAGTTTTAATCTACAGTTCATAACCAATAGATTGTGGTCAGAGTCCACATCTGCCCCTGGAAATGTCTTACAATTTAAAACCTGGTTCCTAAACCTCAGTCTACCCATTATATAATCTATCTGAAACCTTCCAGTGTATCCAGGCCTCTCCCACATATAAAACTTCTTTCATGATTCTTAAACCAAGTGTTAGCTAAGATTAAGTTATGCTCTGTGCAAAATTCTACCAGGCAGCTTCCTCTTTCATTCCTTATCCCCATTCCATAATCACCTACTACTTTTCCTTCTCTTCCTTTTTCCTACTATCAAATTCCAGTCCCCATGACTATTAAATTTTTGTCTCCCTTCACTATCTGGATAATTCCTTTTGCCTCATCATACATTTCTTCAATCTCTTCATCATCTGTGGAGCTAGTTGGCATATAAACTTGTACTACTGTTGTAGATGTGGGCTTTGTGTCCATCTTGGCTACAATAATGCATTCACTATGCTGTTTGTAGTAGCTTACCCGCACTCCTATTTTTTTATTGATTATTAAACCTACTCCTGCATTACCGTATTTGATTTTGTATTTATAGCCCTGTATTCACCTGACGAGAAGTCTTGTTCCTCCTGCCACCAATCTTCACTAATTCCCACTATTTCTAACTTTAACCTATCTATTTCTCTTTTCAAATTTTCTAACCTCCCTAGCTGTTTAAGGATTCTGACATTCCACTCTTCGATCCGTAGAACGCCAGTTTTCTTTCTCCTGATAACAAAGTCCTCCTGAGTAGTCCCTGCCTGGAGATCTGAATGGGGACTATTTTACCTCTGGAATATTTAACCCAAGAGGAAGCCATCATCATTTAAGCATACAGTAAAGCTGCATGCCCCCAGGAGAAATTATGGCTATAGTTTCCCCTTGCTTTCAGCCATTTGCAGTACCAGGACAGCAAGGTCGTTTTGGTTAATGTTACAAAGCCAGATTAGCATGCAAGCCTCCCCACCAACGGCAAGGTCCATGGTTCATGGGAAGATGATGATCAGAAGACAGTTTATTATAACGTCAAAGCACAATATCTCGCACTTTAACATTTTATAAAATAATCATAACAAGGTTTCTGTTGACCATTACAATGGATTTCAGTTAAACACTGTTTGAAATCAGCTAGCATACATAATATTAAGAGATTGTAATAATTCAACATTAACCATGCCTACACTCAGACTTGAGTGCATTCTGAAGACTCTTCTGAGCTATTCACCCTTTGACATAGATTAACATATATTCTGGAGTGCTACACATTTTTTGTCATGTATGGGCAGTTACTACATCAGCAAGTAACAAATACATCTTTATGTGCCACAAAAGAAATATCCATTTCAGGAAATGCTATAAATATGATTATGCTCCTATCTCCAAACAAACATGCTTGATCAAACAAAACAGCTAAAATAACCAAAAACAAGATTTCAGAAGATAATTCCAAAATAATCAAGAGAAGAAGATAAACAGAAGGAATAACATAAAAATCTGCCAAGAGCCAGAAATGTGCTATGGGCACTGATATGAGTGATAAGAATAACAAGTGGAGACCACCATAGATCTACATGTAGAAAGCTTTCCAAGCAATCTGAAATCTTCACATCTATTGCAGAATATATATTCTTCCTCATGTGTTTCATTTTAGGGGGGAAAAGGCCCCTTTTAAACCCAACAAAGTATCACACAGTCATGATACCTGTGTGAAGATCAAAGTTCTCAAAAACGTGTTAATATTCAGCAACAAACTACTTGAAGTCTTGATGTACAGGTTAAGGTTGTTGAAATGATTCTGTGCGCTTTGATATGTTATGTTTGAGGTACTCCTACGGCTTAGTGCGGCAGTTGGAGACCTCCATTCAGGTCGCTGAGATCAGTGCAAGTTTTTGCTGACAGTCTGCAGTACTGTACAGCATGTCACAGTGTACAATGGATTGGGAGATTCCATGGTGGAGCCATGCAACAATCACAAATACTGTATGTAGCTACAGAAAAAAGAAAAATGATACTCAATGTAAAAGAGGAGAGTTATGTTTGCTACAGTTCAAGCACTCAAGTTAGAGTCTGAAGTATTATCGTACTTTTGAGAGAATAAATCAATCATTAATATGCACGACTACTCTGCAATTCACAATAAAGTGGCAGCAGGGTGTTCTCCACACCAAATTCAGACTATTTCTCTACCATTCCACTCCCTCAAAGTGCATGCAAAAATGAACACTTAAATCTTTCTGTATAACCTCTGATTTCTCTTATTTTATCATAATGATGATCTCACCCAGAGTAGGTGGGCAACAACATAATATTTCTGCATTTGGAGGAGAAAATAAGAGAGTGAAATATTGTGCAAAAATCCTTCCGCAACTAAAAATGCCACTGTTTAATGATTGCCTCCTCAGCTCACTATATTTGTGACACTCTCTCCCCTATTTCACAATAATACAAAATAGCTGACATCCCTTGGACTTTTTCAATGTCCACCTTCAATCCTATCTGGTAAGGATGCTATATTACATGGCAACACTAGCAGTGAATGGACAACCATAGTGCACACACTCTCTTTAGTACACCTGTTGCATCTTCTAAGTGTTCTGCCAATAAAAGACAGTCTTTGATTTGCCTTCCCCATAATTTTATCTACGTGATCATTCCAATTTAAGTGTGTGAATTGTAATTCCTGGGTATTTAGTTAAATTGATAGTGTTTAATTTTATGTGATTTATTGTGTAACTGAAGTTTAGCAGACTCCTTTTAAGACTCATGCGGATGCCGTAAGCTTTTTATAATTTAAGGGCAACACCATTTTTCGCAGCATACACATCACAGATTGCGAGGCAAAAGTCTTTCTGGTCTTGACTCAAGGGCCGTGGGACAAACCTGGTGGTAACACGATGCATTCCAAGATACTGTGCCAGTATTTTATCACATGATAGAACTGAAATGTTATGTTGTTCTGCAATCTTTCAGATAGTCAGTCTTCGATTGGCACGCACAATTTCATTGACATTCCTGACATGAGTGTCGTCAGTAGACATCAAAGGGCGTCCTCAAGAAGGGTCATCTTTAACTTTTCTCTAGCCATTTTTTAAACATGTGAACCATTCATACCACAGCGTATGATTTAAGCACCATAGGCTTCCTGCATCGTTTGGTGTGTCTCTAAAGATTTTTTTTTTTTTCACGCAAAATTTAATGTAGACGTGTTGTTCCTTTAAATCTGCTGTCTTGAAACTCAAACTGTGCAACACAACGTTCTACTCAATACAGCACTGAAAAATAACTAACAAACATACAACAATGAACTTCCAACACATTAAACACAGACATGTGCAGGGATGCCAACCGCATTTTGCTCCAGCACACCATTTGTGCAAAATTATCAATGTTCTGAGATTTTTGAATGGACCTCGTATACTGCCCAGAGGAGGGAAGGAATGACATTACTTTCATTATGACCTTCACAAATAAGTGAACAAAATTAACAAGCTAGACCATGTTGTCATCGCTGGTAGTTTTAATGCAAGAGTTGGAAATCTACCTATACCAGGAATAGTATCATTATTTGGAGAAAAAGACCCTTAATAATGATTGATGGGAGCTATGCCAATTTGCCTCTTTTAATAATTTTAAAATTACTAACACATTTCACAGAAATAATGAAATTCACAAGTTTACTTGCAATGTACGAGGACTGAGGTCTGTGATTGATTAATATACTAATTAATAAAAAAAGGAAGAACCTTATGCAAGATTTACATGTTTATAGAGGAAGCAACATAGGTAACAGCGACCAATTCATTTTAGGCAGCAAAATAATGCAACTATTAAAATGGAAGAAAACAAAGAAACCTCAAAAGAAGCCACAACATGAGTTTTTCAAAATACATCTCCTGTCAGAATATAATATTAAGAAACATTATCAAGACAGCCTCCACGAAAAGCTTGCTTCACTGCCAATCAATAAAGATGACAGACACAGAATGGAATAATATTAAGACCTACATCAATGAAGCAGCCTCAGAAGCACTTGATAAAGGGGATGAAACAGATGAGAAAAAATGACCCAGAATTTGGAACACAGAAATTAAAGAAGCCATTACAGAAAAACAAGTAGCTTATTTGCAGTTTCTACAAACAAAAACCTCATCAGAGAGATGGGAAACATACAAAACAAACAGGAATGCAGTGGAACAAATAGTGTGCAAAGCACACCAAGAGTTATGGGACTCATTCAGAAGTATGTTAGAACATGACATACGTGGCAGACAGCAAGGGATTTCAAACTGATTCCATGATTATTTCAAATTTATTCTGTATTTCTAGTTTTCTATAAGGCTTTTGACACTGTACCTCGCAAGCAACTTGTAGTAAAATTGTGTGCTTATGGAATACCTATACAAATGATTTAGGAGACAATCTGAGCAGCCACCTTAGGTTGTTTGCAGGTGATCACCCAGTTTGCAGGTGATCATCCAGTTTGCAGGTGATCATCCAGTAAAATCATCAGAAGAGCAAAAGAAACTGCAAAATGATTTAGAAAAGATACTTGTATGGTGCAAAAATTGGCAACTGACCCTAAATAATGACAAATGCTAAAAGAAATACGTTAAACTTTGGTTACATGATAAATCAGTCAAATGTAGAGGTAAATTCAACTAAATGCCTAGGAATTACAAACTACTTAAATTGGAAAAACACATAGAAAATGTTGTGGTGAAGGCAAACCAAAGACTGCATTTTATTGGCAGAACACTTAGAAGATGTAACAGATCTACTATAGAGACTGCCTACACTATGTTTGTCTGTCCTCTTTTGGAGTACTCCTTTGCGGTGTGAGATCCTTACCAGAAAGGGGTAACTAAGTACATCAAGAAAGTTCAAAGAAGACCAGCACATTTTGTATTATCAAGAAATAGGGGAGAGAGTGTCACTGACATGATACAGGATTTGGGGTGGATGTCATTAAAACAAAGGCATTTTTCATGGAGACAAAATCTTCTCATGAAATTTCAATTACCAACATCCCCCTTCAAATGCGAAAACATTTTGTTGATGCCAACCTACATAAGGAGAAATGATCACCATAATGAAATAAGAAATCGTAGCTCGCACGGAAAGATATAGGTATCTGTTTTTTTCCACGAGCTGTTCGAGATTGGAATAATAGAGAATTATTGTGAAGGTGGTTTAATGAACCCTCTGCCAGGCACTCACATGCGGCTTGCAGAGTATCCATATAGATACTGATTTACAAGAAATACAACAGTGAAATTAGTAATAAAACAAAAATACAGTGAAACCCCTATTTTACGTTTTCCTGTGGTCCAGACTTAAAAATGCAAAATTGAGGAAAACACAGAATCGAATAAAATGTTAAAACCCCCCATAATATGAGCAAAGACACATGTAATTGCCTTATACGATTAAATATTGCAATCTTCTCCAATACTTTGTATAAAATCTAAGTACAGTACAGTAAAGTGTTTATACAATAATTTGTGGTAATGAATTTCATCAGTTCTTAAAAAGTCACAGATGTGTAACAGCATGTAAAAACTCATCAAAGAATTGAAATTGGTATCTGGGTACAAGGTAACGGAGCTATTTTACAACATGCTACAACCACAAATTATTTGTTCAAAACACACATTTTCGAGAGATCATCCTTTGTGCTTACCCAGAGAAAAGCAAAAACTAATGAACATGTTGAATTAAACCAAAAACATCACAGCAGCTAAGTGGTTAAACCAAAAGCATAAATGCGAACATCTGCTAAATGATGAACTTTGTCACCATTGCTTTCTTATGAGCCATACTTCATATGCTCACCACCATTACAGTGTTATTTCAAAATTGGTGAGAGAAACAGAGATGCAACTGTATTGTATCAGATTTGAACACAAAAGTCTTTCAAATACATTATCATAAAACTCTTGCTCTATTTCTGTGTGACATCTCTGCCATAGCACATCATCTTCATAAAAAGTATATTTTCTGCACTTCACAAAATGCTTTCGTCCGTACCTGCATTCTCATAGCTGAAGGGCCACTCCCCCTCGCCCCACATCCAGTATGTGAGCGCATTTTATGTGTGTTACTATGGTGTAGTGGCTGTGCTGCCTATTGAGTGACTTAACAAGTTGCCAGCCAATAAGAGTTCACTAGCCAGAAATGGGCAACATTTTCTCGATTATGACCGAGCATATTCTTCAAGACTCAGTGTTTGAATTTAAAAGGTTGATGACTTATATTGATGCTAAATACAGTACATCGGAAATACATGCAAAATGATGAGACTGAGTTCTAAGTGACATAAGAAAAGGTAGTGGCTGGGCCCCTTTGTCATGTATTGGCTCAGTCCAGAACACTTCATGTCAACTGCCTTGTTTTTCCATTACCACTGCATCCCAGCAGCAGTTGTATTGTAACTGTGTGGTGAAGCTAAATATTGCAAGCTGTGTTGGTAACACCGATTGTGGATTACATCAGCATTTCCTCTCTCACATCTCCCCTCTCCAGAACAGCCTAAAATATTCCCTTAACTCCACAACCACCCATGAGAACGATCTGTCTTTTGTGCCCCTTATACCTCATTCAGTCACATCAAATGTCAATAGGATGAAAATGGGATGAAGTCAAGAGAGATGACGAGTAAGAACTTAGAATCGAGGAATACTTTACTCGGAAAAAATGTAAAATTCAGGAATTTGATATTATGTTTTTTTTTTTTTACAGGGGCTATGAATTTACAGTGTAGAATTGCGAAAACAAAATCGGAGAATGTAAAATCAAAGTACCGTTGCAATGGCAACCCGAGGAAAATACCCAGTCAAAACAAAAATTGTTTTGGATAATTCAGTTTTAGAACAAGTCTCTCAAATTTCTTATTCAGAGTGTGCTGTAAGTTTTGATTTTGATATTGATATTGAAAATAAAATATACAAATTCTAAGCTGTCTGTGGTACCATCAGGACAACATTTGATATAAACTACAAAACGAAACAATCACGAAATTCTATAAAGCGAATGTGGTTCCTTTGTTATCCTCTGAAAGAAAAAGCTGGGAAAAAGATACTAGAACAGAACGTTTTCAACATGAATTAAAACATTCAAAAGTGTCATGAAGATTGGAGACAACTCCTCATGAGAACACCACGTCATGGGATTCCCCAGAAGATACTGAACTACAAGCTGAAAGGGAAAAGCAAAATTGGGAGGCCTCAGAAAATATGGGAATGATTTTCTTTGTGAGTTTGGAACAAGCAACAGCCTAATCCCTGAAAAGAAGAAGAAGAAGAAGAAGAAGAAGATGATGATGATGATGATGATGACTTTTAAATTGTTCATTGTGATACCTTCCTGTTCCTTTGTCTGATTACAATTAAATGTTTTTGCTTTCTCTATGTGCTTGGAGAGGATTTTAGTGAAAATTTTGTACATTAGAGAGATGAAGTTAACAGGTAAGGAATCTAATTTTTTTCTGTATTTCTTCTTATGAAATAGAATAGTTACAGCATTGTTCCAGTTTTGGAGCCATGTCTTATTTCACAGTCATTCTGCAAATAATTTTTCAAATTCCTTTGTACTGCATTTACTCCAGTTTTCATCATCCAACAATCTGACATCACACATGTCAAAACTGCTTTACCAAAACTTTTGGATTTATAGTTGGACTACATTGATAAACATTAGTTTCTCCATGCCTGCATGATGATGCCTTTGATTCCGCAACTGATGTTCAGTTTATGAAAAGCTGCTCCAGTCACTGTTTTTTTTTTTTTAGAATCTTATTAAGTTAACTGCTTAGGTGAAGTTAATAAAGTTCTAAGAAAAGTAACCAGAGCAGCTTTTCATTAATTAAAATACAGCAAATTATGAGCCTGAGTGTTACATAACTCTCTTGAATGCATAATCCTTATTTCACAATCAACACAATTCAATCTGTGAACAAGTTACACTGTATGCAGAATACTCCAAATGGTGCATAGATCAATTTATACATCATTTTATTTGCCAGGTTTCCATGATCTATTAATGATATCAGCAATAAACTTACCGATATTGGAAGATTTGCACACATTACTTTGTCTGTATCTTTTATATGACCTTTATTTGATAGAAACCATTTCTGCAGACAAAAATAAATGATTAGAAACAAAACCATAAAATGAAAGGAAAATAAACAGACTTATGTACCATTTTACAAACCTTTAAGGCCTGTGCAGTATTACATTCACAAGACAGTTTATTTCCAGCCAGGTTTATACTTAACATATTTCTGTTTCGACTAAATGTGTCAGTCAGAAAATATGTTGGCACCTAAAACATTGGACAATATATCATTTTCAAAACCACATTTGGAAAACATGATAAAGATATTATAACACAAAGATTATAAAGCTGAAACATTTTGTCCAAAATCTTCAATTATATTACTGAGGTTTCTGCATTATACAGTAGAAGAAATACATTCAATCACAAATTCATTATAAATTATCAATTACACTTTGTAATACGAGTTCCTGCATGGTGAACATTTATACTGAATACATTATCAACTGTAGCTGTTATTCTGTTTGTCAGTTGGAAGACTGGTTTGCTGCAGCTCTCCATGCTATTTGATCTTGTGCAAGCCTCTTCATCCCTTTGAACCTGTTTACTGATTCATCTCTTGGTCTCTCTATGATTTTATCACCCCCCCCCCCCCCCCCCCACACACACACACACACACACTTCCCTAAATTGGCGATACCTTGATGTCTCGGAGTGGACACTATCAATCAATCCCTTTTTTTAGTCAAGCTGTGCCAAAAGTTTCTTTCCTCCACAATTCTATTCAGTAGCTCCTCACTAATTACGCAATCTACCCATCTAATCTTGCCGAGCAAAGTGGGTGGCGTGGCGTGGTGGTTAGCACACTGGACTCGCATTCAAGAGGACGACAGTTCAAACCCAAGTCCAGCAATCCAGATTCGGTTTTCCGTGATTTCCCTAAATTTCTTCAGATAAATATCAGGATGGTTCCTTTGAAAGGGCATGCTCCATTTCTTTCCCCACCCTTGACAAAATCCAAGCTTGTGGTCAGTTTATAATGACCTTGATGTTGACAACCTTAAACCCAAACTTCATTTCTTTCTCATCTAATCTTCAGCATTCTTCTGTAGCACCACACTTCAAAAGTTTCTTCTTGCCTGAACTGTTAATTGCCCACATTTCACTTTCGTACAAGTCTACATTCCAGACAAACACCTTCAGAAAAGACTTTCTATCACTTAAATTTATATTAGATGTTAACAAATTCTTTTTCTGAAATGCTGTTCTTGTCATTGTCAGTTTACATTTTATATTCTCTCTACTTGGGCCTTCATCTGTTATTTTGCTGCCCAAATAGCAGAACCCATATACCACTTTTAGTGTCTCATTTCCTAATCTAATTCCCTCAGCATCACCTGATTCAGATGGACTACATTCCGTTATTCTTGTTTTGCTTTTGTTAATTTCTTTCCTTTCAAGACACTGTCCATTCCATTCAACTGCTCCTCCAAGTATTTTGCTGCCTCTGACAGAATTATATTGTTGTAAGCAAATCTCAAAGTTTTTATTTCTTCTCTTGAACTTTAATTTCTGCTCCAAATTTTTCTTTGGTTTCCTTTATTGCTTGTCCAAGGCATATACTGAACAACATCAAGGATAGGCTACAATCCTGTCTCACTCCCTTTCCAACCACTGCTTCCCTTTCATGCCCATTGACTCTTACAACAGTTGTCTGGTCCCAGTAGAAGTTGTAAATAGCCTTCTGCTGCCTGTATTTTACTCCTGCTACCATCAGAATTTCAAAGTGAGTGTTCCAATGGACATTGCCAAAAGCTTTTTCTAAATCCACATATGCTGTGAACGTAGGTTTGCCTTTCCTTAACCTATCTGTTAAGATAAGTCATTGGATCAGTACTGTCTCACGTTCCTACATTTCTCCACAATCCAAACTGATCTTCCCCAAGGTCAACTTCTACTAGTTTTTTTTTTTTTTAATATTTTTCTGTAAAAAAATTAAGTTTGTGTTTTGCAACTAAGACTTACTAAACTGGTAGTTTGGTGATACTCACACCTATCAGCACCTACTTTCTTTGGAACTGGAATTATTACCTTCTTCTTCGAAGTCTGAAGGTATTTCACCTGTATCATACATCTTTCATGCCAGATGGAACAGTTTTGTCATGGCTGCCTCTCCTATGATTATCAGAAGTTTTTATGGACTATCATCTGCTCCAGAGGTCTTCTTTCAAATCAGATCTTTCAGTGTTCTGTTAAATTCTTCTCACAGTATCATATTTCTCATCTTTGTCTACATTCTCTTCACTATCTATAATACTGCCTTCAAGTTTATCTTCCTTGTATAGACTCTCTGTGTACTCCCTCCACCTCTCAACTTTCACTTCTTTGTGTAGTACTGGTTTTACATCCAAGCTCTTGATATTCATGCAGCTGCTTTTCTTTCCTCCATGGGCCACTTTAATTTTCCTGTATGTAGTACCTATCTTACCCCTAATGCTATATGCTTCTAAATCCTTACATTTGTCCTCTAGCCATCCTTGCTTAGTATTTTTGCATTTCCTGCCACTCCCATTTTTTAGACATTTGTATTCCCTTTCGGCTGCAGCATTTTCTGCATTTTTATATTTTCTCCTTTCGTCAATTAAATTCAGTATCTCTTGTGATATTCAAGGACTCCTACTGTGGTTTGCCTTTTTATCTATTTGATTCTCTACTGCATTCACTATTTCATCTTTCAAAGCTTTCCTTTTAGCCTCTGTCAGGTTAATTTAGTGCAAACTCTCAAATCAGAAAAATATTGAACACAGCAATAATTGTGACAGCACAGGTGTAGTAGCTAGTTTTCGCACATTGTATATTTCAGTAGATTGAAAGTTGTCTATCTGCAGGACATCTTAGGAAATCACCATAGCCTGTGATACTCCAAACACCATACCATTCAAAGGAATCTGTCCTCTATTGTATTCCTTTCCCCTGTTCTTGTCAATTGTTGACTAATTCTCCCTGTGAAATCCTCAACAACCTCCAGTACTTTCAATGTATCCAGATCCCACCTCCTTAATTTCCTATCTTTTTGCGATTTCTTCAGTTTCAATCTATGGTTCACAACCAATAAATTGTGGTCAGAGTACACATCTGCCCCTGGAAAGAGGCTAAAACATATTAATGAAGTCTAGTCATTACAGACAGCATTATGTGATTTTATGCACTTTCAGGAATAGTAAGTTGTGATTTACTCGAATGCTAGCATACAGATACCAATCATTTGATTCTGATTAGAGTACAAGAGACATGTAAAAAAATTGTTAATACAACTTCACTGATATGAAACTGTAGCTAATAAGATAGAGTGTTATTCAAACTTTAATGTAATTTTTTTGTGGAAAGACATTTATATTCACATAACTAGATGACTGTTCAAATATTAGGTCATCCTTCATGAAATCTTCAACTGAGTTGTAACATTAGTCATGTAGAGTATCATGTAGCTTCCATTGCAGTGAATCTAGGTTCTTAGTCAGAATGTTCTTGGCTTTTAGTTTGTTGTAAATTTTCAGTCTCAAATATTGTGTCGTCGTAACTGCCATCTGTGTCACGTCCTCTGTGCAGCGAGCTACATTACTTTAAGTATTAACTGTATTTTTCTTACTTGTCACTTCTTCTTCCGTGTGTTTTTGCTTTTAGGAAGCTTTAATTGTCGAGTGCTAGTAATAGTGTTCCATAGATTTCGTGTTTGTTTTGAATACAGTCAGAGAGAGTCCCTTTAGTCAGCCACAGTGCCAGTAGTGCTAGTTTTTGTTTTGAATACAGTCCAGAGACAGGTAGTGCTATTTTCATTGTTTTCTACAAGAAGTGTCTAGTAACCACAGTTTAGTCAACTATCAGCTGCCTTTAGTGAATTAGCAGTCTAGTTAAAAGTCAATTAACTCTCTATAGTAAATTGATTTCTTAGGATGGATAGGATGTGTGACTGCTGCGTACGGACACAGAAGGAGCTGGCCACTGTTCGCGAACTGCTGCACGTGTTGATGGCCGCGGTCAGCCGTCTCCAGGCTGCTGCCTCGGAGTGTAGCGGCAGTGGGGAGTCTGGTGCGTCGCATGGTACACCCCAGGTGTTACATGCTTCACCCACTGTCCCTGCTGTCGAAACATCTTCGCGGGTACCGTGCGCGGTTGGGCCACCCTCTCCCCAAGGGGAGTGGCGGGTTCAGCGGTGTTTGCGGCACACGAGGCGGACGGTCAATGTGGAGGCTAGCCGTGTGGCATCGCCCGCTCTGCCTGTGAGTGGACATGTGGCCGCTCCTTCAGCAAGGTCCGAGCAGGCACACGGGGGCAGGGGTTTATTAGTGATTGGGAGCTCCAACGTTAGGCGGGTGATGGAACCCCTTAGGGAAATTGCGGAAAGGTCGGGGAAGAAGGCCAGTGTTCACTCTGCCTGCTTGCCGGGGGGTCTCATCCGAGATGTGGAGAAGGCCCTGCCGGCGGCGATAGAGAGAACTGGGTGCACCCGACTGCAAACTGTTGCTCATGTCAGCACCAATGAGTCCTGCCGTCTGGGTTCTGAGGTCATCCTCAGTTCATACAGGCGGCTGACGGAGTTGGTGAAGGCGGAAAGCCTCACTCGCAGGGTGGAATCTGAGCTAACTGTTTGTAGTATCGTTCCCAGAACTGATCGCGGTCCTCTGGTTTGGAGCCGAGTGGAAGGCTTAAACCACAGGCTCAGACGATTCTGCGGAGATCTGGGGTGCAAATTTCTCAACCTCCGCTATCGGGTGGAGAAATGTGGGGTCCCCCTGAATAGGTCAGGCATGCACTACGCACAGGAAGCGGCTACAAGGGTAGCGGAGTACGTGTGGAGTGCACATGTGGGTTTTTTAGATTAGAGAATTCCCTCCTTAGGCCCGACAAGATGCCTCCTGAGACGCGGCAAGGTAGGAGTAGGCAAAATGCAACAGGGAATAACAATATTAATCTGACAACAGTAAACTGCAGGAGCGTCTATAGAAAGGTCCCAGAACTGCTCTCATTAATAAATGGTCACAATGCCCACATAGTACTAGGGACAGGAAGTTGGCTGAAACCAGATGTAAACAGTAATGAAATTCTAAACTCAGATTGGAATGTATACCACAGAAACAGGCTGGACAGTGAAGGGGGAAGTGTGTTTATAGCGATAAGAAGTGCAACAGTATCGAAGGAAATTGACAGAGGTCTGGAATGTGAAATAATTTGGGTGAAGGTCACAGTTAAAGCAGGCTCAGACATGGTAATTGGATGTCTCTATAGGCCCCCTGGCTCAGCAGCTGTTGTGGCTGAGCACCTGAAGGATAATTTGGAAAATATTTCGAGTAGATTTCCCCATCATGTTATAGTTCTGGGTGGAGATTTTAATTTGCCAGATATAGACTGGGAGACTCAAATGTTCATAACGGGTGGCAGGGACAAAAAAATCCAGTGAAATTTTTTTAAAGTGCTTTATCTGAAAACTACCTTGAGCAGCTAAACAGAGAACTGACTTGTGGCAATAACACATTAGACCTTCTGGTGACAAACAGACCCGAACTATTTGAAACAGTTAACGCAGAACAGGGAATCAGCGAAAAGCGGTTACTGCATCGATGACTTCAGCCGTAAATAGAAATATTAAAAAAGGTAGGAAGATTTTTCTGTTTAGCAAAAGTGACAAAAAGCAGATTTCAGAGTACCTGATGGCTCAACACAAAAGTTTTGTCTCAAGTTCAAATGGTTCAAATGGCTCTGAGCACTATGGGACTTAACATCTGTGGTCATCAGTCCCCTATAACTTAGAACTACTTAAACCTAACTAATCTAAGGACATCACACACATCCATACCCGAGGCAGGATTCGAACCTGCGACCGTAGCAGTCAAGCGGTTCCGGACTGAGCGCCTAGAACCGCTAGACCACCACGGCCGGCTTTGTCTCAAGTACAAATAGTGTTGAGGATCAGTGAACAAAGTTCAAAACCATCATACAATATGTGTTAGATGAGTATGTGCCAAGCAAGATCGTAAGAGATGGAAAAGAGCCACTGTGGTACAACAACCGAGTTAGAAAACTGCTGCGGAAGCAAAGGGAACTTCACAGCAAACATAAACATACCCAAAGCCCGGCAGACAAACAAAAATTACGCGAAGCGAAATGTAGTGTGCGGAGGGCTATGCAAGAGGCGTTCAATGAATTCGAAAGTAAAGTTCTATGTACTGACTTGGCAGAAAATCCTAAGAAATTTTGGTCTTATGTCAAAGCAGTAGGTGGATCAAAACAAAATGTCCAGACACTCTGTGACCAAAATGGTACTGAAACAGAGGATGACAGACTAAAGGCCGAAATACTAAATGTCTTTTTCCAAAGCTGTTTCACAGAGGAAGACTGCACTGTAGTTCCTCCTATAGATTGTCGCACAGATGACAAAATGGTAGATATCGAAATAAACGACAGAGGGATAGAGAAACAATTAAAATCGCTCAAAAGAGGAAAGGCCGCTGGACCTGATGGGATACCAGCTCGATTTTACACAGAGTACACGAAGGAACTTGCCCCCCTTCTTGCAGCGGTGTACCGTATGTCTCTAGAAGAGCATAGAGTTCCAAAGGATTGGAAAAGGGCACAGGTCATCCCCATTTTCAAGAAGGGACGTCGAACAGATGTGCAGAACTATAGACATATATCTCTAACGTCTATCAGTTGTAGAATTTTGGAACACGTAGTATGTTCGAGTATAATGACTTTTCTAGAGACTAAAAAATCTACTGTGTAGGAATCAGCATGGGTTTCGAAAAAGACGATCGTGTGAAACCCAGCTCGCGCTATTCGTCCATGAGACTCAGAGGGCCATAGAAATCGGTTCCCAGGTAGATGCCATGTTTCTTGACTTTCGCAAGGCGTTCAATACAGTTCCCCACAGTCATTTAATGAACAAAGTAAGAGCATATGGACTATCAGACCAATTGTGTGATTGGATTGAAGAGTTCCAAGATAACAGAACGCAGCATGTCATTCTCAATGGAGAGAAGTCTTCCGAAGCAAGAGTGATTTCAGGTGTGCCGCAGGGGAATGTCGTAGGACCATTGCTATTCACAATATACATAAATGACCTTGTGGATGACATTGGAAGTTCACTGAGGCTTTTTGCGAATGATGCTGTGGTATATCGAGAGGTTGTAACAATGGAAAATTGTGCTGAAATGCCAGAGGATCTGCAGCGAATTGACGCATGGTGCAGGGAATGGCAATTGAACCTCAATGTAGACAAGTGTAATGGGCTGCAAATACATAGAAAGAAAGATCCCTCAACATTTAGCGACAATATAGCAGGTCAGCAACTGGAAGCAGTTAATTCCATAAATTATCTGGGAGTACGCATTGGGAGTGATTTAAAATGGAATGATCATATAAAGCTGATCGTTGGTAAAGCAAATGCCAGACTGAGATTCATTGGAAGAATCCTAAGGAAATGCAATCTGAAAACAAAGGAAGTAGGTTACAGTACGCTTGTTTGCCCACTGCCTGAATACTGCTCAGCAGTGTGGGATCCGTACCAGATAGGGTTGATAGAAGAGATAGAGAAGATCCAACGGAGAGCAGCGCGCTTCATTACAGGATCATTTAGTAATCGCGAAAGCATTACAGAGATGATAGATAAACTCCAGTGGAAGACTCTGCAGGAGAGACGCTCAGTAGCTCGGTACGGGCTTTTGTTGAAGTTTCGAGAACATATCTTCACAGAGGAGTCAAGCAGTATATTGCTCTCTCCTACGTATATCTCGCGAAGAGACCATGAGGATAAAATCAGAGAGATTAGAGCCCACACAGAGGCATACCGACAATCCTTCTTTCCATGAACAATACGAGACTGGAATAGAAGGGAGAACCGATAGAGGTACTCGAGGTACCCTCCGCCACACACCGTCAGTATGGATGTAGATGTAGATGTAGATCACAATTCCCTGGTTTTGTCATCAACTTCTTTACAAATGAATATTTCACCTATAAAAAAATCAGTACGAATACTGACTTTCTGGACAACTCTTCCTAAGGAATATTCGTACAAGTGTTATGCAACTTTCAGCAATAGTGTGTACAATGACAAAGAGAAACTGAACTATATCTTCACCAACATGGATCAGGAACTGGTTAAAGTGGTGCATGATCTGGTATCACAACCAATCACCAAGCAGTCATATTAAAGCTTTAAAGACACAGTAATAAAGCACTTGTTGGTGCTGAAGGAACAACATATGCAATGCATTCTACATGAGGAGGTCATCAGAAACCAAAGCGCGTCAGAACTATTGCAGCACTTGGATAATTTGGTGAATCAGAACCTTTTTTCAGAACAAGCATAATGCATGATACGGCTCAACGACCTTCCATCAACAATGAACATCATTTTGGTGACATACAACAGTTTACCAATGTTGACTTTAGCTAAGAAATTTTCCATTTTTCC
This sequence comes from Schistocerca piceifrons, assembly GCF_021461385.2. Classification (NCBI taxonomy): domain Eukaryota; kingdom Metazoa; phylum Arthropoda; class Insecta; order Orthoptera; family Acrididae; genus Schistocerca; species Schistocerca piceifrons. The sequence goes on from NC_060138.1 coordinate 1,084,216,608, forward strand.
CAGTCCGCACTCACTCAGTATACATGCATTACAACAAGGTCAGTTCCAGATGCTCTATGTCATGGTGATGTAATAGAAAGTAACACACCAGACATTCACACTGACACCACCTCTGCCAAAATGTATTGAGAAAAGGATACAATTTAGGTGCTTTAAGAGATCTACAACACCATTTCAGTATTTTGGAAGAGGATATCAGTGTCTACCACCACGAAAATGATTCTCAATCTGCATGACAACAATACAACCGCAGGTCAAGGCTCAACAGAAGTCATATTTACAAGTGGTCCTGGTGTCATGTCAAATTCAGAAATAGAGCTAGGAGGTGTGAACAACAGTGCTGTTACCCAAGTGCTAAATGCAAGTGATATAGGACATTATTGGCTACAAACAAAAGTTCAATCACACTGCAGACACTGAACGAAAGTGAGTGCATGACAACTCCACCTACTCACACTGTTCATATCCGCAAGTATCAAACACTTCAGTAAAGCATATAATGCTAAAGACATAGTGACCAACATCAAATATTTAATTCACAGAGGATAATATATAAGCAACATGTTCCCACAGTGCACTACACCCACACATTTTCACCTGCAAACAATACAGTCATCCCTGCTTCTGGCATAGCTCACCTGGCAGTGAACCTCAGCATGCAAATACATGGTGAATGGACTTTTAAAGTTGGCACAGTCTCTCACTCTATCTTACGGATGGATTTTTTAAACCACTTCAGACCTCTTGTGGATGTACACAACCATCAGCTATATACAATGGATCTCCAACAAATAATCCTGCAACAATGATGAAAAGTCAAATGTAACCACCACTGCTACGGAGGACAACGATCCACTTCAAAAATTTCTACAGAGCTTTCCATACTTAATCACACTAAGCATACCCAAAAGGATATGAGGCATTCAACAGTGCACTACATTCCAACAATTTCTAGACAGCCTTTTTCCACCCACACCCATCACTTAGCACAAGAATATTATGCTGCAACCAAGCAGCATTTCGACAAGTGGTTGGATGCAGGAATTAGATGCAGATCAGACAGCCACTGGGCATCACCACTTCATTCAATGGCACCATCTTGATTTTAGGGATCTGAATGTTAGGACTGTCCCAAATCATTACGTCATTACAAATGTCCAGGACTTAACATGTCCTTTACACAGTGCTATGAGTTTCAGTGCAATTTAATGGGTCTGAATTTTTATTTCACATAATACAGATAACATTCTGGTTATTTTACACGATGAATAAGAACGCAAGGAATATTTATAGTTGCTGTTTCAGTGTTTCCAGCAATATGGCTTACTCCTAAATGCAAACAAGTGCACATTAGGGAAGTCTTCTATTAAATTTTTAGGATACGAATTGTCAGCAGAAGGTATAAAACCAATCCAAGACCATGTTCAGACAATTTTGAATATGCCTCAGCCAAAAACTTATAAAGATTTAAAACATTCTGTACGAATGATAAACTTTTACTGACGACATTTGCCAAATGTGGCCCAAATCCAAGCCCCTCTCAATGCCATTCTCAAAGAAAAATACAACACTGGCAAATGCTTAGTACTATGGACACAAATGATGACAGAAACCTACAACAGACTTAAGGATGCACTGGCAATGGTTATCTTGCTCTTTCATCCAAATCATTCTGCACAGTTAGCTTTAACAGTAAGCACTAGCCAAACAGCCATTGGTGCAGCATTACAACAACAGGTATTGGGAGTTCGTTATTAATTTTTTTCTCATAAACTTACACAGGCTTAAACCCTTTGGTCAGTAACTGATCAAGAATTATTGGAAATGTATGAATGTTCACCATCTTCATGGATCATCGACCTCTCGTCATGGCTTTCCGGAGAATTTGTCAGTAATTAGTCAGCAAAGCCCACCACACTGCAGGACACTTTTAGGGTGTATAGGGCAGTTAACTACAGACATTCACCACATAAGCAGGTTAAAAAACATTGTCACCTGATTGCATCTCACAGCCATGCAATGCAATCAGTGGAGTGTCATGGCCGGACATGGCTGACACAACATTTTATATGGACAGAAGCCAATAAACAGTGCCAACAGCTAGCAAGAACATGTTTGCATTGCCAAAAAAACAATGTCAATCAGCACACCTTGCACCTATTGGAGATATACTCACCCCAGTAACCAAATACACATATGTGCACCTGGATATCGTTGGACTACTTCCTTACACCAACACGTACAAGTACGTTTTGATGACAATAGACCATTCTACCCGTTGGTCAGAAAATACAGCAATTATCCAGCAAAGACTGTGGCTGAAGATTTTGTTTACACATGAATTGCAAGATTTGGAGTTCCAGCTACAGTGACCAAGGATTGTGGCTGTCGACTTGATTGCTCACTTTTTACGAGCTCAAAAAACTAAGTGGAATCTCCCATCTCAAGACTATGAGCTACCACCATGCAAGTAATGGAATGGTAGAACAGCTGCACAGAACACCTAAAAGTAGCATTCATGTGCCACAACAGTACCTGCCTGTCATGCTACTCAGCTTGAGAACAGTTATTAAGCCAGTCAGAGACCTGGCCCTGAGCCACCTAGTTTATGGACAGCAAATTCTTGTTCCAGCAGATCTCAAAGAAAGCCAGGAGGTTACAACTCTCCTGCCCCATGTATGGCAAGAGTTTGCACAGACACTGCAGCACACAATGCAGTGGCTCATTCTGGAAAAACCAACCTGTCATGGCATCAAGCGAACATTTTTTCAGAAGGATCTCAGAAACTGAAACTTCCTGGCAGATTAAAACTATGTGCTGGACTGAGACTCCAACTCAGGAACTTTGTCTTTCATGGGCAAGTGCTCTACCAACTGAGCTACCCAATTACAACTCATGACCCATCCTCACAGCTTCACTTCCACCAGTACCTCGTCTCCTACCTTCCAGACTTCACATAAGTTAACACGAGTTCAAGGAAGGTAACTGAAAAGAAATCATGCGTGACAGAAGAAAGACTTCAACTGATCAACAAGAGAGGGAAGTACAAAAATTTTCCTGGAAATTCAGGAATAGAGAAATACAAGTCACTTAGGAATGAGATAAACAGAAAGTGGAGGGAAGCTAAGGCGTAATTGCTGCATGAAAAGTGTGAAGAAATCCAAAAAGAAATGTCTGCCAAAAGGACTGATTCAGCAGGCACAAAAGTCAAAACGACCTCTGATGAAATTAAAAGAAACGGCAGTAATTTTAAGTGTGCAGTGGGAGTTCCATTGTTAAATGCAGGGGAGAGTGTGGATAGGTGAAAAGAGTACACTGCAGGTCTCTATGAGTGGTATGACTTGATGGTGACATTACAGAAGAAAAAACAAGAGTTGACAGGGAAGAGATATGGGATCCAGTATTGGTATCAGAATTTAAAAGAACTTCGGGCAACTTAAGATTAAATAAGGCAGAAGAGAGAGATAATATTCCATAGGCAACAAAATGGCTATTCACATAGGTGTGTAGAATGTACGAGACTGGTGATATACCATACCTGCTCATCACTACTGATGCCACCTTCCTGTACACTAACATTCCTAATTCCCATGGCCTTACTGCTATCGAACACTACCTTTCCCGATGCCTTATGGATTCCAAACAAACAACCTCCTTCCTCGTCGCCATGACCAACTATATCCTCACCCACAATTACTTTTCCGTAGAAGGCATTACCTACAAACAGATCTGGAGTATGGCTGTGGGCACCCACATGGCACCATCCTATGCCAATCTATTCATGGGCCATCTAGAAGTATCCTTCCTAAAAACCCAAAATCCTAAACCCCTCACCTGGTTCACATTCCTCCAGAACCTCAACAACTTCTCCCCCATTTGCATCACCTGGTCATACTCAACCCAACAAGCCACCTTCCTAGATGTTGGCCTCCACCTCATAGATGGCTATATCAGTATCTCCATCCATATCAAACCTACTAACCACCAGCGATACCTCCAATTCGACAGCTGCCACCCATTCCATACCAAGAAGTCCCTTCCGTACAGCTTAGCCAACCGTAGTAGTCGCATCTGCAGTGACGAGCAATCCCTGTCAAAATATACCAAGGGTCTCACTGAAGCCTTCACTGACCGTAATTATCCTCCCAACCCAGTATAAAAACAAATCTCACACGCCTTATCTATCCAGTCTCCCACCACCTCCCAAAGTCGCGCAGTCCAGCCACAGGGGAGCATTCCCCTCGTAACTCAGTGCCATCTGGGACTGGAGCAACTGAATTACATTCTCCTCCAGGGTTTCGATTACCTCTCATCATGCCCTGAAATGAGAAATGTCCTGCCCACTATCCTTCCCTCCCCTCCTACAATGGTATTCCGCCATCCATCGAACCTACACAATATACTTGTCCATTGTTACACAACCCCTGCTCCCAATCCCTTACCTCATGGCTCATACCCCTGTAATAGACCTAGGTGCAAGACCTGTCCCATACTTCCTCCTACCACCACCTACTCCAGTCCTGTCACTAACATTAGCTATCCCATCAAAGGCAGGGCTACCTGTGAAATCAGTACTGTGATTTACAAGCTAAGCTGCAACCACTGTGCTGCAGTCTATGTAGGCATGACAACCAACAAGCTGTCTGTTCGCATGAATGGCCACTGACAAACTATGGCCAAAAAACAAATGGACCACCCTGTTGCTGAACACGTTGCCAAACATGATATCCCTCATCTCAATGACTGCTTCACAACCTGTGTCATACGGATCCTTCCCACTAACTCCAGCTCTTCTGAATTGCGCAGGTGGGAACTTTCCCTGCAATACATCCTACATTCCCATAACCCTCCTGGCCTCAATCTTCGTTAGTTACTGTCCTCACCCATCCAGCCCCCTCCTTGTTCCCGTTCCAGCACTACACAGCCATCATTTCACCGCCACACCCTGTCTTTTAATTGATTTTTATTTCTCTCCTTTCTGCTACTTACACCCCCCCTCCCCACCTTCTCTCCTGCCCTCCATCAAAACAGCAGCACTTTACTGTCCACCACCCCCACGATACTATCCCTCCTTCTCCCCATCCCAGCCTCCTCCTTACCCTCACCCAGTTGCCACTCCCATCATGCACTGGTGCTGCTGCTCGCATTGTGGTTTCAGTTGTCTGAGACTGCAGATGTGTGTGCAAGTTGCATTTGTGTGTGTGTGTGTGTGTGTGTGTGTGTGTGTGTGTGTGTGTGTGTGTGTGTGTGAGAGAGAGAGAGAGAGAGAGAGAGAGAGAGAGAGAGAGAGAGAGAGAGCTGCTCCGCTATATGATGAGTAGCAACTTTCCTTCTCTAATATTGAGACATTCCATCCTGGATTTTCCATTGTTTGATATACCATCAGACTTTCAGAAAAACATCATCCACATAATTCCCAAGCTTACAAGAGCCAACAAGTGTGAGAATGATTGCACTATCAGCTTAATAGCTCATGCTCCCAAGTTGCTGTCAAGAATAATGTACAAAAGACTGGAAAATAAATCGAGGTTCTGTTAGATGACAATCAGTTCGGCTTTAAGAAAGGTAAAGGTACCAGGGAGGCAGTTCTGATGTTGCAGATGATAATGGAATCACGACTGAACAAAACTCAAGACTCCTTCATAGGACTTGTGAATACAGAAAAAGTGTTCAAAAATATAAAATGATACAAGATGTTCGAAACCCTGAGAAAAATAGGAGTAAGCTGCGGAGAAAGGTGGGTAATATATAATATGTACAAGAACCAAGAGGGAACAATAAGATTGGGAGATCAAGAACGAAAGTATTGGATTAAAAAACGTTGTGAGACAGGGATGTAGACTTTCACCCTCACTGTTCAATCTATACATCGAAGAAGCAATGATGGAAATAAAAGAGAGGTTCAAGAGTGGGATTAAAATTCGGGGTGAAAGGACATCAATGATACGATTCTCTGATGACTTTGCTATCCTCAGTGAGAGTGAGGAAGAGTTACAAGATGTGTTGAATGGAATGAAAGGTCTAATGAATACAGAGTGTGGACTGAAAGTAAATCAAAGAAAGACAAAATTAATGAGTAGTAGGAGTGAGAACAGTGAGAAATTTAACATCAGAATTGGGGATCATGAAGCAGATTAGTTAAGGAATTCTGTCACCTAGGCAGCAAAATAACCCGTGATGGATGGAGCAAGGAGGACATAAATGGCAGGCTAGCACTGGCAAAAAGGGCATTCCTGACCAAGATAAGTCTACTAGTATCAAACATTGGCCCCAATTTGAAGAAGAAATTTCTTAGAACATTAATTTGAAGCACAGCATTGTATGGCAGTGAAATATGCAACTGTGGAAGGAAAACTGGAACCAAAGAGACTCGAAGTCTGCAGAATCGGAGAGCAAAGGAATATATGGAGAACACTGACCAGAAGAAGGTACAGGATGATAAGATATCTGTCATGGCATCAAGTACTTAAGGGAGCTGTAGAGGATAAAAGCTGTAGAAGAAGACAGAGATTGGAATACATTTAATCCTAAAAATTGCCGATAATCTGCTTCTTCCAGATCTTGATTTTAATGATTTATACTAATTTCCTGGGATGCTGAGTACTTTGTTCTGAACTGGAACATGCATTTTTGCAATGTTCAGGGTTAAACCATTGAGCAAACACTGTTTCTAAATGATCATGTATTGATTATGCAGAGAGGGGTGTTTTTTCATTCATAGTCCTCAATTAATACAGATGTATCATCTTCAAATAAAGCAGATGGGTATTTACATTAATTGGCACGTCATCAATGTGGAATAGAAACAAAATAGGTCCTAGGACAGAACCTCGAGTGACACTTTGTTTCAATGTCTTCCATTTGGAAGAATAATTTGCTGCATATATTTTCTATTGATCAGGTACATAATTCCACACCTGTGAAGTTTATAGATAAGTAGCACATGATTTACTGAATTAAAGGCTTTTGTGAGGTCACGAAAGATTTCTGAAACACTATTCTTATTTTCTAATGATGTGTTAATCTTGCCAACAAATTTCTTCACTGCACCTAAAGAGCTTTTTCCACCCTGGAAGCTAAACTGATTTTTCAAAATAATCTCTCATTTTTCAGTAAAATTTTGAATCTGGACGGCAGCAACTTTTTCAAATAATTTTGCTTTTCTCTCTAGACACTTTTTTGAACAGCAGATTTACTTCTGCATACTTTTGCACCTCTGGGAAGCATTTGTGTTCAGAAGATTGGATTACTATAAATAGCGGGTGTCCTATCATTTCACGAACAAGTTTAGGGACTTTTGTGGGAATACCATACCAAACTGAAGAATTTTTTATTATCCAGTGTTAATGTATTTTCTACTTCTATTGCCGAAACTATTTTAAATTTTATGAGGCACTCAGACACTCGAACTAGTTCAAAGGGACAACTTTGTTCTCACAATTTGCAACACTGACATCTGCAGTTGGCAATGTATACATAATGCTTCACTATGCAGGAAACTATGTTATAAAGAGTTACTGATAAATTACAATGAATCAGTAGTTCAATAAATTTCTTCCACTATATAATATATTTATAGATTTATAGAAATTATATCAAAAATTAAACCAAGTGGCTGGACTGACTTCTTTTCAATCCTGTGCCCACAAGCGGAAATTTAAGTGTTAGTGTTTTCTAAAAGAATTTAGTTGGAGAGTAACCTTACAAGGAAGTGAAACATGGACAACAAACAATACAGGCAAGACCAGAATATAAATTTTTCAAATGTGATGTTACAGAAAAAGGCTGAGAATTACATGGATTTACTCTGCAACCAATGAAAAGGTACTGAATCAGACTGTGGAGAAAAAGGTATAAGGACACAACTAGACTGAAACAAGGGATACGTTAATAAGACACATACTGAGGCATCAAGGAGTAATTAATCTGTTAATGAAAAAGTTGGGAGGGGGCAGTAAAAATTGTAGATGGAGAGCAAGGATTGAATAACATAAACAAGGTCAGATGGATCAGGTGCAGCTGTTATGCTCATATGAAAAGACCTGCTTAGGCTAGACTTGCATGGGTAGTTTCATCCAACCAACCATTCAAATGATGATTACAACAACAACTGTTGAATATGGGTTCTGTTTTTTAGTCACTGTGGGATTCGGGTCAACCTCTGTAATGAAGTTATTAGCATTAGCATTGTTAGGATTTTTGTGATTACCGAAAAAAATCAAACTCGACTTGTGTAACCATGACACCAACTTAACCAAATCATGAATCAAATCACATAGCAAATGAACAAGTGAAACATTTAACCCTCAAATAATGCCACATTTTATCAGAAATTGAGAGATTACTTTTTATAGCCATAACATGATGAGGTATTTTGACAAGTTTATATTTAGAAGAATACGTTGTTCCTGATGTTAAACATGGTGGAATATTATAAAGTAATGGGAGGTGGAGATGCTATGACACAAATTACAACAAATGGAGCACTTTTAATGAAAGACAAATCAGAACTATAACACATTCTTTCACTAAAACTAACACAAGGACCACACTATGAACAGAAACAACATTAAGTTAGCTAACAATGAAGGAAAAGACAGAGTGTTACTTTCTATAAAGAAGACACATTAAGTTGCAGACTGGAACAATTACCAGACACTTACATAAAGCTTTTGGCCACAGCCCTCATCAGTAAAAGAAATACCCACAAGCAGGCACACCCCATGCACATGTGACCGCTAACTCCAGCACCCGGCCCTAGATGCTTGTGTGTATGAATGATGTTGTGTCTCTCCTTTACTGATGAAGGCTATGGCCAAAAGCTTTACATTAGTGTCTTTTAATTTTTCCCATACGCAGCTTAATGTGTCTTCTTTAAGATAAGTAGCAATCTGTCTTTTTCGACATTGTTAACTAACTTATCACAAACTAACAATATCTCAAAATTCTATTAACACATTTCCAATGTTTGTCAGAGTATAAATACACTAATCAGCCAGGACATTTTGAAAATCTACATAATAGCTAATAGTCCACCTTTGAAACAGATAACAGCAGTGACAGGTCATGGCATGGAAGCAATGAGGCATTGGTAGGTCACTGGAGGGAGCTGGCAACACATCTGTATACGCAAGTCACCTAATTACCACAAATTCCAATGAGGGTGGGGGCAATGAGCTCTGATGCCACTTTCAATCACATCCTAGATGTGCTCAGCTGGGTTCAGATCTGGTGAGTTGAGGGGCCGGCACATCAACTAGAACTTGCACCGTGTTCCTCAATCCATTCCATCACACTCCTAGTCTTGTGGCATGGTACATTATCTTGTTGAAAAATGTCACTGCTGTTGGGAAACATGATTGTCATGAAGGGATTCACGTGGTCTGCAACCAGTGTACGACACTCTTTGGGTGCCATGGTGACTTGCATGAGCTCCACTGGACACATGGATGCCCATGTGAATGATCCCCAGAACATGATGGAGCTGTCACCAGCCTGTCTCCATCCTGTAGTACAGGCGTCAGGGAGCTGTTTCCCTGGAGATGACAAATTCGTGCCCTCCTATCGGCATGATGAAGAAGGTATCAGGATTCATCAGACTGTGTAACACACTGCAAATGCACCAATGTCCAGTGCCAATGGTCACGTGCCTATTTTAATCAAAGTGCTGATTTTATGGTGTTAACTCTGCACATGGAATGGATCATCGGATGTGGAAGCCCATCATTGGGACTGTTTGGTGCAATGCGCACTCAGACACATTTGTACTTTGTCCAGCATTAAATTCTGATATTAGTTCTGTGACAGTTTACCATCTGTACTGTTTCACCAGTCTGCACAGCCTATGATGTCCAACATCTGTAGAGAAGTGGGCCGCCTAACCCCATGAATTCTGGATGTGATTTCACCACATGTTAAAGACATTCACCTCAGCACTCCACAAACACCCAACAAGTAGAGCAGTTTCTGAAATGCTCATACCGAGCTTCCATCACAATCTGCCCTCGATCAAACTCAGATAGATAGATTCCGTACATTCATCATTCTACACACAGAGAGCACACTCATTGATACTATAGGCACCATGCAAGTGTCTGACTAGCAGTCATTTCTCACTAGGTGACTTAGCTGGATGGGTTTATATTGATGTGGGTCAGTGGTCATAATGTTCTGATTGATCAGCGTATTAAACTAGCTTAAATGGCTCACACTGAAAGGACTATAACTGTGTACATCACACCTGGATATCTGCCATGGTACCAGATTGCCGACTGCTACACTCAAATACTTCGCCAATGGCATTTGTGCGATCTGGCCAGAAGAGACTTGTGAACACCGCATAGCATATGCCATACTGTGTACCGGAGCCCTCCTCTCTATAAGCACAATGTGGCAGGCACCCATCCCCAGACTGTGTTCTATTACTTGTTGTACATTTTTCTATGTTTGTTTTTTATTTGAATGTGGATACAGAAACTCTTGTTCTTTGTGGCTGCACTACTGTTTGTGCCTAGCATTATGATACAGTAGTTGATAAGTGTGGTGTTCACTTCCATGTGCTATGTTTATTGGTTGTTCCTTTGGTTCATCCAGACATAGAGGCAGTGCTCAAATCTTTCCTCGAGCAGCAGAAGCAGGCTCTTATGGTTGCTATCACAAAGCTGCCGGTCACACTGACTATGCAGTCTCCCACGTCGTTGACGTAAACCCCCCCCCCCCCCCCCCCACCCGTCCCCTTATGACAATGTGGTCAAAGACTGGGAGTCATATGAGAAGCGGCTTCAGCAACACTTCCTCACTTTTGGTGCCAGTGATGATAACATGTATGGCTTTGTTCCTTTCTTAGATTTGCCCACCGATTTACCAGCTGTTTGCCTATTAGCCCTGCTCCAGGAACCTGCACCACTTTCATTTGATGAAATGCATATGTTGGTGACCAATTAGCCCTGTAAGTGCACACATGTCATTGTAACATGTATTGAGTCCTACATTACTGGCCATTACAATTGTTACACCAAAAAGAAATGCAGTTGATAAACGGGTATTAATTGGACAAATATATTATACTAGAACTGACATTTTCACGCAAATTGGGTGCATAGATCCTGATAAATCAGTACCCAGAACAACCATCTCTGGCCACAATAATGGCCTTGATAGGCCTGGGCATTTTGCTTGGATGGTGTGCCCATGCAGCTTCAACATGATACCACAGTTCATCAAGAGTAGTGACTAGCGTATTGTGACGAGCCAGTTGCTTGGCCACCATTGACCAGACGTTTTCAGTTGGTGAGAGATCTGGAGAATCTGCTGGCGAGGGCAGCAGTCAAACATTTTCTGTATCCAGAAAGGCCCGTACAGGATCTGCAACATGTGGTCGTGCATTGTCCTGCTGAAATGTAGGGTTTCGCAGGGATCGAATGAAAGGTAGAGCCACGGGTCGTAACAATATCTAAAATGTAACATCCACTGTTCAAAGTGCCGTCAATGCGAACAAGAGGTGACCAAGACGTGTAACCAATGGCACCCCGTACCATGACGCCGGGTTATATGCCAGTATGGCGATGACGAATACATACTTCCAATGTGCGTTCACCACGATGTCGCCAAACACAGATGCGACCTTCATGATGCTGTAAACATAACCTGGATTCATCCGAAAAAAAGATGTTTTGCCATTCATGCACCCAAGTTCGTCGTTGAATACACCATCGCAGGCACTCCTGTCTATGATGCAGTGTCAAGGGTAACTGCAGCCATGTTCTCCGAGCTGATAGTCCATGCTGCTGCAAACATCGTCGAACTCAAAATATCCACGGGTATGCTGCCGGTCTATAGTGTCCAACGGGCACAATATTTCGGCGATCATACATGTCGCCGTCATCAGGTGAACTGACGGGCTGAGCTCCTGTGAACGTGCCGGCACGGAGATCCGTATGCTATGGCTGCTCAGAGGGAACTGGGTTCGGTCGAGGCGGCGGCCGATTTAAATACCCTCCGCCCGCGGCACGCTCCCTCCGCCGTCCGTGCCCCGTGCCACAGTCGCGCGGTGGAACAGATTGTGACGGCGTCTGAGATGACGTCGGTGTGATGGCTCTGTCCGCCGTGGTCGTCACAACTATATGTTTGCTCGATTTACTCTTGATTAACCCGATCGCTGGTTCCCAAGCCTTGCTAAGATTATAGCCACAGTCACGGTTTATGAGGTCGTCATTGGGGCGAATTTCGATGGCCTCTCTAACAACGCTGTCCCAGTATCTCGACGTCTGTACCAGAATCCTCGTGCGGTCATACTCCATGGCATGATTTTCCGACAAACAATGTTCAGCAACCGCCGACTTGCTCGGATACATCAGTCGAGTGTGCCTCTGGTGTTCACGGCATCGATCCTCGACGGTACGCATCGTCTGACCAATATACGACTTGCCACATTGACACGGAATCTGGTACACGCCGGCCTTCCTCAAACCGAGGTCATCTTTGGCGCTCCCCACCACTGCATGAGTTTTATTTGGAGGACAAAACACAGTTCCGACCCAGTGTTTCTTCAGAATGCGGGCGATTTTCCCCGAGAGTGCGCTTGTGTATGGAATAAATGCAGTGCCTACCTCCTCCCTCGTGACTTCATCCATCTCAATAGGTTGTGCTGCAGTGGTTGGGCGGAGAGCACGTTGAATCTGCCACTCTGAGTACCCATTTTTTCGAAATACAGTTCTCAGATGTTCCAATTCCTGGGGTAGACTCTCTGTGTCAGAGAGAGTGCGCGCCCTATGTACTAGAGTTTTAAGTACCCCATTCCTCTGTGAAGGGTGGTGGCAGCTGTCTGCGTGCAAATACAGATCAGTGTGCGTAGTCTTCCGATACACCCCATGACCTAGGGTGCCATCAGCCCTTCTCTTGACCGAGACGCCAAGGAAAGGTAATTTACCCTCCAATTCAGTCTCCATAGTGAATTTGATGTTGGGGTGTATGGAGTTTAGATGTTTAAGGACGTCAAGGAGTTTATCCATACCATGTGGCCAGATGACGAACGTGTCGTCCACGTAACGGAAGAAGCAAGTAGGTTTCCATACGGATGACGACAGGGCTTCCTCCTCAAAGTTCTCCATGTACAAATTCGCTACCACCTGTGAGAGTGGGCTACCCATGGCGACTCCCTCCGTTTGTTCGTAGTATTCTCCATTAAAAAGAAAATACGTGGAAGTCAAGACATGCCTAAAAAGTTCAGTGGTCTTCTCGTCAAACTTCTGACCAATCAATTCTAGTGACTCTCGCAGGGGTACCCTCGTAAACAAGGAAACGACGTCAATACTCACCATGATATCTGACTCATACAACCTGAAGCTATCAAGGCGTTTAACAAAATCCACGGAATTACGGATGTGATGAGGGCATTTACCCACATAAGTACTTAATATTCCCATCGGGTATTTGGCCAACAAATATGTAGGTGCCCTGATGTTGCTGACAATGGGGCGTAATGGTACCCTCTCTTTGTGAACCTTCGGGAGTCCATATAGTATAGGCGGTACCGGACGAGGGTACCCCTGCAAGAGTCACTGGAATTAATTAGTCAGAAGTTTGACGAGAAGACCACTGAACTTTTTAGGCATGTCTTGACTTCCACGTATTTTCTTTTTAATGGAGAATACTACGAACAAACGGAGGGAGTCGCCATGGGTAGCCCACTCTCACAGGTGGTAGCGAATTTGTACATGGAGAACTTTGAGGAGGAAGCCCTGTCGTCATCCGTATGGAAACCTACTTGCTTCTTCCGTTACGTGGACGACACGTTCGTCACCTGGCCACATGGTATGGATAAACTCCTTGACTTCCTTAAACATCTAAACTCCATACACCCCAACATCAAATTCACTATGGAGACTGAATTGGAGGGTAAATTACCTTTCCTTGGCGTCTTGGTCAAGAGAAGGGCTGATGGCACCCTAGGTCATAGGGTGTATCGGAAGACTACGCACACTGATCTGTATTTGCACGCAGACAGCTGCCACCACCCTTCACAGAGGAATGGGGTACTTAAAACTCTAGTACATAGGGCGCGCACTCTCTCTGACGCAGAGAGTCTACCCCAGGAATTGGAACATCTGAGAACTGTATTTCGAAAAAATGGGTACTCAGAGTGGCAGATTCAACGTGCTCTCCGCCCAACCACTGCAGCACAACCTGTTGAGATGGATGAAGTCACGAGGGAGGAGGTAGGCACTGCATTTATTCCATACACAGGTGCACTCTCGGGGAAAATCGCCCGCATTCTGAAGAAACACCGGGTCGGAACTGTGTTTTGTCCTCCAAATAAAACTCGTGCACTGGTGGGGAGCGCCAAAGATGACCTCGGTTTGAGGAAGGCCGGCGTGTACCAGATTCCGTGTCAATGTGGTAAGTCGTATATTGGTCAGACGATGCGTACCGTCGAGGATCGATGCCGTGAACACCAGAGACACACTCGACTGATGTATCCGAGCAAGTCGGCGGTTGCTGAACATTGTTTGTCGGAAAATCATGCCATGGAGTATGACCGCACGAGGATTCTGGTACAGACGTCGAGATACTGGGACAGCGTTGTTAGAGAGGCCATCGAAATTCGCTCCAATGATGACCTCATAAACCATGACTGTGGCTATAATCTTAGCAAGGCTTGGGAACCAGCGATCGGGTTAATCAAGAGTAAAGCGAGCAAACGTATAGTTGTGACGACCATGGCGGACAGAGCCATCACACCGACGTCATCTCAGACGCCGTCACAATCTGTTCCACCACGCGAACGTGGCGCGGGGCGCGGACGGCGGAGGGAGCGCGCAACGGGCGGAGGGTATTTAAATCGGCCGCCGTCGCGACCGAACCCAGTTCCCTCTGAGCAGCCGTAGCGTACGGATCTCCGTGCCGGCACGTTCACAAGAGTTCAGTCCGTCAGTTCATCTGATGATGGCGACATACATGATCGCCGAAATATTGTGCCCGTTGGACACTATAGACCGGCAGCATACCTGTGGATATTTTGATTATCAAATACGCCGGGAGAAACTCAAGAATCGCATCGTCGAACTGTTCGGGCAGATGATTGTTGTCTTGCAAACGTCCCCATCTGTTGACTCAGGGGTCGAGACGTGGCTGCACGATCCGTTACAGCCATGCAGATAAGATGCCTGTCATCTCAACTGCTAGTGATACGAGGCCGTTGGGATCCAGCACGGCGTTCTGTATTACCCTCCTGAACCCACTGATTCCATATTCTGCGACAGTCATTGGATCTCGACCAACACGAGCAGCAATGTCGCGATACGATAAACCGCCATCATGATAGGCTACAATCCAACCTCTATCAAAGTCGGAAACGTGATGGTACGCATTTCTCCTCCTTACACGAGGCATCACAACGTTTCAGCATGCAACACCGGTCAACTCCTGTTTGTGTATGAGAAATTGGTTGGAAACTTTTCTCATGTCAGCACATTGTAGGTGTCGCCACCAGTGCCAAGCTTGTGTGAATGCTCTGAAAAGCTAATCATTTGCATATCACAGCATCTTCTTCCTGTCGGTTAAATTTCGCGTCTGTAGCACGTCATCTTCGTGGTATAGCAATTTTAATGGCCAGTAGTGTACTATTGTAATAAATAGCCTCAACAATTCTACCAGGCTTGGGCAGCCAAACTTCACAGACTCAGTTGCAAATCATAGTTTGTTACTGATGCTCATCATGTTTTTCATATGCTGCTCCTGTGGTCCATGACACCATCATTTGGTAGGCTCCTGGCAAGGAGGTGTGTCAAACAAGCACTACAATGTGAGAATCTACCTTTGCCTGAAGTGTTGAATATTGCTCAATCTTTCAAGGTATTTCATGTTGCTGGCGATCAGATTGAGGCTACAGCCGACCTAACATGCTTGTTCCATTTCATATTGGCTTGCAATGTAATACCTAGATATTGAATCAATGTGACTGTGTCAAGCATCACACCACTAATATTATACGAGGGGGGACCCAAAAGAAACCAGAACCGTAATGCTGCACATCGTGTACTTATAGTAGCAGGTTGCGCCACCAGAGGGTTGTAGTAGGACCTCTGCTGTCATTCTGCCACGCAGCGTCACGCAACAGTGAGAAGTATGGTTTCTTTGGCAGTTCTTTGAATGTGCATACAGTGCAGACGTGACACAAGGAAATGGCTAGTTCTTATGAACAACGTGCGGCAGTGAAGTTTTGTTTCTTGCTCGGCAAGAACGCAGCAGAAACTGTTGCGATGATTCAGACAGCCTACAAAGACCATGATCTTAGTAAAATGCAAGTGTATGAACAGTTTTCTAGGTTTAAGAAGGGAGAAATGGTGGTTGAAGATCAGTCCCGTTCCGGTCGACCTTCAACTGCTCGAATCGAAGACAACATCGACAAAATCTGTGGTCTCATCAGTGAAGATCGACACAGGACAATCAACCAGCTCAAGAACTTGTTTGGGTTGTCCTGGAGCTCATTTCAGCACATCTTGACCATTGATTTGGGGATGCGAAGAGTGGCAGCAAAATTCGTGCCGAAGCTTCTTACCGGAGATCAAAGGCATCGTCGCGTTCAAGCCTGTCTCGAAATGAAGGACGCGTTCAAAGATGATCCACATTTTTTCAATAAAATCATTACAGGTGATGAGTCATGGTGCTATGGGTACGACCCAGAAAGTAAACAACAGTCATCACAATGGAAGTCACCTGGCTCACCTCAACCAAAAAAAGCTCGACAAGTGAAATCGAATGTGAAAACGATGTCAATCTGTTTTTTTTTGACATCAAAGGGATCATACACACTGAATTTGTCCCTGAAAACCAGACAGTAAACCAACAATTCTACTTGGAGGTTATGAAACAGTTTCACAGAAGTTTGTCACGAAAATGTCCAGCTTTGTGGGATTCTGGCGTGTGGTTCTTGCATCACGACAACACTCCCACACACTCAGCTCTCAGTGTTCGCCAGTTTTTGGCCTCAATGGAGACGACTTCTTTGACCCACGTGCTCTATTCACCGGCTTTAGCACCCTCAGACTTCTTTCTGTTCTCGAGGATGAAAAGAGACTTGAGAGGGAAACGTTTTGCAGATGTGGAAGACGTAAAACGCAATGTCATGAAAGTGCTAGCAGGTATCAAAGAGGACGAATTTAAAAGGTGCTTCGAACACTGGAATGAACATTCGGACAAGTGCATTAATGCTAATGGAGAGTACTTCGAAGGAGATTAGAGTTGTATTTGCAAACAATAAAGTATATGCTTTCTAGAAAGAAATTCCGGTTTTTTTTGGGTCCTCCCTTGTACTCTAACATAACGGAATTGTTTTTCCTATTTATCTGAGGTGACATAAATTTTTCTACGTTTAGAGCAAGTTGCCATTCACTGTGACAAATAGAAATTCTGCCTTGGTTACCAGATATCGCCTTACAGTCACTCAGACACTACCCCATACACTACAGCGTCATCAACAAACAGTCACAGGCTGCTGCTCACACACACAAGAGTTGTCCTATCACATTTTGCTGTGGTATTCCCGATGATACACTTGTCTCTGAAGAACACCCACCATCATCAAGGACAATATATGGCTTCTATACTTAGGAAGTCGTTGAGGCATTCACATATCAGAGAATGTATTCTGTACGCTCAGTCTGCAGTGGAGCATTGCATCAAACACTTTACGGAAATCTAGGAATATGGAATCTGCCTGTAGCTCACAAGTTAAAAGAAAATCATTGCTGACAAATTGAGATGAGCATGAAGCAATTCACCCCTACAATTCCAAACCTAGCCATTACAGTGTTTGAAAAACACTATCATGGTTAAAAGAGCCCTCATTTGTGACCAATATAAGCTGTAAGAAGTGTGGAACTGTAGTACTGTGCTGGATAATCCATTAACTGAACTAAACTCTGGGTTTAAAAACATTTGGCCCCACTGCTTGCACACATTGTTCATGGTAGACGTTGTAATTGCTTCTCCACCAGTACTCTTCATACCTTATTCTTAAAAGTGCGCATGCCACAAAGGCAGCTGATGGGTGTCAATTCCCAGATAATCCAACACCATCGTCTCAGTTGCTATAGTATGAATGATGGCCAGTTATCTGTGGTTTGAGTGAACCTGTCCGTGATAAATTTCTTCAGATCTGAATGGCGCTTGTAGCCAGAGCGAGTTTAATAGCCAAGTGCACAAGCAGCTGCTTGGGGCACCCACCTGAGAGGCCAGAGACACAGTTTGTGTACAGGCTGTATCATAATTAGTAACAAAAATTAACACTGCTGAAAATATACAATAATGGAAGTAAAACTGTTGGCAGAAACAATGGTCTGCAAATGATTCATCAGCTAGACTGCTCCCCCCACCTCATCCATCGAGGAGACTGCCAAGGGGCCTAATTTTTTCTGCCTCATGCACAGGTCACCAGTTAATCTTCCAATGATAGGTGCAATCCTGCACACTGCGCCCAAGCACTCCTCCTCAAGAACTCACCATAAATTCTAGTTCTCATATGCCCAGCTACGTTACACAAACAAACTAGTCATCCAAAAAACCTGTACACTGTCTGCATAATTTGTTACATAATTTTACACTTTACTGATTTTTCTGAGAAGTTTGCTTTGGCCATCTTCATCACAAAGCAGCTGCCGGAATAAAGATCAGACAACACGGCATTGTGCTGTTGCATGGGGATGTTATATTCAGTGATAAATTTCTCCAGATTACAAAGGCACATGTAGGCAGGACCTTTGTCAATGTCATCAATGTTCCACTATTGGTCAGACACTTCCTTCAAGAGTGACTACATGGTTTTAAATTTATCCTGAGAATTAGCTATTCTATTCACATATCACATGATTTTTGTCTTCCTAATAACAATTTTAAGCACTTTACAACACTGTCTGTAATGGGTTATTGCAGCTCAGTAATGACTAATTGTAACATTTTGACAAACTCCCACTTTGTTCTAAATGATATCTTTAGCCCATCAAGTCAGCCACCCATGATGCATCTTAATTCTAATAACATGTTTAAAATGTTCTAAGGGAAAGCAACTTTCAAAGAGCATGAGAAATGTGTTAAAGAAAGCATTACATTTATTGTCTATGTTATTAGCACTATAAACATCATGCCACTCTTGCTCTTCAATGAGATTTCAAAAACTCCAAATTACACTACACCGCAGCAGAAGTGTAATTAGAAGAGATTTACCTAACAGATACTGCACATAAGAAACTTAGTTCCTTCTTAAATAACTTCTAGCTGTAAGTAAATCCAGTTTTTCTTCAAAATATGCAGAACCTATTTGAACAAAGCCTATTTCACTGAGAAGGAAGAACACTATTTAATTCTCATGACCAGCTGTATCCAGAAATAAAATTATGTTATTTACAAAAGTAAATCTAATCATTAAAACAAGTAAATATCTTCCCCCTTCCCAAAAAAAAGAAAAAATCCAAGAGTAAAACAGAATTAAAACTGGACATTAATAACTGACCCATAAACCAACCTCACCCAATCTGCAATGTAATAAATTTGTCATGAAAGATGAAAATTTTTCCCATTATGGGACACAATCACAGATTTCCTATTTTTCCCTTGAGCAGCTTCCTTAGGCAGGCTGAGCACACCTCCAGATCTAGCTCAAACTTTCATTGTCACTGATGTTTCCACCTACAATTTACAAACAGTACTAGCAGTTCTCTCTCTGGATGAGCTCCCATATCACTTTTCACCAAATTCAGGTCATTTTTAAAATAATATACAAAAACTCTGGACAAATGAGCAGAAATCAACCACACATTGATGAGAGGTTAACAGTAGCATTGCACGTACAAGGGTCACTCAGTAAGTAATGACCCATATTTTTATTCTCAGAGCATATTTATTGTTAAGAGTCAGAATTTTTCTACACAGTCTCCATCACGCTCCATGGCTGTACACCAACATTGTGGAAGACCATGTATTCCCTGCTGATAAAAGCTCTTTCCAGCACAGAGTGGTGCACCCAGATTTTGTCTCCAGTTACAATCCATGACAGAAAGGCCTCTCTGTCAGTCTCAAAATGCTCCAACAATTCAGTTGAAATGGCCTTTCTTTGAATCTTGTGGTCCACTGTGAGCATTCATGGAACCAATCGTGAGTATCTCTTTGGATATTCGAGAATGTCAATCATTGCAGGCACATTTCCAATGCTGACCGACAACTACAGAGCCAATTTTTGAGTTGTGATGCGCTGGTCAGAATGGATAATGGCATCCGCACGATTCAGCATGTCTGGAGCAGTGGCTGTGACAGGACATCCCATCACGAGTGGCTGGTCGTGGAGCTCTGTTTCTTCATTTCCTGAGGCTGAAACTTCGCCCAACTGTACTCCTATCAACTGCAGCATCCCCGTACACTGCACACAAGCGTTTATGGATGTTCACCATGGTTTCTTTTCCTGCATACAATAATTCAACAGCAGCATGTTGCTTGTAACATGAGTCATATGTAGACACCATTTTGATGCTGTACTATGGCTCTGGCATCTGCCAGAATGCTTCGAAACTTCACAGGCGCACAGAACAAATATCAAATGTGAAGCACCAAGAAAGATGTTTGTCTATGTATACTACAGGCTTTTAAAAAAAATATGGGGCATTACTTATTGAACAAACCTAGACAATTTGGATGTAAATATAAACAATAATTTCACACAGATTATATGGAAGATGATGGCACAGACACATTGTTACTGTCACTTGTGTAGTACTGTTTAGTCTGTGTATTTGCTCTAGAAGTTTATTTTCATTAAGTATCAAATTGCATAAGCCCATACAAGGGAGGCTAACAAATGTGGCTATTATCACTGTCAGAGCTTTTACTGTTTTTAATTTAAATCATTAATTACCTCCATTTGTTCACAAAGCTTAATTACAGAAAATGCTTTTTCAATTGATGCATTAGAACTGAAATAGCTAGTGAAAATTCAACCAAACTTCTAATAAGTTTTAGACAAACTCATTCTTGTGAAAATGAGTACAAATTTCCTGCCTTTTTCACTAACATTAATATTTGATTTTATATTCCAATCTAGCAGTTTACCTTCATGATATTAACATACTAAACAGCACGTGACAAACAGTTTTCTGTCATCTCAGTGAAGTTCATGACACTATATTTTATTAAACTATATATTTTTGAACGCTAATCCAGCTGATGATTTTTCTTGGGGTGGGCCACTTCATTGGCTGAAAAGGTTCCAAAAATGGTTCACATCATTCACTGGTATATCCACAGAGCAGATATCATAAAAGCTGTGGTGATACTATTAAACTAATCAAGTGTCACTTGCCCTCACTTTCCAACATGTTTAACTGCTGTCAAAAATATTTCAAAGTTTCTGGCTTCTAATTCTGGTATAACAAAATTATTTTGTCTGCAACTTCAATTACAGTTACAATTTCTTTTTCAGTGACCAGAATATTGTTCAAGAAATCGATTAATCAACTTGAAAAGAACTGAAAGATGATGAAGGAAAAAAAATTGTTCAGGGTGATTGGACACTTGTCAAGGGACAGGAAATAGGATTTTAATGCTTGGAAGAGATATGTAGTTACCCTTTCAACAGCTGATAGGGGAGATAACCACCTACTTTTACTACGACCTAAATCTTTCTTATACTCCACTTCAGCAAACTCACAGGCTGATTTTCGTTTTTCAACTCATACAGAGTAAAAATGGAAAGGACAGGTTTTACCAATTATGAGCTGTATATCAATGAGTAAGCTGTCTGTGCCAATTTGGACAGTATTCTGCACTATATGAGGGCATCCCACATGTACTACATTACTTTCACTCTCTCCTTCCAATTTAAAACTCTGATTTTTTTGCATCTTTCCTTTTCTTTTGCCAGATTGCAGTGTTACAAACTTTTTCTTAAGAATGAAATTTTACAATACATATAAAGCACACGAACACAAAAACCCTGCACTTAACACCAAAGGTCACCAACTCCAACACTCACATTAAGATATCTGGCTTGTAAACCTGAAGGAACCACCTTCATACCCATGTGGCAGGGAGAATCTATCACCACTGACATAGACTACGTTTCTTTCAAATCCATCATTTGTTCCATAGCAAAGGGTGATATCATGTTAATGAAAGGTGATTTGGTTTTCATGTATGACCACAAGAACTTCTTCAACACTGATTTAATTATTGCACAAGTGTGCATTCTTGCACTATAAATTGCTAATCCATATCTGAACCTACCTTCACTAATAAGTAGTTATCCAGTTTTGATCTTGAAGAGTTTACCTGAAGCACAGCTTTATCTCTGTTGATTTCATATGAGTTACTATGTTGGTGTCCTCTGTATCCAATGGTAAATTTCGCACAACAAACAAACAGGAATTCTTGCTGTTTGTTGCTGTTTAGTTTCCACTTCTTTTTTTCCATTATTAACACAGGTAACGTTAAGATAAAGTCAGTCAAACTCACTGCTGAAAGCACTTGAAACATTAAACTGTGACACAATAGAACAACACACTGAAGTTGAATATTAATGTAGCCAGGT
Source organism: Schistocerca piceifrons (assembly GCF_021461385.2). Lineage (NCBI taxonomy): Eukaryota > Metazoa > Arthropoda > Insecta > Orthoptera > Acrididae > Schistocerca > Schistocerca piceifrons. Next base: position 1,084,239,181 of record NC_060138.1, read on the forward strand.
CCTAACTGGGACCCTACAACCACCAACATTTTCCCCACATCCTGCTGGTTGCCTAGGGACTGTGCCACAGGCGTTTCATTATCCAAGGCACCAGTTTACCGCTATGCTACATGTGCACTTTAATAATGGTGCAGTGATCATGAAACTATTAACTTCATCCAGGATCATGTGGCTACACACATCTGTGCATGCATCATTCATAGTGGCACTGTGATCACAGTCACGCAATTATGCACCTGTCAGTCCATCTGCCTTTACGGGCAACACCAAGGCCACCAGCAGGCAGACAGTTCTTGCACTCTGGGCATTTATATTGGCCTCTTGCGGCCCACCAGTCAGAGCCTCATCATCTGTCTTACCCATACATCAGTATCGTAGTGTCCTTTGTGGCCACCAGTGATCACGCCGTTACTCCCATCAGTCACTGATGCCTACCAATGTCATCACTCGCTCATCGCGGGGCCCTGCTGGTTGAGTGCCGCATCCTAGATGCCATCCATCCTTGCTGACAGTGCCATCACTGCACGGCAACATCACCCTTGCTGGAGATCACCAGCAGACAGACAGTTCTCCCATTCTGGGCAATTACACTGGCCACTTGCGGCCCAACAGTCAGAATCTAACCATCTGTCTTGTCAGCCTGTCTGTATTGCCCTGTCCTTTGCCATCACCACTGGTCATGCCATTTCTTCCCTCAGTCACTGACGCTTGCCAAAATCATCACTCCATTGGCAGCATTGCATCCCAGGGGACCTCCTGCTCAAGCACCATATCCCTGCTGCTGCCAATGCCTGTTGACCACAATCCTCTTGCCACTCTGTCAATCACCGAGCACCTGCTGCACCCTGTTGGGCATCACCAAGCACCAGCTGTATCCTAGCCACAGCACCAAGCTGGATCCAGACCACATCCGGAAGAGCTTTCTATATTTTAATACCATCCGTCTTCTTGTTGTTATGCTTGTGCAATAAACCCTTGCAGATGTCACTGGGAACCACTGTTTAATTCCTGTGTCCTTGCCACCATGCAAGGACACAAACAAAGCATGATGCCAAAGATTTCAGAACTTCAAAATTGATGTTTAAAGACAGGTGATTAGTTTAGAAACACAAAAAGACATGCTACATACCATGAAAATCCAGGACATTCCACAGACTCAAAAGAGGATTTGCGGACATTCTGTTGAATTTTGTTAAAAATTGAGACAGATCTGGAAAAATCTTTATGAATGGGAACCCTACCCATACAATATGTGGAAATGCCACCACTGGAGGTATGGAGTCAGTGGAGGACCCTGATTTACCCTCCACAAGGAGTACATAGTTACTGAGTATCAACAAATATATATTTCTTTGCACTGCATAACAACTGACACACATTCCTTGTGGTAGAACAAACCATGGTATTCTGCTGTCTTTGCCGTCCTCTCCTCTCCCTCTCATGATATTGTTCCCATGTACACTGTGGAAGAACTTCTGATACCGCGGTACTGTTCAGAATCTGTAAGTGGAAACAATGGTGACAATGGTAGTTTATGTCAAGCCTAGAGGCATACTCATATGGCCCAGTTGTTCTGGTTTGTATCTTCATCTGGCACAAAATTTTGTTAGACATAACATATTCAGGTGGAGATATACTGATTTAACTGGACATCAAATTTTATGGAACTTTTTCACAGTGCAGCATTTAAATAACTCCAACAGACCTGACATGTACCAATAAAATATACAATTTTCATGAACTCAGTGTCAAATTGATGCTCTGAGTCAATCTACACAGCACAGAATATAAGTTATTCATCACTGAACATTTTATATACACTACTTTCAGCTTGAGAAAAAGTTACCGTATGTTTGAACTGCTACTGAAAATGGGTCACACAATAAGAAAAATGTCAGAACCAATGTACAAACCAGTGGACAGATTAAATATCCTCTGAAAGTCTGTTGTGTACTTTGATTACATTAATTTGGCAGTGGTTGGGATGAGGTGGCTGGAACTAAACAATGTTCATCGGACATATCACATGATAAGGATTTCACATGTCTAAGAGCAAGTGGATAAGGAGGTATAATGAGAGATACCATTGGCCTTCACAAGCATGTTAAGAATTATGTGCCTACAGATTTTTCAAATATGTTCTCTTATATGATACGATTTGCCACACAGATCCATTATACATCAAAAGAATGCATTTGCACATGGAGATACATATTCACTTACTGATGCTATTCTATTATTCTGGAGACTAAGTACATGAAAATTGCTGATGAATTTTGTTCCTTCCAGTTCACTTATTGATGTTATGAAATTGTTATCTGCATCAAGTTCACGTATTCCTTCATAAGTAGGATCAGTGCTCAGTGCAGCTAAAGATGTAATCTGCAATAGAGAAAAACAATGTACACCCTCTGCCAGGCAGTTAATTGCAAACTGCAAATTAATCATCTAGATGCAGATGAAAGATAACATGTATTTCCAGCCAATATAGCCTGGTCAGCATAATTACATTAGAATCATACACACAATCTTCTACGACAGTATGTTCCAATCATTAAAATATATTACAAACTCATGACTTAAATAGTACAGAATTAAGGCAGCAGAAAATGCTATACAAGGAAAACTGTCAGTACATATGCAATATCTTCAGCAACTTAAGTTTCCTGTTTTGCAATTTATCTCTGACATTTTATGTTGAAGTTAATATTAATATTTCCAAAACAGGTGACAGTATTTATCGTCAAAATTTAGACCATGTCCACAGAATATATGCTATTATGGGAAAAATGGAATTCCACCATGGCATGGAAATGTAATGTTATTACCACATACATAACAAAAAAAACTCTCAGTACAAAAACAAGTTACATAAAATTGAACAGTTGAAATCACAAGAGCTAAAAGTAGCATTTCACAAAAAAAAAAAAAAAAATAAATCACAAGGATTGAAAGTAGTGTTGTGTACAGTATGTACTGATGGGTCAAGATTGCAAAGATTTCGCAGTGGCCTTTGAATAGCTCACTAGCCTGCAACAGGAGGTGGTGGGTGGGAGAGTGTATAGGTCACATCCTGCTCTTGGTTTAACCACAGATAAATGAACTACAAGATGCGCTCCTGGGAGTAGAAGTGACATTGTGCTAGAGCAGAATACTGAGTGGATGTAATGAACATCAAGATGTCATTTTGGAGGTGAGGATAAGTGTTAAAGTATTATATCTGTTATCTCACAGCAGGATCAGACGTAGTCACACCCCGTCAATGTATGTGGTAGAGTTGTTCAAATTGTTAGTGAGATGGGGAAAACTGATTGGTAGCTGATTGTACAGTGAATTTGTTACTGTCAGTGGACAATATGGTGTAGTAATTATACTTTTGGAGAAAGAGAGAGGGGGGGGGGGGGGGGTAGACTGTAGAAAGAGGAGAATGGGAGATGTAGAAGCTACTAAAAGAGAGAAGCACATGAATATAAGCCTGTCTGTCTTAATCGCAAAAAATAACCTCTACTTAACTTGCATTCATAAGTTTGTAGGTTCCTTACAAATGGCTCTAGTCCATTATCCAATGGGGAAGATCTGTATTTCCACCAATAAAAGTGCAAAAAAGAAACGTAAACAATGTAAGTTCATTTAAGTGCAACGAATGGAACAGTAGAGAAACTTTGAAAGGGCAGAGAATGGCTTTTTATAGAACCTGGCACCAACTCACCAGTAAAGAAGGCTATAATGTAATAGGCATCTGTAACCCAAAACACATCTATTGTGTCAGTAATGGAATAGTAATAAGGATTACGAAAAAGAAATATTAGTTTGAAAGAAAACACAATAAACAATAATATTACCACAGGTAAAAATACTTCAGGATAACTACAATAACCAATGTAAGTCAAGAAAGAGTATTTGATTATTCAATAAAAGAAACTTGTAGCAAAAACAGTCTAATTTAAACCATACAATCTTAATAAGAACAATGTTACCTGTTACTTACATTGTTGTTAGAAACATTCAGATAATATGTATTCTGTGGTAAGTTTGGAGGTAGGCTAGTTAAATTGCTATTGGAGCAATCAGCCATCACACTGAATGATGGTTCTCTTCCAATGAACATGGTCCTTGCAGCATCACATTTGCATACTGGTGGACATGTCTGCTCCGCCTATTGGGAAAAGAAAAATCATAATATTTATTTATGTTATTCTTGAAGTTTTCCTGACAAGACAGAATATTTCATCAAGTTTCATGTGTACATCTGGGACATCATTATTCCCTCTTCCAATCAATCATCAGTTTCACCACATAACATTAAAAAACAACTTCTTCTGTTCTCATATCTACTAGTTCGATAGAGGGATGGGGGCTATAGGACATCTTGTGCACAATATATCAATCCATAAGAAGTTATACTTACCGATATTGAGCTGTCATCGTCCTTTGTAGATTCTGAATGTTGTTAGAACTTTGACTGACAGGAGACAAGTACTGTCTGATACTGACACTTACCAAGGTAAACTGGTACGCCCAAAGCTTGTGTCAAATATCTCTTCTTGAAAACAGTAATGACATTGGCATTTTTATATAATTCAGAATACTTTTTAGCTCCAGCAACACTTACATAAAATTTAATAGGTAATTTGGCCTTTCCCCTATTAAGAGACTGTATAATTTTGTTCATAGCTGTAGCTCAGCAGTTGCAGAATACTTCAACGAAGATAATAAGTCATGTGTCAGCTGCACAAGAAAACCTTTATTTGGTTCACTTTACCAGTTTCTTAAGTTTAAACTGTCATCTTCAGAAGTGAAACAGGCTCAAGTCATTGTAGGCCAACAGAAAAATAATAATCGGGCACTAGTGTCCTACAAGGGATTCGCAAAAAATAATACATAAAGCAAGTGTTTTAAAAGCAAATGTACAAAAATTGAACAGGAAATATGAAACAGATTTTTTTTAAAACAGATGTAAAGTAGTTAAGCTTAAGAACCACAACATACCTTTCCTACAGGGTCAATAAAACAGAGTACCATCTCTGAAAATGTATGACACGCGTGACGAGTGGCAAACAGTTAACTTTCAAATTTCATATTGTACATAGCACATGCGAGAAAAGTCAGCCACCAAACTGATGACATGAAGAGCACTGAACACACCTATGTACAAAGTGGGAGCTCTAGCGTACATACAAACCTGATTCTGCAACAGGTAATGTGCAAATACGCATTAAATCTTATAAATATAATAGAGGGAAACATTCCACGTGGCAAAAATATATCTAAAAAGAAAGATGATGAAACTTACCAAACAAAAGCGCTGGCAGGTCGATAGACACACAAACAAACACAAACATACACACAAAATTCTAGCTTTCGCAACCAATGGTTGCCTCGTCAGGAAAGAGGGAAGGAGAAGGAAAGACAAAAGGATATGGGTTTTAAGGGAGAGGGTAAGGAGTCATTCCAATCCCGGGAGCGGAAAGACTTACCTTAGGGGGAAAAAAGGACAGGTATACACTCGCACACACACACATATCCATCCACACATACACAGACACAAGCAGACATTTGTAAAGCAAAACAAAATGTCTGCTTGTGTCTGTGTATGTGTGGATGGATATGTGTGTGTGTGCGAGTGTATACCTGTCCTTTTTTCCCCCTAAGGTAAGTCTTTCCGCTCCCGGGATTGGAATGACTCCTTACCCTCTCCCTTAAAACCCATATCCTTTTGTCTTTCCTTCTCCTTCCCTCTTTCCTGACGAGGCAACCATTGGTTGCGAAAGCTAGAATTTTGTGTGTATGTTTGTGTTTGTTTGTGTGTCTATCGACCTGCCAGCGCTTTTGTTTGGTAAGTTAAATCTTATAAAACCACTTAAAATGATTAACAGAAGACAGTAAACCATGGACCAAGTGTTAAGCAGACAGACACATAAAAATAACATCATTACTACGTGAAGGGAGAAAAAAAGGAAGGTAAACTGTTTAAATGTTATCATCATTTTATGGTGGCAACATCGGCTACTGGAACAGCAGTAATACATTGCACTGTTTAATATCTTGGAGATGAGGCCAGCCGCTGGATGCGCATTAGCAGGAAACACAAGTGAGTGAGCTGCAGTCCAGCTTCGATAGCAGGAAGTGGATAACACCAAGTTGAGGACGTGTGAGGGGTCCCAGCAAGTGTTTACAAGCTGCTTTACTGTGTGCAAACATTCCTGTAGCATGTCTAGGTGCTAAGTAAAACTTGGTGCATGGAAACTAAAAACCTTGGTTGGCATCTAAAAAGTCAGCAAGTGACAGTTACACATTAAAAATAAGTAGTAGTTCATGGTTATACAGAGGAGACATTGTCAGATTGTAAAAAATCTATGTTATATAAATGCGTTAGTACATGTTGGATACAAAAGATACAATAAAATTACTTTAAAACCTGTGAGCAAGTCAGCATCAAATGAGTAGTCAGACAAAACAAGAGCTGGACATGATGTAGATCAAAGTAAATCATTTAACAGAGAAGCTATACAATCAAAAAATAATCTGTCTTTCAGTGTGATTTGTACCATTAATTTTTTACATTCTAGACAATGTCTTCTCGGTATAACCAAGAACTAATACTTATTTTTAATGTGTAACTGTCACATGCTGACTTTTTAAATGTCTACCAAGGTTTATTATTTCCCAAATACCAAGTTTGGCTTAGCATCTAGATACGTTACAGGCACGTTTCCATACAGAAAGTCAACTTGTAAACATGCGCTGGGGCCCCTCGCACAGCTTCGACTCGGCAGCATCCACTTCTTACTATCGAAGCTCGACTGTAGCTCACTCACTTGTCTTTCTTGCTAACATATGTAAAGCGGCCAGCCTCATCTGCAGGAACTTAATGTATCACTGCTGTTCTCGTGGCCCATGGCGCTACTATAAAATGATGATAAAATTTGAACAGCTTACCTCCCTTTGTATATACCTTTACATAGTAATGATGTGATTTTTAAATGTCTGCTTATTTAACACTTGGCCCATGGTTTACTGTCTTCTGTTAATCATTTTAAGTGGTTTTATAAGGATTAATGCATACTTGCTCTTTACCTGCTGCAGAATTTATGACAAATTGTGTGTACAACAGAGCTCCCACTTTGTATATAGGTGTGTTCAATCCCCTACATGTCGTCACTCTGGTGGTTGACTTCTCTAACATGTACTATGTACAATGTGAAAATTGACAGTTAACTGTTTGCCACTCATCGCACGTATAATATATTTTTAGAAATGTCACTCTGTTTTAATTGGCTCAGTCACAAAGGTATGTTGTAGCTCTTAAGCTTAACTATTTTACATTTATTTTAATGAACCTGTTTTACTTCTGCTGCTGGAACTTTGTGCATTTGTTTTTAACACAATTGCTATATGAAACTTCCTGGCAGATTAAAACTGTGTGCCGGACCGAGACTCGAACTTGGGACCTCTGAGTCTCGGTCCGGCACACAGTTTTAATCTGCCAGGAAGTTTCATATCAGCGCACACTCCGCTGTAGAGTGAAAATTTCACTCTACAATTGCTATATGGTTTACCAATGATTTGAGTCTATTTCACTTGTGTAGATGACACAAGAAGAATATGGAATCCATCCACTTTGATTTGTTTTCATTTTTCAATCATCCAATTCTGACTGACATTTTAAAACCCATTTATATTTCGAGTCATGAAATTTTGGTAAACGTTGCTTCAGTTCATGCAGTCTTTGCCTTTTTGGTTCACAGCTGCCCGACAAAAGTGTTTTGTTGCAAACCGTGCAAATGGCTATAGATAAATCAGTGGTACTTTTATTAAAGTATGTCCAAATTGGATTCTTCTCTCTCTGTTGTGACATTTTATAACCAAAAAAATTAAAGTAAATTACAGAATAAGTAAACTGAACTAGATGTAACTACCACAAAAAACTCCACATCATATTAAAAACGTTACAGCCCTGCTTATCTACTAGTAGGTAAAATATTCTTTACGTGTACTACAAAACCGCCAAGTATATGCTACAAAATGCTATAGCCTGGACATGACTAATGGCATATCACACCATAATACAAAATACAGACAAACTAATAATTTGTTTGCTTCCACAAGTAGCCTTTAAAACACCTTTCTTGGGAGCGTTAGTTTCATACAGCCATCTTCATTTCCATTTTTGCAATCGACAAACAACTTGATATATCTTCTGTTTGTCATTCCTAATTACTAGTGTACATAAGTTACAGTCAGTAAATCAACTTCAAAGAGTGCTGCGGAATCTAGTTCAAAAAATAACATCACAGTTGTGACTAATAGTGGAATTGTTGTCGAAAAGTTATGCAAACTGAACCGGAACCACATGACCATGTTTTCTAAATTCACCTTGATTATTAAAGGAAAAAACCCCTTGCTTTCGAAGAAACTCATTAATAAAACCTTTCTATGTAAGAATAACATGACAACCCATTCTATTAAGTACAATACCAAGTCAAATTGTTACTAACTCAGTATAAGATTACCACTATCAGATACGATTACATTATATTGTGATTAACAACAAGTCACTCACACTTTTTACACATGAGGAAAGACTCTCCTAACAGTTAAATGGCACCTCACTATTAGAAGTCAAGCACTATTGTTGACTGAATCCATTCCGAACGTGACCTAACTTCATCTGTGAGTTCACAAAAACTGGTTTAGAATGAGCTGAAGATTTGGCTGATTTATGGCCAAAACCAATATTTTTGGTTGAAACTGAAATTTTGATCAGTCCTTACAAAATACATTTCAGTTGTTCTTGTCTAACTGATAGTAACCTTTTAGCAATTCCTTGTGACAATGAGAAATTGCCTCCTGCGTAAGCCATAATCAGATGGCTGAAGATGCTGTTCTCTTTTTAATAACCAGGTAGTGACCCTAAAAGCTGTCTATTCTTAACCTATTACAATTTTTCTGCGAACTAAAATAATTTTGAAAATGTTGTTATCTCTCACTTCTCTTCACTGCTACTTCAACCTCTCAATATTATCACATTTTGAGATTAACTCCAGATTCCTGAGTCACTATATGCAGTTTGTTTCTTTACATCACACCATAAGATTATTTTTATGCACAAAGGCCCACTACACACTTTCTCTGTGCATTCATACTTTTCTGTGGTTCAGAATTTATTTCTTCAAACATATTTATTTCATCTTAGGTCTTTTTTTATTTTTTATTTTTTTATTACAATATACTATATTAATTTGACAGCATATTATTTCTCCAATAGGTTCATCACCCTTCTATGTTCCCAATACTGGATTCGTTGTCTTCATGAATTCTGAAAGACATTCATAAAAATTTTCTTTGTATCATCATGGGTGTCTCCACATATTCTTTCAGAAGCAATTTTGAATTCCAGTCATATTCATCTCCCCTTGTCCTCATATCAAGTGAGTCCCTCTCATCCTGGCATATGAGTTACTTGGCCCTTATTCCCAACCTTCCAAGCCTTATCTCCCTTCCTCTCTGATGAAAGAACTAATGGTTCCAAAACCTTGGAAAAGATTTTTGTTATTTTTACTGTGTCTACTGCCAACATTGCAATTTTCACTCTTGAAAGTAAGAATTGACCAGCCATGCTGTCTTCTACATCTACCTCTACATCAACATCTACAGTCTGCGAATCACTGTTGGGTGCATGGCAGAGAATATGTTCCATTGTGCCACTTATTAAGGTTTCTTCCCATTCCATTTCCATAAGAAGTGGGAAGAATGACTGTTTGAATGCCTCTGTGCAAGCTGTAATTATTCTAATTTTGCCCTTACGATATCTATTTGAGTGACACTTAGGAGATTGTAGTATATTCCTAGAGCCATCATTTAAAGCCAGTTCTTGAAATTCTGTCAGTAAACTTTCTTGGGATAGTTCACATCCATCTTCATGAGTATGCCAGTTCAGTTTCTTCAGTGATTCTGTAACACTTTCCCACAGGTCAAACAAACATGTCACCATCTGTGCTGCCCTTCTCTGTATGCATGCAGTATCCTCTGACAGTCCTATTTGGTATGGATTCCACACAATTGAACAATATGCTAGAATGGGTCACACAAGTGATTTGTCAGCAATCTCTTTTTAGACTGACTGCACTTCCCCAATATTCTAACAATAAACTGAAGTCTACTCACAACTGAGCCTACGTGATCATCCCATTTCATGTCCTTACAAAGTGTTACATCCAGGTTTTGTACCAGTTGGCCAACTCACTGATATTATACTCATAGGACACTACATTTTTTTCATTTTGTGAAGTACAAAATTTTACATTTTTGGACATTTAAAGCAGGCTGCTAATCTGTACAGCACTTTGAAATCTTATCAAAATGTGACTGAATATTAATGCAGCTTCTTTCAGACAGTACTTCATTACACATAACTGCATTATCTGCAAAAAGTCTGCGGATACTATTAATATTTTCTTCAAGGTCATTAATATACAAAGTGAACAGCAAGGGTCCCAGCACACTTCCTTGAGGCATACCCGAAGTTGCTACTACATCTAACGATGAATCTCCATCCAAGATAACATTCTGCACCCTCCCTACCAAAAAGCCCTCAAATCCAGTCACAAATTTCACTCAAAACCCCATATGATCATACATTTGAAAATAAGCATACGTGTGGTACTGAGTCAAATGCTTTTCATGAATCACGAGATATTGCATATACGTGACTGCCTTGATCCAAAGCTTTCAGTATGTCATGTGACAAAAGTACAATTTGGGTTTCACATGATCAATGTTTACATAATCCATGCTGGTTGGCATGGAGGAGGTCATTATGTTCAAGATACCTTATTATGTTTGAGCTCAGAATATATTCTAAGATTCCACTACGAATCAGTGTCAAGTATACCGGATGGTATTTTTGTGGGTCACTTCTACTACCATTCTTGTAGATGGGTGTGACCTGTGCTTTCTTCCAACTACTGGGCACAGTTTTTTGTTCAAGGGATCTACAACAGATTATAGTTAGAAGAGGGTCTAGTTCAGCTGCACGTTCAGTATAGAATCTGATAGGGATTCAATCATGCCCGGGAGCTTTATTCAATTTTAACAATTTCAGCTGTTTCTCAACATCACTGACATTAATACTGATTTCACTCACCCCTTCAGTGGTATGAAGATTAAATTGGGGCAATTCTCCTGGGTTTTCGTTAGTAAAGGAATACTTGAAAACAGAGTTAAGCATTTCAGATTTTGCTTGGTTACCCTCAATTTCAGTTACTGTCTCATTTGCTAGGGACTGGACATTATCTTTGGTGCCACTCAGTTCCTTTACATATGACTAGAATTTCTTTCGGTTTTGTAAAAGATCATTTGACAAAATTCTGCTAAGGTAGTCATTGAAGACTTCATGTATCATTCCCTTGTAAAAGTGTTTCATTCAGCATCTCTCTATCTATAGTCCTACAATTTATTTTTCACTTCTTTAGAAGTTTCTTTACAGTGGTTGTATAGCATGGAGGGTTCCTCTCATTATGAACTGTTCTACCGGGTTCATATCTATCCAGCACAAGGTCAACCATTCTTTTAAACAGGCAATAGTTCCTTCACATGCTCCTGCCCTGCGCTGAAAGTTTCGACTTCTCACTGAGATATGACACAACTGACTTCTTATCTAGTTTACTGAGCATATACATCTTTTATCTTGTTTTAGTTGTCCTTTGTAGTTTAGTAATCACTGTTGCTACAACCGCATCATGGTCACTGATACTAGTTTTGACATGGACATCCTCAAAGGGGTCTATTTGTTGCCATTATATACAATATATTTCCATCATGCGTGGAATTCTGAACTATCTGTTCTAGATAGTTTTCAGGAGCAGCATTTAGTAATGTTTCACAGGATGTTTTATCATGCCCACCACTAATAAAACTGTTATTTTCCCAAAGGATTGTTGGATGATTAATGTTCCACCAACAATTACAGTTTGATTGGGGAACTTCCATACACGCTAACTGAAGTGTCCTTGTAATTTTATATTTTTTTGTAGTGGAGTGGTGGAGGGAGGGGGGGGGGGGGCGAGAGAGAGAGAGAGAGAGAGAGAGAGAGAGAGAGAGAGAGAGAGAGAGAGAGAGAGAGAGAGACTTACCTTGATAGATTCTTCCAGTGCTTTCAGTGAATATTTATCAGTTGAATTAAACCAGTGGAATGTCTTATTTGCTAAACAGTATGTGTCATTAGGATTTCTGAAGTCAACAGGATCACTCCGATTTGGAGCCAGCAGGCTCTTCACATCTGTGCACCACAATTTGAAATTTCCTGAAATAAAAAGTAAAACAATTAGTGAAGTTGTTTCAGAGCTGCACATAGAAACTTCTAGCGTCTATGATCAAATATTGTTTTTTCATGTACTATTACAGTTTCCTGTTGTTTCATTAAGGTTATAACTGTTTTTAGTTACCAGACACATACTACTTACCTGAGATATCTAATGTAAGGTTCCTGATGGACATGAGGCTTTTTGGTAAGCTTGAAAGATTATTCCTCGATAGATCTAATATTTTGACCTGATTCAATGACGCAAATGTGTTGTCATCTATTTCAGAAATAGAATTGCCTGAGAAGTTTAGACATACAGTCGTGTTGTGCAGCTCACCACTGATACGCTTCAGTTTCCCACCAGTGATGCTTAGGACGTCAAAATTAAATATTTTTGTTATGCTTACATCCACTGTATCATAACTAGCATTATATACATATAGAGAACGAATATTTGCATTTTTGGCTGTTAAAAAGAGAAAAAAAATTAGTTACAAAGAGCAGGTGAATACTGCTGTAGCTGTATAATGTAATCCAGTACCAATGAAAGAAAACATGAAGAAAAATAAAATGGAATACATATATTATAAATTTAGACTTACGGGCTATTTGTGCAACAGCTTCCTTCAGGTGGAAATCACTGTCTAGGTGGCAACAGAGCAAAGTAGTGTAGTTAGTCAATGCGCAGCAGTTCTCCACACACAGGGTGGTGTTCACGTGCAAGCAACTCTCCACTTCAGTGCCTGCTGCATTCCACAGAGCTGGTAGGAACATCAGCAGCAGGCAGCATAGCGGCAGTCTAGCAACTGGCACACCACCCTGCATCTGAAATTGCACAAAATTTTATGTACAATGTGGCAAAAATTTTAAAAAAGACTATGATATGTAACAAGATAATGTTCTGCAGTGACACAGAAAAAGTAAATTGCATGTTGGCTCATCAAATAAGTAACAGTATGTAAAAGTCTATGAGATAGTGGTGGTTTCTATTGAAATATTTGAAATATGAACTACAAATTTATGTTAGTACCCTGCGAACAGAGATTACAATTTAATCAATGACAATAGCTTACAACATAAACTGACACTAAAATGCATTTCAAAAACAGTAAATGCTATTCAAGCGTAAGTATTCATCCATGCATCCCAACACATGATAACGTACACAGTAAATATGCAACATGCTTTCATAAACCACTAATTAAAATGCTGTGAACACACGTTCCAGAAACATGGTAGAAAATTCGTCATTTTATTGTTACTCAATTGGTACAATGTGATATGAAACCAAGTCTTTTTTTTTTTTTTTTTTGGTCACTTTCACAGTCATGAAATGATCTTTCTGTCTCAAACTACAACTGTGTAATTTACCACAGCAAAATCACCATTAACATTTTAAATTCCCTCTATTATGGAGCATAACCATCCCCCATGAACCATGGACCTTGCCGTTGGTGGGGAGGCTTGCGTGCCTCAACAATACAGATAGCCGTACCGTAGGTGCAACCACAACGGAGGGGTATCTGTTGAGAGGCCAGACAAACATGTGGTTCCTGAAGAGGGGCAGCAGCCTTTTCAGTAGTTGCAGGGGCAACAGTCTGGATGATTGACTGATCTGGCCTTGTAACATTAACCAAAACGGCCTTGCTGTTGTGGTACTGCGAACGGCTGAAAACAAGGGGAAACTACAGTCGTAATTTTTCCTGAGGGCATGCAGCTTTACTGTATGGTTAAATGATGATGGCGTCCTCTTGGGTAAAATATTCCGGAGGTAAAATAGTCCCCCATTCGGATCTCCGGGCGGGGACTACTCAAGAGGACATCGTTATCAGGAGAAAGAAAACTGGCATTCTACGGATCGGAGCGTGGAATGTCAGATCCCTTAATCAGGCAGGTAGGTTAGAAAATTTAAAAAGGGAAATAGATAGGTTAAAGTTAGATATAGTGGGAGTTAGTGAAGTTCGGTGGCAGGAGGAACAAGACTTCTGGTCAGGTGAAAACAGGGTTACAAATACAAAATCAAATAGGGGTAATGCAGGAGTAGGTTTAATAATGAATAAAAAAAAAAAAAATAGGAGTGTGGGTAAGCTACTAGAAACAGCATAGTGAACGTATTATAGTGGCCAAGATAGACACGAAGCCCACGCCTACTACAGTGGTACAAGTTTATATGCCAACTAGCTCTGCAGATGACGAAGAAATTGAAGAAATGTATGATGAGATAAAAGAAATTATTCAGATAGTGGAGGGAGACGAAAATTTAATAGTCATGGGAGACTAGAACTCGACAGTAGGAAAAGGGAGAGAAGCAAACATAGTAGGTGAATATGGATTGGGGCTAAGAAATGAAAGAGGAAGCCGTCTGTTAGAATTTTGCACAGAGCATAACTTAATCGTAGCTAACACTTGGTTCAAGAATCACAAAAGAAGGTTGTATACATGGAAGAATCCTGGAGATACTAAAAGGTATCAGACAGATTATATAATGGTAAGACAGAGATTTAGGAACCAGGTTTTAAATTGTAGGGCATTTCCAGGGGCAGATGTGGACTCTGACCACAATCTATTGGTTATGACCTGTAGATTAAAACTGAAGAAACTGCAAAAAGGTGGGAATTTAAAACTGAAGAAACTGCAAAAAGGTGGGAATTTAAGGTGATGGGACCTGGATAAACTGACTAAACCAGAGGTTGTACAGAGTTTCAGGGAGAGCATAAAGGAACAATTGACAGGAATGGGGGAAAGAAATACAGTAGAAGACGAATGGGTAGCTCTGACGGATGAAGTAGTGAAGGCAGCAGAGAATCAAGTACGTAAAATGACGAGGGCTAGTAGAAATCCTTGGATGACAGAAGAAATATTGAATTTAATTGATGAAAGGAGAAAATATAAAAATGCAGTAAATGAAGCAGGCAAAAAGGAATACAAACGTCTCGAAAATGAGATCGACAGGAAGTGCAAAAAGGCTAAGCAGGCATGGCTAGAGGACAAATGTAAGGATGCGGAGGCTTATCTCACTAGGGGTAAGATAGATACAGCCTACAGGAAAATTAGAGAGACCTTTGGAAAAAAGAGAGCCACTTGTATGAATATCAAGACCTCGGATGGAAACCCAGTTCTAAGCAAATAGGGGAAAGCAGAAAGGTGGAAGGAGTATATAGAGGGTCTATACAAGGGTGATGCACTTGCGGACAATATTATGGAAATGGAAGAGGATGTAGATGAAGATGAAATGGGAGATACGATACTGCGTGAAGAGTTTGACAGAGCACTGAAAGACCTGAGTCGAAACAAGGCCCTGGGAGTAGACAACATTCCATTAGAACTACTGATGGCCTTGGGAGAGCCAGTCCTGACAAAATTCTTCCATCTGGTGAGCAAGATGTACGAGACAGGCGAAATACCCTCAGACTTCAAGAAGAATATAATAATTCCAATCCCAAAGAAAGCAGGTGTTGACAGATGTGAAAATTACCGAACTATCAGTTTAATAAGTCACAGCTGCAAAATGCTAACACGAATTATTTACAGGCGAATGGAAAAACTGATAGAAGCCGACCTCGGGGAAGATCACTTCAGATTCCGTAGAAATCTTGGAACACGTAGGCAATACTGACCTTAAGACTTATCTTAGAAGAAAGATTAAGGAAAGGCAAACCTACGTTTCTAGCCTTTGTAGACTTGGAGAAAGCTTTTGACAATGTTGACAGGAATACTCTCTTTCAAATTCTAAAGGTGGCAGGGGTAAAATACAGGGAGCGAAAGGCTATTTACAATTTGTACAGAAACCAGATGGTATTTACAATTTGTACAGAAACCAGATGGCAGTTATAAGAGTCGAGGGGCATGAAAGGGAAGCAGTGGTTGGGATGGGAGTGAGACAGGGTTGTAGCCTTTCCCCGATGTTATTCAATCTGTATATTGAGCAAGCAGTAAAGGAAACAAAAGAAAAATTTGGAGTAGGTATTAAAATCCAGGGAGAAGAAATAAAAACTTTGAGGTTCGCCGATGACATTGTAATTCTGTCAGAGACAGCAAAGGACTTGGAAGAACAATTGAATGGAATGGACAGTGTCTTGAAAGGAAGATATAAGACGAACATCAACCAAAGCAAAACAAGGCTAATGGAATGTAGTCGAGTTAAGTCGGGTGATGCTGAGGGAATTAGATTAGGAAATGAGACACTTAAAGTAGTAAAGGAGTTTTGCTATTTGGGGAGCAAAATAACTGATGATGGCCGAAGTAGAGAGGATATAAAATGTAGACTGGCAATGGCAAGGAAAGCGTTTCTGAAGAAGAGAAATTTGTTAACATCGAGTATAGATTTAAGTGTCAGGAAGTCGTTTCTGAACGTATTTGTATGTAGTGTAGCCATGTATGGAAGTGAAACATGGACAGTAAATATTTTGGACAAGAAGAGAATAGAAGCTTTTGAAATGTGGTGCTACAGAAGAATGTTGAAGATTAGGTGGGTAGATCACGTAACTAA
This sequence comes from Schistocerca piceifrons, assembly GCF_021461385.2. Classification (NCBI taxonomy): domain Eukaryota; kingdom Metazoa; phylum Arthropoda; class Insecta; order Orthoptera; family Acrididae; genus Schistocerca; species Schistocerca piceifrons. Next base: position 1,084,255,974 of record NC_060138.1, read on the forward strand.
TGAGGAGGTATTGAATAGGATTGGGGAGAAGAGAAGTTTGTGGCACAACTTGACTAGAAGAAGGGACCGGCTGGTAGGACATGTCCTGAGGCATCAAGGGATCACAAATTTGGCATTGGAGAGCAGCGTGAAGGGTAAAAGTCGTAGAGGGAGACCCAAGAGATGAATACCCTAAGCAGATTCTGAAGGATGTCGGTTGCAGTAGGTACTGGGAGATGAAGGAGCTAGGACAGGATAGATTAGCATGGAGAGCTGCATCAAACCAGTCTCAGGACTGAAGACCACAACAACAACAACAACAATGGAGCATAGACACATTAACAATTTAAAAATGCTAAGAATCTACAGACTGAACTGAATAGTTGTCGACAGCATCCATGTCATATTACAGCCTGTCGCATTTTTATTTTTCTCAATTTTTGCAAGACCATCAGAGGAAAAAGTACTTGGTCACATAATCACAACATTATATATTCCTAGTGACCAGCTCTGGCTTTCCATGGGAAGCAATAAATATTTATGGCCAGACAACTCGTAAATAATACACACAAACCTTTCTGGTGAATGTGTGTATCTAAAAGTGAAAACCGTATCGTAAATCTTAAAAGTCATTCTGGTGGGACCTTCATTTGTAAAATGTATAGAAGAAAAAATATACACAGATATATATATTCTGCTAAAAAATAATTTTGTTTGGCCCAGTGACCTGGTACTGAGCATTTCAATCAGATGACATTTCTGCAACTAGCATGTTCCTAACCTATCTCAGTTATCCAACCAGGGAAACGGGATCTACAGTTTAACATGGAATCCAAACCAAATTTATTTTCTGGTGAATCACCACATCACTGTGAGGAAAATGTTAGATTATAAAGCAGGCTGAAAAAATTGCGGTTCGACCGGGATTTAATAGTGTGATCTTCGCGGTTCAAGGCACGCACTTGATCGCTAGAACTCATGGTCTGAGACAGTTTCCAGTCATATTTTGCTGTTCCCTGGAGTTGCGGCAGCTGTTTATTTTACTGATTTTCTAACCAGATACTGCCTTCCTCTATAGCTGACCAGCTAATGTTGTTGTTGTGGTCTTCAGTCCTGAGACTGGTTTGATGCAGCTCTCCATGCTACTCTATCCTGTGCAAGCACCTTCATCTCCCAGTACCTACTGCAGCCCACATCCTTCTGAATCTGCTTAGTGTATTCATCTCTTGGTCTCCCTCTACGATTTTTACCCTCCACGCTGCCCTCCAATACTAAATTGGTGATCCCTCGATGTCTCAGAACATGTCCTACCAACCGATCCATTCTTCTAGTCAAGTTGTGCCACAAGCTCCTCTTCTCCCTAATTCTATTCAATACCTCCTCAATAGTTATGTGATCTACCCATCTAATCTTCTTCAGCATTCTTCTGTAGCACCACATTTCGAAAGCTTCTATTCTCTTCTTGTCTAAACTATTTATCGCCCATGTTTCACTTCCATACATGGCTACACTCCATACAAATACTTTCAGAAACGACTTCCTGACACTTAAATCTACACTCGATGTTAACAAATTTTTCTTCTTCAGAAACGCTTTCCTTGCCATTGCCAGTCTACATTTTATATCCTCTCTACTTTGACCATCATCAGTTATTTTGCTCCCCAAATAGCAAAACTCCTTCACTACTTTAAGTGTCTCATTTCCTAATCTAATTCCCTCAGCATCACCCGACTTAATTCGACTACACTCCATTATCCTCGTTTTGCTATTGCTCCCATCATTTCCACGAGATGTCACTGCAAATGCCAATTAAACATGGAAAAGATAATAAAACATATATGTCACATTTCTTATTATTTAATGGTAATAAACTGAGGTGGCAGAAGTCATGGGGTAACGAAATGCACATATAAAGAAGGTGGTGGTATCGCGTACACAAGGTATAAAAGGGCAAATCACTGGTGGAGCTGTCATTTGTACTCAGGTGATTCATGTGAACAGATTTCTGATGCGATTAAGGCCACACAACAGGAATTAACAGGCTTTTGACTGTGGAAGAGTTGTTGGAGCTACATGCATGAGACATTCCATTTTGGAAATCATTAGGGAATTCAATATTCAAAGATCCACAGTGTCGAGAGCGTCCCGAAAATAGCAAATTTCCCGGCATTTCCTCTCATCACAGATAATGCAGTGCCCTACAGCCTTCACTTAGCTGAGAGCTGCAGCTTTTGCATAGAGTTGTCATTGCTAACAGACAAGCAACGATGCATGAAATAATCATAGAAATCAATGTGGGACATATGACAAATGTATCCATTAGAAGAGTGTGGTGAAATTTGATATTAGTGGGCTACTGCAGCAGACAATTGATACGAGTGCCTTTACTAACACCACGGCATCACCTGCAGTGCCTCTAGTGGGCTCCTGACCATTTTGATTGTACACCAGATGGCTGGAAAACTGTGGCCTTGTCAAATGAGTCTTGAATTCAGTTGCTAAGAGTTGATGATACGGTTCAAGTGTGGCACACACTCCACATGTCAACAAGACAGTGTGCAAGCTGGTGGTGCCTCCATAATAGTGTGGGCTGTGTTTACATGGAAAGGACTGGGTCCTCTAGTCCAACTGAACCGATCATTGACTGGAAATGGTTGTGTTCAGCTACTTGGGAGACCATTTGCAGCCATTCAAGGACTTTATGTTCCCGAACTACAATGGAAGTTTTATGGATGACAGTGCACCACATCACTGCGCCTGTCTGCACACCATCACTATTGGTGCTCTCTCTCTCTCTCTCTCTCTCTCTCTCTCTCTCTCTCTCTCTCTCTCTCTCTCTTACATTTTAACATTCCCTAGTCTACATCTCTCTCCTGCCTGAAAAAGGATGTAATAGTTCCTAAAGCTAGGATAGGATCATGTACTTTTACTTGCATATTGATGGTATAGACTTTGTCATCAAACACCAGCTTCAAATGTTTGACGGCTAAAGTTTTGCTCAAGTCACTTTTTGGAATGCAAGCAAAGCCTTAGAATGTGTAGGGCACATACCTCTTCTGGAGAAAAAGGACTTCTATGGCATTAGAGATAAAGACTTGAACTTATCTGTAGAGCAGTAAGCAAGTTGTCTGTGTTGACAAAGAAATGTCCGGTGAAGAACAAGTTATTGTTCTTAGTAATTATTAATGACTTGATTCCATTTATTAAATCCACCACAGGACTGTATGCAGATGAAATAACTTTTATTCAGAGTAGTAACATCAGTAGCCTTAAATCGTGTGACAAAAAAACAATTGCTCAAGCATCCTATCCATTTAAAGCGAAAAGATTTTCCTCAAATGAGAACAAAATGCAGCAGATGGCTTTTATCTAAAAGACGAGCCTCAGTCAGATGATACAAGTTAAGTTTCCAGGGGTATATTTAGATGATAAACTGTCTTCGGGCAACATGTCCATTACATCAATGGTAAGTTGTCTACAGTAATGTGTTACGGCAGCTTATGGATTGTGTACCTGAAATGTACACTTAAGACAAAAAAATCATTTGTTTGTCTGAACATGTACATCACATCTACCAATTTCCATCCCATTTAGATAATCCTTTCATGGTGCATAGTTTTTTGACTTAAAGAGTCTATGATAGAATGTCTTATTTATCACCACATGGTATTATTTTATGGGGGAACTCTAGTTGTGTGCATGAGATCTTAATGCTGCTAAAGAGAGCTATTATGGTAGTTTCTGGTTACTCATATAAGACACACTGAAAACCTTTGTTTCGTGAACAAGAAACCATGAATGTAATAAATGTATACACACCGTGTTTTAATTTATACAAAGAAGAAATTACCAGGAGCAAAACGCTAAGAAAATGTACATTGTTACAGAATATGAACTCCTATGGCACAAATTATTTAATAATATTTCACAGACTGTACAGGATTTACCAGAACAACCATTCAAACAAACACTGCATGACTGGTTAGTTAATCCACCTATTCTACAGTATAAAGGAATCCATAAATTTTTAATGTAATGCCATAATGTTGATAACTCTCCTGTTGTTTCTTTTAAATCATCAGTTGTTTTGTGTTATGTATTCTAAACTGACAAAAGTGGTGGGGTTCCTCCTAATATCGTGTTGGACCTCCTTTTGCCGGCTTAGTGCACCAACTCGACATGGAATGGACTCAACAAGACACTGGGAGTCCCCTGCACAAATGTTGAACCACACTGCCCCTACAGCCATCCACAATTGTGAATGTGTTGCCAGTGCAGGATTTTGTGCAAGCAGTGACCTATCAATTATGTCCCATTAATGTTTGATGGAATTCATGCCAGGTGACCTGGGAGGACAAATCATTCACTCAAACTGTCCAGAATGTTTTGCAAAGCAATCCTGTTAATTCCCGTAGTGCAGCCATAATCACATTGGAAACCTTTTCACATAAATCACCTGAGTACAAATGACAGCTCCGTCAATGCACTGCCCTTTTATACCTTGTGTACGCGATAATACTGCCAAAATCCACGGCTTTTGTCATGTCAATGTATGTGGCACTGTCTGTTGTTCCAATGGCCTAATGACGATAACATGATTATTTTTATTATTATTGCTTGCTGAAGGTGAGTACTGGTCTGAAATTCTGCCTCATACTTTAATGGTTTTTCTGGATTGAATTTTTCATCCTGTACAAAAAAGAAGTAAGACAATATCCATATAACTTCTGCCACTGCTTACAGTATACTGACAAGGCAGGTACAAGTAACTGTCAGAACATTATGTTTATATGAAAGACATACGGACCGTATAGTCACTCTCATTCATATTTTCTGTTGTATCTCTGTATCAATTTAGCAAACTGTGGGATGACTGACTGATCAAGGAAAATGCTGACTACCTCCCTCTCCCTTGCCCAGCTGAGATAGTATTTCACATCTAAAACAACTCAAGTGTCAAAATGTATTTATTTACACATCATATTCCACAAACCCTATAATGAGGGAAAGACTTCAGAGATGTGCAGCAAGCCAAGAGATGCATTAAACCATCATAGGTTACTTCTGCAATGTGCTACTACTAAATTACAACTATCACTAATCTACTTTAAGTGTTAATTATGAGAAAAAGACTTCCACATCACATTTTTGAAATGCACTATACATCATGATATCATGTTCCTTGGATGAAATGCAGCTACTGCTCTTTCTCAGTTGTTGTTTTTATCTACTACTACATATGAAGCATTTATGCACCTGTTCTGATATTAGAGATTGCTATCATCTCTCTCTACATGGGAAATGTTATAAACTGTTTCATGCGAACGTTAGTGTTAGCCATAATTCACATCCTTCAGTTCAAATATTCAGAAACATTATAGTTCACTTTTGAATATCTAATTATTTCCAATTTTCTTCCCCATGTCAGCCAGCAATCTGTTAGAAACTTTTGTACCTGAATATGAAACTTCATTCTGATCCCTAGATGGTAAAGGAAAATCAATATGAAAATCATATTTATTCCTATTATTGCAGCTTTTAATGTCGCTATCTGTTCTAAACTAACTCTTGTTATGCAGTTCAATTAGGATTGGGGAGTAAAGGGAATCACCACACAAGTGTAAAAACCCCAAAATTGCGTATGAAGATCCTGCAGGAGGTTCATTCCTACAGGAAAATTCTTAAATCTGGTCATAACAATTAATTTAAATAAAATTTGTTTCAAAATCAAGCAACGATTTGGGAGAAATTTTATGGCACAATAACAAAGCAGCGTATGTTAACACACTCTTACGTTTCCTGATCAGATAAAAAAGACAAGAACCTGGATAGTCACGTTTGATTTATTTCCTTATATAGCTTTGTTTCAAACACAATTAAAGTATTGTAAAATAAAATTAACTTTTTGTCATTTTTCTGACAAAGGTGCGGCGGGTGGAAAAACAATAATAAGTAATTCGCGCTCAACAATAAGGCCATGAATTGAAGAATGGCAGTGAAACGGATACTGAAGAATCCGTTCCAGTATTCGTCTGACGAGACTTACTTCCACAACGCAAAATATACACCAGGCCTTGGTTAGTGTTTACACCTTGCTGCCAGCATGTCACCAGTTCCTAACACAATCACAATACCAGCAGCGGCAAAAAAAAAAAAAAAAAACTGTAATAATACCGTAGCGTTCACAGTACGTCCCAGGTGGTCAACGATAAAATTTATTTATGAATCATCTACCCTGACCCCGCACTAAAAGTTATACTTCATCTGACGCAATCTCACAAACAACTATGACAAAACATTACGAGAATGGTTGATGGCAGTAAATTTCGTCATCCCTGAGTCTTTGCTAAGAAGCGCAGACACTGGCAAGTGCCGCCTCGTGTGTTTGCCCCCATCGCCGACTGCGTCACGTTGCCATAGCAGCGGCGGCAATTTGAAGATAATAGCTCGCTACTTCTGGACGAAGCTATCGTCGAATCCACCAACACTTCTTCGGTCTCTCTAGCTGTTTACTTCCTCAGAAAGCAACGTGAGAAAGCGTAGCTCTAGTCGTAAGAGTCAAATTCTTTCGCCCCTTTCAACATGCCCCCGCATTCGCTAAGCCTATTAGTGAATTAAAATTCAGATGATTTTCTTTCACAGTTATTTCTATAACAAATAGTTTGCAAAGGGCTCTAGTTCTAGGATGTAAGTCAAATACGCACTTTATTCTTTATTCAAATAATATGTACGGTACTTACACAGTACGGTAATTACTCCAAATGATATGTAGACTTACGAGGTGTGATCAAAAAGTAACGAGATTTTGTTTAATTTCGCAGGTTTATACATCCGATCAAAAAAAAATTATCTGGCTGATAAACATGTTCCTGGTGTACGTTTGCATTTTTAGCTGTTCTGAATACTTAGTTTATTGTTGACAGCTTTTACTTTTGAAAACGATAGATCAAAGAATTTGTATTAAATTTTGTTTTAAAAATGAAATAAAGTATAACACTGAATTCTAAATGCTGACTTTGCCCTTTGGCGAATCTACCGTAAGTTAAGTCAAGATCTTGCGACCGATGTAAACGTTTAAAAGAGGGTCCAGAACACATTGAAGACGACGACTACCCTGGCCGCCCTTGTTGAAGTTTCGCGTTGTGAACAGTTTTTTTAATAACTTCACTGACATTCAATATCTCTGTCTTCCCAGGCACGAGCTATTCTGCGTTCTTTGCCGCAACGGAAATTTACTATCGTCGTTAAGCGTTGTTCTGCAGACTTCTAATAAATCACTGTTTTTTTATCTACAAACAACTTGTGTCATTCTTAAACAATCAAACAAGTTAATGCCCAGGTGTGCTACGGCGTAATTATTTAAACGAATTTAAGAAAGTATTGGTTAAGAACAGTCTTGGTTGCAATTTTAGTTTTTCATTTTTCAACTACGCGTTTCGCCTTACTTAGGCATCTTCAGGTTATCTTAATTTGATATTTCTTAGAAGGATCCTTTCGTCAGTGTAGCCAAAAGGCATCGTCGAATGTATCAGGCCAACATAGCCTTCGTTAAACTCAGTAAAAACTTTTCTTGATGGGCGCGAGTGACTCCAAGACCTGCATAACGCGTTCCCGTTCACAGGTGCGACTAACAGAATAAGATGGGGCTCAGGTAGTAATCCAGAATTGCTCGATTTATTTTTAATCTTTAAAATTTTTGGCATAGTACCAAATGAGTACTGTATTTTTGTTGATAACTTGACAACTCAACTTTCTGCATATGAGAAAGCTTTGTCGAGTAAAGGAGGAGATTCTACATCGCAAGAGGTTTTTATAAGTAACTTATTGAAACAGTCTTCAATACAACCACAGTGGAAAAAGAAAGTCGTCTGTCATTACTGTAAGAAGTTACATCACTGATCAAGAAATGCGGAAAATGGGTTGCAGATGGTCGACAACAAATGCCTCAGAAAAGTGATGTGTCTGAAGCTGCTGAAACTTCAAATACGAACATGGTTCTCTTTGCTGAAGCGTCTGCTGTTACGTCATCTGAGTGTGATAATGGTAGCTGAGTTGTAGATAATGGTGCAACAAGTCATATCATCAATAGTGACAATTTTTTCAAGACATTTGAACTATTTTCTACGATACAATTACATCAGCAGATGGTGGTACTGTTGAGGCTGTTGGCGAGGGCACAACAGAAATACAAGCAACAGTGAATAGAAACTGACATGAAATCACTTAGACTGATGTATGATACGTGCCAAAATTAAAAAGAATTTGTTTTCAGTCATAACAGCACAAGACAAAAATCCAAAAACTACATTTTTATCCGCAACGGAAAGATTTTATTTTAAAATTGGTGAGTCACTAAACTACCAGGGTTGGAACTTTAATAGTGACAACTATTTATTTACAGCTCGTACAAAATAGATAAGAGTTTCAAAGTTTTACTGACCTTCAAAGTAGTCACCAGCATTGTGTATAACCCGCTGTCAGTGATGTGGAATTCGTAGGATACTTTTAGCAGTGCCAGTTGTGTTGACAGTTCGAGCAGCGCTGTCTATTGCCCGACAAATTTGTAGCAGTTCTGAAGCGAAAGCCGTGAAGTGTTTCCTTCAGTTTAGAAATCGAGTTGAACTCACGAGGGCTTAAGTCTGGGGAGTGCAGTAGGTGGTATAGCACTTAGCAGCCCCATCAGTCAAACAAATCAGTAACAGCTTACACTGTACGTGCTTGAGCATTGTCCTGCAAAATGATGGTCAGTTCCTGCAGAAAGTGTCATCACTTCTGTCTCTATGCTGTTCATTTTTGGAACACAACCTACGAACAGCTCAGAGACTATGGATTTATTTTCAAAAGCGGTGAAGACAAAGGCATTCTTGAGCGTTAAAGTGATCCCCATCTACCTCAGGTGTTCTCTGCCTGTACATTGGTGCATCTGGCAGTTGGATAAGTCAGCGACAAACTTCAGTTGCAATCTCTACTACACAAGCTGAAATTGTAGCGGCTAGTGAAGCAGCACGAAAAATGGCCTGGATGACGAGATTAGTAACTGAGCTTTGCCAGCTAAAAGACACGAAGCCTTACGAGGAGACAAAAAAGTCCTGCAGTTCGACTGACACAGAATCCTGGATTTCACCGACGGGCAAAATATATTCGTCTCAGACCCTTCTTTGTCCAAGAGTTAGTTACATCTGGTGAAATTACCATTTCAAGAGTAGATACAGAAAATCAGCTTGCGGATTTATTAACAAAACCATTGTGTGCTGCCCGACTAAGCCAGCCGTGCAAAAATATGAGAATGTGTAAATATGGAAGTGTTAAGGTTTTGCGTCGTGAACAGTTTTATTTAATAACGTCATTGGCATTTAAATATCTCTGTCTTTCCAGACACGGCTTGCTTTGCGTTCTTTGCCCCAATGGAAATTTATTATCGTTGTTAAGCGTTATTCCGCAGACTTCTAATAAACCAGTGCTTTTTTCCCTACCAAAAACCTGTATCATTCCTAAATACCCAAATAGCCGTAACACATTAACTACTGACGAAAATGTGTAAAACATAAGGAAAATAGTTCTGGAAAAGCGCTAAATCACAATCGAAGAGCTTTCTGGTGATGTCGGCAATCCTTTGGTTCATGGTAAGAAGCTTTTTAGGGTGTTCTGGACATGAAACGTGTTGCAGCAAAGTTTGTTCTGACATTGTTGAAGTTCGAGCAAAAACGATGTCCCGTAGACATCGCTCAGGTATTGCTGAATGAAGTCGACAAGGATCCACGAAACACGGGTATAGGGGTATGACGTCGAATACATGGCCCAAACGTCCCAATGGAAATTGCCTGAAGAGCCAAGACAGACAAAATTTCTATAAGTTCGAGCACATGTGAACGTCCTTCTCACAGTTTTCTTCGACTACAATGGGATAGTGCATCATGCGTTCCTGCCTTATGGTCGTACGATCAATAAGGAATACTGCCTGAAAGTTAGGCGTCGTTTGCGTGAAGCAATCCAAAGAAAACGACCAGAACTGTGGCAAAACCGCCCTTGGAACTGCATCATGATAACGTTCCCAATCACACCTCACTGGTTGTTCATGATTTTTTGGCAGAAAACAAATCGTGTTGTCTCAGCCACCGTATTCGCCCTGGGCCTTCCTTCTGTTCCCGAGGCTGAAGAGAAGCACGAAAGATGTTATTTTGCCACCACTGATGAGGTAAAAATAGAATCGCCGAAGGAGCTGAACACCATAAGGAAAAAGTGAGTTCTCGGAGTGCTTCCAAGATTAGAAAAAGCGCTGCACAAGTGTAGGCTATTATATTTGAGGGTGGGATTGCTTTGAAGGGGACAAAGTTAATGTTGATGAATCAATAAAGATTCTGCAATAAAAACAAAATAGCCGTTACTTTTTCATCACACCTATTAGGTCTACAACTTTGCTTCCGCCGTTTTGCAATAGACGGCAGTAGCGGCAAGTGAGGTTCGGGTGGTTGGTCTTAGGTGTAATACAATAAGCTTAGACATGTGTAAACATAATATCATAAAATTATTAGTCGACTTGTGATTGCATCATAAGGTTATTCTCGATTAAGTACGTCAACTTACGTACCCATTTCTCGCCATTTGCGGGAAGTTTTAGTTTTCTGCTTTAACATGACTTAAATGTGGATGTGGCTCTTAAAATGCTGGGTAAGACCAATGGTGAGGGAACTATTAGTGGAAGAAAGTGCAGAGAATGTTTTCAACGCCTTAAGAACGGTGATTTTGATGTCGAAGACCGGCATGGCGGCGGAAACAGAATGTTTTCGTAGCTACTGAAACAGACGAAGACAGTCACAGGACATCATCATGAAAGGAATTGATGCGTTCGAGCCCAGCACTGAAACACAAACGGCCACAATGCAGCGGTAGACACGTAAAGGCAATTTTGCAGCAGGTCAGTGCTCGGCCCCATGTCGCAAAACCCGACAAAATATACATGGAAACGTTGAAACGAGAAGTCCTATCCCTCCCTCCGTATTCTCCATACATAGTTCTCTCTGACTACCGCCTTTCTCGATCAGTGGCATACAGTCTTGGCTGACCAGCACTTCCGGTCATATGAACAAGTGCAAAATTGAATCGATTCATGGATCCCCATAAAAGACGCCTAGTTCTTCCGCCACGGGATTCGTATGCTATCCGAAAGATGGGAGAATGTAATGGCCAGCGATGGGCAATACTACTAATCATTTTTTTTTTTTTGTAAGCTTTTCACAATAAAGTCTCAAACCTGGAGAAAAAACGGCGGAAGCAAAGTTGTAGAGCTAGTAGTATACTGTGAAACTGGAAAGATCAGTGTAGGGAGAAATGTACGTAAAATGTACGTATTTGTGTACATATTTACTTGTATAAATGTACTTATATTAAACGCACTGACGAAGCCAACTGCATAGAAAACATGCTGAAAGGCTAATGAAGATTCGATTCTACTAGAAACTCCATATTCTCGAAAGAATCGAAATCCCACCTGCAAAGAACTTCAAATTTGCGATTAGAAATGAGGTAATGTATTAAATATTCGACGTCAGGTATGTACGCGAGAAAAAGTTTAGAAAAGGGTTGAAACTGTGTTTAAAGTTCGTCGGATGTCGTTTACTGCTCTCATTATCAAATACTGAATGAATATATCCTGGGTAATTTGGGCACAGTTTTAAGCATAAGCTAGTTTTCACGCACCCCAATTTTTGTGACGTCGTACCTTGTGAATGATGTGTCTTAGAACGAGATAATTTTGCGAGTACATACAGTGGTATAAGCAGATACTGTCTGCAAAATGTGTTACGAACAGAGTTAGTAGTAAACAAGTAATAAATTGAAAGGTCACGCCTGACGTAGCAGTTTTGCTTCAGGAACATGGAAATTGTAGTAAGCGACAAACCTTTTTCGTTTCATCATTTAATGGAGGATGTCATCAAGAAAAAGTTTCGTTAAGGTTTGAAATTATGCGTAAAGTTTGTTGCGGGTCATAAGTGCTCTCATTCTCAAATACTGAATAAATATAGTCAAGACACACCATCATCACAAGTTGTCGTTCTCATTGCTCAGCATCCAGACGCCTTGAACCAAACGTCTCCATACCGGACGGTTATCAGCTTTTGAGACCCCTGAAGAGGCAGACTGGAGATCTCCATTTGACACACGCTTCTTCTCGCTGTTCTCCACTTCAGTCTCGTGCCCTCGATCTCTCCTCCAATGATTAATTTCTCTCTATTTTCTCCATCTCTTCTCACAATATGGCTAAATAGCTGGAGACTTTTTTGATTGACACGAGAATAAAAGGGCCTGGAGATACTGAGTTGCTCAGTGATGGACACATCAGTTGTTCTTTCGGCCCATTTTATGCACACCATCCTGCATCAGCACCAAAGCCGCTTGCCTCTGCACTGAAGTGTGCATGTTTCGTAACCGTAAAAGAAGACGGAAAACACGAGTGTTTCAACAAGCCGGATCTTTGTACTGTTTGTTTATCGCTCTGTTCTGACAGATCCTCGTGAGTTTCTTCACAGCCAGTCGCCCTAGCGTGATCCGCCTTCTAATCTCGTCTTCACAACTTCCCGTGACACAGATGGTTTAGCCAAGATATATGAAATATGCACGACTTCCAATTCCTTTACTCGACATGTGAGTTGGACCTGTACTCCTCGATCAGTTGTCTTGAGTCTGGACTTGCTGGATTGATTTCCAGCCCATATGACTGATTCACGTACTTTACTTCTGTTAGTAGCTCAAGAAGTTTATCTTTGTTGCTGGTTAAAAATCCGATGTCATCAGCAAATCGGAGGTTGTTAATGGTTCTTCCATCATAAGATCTACATCAGGATCTTTCCTAATGACATGTTCGGCATAGATCTTGCACAGTTGCGGGGATAGGACACAACACTGTTTGACACTTTCTGGCACACTCAAGAAATCAACAAGTGCCAGCACTTGTCTTGACAGCTTAGCACTTGTCTTGACAGCTTAAAGTTAAGTACGGCATAGCGTTCTGATCAGTACTATCATCAAGTGTGGTGGGCCACCGACCTTTTCAGGTACCTGACACAGTCCTTCCCAGAAAACACAGTCAACGGACTTTCTATAGTCTAGGAAGCAGATGTAAACGGGAACAGAGAACTCTCGTTATTTCTCAGTTATTTGTAACTCTCGTTATTTCTCAGTTATTTGTCGTATGTTCAGGATCTGTTCGCGAGTTGGTTTTCCTTCAACAATAATTGTTTCGTTTGTAAAAATATGAGGCTGAGCGTGCGGTTTCAAACGATTATTCAAGATTTAAAACAAAATTTTGCTTGCGTGGGATATGAGAGCAAGTGTTCGGTAGTAGTGCAGTTCTTGACTGATCCTTCCTTTGTAGGGGGATAAAGAGGGAAGTAAGTCAACAAGGCAACTACGCAAAAGCAAATAATTTCGTTTACCCACAGCTGATTTCCCTCTGGAGATACCCGAGCTCTTATTCCGATGCCGTCCACGTACTCCGGCGGCCTTGTGGCTGTCGAGTGGATGGACACCATCTGCACGCTATTCCCCGTGGGCAACACCTGGTCGGGTGACGTCAGTCTATTGCTCTTGCGCAACCCACTTTATAGAGCAGTTTTCCGGTTTGTATCAACGCGAGCAGGAACTACAGAGCAGGTAAAACTTGGTTGTTTAGCTTAAGTTTTATGTACGAAAAGCGGGATATAGGTCGATGATAGCTACACTGAGGGGGGAAAAAAATCAGAACACAAAAGAAAAACAATTAATGTAATGACATTTCAGAAATACATTTGTCTACGTAAAACATTTAAGTGATCAACATTGCAAGATCACATGTTAGTGTAAGCAAGAGATACGCCATTGCAAATACGAAATGCTGGGATGTTAATAAAGGGTGTAACTGCCAGAATGTTGAATGTAAGCGTGCAAACGTGCATGCACTGTGTTGTGCAGGTGCCGGATGTCAGTTTGTGGCATGGAGTTCCATGCCTGTTACACTTGGTCGGACAATACAAGGACGGTTATTGCTGTTTCTGGCTGATCCTGGAATTGTCATCCGATGATGTCCCATATGTGCTCGATTGGAGACAGAGCTGATGATCGAGCAGACCAAGGCAACACGACGACACTCTGCAGAGCATGTTGAGTTACAACAGCGGACTGTGTGCAGGCGTTATCCTGTTGGAAAACACCCCCAGGACTGCTATTCATGAATCTACATCCACATAGATACTCCGAAGCCACTGTACGGTGCGTGGCGAAGGATAGCTTGTACCACTACTGGTCATTTCCTTTCGTGTTACACTCGCAAACAGTCTGAGGCAAAAACGACTGTCTGTACGCCTCCGTATGAGCTCTAATTTTTCGTATCTTATCTTCGTGATCCTTACGCGCAATGTGTCTTGGTGGCAGTAAAATCATTCCGCAGTCAACTTCAAATGTCGGTTCTCTAAATTTTCTTAATAGTGTTCCTTGAAAAGAACGTCGCCTTCCCTCCAGGGATTCCGATTTGAGTTCCAGAAGCATCTCCGAAATACTTACGGTTGTTCGAACTTGCCGGCAACAAATCTAGCAGCCCGCCTCTGAACTAGTTCGATTACCTCCTCCAATCCGACCTGGCACGGGTCCTAAACACTAGAGCAGTATTCCAGAACAGGTCTCACCAGCGTCCTATATGCTGTCTCCTTTTCAGATGAATCGCACTTTTCTAAAATTCTCCCAATAAACCGAAGTCGATCACTCGCCTTCCCTACCACAGTCCTCACGTGCTCATTCCATTACACCAAGGTATTTAAACGACGTGTCCGAGTCAAGCAGTACACAACTAATGCTGTATCCGAACACTGTACGTTAGCTTTTCCTACTCATTCGCATTAACTACTTTATCCCATTTTTAAAGCTAGCTGCCACTCATCACACCAACTAGAAATTTTTTCTAAGTCATCTTTCATCTTCCTACAGTCATTCAGTTTCGGTACCTTACCGCACGTCATACACTACTGGCCATTACAATTGCTACACCAAGAAGAAATGCAGATGATACACGGGTATTCATTGGACAAATATATTATACTAGAACTAACATGTGATTACATTTTCACGCAATTTGGGTGCATAGATCCTGAGAAATCAGTACCCAGAACAACCACCTCTGGCCGTAATAACGGCCTTGATACCCCTGGGCATTGAGTCAAACAGAGCTTGGATGGCGTGTACAGGTACAGCTGCCCATGAAGATTAAACACGATACCACAGTTCATCAAGAGTAGTGACTGGCGTATTGTGACGAGCCAGTTGCTCGGCCACCATTCACCAGACTTTTCCGTTGGTGAGAGATCTGGAGAATGTGCTGGCCAGGGCAGCAGTCGAACATTTTCTGTATCCACAAAGGCCCGTACAGGACCTGCAACATGCGGTCGTGCATTATCCTGCTGAAATGTAGGGTTTTGCAGGATCGAATGGAGGGTAGAGCCAGGGTCGTAACACATCTGAAACGTAACGTCCACTGTTCAAAGTGCTATCAATGCGAACAAGAGGCACCCCATACCATCACGTCGGGTGATACGCCAGTATGGCGATGACGAATACACGCTTCCAATGTGCGTTCACAGCGATGTCGCCAAACACGGATGCGACCATCATGATGCTGTAAACAGAACCTGGATTCATCCGAAAGAATGACGTTTTGCCATTCGTGCACCCAGATTCGTCGTTGGGTACACCATCGCAGGCGCTCCTGTCTGTGATGCTGCGTCAAGGGTAATCGCAGCCATGGTCTCCGAGCTGATAGTCCATGCTGCTGCAAACGTCGTCGAAGTGCTCCTGCAGATGGTTGTTGTCTTGCAAACGTCCCCATCTGTTGACTCAGAGATCGAGACGCGGCTGCACGATCCGTTACAGCCATGCGCATGACTGTCATCTCGACTGCTAGTGATACGATGCCGTTGGGATCCAGCACGGCGTTCCGTATTATCCTGCTGAACCCACTGATTCCATATTCTGCTAACAGTCATTGGATCTAGACCAACGCGAGCAGCAATGTCACGATACGATAAACCGCAATCGCGATAGGCTACAATCCGAACTTTATTAAAGTCGGAAACATGATGGTATGCATTTCTCCTCCTTACACGAGGCATCACAACAACGTTTCACCAGGCAACGCCGGTCAACTGCTGTTTGTGTATGAGAAATTGGTTGGAAACTTTCCTCATGTCAGCATGTTGTATGTGTCGCCACCGGCGCCAACCTTGTGTGAATGCTGTGAAAAGCTAATTATTTGCATATCACAGCATCTTCTTCCTGTCGGTTAAATTTCGCGTCTGTAGCACGTCATCTTCGTGGTGTAGCAATTTTAATGGCCAGTAGTGTAGTATCATCAGCAAACAACGGCAGACTGCCGCCCACCCCGTTCGCTAAATCATTTATGTGCGTAGAGAATAAGAGCGGTCCCATGACACTTCCCTGGTACGCGCCTGACGATGAACACTCGCCGTCGAAAATAACATACTACTTTCTATTACTTAGGAAGTCTTCGAGTCACTCACATGTCTGTGAACTTATTGCAAATGGCCGCACCTTCGTTAACAGCCTGCAATGGGGCAAAGTGTCAAACGCTTTCCAGAAATCTCGAATTATGGAATCTGCCTGTTGTTGCCCTTCATTCACAGTTCGCAGTATATCATGTGAGAAAAGGGCAAGCTGAGTTTCGTACGAGCGATGTTCTCTAAAACCATGCTGATTCGTGAACATAAGCTTCTCAGTTTCAAGAAAATTTATTATATTCGACCTGAGAGTACGATCAAGGATTGTACAGCAAACCGAAGTTAGGGATGCCGCTCTGTAATTTTGCGGGTCCTTCTTATATACGTCAATGAAATAATCGGGAAATCCGGATTCGAGCACCGGTCCGGCACAAATTTTCGTTTCGTCATGCCACTATAAAGTTGCTGCTTGCCCATATTGGCAACTGCGATATAAATTTCTTGTATTTCGTACCGGCTATAGACGCCGCAGTGCCTGTTCCTTCGGAGATGCATGCATGCAATTCGGACTGACATGGGCACTGCAATATCGTATAATTCCGCATTTTGTCAACCGAAAATGGCCAAGAAAAAGATGTATTGCATTACTTATTGGATGCCCCTCGCATTTAGTTGATTATATTGATGAAAGCTTGAGCTCGAAGAAACGTATTACTGAGCTTAAGTTTTGCATATTTTTTTCTGCGTATTATACGAGGGCTGTCCAGAAAGTAAGTTACGATTGATAGCGAAATGAAAATCACAGTGAAAATCAGAAATGTTTCATTTGTAACAGTTAGCTACACCTTTCAGCTACTTCTCTACGTAGTCGCCGTTCTGACTCAGACATTCGTTGTAGCGTTGTACCAACTTTCCAATAGCCCGATCATAGAAGGCAGCCGCCAGTGCTTTCCGCCAATTCTCTACGCTGGCCTAAAGCTCGTTCTCTGTGCCAAAATGTTGTCTTCATAGCCAGCAGTTCGTTTGAGCAGAGATGAAACTCAGTGGGAGAAAATTACGGGCTGTATTGTGGGTAACCAAACATTTCCAATTGAAACGACGCAGGAACATCTTCATTGCCCCTGCAGAATGAGGCTGAGAATTGTCTTGAAGAAGAAACCGCACGACAGTTACGTAATGTTGGTTGCATAGCTTCAGGGGAAAATTCCCTCCAGGCCTTCGTACTTGGCGGGAGACACTATTTCCTATAACATCTTTAAGCGCTCACTAAGAGCTCAGGAACGAAAAGATCGACATAATTCTACCTAGAGTCATGCTAGAGACACTGCCCAACACATCTTTGCAAAGCTTTATCGAATTTTCATAGTCGTTTCCATTTCGCACCGATCGTAACTTACTTCCTGGACAGCCCTCGTAGCTAGTCCTGGAAACAAGCGCATCGACGTACTAACATACTCGGCATACTTCCACACAATATCCTATAGAACAGTTTTCTGGGGAACTCAACACATAACACTGATTGCACAAAATCGAGCACTCGTATGTGGCTTTCACCACTCTCATCTTGTAGGTCTTGTCTTCAATTAGTTCAGTTATGATAAGGAAACCATGTCTGTAAATGTACCGTTTGGATATAAAATGGGTTCAAAGACCGGATCACTTTCGTATTTCCCGCTTCACGCTCAACAGAGACCGTCAGCTTTGACCAGTGTGCCATACAAGACCCGCTCCAAGTGATGACCCCGCTGTTCGTTGCTCAACGTGTATCTGCGACACATGCTTTCGTACAAGTTCCACAAACCCTGACGTACAGCTGATGGTTGTCCATATTCACGAAACTCTTGTGTAAATGCGAAATTTATTGAGAGACATCGTGGAATATTCCGGCTTCAGCCCCTATAGTTTCATGCAATGCCAATATATGGCAGTGCTACTCGTAGCCTTCAAAATGGCGCCTGTAACGGAGGTGCGTTCCGAGCAGAGAGCTGTCATTGAGTTTATTCTGGCGGAAAACCAGAGCATCTCAGACATTCATAGCCGCTTGCAGAAAATCAACGGAGACATGGACAAAGGAACGGTGAGTCGTCGGGCGACTGCGTGCCAGCATCTGTGTCTCCTGCAACGTTGGAACGTGCGGACACTCTCACTCGAGATGACCGACGGATCACAATCAGAAACCGCGCCGCTCAACTGAATGTCTCTGTTGGAACTACTGACACACTCGTCCACAAGTTTGGGGTACTCAAAGGTTCCTCGCAGCCTACTGAGGATCATAAAGAGCTTCCATCTGTTTGGCCCGATGAAGAATGGACTCCACAGGAAGCAGTATGTGGATGACGGGAAGTTTATTAATGTAGTAAGACGTTGCTCCCGACGTCGACGAGTGGACTGGTACCGTGTGGGCATACAGGCCTTCCCAGTAAGGTGGCGTAAGTAAGGCCGTTGCACTGAACAGAGATTATGTCAAAAAATAGGGTTTTGCAGGAAAGAGAGTGGGGAATAATGTGATGTGTTGGAATCCTGAATGAAACCAACCTGCTTTCGGAAGAAAAAAATGTGCTGCATTACTTATTATGTGGGTGCCCCTCGTATTCTGAACACTGTACCGTGTTTACCGTTCCCCTATGTTTACCGTTCCCTGTTCACATGATACATTAACTGCTAGTATGGCTCTATTTGTTGTACAGAACTAGACGCAATTTGTTTTCTCAAAACTAAGGGAGTCAATTTTCAGAGAATCACTTCATCATTCATAGAAAAAAAAAACACTTAAAAATTTCTTCTGTTGCTATCTCTCGAATGGAAATTATTACATCGTCTGAAAAAAATGCCAGTTCTTCTTGGTTAAGGTTAAAAGATTTAAATTGCATGTTAGCATTACATAAACTATTATGAAGAATCACACATAACTGAAGTGGCGGTTTACATGTGGTAAAAAAGTATATTATTTAGCAGTTCAGAATAATCAGAAATCAAAATGACATTACGCAAAACTGAGGTGAATTTTAACTTATCGAAAACTACTGGTTCACATTTGAGGCAGATGTAAGTGGTTGATTCGTGTGGGTGCCGACAGGTGTCTGTGGTGCAGCTATCTCGCTCGCTCGGGCACTTACCGGACTGTAAGAGCATTTCTTAACAATAAGCTGCCTCAACAATGAATTGGCCTAAAGTGGTGTATGTAGGGGGTGCAGTAAACGCTGCGGAGAAGCAAATGCGTTTCTACCACTGTGCGCAGGACATCAGAGGGGAAGGCTTCGCGCTCTTATTTGTATGATGGAGGCTGTGTGACTTCGTGAGTGGTTTCGTTTTCGCTTGGTTACTTTTGTGTAGTGAGTGATTTGCAACTGTGCTGCAATTTGTGCTGTTGTTGGCCGCAATTTTCACAATCGCGATGGAGGCCTGCAAAGAGAATTTGGTCGTGGAAGTGCTGTTGAAAAGACCCTGTGAATGTTGCAGATGCTAGAATATGCTCTCGTCATTTCAAAGAAACTGATTGTGTTACAAACTATTGTTCCGAACTGTTAAATTTAGCCGGCAGTTGTGGCCGAGCGGTTCTAGGCGCTTCAGTCCGGAACCGCGCTGCTGCTACGGTCGCAGGTTCGAATCCTGCCTCGGGCTGGATGTGTGTGATGTCCTTAGGTTAGTTAGGTTTAAGTAGTTGTAAGTTCTAGGGGACTGATGACCTCAGATATTAAGTCCCGTAGTGCTCAGAGTCAATTGAACCATTTTTTTTTTTACTAAATTTACCACGGAAACGAGCGATTAAGAGTAATGTAATTTGCCTTGTTGTAGGAGTGCCAGTGTTAACGCACCACGTTAACAGGAGAAGCAAAAGAAAGTTTCAACAAAAGTGAGACCTATTGAAGAAGCACAATGACTTTGGGAGGGTTTTATAAGAGCTTTTCTAAGGACCTTGGATACTCGGATCTCACATCACACCACTGGGCTCCGAGAAGGAGCACAGAAAAAGTATCGATTGATTTTGGTATCGAGTACTTTTATCTCGATATCAATATTTTCCTACTCGACACCTTTCGAACGATACCTTTACTCATATCAGTACTTTATAGAAGATATTGTATCGAATGATCTTAGTAATGATTTATTACATTATTATTATATAACCAAAATTTTTGAGGCGTTACTGAGTTTCGATTCTTTTAACAACAGAACACGCTAACATCAACAGATAACAATTGATCGAGCGGTATGCGTGGGATGGGCAGATTGACTACACCAAAACATTTGCGACGGTTCGCCAAACTTGCCAAAGTGACGTTTGCAGTTCGTTTACTTTCTGCACTGGTGTTTAAAACAGTGTAAGTGTATGAAACATGAATCATCAAAAGGCGCTTGCAAACGTGAAACTTGGCCGTATTTTGATAAACTTGATAATAATGGGATGAGGTGCAAAACCTGTTTTAAAATGCCAAAGTCTTCTGGAAATACAATAAGAGAGAGAGAGAGAGCCATGCACCACGAAGGAATTATCCTAACGAGACGGGAATCGATAGATGTGATGTACATGTACAGACAAACAAATGGTTACAATTCAGAAAAACTGAATGATTTATTCAAATGAAAAAGCTTCACAAATTGAGCAATTCAATAACGCGCTGATTCACCTCTAGTCCTTATGCACGCATGCAAGTACTTATTCGGCTTGGCATTGGTTGACAGAGCTGCTGAATGTCCTCCTGAGGGATATCGTACCAAATCCTGCCCGACTGACGCGTTCGATCGTCAAAATCCTGAGCTGGTTGGAGAGCCCTACCCATAATTCTCCAAACGGTCTCAACGGCGAGGGATCCAGTGACATGACTGGCCAAGGTAGGGTTTGGAAAGTATGAAGACAACCAGTAGAAACTCTCGCTGTGTGCAGGTGGGTGTTATCTTGCTGAAATGCAAGGCCAAGATGGTTGCCGTGAAGGGCAACAAAATGGGACGCAGAATATCGTCGACGCATCGCTGTGTTGTAAATCTGCCGCAGGTTAGTATCCCACCACTTTCCGGTGTGTTGGTTGGTTGGTTGGTTGGTTTGGGGAAGGAGACCAGACAGCGTGGTCATCAGTCTCATCGGATTAGGGAAGGATGGGGAAGGAAGTCGTCCGTGCCCTTTCAGAGGAACCATCCCGGCATTTGCCTGGAGTGATTTAGGGAAATCACGGAAAACCTAAATCAGGATGGGCGGACGCGGGATTGAACCGTCGTCCTTCCGAATGCGAGTCCAGTGTCTAACCACTGCGCCACCTCGCTCGGTTTCCGGTGTCTCTTCAGACTCGTCTTCGGTATGGAAACTCATTGCCTGGAGTATAATTGTCCTCAGTGATGAGTTCCATTTCGAACTGAGACCCGACGACCAAAGATTTCTCACAGGCACAAAATACTAAAGAAGGACACAGAGACCAGACAAAAGGAACTAAAAGCACACAGAGTGTGACAGTGGTTGGCCGACCATAGAAACAGAAGAGGAAAAGCCTACTACCAAGAAATGCACTAGGAACCCCAATCTAAAACCGTAGGCCAAAGGCCGGACTCGACACAATAAAAGGAGACAAATGCTTAGATCGAGCGATAAAAGCCCCCTGCACGAACAAAACTCAATACTAAGTCTGCCATTGCAGTGTCATCCGATAAAAGTGCAGGGAGCGGATCAGGCGGCGCAAACGTCTGCCGGAGGCGAGTTAAAAACGGACAGTCGAACAACTTGTGCACCACCGTCAATGCCGAACCGCATCGACAGAGAGGTGGCTCCTCGCAGCGCAATAAATATCCGTGTGTCAGCCAAGTGTGGCCGATGCGAATGCGGCAGAGGACCACAGAGTTCCTGCGAGAAACCCGCAGAGAAGACTTCCACGCAGTTGTGCTCCCCTTGATGGCGCGGAGTTTATTGGGCGTAACTAAGCTGCGCCATTCAGCACCCAAATACTGAGAACTTTGCGGCGTTGACACCGATCGGAGGTAAGGTTCGGGTATTCCAATCTCCAGAAGCGGCTTACGAGTAACCTGTTTGGCTAGCCTCTCAACGAGTTCGTTTCCCGGGATTACAACATGCCTTGGGGTCCATACAAAGACAACTGAACGACCAGATCGTTCGAGGGCATAAACCAACTCCTGGATAGTTGCTACATGAGGTTGGCGGGGGTAGCACTGATCAATGGCCTGTAAACCACTCAATGAATCACTGCAGACCAGGTGGGACACACTGGGGCAGGAACGAATATGCTCAAAGGCACGAGAGATGGCCACCAGCTCAGCAGCGAGGACACTGCAGCCATCCGGCAAGGAGCGCAGTTCGATATGCGCCGAGTGAGCATAGGCATAGCCTACGCGACCATCAACCAGCGAGACGTCGGAATAGATGACTTCAGAACCCTGGGCCGCGTCAAGGATCGATAAAAAGTGATTGCGGAGTGCCTCAGGAGGAACGGAGTCCATGTTCTATATCGTTCCTTGTCATCTCCGTTACTTTTTTTTTTAATTCCTTGTAGGTTTTTATCGTCGTGGAACAAGGGACCGATGGCCTTGTAGTTTTGTCCCTTCAATCCCGCCGGCCGGGATGGCCGAGCGGTTCTAGGCGCTACAGTCGGGAACCGCGCGACCGCTACGATCGCAAGTTCGAATCCTGCCTCGGGCATGGATGTGTGTGATGTCCTTAGGTTAGTTAGGATTAGGAAGTTCTAAGTTCTAGGGGACTTATGACCTCAGAAGTTGAAGTCCCATAGTGCTCAGAGCCATTTGAACCTTCAATCCCCACAAACCAACCAACCAACAAAATACTACAGCATCTCTGAGGTCTTGTATTGGACATACCACGCATATATGAAACTTTACAGTGAGCTGCCCACTTGTATTTTACCTTTGTGTCTGTAGTGCTGTATTTATCCATAGTTACTGAGCGGTGAGACTTTGCTAGAATCATCATCAACGAACAATCTGTGAGTTTTCCTCATTCACCCCGACGTCCTGTCCATGTAGATAAATTCAAAACATGGCTGGCCATCAGATCCTTCTTCGCAACTAACAGAAGTTAACGTTACGCGGATTTCTTTTCTTCATCTTAGTTTTTGTAGCGTGGATATTCCTCTGTGTCGTAATGTACTTAGAATGGGGAAGTGTGAGTTTAGCTACGCGACAGAGGACATGTTTTTACCAAGACACCGCTCTGATACAGAGGTCATGAACTTTGACAGTCTGAGTTTTATCAACATGTCAACGCTGCTCCGTAAAAAGTTCTGCCTCTGCACTGTACTGCGCATTTAAACATCTTCCCAACCGCATAATGCAATAGCCAAATGTAGGTTAAATTTGGTGGCTACATAGGATTTACACTGCACTGTCCTTAAAACCAAAATTAATTATTTTTAGCGCGTTACCGCGTACTTTTGTAAAATAGTTCATTGCAATGATTAACAAATATTATTCTAGTCCTTTCTTGCATGTGCTCTAAACTCAATGAAGATTTGGCGAGAAGCAATAAAAAACAATACTACCTCAATGGCTTCATTAGTAACACACTATTTGTCAAATTGTACACCTTCAAATTATTTATCCCCAGACAATGATCATGAAATATCATAACTAAGGGTGATTCAAGAAGTTCTTCAGAAATATTTAAGTTTTTCGCAGTATCACAGGATATGCAATTTTGGATGATATTCATAATGCTGTCCACTACGCGCCATTGTATCCTTTTACTTCGTCGTTTTTTGTGTTTTCTGTAGTTCCCTAATTGTTTCTATATTCCTTGAGACGTGGTCCGTCCGTGCAACTAAATGAAGGCGGTTTGTCTTGCGCCATACGGGTTTGGTTCTTTTTATCCGTGAAGCATATTCAGTGGCGGTTTCGTGATATTATTCCATGCCTGTAGTCCTGAAGTTTTACTTAGTTGGCCTGCGTATGTCAGGATGTCCACATTTCGGCAGTTTCGAACACATTTCAATGGAACACTTCGGTTTCATTGTTTACTGCTTCATATTATTTCTTTTAGAGCTTGCCTCTCCAAAAACGTATTTTAGTCATAGTGGGTCTGAAAGAACTCTGCGGCTATACAGGAAATGCAAATAACGAGGAGGAGAGGACGTGGACAGTTTGGCGCATTAGATGGATTTACTTTTTCATTTTAACAGCAATTATTAACTCCATAATTTTTAGTGCTTCTTTCGTTCACTGCCTAGGTAACATCGATTCAGCATCTGAGTGATAGAATACATTCTTTGCTGCGTGGACCTCTTCTACATAGAAACAAAAATTAAAGTTTTGTTTTGAACAGTTTTAAACCCTATGCTCTTTCATTTTGTACACTAACTACTAAACTAAACCGGGAACGACCACAACATTTCAACACTCAGTGTACGAATACCAAATTGGATGGCGCTCTCGTCCACTAGGATGAAGATAAGCAGTTATTTTACTGGAAGAATTCTTCACTATAATACAACGCATTTCCCAATCCCATATAAAGGGTATTTCAAAGTCTTTGCACAGACGTCTAGAGATGACAGATCACGTCACGGCGGCCAAATTTTATTTGAAACGCTTCCCAGCAATGCTAGACGTCCTTTACTATTCACCAGGCCTGAGACGGTGGCATTTCACCGACCTGTCATGGTCTACTAACCAGGAGTGCAGCATACTACCTCTCCTAGTAAACTGACTCAGTGACTTTTATAAGAATCAGTGGGAAAAGATATTTTAGAAGCGACTCAGGAGCTTGAACTCTGCTCGGTTTACCGCCTTTCACGCGAGAGGTGACTGGATCATAGGCAACACAAACTGCACATGTGTACGTGGCCAGGGAAGGGGAAAGAAGGTTATTGCATCCGGCTTATGACGACAACGTACAGGAGGTCGAGCGTTCAGGACTTGTAAGTGGGCATCCAGAGCTGCCGTTAAATGACAGAACATGAAGTTAGGTAAAATAAAGAGAATATATTTCAGTGTACGGTATACAAGAGGCGCACCTAGGTTAGGAAGTTGCCAGGGTTAGGCCAGTCTAGGCGGTCGAACAACTAATTTTGTGGGCCACGAATGGGGAGGCGGTTCATTTTAATTGGTGTCGGTAGCAGGACATGGAATGCAGAGCCTCCTAAGAAGACGTCTATTGTGCTGGAGGTCTGGATCACAAGAGAGAGAGGCAACTGTGTTCTGCACTATAGGATCCTCCAGAGTCGGCACACGTGACCTGTATCCTACGCACGCTATTGGCTAAAACCGATGGCGTGAATTCGATAGCAGTTTCAGCAGAGGGCTCAAGGCGTCTCTTGTCAGCAGCTTCAACTGGACAGAACTGCCGCGGTTCCGAAAGGCAGGCAACTTGTGTCACGTAGACACACTGGAAGTTCCTCTGGGAGATTTGACTGGGCCTTTGAAATAAAATTTTTAAACCAATTCCCTACAATATTCCTCGACTGGCTGCCACCCTGTACACATGAATGCCGTACCTGTCTATGCCCCGCCACCCCTCAGAGCATAACCAGCCGTAAACGATGGCTACTAGTGTCGCTGAGAAGCAACAACGAACAGTACAATGGGAAAACGAAATTGCCATTGCAACCTAAATTGGTTTAAAATACCACCAGGCACAAAAACATGTTTCAAACACGGCTCTACGATCGGTTAGTAATCACTCATATGGGTATGAGCACCCATGAACAATGACATTATCGCCGTTAGAACAGGCCAGACATCCAATTTCCTATTTCAGTACCATAAGACCTACAAGAGCTCAAATTAAAAATTTAGAAAATAAACAGACACAAAAAAACCTCTGTTGTTGTTGTTGTTGTGGTCTTCAGTCCTGAGACTGGTTTGATGCAGCTCTCCATGCTACTCTATCCTGTGCAAGCTTCTTCATCTCCCAGTACCTCCTGCAACCTACATCCTTCTGAATCTGCTTAGTGTATTCATCTCTTGGTCTCCCCCTATGATTTTTACCCTCCACGCTGCCCTCCAATACTAAATTGGTGATCCCTTGATGCCTCAGAACATGTCCTACCAACCGATCCCTTCTTCTGGTCAAGTTGTGCCACAAACTTCTCCCCAATCCTATTCAATACTTCCTCATTAGTTATGTGATCTACCCATCTAATCTTCAGCATTCTTCTGTAGCACCACATTTCAAAAGCTTCTATTCTCTTCTTGTCCAAACTATTTACCGTCCATGTTTCACTTCCATACATGGCTACACTCCATACAAATACTTTCAGAAACGACTTCCTGACACTTAAATCTATACTCGATGTTAACAAAGTTCTCTTCTTCAGAAACGCTTTCCTTGCCATTGCCAGTCTACATTTTATATCCTCTCTACTTCGTCCATCATCAGTTATTTTGCTCCCCAAATAGCAAAACTCCTTTACTACTTTAAGTGGCTCATTTCCTAATCTAATACCCTCAGCATCACCCGACTTAACTCGACTACATTCCATTATCCTCGTTTTGGTTTTGTTGATGTTCATTTTATATCCACCCTTCAAGACACCATCCATTCCGTTCAACTTCTCTTCCAAGTCCTTTGCTGTCTCTGCCAGAATTACAATGTCATCGGCGAACCTCAAAGTTTTTATTTCTTCTCCATGGATTTTAATACCTACTCCAAATTTTTCTTTTGTTTCCTTTACTGCTTGCTCAATATAGAGATTGAATAACATCGGGGAGAGGCTACAACCCTGTCTTACTCCCTTCCCAACCACTGCTTCCCTTTCATGTCCCTCAACTCTTATAACTGCCATCTGGTTCCTGTACAAGTTGTAAATAGCCTATCGCTCCCTGTATTTTACCCCTGCCACCTTTAGAATTTGAAAGAGAGTATTCCAGTCAACATTGTCAAAAGCTTTCTCTAAGTCTACAAATGCTAGAAACGTAGGTTTGCCTTTCCTTAACCTTTCTTCTAAGATAACTCGTAAGGTCAGTATTTCCTCACGTGTTCCAGTATTTCTACGGAATCCAAACTGATCTTCCCCGAGGTCGGCTTCTACTAGTTTTTCCATTCGTCTGTAAAGAATTCGTGTTAGTATTTTGCAGCTGTGACTTATTAAACTGATTGTTCGGTAATTTTCACATCTGTGAACACCTGCTTTCTTTGGGATTGGAATTATTATATTCTTCTTGAAGTCTGAGGGTATTTCGCCTGTTTCATACATCTTGCTCACCAGATGGTAGAGTTTTGTCAGGACTGGCTCTCCCAAGGCCGTCAGTAGTTCCAATGGAATGTTGTCTACCCCGGGGGCCTTGTTTCGACTCAGGTCCTTCAGTGCTCTGTCAAACTCCTCACGCAGTATCGTATCTCCCATTTCATCTTCATCTACATCCTCTTCCATTTCCATAATATTGTCCTCAAGTGCATCGCCCTTGTATAGACCCTCTATATACTCCTTCCACCTTCCTGCTTTCCCTTCTTTGCTTAGAACTGGGTTTCCATCTGAGCTCATGATGTTCATACATGTGGTTCTCTTATCTCCAAAGGTCTCTTTAATTTTCCTGTAGGCAGTATCTATCTTACCCCTAGTGAGATAAGCCTCTACATCCTTACATTTGTCCTCTAGCCATCCCTGCTTAGCCATTTTGCACTTCCTGTCGATCTCATTTTTGAGACGTTTGTATTCCTTTTTGCCTGCTTCATTTACTGCATTTTTATATTTTCTCCTTTCATCAATTAAATTCAATATTTCTTCTGTTACCCAAGGATTTCTACTAACCCTCTTCTTTTTACCTACTTGATCCTCTGCTGCATTCACTACTTCATCCCTCAGACCTACCCATTCTTCTTCTACTGTATTTCTTTCCCCCATTCCTCTTAATTGTTCCCTTATGCTCTCCCTGAAACTCTGTACAACCTCTGGTTCTTTCAGTTTATCCAGGTCCCATCTCCTTACATTCCCACCTTTTTGCAGTTTCTTCAGTTTTAATCTACAGGTCATAACCAATAGATTGTGGTCAGAGTCCACATCTGCCCCTGGAAACGTTTTACAATTTAAAACCTGGTTCCTAAATCTCTGTCTTACCATTATATAATCTATCTGATACCTTTTAGTATCTCCAGGGTTCTTCCATGTATACAACCTTCTATCATGATTCCTAAACCAAGTGTCAGCTATGATTAAGTTGTGCTCTGTGCAAAATTCTATCAGGCGGCTTCCTCTTTCATTTCTTAGCCCCAATCCATATTCACCTACTATGTTTCCTTCTCTCCCTTTTCCTACACTCGAATTCCAGTCACCCATGACTATTAAATTTTCGTCTCCCTTCACTATCTGAATAATTTCTTTTATTTCATCATACATTTCTTCGATTTCTTCGTCATCTGCAGAGCTAGTTGGCATATAAACTTGTACTACTGTAGTAGGTGTGGGCTTCGTATCTATCTTGGCCACAATAATGCGTTCACTATGCTGTTTGTAGTAGCTTACCCGCATTCCTATTTTCCTATTCATTATTAAACCTACTCCTGCATTACCCCTATTGGACTTTGTGTTTATAACCCTGTAGTCACCTGACCAGAAGTCTTGTTCCTCCTGCCACCGAACTTCACTAATTCCCACTATATCTAACTTTAACCTATCCATTTCCCTTTTTAAATTTTCTACCCTACCTGCCCGATTAAGGGATCTGACATTCCACGCTCCGATCCGTAGAACGCCAGTTTTCTTTCTCCTGATAACGACATCCTCTTGAGTAGTCCCCGCCCGGAGATCCGAATGGGGGACTATTTTACCTCCGGAATATTTTACCCAAGAGGACGCCATCATCATTTAATCATACAGTAAAGCTGCATGCCCTCGCGAAAAATTACGGCCGTAGTTTCCCCTTGCTTTCAGCCGTTCGCAGTACCAGCACAGCAAAGCCGTTTTGGCTATTGTTACAAGGCCAGATCAGTCAATCATCCAGACTGTTGCCCTTGCAACTACTGAAAAGGCTGCTGCCCCTCTTCAGGAACTACACGTTTGTCTGGCCTCTCAACAGATACCCCTCCGTTGTGGTTGTACCTACGGTGCGGCTATCTGTATCGCTGAGGCACGCAAGCCTCCCCACCAACGGCAAGGTCCATGGTTCATGGGGGGGGTCCTCTAAAAAAGTAAAAAAAATATTTATTGGCCCTTTAAGTTTAATACACATAAGTAATATTTTGATCTAAGCGTCGTCGCGTCGAGGGTCCGCTAGTAAATAAAACAAAAAAGGTTAATAGCAGGTATCCTTTCTATACTCTGTTCGTCGTAAGAATAAAACTCGTGTAAATAAATAAAGCGCGATGATTGTTCAGACAGCCTAGCATATGTACACTGGTGCTGTTACGCTTACACTGTAAACACACATCAAAAAAGAAGTTTTGCATCTCGTCGGTTCCGAGAGTTCCGGAATTGCAATAGAGATCAACATAAACATCATATCTGCCCTTTTTATTGCTCATGAAAACCACATATTGCATGCTGTACCACTATACACCGAGACCTTCAGAGGTGGTGGTCCAGACTGCTGTACACACTGGTACCTCTAATACCCAGTAGCACGTCCGCTTGCAGTGATGCATGCCTGTATTCGTCGTAGCATACTATCCACAAGTTCTTTAAGGAACCGTTGGTCCAAATTGTCCCACTCCCCAACGGCGGTACGGCAGAGATCCCTCAAAGTGGTTGGTGGATCACGTTGTTCATAAACAGGCCTTTTCAATCTATCCCAGGCATGTTTGATACGGTTCATGTCTAAAGAACACGCTGGCCACTCTAGTCAAGGGATGTCGTCGTTATCCTGAAGGAAGTCATTCACAAGATGTGCACAATGGAGGCGCGAATTGTCGTCCATGAAGACGAATGCCTCGCCAATATGCTACCGATGCGGCTGCACTATCGGTCGGAAGATGGCATTCACGTATCGTACAGCCATTACGGCGCGTTCCATGACCAACAGCGGTATACGTCGGCCCCAAATAATGCCACCGCAAAACAGCAGGGAACCTGCATCTTGCTGCACTCGCTGGACAATGTGTCTAAGGCGTTCAGCCTCAACGGGTTGCCTCCAAACACGTCTCCGACGATTGTCTGGTTGAAGGCATATGCGATACTCATGGGTGAAGAGAACGTGATGCCAATCCTGAGCGGTCCATTCGGCATCTTGTTGGCACCATCTGTACCTCACTGCATGGTGTCATGGTTTCAAAGATGGACTACGCCATGGACATTTTGAGTGAAAAAAAATGGTTCAACTGGCTCTAAGCACTATGGGACATCTGAGGTCATCAGTCCCCTAGACTTAGAACTACTTAAAGGTCATCAGTCCCCTGGACTTAGAATTACTTAAACCTAAGGACATCACACTCATCCATGCCCGAGGCAGGATTCGAACCAGCGCTCGTAGCAGCATCGCGGTTCCGGACTGAAGTGCCTAGAACCGCTCGTGAGCAAAGTTGCGCATCATGCAGCCTACTGCGGCACGAAAAACATTATTCAACATGGTGGCGTTGCTATCAGGGTTCCTCCGAGCCATAGTCCGTAGACAGCGGTCATCCAGCGCAGTAGTATCCCTTGGGCGGCCTGAGCAAGGCATGTCATCGACAGTTCCTGTCTCTCTGTATCTCCTCCATATTCGAACAACATCGCTTGGTTCACTCTGAGACGCGTGGACACTTCCCTTGTTGAGAACCCTTCCTGGAACAAAGTAACGATGCGGACGCGATCGAACCGCGGTATTGACCGTCTAGGCGTGGTTGAGCTACAGACGATACGAGCCGTTTACCTCCTTCCTAGTGGAATGACTGGAACTGATCGGCTGTCGGACTCCGTCCAATAGGCGCTGTTCATGCTTCGTTGTTTACATCTGTGGAAGGGTTTAGTGACATCTCTGAACAGTCAAAGGGACTGTGTCTGTGATACACAATCCACAGTCAACGTCTATCTTCACGAGTTCTGGGAACGGGGTGATGCAAAACTTTTCTTGATGTGTGTATTAGATATCTTATTACTACTTTACATTAAATGAAACTTTAATATATTATAATGTATTAATAGCCATCAACGGTTTCTTAATCACGCTTTAGCTATGTAGTTTTTATTTAAAAAGTCGTGTACAGTGCTGTGCTCTGATTATCGCGCTGTTAATACGCAATATGAAAATGGATGAGGCTGCTACATTCTCCGTACTGTAAAACGGTTAAAATGTGCCGAAAATAGGTTGTTCGTAATGTTTTTCATAAATTTACAGAAAAATCGGCTTTGAAGTTTTCCGAGGGACTGTATTTGATACAGTCAAGACACAAAGCAAACTGGATGCACAGCGGAATCAGTAGCGTAGTATATTGATAACCTAGTGCAGTTCACAGATCGCTGGTTCAAGTCTTGTCTGTCATTTATTTCGTTCAATTTTAAATACTTACATCTCGTAATTCTAAAATTCATCATCATTTTTATGAATAATGCACATCTTCTTGTTTCTAATTACACACTGCACGCGAAATTCCTGTTTTCATTTGAAATATAAATTCTTAATTACCCATATTTTATGAAAATTGTTAATACAGGATGCTTAAATTAAGAAAGCATGTCAATTTAATTTTTAGGGCACAAACGAAAAACCAAATACTCTTTAATTGGACTATGTCCATTGTTTTATACAACATATGTGGCCTCACATGAACCAGATTGGTAAGTGTCGTAGAAACATGAAAAGCAATCATTTTCACAGCATCGAGCACACCGTACAAAAGCTGCATTTTTACATTTGCCACTGTACCATTGCAATATAAATCCAGCTGATCCGGAGTTAACGGGAATTGGCCCGAGAAATAACAAGACTTACGCTACCAGATGTACTGGAAGTAACGGACGCAGCTTTTTCACAAGTCACTGCCGAACGGTGACAGAATATACAACGGCACGTAATAGGAGAAATGCGCAGCCTGGATGTCTTCGTAGATTCTGTTGTTGATCGACTCGTTATCAACGTATCAGATGACAATTCCAGAATTGAAATCTATTTCTCGGATTAGGGCAAGGAAGGATCTAAGAGACTGCCAGACGACTGACTGCAATTAATGTGAAGAAGTGTTTTTAACAATGGAAGAAATTTACCACATCCAAAAATATATCACAGATTGCAAAAAAGTTATCGATGACCAAACAGTACTGTGCAATAAAACGCTATTTAACACTCTTAAACTAATTATCAGACAAAAACAAATACGCACACACACACACACACACACACACACACACACACACAGGCTCGCGTGTATATGTACGTGTGCGCGCGCTGAATGAAAACAAACGGAACAGATTCACAGTTCGCGGACGTCGAACCAAAATAAAACAGTGAACTAACGGCAGTCGGAAGCGCATCAGGAACATGAATTTGTGCAGTTAAACGCATGTTTACGTCACAGGAATATAGCAAGACGCACATTCACAAACGAGCAGCAGAAAACGTGAGTAAACATTGTCAAAACGCGAAACATAGCTCGCCGTACCTAAGCTTCACCAAACGTTTAGCTGCGTCCACAGCTTCAGCTCAGCTACACAAAAACACGTTTGGGACACAAAAGCAAACTTGCCACAGCACAGGACAAGCCAAATACTACAATGGCAGGCAAATATTAAACGAGTTCTACCCGAACATAAAGTTTAGACATTAGATTATTAAAAAAGAATCGATGCAAACGTTTTCTAACATCCTTCATGTTTGCAGATGACATGAGGTACTAATTTAGACCCGAGAATGATTTCAGTTGGCAGCCAAAGGTGACACACAATGTAAAATAAATTGTAAAGTGCGCATATACTTTAAATAACATCAATGTCTGATGCAAAATATTTCCTAACTTAAACATAATCTGAATATATGCATTCCAGAAAAATAAAAGGAAGAAAAAAAAAACACTGAGGATGCCACAGATGAGGTGAAACATGTTTGGGTGTTAAAACAAACCGATAATTTGTGTACTTGCAAAAAGGCGAACCCACCCTTAACTCATTATTATTTTATGGGAGCACAAGAACTGAGCTCAAAACTCCAATATTATAATTACGAGAGTTACTTTCAAAAGTTACAGAATACTGCGGCAGACTTTTATTGAACATGACTTTTATTGAACGCTACACTATACTTCAAAACGAAACAGATACAAGACACTGTTTTTCAAAACAAGTCACCAAGTCTCTTTAAACGACTGTCAAAACGTTCTACCAATCGTTTAATTTCGCGATGACAGAAATCCGCTTCTTGATCACGGGGCCATTCGAGAACCGCTGAGTGAACGTTCTCAACGTCGGAAAGGCTGCAATTTCTCCGAATCAGTTCCTCGATTGCCCGGGCAATATCGTCTGTGGTCCATGTCTATGGCCTTCCTTCCCTCTGCATCAACCCACCTCTCTGCAGTCTCGGTCAAACTGTTGTTACTATTTTGGCACTGCTGGACGCAAACTGCATTTCGTTTATGTATCGCCACAGTTAAGGTGTTTTGCCCCACAAGAATCCTGTCGTACCTCGCAATTCAACTTTGGATCACATTTACAGTTATCTCGCCATTTCACTCCCACACTGTGAAGCACCTGTCATCGTACGCCAGCAAAAATCTGTACTCCGTTCTTCTGACAATGCGCCACTCTTGTTTGTTGGTTGATTGATTGATCTTGGGAAGGGAACCAAACAGCGAGGTCATTTCCCACATCGCATTAGGAAAGGATGGGGAAGGAAGTCGGCCGTGCCCTTTCAAAGGAACCATTTCGGCATTTGCCTGAAGCGATCTAGGGAACTCACGGAAAATCTAAATCAGGATGGCCAGTCGGGGGGTTTGAACCGTCGTCCTCCCGAATGCGATTCCAGTGTGCTAACCACTGTGCCACCTCTCTCGGTCATTCATGCTGCGCAAAGGTCTTAGTGTGGGACAACATGTGTAACTTACTTTTTGAAGTCCCCTCGTGGACCAGAAATACACTAATGACCATTTAAATTGCTACACCAAGAAGAAATGCAGATGGTAATCGGGTATTCATCGCACAATTATATTATACTAGAACAGACGTGTGATTACATTTTCACGCAATTTGGGTGCATAGATCCTGAGAAATCAGTACCCAGAACAACCACCTCTGGCCGTAATAACGGCCTTGATACGCCTGGGCATTGAGTCAAACAGAGCTTGGATGGCGTGTACAGGTACAGCTGCCCATGCAGCTTCAACACGATACCACAGTTCATCAAGAGTAGTGACTGGCGTATTGTGACGAGCCAGTTGCTCGGCCATCATTGATCAGACGTTTTCAGTTGGTGAGAGATCTGGAGAATGTGCTGGCCAGGGCAGCAGTCGAACATTTTCTGTATCCACAAAGGCCCGTACAGGACCTGCAACATGCGGTCGTGCATTATCCTGCTGAAATGTAGGGTTTCGCTGGGATCGAATGAAGGGTAGAGCCACGGGTCGCAACACATCTGAAATGTAACGTCCAGTGTTCAAAATGCCGTCAATGCGAACAAGAGGTGACCGAGACGTGTAACCAATGGCACCCCATACCATCACGCCAGGTGGTACGCCAGTATGGCGATAACGAATACACGCTTCCAATGTGCGTGCACCGCGATGTCACCAAACACGGATGCGACCATCATGATGCTGTAAACAGAACCTGGATTCATCTGACAAAAATGACGTTTTGCCATTCGTGCATCCAGGTTCGTCGTTAAATACACCATCGCAGGTGCTCCAGTCTGTGATGCTGCGTCAAGGGTAACCGCAGCCATGGTCTCCGAGCTGATAGTCCATGCTGAAGCAAACGTCGTCGAATTGTTCGTGCAGATGATTGTTGTCTTGCAAACGTCCCCATCTGTTGACTCAGGGATCGAGACGTGGCTGAAAGATCCGTTTCAGCCATGCGGATAAGTTGCCTGTCATATCGACTGCTAGTGATACGAGGCCGTTGGGATCCAGCACGGCGTTCCGTATAACCCTCCTGAACCCATCGATTCCATATTCTGCTAACAGTCATTGGATTTCGACCAACGCGAGCACCAATGTCGTGATACGATAAACCGCAATCGCGGTAGGCTACAATCCGACCTTTATCAAAGTCGGAAACGTGATGCTACGCATTTCTCCTCCTTACACGAGGCATCACAACAGCGTTTCACCAGGCAACTGCTGTTTGTGTATAGAAATCGTTTGGAAACTTTCTTCATGTCAGCACATTGTAGGTGTCGCCACCGGCGCCAACCTTGTGTGAATGCTCTGAAAAGCTAATCATTTGCATATCACAGCATCTTCTTCCTGTCGGTTAAATTTTGCTTCCGTAGCACGTCATCTTCGGGGTGTAGCAATTTTAATGGCCAGTAGTGTAGCTTTCACAAAGATTTAAAGTCACTTACTCCGGTTCACAGAGGTGTCCACTATTCGGCTATACACATTTTGAATAACATAGCAGACCATAAAAAGTTTAACTTATAATACAGTTCAGTTGGAGAAGAGTCTAAACGACTTATTGGTGGCCAACTCCTTCTACTTTACTGATGAATTTCTTAGCCGAACCACTGATGACAGTATGTTATTAATAATATCGCATAATGTGAATATTGCGTACAATCTGACTTCTGTACAAATTTTGTGCAGTAATGCAATAATTGTAAATATGTGCTGTAAATTCTTTTAAATATTTTTATACAATAGGCCTACCCTAAGAATTATCATATGCACCAAGTACATTGTACATTTAATATTTGATGACAAGTTTTTTACTATTTTTAATTGTAAATACGCTTACGACTTTTTCCCCGATTTCACATCCATAAGAGCAATTTCATTTGGGACATGTGGAAGGTGCATTAGCATATGTATTCGAATTTTGTAAATACTTATTGTGTACTCTCCTTTCGTGACATGTTCCACACCCCAGAGGATCTCCTCATTATGGATCAATTGGGACGAAAAGTACATCTAATCGTGTCATCTAATCTAATCTTTCCTCCTCTACGCGTATCACGGAGTTGACACGACTGTCAATCACTTTTCCCATGCGCCATTTGTCACTGGAACACTGAAGAGTGGAATGGATTCTGGTGCCAGAAATACTCTCCAACGTCATTGTAAAGTGGCTTGCGGAATATAAACATACAGTCTATGCCTAAGGTGTCGCTGGATGGAAGAATTGGTCAATTACGTGGTCGACACTCCCCTGTCCTGGTCGTTGTCTTCGGTTTCAAAACGGGAACTGCCGAGTCTCCTATAAGAGATTCTTCACGTTGACACAAATCTTTCTGAATCTCTATCAAGTTCTACCACCAAAGAAACGTCTTTGGCACCTGTAGGGAATCGAATATGTCTCTTCTGTATAGTTAACCATTTAAAAACGCCTTACACGGCGTTTCTTACAGACAAACATCATGTCATTACCTTGTAAGCGGAAAAAATTATTGAAGCTGTGCACATTATTTCTTACTGAGAGTTTGTCACATGCTACGGAACACGGAGAACTTAGGCGACAATAACCTGTTATAGGCGCTGGCCGCCCGTTCGCTATCGCAGCAATATTCGCACACATGCACACATACCTTATCTGGGTAGGCGAGTAAACAGCTGCGTCTGTTTGGCTTGGGCTGAGCAGCAGTGCTGTAGCGCTGAGCCGAGGATCTGTGCTGGCTAAGCACTTACTTCTAAACGGGAGCCGCTCCGTGCGCCTCTGGCTCAGCGCCATGTGTACGTGACGCGTGCAAACAACAACATACTACGCCAAGGACACTGAAGGACTATAGTTCGAGTTAGAAGTGTATGCAAGTAACATATATACGTGTAATTATGAGCCAAAACATTATGGTCACTGTCCACTGCTGCCTCAGAGCTCCTATACAGTGGTGGAAATCAGTATAAAGGCATAGATATTTGAAGGAAAATTAACATTGTAAGCTGGAATAGTTGTGCACAGTGTATATGCAATAGTATGAGATTCATTATACCAACAGAGGTAGGCAAATGGTACCGCCTTTGATGTCAGTAGTACAGTACATAACAAGACATCAACGATTCATACGGCAGGGGCGGCTCTGGGCGGTGCTAGCGTGTTCGTAAGTGCCCTCACTGCAGTTCGGAAACAGACACCATTAGTGACAGAGCGTGTTGTATACATAAGCCATGACTGTGGCAATACCACACGGAAAACGTTTATCATGTGATTAAAAAGCAAAAATTGGTGTGTACAAGGAAGTGAGACTCTCTAATCGCCAAGAAGTCGAACCATTCAAGAACAGTGATTGATAATTTCGTTAGATTGGGCGCACGTTTGGACAGAACGGAAAATATGCGCAAAGTGGAGTTTCATCCGAGGCATCGAAAAGATTACTTTTGCGCAAATCAAGGACAACAAAACGTTATTCTTCTCAACTTGTTGCTGATTTACAGCTGCCACTAACTACCAGACGTGCATGACAAATTTTGTCAAAAGACAAACATCTTGCATTCAAAGACCGACTGTAGAAACCTGCTCTGACACTTAAACACGCTACACTGAAATTCGCTGAAAAACATACGTCATGGATTTAAGAAAGAACTAAGATGATCTTCAGTGATGGGAAGAAGTTTGAATTAGATTGGCCAAATGGATTCCAGTATTATTGGCATGATCTGAGAACAAAACTGCAGGCACGGGAGGGGAGGAGGAGGAGATTAGTGTTTAACGTCCCGTCGACAACGAGATCATTAGAGACGGAGCGCAAGCTCGGGTGAGGGAAGGATGGGGAAGGGAATCGGCCGTGCCCTTTTCAAAGGAACCATCCCGGCATTTGCCTGAAGCGATTTAGGGAAATCACGGAAAACCTAAATCAGGATGGCCGGTGACGGGATTGAACCGTCGTCCTTCCGAATGCGAATCCAGTGTGCTAACCACTGCGCCACCTCGCTCGGTTTCAGGTACAAATGAGCAGAATTTTAATGGTGAAGTGTTATGATTTGCGCAGCCTTTTCCACTAAAGATAAATCACGCTTTGCTCGGGAACGGAAGTCTAATGTTTCAACGAGATAGTGCATCTGTGCACGTTTCTGTTACAACCAAAATTTGGTTTGAAGATAAAAATATCGATGTCTTGCCATGGCCTGCGATTAGTCCGGATCTGAACCCTATGAAAAACCTTTCAGGAATACTTTCAAGGGGGTGTTTATCGCAATGGATGGTAATTTGTGGCCATATATCAGCTGGGAAGAGGGACACGAGAAGAGTGGTCGATAATTTCACTGTAAGAACTACAAACTCCATCAAAATCAATGCCGTAGAGAATTTTTGAGGTACTGAGAGAGAACGCAGGCTGGACAAAGTACTAACAAAGCAATAACACAACAGGACAGTGAATGCCCTTTATACCAATTTCCATCTAGGAAATGCAAACGACTTTTTTTTTTTTTGTTACTCGTAGTATGAATGAACCTATGTAATTCGTTGATGACTGTTTACGTCTTATACGTATCTACTACTTTCATAATAAATTCAATACATATATGCTTCAGACATTGTACTATTATTTTCGTAGGCCCCCTGACATTATACTGATTTCCACTATCATATAATACACGAATCGTGCACCATGTTTTCCCCAACTCTGAGGACAGGGTGAGGTTTACCTTGTGGGTGGTTAATCTATTCACGCAACTTTTCATATTTCTTATAAAATATTTGATACTGCATGTATGAAATGTACCAAACAGTAATTAATATGCATAGAGATATTTAGAATGCCTTTTCCTTCAACAGAAAAACTGAAATGTAATATTACACGGCTACAGAAATGTAGCCTCGGAACTTGCGTGGTAGTTTGTTTAATGTTAAATGTGTCTTCGAATGAGTGTGTTATGCAGTAACAACCTGCGACTGTTTATTAGTTTGCTCCCGTAAATAGGCATTTTCAAAAGTGGTGTTTATTTTTTTAACATAAGAATATATTTTAAGAAATGCGGCACTATAAAGCCCCTCGAATT
Source organism: Schistocerca piceifrons (assembly GCF_021461385.2). Classification (NCBI taxonomy): domain Eukaryota; kingdom Metazoa; phylum Arthropoda; class Insecta; order Orthoptera; family Acrididae; genus Schistocerca; species Schistocerca piceifrons. Next base: position 1,084,295,370 of record NC_060138.1, read on the forward strand.
GTACAGTATATGAACTAAACCCTAGAAGTAGGTTCATATAGGCTTATTACTCAAAACTAACATTTTAGTTTTTTGTTCATTAGATTAAATTAGTTCTTTATGATGATTACCTGACACTGTCAGCTGTATTGGAGGCGATCTCAGAATCTAAACACGGTTTTTCTTCTTATTACAGAAGTTTATTCTCCCAGATAGCATAAAAATACACAATGATTACTAGTTTCAGCGGAATTAAATCGTCATCTTCAGATCACTTGTATGAAAAAAAAATTTTACGTGGTCAATGTTCACATTAATTGGATAAGGCTGAAATCAAAATTCGAATAAACATACCTGATATATGACGAGAGATAGTACTATGGAATATCGTCTCTATAAGATAGGTTTTGTTTGAAATTGTATGCATTTTATGTTGGTTTGACGTTAGAATTTTCCGTAATTGTTCCTGTGCGTACATTACAGTTTGTAAGTGTGCTGTCATATCGCTGGTTTAGTTGTGGAGTATTTTTGCGGGCAGTCTGTCGAGTCGAGCATGGGACACGGAAGTGTTATGTCGTGTAGTGTGTAGCTCTGTATGTGACAAGCATTGTTAGTATGGAAGTTGAAGTGTTGCTACAGGTGCTATTACAGTAAAGTGATAAAATAAGTAAATGATTCAGAGGAAAGTGCGTCAAGAAGTAATTTAAAAATGAGCAGTGCTGCTGATAACGGATTTGTGTATCCTCTCGTTGCGTGTCGTACCGTACTGTATCCATCATCCGCGCCGTTTTCGGTCTCCCAGAATGAACTAATGTGAATCAGTACAAATTAGTTACCATAAAAGAGTGCAGTCATGTGCCAGTGTCTTGTAGCGAGCGTGAGGACGTGCGTTCGATCACCGCGTTTCCACATCATCAACATCAGCCGCGCCGCGACGGTTACGCAAAAAATGGCTCTGAGCACTATGGGACTCAACTGCTGAGGTCATTAGTCCCCTAGAACTTAGAACTAGTTAAACCTAACTATCCTAAGGACATCACAAACATCCATGCCCGAGGCAGGATTCGAACCTGCGACCGTAGCGGTCTTGCAGTTCCAGACTGCAGCGCCTTTAACCGCACGGCCACTTCGGCCGGCGACGGTTACGCGCACGCTCGTACACGTGAGAGCTGAGAACTGATAAATTAACTTTACCGACAGTGTTATATCGTTACTAGTGTCAGGGAGGTCTGGTACCAAAAGAAATCTGTGTATGCATGGCGGGCATAAGAACTTTCGTTCGGATTATCAACAATCATCCGCGCCGCGTTCGGCACGCGTACCCTCGTCCAAGCGAGTGGTCAGATAATCATCAAGACTGTCAATTGGAATAAAAATTTACGACTTAAGAGTGTAAACAGTGCAACCTGTGATTTCCATATCGCCTCAGAATATAGATATTCATACCAGACGTAGATTAGTGTGGTGTTTTAACGTTGAGTGGCTCCCTTAAACCCGCTTGCATATTTCGATAGATATTTTCAGGCACGCCAGCAGCAGTGTGGAGCAGAATAGTATGACCGCCGCGGGATTATCAGGTGCGTGGTGTGGACAGGGCGCACGGTCCAGAAGTGATAACCAGTTTAACGGTCCCCCAACCCCATTTGCACCCCCGGGCGTGTTACAAGTTGTGCCCAATTAATACGTACAGTCGACGAAGTGGATTGACCCCGTAAAAATTTTTTCTATGCAAATGATCTGAAGATTGTAACACCTCCGTTTAGTATCCCGACCTGATCTGATCGAATAGCAGCCCAATATTTCTTATTAACATGACCGTGAACCTAATGGGGCTGGTAATCGGAATTGACTCCTACGGAAGTTGTTACTTTCCAGTTTCCTGTTCAATATTATAATACTGAATGTCTGGTAATAAGGAACACCAACACAGTTTTACTAATTACGAACTTATATTCTTCTCAAAACACAAAAAGGAGACAGCCACTGCCTTCGTCATACATATCTAATTACGGCTAATCTCAGCACAGGCTTTCTTCATTTTCCATTATCGTCACACACTAATCCATCACTGCATCCAACACTGCAATCCAAGGTTAGGCCGGCGCGGTAGACGCGAAACTCCATATCGGCACTGCTAACGTCACTGATCACTTTCATAATGATACTTCTTCACTTTCCCGGTATTAATCTATTACTTAGGGGTCTAACGACGGCGATGGTGACACCCTTCTCGGTTAAAGACCCTGTATTTCAACAATGGCCTTCACACACACACATATACCCGCCAACAAAACTGGCGCATCTCGACACTCGCTCTCTCAACACGTCACAATCGATTGTTCGCCCTACCGACCTGTGCCAAGTGCAAAGTTATAGTAAGGACCTATGGACCCATTACAAGATGGAGACTTAATTCCACTGAAAACTAGTAATCATTGTGTATTTTTATGCGATCTCAGCGAATAAACTTCTGTAATAAGAGGAACAATCGTGTTTCGATTAGTTCTTGACAAACAGAGAGATCTGAGTAACCATTTCCCCCTCCGTACACCAACTATAAAATTTGTGCATCCGGAATTCACACTGTTATTAAATGACTTTATCGTTAACAAAAACATAAAAAGGAAACTTTGTTTCTTTGTTGAGTTGTGGTCAAAATTTGAAGATTATGTTACTTGACCAATCTGCTATAAAAATATCTCACTCGTCCAACGGTGTATATACTGTATAAGCTATGGGGTTAAATATTATTCAGTTTGTTAATCGTATGTATGTTCATGATAACGATGTATAATTACATCATAATAAATATTGCTCTCCACTTTGCGAACTGCGAAAATATCTCATATATCGAAAAATTTTGAGACGAACTGGTTGGAAACAACTGTGTGCAAATGGAACGCTAGATACCGACCTTTAACAGATACGCAGTCATACAGGTAATGGCAGCGGTCGAGGATAATTTACTAACATATATTTCCAATACACAATTGAGCGCCAGGTTCTGTTTCCCGGTTGTTTTTTCTTTATTCGGGGTCACTCGGAAATCTAAAATTGTGAAAACCATTTTTGCAATGATTAAAACAGTTCACAGTTGAACTGCCATCCTTATTCACGATGTATTCTTCAACATATTTAACTAGAAATATCCACTCGCATCCTGACACATTTGTAAACAATTATGAATACCCTATTACTTTGGCGAAAACATGGCGTACAGTTCAACTCAGGTTAAAGAAGTCTTAGCTGCCTGGTGACGTTGCCATCACGTGACGCGCTAAGGTTCAAATGGTTCAAATGGCTCTGAGCACTATGGGACTCAACTTCTGAGGTCATTAGTCCCCTAGAACTTAGAACTACTTAAACCTAACTAACCTAAGGACATCACAAACATCCATGCCCGAGGCAGGATTCGAACCTGCGACCGTAGCGGTCTCGCGGTTCGAGACTGCAGCGCCTTTAACCGCACGGCCACTTCGGCCGGCGACGCGCTAAGGAAAGAATATAATCGGAGCAGGGATGAGTGGTACATCATTCCAGTGTTCTCGTTACGTTGCACTATCTCATTTCAACAAGAGCGATTTTGCTAAATGGGGCAAACTACACGAAAAGATCCCTGAGTGGACGAACAATAAGGGTCACTTGGTCATATAGCCGGAAATGCTTTCTAAGGAAGGTACACCCACTCGAAGGTGAAGATAAGAGCTGTTTGACAGTGACCCCGGTATCAGCACCAAGCAGGTGGCCCGCCAGCCACACGACCGTGTCGAACATTCTCGACAGCTGCCACTATCTGTATGGCGTGCAACGAGTGCAGGTCTTATGGTAGGCGGGGGCATGAGACAAAGATCCAAATCTAGTGTTCTTTCTTGTGTATGTAGTGTGGCAACTCTGCATCTTCGGTTGAGAGCTTTCAAAAGGGAAGTTTCAGGTGTGTTGTGTTAGTGGTTTGCGCTTTGAAGTTTTCAAGATATGAGGCGAGTTGGTTTTTTGGAACTTTCGATTATAAGTATTTATCAATTGATGGCTATATGTCTTCTATTTAAAAAATCCCAAAGAATACGCAATACCTCGTATGAAAGTACATAATCTAAGTCACGCCTTAAGCTTAGTTGTTAGTTTAATAAGTAGTTTATAGCTGCTGCGACCGTAAGTTCTGAAATGGTGGTGGTAAGTTCCTATTGGATCAAACTGCTGAGGTCATCGGTCCCTAGGCTTACACACTAATTAATCTAACTGAAACTAAGTGACGCTAAGAACAGACAAACCAAAGCCCGAGGAAGGGCTCGAACCTCCGACGGGGGAGCTGCACGAACCGTGGCAAGGTGCCGTAGACAGTGCGGCTACCCCGCGCGGCAAGTTCAGAAATTTGTGGCGCGGGCCAAAGATGCTGCGAAGTTGGTTGGTTGGTTGTTTCGGGGAAGGAGACCAGACAGCGAGGTCATCGGTCTCATTGGATTAGGGAAGGAAGTCGGCCGTGCCCTTTGAAAGGAACCATCCCGACATTTGCCTGGAGCGATTTAGGGAAATCACGGAAAACCTAAATCAGGATGGCCGGACGCGGGATTGAACCGTCGTCCTCCCGATGGCTGCGAAGTAGCTGGGGTAAATGTCCGTATGCGTTGTTGTTGTTGTCTTCAGTCCTGAGACTGGATGAATGCAGCTCTCCACGCTACTCTATCCTGTGCAAGCTTCTTCATCTCCCAGTACTTACTGCAATCTACACTCCTGGAAATTAAAATAAGAACACCGTGAATTCATTGTCCCAGGAAGGGGAAACTTTATTGACACATTCCTGGGGTCAGATACATCACATGATCACACTGACAGAACCACAGGCACATAGACACAGGCAACAGAGCATGCGCAATGTCGGCACTAGTACAGTGTATATCCACCTTTCGCAGCAATGCAGGCTGCTATTCTCCCTTGGAGACGATCGTAGAGATGCTGGATGTAGTCCTGTGCAACGGCTTGCCATGCCATTTCCACCTGGCGCCTCAGTTGGACCAGCGTTCGTGCTGGACGTGCAGACCGCGTGAGACGACGCATCATCCAGTCCCAAACATGCTCAATGGGCGACAGATCCGGAGATTTTGCTGGCCAGGGTACTTGACTTACACCTTCTAGAGCACGTTGGGTGGCACGGGATACATGCGGACGTGCATTGTCCTGTTGGAACAGCAGGTTCCCTTGCCGGTCTAGGAATGGTAGAACGAAGGGTTCGATGCCGGTTTTGATGTACCGTGCACTATTCAGTGTCCCCTCGACGATCACCAGTGGTGTACGGCCAGTGTAGGAGATCGCTCCCCACACCATGATGCCGGGTGTTGGCCCTGTGTGCCTCGGTCGTATGCAGTCCTCATTGTGGCGCTCACCTGCACGGCGCCAAACACGCATACGACCATCATTGGCACCGAGGCAGAAGCGACTTTCATCGCTGAAGACGACACGTCTCCATTCGCCCCTCCATTCACGCCTGTCGCGACACCACTGGAGGCGGGCTGCACGATGTTGGGGCGTGAGCGGAAGACGGCCTAACGGTGTGCGGGACCGTAGCCCAGCTTCATGGAGACGGTTGCGAATGGTCCTCGCCGATACTCCAGGAGCAACAGTGTCCCTAATTTGCTGGGAAGTGGCGGTGCGGTCCCCTACGGCACTGCGTAGGATCCTACAGTCTTGGCGTGCATCCGTGCGTCGCTGCGGTCCGGTCCCAGGTCGACGGGCACGTGCACCTTCCGCCGACCACTGGCGACAACATCGATGTACTGTGGAGACCTCACGCCCCACGTGTTGAGCAATTCGGCGGTACGTCCACCCGGCCTCCCGCATGCGCACTATACGCCCTCGCTCAAAGTCCGTCAACTGCACATACGGTTCACGTCCACGCTGTCGCGGCATGCTACCAGTGTTAAAGACTGCGATGGAGCTCCGTATGCCACGGCAAACTGGCAGACACTGACGGCGGCGGTGCACAAATGCTGCGCAGCTAGCGCCATTCGACGGCCAACACCGCGGTTCCTGGTATGTCCGCTGTGCCGTGCGTGTGATCATAGCTTGTACAGCCCTCTCGCAGTGTCCGGAGCAAGTATGGTGGGTCTGACACACCGGTGTCAATGTGTTCTTTTTTCCGTTTCCAGGAGTGTACATCCTTCTGAATCTGCTTAGTGTATTCATCTCTTGGTCTCCCTCTACGATTTTTACCCTCCACGCTGCCCTCCAATGCTAAATTTGTGATCTCTTAATGCCTCAGAATATGTCCTACCAACCGGTCCCTTCTTCTTGTCAAGTTGTGCCACAAACTCCTCTTCTCCCCAATTCTATTCAATACCTCCTCATTAGTTATGTGATCTACCCATCTAATCTTCACCATTCTTCTGTAGCACCACGTTTCGAAAGCTTCTATTCTCTTCTTGTCCAAACTATTTATCGTCCATGTTTCACTTCCATACATGGCTACACTCCATACAAATACTTTCAGAAACGACTTCCTGACACTTAAATCAATACTCGATGTTAGCAAATTTCTCTTCTTCAGAAACGCTTTCCTTGCCATTGCCAGTCTACCTTTTATATTCTCTCTACTTCGACCATCATCAGTTATTTTGCTCCCCAAATAGAAGAACTCCTTTACTGCTTTAAGAGTCTCGTTTCCTAATCTAATTCCCTCAGCATCACCCGACTTAATTCGACTACATTCCATTATCCTCGTTTTGCTTTTGTTGATGTTCATCTTATACCCTCCTTTCAAGACACTGTCCATTCCGTTCAACTGCTCTTCCAAGTCCTTTGCTGTCTCTAATCGGGGAACCTCAAAGTTTTTATTTCTTCTCCATGGACTTTAATACCTACTCAGAATTTTCCTTTTGTTTCCTTTACTGCTTGCTCAAAATATACAGATTGAATAACATCGGGGACAGGCTACAACCCTGTCTCACTCCCTTCCCAACCGCTGCTTCCCTTTCTTGCCCCTCGACTCTTATAACTGCCATCTGGTTTCTGTACAAATTGTAAATAGCCTTTCGCTCCCTGTATTTTACCCCTGCCAGCTTTAAAATTTGAAAGAGAGTATTCCAGTCAACATTGTCAAATGCTTTCTCTAAGTCTACAAATGCTAGAAATGTAGGTTTGCCTTTCCTTAATCTATTTTCTAAGATAAGTCGTAGGGTCAGTATTGCCGCACGTGTTCCAACATTTCTGCGGAATCCAAACTGATCTTCGCCGAGGTCGGCTTCTACCAGTTTTTCCATTCGTCTGTAAAGAATTCGCGTTAGTATTTTGCAGCTGTGACTTTTTAAACTGATAGTTCGGTAATTTTCACATCTGTCAGCACCTAACCTGCCCTAAAACGTTTGTCTTTTCTTTCTACGATTTTAATAATAACACGAAGGTTTATTTAATATATTTAATGGACCTTAATTTATAGTTCACCATTTTGACATCGACTGATGTAGTATTAATAAGACTAGTTCAACTTTATGTTACAGATACTACGAGAGAGAAATGTCCTCCACGTCGCTGTCTTCTAAAACGTTATAGGAGGCTAAGAAGCTAACAGAGAATGGCCATTTCATCAGAAATGCAGATAGAAGGCTTAGTTGTAATTAATTCACGTTATGTAAAAGATTTAAAGCAGGTTATGGAGTGGCATCCTTGGGGCGTTTCAAAAGAGTACTTTCTGTGAGGGAGGAAACTGAATTGGCGAAGCACTGTACCAACGAGACCAACTATGACCTTACGTCTAAACACTTCAGACGTTTAATATATCAGTTTGTGGACAGTAATGGCGTAAAGTAGCCTTTCAATAAAAAAAAAGCCAAGTGGCAGGGGAAGACCGCGCTCGCTCATTCATCGTTCATCACAATTTGAGGCAACTGGAGAAAACGGGAGCGTAATGGGTTTCAATAAAGCACGAATGGAACCTTTTTCAGCAACTTGGAAACTTTGTAGTCTAAATATAATTTTCCGCCCCATAGAGTCTGTAATGAAGGAATAGAGACCTTACCGGGAAAACTGCAGAAAAGTGTGACAAGAAAAAGGCCAAATAATAATGAAACAATGTGTTTCCATGTGTTAAAATGCTCTGTATTTAAATTAGTGATACCATAATGTCATGCTTCGAGGTTTAATCCGATCATGATGATCGAGGCGATGATGATGATGATGATGATGATGATGATTGTGACTTTGATATAGTAAAACATTGTACAAGTTAATAGGGGCATTCTCCTTTAGCGTGTTATAATAATTTATTTTTGTGTGGAATTTTGCCTCATAACATTAGGATGCCCGAGGCAAAGACCCGGTTTCTTTGTTTGCAACATTTTGTTCAATATAACTTTAAGACATCATACAAGCAATGATCCTAAGTGTATTGTGTACAACTTTCATTGTGACGTAACCAGAAGGGGAAAAACAGAAAAGTGTTAAATACGCATCTTTGCCCCTGACTATCTAATTCCCTACGGACTTGCTTCCGCAGAGTTGGTTTCGTCGCTGGTTATTCCCAAAGGTCACCAATGTGCTGGGATTTCTGTTATTCATCCTCATAAGAGCTGAGGCTACCTCTTCGAGAGATAATGTCGACAATCTTCGCGAGACCCGTCCGTGGGCTACGGAAAATCCCCATGACGTGGTGGTAGAGAACCATCAGCCCGGATTCAGCCTCAATGTGTGGGCGCGGATTACTGGCAAGCAGCTAGTGTGACCAGTTATCCTTCCACAACGTCTCACAGACGAGACATTCTACACTATCTGCGGGTGACCCTACCTCCCATGTTGGAAGAAGTGCCTTTGGTGGTATGAAGAGTAACATGACTATAATCCGTTCATCATAAGAATAAATCTGATGTAAACATTGCACTATGTATTCTTCCGCGTTTGCTGGTACCTCATTGGATTTCCATTTCTTGTGGGACTGCAGCCAAGCTGTCTCGAATAGTGTGAAGTATAATAGGGTACATCGACCTAGCGATAATAAGGGACAACAGCTTTACCGGTGCATTTAACTTGGACAGCACTGGCCGGTCAGCTGGTACAGCTAGCTTACAGTGACGTGGCCAGTCGCAGCTCACACGTAAAAAGGGACGAACAGAGGAGCAATACCGCTTCGAACGTCATTTAATTTTTAAGCACAATGAAATAATACACTGTAAATCTCCCACAATACTCTCCTTAGACGACTAGACGAAAACAACAACACGTTATCGTTTTTAGCTAACGTACTATTGTAACTAAAACCAAGAATGATGAAAATTCCTGACTTAACCACAGGGTAATTTTTCTGCATAAGCTGTGTGCAACGTAAGAGAGTAGTTAAATATCGAAGCCACTGAAGGTATTACTTACACCTGTCGCTCTTGCACCGTTCTCTGTTCGTTTCAGTTTTTAGCGCCGAGGCCCATATGGTGCCATTTATTCCTCCACCTTCATGCCTATGTCACTGGATTCTCCGACCTGTGGAACGTAAACCGCACCCTGTCGAGTGCAGTGACGTGAGATCAGAAGCGTACTTTTATGCAGCAGTCGTAGGCGGCGTTATTGGCGCATTTAGTCTGCAACTCCTCTGTCCTACCCCACATTAGCTGGGATCTATGCAGTCGTCTGGTAATGTCTTAGCTCCTTCCTTATCCGAATCCGGTTTTTCATTTTTGCCTTAAAAAGTTAAATCCGAAAGGGACGTCACTAAGTCAGTTCCCGTTCCCCAGAATCAACAACACTTCATATGCCCATGGGTACGTGAACATCGTTCATGGTGTGATGAGTGGCAGAACGTAGTGTTCTTGTACGAGCCCAGCTTTAACCTGTTATGCTACATGTTTTCCTTGTGATCACATTTAGGAACATGCAAGTGCGATTGTTTTGAGCACCACCGTATACAACTTGCGTTCGCAACTTCTAAAGAGTGAGGATAATTTACGCAGAAACACCTATATGGAAAAAGTTTCTGAGCCCACGGTACAACATATTAACTGGCCACTCTAGGGAACAATATGAAAATCCTTAATCGAAGAAAGATGCTTAACACTGTTTCCCTGGTGTGCACTGCAGGTTCGTGTGACGTGTTATCCATCGAACCTCTTCGTCAAGGTCATCTGTGTGGAGGGCGATTCTCCAGAATTATATAGAACCCATCTTTGATTTAGAGCCACGATGTTTAGAAACTCTGACAAACTGTCTGTAGGCTTCTGTCTCGGGTTCATCGGCCGACATTTGTTTGATGAATTTTTTCTGACGTCTCGCCAGCGTTGTCGAAACTGCACCGTATATTACTGGTGCCGGGTGAAGCTTTGACAATGCCAGCCACTAACTCTGGTGAAACGTCAGAAAAATCACCAAACAAACCTCGGCCGAAGAACCCGAGAGAGAAGCCTACAGGCAGTTTGTCAACAAGTGATCACAAAAGCCTGAACTAGTTAGTTAGTTACGTGTTCCATTGATCAATAGCACGCAAAAACCGTTATGGTGTAGAACGTGTCAAATGCACAAGAAATGCGCACAGGAAACAAGTTTTTTTTGTTTACTTTATAGTGTTATACCAAATATTTCTATTATCTATCCTATTCCCTTATATGGCACAAAACGTATATATCTCCAGATTTATTTACTCATATTCAAGAATTAATCTGTGGAATAGGAGTTGTCAAGGAGTTGTTTTTGAAACTATTACTGCTGTCTGTCAGACATTTTATTTCATCTGGTAATTTATCAGAAGGTTTTATAGCAGCATATTTTACCCCTTTCTATGCCAAAGATAGGTTAAGTAAAGGATAGTGTAGGTCTTTATTTTTTCTGGTATTGTAATCATGAATGTCGCTGTTGATTTTAAACTGGTCCATGTTGTTGAGAAAAAGTTTCATTACTGAGTAAATGGACTGTGAAGCAGTTGTAAGAAATCCAACCTTTTAAACAGATGCCTACACGATGTGCGACTATGAACCCCACACATTATTCTAACTACTTTATTTTGAGCTGTGAATACCTTTTGCCTGAGTGTTGAGTTGCCCCAGAATATTTTTCCGTATGACATCAGAGAGTGGAAGTATGCAAAGTATGTTAGCTTACTAATTTCTACATTCTCAAAATTGACAATTATTCTGATAGCAAAAGTTGCCGAACCTAGTCGCTTTAGGAGATCCAAAATATGAATTTTCCAGTTAAGATTCTCATCTATATGTACACCCAAAAACTTAGTATGCTCTACCCTGGCTACTGACTTCTTTTGATGTGTTATGTTTATTGAAGGAATTATACTTTTTGCATCAGAAAATTTGATGTATTGTGTTTTTTCAAAGTTTAAAGCAAGCCCATTCGCAGAAAACCAATTAATAACTTTTCCAAATGCCTTATTTGTATCATTTTCTATCGGACTTTCTTTTACTGGATTAATAATTATGCTTGTATTATCAGCAAACAGAGTCAGTTCAGCATCTTGTTTCACACAATTCAGAGTGTGTGCAGTGCTGTGGTTCTAATCATTTACGTGCCGCCAAGCAAGTAGTATTATATCAGATACATGTATTCTTGATACAGTTTTCACAAACGTCGGTATATCTGGTCGATGAACAGAGTGTCCATAATTGAAGTTCATGTTTCAAAACGCCGTAGAAAGAGAACCACAGCTCAGAATGGCGTCATATTTGAACAGCTTATTATTAACTCAGGGGGAAACGTCGTGGAACCAAAAAAATTAACGTAAACCTGACCAGTAGTTGGCGCTGTAAGCGTCAAAATGCGGACACCAAAAGAGGCGCGGCACACGCAGTTCCTGAGTTTGTGTCCGAGACATCCACCCACGACTGTTCCGTGAAGGATCACGCGCTGCTGGTTATAAGAATAGTGAATGTACGCCAGTAGGCCTGCAGCAGTTCCGGACATGTCTGATTATTATGGGTGGAGGTTACACTCAACAACCGAGCTAGGTTAATAGTTGGCTCCTTTTACCGACCTCCCGACTCAGCAGCATTAGTGGCAGAACAACTGAGAGAAAATTTGGAATACATTTCACATAAATTTTCTCAGCATGTTATAGTCCTAGGCGGAGATTTCAATTTACCAGATATAGACTGGGGCATTCTGATGTTTAGGACGGGTGGTAGGGACAGAGCATCGAGTGACATTATACTGAGTGCACATCCGAAAATTACCTCGAGCAATTAAACAGAGAACCGACTCGTGGAGATAACACCTTGGACCTACTGATAACAAACAGACCCGAACTTTTCGAATCTGTAAGTGCAGAACAAGGAATCAGTGATCACAAGGCCGTTGCAGCATCCCTGAATATGGATATTAATAAGAATATAAAAAAAGGGAGGAAGGTTTATCTGTTTAGCAAGAGTAATAGAAGGCAGATTTCAGACCACCTAACAGATCAAAACGAAAATTTCTGTTCCGACTCTGACAATGTTGAGTGTTTATAGAAAAAGTTCAAGGCAATTGTAAAATGCGTTTTAGACAGGTACGTGCCGAGTAAAACTGTGAGGGACGGGAAAAACCCACCGTGGTACAACAACAAAGTTAGGAAACTACTGCGAAAGCAAAGAGAGCTTCACTCCAAGTGTAAACGCAGCCAAAACCTCTCAGACAAACAGAAGCTAAACGATGTCAAAGTTAGCGTAAGGAGGGCTATGCGTGAAGCGTTCAGTGAATTCGAAAGTAAAATTCTATGTACCGACTTGACAGAAAATCCTACGAAGTACTGGTCTTACGTTAAATCAGTAAGTGGCTCGAAACAGCATATCCAGACACTCCGGGATGATGATGGCATTGAAACAGAGGATGACACGCGTAAAGCTGAAATACTAAACACCTTTTTCCAAAGCTGTTTCACAGAGGAAGACCGCACTGCAGTTCGTTCTCTAAATCCTCGCACAAACGAAAAAATGGCTGACATCGAAATAAGTGTCCAAGGAATAGAAAAGCAACTGGAATCTCTCAACAGAGGAAAGTCTACTGGACCTGACGGGATACCAATTCGATTCTACACAGAGTACGCGGAAGAACTTGCCCCCCTTCTAACAGCCGTGTACCGCAAGTCTCTAGAGGAACGGAAGGTTCCAAATGATTGGAAAAGAGCACACAGTCTTCACGAAGGGTCGTCGAGCAGATGCGCAAAACTATAGACCTGTATCTCTGACGTCGATCTGTTGTAGAATTTTAGAACATGTTTTTTGCTCGCGTATCATGTCGTTTTTGGAAACCCAGAATCTACTCTGTAGGAATCAACATGGATTCCGGAAACAGTGATCGTGTGAGACCCAACTCGCTTTATTTGTTCATGAGACCCAGAAAATATTAGATACAGGCTCCCAGGTAGATGCTATTTTCCTTGACTTCCGGAAGGCGTTCGATACAGTTCCGCACTGTCGCCTGATAAACAAAGTAGGAGCCTACGGAATATCAGACCAGCTGTGTGGTTGGATTGAAGAGTTTTTAGCAAACAGAACACAACATGTTGTTATCAATGGAGAGACGTCTACAGACGTTAAAGTAACCTCTGGCGTGGCTCAGGGGAGTGTTATGGGACCATTGCTTTTCACAATATATATAAATGACCTAGTAGATAGTGTCGGAAGTTCCATTCGGCTTTTCGCGGATGATGCTGTAGAATACAGAGAAGTTGCAGCATTAGAAAATTGTAGCGAAATGCAGGAAGATCTGCAGCGGATAGGCACTTGGTGCAGGGAGTGGCAACTGACCCTTAACATAGACAAATGTAATGTATTGCGAATACATAGAAAGAAGGATCCTTTATTGTATGATTATATGATAGCGGAAGAAACACTGGTAGCAGTTACTTCTGTAAAATATCTGGGAGTATGCGTGCGGAACGATTTGAAGTGGAATGATCATATAAAATTACTTGTTGGTAAGGCAGGTGCCAGGTTGAGATTCATTGGGAGAGTCCTTAGAAAATGTAGTCCATCAACAAAGGAGGTGGCTTACAAAACACTCGTTCGGCCTATACTTGAGTATTGCTCATCAGTGTGGGATCCGTACCAGATCGGGTTGACGGAGGAGATAGAGAAGATCCAAAGAAGAGCGGCGCGTTTCGTCACAGGGTTATTTGGTAAGCGCGATAGCGCTACGGAGATGTTTAGCAAACTCAAGAGGCAGACTCTGCAAGAGAGGCGCTCTGCATCGCGGTGTAGCTTGCTGTCCAGGTTTCGAGAGGGTGCGTTTCTGGATGAGGTATCGAATATATTGCTTCCCCCTACTTATACATCCCGAGGAGATCACGAATGTAAAATTAGAGAGATTCGAGCGCGTACGGAGGCTTTCAGACAGTCGTTCTTCCCGCGAACCATACGCGACTGGAACAGAAAAGGGAGGTAATGACCGTGGCACGTAAAGTGCCCTCCGCCACACACCTTTGAGTGGCTTGCGGAATATAAATGTAGATGTAGATGTAGAGAACATGATGACGTCAATACGCTGAATTGCAGAATATGGGGAACGGAAAATCCGCACGCGCATCAACCGGCACCACTTCATTCTGCAAAAGTGACTCTGTGGGCGTGTTGACCGCATCGTTTATCGTAGGACCGTACTTTTTGAGATGAGTCCTGCGGCACTTGTAAACGCTATGAGTGTCTTTCGCGCACCAAAGTCATTCCAATCCTCCAACAGTCGTCATTATATCCCTACAGCCTGGCCAGCCACGTAGCCTGATCTTAATCCGTGTGACTTCTGGCTGTGGAGTTAACTGAAATATGTCAGCAGTACTCCAATTACGAACGTGACTGAACTGAAGGCACGCGTTGCGCAACGTGTTCTGAACGTGACTCCCGAGACACCCCGGTCTGTTGTGTAACATTCTGTTTCTCGGTTTCAACTTGTGGCTGAAAATGATGGACAGCACGCTGAACATAACTTGCGCCAGTCTCATGACAGAAACAGATATCATTTTGCTTTTATGCTGCATTTGGTCCCAGGACAATCAAAAACCGATATTATTTCGGTTCTCATGCGATTTTTGACCTCGGGACAGTTAAAAACCGATTTCATTTTGCTTTTTATGCAGTTTTTGGCCTCAGGACAGTTAAAAATCGATTTCTGTCATCCGATGTGGCACGAACTTGTCGTGGTGGATGGGTTTACCTAATTACCAGTGTCACAACTGTTGACTGCCGAACTCGTGCAGTCATGTACATTGAACAGTTCGGATGGTGTAATATGCAGCTCGAACCATAGCCGTCGTATTGCGATTCCTCTATCTTCTGTAGCCGACCCCATTTACTTTAACACGCTTACAGTGCCATCTATCGGTAAAATTTTCGTCTTTTTTCCCCACGACATTTTCCCCTGCGTCAATAATACGCTGTTCAAATCTGACGTCATTTTGCAGTAGTGGTACTCTTTCTACAGCGTTTTGAAACTGCAACTTTAATTATGATCATCCTGTATACAGCGTGGTCCATTGATCGTGACCGGGCCAAATATCTCACGAAATAAGCCTCAAACCAAAAAACTACAAATAACGAAACTTGTCTAGCTTGAAGGGGGAAACCAGATGGCGCTATGGTTGGCCCGCTAGATGGCGCTGCCATAGGTCAAACGTATATCAACTGCGTTTTTTTTTTTTTTAAATAGGAACCCCCTTGTTATTACATATTCGTGTAGTACGTAAGGAAATTTGAATGTTTTAGTTAGGCCACTTTTTTCGCTTTGTGATAGATGGCGCTGTAATAGTCACAAAGATATGGCTCACAATTTTAGACGAACAGCTGGTAACATGTAGGTTTTTTAAATTAAAATACAGAACGTAGGTACGTTTGAACATTTTATTTCGGTGGGTCCAATGCGATACATGTACCTTTGTGAACTTATCATTTCTGAGAGCGCATGCTGTTACAGCGTGATTACCTGGAAATACCACATTAATGCAATAAATGCTCAAAATTATGTCCATCAACCTCAATGCATTTGGCAATACGTGTAACGACATTCCTCTCAACAGCGGGTAGTTCGCCTTCTGTAATGTTCGTACATGCATTGACAATGCGCTGATGCATGTTGGCAGGCGTTGTCGGTGGATCACGACAGCAAGTATCCTTCAACTTTTCCCACAGAAAGAAATCCGGGGAACGTGCGGGCCATGGTATGGTGCTTCGACGACCAATCCACCTTTCATGAAATTTGCTGTTCAATACCGCTTCAACCGCACGCGAGCTATGTGCCGGACATCCATCATGTTGGAAGTACATCGCCATTCTATCATGCAGTGAAACATCTTTAGTAAAATTGGTAGAACATTACGTAGGAAATCAGCATACATTGCACCATTTAGATTGCCATCGATAAAATGGGAGCCAATTATCCTTCCTCCCATAATGCCGCACCATACATTAACCCGCCAAGGTCGCTGATGTTCCACTTGTCGCAGCCTTCGTGGATTTTCCGTTGCCCAATAGTGCATATTACGCCGGTTTACGTTACCGCTGTTGGTGATCGACGCTTCGTCGCTAAATAGAACGCGTGCAAAAAATCTGTCATCGTCCCGTAATTTTTCTTGTGCCCATTGGCAGAACTGTAGACGACGTTCAAAGTCATCGCCATGCAATACCTGGTGCATAGAAATATGGTACGGGTGCAATCGATGTTGATGTAGCATTCTCGACACCGACGTTTTTTAGATTCCCGATTCTCGCGCAATTTGTCTGCTACTGATGTGCGAATTAGCCGCGACAGCAGCTAAAACACTTACTTGGGCATCACCATTTGTTGCAGGTCTTGGTTGACGTTTCACATGTGGCTGAACACTTCCTGTTTCCTTAAATAACGTAACTATCCGGCGAACGGTCCGGACACTTGGATATCGATCTTTTCCGCAATTGGTAAATGGTCCATTTTAACACTGGTACTGTATCACGAAGCAAATACCGTCCGCACTGGTCGAATGTTACGTGATACCACGTACTTATACGTTTGTGACTATTACAGCGCCATCTATCACAAAGCGAAAAAGTGGTCCAACTAAAACGTTAATATTTCTTTACGTACTACACGAATATGTAATAAAAAATGGGGGTTCCTACTTTAAAAAACGCAGTTGATATCCGTTTGACCTATGGCAGCGCCATCTAGCGGGCCAATCATAGCGCCATCTGGTTTCCCCCTTCAAGCTAGACAAGTTTCGTTATTTGCAGTTTTTTGGTTTGACGCTTATTTCGTGAGATATTTGGCCCGGTCACTATCAATGAACCACCCTGTATATACAATATCCTATTCTGAATTTACCTTCCGTCGAAATTTATCGTATTCACATTCCCTGAAGTATTTGTCGAATCTGATTATCGGTAGCATGCCGCATGGTTATATTTCTTTACTACTTCGCCACAGTCCTTGGTTCCGGCTGACAATGAGATGGATACAGATAGGGTCTCCTCTCTCGTGACGTTCAGTGCAGCGGAGCTAGCCGCCCATGTGGGCCTTCTCTAGCGGCTGTGGTGATAGCTTTCCTCCTTCAATCGTTGAGATTAAGTGCGTATGTTAATGTTGTTGTGACAGGTTCCTACCCCGCTATCATGTACAACAGAGTGGAGTTGCCTATTATCCACTACTCTCATAAGCAGCGGAAGTGCTTCGATCTTTTTCTCAGTTGTCCGATGGTGCGGCTAATCAACTGTGAATAGAAAAAACATCGTTTAGAGTCATTATATTCTACCAGCTGTATTTAGAGTTCTGTTGTGTGGGCCGGCAAGCTGACGTCTGCGTGGTTTCGTGGCTGGTCAAGTGTGCGTGTGTTCCTAGTCGGTCATGCACCGTGTCTTCGGAAATTAATTTCGGCTTTGTTGCAAGTGTTTCCGCAACGACGTGTGGATGGTGATCAGGGAAATTTGTGTTGTCTCTTTGTTCAAATGGTTCAAATGGCTCTGAGCACTATGGGACTCAACTTCCGAGGTCATTAGTCCCCTAGAACTTAGAACTATTTAAACCTAACTAACCTAAGGACAACACACACATCCATGCCCGAGGCAGGATTCGAACCTGCGACCGTAGCGGTCTCGCGGTTCCAGACTGCAGCGCCTAGAACCGCGCGGCCACTCCGGCCGGCTGTCTCTTTGTAGACAAACCGTGTGAAGTATTAGTTATTGACAGTTGTCGGTCAGATGTTTTCGGATTAGTGATGTTCCTGGCCGGTTTATGCACCACGCCTGTGTTGCTAATGGCGACACTTACGTTCTCTGTGCGTTTGAACCGTGTGGAGGATCAGGGACCAATAGTTTAGTTGTCTGATGCTTTGCACTATCAACTGCCAATTGAGATCGTTGTCTTGGTGGAATTCATTGAATTCTTGCACTGATTACCTACATCAATGATTGCGTAATTCGCGTAGAGAGTTTGGTGAACTTCAGGGGGATGGATACGGTGTGGTATGCTCCTGCAAGTGGAAATGATTTTGGGTTGTTTCAGTTGTCATAGGGCTCGGGAACTCAAGTATCAGTTGTTGAAAGAACAAGCTGGCGTCGGTCGTGTTCTATCAGCAGCAGTTTAGTGTTTGCTTCTTGTTGCAGGCACCAGCATGCTATATCCGATTGTTGTGTCGTGAATGTGGTGACAGTATGTGTACCCGGCTAATCATCTTGGAAAACTGATTTAGTCCGCTTGTGAATATTTCCGCAACGACGTGTAACTGGTGATTAGGGACGGTTAAGTTTTGTTCGTTTCCTCGCACGCAAATCGATTAGAGAATCAGTTACTAATAGTTTGTCTGTATGGTGTCTTGTATTCACAGTTGTTTTGAGATATTTGTGGAATTCGACTGAAATCTCGATGATTCCCTATCTCAGGGCTTGTATGATAAGGGTAGTGCGTTTATTGAGGGGAAAGTAAATTTTGAACGCCTTTCGGGAGGAAATGACAAGTATCTCTCGCTGTGTAATCCTGAGCAGCTATAAATGAAATAAGACCACTTGCACCACTGTGAAATGAGCATTCTCGACGTGTTTTTGGTATTGTGTATTGAACCCCCGTCTGCCTATTTCTCTCAAGTTGTCGCAATGTGTTGATCAGTGTTTTTCTTAGTTTTTACTATATTGTGCTTGGGTTGGTTGTAAGGGACGAAGTTCTTGTTGGCTGTATTGTGTGAATCTTTTGTATACTTGCTGGTTCTGTTTATGGCAGACAGGTGCGCGTTGTTAAGCTGTTCCCCTGACTTGCATGTAAGGAATAACGGACGTGCGTTAGTCGTCAGGGTTGTTAGCTTTCCTCAGTGGCTATACCGGGCTCACATCGGCTCTCCTACAGCGAGAACTGTTATTATTCTTGATGTGATAAAATAATCAGCCTGGAGCGGTGGTAACTACTGGGGCTACCACCGTATCCTGTGTTTAACTGTTAGTTACAAAGAGGTGAAGTCCTCGCTCGTAACTATAAACGCCGGCCGTTGTCGCCGAGCGGTTCTAGGCGCTTCAGTCGGAACTGAGCTGCTGCCACAGTCGCAGGTTCGAATCCTGCCTCGGGCATGGATGTGTGTGATGTCCTTAGGTTAGTTAGGTTTAAGTAGTTTTAAGTCTAGGGGACTGATGACCTCATATGTTAAGTCCCATAGTGCTCAGAGCCATTTGAACTGAAAAACTAGATTAAGCTACAGCTAGTGCCTATTAGCACACGGGTCTTATCATCTAATAGTTGAGTGATATCGTATGATAAATGCCTACTGGCATAGTTGTAAGTGACGATGAGGTCATTGAAGCTAACGAATGACGAGCGCTCTACCTTACGTAGCTTGGGTGTAGCTCAGAGAGCGGCCGCTACTTTGTCTACTAATGTGTAGTAACTTTTATTACTAACTGGGTGCGTGATAATACGTCAGATATGTAACTGCCTTGCAGTAGGTTGTTGTTTCTTAATGGTATTGTGTGTTGCCTTCACACTTAATATTTATTCATGCCTAAAATTTAAAGATTATAAAGAATCCGTCTCGATTGCAAATACAAACCGGACGTTGACTTGGTTTCGGCGCGGATAACCACGCCTTCTTCGGAACATACTAAAAGTACGAACTGCCTAAAGAGGCATGGTCCAACATTAATACAGAACGCCCAAAAGGGCAAAAGACTCGCATGAAATGTAAAATAAACGGTACATGTGTACCATGTCAATATCTGTCCTTGGCTCAAACGTCAGAAGCGTGCTTCCTCATCCCGGTCAACGTTCGGTGCGCCTCGGGCTGTCAAGTGAACAGGTGTAGCGCCGACAGCTAGGCTGTGAGAATGTCAGAAAGGAAGGCGCATACCTGAGAGCCCGCGGCCCACCGAACGTTGGCTAGGGTGAGGAAGCACGCTTCTGAAGTTTGAGCCAAGTACAGCTATTGACATGGTACACATGTACCGTTTATTTTACATTTCATGCGAGTCTTTTGCCCTTTTGGGTGTTCAGTATTATTGTTGGACCATGCCTCTTTGGGTAGTTTGTAGTTTTAGTGTGCTCCGAAAAAGGAATGGTTATCCACGCCGAAACCTTGGTCAACATCCGGCTTCTATTTGCAATCGAGGGGGATTCTTTGTAATCATTAAATTATTCACGATTGCTGACGCGCTGCAATGTTAAAAGTCCCCTAAAATTTAAGCCTCTATTTAACACTTACTCAATGCATTTCTGATCAAGTCTCAGCGCATTGCTCGATTGAGTGCTTTTGGTGTGGTTTCAAACGTTTTACAGCAAATTGGATTGAGATCACCTTCCTTATTCAGATCTCTTGTTTCAGAGCAAGAGGGCTGCCGCTTTCCATTGGTCTTGCGCTCTCACAAGGGAACCTCCCCATCGCACCCTCAGATTTAGTTATAAGTTGGCACAGTGGATAGGCCTTGAAAAACTGAACACAGATCAATCGAGAAAACAGGAAGAAGTTGTTTGGAACTATGAAAAAAATAATCAAAATATACAAACTGAGTAGTCCATGCGCAAGATAGGCAACATCACGGATACTGTGAGCTCAGGAGCGCCGTGGTCCCATGGTTAGAGTGCGCAGCTGCGGAACGACTGGTCCTTGGTTCAAGTCTTCCCTCGAGTGAAAAGTTTAATTTTTTTATTTTCAGACAATTATCAAAGTCCAGGCACTCACACATAATCACCTATGCTCTCCAAAATTCCAGGACATGTTCAGATTTGCTTGGACATATGCAGGATTCGACGGTCTACACACGGAAAAATTTGAAAACGTTAAAAACATATGTTTTGACAGAACACAGGGAAAACTGTGCCACTGTGAAACTGTTGCATTCATTTGTTGCTGTTTATGTGTCAAACTCATGTTTTCATCACTTCTTTGAGAGTGATTATCACAGCCACAAGAAAACCTAAATCGTGCAAGGTAGAAGAATTTTTTTCCCATTCGACAAGTGTACAAGTTAGGTGGGTCGACAACATATTCCTGTCATGTGACGCACATGCCGTCACCAGTGTCGTATAGAATGTATCAGAGGTGTTTTCCTGTGGAGGAATCGGTTGACCTATAACCTTGCGATCAAATGTTTTCGGTTCCCATTGGAGAGGCACGTCGTTTCGTCTACTAATCGCACGGTTTTGCGGTGCGGTAGCAAAACACAGACACTAAACTTATTACAGTGAACAGAGACGTCAATGAACGAACCGACAGATCATAACTTTACGAAAATAAAGAAAGTAAACTTTTCACTCGAGGGAAGACTTGAACCACAGACCTCTCGTTCCGCAGCTACTCACGCTAACCACGGGACCACGGCGCTCCTGAGCTCACATTCTCCTTTATGTTGCCTATCTTGCGCAATGACTACTCAGTTTGAATATTTTGCTTATTTTTTTCATACTTCCACACAACTTCTTCCTGTTTTCTCGATTGATCTGTGTTCAGTTTTTCAAGGCCTATCCACTGTGCCAACTTATAACTAAATCTGAGGGGGGTGCGATGGGGAGGTTCCCTTGTGAGCACTTGATGGGTGTGCGCCGTCGTTGCTGCCGACGCCGCGCTTATCGAGCTCGGTCAGATTCCAACTTCAAGGACGTCAGGTGTTCCACATTGTCATCAGATCCGAAGAGTTGTTAATGAAATTTGAGTTGGGAAAAATAAAAGATTGTCATAAATACAGGGTGTTACAAAAAGGTACGGCCAAACTTTCAGGAAACATTCCTCACACGCAAAGAAAGAAAATATGTTATGTGGACATGTGTCCGGAAACGGGTACTTTCCATGTTAGAGCTCATTTTATTACTTCTCTTGAAATCACATTGATCATGGAATGGAAACACACAGCAACAGAACGTACCAGCGTGACTTCAAACACTCTGTAACAGGAAATGTTCAAAATGTGCTCCGTTAGCGAGGATACATGCATCCACCCTCCGTCGCATGGAATCCCTGATGCGCTGTTGCATGGAGAATGGCGTATTGTATCACAGCCGTCCACAATACTAGCACGAAGAGTCTCTACATTTGGTACCGGGGTTGCGTAGACAAGAGCTTTCAAATGCCCCCATAAATGAAAGTCAAGAGGGTTGAGGTCAGGAGAGCGTGGAGGCCATGGAATTGGTCCGCCTCTACCAATCCATCGGTCACCGAATCTGTTGTTGAGAAGCGTACGAACACTTCGACTGAAATGTGCAGGAGCTCCATCGCCCATGAACCACATGTTGTGTCGTACTTGTAAAGGCACATGTTCCAGCAGCACAGGTAGAGTATCCCGTATGAAACCACGATAACGTGCTCCATTGAGCGTAGATGGAAGAACATGGGGCCCAATCAAGACATCAACAACAATGCCTGCCCAAACGTTCACAGAAAATCTGTGTTGATGACGTGATTGCACAACTGCGTGCGGATTCTCGTCAGCCCACACATGTTGATTGTGAAAATTTACAATTTGATCACGTTGGAATGAAGCTTCATCCGTAAAGAGACCATTTGCACTGAAATGAGGATTCACACATTGTTGGATGAACCATTCGCAGAAGTGTACGCGTGGAGGCCAATCAGCTGCTGATAGTGCCTGCACACGCTGTACATGGTACGGAAACAACTGATTCTTCCGTAGCACTCTCCATACAGTGACGTGGTCAACGTTACCTTGTACAGCAGCAACTTCTGTGACGCTGACATTAGGGTTATCGTCAACTGAACGAAAAATTGCCTCGTCCGTTGCAGGTGTCCTCGTCGTTCTAGGTCTTCCCCAGTCGCGAGTCATAGGTTGGAATGTTCCGTGCTCCCTAAGACGCCGATCAATTGCTTCGAACGTCTTCCTGTCGGGACACCTCCGTTCTGGAAATCTGTCTCGATACAAACGTACCGCGCCACGGCTATTGCCCTGTGCTAATCCACACATCAAATGGGCATCTGCCAACTCCGCATTTGTAAACATTGCACTGACTGCAAAACCACGTTGGTGATGAACACTAACCTGTTGATGCTACGTACTGATGTGCTTGATGCTCGTACTGTAGAGCAATGAGTCGCATATCAACACAAGCACCGAAGTCAACATTACCTTCCTTCAATTGGGCCAACTGGCGGTGAATCGAGGATCATTTACATGCTCGCCGGTGGCGTGCACGTGTACGAGGTTACAGTGACATCCGACAACGTCTTCTGGGTGACTCCAGTTTTTGTGTCAGGCAGTGTAAATAAAACGCAAAAACAATTCCAGATATACACTGATAGAAGAAAAATCGCAACACCAAAAAAATAATTAATGTACAATAATTAAATTTTGAGAATACTTCTAGGTAACATATTTAAGTGATTAGCATTGCAAGATTACAAGTTGATGTAAGCATGAGGTAAGCCACTACAAATGCGAAATACTGGTACATTAATAACCAACGTCACCGGCAGAATGTTGAATGCATGAATGGAGACGTGCATGAATTGTGTTGTACAGGTGCACGATGTCAGTTTGTGGGATGGAGTTCTACGACTGTAGAACTTGGTCGGTCAATACAGGGACGGTTAATGCTGTTTGTGGACGACGCCGGAGTTTTCGTTCGATGATGTCCCATATGCGCTGCATTGGAGACAAATTTGGCGAACGAGCAGGCAAAAGCAACGCGTCAACACTTTGGAGAGCATGTTGGGTTACAACATAGGGACGTGGGCGAGCGTTATCCTGTTGGGAAACACACCACGGAGTGCTGCTCATGATTGGCAGGACAACAGGTCTACACCATAATGACGTACAATTTTGCAGTAGTGGTGTGTGCGATAACTACGAGAGTACTCTGCTAGTATATGAAACCACACCCCACACCGTAACTCCAGTTGTAAGTCGAGTGTGTCTAGCATGCAAAAAGGGTGGTTGCATGCCCTCCACTGGCCTCCCCCTGGCCAACACACGCCAATCACAGGGACACAGGCAGAATCAGCTTTCATCAGCAAACACGACAAATCTCAGCCCTGTCTTCCAATCTACCCTCTCGGCGGTGTCACATGACCGTCCGGAGTTTGGGCTTCTTGCGAACGCACATTCTCACGACCACAGTTCCCAGCAATCGTGTACACTGGCTACATACCTCCAAAGTCTTCCTGCAGTATCGCAGAATGAATATCAAACTTCTCGTAGCACTATTACACGACATCATGCAGACTCAACGAGGTGTTCGTAATGGCGTCTTTGTCGCCTTAGAGGCCTTCTTGACTAAAATACATTGACCACGTCCAGTCTCAAAGGTAACTAACGCTCATGACCTTTATAGCGTGTATTTAAAGCAATCCTCTTAGTGGCGCTACTAGCGTCACTCTTATGCGACTGGCGAGAAATTGGAAAAGACATCGTAGTCTTTCAGATGTAGAAACACGCCTGCGACCTTTCGTTTATGTCGCACAAGTCCCTCTTGTTGTTGCGATTGTTTTCTATCGGTGTATTATTTACCATCTGCTGTATGTGTCGTAAGGCCAGACTCGTGCTAAAGTGGTATGAGGAGCAGGAAAATGAACGTACGTCGATGTCTTGGCCACCAAATTCGTCTGTTCTGATAGAACGCTTGGACACTCGGCGGCCAATCCACGCCCACATACCACCGGCTCGCAATTCACAAGAACTGCGCGACCTGTGCGTAGACATAGCGTCACATACCATCTGAAACCTGCCAAGTATTGGTCTTTCCAAGCCACGCAGAATCGTTGCTGTATTCCTTTACAAAGGTGGATCAACACTCTAATAATAAGACGGCCATAATGGTCTGGCTCAACTGTGTACAATACGTAGGCTACAGCAAGCATTTACAAAGACCATGAAATGAAATGTCGTGTGACGAGGGCCTCCCATCGGGTAGACCGTTCGCCTGGTGCAAGTCTTTCGCTTTGACGCCACTTCGGCGACTTGCGCGTCGATGGGGTTGAAATGATGATGATTAGGTCAACACATCACCCAGTCCCTGAGCGGAGAAAATCTCCGACCCAGCCGGGAATCGAACCCGGGCCCTTTGGATTGACAGTCTGTCGCGCTGGCCACTCAGCTACCGGGGGCGGACTACAAAGACTACAAAGACACCAATAGAATCTGAGGCAGGAACAGAAATTCTGAATTAGATCTGGATTCACGGTCGAATCATGATCCACGAACGGTACATTGTTTTCCTGACTGCAAACAGATTATTTTGTTGACCAGTGTAATCAGTGGCCCAGTTCAAGCTGTGTTTGTGGCGTCTCTGATGACGAAAGTATAGAAATTTTAGAAAGGTCCTTTAACATTACATCTTAAAACATTATACCGACCTTGGTGCCACAGTGCTCAAAAGACTTGCGTCCGCATTCGGGAGCTAACCAACTTCATTATTTTGTGATTTTCCTACATTGCTTAACGTAAAAGGTTCGGTGGTTGCTTTGAAATTGCCATAACCGATTGTTCCCACCGGTTCAGGTTCATCTGAATTTGAGAACTGTCTCTAACACATCCATATTGACCAAATGTTAAAATAAACCTTCCTACCATCTTTCAAGAAGCTTGCGAGCACAATGTCACCTTTAAACAAGAAAACACTTCATTCTGAAAAGAAAACCGTACGTTTTGCACTGAGTAGCTGATGTTGTTACCAATAAAACATGTGTACGAAAGCATAGTTTACTGCTATGACACAGTCGTACGCTACTATTCTAAAAGGGAGATGCTTAAAGAAAATCGACTCATATGTATTCGCGAGTTAAGCTCATGTATCATTCTTTGTGTTGAATTTAGGGCAGTCCAACGAAATGTTTCATGAACAATGTAATGTAATGCATTATTGCATCCCACTATTATCACTACTTTTGCTGCTACTATGACTTCACTGCTGCCGTTCTGAAATGGTTCAGTGCCGTTTATGAACGTGTCGCTTGCTCGTTACTGTACTGCACACCTGCTCGCCAGGATCTCATATCCAAGCACCACGTTGGTTTTTTTTATGTCCGTTTCTTAGAGGCTTCCAGTGTTTGTTACACAAGACAAGGGCACAGAGTGTTTGAGAAAACTGACTAAAGCGCTGTCACCATAATGGGCGAGTTGTGTACCGTGTGCGACCTGCATTCACGTAACATATGGCTCACAAATGATCTACGCTCACAACTTCACTGTATAGTCTTTCTTCCTTTGATTTTTTTTCATTTAATTAAGTGCAGATGCAAACAAAGGCATTTGAATTTTAGTCCAAGTACAGGCTGGCTGACTAAGAGCTTTACAGCTTTACAGAATACAGAAATTTCTTCGAAAATTTATGGGATCAAATGAAGTTTCATATTTAGAGTATGCGCGTACCTTGTGAAACAGTCATCTTCGATCTGTTGACTTTAGTTTGCCATGAAATAGGAGTACCATCTGAAGGTAAATTATTGGCAAACCCTCTTTTATATCGAGGTTAATACCGATAGCAGCGCTGTCAGTTCTATTTTTCAAATCTACTGAACTGGACGTCAAATTTGGAAAACAAGTTTAAAGAAACTTCATAACAAAAACATAAGTAGAGAAAATCTGGGCAGTGAGCTGTAGATGGAATTACCCCGTCAAGCAGAAATTAACAATATGTTAGACATCTACTGTATCAAATGTGATAGACCGACCTGAAGTGACTTCTTCATGAAACGTACTCTTACCAGGGAAGAAACTACGGATGAAGGAAGGCATGGGATTAGAAGTGTCAGCAGTCTTAAGTTAAGAAGGCGTTTAAAAACGAGGCAGTTTCTTTTGTTCTCGTAAAGCAGTTTGCTTGAAAATGGGCATTCTGTTGACGGTATTGGTAAAAACGCATGCATGTACATTATAAATTCGCAAACTGAAGATTGTGCAAAATCTATAAATTTTAAGACATAAAGCTGCCCAACCAGATTAAAATCAAAATGAAAGGGCGAAAAGTGAATAAACTGCAGTTCTCAATACTTCTCAGCAAAACCAGTACAAAGAAGAAACTAACTTACCGTAATTCTCCTGCCTCCTCTTCTATTTCGAAAACGAACTTGTTGCGATTTTTATAAAACCATTTTACGAGAAAATTTTCATTGTTCCATTTCATTTACAAAGCATGTTAATTAATAATATTTGCAAGAAAACTGTAAATTATGTATCAGTAATCCTGTTTCTCCTAACTTGGTATACTCGTATCAGTAAAGCAGAACTATAGTAAATAAATGTCTTCGGGAGTAAACAACCCACCTGACCAATATTTCGATCCATCCCTTTTTTTGGTTATAAGAGTGGCTACAGATGCAATAAAGAAAACTAAATTCAATGAGAGCAAATAGAGAAGCAGATATTCGCCAAGTACGGGAATTTATTAGCTCCACAATTTATTTTCGTTTAGGCTCCATATATATTTCTCATTTACTTATCCATATAATCTTTCTTCTACATCTACATCATTGCTCTAAAATTGAAAATTAAATGCCTGGCAGAAGGTTCACCAAACAACCTTCAAGCTATTTCTCTACCGCTCCACTCTCGAACAGTGCGATGGAAAAACGAACATTTAAATCTTTCCGTGCGCTCTGATTTCTCTCATTTTATTACAATGATCATTTCTCCCTGTGTAGGTTGGCGCCAACAAAATATTTTTGCATTCGGAGAAGAAAGCTGGTGATTGAAATTTCGTAAAAAGATCGCACCACATCGAAGAACGACTTTGTTTTAATGATTGCCACCCCAAGTCGTGTATCATATCCGTGTCACTCTCTCCCCTATTTCGCGATAATAAAAAACGGACTACCCTTCTTTGAACTTCTTCGATGTCCCCGTCATTCTTGTCTGATGCGGATTGAACACCGCCCAGTAATACTCCAGTAGAAGAGGGATCCGTTGTATAGACAGCTTGTTTACTAAACTTCTTTCATCTTCCAAGTGTTCTGCGAGTAAATCGCAGTTTTTGGTTAGCTTCCCCTACACCATTATCTAAGTGGTAGTTTCTATGCGGTAGTTCCAGCTAAGTATCTGAGTGAGTTCACAGCCTTTACATTTATGTAGTATATTGGGTAACCGAATTTTAGCGGATTCCTTTTCGTACTCATGTGGATGAGTTCACACTTTTCAGTATTTAGAGTCAATTAGCACTTGGGGATCGTACACATATCTTGTCCAGATCATGTTGCAACTGGTTTCTATATTTGATGACTTTAAGAGACGTTAAATGACAGAATCATCTGCAAACACTCTAAGAAATTGTCTTCTAAATCGTTTATTTAGATTAGGAACAGCAGACGGCTTATAACATTTCCTTGGGGAACGCTAGATATCACTTCTGTTCGGCTCAATTACTACGAGGTGTGACCTTTCTGACACAGAAATCACGAATCCAGTCGCACAACCAAGACAATACTCCGAAAATAACCAATTTGGTTAGAAGTCTCTTGTAAGAAATGGCGTGAAGAACCTTCTGTAAATCTAACCTGTCGATGGCACTCATTAGTTCGTGAGAACAAAGAGCTATTTTGTGTTCCACAAGAACGATATTCGCTGAATCCGTGTTGGCTATTCGTCAATAAATCGTTATGTTCGAGTTAATTCATGTGTTCCAAAATTCTACTGCACATCGAAGTCAGTGATATGGGTCTGTAATTCAGCGGATTATTCCCACATCCTTTCTTGAGTATTGGTGTGACCAGTGCAACTTTCCAATCTTTAGGTACAAATCTTATCGAGCGAGCGGTTGTATATGATTGTTAAGTACGGAGCTATTATATCAGCATACCCTGAAAAGAGTATAACTGCTTTATTACCTGGGCCGGAGGCCTTGCCTTTATTAAGTGATTTAAGCTGCTTTGCTACGCCGATGATATTTACCACTAAGTTACTCATGTCGGCACCAGTCGCGGATTGGAATTCTGGAATATTTACTTCGCGTTCTTCGGTGAAAAAATTTCGGAAAACAATATTTGGTAAGTCCGCTTTAGCGGCGCTGTCATCGGTAGCATTACGATCCTTATCGCGTAGTGAAGGTATTGATTGTGTCTTGCAGCTGGTGTACTATACATACGACCAGAATCTCTTTGGATTTTCTACCAGATTTCGAGATAACAGTTTCGTTGTGAAAACTATGTCGTGCGAAATTTCGAGCTCCTGTAAAACTTAGTCAAACACGGGGATTTTTCGTTGTTTTAAACCTAATATGCTTCTTTCATTGCTTCGGCAACAGTGCTACGACCTGTTTTATCCACTATGGGGTCAGTTTCGCCTCTTATTAATTTTTATGATATGAATCTCCCAAATTCTGTCGATACTATTTATTTGGGTCTAAGCCACATTTCGTCTACTTTTACATAATTAATTCGAAAGGAACGCAAGCTGTCTCCTAGGAAAATGCAAGCGAATTTTTATATACTTATTTTAAATAGACATATTTTGCGTTCATTATTGATGGTTTTGGATGTCGGGACATTCTGTCTCGCCACAACCGCCGTATGATCGCTAATCTCTGCAACAGTCATAATGCTGCCTATCTGCTCGGGATAAATTGCCAAGAGGTCGAGTGAGTATCGCGACCATTTACATTTGTAGCGGGCTCCTGAGCTAACTGTTCAAAATAATTTTCGAAGAAAGCATTTAACAAGACTTCGGACGGTGTTTAATGTCTACCACCGACTTAAAACGTATTTACGCCAACAAATCTTTTGTCCAGGCAACAGCTCATTCCGCTCAAGCAACTGTCTTCCTGTATCAGGTTTTTCTCAGTCTCTACTGTCGCATATAATTAGCAAGCAGTATTGCTAAGTGTACCCGAACTGTAATGACTTTCAGATCTCCACATATAAGCCATTTGTATTTCTCATGCTGAATAAATATGAGAAGCTGTTAATGATCTCATATGTCAGATTCGGATTAACAGCATAGGCAATCTGTACAGAAGATTTTTTTTTTTTTTTTTTTTTTTTTACGTTCTGGAGAAGCACTTCTTTCAGACTAACTTCGCTGGAATACATAAATAAGCGCCACTCAGTTAAACTGATATCACGGCCAAGAGTATCCAAAAGCGGACTCGATATGATTACAAAAAAACATGTCACCTTCCAAGGAGGAATAGTTAAAAAAACGATGTGGCCGTAACAAACATTCATTTTCGTATCGCGGAGAAGGTGACTCTATCCCTTCAGTCAAGAAATTAAAATGTCTGCCTGTAGCTTTAAACCACAAATAAGATCGTTGATATCCCCTTGAGACAAGAGTAGTTTTTTCACAGTGGCCTTTAAATGTTGAGTCGCCATACGCTGTCTTCTCTCATTTTCGCATTCCCAGGAGGCGCTGGTACCAGCAAATTATGTAAATTCCCGTACATGTCAGACGTTGTACTTGAAAGTCGCTTGCCCGGTATCGACAGGTGCATGCACGCCCAAAGGAACTTTGCATCGTAATCAGAATAACACAGGCACTGAAATATAGTATTTATCTGCGGATACCGGGAAAGAGACTTTCAAGTACAAAGTCTGATCTGTAAGGGAATATACATAATGGATGTACGAGTCCAGGTCGTAGACGCATGGTTGACGACATATGGAAATTTGAGTCTGGCCGTGAGTCTTCCACGGATAGCCAAATGATAAGGCGGCCGCCCGCGATAAGTTGAAAATTCGGGTTCGAGTCTTGGTCCGGCACAAATTTTCATTGTCGTGATTCCATTCTACAGCTGACAGTTTTCGTAGTTGTGAATACATTTAATGTATGATTGTACGGGTTCTCAAGCACGGCTCATCGGCAGACTAGGACAGCCGGGCACGTTAGCACGCCGCTTCCGGAATTCGTAGAACCACTCCGGCCCCGAAAGAATCAGTTCGGCGGATTAATGACGAGGGCCGGTTTAACGGCCAGCCTAGGTGTGGTTCTTATACTGGTTCCCATATTTGACCAGGTGAATAACGGGCTGGTACCCAAGTCCCGCCTCAGTTACACGATTCACAGACATTTAGAAAACATTCGCACAATTTCGAATGAGACAATACTAGACGCAGCCAGTTGGGGTGCACGAATTCCGTCCCGGGGGAAAGGGGTGGCGGCAGCAAGGGCATCCGGCCATACTCTACTACTAATATTGCCAAATCCACAAATAACACGCAGACCCAGTAAAGACGCAGGCTAAAGGCTAGGAAAAAGAAAAAGAGGGTCATATATACATTTCGTTTATTTTTTAACTAACAAAATTGCAGAATATGCAAGACACAGAAATTCCAGGTGGAATCCCAGTTCGATGTTACAAAGAGTACTCTACGGCAATGGCCGCTTACCTACCTTGCATTTATCTTGAATCTCTCGCACAGCGCAAAGTCCCGAGCGACTAGAAAAAAGCGCAGGTGACTCGAGTATATAAGAAAGGTAAAAGAACGGACCCGCAAAATTACAGACCAATATCCCTAACTTCTGTTTGCTAAAGAATCCTTGAACATATTCTCAGTACGAATATAATGAACATTCACGCGACCATAGGTCACGAAATCTGCCTATTCACCTCGTCAACAACATATGAGAAAGCACCACAATATCGAAACCGTAACTTAAAAATGGTTCAAATGGCTCTGAGCACTATGGGACTTAACTTCTGAGGTCATCAGTCCCCTAGAGCTTAGAACTACTTAAACCTAACTAACCTAAGGACATCACACACATCCATGCCCGAGGCAGGATTCGAACCTGCGACCGTAGGAGTCGTGCGGTTCCGGATGAGCGCCTGAACCGCTAGACCACAGCGGCCGGCAAACCGTAACTTACACACGAAAAACGTGATATATACTCATTTCCGTTTGTAAATGCATAATAAACATAGGAATAAAAATTACGTTTTGCTGTTTGCAGATGAGAAGTTGTAGATTGTGTAGCAGAATTGGTACCAAAATAAATGTCCAATAGTGTCATGTAAGGTATGTAAACTAATGCACACATCCACTCTTCTTGCCAAGTAGCTATAAACAGAACTTTGACATAATGTTGTAAACAACACACAGTGCATCAGGTCGTTAATAAATATCTCAGCTGTGAACTATGAACAAATGATGTATAATACTTTACAACAATTATTCATTCACAATAGTAAATATTATCTACCAAAAGTTCCGCTAAATGTTAATATGTAACAAAAATTTTACAGTTAGAAAATAAAATATAAGCCACTGAAGAACGCACAAAAAAAGGTGCTGAAACATGTCTGGGTGAAACAAAACAGAAAAAAGGTGTCTTGCATAAGGTGAATCTCTTCCCACTGTAATGATTGGATACAGTATTATTGGTGTCCAACTCGGCACAGTCAAGTCATTTAAATATCTGGGCGTAACGTTGCAATGCGATGTAAGGTGAAATGAGCATGTGAAAACTGTGGTAGGGAAGACAAATCGTCGACTTCGGTTTATTAGGAGAATTTTAGGGAACAGTGGTCCACCTGTAAAGGAGACCGGAATATAGGATGCTGGCATGACCTATTCTTTAGTAATGTTCGTTTGTTCGGGATCCGCACCAGGATTGAAGGAAGACATCGAAGCAATTCAGTGGATGGCTGCTACATTTGTTACCGGTAGGTTTGAACAACACGTAAGTTTTACGGAGATGCTTCTGGAACTCAAATGGAATCCCTGCAAGGAAGGCGGCGTTCTTTTTTGAGAAATATTACTGAGAAAATTTAGAGAACCGCCATTTGAAGCAGACTGCCGAACGATTCTGCTACCGCCAACATACATCGCGCGTAAGGACCACGAAGATAAGATACGAGAAATTAGGGCTCATACGGATGCGTACAGATAGTTGTTTTTCCCTCGCTCTATTTGCGAGTGGAACAGGAGGGGAAATGACAAGTAGCGGTACAGGGCACTCTCCGCCACGCACCTTACGGTGGCTTGCGGAGTATGTATGTAGATGTAGAATAACCAATATCCAGTGTTTTCCAGAATTTCGATAGAAAACTGAGCCCAATAGTCAAAAACACACTGATTTCGTTTTCGAATTTGACACCTATGACTTAACAAAGAAACATTTGTCATTCTTTGCAGACCTGACCAGTACTGTCAGTTATATGTCCTAGTGAAATAATGAATGCGTGACGTTCATATACGGTGTACCAAGGACGTGTGTAGGTAACGAAATGGAGATTATGAATTTTGGATTCGACAAATGAAATGCCTACATAAGTCATCTAAAGTAATAATTTCAGAGCAATGATAAACTAGAGTTGTTAGCTTGTGGCTGATCATATTTTTGGGTTGCGAAGCAGCATTCACATAACTAACATACTGAATGACTGGTAAGGACACAAACCAGATGCTGCACGAAGTGAATTAAAGATCAGGTCTGTGGAATACATTATACTGCGTCCTCCTTTGTCCTCGCGCATACGGACGCCGGACAATAGGTACCTAGCAGAGACCAGGCACGGGACAGATGGCACCCAAGCAAGAAGCAACAGGCGGAATTCGAGTGTACAGCATTTTGGAACTATGTGTGCGTAACCATCTAGAGTCAGAAAAAAAAAGTCTCAAAATCCCATACCTGATAGCGACAGTTCATCGTATGACAGGCACGTACGATTAGAGTTGTAAAACTACTATCGTAAGGAAGTGCAGACTGCGGTAGTTTTCCTAGTAGGCTTGGTTATTTAATTATGTACCCGTGTTTCCTGAACAATAGATGAGGGCTTGTAAAGTACTGCATACCTGCAGAACATTTATGTTCTACATAGTTATCCTCTTGACTGTTACTTAAAAATACAGTACTGATAGCAAAATTGAAATCTTCAATGTTTAATTCAGGTTTTATTCAAAAGTTGTTGATTTGTAACTTGAAGCAGAGAGACGCTGTAGAAACAAATTTATGCAAACAGCACTTTAAACCGCAATTTCCTGAAGAGCAGTACAATTTGAAAAAAAAAAAACGCGAAACAAAAATATATCAAACATCGCTCCAATACTTCGTCGAACTTATGTAAAACATGTTTCTGTTATTCGTAAACAACTTTCGCGATTATCGATAATAACAGGAAACTCTTGCCTTTGATCAGGATGAAGAACTTTCTATTGAGTACAAAATAACAGTAATTGTATTGTTTTTTATATTTGTGCGTGTAAACTGTACTTGCATCAAAAGTAATGGCTTTGGTTACAAAAAAGTGCACAGGTTAGGCGATCAACTAATTTTTATTAATTATAAAATGTAGTTTGTATTCAGAAGGAATATAAAATACTCAATGAAATAACACTGAATGAGGTGCATTTCTAATTACGAGCAAAACAAACAAGAAAACATTACACATTTATTTATGTTTCTTTCCCTACCAATACTATAAGTAATACTACCATTTACTACGTCATGTATGTATTGTACCACAACTACCGAACCGTAGATTTTGTAGAGCACAATTGTACGTATGACATTCCTGTACACT
The DNA here is from genome assembly GCF_021461385.2 of Schistocerca piceifrons. Lineage (NCBI taxonomy): Eukaryota > Metazoa > Arthropoda > Insecta > Orthoptera > Acrididae > Schistocerca > Schistocerca piceifrons. The sequence continues at coordinate 1,084,330,134 of NC_060138.1, forward strand.
AGATCAAAGTGAAGCAGTGTAGTGTGATACCTCTCCTCACATACACCCAAAACACCACTACGCAAGCCCGTAAACTCATCACGGAAAGAGGGGGACTTAATATCAGGAAACAACCGAGGTGGCACAACAACCACCATACTTTGGATTCCACCTCTCTTTCAGTATCTGCTTTCACCATTTACACAATGACGACAACCCACTAATAGCACATTGACGATTTTTATCCAATAACAGCTTTTTCGGTCGGTGAATAAATTGTTCTTTCTATATAGCAGGAACTGCCTTCAAATTTCTTCAGCTGCAGGTATAACCTTAGTCTTGCTCTACACTTTCGCCGTGTTTCCAACAGTAAAGACTAAACAAGGCAGCAGTTTTCCGCGGATTCAGAGCATCTGCAGGCGCCGGAAAATGTGTGTGTTCGTCATCCAAAATGCACTTGGGAAAATGGTCTGATTAGAAATTTCGAATGATTAAAAAATGGCTAAAAAGGGACTAAACTTCTAAGGTCATCAGTCCTCTAGAACTTAGAACTACTTAAACCTAACTAACCTAAGGACATCACACACATCCATGCCCGAGGCAGGATTCGAACCTGCGACCGTAGCGTTCGCGCGGTTCCAGACTGAAGCGCCTAGAACCGCTCGGCCACACCAGCCGGCGTATGGCAGGTGTAATCAAATACACAACCTGACAAAAAAAGTGAAGGAAACGAAATGAAACTTCACTGTTTGGGAGAGTATGTGATGTTATTTTGGTGATTACATAATCAAGTTACATGTAAATGGTAGTATGAGCCTATTTATCTGTATGATGTTGCACTCCCTCTGACCTGGACACACACACTAAACCGATTGGGAAGGGTGCCCGTTTTGTCCTCTCCTGAAGCAAGATGGCCAGAACTGTTTGTTATAATTGGTCCTTCATATCACTGATAATGGTTCTGGGGTGGAACTGATGTCTGACCTGGTCCCACGCATCTTCTACTGGGTACCAATCCGGGTATCTTGCTGCCCTCTACAGTCCCTCAGCGTCACGCAGGCAGTTCATAGGCATACATGTCATACGTGGAGGGGCATTATCCTGTTGAAAAATGGGACCACGATACTATAGCATGACAGGTAACACACGAGGACGCAAGATGTGCGGGACGTACTGTTTTGCTATCAAAGTTCCCTCTCACTATCAGCCCTGACCTTCATTTCGGGGGCTCCCCCGCACCATAACGCCAGGAGTAATACCGCCATGCCTCTCTAAAACATTTCACGAATGAGATCGCTTCCCAGGTCGTCGCCGTTCTTGCTGATGATGCTATAATTTTAGTCCAGGCTAGTGCAGAAACGCGATTCATCACTGAAAACAGTGCGACGTCACTCGTCACCAATCCATGCTTCCGGCCACAGCATTCCAAATGCAATCGTCAGTGTCGTGGTGTTAACAACAGACCAAGCATGGGACTGTAGTTCCCCAGTGTCCAGCTTCTGCTGGTCTCCGACCAATGATACGGGATGGCAGGGAGTCCGTTACTCGTTCTCAAAATATAGGAACAGACATGAGAGGTTTACGATGTGCTCGGTACAGGTCGCCCAGGATACGGTGGTCGATGTGCAATGACCAGTTTTCGTCCAAAGCGCTGATCAAATTCATTCCTTCGTTTAGCAGGGGAGATCGACAAGCGTTGGCCGCCTTTAGGCCGGTCGGCGATGACAGAATCGACGCGCACGCCCTGCAATCTTCCTTAAACGATTTTACAGAAACTACTTGTCAAAAAGTTTTCATGTTTGCTTTACTTGTAGCTTAACATGCAGATTCATTATGGTGTGCTCATCATTTCGTTAATAGTCATAGGTACCAGGAGCGTTTGAAAAGTCCGTGCAAAGTCCGAGAGATGGCATCACCGGCGCGTATCAAGGTCATGGACGAAAGAGAATTTAGTGCAGTGATTAAACATTACTTTATGAAAGACAAAACGCCTCAGGAGACTAAAGAGAAGCTTGATAAACATTACGGTGACTCTGTACCTTCGATTAGAACAGTTTATAAGTGGTTTAAAAATTTTCGGAGTGGCCATATGGGCACAAGTGATGGTGAACGTTCTGGGCGCCCAGTGGAGGTTACGACAGCAGAAATCATTGATAAAATCCATGATATGGTGATGGATAACAGAAGGGTTAAGATGCGTGATTGCTAGTGCTGTGGGCACCTCGAATGAACGGGTACATAATATTTCGCATAAACATTTGGACATGAGAAAGGTATCTGCAAGATGGGTTCCGCGATTGCCCACGCTTGATCAAAAACAGAATCGTGTTAAGTGTTGCAAGGATGGTTTGTAGCTGTTCAGCAAGAATCCACAGGACTTTAAGCGTCATTTCGTCACTGTGGATGAAACATGGACACATTACTATACTCCTGAGACCAAACAACAATTTAAACAATAGGTTACCAAGGGAGAATCTGCACCAAATAAGGCGAGACCATTCTGCGGCCGGAAGGGTTATGAAGACTGTCTTTTGGGATTCGCAAGGGATAAATCTGGATAAGGGTAAAACTATTACACGTGCATATTATTCATCGTTATTGGACCGTTTGAAAACCGAGCCGACGATTGGACCGCAAAAAAGTCCTTTTCCATCACGACAATGCACCAGCACACACTTCAGCAGTTGTGGTCACAAAATTAATGGAAATAGGATTCCAACTCGTTTCACATCCCCCCTATTCTCCAAACGTGGCTCTCCTCGGACTACTATTTGTTCTCCAATTTCAAGAAATGGCTGGCTAGACAAAGATTTTATTCAAATGAGGAGGTGACTGCTGCAACCAATAGCCATTTTGCATACTTGGACAATTCCTATTATTCGGAAGGGATCAACAAATTAGAACAGCGTTGGATGAAGTGTATATGTCTAAAAGGAGACTATGTCGAAAAATAAAAAAGGTTTACCCCAAACACGTAAGTAGTTTTTATTTTTGCACGGACTTTTCAAACGCACCTCGTAATCTGATATTTACGTGGAAGTAAACACTGCATGAAATTCGAAAAAGTTTGCAATGAAAAATGGCAGTCGCCTATGATTTTGCGTTTAGTGCATATTACATAATATGTTGGTGCATTTGAAATTTAGCTAACATATTGAATTTTTCTTTAGACTTGAGTGTAGGTCTCTATCTCTCACCAATCTCGAGAAAATTGATCTGACGTAGCATACTCATTTGCGATCGCACTGCACCAGCGATAAAGCCAGAGTGAAATATTCACAACATTCGTCATATTTCATGAACGGTCTCAGATATCGAAATGAGATTTTGGTAAATTATAGCACACAAAGAGTTGAGTAGTTTATCATGCGGTTATGATGCAAAACTTCATTATCTTCCTATTATTCCACTAACAACAGACTTTTCCGATGGAAGAATGTAATTTGAAGGACCAACGATAGCTCGTGAAATGGGAAATGCTATGGGTCTTAGAACAACATAATCGAAGTCATTACATATTTATCTTGCACTGAGGATGTGCTTGTTCATAATATGTTGACCTTACTTCTTCTCACTTTCTCACTTAATAAAACACTGTTAAGAATGTTCTGACAACTCTGTCTGCACAACATGTTAGTGAGGTAAGACTGTGTACCGCTACGGTCGCAGGTTCGAATCCTGCCTCGGGCACGGATGTGTGTGATGTCCTTAGGTTAGTTAGGTGTAATTAGTTCTAAGTTCTAGGCGACTGATGACCTCAGAAGTTATGTCGCATAGTGCTCAGAGCCATTTGAACCATTTTGAGACTGTGTAAACTGCACTGAGTTTAGGCAAAAGAAGCCAATTTTAACAGAGCAACAAGAGAAATGTGTAAGTTTTACTCAAAATTCCCCACTCATGACATTTCTCTGAAATTTACAAATGGTTAACAGATCAGCGGAAAATAAATCGCTGCATTTTCGGCAGAACCATTGTTAGATACTAACCAAAGAAGAGATGACATGTCTTTGTGAATGATCACCATGCAAGTGTGAGCGTGAAGGGGCTCTGCTTAATATTTACACAAGATGTGAGTGTAGGCTTCAGCTTAGAACAGCACTTCCCCTCCAGCATTCGGCATTTCCCCTACAGCGCCTGCCTACAGTCCCCACCACTGCCACTCTCCCCATGTGTGCCCTGCAGTCTGAGCATCTACTGGCCAAGGTATTCTCTATGCACTATATACAATGGGGCGACTCTCACAGCACCATGAAATCCAACAGTGAACCATTGGTTACATCTGAATGCCCCACAAATATGGATACTGCACAATTCGAACAGCCAGTCAAATGAGACCCACAATAAGGCCCCTTTCCAGCTCTGTCAAGTGCTGATAACGCTGTCTCACAGTAGTGTGAGGCATCTCCGTACCATTCGCAGCGATCACTTAACATGTGACACTGTTCACAACCCTTATATACCCTACCAAACTGGGTAACAAAACTAAACACAAACAATACTACTACACTCTGGTGGCTGTTCTGTCAAAGTTTTGCAACCCCAGTCATTTACACGCTAGCCAATGGTGTGTTCAAGTTTGAAGTCACATTGACATTTGATTATGTATTCTGAGTGCTTCGCTTTTTCTCGTTAGGTAGTTTTAATAGTGTGTTCCGCATAATGTTAGAATCTACTGATAAGTTTTCGTTTTATGTGAATACTGGACTATAAAAGGAAAGTAAGAAACTGACTCTCTGTTCTTTTACATGAAATGTATTCACAGCTGCGACTAAGTACAACCTTCAGCTGTATAATGACATGACGACAATGAAAATTTGTATCTGACCAGGACTCGAACCCGAGTTTCCCGCTTATCGCGAGCCGAATGATAAGGCAACCGCTCGCCATAAATTTTCAATGTTGTCATTCCATTATACAGCTGATGGTTTGTTCATATTCGCGACTGCGAATATATTTCATGTATTCCATAATGGCTGTAATCGCCGCCACAGTGGCTGTAATCGCCGCAGTGCCTGTTCCTTCGGAAAAGCATGTACGTCCGAAGGCATACTGCATCGCACTTCTGAACAGTATAGGCACTGCAATATCGTGCTCTGCTCGTTTTTATGCAATAATTCCATAGTCAGAGAAATTTTATCTGGAGCTAAATTCACAAGCCAAACGCTAGCTAGCACCAGAATATATTCCTCGGTAAGTGCGTTTCTGAAGAAATAAATTTGATTCTCGTGTATCTTCGCAGAAATCTTTGATCAATATAACTTGGCGGCAACTTATTTAAATTGGTAACTTTCACAAAGGAGAGACACGTCCTAAGTACCTACGCCTCATCAAAAACAGTGTAACACGTTAAGCAAATCTACGAAAGCCATAATGTTTTGATCTGGCCGGTCGACAGTAAAATAGAAAAGCTATGGGGTAGTCCAGCTAGGAGAAGGAAGAAGAAAATGTAAGCAGCTTAAAGATAACATAGGAAAACAGGAGAACAGGTTGTTTACGGATGAAATTAACAGAAAGTGCAAACAGGTTAAATCAGAATGGGTTAGATGGTACAAATGGCTCTAAGCACTATGGGACTTAACATCTGAGGTCATCAGACCCCTAGACATAGAACTACTTAAACCTAACTAACCTAAGGACATCACACACATCCATGCCCGAGGAAGGATTCGAACCTGCGACTGTAGCAGCAGCGCGGTTCCGGACTGAAGCGCCTAGAACCGCTCCGCTACAGTGGCCGGCAGAATGGGTTAGAGAAACATGTACAAACATTAATAAACGTATGATTCTAGGAAAACCTGATACTGCGTACAGGAAGATTAAAAATAATTGCGGATAATCAAAACGCAAAGGCGTCAACCTAAGAGATGTTGATGGGAGCTCTAACAAATACAGAACAAAAGGCTGACAGATTGCAGGAGTACAATGTAGAGCAGAATGGTGGAGAGAAACTGTTCTGAAGAGTGAGACAAGTGATATTGAAGAATTAGGAGATCCAGTAACACAGTCAGAGTTTAACAGTGTGTTGAACTGACTTGAAGGTAGTCAGCAGTACTCGATGATATACAGTGGGAATTACTGACTTATCGCCCGATACTTTATCCATTTTTTCCACACACGATTTTTTCGTATTGTGACGATAATATTTTCGTGAAAATCTGATGCTAAGTCACCCGTTTCACAGACTTTCGACACTACGTGTAATAACCACTGATGTGACAAGGGGAGACCAAGACGTTGGGATCACAGATTTCCTTCCAAATCTGTACATCTTTAGTAGGCCATTAAAAGAACACAATGTGCAAGTAGTAAAGTGCACTACTCCGGCAATTCCGGGAAAATCGCAAGAGAAGCTTTACGCGTCTCTCTTTCTTTTGCATACGCCATAGTCCCGCAGCGATCGCAGGGTCGGCGTGGTTAGAAGGGATTTGGCAAGGTTAGTTTTAGGGGTGGCCGGATGCCCTTCCTGCCGCCACCCCGTACCCCCAGGGATGCGCTCAGTTTCTCCCAGCTGTCTGCATATAGTGTAAATTGGGAAATAGTGCGAACGTGTTTCAAATGTCTGCAAAGCGTGTAACTGAGGCAGAACGTGGGGACCAGCCTGTTATTCACCTAGCAGGATGTGGAAAACCGCCTAAAAACCACATCCAGGCTGACCGGCACACCGGCCCTCGTCGTTAATCCTCCGGGCGGATTCGATCCGGGGCCGGCGCGCCTACCCGAGTCCAGGAAGCAGCGCGTTAGCGCTCTCGGCTACCTTGGCGGGTCAGAAGTTTCACGTGTCTATTATGTAACTATGTATCTGCACTTAGGGGCTGGACGTTACAATCCATGGTGTCAAGTGTTTAGCGTTCGAGCTACGTAAGACGACTATATTTTTCTCATCACTGGTCATATTATTTAATTTATACGACATTTGAGAGGTAATACAATTAAAGAAAAAAAACACTGTATATGCATGAAGTGTTAGTGAATTTAATGTTATTTGACTATTTCCTATTTTTAATTAAATTCAATTATTAGAACAAACCAATTTATAACCATCGACAAGTAAATGAAGAAACACATACAGTTTTCCTGAAAATATATGGCTGTCGCGATTTGTAAAATCCCTTATAAATGTAATCTGGTAAGGTACTCGGAATTGCTTTGTACCTCGACGCTTCGAGCCGCAGACACAGATGCAAGCTCCTTTCGGCAGTCAACCAGCGTAATGATGAGACGTTGCGAATGTAGCAAGAACGAATAGTGCATGTGCAATTTTTTTTAATATCACAGAATTTACACTTGTACTACAAAAATGAAGGTTTGAGCGAGAGTCGAGCCGTCGCCTCATACAGGTTCGTCTTACATAGCTCGAATACTAACCGCTTGGTCACCATGAACTCAATGTTCGCCATCTACGCGCGGGTACATCAGTTGCATAAGACTCGCGTAAAACGTCTCTTGCGATTTTCCCGGAACTGCCGGAGTAGTGCACCTTACTGCTTGCACTTTACGTTCTTTTAATGGCCTACTAAAGGTGTAAAAAGTTTGTAAAGCCGTGATCCCAACGTCGTGGCCTCCCCTTGTGAGGTCAGTGGTTATTACAAGTAGTGTCGAGAGTCTATGAAACGGGTGACTTAGCATCAGATTTCCACGAAAATATTATCGTCACAATACGAAAAAAGCACGTGCGGGAAAATGTGGAAAGTATCGGAAGTCTAATAAGTCACACTTCTCAGCCGCTGATCAGAATAACATACACAAAAATATGCTAGATAAATTAGAGACATATTACTCGAAGACAGATTTGGTTTCAAGACGGGAAAACAGTACTAACTCTGACGTTACGCTTAGTAATGGAAAACAAATTGAGGAAAAATCCAGAGACCTTCCGAGCATGTGTGGATCTAAGGTCATCCGTCGACAATGTAAGGTAGAATAAGACGTTGACGATCCTTAGACGATTGGGGACAAGGTACAGAGACAGAAGAATAATCTACTTCATTCACAAAACCCAAGTCACAGTAATAAAAGTGGAAGGCAGAGAAACATAAAGAGTACAAGGCACGTTCACATGGGCCATAAAAAACTGCATACGGCCGACAATATGGCCTACGAAGTTACCCAGTACGTTGTCGCCTACACAAGTTGCAGCCAAACGATCGGCAACATTTCTGAGCAACAGTGGCTGGAAATGTTCGTTGCAATGCACAACGTGTAACGTGTGTAAGTGCAGATATTTTATATTTGGTGCCTAAAAATGTGCACACGTCAATGTAATGGTTGTTTTTTCTTTGCGTCGAACAGTATTCAACACATATGTCAGAAACTTTATGATTTAATGTTCTCTGCATGGTCGTACTGCACCACTAAATTGATTACGCCTGTCAGCGCAGACTAACCCATTTTTCATCCACATGACCACACTTGAGCTGTTGCCCAAGCGAAGAAAAGCCCGCATCTCGTGGTCGTGCGGTAGCGTTCTCGCTTCCCACGCCCGGGTTCCCGGGTTCGATTCCCGGCGGGGTCAGGGATTTTCTCTGCCTCGTGATGGCTGGGTGTTGTGTGCTGTCCTTAGGTTAGTTAGGGGACTGATTACCACAGCTGTTAAGTGCCATAGCGCTCAGAGCCAAGCGAAGAAAGCTTTAATGGCTTGCTCCTTCCAAATGTACTCTGAGGTTCTAACCAACCTAAAAACATACGACTGGAAATGGCTATAATTATTAGTCTGCAAATGACTTAAATACTGATGTAATGTTGTTCAGTACGCCGTCCTCAGTCGGCCACTACACCCTATATTTCCGGCTCACAAGCATTTAAAAGAGTACCACTGTGGCTGTGAAGCAGACGAAAGCGAGCTAGTGGAAGTGAGAACAGTTCACCTGCATTTGCATTCCACGAGGACAAACGATAGCAAGAGACAGACAAAACGGGCTTTGTGAATGCGTTGTTTTTTAAGTATTCAAAGCGATTCTGAAACTTAAAATTTGTGATCTAATGCTAGATACATACCTTTACAGAATGCAAAAGCATGATTTTTGAATATATCATATACATCGTTTGAAACCAATTTGTCCATGAATTGGTAATAACAATACCAGTGTGAAAAGGCCGTATATCAGTTACAGTCAGACTGGTGATTACCTATCAGCTTTTGGCTATTGTTGATACATACCGAAGTTTGATGTATCTATTTAAAGTGCGCTTCCCCCAATCGATATTCCTCTTGCTAAAAGACTTTAGCAAGGCAGTGGTGGAAATCGTTAAAGTGATTTGAAATAACTGTCAGATGTTGTTGGGTATCATAAGTTAATACCCCCCCCCCCCCCCCACGGTGTCCCAAAGTTGACTAGGAAACGCACGTTACCGACAGATGCTGATAGCGTTAACGTGGGGTGCCGGCGGATCCAATGATGCGTGCACGCTGAGCCATGCCTTCAGCGGCTTTGACGACGAGCGGCCTCTGCCACCGCGATATAAGATGGTCGGCGGCAGCTACACGCCCCTGTCTCAGTCGCAGTCTTCGACAGCCTTCAGTCTTAGTCAGCCTACAAACAGTTCGCTCACGCAATACGTGCGGGAATCTCACACTACATGACACTCATTAGTATTGTAACAGCTGGACTTTATTGCTGATCGTTCTTTAGTAAAATTTCTTCGCAACGCTTGGAGAAAGCTATAAGTTAATTAAAACTTCTGTTAACTGTATTTACGTTTTCACTAATCATTTCTGCTCCTGTCCACCTTCCCTACAATGACGGCTGTACCACTCTGAAGCCTGTCTTACCATAGTGTATGAAGTACTACACAAGAATTTACGTTAATATTTTATTGTGATTCATGGTCCGCCTCCGTAGCTTAGCGGTAGCGTTACCGCCTACCGCGTAGGGGGCCCCGATTCCCGGTAGGCGACTAGGTGTTGTGTGTTCTTCATCATCATTGGCTTCCAAGTCGCCGAAGTGGCGTCAACTAAAAAGGACTTGCAATACGGCGGCCGAACTCCGCCGAATGGGGCCTCCTGGCCAAGAATGCCATACGATCATTATTGTTTCTTTTTTTGTGCTTCATGAGTACTGCGACAATAATTATGGGTAGTAGGTGGTGTATAGAAATAACAATATTAAAAAAAAAAATACTTCGTAGGCTGCTGCCCATGAACGGACCCGACGAAAATCTGAAGACCCTGACAATAAAATTATGGCTTACCACTGTAGATCTTCTACTACGAATCTGAAAGCGAGACTGTCATGTATAAGTTTTTGTCTTTGTATATAATTTACTTCTTGTGTTCGATAGCTCTGTTCATAGATACACGTATCAAATTCGTGGAATTCGTGGTTGTCTCGTTTTCCCAATTAGGCAGAGTGATTATTACTAAACTTTCGGTACTTGAGCCAGTGTAGCCGAAAACTACTTACCGTATGGTTCAAAATGGTTCAAATGGTTCTGAGCACTATGGGACTTAACTGCTGAGGTCATCAGTCCCCTAGAACTTAGAACTACTTAAACCTAACTAACCTAAGGACATCACACACATCCATGCCCGAGGCAGGATTCGAACCTGCGACCGTAGCGGTCGCGCGGTTCCACGCTGTAGCGCCTAGAACCGCTTGGCCACTCCGGCCGGCCTTACCGTATGGGTACCCAGTTTTAAATGAGTGATGTTCAGACTGTATGCTGCAGTATTTGCGTTGTTAGTAGTGTTACTGTTATGCCTTTCCGTTAGGCACCGGTACTGATAGGCGACGTAGGGTTGAAACACAAGCATCAGTGTGCAACACAGTTGGAGGAGGTCAACATGGGTCTGAATAAGGTTAGTGGGGCTTTACTTGTAAAGCTGTTTTCTCGAAACAACAACAATAGTGCTGCTGTTCTTCGCGAGTATCGAGCATTAAAAGAGTACGGAGAGGTTCTCTTTCCACCCCGGCGTTGAAGAACATGATTCAGAAGTCCGAATTAATTGGAGGTTTGGGAAATTCTCCTGAGAGAGGCTGACGGCCAACTGCGCAACAAATTATTGAAGACGTTACTGCTGCCAAGGCTGAGAATGCTGCACGCAATATGTGATCTTCAAGCAGAGCATGAGTTGAGTCACGATAGCTGAATATCCCGTGGTCCACCGTTCCAAGTGCTGCGAAGAATTGTGAAATGGTACCTGCACAAACTTCACATTACTCAACAACTTTTGCCTCGTGACGCGGACATTCAAGTAGATTTTGTTCTTACATTTCTTGCAAAATCTGAAGTTGAAGACATATGGCCTTTCGTACACTTTATGGAATAATTATGCACGCTTTACGCTCACTGGGACAGTAAACACAACTGTCGCATTTGGGAATCGCCACCGCCAACGAACGTTCACGAAGTTCCGTTGCATAATGAGCGCGTCACTGGGCGGTTTGCCTTCACGGCACAGTCCGTGATTGGTCCATATTTCTTTGAGAAACTCTGACCCCAAGGACACGCAAATTGCTTCGTCAACATGTGATCTCTGTTCTACGGGAGAGGGGTACTTTGGACTAAAGTGTTTTGATGCACGATGGAGCTCCACCTCACGTTGTTCGTGAAGTCACTCTGTTACTCCGCAATATATTTAGAGAAAACCAAATCATTGGCCGATCGTTCCAAGATAGCAGACTTGAACCCTTGTGATTTCTGGTTGTGGTGTTACCTGAAGGACAGTGTTTATCAGCGGGACACTAACACACGTTGGAGGCTGAAGACGAGCATTGCGTAGCCAACATCCCACCTGAGATGCTTCGGGCAGCAGAAGAGTAATCTCTAGTGCGGTTCCAGGCTGTCGTGAATGCACGTGGACGTCACAATGACCGACATTTGTAAACTGGGACCTCACCTTCGTACGCAATTAACAAATATTACCCTCTCATGTGAAGATTGAAATATGTTTCTTTCAATTATTAATAGGTTATTTCTCTTCCACTTGTCCTTACAAATCTTGCCACAAGATTTCATTGTCCTACGACCTATTGTTTTTTTTCAGGTGGTTCTCTCAAGTAGCGAAATTTTAACCAGCCTGCATGTACCTGCAGACAACAAAGCAAATCTATGTGTCTACTTATTGTGCCAGTTACCTAAATGAAACGAAATATTGTTGTTTTACCGCTCACACTGCGTAATTTGGCACCGCAGCGCTGTCGGCGTGAGACAGAGGAAGCAAGGCTGAAAGTGAGAGGGAAGTATTCACAGACAGAGATAGAAATCGATATGGCGCGGCCTTACGAAATAATCTCCAATCCTTGTGACCAACACCGGCAATACCTCGGCGATACGTCAATGTTTCCGTACCACAACGATCTCCATCAGCTACCTTCCCCAGCCATACCGCAATACTATTGTGTACTGCAGCGACATAGCTCGAAGCCCCCCCTCCCCCCTCCCAAGCCTTCCACCCTCCCCACCACACACATACACATACACATACACACACACACACACACACACACACACACACACACGATTACTGGAAAAAATTGCAGTCGAAGGTTGGCTGGCAATGCTTAAAATCTACACAGAAAACAAATGAATAAGCATAAACACTGTGATGATTGCGCAACAAGAGAAACTACGGTACTATTTGCGTTGTGTTGTGAAGTTTTACATATGTGAGTTGTAGTAGAATAAATACGAATGCAGCGCATGCAAAATTTTCAAAACAGGCGAAAAACAGAAAAGGTGCAAATGCAAGCAACTTTTACCGACCTCAGCTACCGCAAACAACGAAGGAAAGAGCAGAATATGTAAACAAGTAAACTCCGCGCCAATTTTATAAGGACAAACTGTTGGTGTCTAAGTATCAAAATGCTGAGACATATTATAAATTCATATTTTCAGAATAACCACTAAGGACGCTTTATAAATAAAAGCGAAACGTTTCTGGTGAAAAATACAGTTTAATTGCAATACGCTTACGACGAAAAACTAATAACAACTGAAGCGAAACAACTTTCCTATCGAAGGTGCAAAACTACGCAGGATGCTGGAAACAAGGTAGATTGGCACGGACAAAGATAACTTTCTATAATAAGAGCTTTATTGGAGTCTGATATTGATATGGACACGAGGAAGAAGTAACGAAGTGTGCATCTGGAACACATAATGGTAGAGAAGTAAAACGTTGACCACCAGAAATAGAAATCTGAAGAAGAAGAAACTGGGAGATTTGAAACTAGATGCTTTAGAAGGATACGAAAAATTAAGCGAAGAGATAACAATATAGATCTGTACTAAAAAAAAAAAAAAAAAAAAAAAAATAGGCGAGGAAAGAAAGCTATGGAAGTCTTATCGGAAGAAGGGGCAGATCAGTGTTCCGACATCCCGGAGTACATAACTGGGCGCAGGAAGCAGAAGAAGACGGAAAAGGTTGTAGAGCCGCACGAAGACTATAGTATAGAGGATATTTGTTATACGAGTAGCTATGAAACAGTTGATAATGCAACAGGATTGACACAACTTATTCTGCACTGCATATTTTGTCATTATTTTGACCGGAATCACAGTTCCCAAGGTAGACGAACATTGTTTACGTGTTACGTTTTAGTGGCGTCATCGACGGGCATTAACACAGCGTCTGTACAACGCAGACAGAGGTTCCGTACAACTTCCTTGTCTTCCTGCTCCAACAAACATTTGTGACAAAGGCCGCGCTCGTACGCCCCGATCCGTTCAATGTTAAGGAAAACGAACGTAGCTCCTTAGACGGCCCCCCCAGTCGGCAGTCACGTGCTTCGTCGAGTGCGGGTAGAATACTATTGCGTTGGAATCACCCCAGAGGCGCCTCCTCGGCCGTCACCGAAGAATAGACGGCGACGCCTTCTAAGCTACAGCGTCGTCTGTCTGGCGGCGTGGACGATACGGGCCACGGGCTCACTTTCATCATGGAATATATCAAAGGTCACCTGATGTCGCTTCTGAGATGTGACACTATCATTGTTTTAAATATATTTATTGTTAAAACAATGGCAGCTCAGAAACTAGCCGAGTAGTTTATTTTCTGTACGCGTTTAAAGGAGCAATGTTATTGGAAAAATTTTCGCATCAACAACCGCGAATAGATTGAAAGACAGTGCTATTTTTCACGCTGGCTTTAATATACAGGGTGTCCCTCATAAAACCGGTACGCCTCACGACCCAGTTCAAATAACAATGAACTAACTAAAAAAAAAAATAATAGTAACGTGATAAAATATGTAGTTACATAATTATAAGAGTCGCTGGAAGTCACGGCTGCAAAACACTAACCCGAATTCTTTACAGACGAATGGAAAAACTGGTAGAGGCCGACCTGGGGGAAGATCAGTTTGGATTCCGTAGAAATATTGGAACACGTGAGGCAATACTGACCCTACGACTTATCTTACAAGCTAGATTAAGAAAAGGCAAACCTACGTTTCTAGTATTTGTAGACTTAGAGAAAGCTTTTGACAATGTTGACTGGATTACTCTCTTTCAAATTCTAAAGGTGGCAGGGGTAAAATACCGGGAGCGAAAGGCTATTCACAATTTGTACAGAAACCAGATGGCAGTTATAAGAGTGAAGGGAATAAAAATGGAAGTCGTGGTTGGGAAGGGAGTGAGACAAGGTTGTAACCTCTCCCCGATGTTATTCAATCTGTATATTGAGCAAGCAGTAAAGGAAATAAAAGAAAAATTACGAATAGGTATTAAAATCCATCCATGGAGAAGAAATAAAAACTTAAAGATACGCCGATGACATTGTACTTCTGTCATACACAGCAAAGGACTTGGAAGAGTAGTTCAACGGAATGGACAGTGTCTTGAAAGGAGGATATAAGATGAACATCAACAAAAGCAAAACGAGGATAATGGAATGTAGTCGAGTTAATTCGGGAGATGCTGAGGTAATTAGATTAGGCAATGAGACACTTAAAGTAGTAAAGGAGTTTTGCTATTTGGGAAGCAAAATAACTGATGATGGTCGAAGTAGAGAGGATATAAAATGTAGACTGGCAATGGCAAGGAAAGTGTTTCTGAAGAAAAGAAATTTGTTAACTTCAAGTATAGATTTAAGTGTCAGGAAGTCGTTTCTGAAAGTATTTGTAAGGAGTGTAGCCATGTATGGAAGTGAAACATGGACGATAAGTCGTTTGGACAAGAAGAGAATAGAAGCTTTCGAAATGTGGTGCTACAGAAGAATGCTGAAGATTAGATGGATAGATCACATAACTAATGAGGAATTAATGAATGGAATTGGGGAGCAGAGAAGTTTGTGGCACAACTTGACTAGAAGAAGGGATCGGTTGGTAGGACATGTTCTGAGGCATCAAGGGATCACCAATTTAGTATTGGAGGGTAGCGTGGAGGGTAAAAATCGTAGAGGGAGACCAAGACATGAATACAATACGCAGATTCAAAAGGATGTAGGCTGCAGTACGTACTGGGAGATGAAGCAGCTTGCACAGGATAGAGTAGCATGGAGAGCTGCATCAAACCAGTCTCAGGACTGAAGACCACAACAACAACAGCTGGAAGTGGTGGCCATGGGCATCGAGGCATCGCTTACTTCGTGTGATGATGTTACCAGCAACACGCTGTAATTCTGCAGGCGTGTTGTTGGTTATTCCTATAGTAACGTTCTGTCTAAGATCGTGTATTGTACGAGGATTGTCAGCAAATACTTTTCTTTTTTGTGTGCCCCCCAAATAAAAATTGCACAATGTAAAGTCCGAGGACCTTGAGGGCCAGAGGCCTCTAATACCAAGTCTGCCTTCAGGGAAAGTGTCGATGATATGGGCCATACTTTAGCTACTCAGCATGTGTTAACTGCACATAGGAAGAGTCAAAGATCTATAGGTATCTGGCACTGTTTGAGGTGTAACTGAAAAATATGAGGCCAATAAAGCGAATGTCGGACAACGCACATCAAACACCTGTCTTCTCCGAGTGGAGAGGTTCTTCAAGCAGAACATGTAGGTTGTCCTGCGACCGGTATCTGCATTTCTGGGAGTTTGCATAAACGTGACAAATTGGCTCATCTGACATGATGTAGAGCAACGGGGCTAAAAACTGTTAGCAATTGATGTTAACAGACAGTTACAATAACAATCTCTTTCTTCCTGATCCTCAGATTTCAACACTTGCACCACACTCACACGGTAGGCTTTTAATTTTACATCACTTAGTACAAGACAACACGACGTTCAAGATACACCAAACTGTTGTAATAAGCCGGCCGCGGTGACCGAGTGGTTCTAGGCGCTTCAGTCCGGAACCACGCGGCTGCTGCGGTCGCAGGTTCGAATCCTGCCTCAGGCTTGGATGTGTGTGATGACTTTAGGTTAAAGTAGTTCTAAGTCTAGGGGACTGATGACCTCAGATGTTAAGTCCCATAGTGCTTGGAGGCTTTTTTTGTGATTACCTTCTTACCTAATTGAGGGAACCTCACGTAAAGCTCACGCGAATTCTGTCTATAGTTTCCAAGGGTCCTCACTATCAGTCGCCTATTCCTCTGCACATTCTGAACGTATCCTACAGCCCTTCATTTCTTGTACAGATCTTGAATAATGCTAGTCGTGGGGAGTTTCCTACCGGGATAATTTGCTTGAAACATTTCCTTCCATTCCTTGATGGAGCTTGTCTTTACGTAACATTCCACAATATCAATTCGCTGTTCTAATGCAAACTGCCCCATTTCTGTAACAACTCAAGAAAATGAGCTTCTAACAACAACTGACGAACCAACACACAGCTGATCTCAACTTTCCGATAATATGCAGTGTAGCCAACTTTTGCGACAGTGTTGCCACTTCATGAACAGCTCCACAAGAGAAGATTTATCAGACGTGAAGCGTACCGGTTTTATGTGGGACATCCGGTACAATCACTTATTTTTACCACTGTTTCAACTGTTTGCCACTGTCACGTACGTACTACTATCCTTGCAAATTTACACCGCCGCCCTTCGCGGGCGAATAAAAATGCCCATTTACCATTTTAATACTTAACCGTTGCTGTTGTTGTCACACTGGACTCGCATTCGGGAGGGCGACGGTTCAAACCCGCGCCCGGCCATCCTGATTTAGGTTTTCCGTGATTATCCTAAATCGCTTCAGGCAAAGGCTGGGATGGTTCCTTTGAAATGGCACGGCCGAGTTCCTTCCCCATCCTTCCCTAATCTGATGACCTCGCTGTTTGGTCCCCTTCCCCAAATCAATCAGCCAACCGTCGCTGTAAACACGAGAAAGAACAACGTTCCATACTCGTCACCGCTTCGTAAAATCTTGGACAGTATCGCGCGGGTTTTACAAAAGGTTAATATCAGCTTCCGTACTGGACATACATCGGACAGGTTGACGCTTCACACAAAGAATAAAGTGGACCTCTTCTTAAGGTCTGCAATCTACAAAATTAACTGTGGCGTGCACCAGAAATTTTACATATCTCAGACGGAACGTGGTATCAACATAGTATTTAAAGAACGCGATAGTTTGACTGAGATCGGTAATTCTACAGCGGCAACACATTTGAAAGAGAGAGCCCACATTATTTTAGGAGCCACCAAAGCGCTATTGATACCACATACAAGCAAGAGAGAAAGAGTTATGGATGCACTCGAAGAAATGGAAATATACATGGGTACCGAATGAGAGTGGGTCAATATGATGAACGAAAAGATTTACGTAGCATAAGGTTCTCGTAAAATTTTAGCATCTGACGCAACGGAACCAACTAAAGTAGTAAATGAGTACCCAGACAGTCTGCAGTTTCACGTGCATTGCTATATTACTTACAACCTCGTCAAGCGTGTGAAGGTTTTTAATTTCACTGCTTGAAAACGTTTGTTTCTAAAGTTTTATTTTGATTTTCAAACTGACATATGACATGATGCAAGCATGAACATATTAAACATAAACATATTTCTGCGTACAAGGAGGAACGCATATATGACAAATTTACTGACACCGGTATAAGGTACGTGCAGCGAGGCAACATATCCCCGGCACATATCGATAGGTGCGATCAACTGGGCAATACTGACTTTCGGTTTATTTTCGAGCAACCGTTTACAGTAAACTGGACGACGTCGAATCAACCTGGGTACAAAAAAATGGTTCAAATGGCTCTGAGCACTATGGGACTTAACATCTGAGGTCATCAGTCCCCTAGACTCATAGCTACTTAAACCTGACGACATCACACACATCCATGCCCGAGGCAGGATTCGAACCTGCGACCGTAGCAGCAGCGCGGTTCTGAACTGAAGCGCTTAGAACCGCTCGGCCAGAACGGCCGGCTGACCATAGCTCAAAAACATAACATTGGAAAAAGGCACAGGTCATCCCCGTTTTCAAGAAGGGACGTCGAACAGATGTGCAGAACTATAGACCTATATCTCTATCAGTTGCAGAATTTTGAAACACGTATTATGTTCGAGTATAATGACTTTTCTGGAGACTAGAAATCTACTCTGTAGGAATCAGCATGGGTTTCGAAAAAGACGATCGTGTGAAAACCAGCTCACGCTATTCGTTCACGAGACTCAGAGGGCCATAGACACGGGTTCCCAGGTAGATGCCGTGTTTCTTGACTTCCGCAAGGCGTTAGATACAGTTCCCCACAGTCGTTTAATGAACGAAGTAAGACCATATGGACTATCAGACCAATTGTATTATTGGATTGAAGAGTTCCTAGATAACAGAACGCAGCATGTCATTCTCAAGGGAGAGAAGTCTTCTGAAGTAAGAGTGATTTCAGGTGTGCCGCAGGGGAGTGTCGTAGGACCGTTGCTATTCACGATATACATAAATGACCTTGTGGATAACATCGGAAGTTCACTGAGGTTTTTTGCGGATGATGCTGTGGTATATGGAGAGATTGTAACAATGGAAAATTGTACAGAAAAGCAGGAGGATCTGCAGCGGATTGACGCATGGTGCAGGGAATGGCAATTGAATCTCAATGTAGACAAGTGTAATGTGCTGCAAATACATAGAATGAAAGACCCATTATCATTTAGCTACAATGTAGCAGGTCAGCAGCTGGAAGCAGTTAATTCCATAAATTATCTGGGAGTACGTATTAGGAGTGGTTTAAAATGGAATGATCATACAAAGTTGATCGTCGGTAAAGCAGATGCCAGACTGAGATTCATTGGAAGAATCCGAAGGAAATGCAATCCGAAAACAAAGGAAGTAGGTTACAGTACGCTTGTTCGCCCACTGCTTGAATACTGCTCAGGAGTGTGGAATCCGTACCAGATAGGTTTGATAGAAGAGATAGAGAAGATCCAACGGAGAGCAACGCGCTTCGTTACAGGATCGTTTAGTAATCGCGAAAGCGTTACGGAGATGATAGATAAACTCCAGAGGGATACTCTGCAGGAGAGACGCTCAGTAGCTCGGTACGGGCTTTTGTTGAAGTTTCGAGAACATACCTTCACCGAGGAGTCAAGCAGTATATTGCTCCCTCATATGTATATATCGCGAAGAGACCATGAGGATAAAATCAGAGAGATTAGAGCCCACACAGAGGCATACCGACAATCCTTCTTTCCAAGAACAATACGAGACTGGAATAGAAGGGAGAACCGATAGAGGTACTCAAGGTACCCTCCGCCACACACCGCCAGGTGGCTTGCGGAGTATGGATGTAGATGTAGAAGTAGAAGCAGAAGATGAAAAGGGGACATCTTTCTATGAGCCTGCAACTAAGCCGTCAACAGCCGTTCGGGTGTTCCAAGACGAACTGATACCAACAAAAACAGATTGTTCGCGAAGCATTTCCAGGAAAAATGATCACTTGTTTCTTTGATTACAGTTGACTTGTTCGCGAAGCATTTCCAGGAAAAATGATCGCTTGTTTCTTTGATTACGGTTGACATGTTTCTACCATTGCTTTCAGAAGATCGACGAACAATAAACGCTGATAGTGGGTTTTTAAACTCAGCCTCCTGCAAAACACAATATACTTCATTTGCCTTCGTAAAAGTGAACTGTAAGGAGAGTGAAAAATAGAGAATGAAATTACAGCAGGACGGAAAACAGGACATTCAACACTACTGTTCACGAACAAAGTATTTCAAAACTAATAACTCTTCAAGCAAATTCTTCCGACTCGTTTGCTTATGACACGCTGTCGAGCGATAAAAAAGCATAAAAGCAAGCCGACCTGTAAAATCCACTTTCAAAAGCAAGTGATCAATCAAACAAAATAAAAAAGGACACGTTTTTAGGTGTAAAACGGAAAAACAAACACGAACTTTGTATAATTCGTTTTTCAGAAATAAATGAGACCCACAGATGACACAATGGTGGTGATACATGTTTAGGTTAATAATAAAGAGGAATGCAGTGTGCTTTGCAGAAGGCACAATTTAAAAACCCAAATTTAATTTGCAAACACAGAAAATAGTCTAAAGAAACCTCAGAAACAGCAACCGAAAATTTTGCATTGTTCTTCACCACGACAATGTTAGCTGTCACACAGAAAATGAAATAATTGATTACTTGACCTAGAGGAACATGAATATATGCTCAAGAACGTTGTTCAGTCCTTTCAAAATCACTTCTTTGTGGTATCAACATCAAGTGGAAAAAAATCAAGAAAGGGTCATTTTACTTTTCTTGTCACTTTGGCTATCTGGTACAGGCAGAGTATGTCAAAAAACATGTGGGTGAAATCTTATGGGGACTTAACTGCTAAAGGTCTTCAATCCCTAAGCTTACACACTACTTAACATAAATTATCCTAAGGACAAACACACACACCCATCCCCGAGGGAGGACTCGAATCTCCGCCGGGACCAGCCGCACAGTCCATGACTGCAGCGCCTGAGACCGCTCGGCTAATCCCGCGCGGCTGGAGTATGTCTTGAAATCCTTTATTATCTTCAGTTATACCCATCACACATTGCGTTTACTTATAACAACTGGCTTATTTTTAATTTGTATTCTGTACAACGTATGCTCCCACAGAATTTTTTTAAAGAAGGAGCAAGATTTTAGAATCGTCATTTTAATATGACTGAGTCTCTGAGTTTGAATGCATGTCATGGCTCAAGAACTAAATTTTACAGAAGATACGTCAAACCTATTGTATCACACACTATTTGTAGTGGTATACTGCTGTGACACCCACAAAGTCCACGATTTTTTAATCTGAACTTCTTAATAAATTATAGCAAGTATTTGTTTTATGGGTTACAGCTCTTTATCTGTCCTTTTCCAATTACATCAGTTAATACGTAATGACTTACGTTCCCTCCATAATAACTATGCATGACGAACATATAATATCAATTTTCTTTCCCCTATAAAAATACCCACTAATAACACTACTAACACTACTCTTATTAGACAAATATTACTTCTCAGTTTATCTGCATGATATTCTGTTTGAACATTCCCATCCATACACTGGGTCATGGATTTCCTAGTGTTATTTCTTAGATTTTAAGTAAGAGATTTTTTCCCCCAAAGAAATCCAGTGGTGCTGTCAAATATTCAGGGGATCAAAATAAATTTTTCACCGTTGGAAATACGGTTATGTGCATGTAAGCTAGCGCTTTAACTATCGACGTTGCTAAAATGCGGTAGCCAGTTTAATCGAGACTGCAAAAAGGTCTTTTGATTCTTCAATTCCAGAATTCTATCGCTAAGGGACGCGACGCAGCAGGTGTAGTTCTTGATCACCAGATGGTATGTTGCACTTTCCATGTGATGTATTATAGAATAAGGGTGTGAAATACTAAAGACGGCGAAAACTCTGGTGGGAAGAGACTTTACTTGCACACTCGGAAGTTCCCTTGTGCTCTTTGAGAATAGTAGGCTGTCAAGTGACATCGCATTTCATTGTCAAATAGCAGCAGCATCCGTAGCTAAATGAACACTACACTTATGAACATTCGTTAACAAACACGTAAATTATCAGTTGCTAACCAAATCGTTCCCATCCACAGATCGAAGGAAGGTAGTGGTAAACGCTGATCACGGAACCTTGCTGAAATGCCGGGCTCCGATGCTGCATTATAATGCTCATAACTGAATGTCCATCTCGTTGATTTAATTCGTAACTTCATATGTGTGTAGTCCAACACCGAGTGACACGGCACAGTAGTTATGTCACAGCACTGGGCTCGGTTTCGAGCGAAGCGCGGTTCACATGGCTGTCTGGACATCCGGTTTTTGTAGTATACTTAGCAATTACGAAGAATGCCAAAAAGCTTCCTCTGAAAAGGACATGATTGATTCCTTCGCCATCCCCGTCTTATCCGAGTTTTGCACAGCACCTCATGACATCGGCTTCGAGGCGACAATAATTTCTAATCGTCCTTACTTGTTCCAGTGTGCGAAATAACTGGCTGACAATTAAGGTTTATGTTACGTAATTCAAGTAACACAAAGCACTCCGTCTTCAGGCCACAAGTGGCCCATCGGGACCATCAGACCGCCGTGTCATCCTCAGTTGAGGATGCGGATTGGAGGGGCGGCTGGTCAGCACATTGCTCTCCCGGTCGTTACGATGGTATTCTTGACCGGAGCCGCTACTATTCGGTCGAGTAGCTCCTCAATTGGCATCACGAGGCTGAGTGCACCCCGAAAAATGGCAACAGCGCATGGCGGCTGGAGAGTCACCCATCCAAGTGCCGGCCACGCCCGACAGCGCTTAACTTCGGTGATCTCACGGGAACCGGTGTATCCACTGCGGCAAGGCCGTTGCCCTTCAAGTAACACAGCGAACACAAAATTATAGTAATGCTAGAAGCTTTATAGTGAAACTTCCTCGCAGATTAAAACTGCTTGTTAGACCAGCAATTGGGGTCAGAACCTTGCCACTCGGGGCAATGCTCTTAAGCATGTTCTGCACATTTGGTGCTCTGCATGTTGGGGGAACTGCAAACATGTAATACTAATAATTGTATATTTGACGTAAGCTTACGTCGAATCATGATGACTGATACGACATACGAGAGATGTTCAATAACTAAAGCAACTTTTTTCTGAAAGCAAGTTGGTTTCATTCAGCCAATTCCGCGCAGGTGGTTCATTGTTCTTCTGCTACGCGGTGAGTGTGTCAGCACTATCAACAGAGACGTCCAGTTGCACAGCGAGGTGCTCGATTGTGATTCGTCAGTCACCTCAAAAGAGTGTCTGCACGTTCCAGTACTGCAGAAGTCACAACTGTGTGCGGTCGGCCGGCACGTGGGAGATGGGACTAGTCTGTGCGACCTTGTTGCGAAGATGCCATACGACTCGACCAATGACTTACCGTGCTTTTATTCACTAGCACGTCTCTGTAGACATTCTGCAAGCGCCTATGAATATCTGCGATGCTCTGGTTTTCCGCCAAAAGAAACTCAATGACAGCTCTGCTTGGAACGCACCTCCGTTACGGACGCCTTTTTGAACGCTACCTATAGCGCTGCCATCTATCGGTACTACATGAAACTATAGGGGCTGAAGCTGGAATATTCCACGATGTCCCACAACAAATTCCGTATTTGTTCAACCGAAATTGGCCGAGGAAAACAATGTGTTGCACTATTTATTGAACACCACTCGCATTTAGTTACGAATTATGCCGGGTAGTTGGGAAGTACAGGAGCGACTGGCGATATAAAGCTTATAATAAATTAATTTACTGAATTTACGGTCAAGATTCTATCTCTCACGTATTACTGTCATCATGTACAATTTCTGAGGAGAATTACAATGTTCGAATTGTAAAAATACTTGAGGCACGAGTCGCCTCTTATCTCATGTCTGATTTCAACTGTCCATATCAGTGTAAGGACGTGTTATCATTTCGAATAATAATCACAATATTTAATTTGAAACAGGTAGTTCATTTTATTGTAATCACTTGAAATCCTATGCTACAGCAATTCTTCGTGTTTCAATTGTAATTATGTTGGGAAGCGATCAGTCTGGTGACTTGTCCACTTAAGCGCCGTTATGTGCAGATTTGCATGTGGCAAAGGTCGAACCTTGCAGGCTAAATTACATTCACGAAGTCCGATTAATGTTTTTAAAGTATAATGTAGAACATTTTATCGCATTATACATCGTGTTGACACGGTCCGACGTTATCAAACTTACCTGATAGGCAACAAACACTCTGGACCCGACAACTTGGACCATCAGCAGGCTAAGGGACCCTTAGAACGCTAAAAGGCAGAAAAAGTTACACTTCTACTAAACCCCCGTAAAGTTTACTGCTCCACATTTTATGCAAAGGAAATTATAAATTGTAGGTTATGCATAAGTTAATAACAATTATTGGATCTCGAATGGTATGTTACATACCAAATTAAGGACAAACTGACCTGTTTTATAACCTACTGGTATCGTACATTTTAAGATATTTTAGTAATGAAGACTGAGAATATTTTGTGTTCCCATGTACTGCTCCTTCTGTGATGTTGTCTCGTCGACTTCCGAACATTAAGTTTTCGGAAGAATGCAACACTAGCATTTCAATTCAAATTCCATTTCTTTTTGTATGCCCCTTCGAGATACAATTACAAGCTGACTGGAGAGTTCAGTCAGAAAGAGCACCCCTCCCCTCCCCCCCCCCTCCCCCCTCAAGGCAAAGGTTTTCCTGTTCGGATTCTGGCATGACGCACAGTTCTGATCTGAAGTCAGATTCATAACAGCACACAATCCGCGGAGTGAAAGATTCAGTCAAGATGACTTACACTGGTGCAATATGCTTTACATGCGTGGATTCATAACTCACAGCATTTTCCTCGCCAACAGAGCCACGTTTACTGTGAGCGTATCACCTCGACACAAGAGATGCGAGTCTTCTCGCATTATTAATAACCTATTCATAGCGATTCATTAATGCGTGGCTGGATTTCGACTTTGAAGCGTTTCCTCCAACAAGTTTTATCATAAGGGATGTGGATGATCACTGAACTAGACAGACACGGGAGCGCCTGTGCTGTCTCACGCAAAATGATGTGCAGAAATGTTCGGTCCAGCAAACGGAAAAGCTGTATATGTTTGTGGATCTAATTGAACGTACTTTTCTTTCTCGCCACGTACACGATGTTTTCACGTGGTGCGAGGGAACTCTTTAACAAAACTGTTCGTTTACTGCGACTGCGTTGTTCGATTTAAACACTTGTCACAGCACAACGGCACAGGACCAAAAATGGAAGATCAGTCGCGCAATAATACGCCACGATAGTTCCTTAGTAATGGGAGTAGTTACGCGTCTTGTGTCGAGATAGTACAATCGATGTGTCGTAACACTCACTGTGGGAGTGGTGCAAAAGGTTACACAGTGACAATCGTAGTAATGTTGTAACTCCCAGAGTTGGTTACGCGTCTAACAAATAATATTTTTTACTTCTTTGAGCATATTTCTGGTACTAACAGGTGGGCAGATCTTTTCTTAGCAAGCAGTCGCAGGGCTGAGCTGTCTTAAGTGCTGCTTTGAGTACTACTGCTGCTACAGGGGAAAGCCATCGCAGTACGCAATTCCGAATCGTGTTAGCGCGAACAGCACCTCCCTGGCTCCCATCCAAGCATGCGGAGGCTTCCCACTTTCTGAAATGTCTTGACCACGACAACACGCTCTGGGACGCCCGTATTTACGTCCCAGCAGCAAGGGCGAATTTTCAGTGTTTTATAACATTCTTACAACACACTGAAATATTTCTAAGGCACCAACACAACGTTCACTAGCAATGAATCAATTCAAGTATTTTGCAGTAACTGAAATGGAAATGAAATTTATTACATTTCTTATCTGAGGCACGTAAACATCTCTTGAATTTTTTGAAGTAAATGAGTAATAAATAAATAAATAGTATTTAAACCGCTAGGTTTCACTGTTTAGGCATTATTAGTCTTGCTCAAATCAATTTGGTGCGTGTGAAAAAGTAATAACGTCAATTGAAGTAACATTTAATTTTTTTTCAAGTAAGAGATAAAATCATCCAAGTCGTTAATCAAGGTCACAGTCTATCCTGATTACTTTTTAACATATAACAGACCAAGTGCTGGAGGCATAGTACAAAAAATATTCAGGAATGGATATGTACGACAGGCAGGACGGAATGCATTCAATTCTTTTTGCTAACGACAAAATAATTTTCGCTAACAGCAGACATTCATCGAACACATGCAAGATGAATTGCAGAAGCAATACACAAGGTGGGATTTAAACATTAATTTCGAAAAGACAGAGTATAACGTTTTGTAACACCCCAGTTCCCACAACTCTTGAAGATAGACGTTGACTGTGGATGTAGTATCACAGACACAGTCCCTTTGACTATTCAGAGATGTTACTAAACCCGCCCAAAGATGTAAACAACCATGCATGAGCAGCGCCTATTACACGGAGAGGGCCCGACAGCCGATCAGTTCCAGTCATTCCACCAGGAAGGAGGTACACGGTTCCTGTTGTCTGTATTCAATCATGCCTAGACGGTCAATACCGCGGTTCGATCGCGTCCGCATTGTTACTTTGTTCCAGGGAGGGTTCTCAACAAGGGAAGTGTCCACGCGTCTCGGAGTGAACCAAGCTACGTTGTTCGAACATGGAGGAGATACAGAGAAACAGGAACTGTCAATGACATGCCTCGAACAAGCTGCCCAAGGGCTACTACTGCAGTGGATGACCGCTACCTACAAATTATGGCTCGGAGGAACCCTGAGAGCAACGCCACCATGTTGAATAATGCTTTTTGTGCAGTCACAGTACGTCGTGTTACGAATCAAACCGTGCGCAATATGCTGCATTATGCGCAACTTCAATCCCGACGTCCATGGCGAGGTCCATCTTTGCAGCGCGGTACAGATGGGCCCAACTACATGCCGACTGGACCGCTCAGGATTGGCATCATGTTCTCTTCACCGATTAGTGTCGCATATGCCTTCAACCAGACAAATGTCGGAGACGTGTTTGGAGGCAACCCTGTCAGACTGAACGCCTTAGACACACCGTCCAGCGAGAGCAGCAAGGTGGATGTTCACTGCCGTTTTGGGGTGGCATTATGTGGGGCCGACGTACGCCGCTGGTGGTCATGGAAGGCGCCGTAACGGCTGTACGATACGTGAATTCCACCTCCGACCGATACTTCAACAATATCGGCAGCATATTGCCGAAGCATTCGTCTTCATGGAGACAATTCGCGCCCTCATCGTGCACATATTGTGAATGGCTTCCTTCACGATAACGACATCCCTTGACTGAGTGGTCAGTATGTTCTCCAGACATGATCCCTATCGAACATGCCTGGGATAGACTGAAAAGGGCTGTTTATGGACGACGTGACCCACCAACCACTCTGAGGGATCTATGCCGAATCGCCGTCGAGGAGTAGGACAATCTGGACCAACAGTGCCTTGATGAACTTGTGGATAGTTTGCCACGACGAATACAGGCATGCATCAATGCAAGAAGACGTGCAGCAATCTAGACCACCACCTCTGAAGGTCTTGCTGTATGGTGGTACAATATGCAATGTGTGGTTTTCATGAGCAACAAAATAGGCGCAAATGATATTTATGTTGATCTGTATTCCAATTTTCTGTACAAGTTCCGGAACTCTTGGAACCGAGGTGATGCAAAACTTTTTTGATGTGTGTATATTCTATTATATCCGGTGTGGGTACCTCTGAAAAAGATATTGAGATCAAAGCAGCGATGGGTAAACTAGGAACGATGTCCTTACATGGGCTGATCTGGAATAACCGTATACTACTAGTCAATAGACCTAAAAAGATATATAGCGTAGCATTATTGAGGATACGTTTACTTATGGTGCAGAAATGTGTCCATTTACGAATAAAAGGAACAACATCAGAACAGTGGAATTATGTTATACGAAGATTGAGTGCAGGTCACCAATGGAGATAACATGAAAACATCTAAAATATTGGAAAAAATGGAAGTGACATAGTGCATAACGAGCAGATTGGAAAATAAATATCTTCAGTGGTTAGGGCATGTTACAAGCATGAGCAATTTCAGGTAGCGTAAGATGTTTATGTGGGCCCAGAGAAGAACTAAAGGGGGGGTGGGGGGCACCTTTGTCATAGGAGTTAGATACTGACCAAACATGAGAAGGGGTTAATAGCTTTCGATTACGATAATGGAGCCTGGGGGAAGGAGAAAATGACCGACCTCTAGTGGGAAAAATAGAAGAAGAAGAACAAGAAGAAGAAGAAGAAGAAGAAAAGTACAAGAAGAGGATGATGACAATGAGACCAGCAGAGGCTTATTGGAAGAACATGTCATGCGTATGATGAAAGAGGCTCTACAAAACAAGAATTTCAGAAGTAAACACGGTTACCAAATAATAAAAAGCTGGAACGTCTTGGAACACATCTTTGTGACAACACGTATAATTCGTGCTTAACTACTGTCGTTTGTCAATGAAGTGAAAAAACAAGTAGGTGGACAAAACGGAAATCCTATCTTACTTAAATACCGTACTATATTCCATTACGGTTAACGTGAAGACTGTCTGATTGTTAGAGGAAACGGCTTTCTGCAGGAAACAATGGAAGAAAAACAATTTCTTAGCTACTACAGTTGCCGAACACGAAGAGAGCTGAAATTTTCTGACACATTAAAACTCTGTCCCAGACTGGGAGCTGAGCCTGGGGCCTTGCCCTTCGCGCGGAGTACTTTTAACAGCTGAGCTATCCAAGCACGACTAACGATCCCCCTCGCACTTCTATTCCGTCAGCACATCTCTACTTTCCAAACTTTGTTCGCCACATTCAGTTCCAGGCAAGCCACGTAGTGTCAAAGCAGTGTACACTCTACTGCCCAGAGAAAAATTAGTTTATATGGAAGGGCAAGTTGATCCAAACAACCGCACTGCTAATGCCACGCAAGTGACATCTCGAACAACTTGTTTCAGTAAACACCGTCCGATGCGAGGTGTGCAAACTGAATATTTGCGATCCTGCATCACCATTAAGAACGCGTCAAGACAACACTAACGAAACCGGAAGTATGCTGTGTGAACAGTCGGTGGTTAGAAACAAAGCCAAAATAATATAAATTGGAATCCATTTTATACTGGTGGTGCACAGCGACCCTTGAATATTCACATGTAATGTGTGTCAGTGGCAGCATCCGTAATTCATTGCAGATCTAGATTTTTGACTATAACGTAGTCATCATCGGTGCATTACCAGGATAGTCATATGTCAACATGATTATGCTCTGACATGATTATGCCTATATGGCTCTTCTGGGATGTTATAGTCGAAGTCTAGATCTGAAATAAATTACGGATTCTGCGACAGACAACAGTCCTTCTCCGTATTTGAAAATCAAAATGGTTCAATAACTCACCTTTCATCTTGTTTTCATAAGGTATTTATATATGGCGGACGTTCTAAGTCAACAGATAGGAAGCGCCATCTTTAGAAATGGAGGTGAGTGCGAACGATTGTGGGCGGCGTATTCATATTTACCTTGCTCTGGTGTTCCTAGAATATCGCTGTAGCTTCTTGGTATGCAAAGAAGGCGATTGCAACCAAACTGGTCACGGACCTACCATTCGTTGACTAAATGCAGATACAACGAACAATTCTTAAAGCATGATTTACGGATGACGTCACAACACGAAAGAAATCATGAAGGCACTGTAACGACTAGTTGCAAGCTAACTCGATGCCAGACCTGCGTCCAAACATCTTAATCTCCGTATGATGGGACTGAACGAAGTGTTCCTGTCGGATGGGACGATTCACTCGATCGTATAATGTTCGTACTTGCCACAATTACAATTATAATAAATAAAAAAAACTAACGAAATGGCATCTCCTCAGATGTATATAATATTACAGTATGAAACTTCCTGGCAGATTAAAATTGTGTGCCGGACCGAACACGAACTCGGGACCTTTGCCTTTCGCGGGCAAGTGCTCTACCATTTGAGCCTTCTCCTACCTTCTGCAAGGTTCGCAGGAGAGCTTCTGTGAAGTTTGGAAGGTAGGAGACGAGGTACTGGCAGAAGTAAGGCTGTGAGGACGGGGCGTGAGTCGTGCTTGGGTAGCTCAGATGGTAGAGCACATGCCCGCGAAAGGTAAAGGTCTCGAGTTCGAATCTCGGTCCAGCACAAAGTTTGAATCTGCCAGAATGTTTCATTTCAGCGCACACTCCGCTGCAGAGTAAAAATCTCATTCTGGAATTATTACGCTATGTCGATAATTTTTACTTTGGGACCATCTAATTACAACTCGCACAACAACTGTACATCATTCAG
Organism: Schistocerca piceifrons; assembly: GCF_021461385.2. NCBI lineage: Eukaryota > Metazoa > Arthropoda > Insecta > Orthoptera > Acrididae > Schistocerca > Schistocerca piceifrons. The sequence continues at coordinate 1,084,360,315 of NC_060138.1, forward strand.
ATGTAACTAATGGAATGGGCGGTTCATAAGGATTCTTTTTCTCATCATTGCAATTTGTAAAGTTACGTTCAGAATTATGCCTTATTTACTAAAACATTGAAGCTACTCGTATTCTGTCCTCACTCGTAAACAAAAAAAATTTCCCTTATACATGTACCTATATTCATTTCATAAAACACATTATCCACAAACGATTTCGGTGCCCTTCTGCTAATACTAATAAATTTTGGGAATTGTTGATCTTATTTTTGGTAACGATTTATTACAATTAACGTATATGTTTACTTTTACGTTGAATCTAGACGATGAAACTTATTTGTCCTTGCTATAGGTGGATTTTTAGTGATCAGATCAAACGATGATTGCATAGTCATTCTTATTTATTTTTCTTCATTTTTCTGTTTTCAGTTTTCGCACAGTTTGCAGACAATGTTTACATCCGAATGCATTCAAAAATGGTTCAAATGACTCAAAGTACTGTGGGACTTAACATCTGAGGTCATCAGTCCCCTAGACTTAGAACTACTTAAACCTAACTAACCTAAGGAAATCATACACATCCATGCCCGATGCAGGATTCGAGCCTGCGACCGCAGCAGCAGCGCGGTTCCGGACTGAAGCGCCTACAAGCGCTCGGCCACAGCAGCCGGCCCGAATGCTTGTGTCTACACAAACAATTGTAGGTCATACATTACACAACAATTTTGCATATCAATCACAATGGCAACTGAGTCGCTAGCCTTCCTCCAGTTGGCGCGCCTTTCCGCCTATTTCTAAACAATGGTTCTCACGTTAACATTCGAGAACGAAAATTTTCTCAAGTTACCAGTAATTTTCTAAACAAAAGTGAATCACAGTAAATATGGCTACATTTTGAAACTACACTTGAAATGTGACGGAAGAACAACAAAAAATTTGTTTGGTATCTTTTAAATAATATTTTGACAGTTTGGAAGAATTGCGAGTTTTTCAATTTTTATTTATCTGTTGATCTCTCTCACAAAGATTTTCACCTCCCACACTTGCCTCCAATTCTAAATTGGTGGTCCCTTGACGTCTTAGAATGTGTACTATCAACCTATTCCTCCTTTTAGTCAGGTTGAGCCACAAAATTCTTTTCTCCCCTGTTCTATTCGGTACTTTCTAATTAGTAACGTGATCTACTCATCTAATCTACAGCACCACATTTCAAAAGCTTCTATTCTCTTCTTGTCTAAACTGTTTATCGTCCATTTGCACTTCCATACTCGGCTACACTCAATAGAAATACCTTCAGAAGAGACTTCGTAATACTTAACTCCATATTCAGTGTTAACAAATTTCTCTTCTTCAGAAACGCTTTTCTTGTCATTACCAGCCTACATTTTACATCCTCTCTACTTTAAACATCATCAGGTACTTTGCTGCCCAAATAACAAAACTCGTCTACTACTTGAAGTCTCTTGCTTCCTAATCTAACTCCCGCCATCACATGATTTAATTCGAAAATGTGTGTGAAATCTTATGGGACTTAATTGCTAACGTCATCAGTCCCTAAGCTTACACACTACTTAACCTAAATTATCCTAAGGACAGACACACACACCCATGCCCGAGGGAGGACTCGAACCTCCGCAGGGACCAGCCGCACAGTCCATGACTGCACCGCCCCAGACCGCTCGGCTAATCCCGCGCGGCATTTCATTCGATTACAATCCAATTACTCTTACTTTGCTTTCGTTTTAAGACACTATCTCCAAGTTCTTTCCCGTCTGACAGAATTACACTGAACCCACAAACCTCAAAGCTTTATTATTATTATTATTATTATTATTATTATTATTCATACTCCAAATTTGTCTTTGGTTCTTTTACTGCTCGCTCAATGTACATATTAAATAACATCGGGGATAGACTACAACCCTGCATCACTCCCCTTTTAACCACTACCTGCCTTTCGTGCACCTCGACTCTTATAACTGCTGTCTGGTCTCTATACGACTTGTTTAAATAGCCTTCCCCTCCCTATGTTTTACTCCTGCTACCCTCAGAATTTCAACGAAAATCTTCCAGTCAACAAAGTCAAAAGCTTCCTGTAAGTCTACAAATGATGTAACGTAGGCCTGCCTTTCCTTAAACTACCTTTTAAGATAAGTCTTTGGATGGTTGGTTGGTTGGTTGGTTGGTTGGGTGGTTGAGGGAGGGAACCAAACAGCGAGGTCATCAGTCCCATCGGATTACAGAAGGATGGAGAAGAAATTCGGCCGTGACTTTTCACTAGAACCACCGGCATTTGCCTTAAGTGATTTCGGGAAAGCACGGATAACCTATATCAGTATGGCCAGACGCGGGTTTGAACCGTCGTCGTCCCGAGTGCGAGTCCAGTGTGCTAACCACTGGCCTTTTTTCGCTTGTGTCTTTCAGTGTTCTGCCAAATTCTAATCGTAGTATCATATCTGTCATATCATTTTCAACTACGTCCTCTTGCTCGGTAGACAAGTAGTGAGGCCAGTATTGCCTCCTACATTTCCTACATTTCTCCAGATTCCAAACTGGTCTTCCCCGAGCTTGGCTTCCACTAATTTTTTCCCATTCTTCTGTAAAGAAATCGTCTTAGCACTTTGCAACCATTACTTATTAAATTGACAGTTCGGTAATATACACAACTGTCAGCACCTGCTTATTTTCGAATTGGAATTATTACATTCTGGCCGCAGCTCGTGGTCGTGCGGTAGCGTTCTCGCTTCCCGGCGGGGTCAGGGAATTTCTCTGCCTCGTGATGACTGGGTGTTGTGTGATGTCCTTAGGTTAGTTAGGTTTAAGTAGTTCTAAGTTCTAGGGGACTGATGACCATAGATGTTAAGCCACATAGTGCTCAGAGCCATTTGAGCCAATTATTACATTCTATTACATTCTTCTTGAAGTCTGAGGGTATTTCATCCGTTTCATAAATCTTGTACATCAGATGGAGTAGTTTTGTCATGGCTAGCTCTTCCAAGGCTATCAAATGTTCTGACGGAATGTCATCTACTACACTGGCCTTGTTTCGCTTGTGTCTTTCAGTGTTCTGCCAAATTCTAATCGTAGTATCATATCTGTTATATCATTTTCATCTACGTCCTCTTCCATTTCTATAATATTGCGTTCAAGTTCATGTTCCTTGTAAGGACCCTTAATATACTCTTTCCACCCTTCAACTTTCCTTAGAACTGGTTGACCATCTAAGCTCTTGATATTCATACAGCATATAGCTGCTTCTATTTTCTCCAAAGGCTCCTTTAGTTTTCCTGTAGGCGGTATCTATCTTATCCCTCGTGATATATATGCCTCTAAATCCTTACATTTGTCCTCTATCCATTCCTGTTTAATTAGTCTGTATTTCCTGTCATTCTCAGTTATTCTAAGTTTGTATTCCTTTTCGCCTGTTTCATTTGCAGAATTTTTATATCTTCTTCCTTCATCAATTAAATTCCGTATCTCCTGTGCTATCTAAGGATTTCTACGAGGCTTTGTCTTTTTACCTATTTGATCTTCTCCTGCCTGCACTATTTCGTCTCTCACTGCTATCCATTTGTCTTCTACTGTATTCTTTTTCCCTGTTGTAGTCAATCGTTGCCTAATGCTCCCAGCGAAGCTGTCAACAACTTCTCGTTCGTTCAACTTATCCACGTCCCACCTAATTAATTTCCTGCGGTTTTGCAGCTTTTTATTGTTGTCGTTGTTGGTTGTTTTTGGGGGGAAGGAGACCAGACAACGAGGTCATCGGTCTCATCGGATTAGGGAAGGAAGTCGGCCGTGCCCTTTGAAAGGAACCATCCCGGCATTTGCCTGGAGCGATTTAGGGAATCACGGAAAACCTAAATCAGGATGGCCGGACGCGGGATTGAACCGTCGTCCTTCCGAATGCGAGTCCAGTGTGCTAACCACTGCGCCACCTCGCTCGGTTTTTATTGTTAAGCTACAGTTCATAACCAATAAATTGTGGGCAGCGTCCACATCCGTCCCTGAACATGGATTACAATTTAAAATCTGGTTCCGAAATCTCTGCCTTACTATTACACAGTATAATCAATCTGAAACCTTATAGTGTCTCCAGGTCTCTTCCACGTATAGAATCCGTGGGGGTACGAGATTTTCTATGATTTTTTAAGTATTAATTCTGATGGATGGAGTGGATGGGAAAATCATGCACTGTAGTCGCATATAAGAGGGCAAGCACGACGAATTTCGCGTTAGTGGGAAGTGGGATAATACCATCTTCTCCAGAATTAAGGTTATTCCTAGTTGAGGTCATAGTTTCTCTAGAGTGCGTTTTGTTGTTGTTGTCGTAGTTGTGGATTGTTTATCTGAGGAATACCTTCTGGGCTTAGCACGGCGCCGAGTTTGGTTGAGCTGCGCCTGACGTCACCCACAAGTGCAGGAACGAGACGCCAGCGCCGATGACCCGAACGTCCGACGGACAGGAATGTCATCGGCATTAAGGCTTTTTTATATGTTCATGTTAAGAGCTTGTCTGTAAAACGCAATGACACTGAGTCGTTGCATAAAGAGTGAAGATTAAATGGAGTTTTATCCGCATGTTGTTGATTTGGTCCTTCAGTAGTGTTACTAACAGTCACTGTAACGACTAACTGAGGAGAACATGTCGGGAGTCCGTCAGTTTTTACTGATAAGAAGTGTTTGACAGACGTGGACTCTAGCAAACCTTCTTCATGATTCTGAAACCAAATGTTAACGATTATTAAATTATGGTTTATGCAGAATTCTACCAGACAGCTTCCTCTTTCATTCCCTTTCCCCAGTCCATGTTCATCTACTATTTTTCCGTATCTTCCTTTTCCTACTATCGAATTTCACTCAATCACTATATCAATAATTTCTTTTTTCTCATCATACATTATCTTCGGAGCTAGTTGGCATACAAACTTGTACTACTATTGTGGGTGTGGGCTCCGTGTCCATCTCCTCCTAATGGTGGAGCGGTCTGCTCACGTTCTGACTCACTGTAGTATTTTCAGTCAAATTCATCTACATCTACATGGGTACTCTGCAAATCACATTTAAGTGCCTGGCAGAAGGTTCATCGAACCACCTTCACAATTTTCTATTATTCCAAACTCGTATAGCGCGCGGGAAGAATGAACACCTATATCTTTCCGTACGAGTTCTGATTTCCCTTATTTTATCGTGGTGATCGTTCCGTCCTATGTAGGTCGGTGTCAACAAAATATTTTCGCATTCGGAGGAGAAAGTTGGTGATAGGAATTTCGTGAGATGATTCCGTTGCAGCGAAAAACGCCTTTCTTTTAATGATTTCCAGCCCAAATCTTGTATCATTTCTGTGACACTCTCTCCCATATTTCGCTATAATACAAAACGTGCTGCCTTTCTTTGAACTTTTTCGATGTACTCCGTCAGTCCTACCTGGTAAGGATCCCACACCGCGCAGTAGTATTCTAAAAGCGGACAGACAAGCGTAGTGTAGGCAGTCTCTTTAGTAGGTCTGTTACATTTTCTAAGTGTCCTGCCAATAAAACGCAGCCTTTGGTTAGCCTTCCCCACAACATTTTCTGTGTGTTTTTTCCAATTTAAGTTGTTCGTAATTGTAATACTTAGGCATTTAGTTGAATTTGCGACTTTTAGATTAGACTCAGGGTACCCTCCGCCACACACCGTCAGATGGCTTGCGGAGTATGGATGTAGATGTAGATCGATTTATCTTGTAACCGAAGTTCAACGAGTTCCTTTTCGCACTCATGTGGATGACCTCACACTTTTCGTTAATTAGGGTCAACTGCCACTTTTCGCACCATTCAGATATTTTTTCTAAATCGTTTTGCAGTTTGATTTGATCTTCTGATGACTTTATTAGTCGATAAACGACAGCGTCATCTGCAAACAACCGAAGACAGCTGCTCAGATTGTCTCCCAAATCTTTTATATAGATAAGGAACAGCAAAGGGCCTATAACACTACCTTGGGGAACGCCTGAAATCACTTCTGTTTTACTCGATGACTTTCCGTCAATTACTGCGAATACAATCGTGTCGGTAGTGTGGCAGAGAGAGTCACAATTGATAATATTTTTGAGAGCGAAAATCCAGTCGAGGCATTTGCCTTCACACCAACAAACTTCCCGGAAACCTTGGTCAGGATCAGCGGACGGGAAATATTTTTAATTTACCTTCGGGACAATATGTTCAGGACAAAGATTTAAAAGCCTGTTTTATGTGTAAGTGTATTTACTTACTTGTAAACTCAGTTAAGAGGATGCGATCGACGGCGTTTGAGGCTTGAAGGTAAAGATTAATTCCTGATTTACGTTACACAAGATCGACAGAGAATTGAGTCACACGCCAAAATTTCAAACATGTAGTTGATCACATATGAAAGGTACTATAAAAGATAAATTGTCATTGCGAGCAGAACTCTGCATTTACATTTCTATTCAGAGAATATTTTCATGCTGCTGAAGAGAACCATCACTAAATTTTATCTGTGTACGGAAAATACTGCCTCTGTGTAATGGAACGTCATTTCGCACCCAAACGAAAACTTGAGGGAGAGAATTACTAAAGAAGGAATGCTAGTCCCTGTTGCGTGTCAATTATCGCACATCGCGCTGCAACAAATCAGAAGTTTCAGGCCCTATTAGAAAGTTCGAAGATACAACCTGTTCACCAAATCTGGATTCTGGAGCCCATGCACGACCCGGCACAAGTCAGCACTGCTAAAGACGAAAACTATTCAGCGAACTCAGCAAGTGGAAAGAGGTTGCAAAATTTGAGACAATGCTGTGATCATGTTCGAACTCTTCAGAGTGTCTTTGATCAACTCCGCGATAAGATACAAATGTAGTTCAGTTACGAGTGATTTGAATAATGCAAATACGAGTCTTTGTTTTAGAGTAATAATAGTTGTCTTGTTATTCAATGGCAACAATGCGTAGGCACAGGCTGGCGATGCGTTAATTCCAGTATAGCTCATTTATAGTCTGAATATATGTTGTGGGTAACATATCCTAACTGCCGGCAAGACAATGGCGCAGGCATTTTGAAAGTCTTCTCTAGCTCGAGTTACCTTGTCGAAAGTTCCAGGGACACGAAAAACCACAAACCGCCGTCATATAATATTTCACCAGGAGAAAACGTGCTGGGCGAGTGTCAGTTTTGTCACTTACCAACTGACACTTGTTTTAACACTCTTGTTCCTATTATCACGCCTTCTCGTTTTTTTTAAAAAAATATCTAGACATTACACTGTCTACGTTATAAGTAAAATGAAAATAATATTTTCATTCTGTAAGAAAAAGATGTACCGAAACCTTGATTTATTGATTCATTTATTTATTTACTTACTCAATAGGCCAAATTAGCGCAGTCAGACCCTCTCTTACATACAATGACTCCTTCAAGGGAATCCAAAAGATTTAAGAAATCAGGTAAGTTTGTTAATGTGAATATTGTAAAAACTGACTTGACGAACTTTCTGCAGCCACTTGTTCAGCTTTGTTGTCCAATCACCCACTAAAAGTTATTTCAATGTAACACACAAATTCAGATCAGGAAAAAACTGGAAAAGTAATGTTCGTAGAAAGTACTGCCGTTATCAAGCAAAGACCACAGCATGTTTGCGAAAGGCCACCGCAACAGGAATTGGTTAGACATTCTTCCAACGGATGACTTCCGTGGAAGTTAACAAAACTTAGCTCCTTCTGAGTAAGTTTTCTCAATCTGCACTCCTGCCACTTTAAGGGGTGTTACGGAGGGTACTTCTGGTAGCACTATCTGATCCATCCTTCCCTGTTCCACTCGCGAATGGCGCATACGAAGAATGACTGTCGTAAACTTCCTTATTAGCCCTAATTTTTCTGATTTTCTCATTGTCGTCTTTTCACCGGATATTTCTGGGAGGAACTAAAACGATATCCGATTCTTCCTGCAACGCTATCTACTGGAACATTAATATCAAAACCTCTCCGTGACGTCGAACGCCTCTCTTGCAACGTCTGCCACTGGAGTGGTTGAGTATCTCTGTAAGACTCTCGTCCTAACCAATGACCCTGTGACAAAGCGCGCAGCTCTTCGTTGGATCTTCTCTCTCTATCCTACCAAAGCAAAGTGGTACGGTTCCCGACTAATGAGCAATACTGAAGCCACTTCCTGCGTGGATGGATTACACTCTTCCAGTGAATCTAAATCTGAGATCTATTTTTCCTACAATTTTTTTTATGTGATAGCTCGGGATGATTACTCCTAGATATTCTATAGTGGTTACTGTTCCCAGTGACATGTGGCCAACAATATAATCGAACAATAGTGCACTTTCTCGCCTGTTTATATGAAATACGTTGCAGTTCAAGGTCAGCTACCAATCCATGCACCCGTCATCGATCCTCTACAGGTCTTCTGCATTTCACTACAGTCTTCTGGCGTTCCTTCCACTGTTTACACAACTGCACCATCTGCCAATAGCGTCTAGGACCTCCTACTAACTCATTTAAATGTATTGTAAAGACCGAAGACCCTATCACACTTCCTAGGGGTACTCCAGATTTATTCAGGTCTCCAGTACAGCATATTAATCCCCCCTGTTTTGGCTACAGAACCTAGTTTTCAACATCTCTATTCAATGCCATGGCCTTACGCCACCTTACTAGGATGACCTGTATGCCCGCTTGGTATCACTCTATTTGTCGACATCGAAGCCAACTTGTTGCTGAATCAATAACCTCCCCACCATCCTCGTACTGCTTCCCACGGAGTGCCTCCTCCAGTGGGCCAAACAGATGGAAATAGAAGACCTGCGCTGTAAGGTGGATGAGGAAGAACAGCCCAATGAAGTTTTGTGAGCTCCTCTTGGAAGCTGATTTGTGTGAGGCCTTGCGTTGTCATGGAGAAGGAGATGTTCGACTGCATTTTTGTGGCGACGAACATGCTGACGTTTCTTCAATTTCCTGAGCTGGTTGTTGTCCCACGAGGGAGGACATCAAGCAGAGTAGCCGCTTCCGAGTCCTAGAAGACCTTCGCCATGACTTCACCGGCTGAGGGTGGGATTTTCAACTTTTCCTTCGGAGGAGAGATGGTGTGGCGCCACTCCATGGATTGCGGTTTTGTTTCCGGTTCGAAGTGATGAACCCATGTCTCATCGCCTGTGACAATGTTCCACAAAAACTTGTCACGATCAGCCTCGTAATGCGCAAGCAGTTTCGCACAGATGGTCCTTGGTTGCTCTTTATTTCTTCTGTTAGGCGGCGAGGAACACAGCGGGCACAGATCTTTGAGCACCCCAACTGGTGGACGAGTGGGTAAGCTCTACCAACAATGATGACCATTTGAACAGTGAAGTGTTTCATTGGGATTCGTCCACCACTTTGAATGAGAGTGTCTGCAGGTTCCGACACTGCAGGAGTCACAGCTGTGTGTGATACGCCGGCACGCCGGAGCTCGAACAGGTTTGCGCGACATTGTTGCGATGGTGACTGACGCCTCGCCAAACGACTCACAGTACTTTTGCTCACTGCCAGGTCTCCGTAAACATTCTGCAAGTGCTTACGAATATCTGCGATACCGTGGTTTTCTGCCAAAAGAAACTCAATGATAGATCTCTGCTTAGAACGAACCTCCTGTACAGGCGCCATTTCGAAGGTTACGTAAAGCGCCGCCACGTATCGGAACTTCATGAGACTATAGGGGCTGAAACTGGAACATTCTATAATGTCCCACAGCAAATTCCGCATTTTTTCAACATAAATTGGCCAAAAACATTGTGTTGCATTACTTGTAGGATGCATCTCACATTTCTGTCAGTTTGGTTCCATTAAGTGTGACGTGTTAAGTTCTATCTGTAAAGAAGCCTTGAATCCAGTCGCAAATCTTGTCCGATACTCGATACGCTCGTATTTATTTCACTAATCGGCAGTGCGAGAGTATAATATGCCTTCCTGAAGTCGAGGAACACGGTATCAATCTGCCGATGTCTACAGCACTGTGGATCTCATGGAGGAACAGAGTGAGCTGGGTTTCGTAAAATTTCTTCTTGCAGAATTTATGTTAATTTTTATATTTTTATTAAAAAGGTTGTAACACATGAGCATAAAACATGTTCCGCAATTTTACAACAGACTGACGTCACCGATTTTGGGCTTTAATTTGCGTTCTGTAATATTTTTCCACGCCATATTTCCTTCCCCATAAAGCCTGTGCTCCATCTCTAATGACGGGACGTTAAACCATAATCTTTCTTCCTTTTGTAGGTACCTCGAGAAGAATGCAACAGCACTGAGTGCTGTCTTGTTGGAGATAACTGGGAGGGCTGTCTCAGAGAGTACCGCATTGTCTCCACACATCAGTTCGGACTCTACGCGGTGATTACAAGAAAAAGGGCAAGGAACACTCAATCAAATGGCGTCAGGTTGTCTTCACCGACTACTGCAAGATTTGTCCACCTTCTGACGATCCTCGTAGAAGCGTGTAGACGAGGCCAGGTGCCAACGCTTTGTATGAAGCATCCAGTCCCACTAGTTTAACAGGCAGCTGGGCCAGTCACGTTTGATGGTAAATATCTTGTACGGAATTAGGATGCAGAACAGACCACGTTCTCCCAACCTACTATCAAATATCACAGCTAACATTTAGACGACAGGTTTGTCTTTCAACACAATGACGCATTTGCACACTGAACTCACCTAGTGAATGCAAGCCTCCAAATGGAGGAATCAACCAAATCGAATGGCCTCTGGTATCTGCTGATAGAAACCTGACTGAGCATGTGTGAATCCAACAAACAATCGGTGCATCTGTTGAGCAAGTGGTGTCCCATATTTCGTAGATATTTGAAAAACGGCCAAGAGCTTCTGATGAAATCAGTGTTCATAAACCACTTCAGTCGGTCATTTGAGCGTCATCACACACAAAACTATTTACAAAAGTATATATGGCAATGGACTTAGCCCGCCAGGATAGTCGAGAGCGCTAACGCGCTGCTTCCTGGACTCGGGTAGGCGCGCCGGCCCCGGATCGAATCCGCTCGGCGGATTAACGACGACGGCCGGTGTTTCTGCCAGCCTGGATGTGGTTTTCAGGCGGTTTCCCACATCCTACTAGGTGAATACCGGGCTGGTCCCCACGTCCCGCCTCAGTTACACGGTTCGCAGACATTTGACACGCATTCACACTATTTCACAATTTACACACGAGGCAGACAGCTGGGGTACACTAATTCCGTCCTTGGGGGTATGGGGTGGCGGCAGGAAGGACATCTGGCCACCCCTTAACTTAACCATGCCAAATCCGTACTTAAACCTGCCGACCCGGCGCACAATGCGGGATAAAGGCGGTAGCAAAAGAAGAAAGAATAAGGCAATGGACTTACCATGGCAAAGGAATGTAAAGGCCACAAACAAGCCCTGGGGGCCACGCGATAGTCGACCGACCGACGTGTCATCGTCAGTATTCATCTACAGATGCGGTATGGAGAAGCATGTGATCAAAACGCTGCACCCCTGACTACTGTCGACGTTTCGATGTTGGAGTCGCTATCTCTCATTGAGGTAGCTCCTTAATAGCATCACGAAGCTGAGGGCATTGCATTCCAGTCCAGTCCTTCCACCAAGGAAAAATCCCCAACAGTGAAGGGAATCAAATCCGAATCCCCTACCTGAGGATCCGTGCTCGTCTATGGAGGTGGACTTCTTACTATGGCGTAAAATAAAATAAAAATTGTCCTGCGTCACTGCATCATACAGTCAGTATAAAGGGCTTTGATGTAGTTAAGTAATCTTCGTACACTCCGACAGTCAGGTTCCAACCATCTGTGTGCAGTGCACTCTGCACCGTAAATAGTCTTTGCAGCACCCTCTTCATAGACTGGGTGACCTCAGAAGGGCTGCCATCGAAGAGTAGGACTGGCTTGAGAAGCAACGTCTTGTGGACAACATGTCACGGAACACCCAAGCTGACTACAATACATGGTATTGAATGGTACTGAGCTTCACACTTCGATTTCAAAGATGCAGAGATACGCATTGAGAAAAGGCTGCCTTCATTTTGGTTATTGTTTCAGTTTAATTACACAGCGAAGGTACAGTGTCCATCTGGGCTATACTGCTAAGTACACCACACTTGTATAGCAGGTTGCCACCTCTCCAGGCGATCACACATCACAGCTCACGTCGACAGGACTCGGCGAGCTGCTTTATATCATAGTCTCGCACGACTCAGGCTGTTTACGTCCTAGTCTCACGCAGTCGCCTCGGTGTCGGGCGGCGCCAGCCTCGCCGATCGGTGGCGCCCATATCATGGTAAACCGCGATGCAGTCGCGGGCACCACTCTCCTACGCTAGGTCACGTGCCAACTCACTGCTATGTTAGTATCCCTCCCTGTAGGGCGTTTAGGCCTCCAACCGACCGCGCTGCGGCGGTGCTCCATGTAGTTCAACAGGTCGCCTTTCCCTTCAGCACATCAAGATCGACTGCCGCCGTCTCCCTTGATAGGTAGAAACTGCGAAATTCATTCACAAGATGGTTACGCAGACGACAATCCCAGATTGTTACGTCCATTTAATGGATGTATTTCTTCCAAATCGAACCATCTAAGTTGCCACCAAAGGGAAAGATTCGAGTCTTAGCACACTATCCGCCGGGCTCCCACAAGGATCGATTCTGTCACCAATGCTGTTTAACGACTACATGAACGACCTTCCCTTGCCGAGAGGAGGGCATCTCTCGCACTAGGCTATGAACACGTTTCACGGCTGATCGAGCGCTAGGCAGGAAGGGCATTCGTAGATAACAACGCACTGTTCACAACCGGCAGGCAGCAATTTGCCGAAGTTTACCCATTACAACGCCAACTGAGAACAGTGACAACCTGGTGCCGAACCAACAAAATGATACTGAACACCAACAAGAAGACAGCAGTTTCTTTCGCCAGGAAGCGACCCACACTGGACCTGCTCGAACTGCAGGACCACAGGATCCCATGGTCTCCCCGAGTGAAATACTGGGAGTCGTGTCGACTTCAAGCTGCCCTTTTCCACACACATCCAAGACAAGAGGCAAAAATGCTTGCAGATGGAACACTACATTTTTCCTCAGCCAGGACTTTCACCTACGTACAAAGCTATAATAACTCTGCCAGGCCATAGTGCTCCTGCTCCCCCCCCCCCCCCCGCCCCTCCATGGCCATGGAGAATTGCCTCGGCCACACAAGTTAAAACCTGCAGATTGAAGAGACGAGACACCCTAACGTCTTAAACAGATGTCCTACGACCCTGTCCATTTTTCTTGTGTTTTCCATATATTCCTTTCCTCGCCGATTACCCGGAGCCCGTCCTCATGCCTTGCTTATCAAGGCCACCTAATTTATAATGTTGTTCTGTAGCTTCATATCTCAAATGCTTCGATTCTCTTCTTTTCCCACGGTCCAAGTTTCATTTTCATACAATACTGCGCTCCAAACATACATTCTCAGAAATTTCTTCCTCACATTAAGGCCTATATCCGATACTAGTAGACTTCGCCAGGAATGCCCTAGTCTGCCTTTTATGTTCTCCTTACTCCATCCGTCATGGGTTATTTTGCTCCCTACTCCTTAACTTCATCTACTTCGTTATCATCAATCTTGATGTTTTGTTTCTCGCTCTTCTCATTTCTGCTGCTTCTCATTACTTTCGTCTTTCTTCGATTTACTCTCAATCCATATTCCGTACTCATTAGGCAAATCCTGTAATTCTTCTTCACTTTGACTAAGGATAGCAATGTCATCAGCGAATTTTATCACTGATAACCTTTAAACTTGAATTTTAATTCCACTCTTGAACCTTTCTTTTATTTCCATCATTGCTTCTTCGATAGATGGAACAGTAAGGGCTGAAGAATGAACAGAATGAGTCAACACAAAACCTTTTCTTCCAGAATTTACAGGATATCCTGGCACCAAAACAATAAAATTGACAATAATTCATATTCCTGCATAAATCTTGTTCTTCTTGGCGTGTAACGACTATGGTATTGTGTAACTTACATAAAGTTTTTAATTATGTATTAAATATTCCACTCTAGTTGTTTACCTTTGCACAACTGTTGATCGACATTTTTTTTTTTTTCAAAATAAAGACACTGCTGCAGCTAACAACATTTACTGAAATGTAAAATCTGTGTTAGTAATATTTGTACCATAATACAATGCATCTCTTGCCAAAGACTATTATGTAGTAACGTGTAGTATCTATCATAGCCATATTCATTGTAAAAACATCGAATGTTTCCATCATGTGAGCCCGTGTAAAACCAAGTGTAGCTATATATTGTGTTTATTTGTGTACATAGCTTAATAATACACGTTACAACAAGCAATGTGATGTGGATACCACAAGGCAGTGCACTGTAAGTGCCTAAAACATAAAAAACTTTCGGGTTCGTGAATGTTTCGTCACCAATTACTAAATTTACATTTCCGCCAGCAGCACCAGCACTGCATCTAGCTACACTGAGTCCACAAGATAATATTTCTGTAACACCTCCATCGGATGATGAGCCTGCCGTGGCTCGAAAACATGTTTATGATTGAATAAATCGTAAAAAAAAGCGGCTGGTTGCATATTTATTACCAGATAAACGCCAATTTAAATCACAGTCGCAGTTCGTCATCCACAATGGATATACTGAAATAAGACTACATCCCTGTCTTCCACCCTTTTTACGAGTAATCCGAGCGCTTCGTTCTTGGCCTCCCACTCTTATTCTTCCCTCTTGGTTGTTGTACGTATTAGTATGTTACCCGTCTTTCCGTACAGCTTACTCATATTTTTCTCAGAATTTCAAACTTCTTGCGCCATTTCACATTGTCGAATTTTTTTCCAGGTCGAATAATCCTATGAAAGTGTCTAGATTTTTTTCAATTTTTTTCCATTATCAACGGCAACGTCAGTGGTAGGATACTGGATATAATTTTATTAAAAATATTAAATAAGAAACAAATTATTTTATGGCCACATCAAAAATATCCAGAAAATCTCAGCAACTACCACCAGAATTTAATGTACTAGTGGCTTTGGAAGCAAGACAACTGGTGGGCGCATTTACAAATCCTCTAAAGTAACATTTTAAAAAATATAAGAAAAGAATCTCAAGAAATTTTTTTGAAATCTTGACATTAGACGCTAGCCTCAACACAGATGTTTAATAAGATCATCATTGTAGCGTTTAACAATAAATTCCAAATTTAAGCTTTAATATCCTACAGAGATGATTAGCAGGCGATTAATATCCAACATCCACTGGCAAGAGAAAAAACATCGTGCGTAATTTAAAAAAAATCCAGGTTGATAGGCTGATGAAAAGATTATACACTCCTGGAAATTGAAATAAGAACACCGTGAATTCACTGTCCCAGGAAGGGGAAACTTTATTGACACATTCCTGGGGTCAGATACATCACATGATCACACTGACAGAACCACAGGCACATAGACACAGGCAACAGAGCATGCACAATGTCGGCACTAGTACAGTGTATATCCACCTTTCGCAGCAATGCAGGCTGCTATTCTCCCATGGAGACGATCGTAGAGATGCTGGATGTAGTCCTGTGGAACGGCTTGCCATGCCATTTCCACCTGGCGCCTCAGTTGGACCAGCGTTCGTGCTGTACGTGCAGACCGCGTGAGACGACGCTTCATCCAGTCCCAAACATGCTCAATGGGGGACAGATCCGGAGATCTTGCTGGCCAGGGTAGTTGACTTACACCTTCTAGAGCACGTTGGGTGGCACGGGATACATGCGGACGTGCATTGTCCTGCTGGAACAGCAAGTTCCCTTGCCGGTCTAGGAATGGTAGAACGATGGGTTCGATGACGGTTTGGATGTACCGTGCACTATTCAGTGTCCCCTCGACGATCACCAGTGGTGTACGGCCAGTGTAGGAGATCGCTCCCCACACCATGATGCCGGGTGTTGGCCCTGTGTGCCTCGGTCGTATGCAGTCCTGATTGTGGCGCTCACCTGCACGGCGCCAAACACGCATACGACCATCATTGGCACCAAGGCAGAAGCGACTCTCATCGCTGAAGACGACACGTCTCCATTCGTCCCTCCATTCACGCCTGTCGCGACACCACTGGAGGCGGGCTGCACGATGTTGGGGCGTGAGCGGAAGACGGCCTAACGGTGTGCGGGACCGTAGCCCAGCTTCATGGAGACGGTTGCGAATGGTCCTCGCCGATACCCCAGGAGCAACAGTGTCCCTAATTTGCTGGGAAGTGGCGGTGCGGTCCCCTACGGCACTGCGTAGGATCCTACGGTCTTGGCGTGCATCCGTGCGTCGCTGCGGTCCGGTCCCAGGTCGACGGGCACGTGCTCCTTCCGCCGACCACTGGCGACAACATCGATGGACTGTGGAGACCTCACGCCCTACGTGTTGAGCAATTCGGCGGTACGTCCACCCGGCCTCCCGCATGCCCACTATACGCCCTCGCTCAAAGTCCGTCAACTGCACATACGGTTCATGTCCACGCTGTCGCGGCGTGCTACCAGTGTTAAAGACTGCGATGGAGCTCCGTATGCCACGGCAAACTGGCTGACACTGACGGCGGCGGTGCACAAATGCTGCGCAGCTAGCGCCATTCGACGGCCAACACCGCGGTTCCTGGTGTGTCCGCTGTGCCGTGCGTGTGATCATTGCTTGTACAGCCCTCTCGCAGTGTCCGGAGCAAGTATGGTGGGTCTGACACACCGGTGTCAATGTGTTCTTTTTTCCATTTCCAGGAGTGTATAAAATACAATCACTTGATCGTGTAGACAAGGTGCCTGTGCAGGACCAAAACAATTTCTCCCTTTTCTTATGACACATCATCAACCTGGTTGGCCAGCTGAGTTTTTCGGCACTCCCTTTAGTAGTGTTAACAGAGAGATTAACCATTTTTGGATTAACCATTTCTTTTACTCACAATATAAATCACATGTGTGCTCAAGGTATCCTTACTAGTTAACAAGTTTAGAAAAAATTAAAACATCAAAAGACACTAGAGAAAAGCGAGTTATGCGCTGAAATCACTTATTGTACCGATTAACTTAGATAACGCTTGTTAGCATCGCCAAACCCAGGCAAGAGTTTAATGGTTAGTTTAATAGTCAAAAATACATAGTAAAATGACCTGAATGAGATCACTTCAAGGGTTCCCAAAACTGCTTTGCAGACAACGACGGATGACCAGAATGGCAAGTAAGAGAATAGCCTTTTCACACGTAAACTGTAACGGCGGTTGGGACTGTAATTGAATGCTCACCATAATTCCCAGGAAGTAGGAACTTAGGTCAACAACTGCCAGATCAATGGCTATAACCTGTTGAGCATATCCACCAGTGCCCCTTGCGTTCAATCCTTTGCAACTGGTTGCCAGGAAGCAAACCCGGCAACACAGTGGACACACACTTCTTCAGAGTGGTCAATATGCAAATACAACTAGGTGCCTAAGCAACACACCGAAGTAATTTCTACGTGGGGCAATCTCCACTGATCCGGTCGATATAGCGCACATCACGTCAGCCGCTCTGACTAATATTCCAAATGCAGCAGCGAGCCAAGGACCTTATCGGCCACGACGTCACGGCGCTAACCACACGCCGTCCGCGTGACCCCCGCTCTCAGAGAGAGCAGCTGTCCCTGCGGTCACGCTTAAATCGACCTCATCGTCACTGGGCTTCCTTCCCTATGGCGGCGGAAAATCGCTCTGACTCTACCACCGCCAGTGATGCTCCCAAACAGACGTATCTACTGATATTACATCACGCCACGATATAACCACACGGCATAATTCTGAACCCCTCTCCCTTGGAAAAGATGCGAGACATGCACAAAGCCACGCAGATGGAAACAATTAAAGAAGCTTTCTGGGAAAAAAGCAACAAAACTCTTTGATAAAAGCAGCCACTTATGCCACATCGCGCACCAGTTGCACGATCTAGGAACTACCCTCTTCTTCTTCTTCTTCTTCTTTCGCTTACGCCATAGTCCCGCAGGGATGGCAGGGTCGGCGTGGTTACAATGGATTTGGCAAGGTTAGTTTTAGGGGTGGCCGGATGCCCTTCCTGCCACCACCCCGTCCTCCCCGGGATCGAATCGGTGTACCCCAGCTGCCGGCATCTAGTGTAAATCGTGAAATAGTGCGAACGTGCTTCAAATGTCTGCGACACGTGTGAGGCGGAACGTGGGGACCAGCCCGGTATTCACCTAGCGGGATGTGGAAAACCGCCTAAAAACCACATCCAGGCTGGTCGGCACACCGGCCCTCGTCGTTCATCCGCCGGGTGGATTCGATCTGGGGCCGGCGTGCCTACCAGAGTCCAGGAAGCAGCGCGTTAGCGCTCTCGGCTACCCTGGTGGGTATCTAGGAACTGCCCACCCACAGCCAAATCACAGATTTAAAGTACGACTCCGCATACTCGCCGAAGTCCTTAAAAATGGACATCAGACGCTAATATGGAAGATCAAGTGACGTGACACATAAGGGCGCTCGAGGCCGACTACAGCCTGTTCCTTCTAGCGCATGACGGAATTAAAATAAAAAAAAAACTAAACTCCTACCTACCTTATTCACCAATGCATGCCACGTCGCAAAGGCTTGCGTTGTGAGAATTTAACGCTGCAGCCAAGTGCACACACTTGGCTTCACGCCGGCCGCATCTGCAGCCCACCGACCGGAGTCGTCTTCGCTCTAGCCGTGAGTGCCTATCATCAGCTACACTGGAGCTCTATCAGCAAATCCCGCGTCATGCTTCGCTGGACTACGTTGTCCCACAGGCGGCCGCCATCGTCGAGCCACGCCTCCGACATCTGTCGACGCCCAGTGTCCCGGAGACGCCATTCTCCCACCGGCACCTACCGCACATCAAGCCACATTCTCATCAGCTGCCGATGCCCCGACGTCCCGGACGCACCGTCGTCTTCGAGAGCACACCCTCGCACTGCCTTATCCTATAGACGATCATCCTTGGCACTCTTCTGTCCCGCCGCTTACTATGGTTTTATGGACTTCGACATTTCAGGCACGTTCCAGGCAACGTCAAGGATAAACTTTTCTGTTTGTAATTACGAAGTATGAACATTCGTCCCCAGAAAATGTTTTTGAACTAAGAAATCTCAAAATACAACTTGTGAATTTCAATTGTCGCCCATCGCGCCTCTCGGCCACAAACTGTTCACTGAGGTGACTAAAATCACGGGATAGCGATACGCACGTATACAGATGGCGATAGTATCCCGTGCACAAGGTATGAAAGGCCAGTGCATTGGCGGAACTGTCATTTGCACTCAGATGATCATGTGAAAAGATTTCCGACGTGATAATGGCCTTACTACGAGAATTAACAGACATTGAACGCAGAATTGTAGTTGCAGCTGGACGCATGGGACATTCCATTTCGGAAATGGCTAGGGAATTCAATATTCCGAGATCGAGTGTGCCGAGAATACCAAATTTCACGCATCACCTCTCATCACGGACAACACAGTGACCGACAACCTTCACTTAACGACGGACAGCAGCGGCGTTTGCGTAGAGTTGTCAGTCCCAACAGAGAAGTAACAATGTGTGAAATAACCGCAGAAATCGAAGTGGCAGCAGGCGGTCGATGAGAGTTCCTTTGCTGGCAGCACCTCTCCTGAGCTCGCAACATATCGGTTGGTCCCTAGACTGGAAAACCGCAACTTGGTGAGATCAGTCCCGATTTCAGTTGGTAAGAGTTGATGGTAAGGTTCGAGTGTGATGCTGATACCACGAAACCATGACGCAAGTTGTCAACGAGGCAATGCTCAAGATGGTGCTGACTCCATAATGGTATGGGCTGTGTTTACATGGCTCTCTGGTCCAGCTGAACCGATCATTGACTGGAAATGATTATGTTCGGCTATTTGGAGACTATCTGCAGTCTTTCATGGACTTCATGTTCCCAAACAACAACGTCATGTCACCGGGGACAATTGTTCCTTTCTGGTTTGAACAACTTTATGGACAATTCCAGCGAAAGATTTGCCGACCCAGATCGCCCGACATGAATCCCTTGAATGTTTAAGGGACATAATCGAGAGCCTAGTTCGTGCGTAACATCCTGCACTGGCTACACTTTCGCAATTATGGACGACTACAGAGGCGACTTGGCTCAACGTTTGTGTAGGGACTTCCAGACACTTGTGGAGTCCATGCCACGTCGAGTTACGGCACTGTGCCGGGCAAAAGGAGGTCCGACACGATATTAGGAGGTATTCCGTGACTTTTGACACCTCAGTGTAAAGTAGTTTTTTTCTTATTTCGTAAGTTTTAGTTTATCATTTTCAGCTGCGCTTGAATCTACGCCCACGCATGTTGTAGATATCCAGGTGATGCAAAGTTTCAGCCAGTTTGTGTAATGAATTCCGGGGAAACTCCAAATAGCCAAGATAGCTAGTAAAGTATTTATTACGTGGCTGGTTACAGTAAGACTATGTTATCACCTTCGCATCTTCAACTTTACAGTTCATGCAGCCGCTGCCAAATGAATGAATTTTAAAGTTGAAGATCTGAAGATGATAACATAGTCTTACAGAAATCGTACTTCTAAATAATTACTTTACTAGCAGTCTTAGCTGTCTGGACTTTTTCCGTAGTTCATTATACCAAAACCGCCCCCATTCTGGCAATGTCAGGAATATGTATCAGTTCGTGTAATAACTCTGGCTGACTTGTTTATGTTCTTCATGACTTTCTGCACAATGGTGTTATTAAACACGCCCTATTTATTAGCAGTACCACAAGCTATGAAACAATCACAATAATAACTAGACACCAGTGCCTACCAGCTTTAATTTGTACGCTAAAGGTATGTTCTTACCAACAGTTGGTTTATACTCAGGTGAATTTGTGATCTTTTGTTTCTTAGTCACTGATCGCTATGTGAAATGTTTAACTTCTAGCACTGAAGATGATCATTATGTGATCGAAATCGATTTTGCTGTTAATAAATCAGCCGTGCGGGATTAGCCGAGCGGTCTCAGGCGCTGCAGCCATGGACTGTGCGGCTGGTCCCGGCGGAAGTTCGAGTCCTCCCTCGGGCATGGGTGGGTGTGTTTGTCCTTAGGATACTTTAGGTTAAGTAGTGTGTAAGCTTAGGAACTGATGACCTTAGCAGTTAAGTCCCATAAGATTTCACACACATTTGAACATTTGTTAGTTTGTTAATAAATCATCAAAATTACGGCAAATGCTGACCTTCCTTCTAATTTTATTTATCATGTGGTCGCTGTGCACACAGCAACCTATGGAGTTGCCAACCAATCGATCTTTGTAACGTTTGTATAATAATTTATTAAGTCGACGACCGCACAGATCTATAAAAAGTATTCACATTACCAGCTTCGGCAGATAGTTGGCATCTTCAGATGTGCTTAATTCACAAAAAGGATCTTACAGATAAACAAATAAAGCCACTTGACAGTTCAGTGAATGTACATTATATCGTCGTACGATCAAATACTGTCTTTTTGTGGATTAAACACATCTGAAGATGGCAACTGTTTGCCGAAAAATGCTATTGTGAATATCTTTTATATGTCTCAACGACGTAATAAATTATTATACACCAAATTATCAAAATAAAGGTTCCCGCTTTGCTGTGGACAGAAGTGAACATAATGCCTACATTTCTCCAAATTTCTCTTAATCCGCTTTCTGTGAACTTCCACACAACAATCAAGGAACACACTCAGATGTACAAAAGGAATGAACACATGTGTGATGCCGCCTCCATACAACATTAGTTCTGAGTCTGCACCAGCTTTCAGTTCAGTTACATGCGACAGCAGCCTTGTCGCTGGCTTGTCGCAACATAACAGGAAACCGCTGGGTGAAGCAAGGCCGACAGCGAAACACATAACGCCTGATGTGAGTCATAAGGCTTCCGACAGATATGCTAATTACTACTCCTGGGAACACACACAACGATCACTTAAAACTTCTGAAGGTTAGGGGTGTTAAAAGCACACATTATATCAACTACATAGCATTGCAGTAGCGTAATAAAACAAGAAATGGTGTTTGACAACAACACTGGAATGAATGCACGTGCGCTTTAATTTAACGACATTCAGTTTTTATGTATTCCGCAATAACGATAAACAGTTTTCCAGAACAGCCTCGTAAGGCAGAAGTCGCGGGATCGAACCTCGTCTAGGATACGTCTGGGAGTTATAAATTTGTCTTTATTACCGTATACGCCATACGCGCGAACCCAATCTGGGGCACGTCTGAGAGTTATAAATTTTCCGTCAGTATCGTACACGCCACACGCACAGAGTATGAACACGCCTTTGTTGATTGCAAATGAAATGCCAAGGAAAATTTATGGAAACAATTCATATATGACGTGTGACCCTACTGCTTATAATTCACTTCGTTTTTCCATTAGTCGTAGCAAGCAAGTAGGCATGACTTCACGTAGAGTACACCTTAAAAAAAATAAGGTCAGTCGCGTGCTCCTGATGCTTACAAGGGAACCTCCCCATCGCACCCCCCTCAAATTTAGTTATAAGTTGGCACAGTGGATAGATCTTGAAAAACTGAACACAGATCAATCGAGAAAACAGGAAGAAGTTGTGTGGAACTATGAAAAAAATAAGCAAAATATACAAACTGAGTAGTCCATGTACAAGATAGGCAACATCAAGGCTAATGTCGACTTAGGAGCGCCGTGGTCCCGTGGTTAGCGTGAGCAGCTGCGGGACGAGAGGTCCTTGGTTCAAGTCCTCGCTCGAGTGAAAATTTTACTTTTTTTATTTTCGCAAAGTTATGATCGGTCCGTTCGTTCATTAACGTCTCTGTTCACTGTAATAAGTTTAGTGTCTGTGTTTTGCGCCCGCACCGCAAAACCGTGCGATTAGTAGACGAAAGGACGTGCCTCTCCAATGGTAACCGAATACATTTGATCGCAAGGTCATAGGTCAACTGATTCCTCCACAGGAAAACACGTCTGATGTATTCTATTCGACACTGGTGACGGCATGTGCGTCACATGACATGAATATGTTGTCGACCCACCTACCTTGTACACTTGGCGAATGGGTAAAAAGATTCTTCTACCTTGCCCGATTTAGGTTTTCTTGTGGATGTGATAAACACTCCCAAAAAAAGTGATCGCATCGGACGGACAGATAATAATTGTCTGAAAATAAAAAATTAAACTTTTCACTTGAGGGAAGACTAGAACCAAGAACCTCACGTTCGGCAGCTGCTCACGCTAACCACGGGACCACGGCGCTCCTTAGCTGACATTAGCCTTGATGTTGCCTGTCCTGTGCATGGACTACTCAGTTTGTATATTTTGCTTTTTTTTCATAGTTCCACACAACTTCTTCCTGTTTTCTCGATTGGTCTGTGTTTAGTTTTTCAAGGCCTGTCCACTGTGCCAACTTATAACTAAATCTGAGGGGGGTGCGATGGGGATGTTCCCTTGTTAGTACCAAATATTTGGTCTTCGCGCGCACTGGTCGTGGCAGAAAGAACTCCCCTATCATTAAGTAGGTACATAAGTTCGTAGCGTTTTTTTTTCTGCATGTTGGTATTGCGATTGCTATGGGTTTATTTACCGACTGTCATTTTTTTTATTTGTACTTCACTACTGCTATTTGAGTTTAGATATTGACATTTTGTCACTGGAGATAGAGTGTGGAGTTGTGGACGCTAGAAAATGGAATTCCAAGTGGAGAAATCGGAACGTTTCCGGAATATTCCTCTGTCCGAGATCAACAGAAGGGTGACAGCAGCGAAGGCATCCAGATATATTTGCACCGTGTATGGGCATAATGCCATTGGATATGGCACGGCAAGAAAAGGCTTTTCTCGTTCTAAGGAAGATCTTTTTGACATTAGTGAGTCTCCACGTTCCAGAAGATCTTCGGAGGTTGATGAATATCGTTTAAACGCATTAAACCACAATGATCCGCGTCAATCTACTCAATTGTGATGAACTGTTATCATTCCACCGTCCGCCCCTGGTAGCTGAGTGGTCAGCGCGACGGAATGTCATGCCTAACGGCCCGGGTTCGATTCCCGGCTGGGTCGGAGATTTCTCCGCTCAGGGACTGGGTGTTGTGTTGTCCTTATCATCATCATTTCATCCCCGTCGACACGCAAGTCGCCGAAGTGGCGTCAACTCGAAAGACTTGCACCAGGCGAACGGTCTACCCGACGGGAGGCCCTAGCCACACGGCATTTCCATTTCCATCATTCCACCGTCGTGCGACATTTGCATGCAATGGGGAAGATTTAAAAATCGGGTGTATGGGTATCAAATGCTCTAAGCCAAAATCACAAAAATCAGCGGGCGGCCATATGTGCATCTCTGCGTACTCACCATCAACTGGTTTATGAACAACACCGATCATTCTTATCCTGTACCATTATTGCTGACGCGAAATGGTGTCTTCATGCTATCACAAAGAAAAGAAAGGAATGGCTTAGCCCAAACAAAGCAACACGTCCTCGTACAAAGACCTCTGCGCATTCATGAAAGATAATGTTATGCATCTGGTGGAACGGCGACGGTGTGGTGTACTGTGCATTGCTTCCCTATGGTGTAACCATCGCTGTTGATATTTATTTTCAACAACTGGGACGTCTTGCAGACGTGATTCAAGAACAACGACCAGGAAGACTACGTGAAGTGATGCTGTCCCGCGGTAAAGCCGGTCCGCATCCGGACAGAGCGGCAAAGAACACTATACAGGAACTCAGTAGGGAAGTCATTCCGCGCCACCTTATTCACCTGATCTTGCGCCCTCAGATTTTTACCTTTACCACTCTCCATCGAAAAACCAGTTCTTCCCCTTAAAACCATGTTATTTCTACAGTTGCGGAATCGAAAAGTTACCCAAGCGTTTTCAGACAGTTGTAAATAGTGAAGGAGAATATACACTGAAGAGCCAAAGAAACTGGTACACCAGCCTAATATCGTGTAGGGCCGCCGCGAGCACGCAGAACTGCCACAACACAACGTGGCATGGACTCTAATAATGTCTGACGTAGTGCTGGAGGCAATTGACACCATGAATCCTGCAGGGCTGTCCACAAATCCGTAGCAATACGAGGGGGGGGGGGGGGGGGGGGGGGGGTGTGGAGATCTCTTCTGAACAGCACGTTGCAAGGCATCCCACATATGCTCAATAACGTTCATGTCTGGGGAATTTGGTGGCCAGCGGAATTGTTTAAACTCAGCAGCCTGTTCCTGGAGCCACTCTGTAGCAATTATGGGCATGTGGGGTGTCGCATTGTTCTGCTGGAATTGCCTAAGTCCATCGGAATACACAATGGACATGAATGGATGCGTGTGATCAGACAGAATCGTATCTAGACACATCAGGGGCCCCATACCACTTCAACTGCACGTGCCTCACACCATTACAGAGCCTCCACCAGCTTGAACAGTCACCTACTGGCATGCAGGGTCCATGGATTCAAGCGGTTGTCTCCACACCCGTACACGTCCATATGCTCGATACAATTTGAAACGAGACTCATCCGACCAGCCAACATGTTTCCAGTCATCAACAGTCCAAATGGTTCAAATGGCTCTGAGCACTATGGGACTTAACTTCTGAGGTCACCAGTCCCCTAGAAGTTAGAACTACTTAAACCTAACCAACCTAAAGACATCACACACATCCATGCCCGAGGCAGGATTCGAACCTGCGACCATAGCGCATCAACAGTCCCAAGTCGGTGTTGACAGACCCAGGAGAGGAGTAAAGCTTTGTGTCGTGCAGTCATCGAGAATACACGAGAGGGCCTTCGGCTCCCAAAGCGCATATCGATGACATTTCGCTGAACAGTTCGCACACTGATACTTGCTGATGGCCCAGCATTGAAATCTGCAGCAATTTGCGGAAGGGTTGCACTTCTGTCACGTTGAACGATTCTCTTCAGTCGTCATCGGTCCCATTCTTACACGATCTTTTTCCGACCGCAGCGATGTCGGATATTTGATATTTTACCGAATTCCTGATATTCAAGGTACACTCATGAAATGGTCGTACGGGGAAATCCCCACTTCATCGCTACCTCGGAAGTGCTGCGTCCCATCGCTCGTGTGTCGACTATAACACCACGTACAAACTCACTTGCAATCTGATAAGCTGCTACTGTAGCATCAGTAACCGATGTAACAACTGCGCCGGACACTTGCTGTCTTATATAAGCATTGCTGACCGCAGTGCCTTATTCTGCCTGTTACAAAATTCTGTATTTGAATACGCATGCTTGTACCAGTTTCTTTGGCGTTTATTAATGACTAACGTCTGTTATTCCATCTGTACCCTGGATTCGCATTCGGGAGGACGACGGTTCAATCCCGCGTCCGGCCATCCTGTTTTAGGTTTTCCGTGATTTCCCTAAATCGCTCCAGGTAAATGCCGGGATGGTTCCTTTGAAAGGGCACGGCCGATTTCCTTCCCCATCCTTTCCTAATCCGATGAGACCGATGACCCCATTGCTTGGTCTCTTCCCCAAACCAACCCAACCAACCATTGTATATGTTATGTTTATTAAACTTATCAAGAAACGCTACGAATTTATGCACCAACTCAATAACTGTAGAGGTAAACCACATTCTTAAACACAATCAAAAAATTAAACGAACTACGAATAAAAATATTTGTGGCTAAAAATGAAGCTTGATGACAGTGTTTATAATCACTTTTAAAGACAACATTGTTCATGTGCCGATAGTAACGGAGGTCACATTGTTGAAGTCTTTCAAGAGAAGTAGGGACATTTTAGCGTTGCATGGGGCGCAATATAGCAGGACCTCTGGGTTGTACTTTTGACTAGAAGGCAACCACACGACAACGCTGCACCAACGGTCAACACGCCAGGAAATCAGAGGCCGGGTCAGCAGTAACTGCAACACTTTTGAATGAGCGACTATAAATATGAGGCATGAGTTCACTCAACTGAAACAACAGATTATCTTCACATTCGCAATATCTGCGCTGCAGAAAATTTGCTAACGTGTCACGATTTCGAACCCATTAGTCAGCAGAAATTTTATATGACAAATTCTGCCACTATGGGGACTACAGGGGCCAGTGGAAAAGAACATGGTGTTGTTCAACATTACCTAACACCCATTACCAGAAGTTATCTTTATTTGCAGCAACACAAAGCAAAACATTATACTCTATGAAATACATTCTGTAAACATTATTACACAAAACGATAAAACTACCAGTCCTTTTCTGTCCCTTGCGCGGATATGCAAGTAAATAGCCAACTTCTGCAACTAAAAGAGAGAAAATCTTATTTCTAGGTTAACCATAAGCTGAGTAATGTAAGTTGATCGCAAAACTGAATGTCACATTTAAAAACACACATCGTCTACCAATATGTTCAACATTTTTGAAACAATACCTAAAGCTACACAGATACCTGGATCTCCAAATGATTGAATACGTTTAGTATTCTACACACAATGCTAATAGCATAAATGGCTCTGAGCACTATGGGACTTAACATCTGAGGTCATCAGTCCCCTAGAACTTAGAACTACTTAAACCTAACTAACCTAAGCACATCACACACATCCATGCCCGAGGCAGGATTCGAACCTGCCACTCCGGTCGGCTGCTAATAGCAGAGACATGCTCCGTACTCTTCAGAGACTGAAGTATCTCCCCTTCATCCGTTTATTACTGATACTGGTTTATCTCCTCTTATGAAATCATTGGTATTAGCAACTATTCGCTCTGATGTTAATTTGCAAATTTGATAGGATTGTTGTTCAGAGTATTATACAAGGGCTATCCACAAAGTACATTACGTTTTGGAATTAAAAATAAATAAAGTATTGGAATTTTTTTTATTACATACAGATGAAAGCCACACTTAAATACTACTTTTCTACATAGTTGCCATTTAAACTAAGGCACTTATCGTAGCGATGGACGAGCTCGGAAATTCCTTCGTCGTAAAATTCGGCCGCCTGCGCCTTCAACCACGTGGTTACCTCTTCTTGAAGCTGTGCGTCGTCATCAAAACGCTGCATAGCCAACCACTTTTTCATTGCGGGGAATAAGTGGAAGTCGCTCGGTGCCAGGTCGGGACTGTATGGCGGATGAGGAAACAACTCCCACTTAAAAGATTCGAGAACTTCACGAGTGGCATTTGCCGTGTGGGCCCGGGCGTTGTCGTGAATCAGCAAGATCTTTGAGCCCAACTTTCCCCTGCGCTTGTTTTGTATTGCTCTTCTGAGGTTGTGCAGAGTTTGGCAATACCTTTGAGAGTTTATTGTAGTGCCTCTTTCCAGGAAATCCACAAAAATCACACCTTTTCTGTCCCAAAAGAGGTAACCACGTGGTTGAAGGCGCAGGCGGCCGAATTTTACGACGATGGAATTTCCAAGCTCGTGCATCGCTACGATAAGTGCCTTAATTTAAATGGCAACTATGTAGAAAAGTAGTATTTAACTGTGGCCTTCATCTGTATACAGTAAAAAAAAATTTCCAATACTTTATTTATTTTTAATTCCAAAACGTAATGTACTTTGTGGATAGCCCTCGTATTATCTTCCATTAATTAATAGGATAAAGTATTGACACTTAATGGGGCGATCTTCACTAATCTTTTCTGAATTAATCAAAATAATATAACACTGGTCTTTACTGAAGAAAATTAGCTTTCATGCAACGTAGCAAATTTTGCGCCCACTCTACTTTCGGCTTTTTGCCAGCATCCATGGTAGTATAGACACTGCATACGTGTATTATCAGGCTATTAAGACAGACAGATTTATTTACGCAAATACACTGACGGAAATAGATCACAACACCAAAGAATAATTAATGCAGAGTAATGAAATTTCGGGAATACATTTGTTTAGATAACATATTTAAGTGATTAACGCTGCAAGATCACAGGTTAATGTTGGCGCTATACAAGCCATTGCAAACGTACAATGCTGGTACATTAATGACGGGTGTAATCATCAGAATGTTGACTACAAGCATGCAAACGTGCATGCTGTTGTGACGTAGCAAGACAGCCACGCCACGGAAGTAGCCGAAAGGCACGCGTTTAGCAGGCAAGTTATAGGTCTGTAACAGGATACGTAATGAATGTTAT
Source organism: Schistocerca piceifrons (assembly GCF_021461385.2). Classification (NCBI taxonomy): domain Eukaryota; kingdom Metazoa; phylum Arthropoda; class Insecta; order Orthoptera; family Acrididae; genus Schistocerca; species Schistocerca piceifrons. The sequence continues at coordinate 1,084,389,438 of NC_060138.1, forward strand.
AAAGAAAAGTACGTAGCTTCTGGAATACTTAACTTTATTCCATCCTTGGTACATCGCTATTGACGATATAAGTGAGACTCCATAGATACATGCAATGTTACTAATGGCGCCTTGCTAGGTCGTAGCCATGGACTTAGCTGAAGGCTATTCTAACTATTGGCTCGGCTAATGAGCAATGCTTCGTCCGTGTAGTCGCTAGCAAAGTCGTCCGTACAACTGGGGCGAGTGCTAGTCCGTATCTCGAGACCTGCCTTGTGGTGGCGCTCGGTCTGCGCTCACACAGTGGCGACACGCGGGTCCGACATCTACTAATGGACCGCGGCCGATTTAAAACTACCACCTAGCAAGTGTGGTGTCTGGCGGTGACACCACACATGCACTGTGTTATACATGTGTCGGGTGTCACTTTGAGAAATGGAGTTACATGCCTGTTGCACTAGGTCGGTCAGTACAGGGACGGTTAATGCTGTTTGTAGATGATGCTGGAGTTGTCGTCCGATGATGTACCACATGTGCTCGATTCGAGGCAGATTTGGTGATCGAGAACGCCAAAGCAAAATGTCGACACACTGTAGAGCATGTTGGGTTACAACAGCTGTTGAGGGCTACTGTTATCTTTTTGTAAAACACCCCCTGGAATGTTATTCACGAATGGCAGCAAACAGATCAAGTCACCAGGTTGACGAACTAATTTGCAGTCAGGGAGCGTGGGATAACCGCGAGAGTGCTCCTACTGTCATACAAAACAGCATCCCAGACCGTAACTCCAGGTGCAGGCCAGTGTGTCTAGCGCACAGGCAGGTTGGTTGAAGGACGTCAACTGTCCTCATTCTAACCAACACGCGGCCATCACTGCCACTGAGGCAGAACCAGCATTCATCATAAAAAACAACAGACCTCTACCCTGCCCTCCAATGAGCTCTCGTTTGATACCACTGAAGTCGCAAATGACGGCGATTTGAGATCAGTGGAATACGCGCTACAGGACGTCTGACTCGGAGCTGTCCTTGAAGTAGCCGCTTTGCAACAGTTTGTTGTGTCACTGTGATGCCAACTACTGCTCAAACTGCTGCTGCAGATGCACTACGAGGCACCAGAGCCATACGCCGAACACGATCGTCATCCCTCTCGGTAAAGCAAAGTGGCCGTCCGGAGCACTGTCATCTTGCGACTGTACCTTCTCGTGATCACCGTTGCCATCAATCATGTACAGTGGCTACGTTCCTGCCACGTTTTTCCACAATATCGCAGAAGGAACCCCCTGCTTCTCGAAGCCCTAATACACGACCTCGTTCAAGCTCAGTGAGGTGCTGACAATGGCCTCTCGGTCGCTTTACAGGCATTCTTGACTACCATCAAATCACCATGTCCTATCTCAAAGGTAAATATCGTTCACGGCCGCTAGAGCGCGTATTTAAAGCAAACCTGATTTGCATGCTCATAGTGGCGCAATTAGAGCCACTCTTAAGCGACTGGTGCGAAATTTCAAAAAATGGCTCTGAGCACTATGCGACTTAACTTCTGAGGTCATCAGTCGCCTAGAACTTAGAACTAATTAAACTTAACTAACCTAAGGACATCACATACATCCATGCCCGAGGCAGGATTCGAACCTGCGACCGTAGCAGTCGCTCGGTTCCAGACTGCAGCGCCTAGAACCGCACGGCCACTCCGGCCGGCGGTGCGAAATTTGAATAGACATCATCTTTCAGGCGTAGAAACAACTTTCGTTTATGTTGCACAACTCCTTTTCAGTGTTGCTGTTTTTTTTTTTTTTTTTTTTCGCCAGTGCAGTAAGATATTTTGCAACATACACGGACATCACCAAATAAAAGTAGGTTCGACTTTGAATTAAAACACCTTTAAAACAGAGCTGCAATGAAGTTCAGTCGTATGATTATAAGAGAATACCCGGAACAATTCAGAAAAACCTTTCTCGTAGATAGCTATACAACAAAAAAACATTTTTATGATATGGTGTGATTAATTATTCCTACAACTAATAACAATTAGACAGTTAATAGAAACGCTATCGATGTAGCGCATTTATTTCATAGAAATTATAAATGGTGCAGGTCTGAGAGGCAAAAGCTTACAAGAATTCCAATTAGCTACAAGTAACCAAGCAAGTGGGAAAATGCAGCGCGTTCTGAGATTATAAACCAAAACCACAGCTACAAATGTTTCATACAATATGGATGTAGCTATGTACTGTCACTGATAAAAGTATGATAAATATAGGCAAGAGCATGATTTTTCATTCATGCATTACATCGTCTGATAACCTCTGGAAATGTATTACACAATGAACAGAAATAGTTACTTCATTTTCCTACACAGTGATTTATGGCTGTCGTAATTGTTAACATTATAGGAAAATGGTGTTAAAACGTTGCTGCAGTACCTTTTTGCTTTATATTCCGCGTAGCATTTCAGGCAAAGTGAACAAAATATCACTGGGCTCTGGAACGATTGTGCTACAATAATGATGCACTGATCGGCCAAAACATTATGAGCACTGCCCACCGCGACGTTGGATGCCGCCTGGTGGCATTGTAGTAAGCACGTGACGCGAAAAGTATGTAAGTGGAGTAGACAAGAAGGGGGGATCACCCTAGCGAAAATACGGGCTGCAAATGGGGAAATTCATTGAGATAAGCGATTCTGACAAATGGCAGATTACGCGGGGCCTGTGAAAGAGTATCCCGTCAACGGCGAATCTGGTCAAACGTTTCCGTGCTAGTGGCGTAAGCATCTACGGAAAGACGTAAAAGGATAGTGAAACTACCACCAGGCGCTAAATGGTAGGACGTCCACGACTCTTCACAGAAGATGGGGATCGGAGTCTTGTCTGCTCTGTGAAGTACGATAGATGGTGACCTTTGGCATCTCTGCCAAAAGAGCACAATGCTGGTGGAGGCACAAGTGTTTCGGAGCACAGTGTTCATTGTACATTGTTGAACATGGAGCTCCACAGCAGACAACCTCTACGTGTTCACATGTTGACCCAACGACATCGTCAATTACGATTGCACTGAGCACAGGGCTAACGGGATTCGACCGTCGATCAATGAAAACGTGTCGGCTCTTCGGGTGAATCGCTGGATGCATGGTCGTCTCCACAAAGGCCGTCATCGAGGTGAACGGCGACTCCAAACGTGCAGTGCGTCATAGACGCAGGCTGGTGCGACCCGTAATATGCTGTAGGAGGCATTCTTCTGCGCTTGCATGGAACCTATGGTAGTAATCGAAGACATGCTGTTAGTTGCGAACCACCTGCATCCCTTCATGCTTGATGTCTTCCCCGACAGCGATGTCATCTTTCAGCAGTATAACTGTCCATGCCTCGGAGCCAGAACTGCGGTACAGTGGTTTGAGGACCATTACAGTGAACTCGAACTCATGTTGATATCTCGGTGACCAAAGCCGCCTGATGTGAATCCTGTGGAACCCCTTTGAGTCGCTATCGGGCGCCATCACCATGCACGCAAATCAGCGACCCTTTATTTACGCGAATTACATGACCTGTGCATAGCTATCTAATGCTATATATAGCTCCACAAACCTACCAACAAACTGTCGGATCCCTGATACGCAGAATCAGTGATGCATTTCGTTCCAAAGAGGGGCAAATAATGTATTAAGCAGATGGTCATAATGTTTTGGCTTATCAGCGTATAATGGCTGCTGTTTAAATTATTGGCTACGTCACCCGGAGGCAATCGTGTCGTGTAGCCAATGGCATCGCAAGCCATCACGCCAAGTGCTGGGTACAACTGACGTTGATAAATGCAACATGGCAACGTTCGTTCTCCTCGGAGCCTCCACACAAGGGTAATTCCATCGTGATAGTGTGTGGTGAACCAGGACTCTTGTCACTCCTGCATCCAGCGTTGTCCTTGAGCCTTCGTCCACCATCAAGTCAAAGACAGCGGCAACAATTACCGTCCTTTTTTTTAAAATGAAAGTACAGCCATTCGACTGTAAGTTAAACTTACAGACAAATGGTGGCAATATCATTCAAGTAGTACATTTTGACTGTGGCCCCCAATGAGAGAAAAGTCATTAACAGCCAGTGTTTACAGTCTGCGGTGCACCAGACGTTGACGCTCTGTTCATGTGGTTACTTGTCTTGCTGCAAACATGCCCATTTCCTGGTCCAAGTTATATGACGTAGCTTACACGGTTGTGCACGACAGAGCGTCGGTCGCGTGCGGCCCTTGAGAATAGTGGCCCTCTGCGCCATGAGTTGGCGCATCACCGCGCGCCCCAGAACGCGAGCAGAACCGCGGCGTGCAGTTGCGTGGAGTGAAATTTACGAACACGCTCCCGCCTGCGCGCAATTCGGTGTTCAACTGAACCACGCGCAAGCGGTCTGCGTGTAAATGGTGAAACACGCGCGCAGATACGCACGCAAGCGTGGCGTGTGGAGTTCCCTCAGTTCTAAACTCTTGCGCATCGAGTACGATAATTGCAGGCATGTTCGTGCGAAAACGGATCGAAGACGTGTTGTTACCGGCACTACAGCCATAGATGTCGCACATATTAACATGAATTTGAACATGAACCAAACAAAACATACGTCTTTCATTAAGGATATGCAAGATAATTACCTATTATCTAGTCCATTTAAGGGTGATATATTGCTTGAAAACGTCAGGGGCAAAAACAGTAGGAACGACATAGTTACGAGGAGGAGCATTTCTGCAAATGAACGTCTGACAGCTACTCTCGGATTTTTACCAAAGGGCGAAACCCTCGAAGATTTAAAATTTGTCGCAGGAATTTCCACATCGCCGATGTCTAATGTAATTCCAGAGACATGAAAGCACTTTATGGTACACTGCGACCGGAAGTCATGATAAACAATTAAAAAGAAATTGCTTAAACTTACATGGAAGAAAACTCACACAGACATTCAAGTAATATTTTCGGCGACGTCGCTGGCTAAAAACGAGGAAAACCCACGCCACTGCTACCATTCTGTGCTCATGCTATTACCAAACGGTCGTAAAATGTCTTTAGGGAAGCCGTGGCTTGATCTGGAACAGAAGCGTGAGAGCCTGCAGGTGTATAATGAGACGAAAGAGGAAAAGGTGTTGAAGCATGGGATGATGCTGGTAACAGTCTGGATTTACACATATTATTGTCGCACAAATCAGTCTGAGTAGCCAAAGCTTTCAGCAAACTTTGGCAGCTTTTGATGCACAGTTTATAAAAGCATGTCGTAGTACTAAAAGTTGGTACATAAGTGTGATCGAGAGACCTGTCACTATGCTTACTGCTGGACACTTTCTTCAGTTTCTTTCCATATCAGCTTCATGAAAAAAATGAAATGAAGTCCCATGCTTCTTTACAGAGCGTAGGGGAACGATGCGATAGACCCGCACCGCTTTACTAGGCAAGGTCCTAGTGGAGGTGGTTTGCCATTGCCTTCCTCCGACCGTAATGGGAATGAATGATGATGATGAAGACGACACAACAACACCCAGTCTTCTCGAGGCAGGAAAAATCCCTGACCCCGCCGGGAATCGAACCCCGCCCCCGTGCTCAGGAAGCGAGAACGCTACCGCGAGACCACGAGCAGAAGCTTTGTATTTTTTGCTACAAAGCCACGGCTCGATTCGAGGAACACAGGGTTGCAAAATGCTGTCAATTTATCGTAAGCTTTAGTCTTTAAATTCTTATTCGCTTTCCTTAAGTACTGTTGTTCTTTGCACTCGTATATATTTATAAATTCCATAAAAAAAGTCCTTGGTCCAACAATTAGAATCCGCCATGATCGTATCGTGTAATGTAGTTTACTGACAAGACACTGAGAAAGAGTACACAACAGTCCCGTTGGGTACTGTAGGCAACTGACGGAAGAATCTGACAGATAGCGCATAGCGCACAATAGCTTGCGTGACAATGCCACACGCCTGGCGCATACGTTTAAATGCGCTGGCGAGCAAGTACAGGCCACAACTGACCGATGGCTTAACCGCACGCCTGCCTCTTTAATGGCTCTGGTTCACAAGAACACTCCTCGCGCGCGTATCTGCGTGGTTTTTACTAAATCGCGCGATTAGGAGGGTCCGTGAGAAAGCCCCTAATTTCCAATGCGTTGAGTGTGACCCTCCTAAAACCAAAGATTACGTATCGTCATTATAGTCGTCGGATCCAGAACAATGTGAGCGGCAACATCGTGAACCCGATAGGGTTATAATCTTGCTAGCGTCGACATCTCAGATGTGACGGTTTCTCTCCTTACATGAGGCACAACACGATATTCTGGCAAACAAACAACACTGAAGTACGATTTCTGAATGAGAAACCCACTACGCAAGCATTCCTTGTGTATAATGCAGACGGCGTTCGTCCTACCCATTCTATGCGGTTGCCCTGAGGTGCCAATAATTTCAGTGCCCAGGCGAGTACACTTCATGTTACGTTAACGTTTGTAGTAGTGATGGGAACAACTGATTGCAAACAACAGATTCAGTCGGTTGTTGGAAAAGAATCGACACACACAGTTGTAGTCTTACGTGTCATTTGAATTATTCATTCGCTTGCTTTTTTTTATTTTTTTTTTAGTGAAACCGGTCTGTGGGAGCAACAGAATCAGTCGGTTGTAGTTTTACGTATCAGATGGATTATTATTCATTCATTTTTTTCGACTGAAACCCGTCTGTGAGCAACCGAATGAAAACAGTCGACACAATCCGGCGGTGTTTTGGTACTGTCCGAGTTATTTATTCTTTCTTTTCAAGTGAAACTAGTCTTTAGTTTTTCTAGAAATGATTCAAAAGCCAAGATCGCTTAAATAGTGTTTATTGGATAACCGGTTTCAACACATTAAAGGTTTCATCATCGGATCTGAATGTAGGTTAACATTTATAAACCATTTGGATATAACACCTTTAGTGTGTTGAAACCAGTTATCCAGTAAACAATATTTAAGCCATCTTGGTTTTTGAATTATTTCTACAACAGAACGATCGTCCCACTACACACTGTGTGTTCACTGTAAAATTCAGTTTTTCTGTCGGTTGAAACGTGTATTCATTCGTTCATTCAGCTGAAACCACTGTTTTGTGGATTTAGTTGACTGACAATGAGTTATGCAGTTCTTAGTGAAACCAGCCCTCAGTAAGACACAAGGAAATTACAGACATTGGCTGCGACTGAACATTTTAAATCAATGGGGAAGTTGAAAGTTGAAAATACATATCGGACCAAGATTCGATCCCGCGTCTCCAGCTTACTAGGCACATCCTCTGACCAGTTTTTTTCCCCCCTCCAAGGGATCTGGTCATAGGTTGGCGGACGCAGGGTGGGCTGGGGTCGCAACCCGAGTCCTGGCCACAATGTCTCGTGCCCCCCTTTTTTGGGGATGAGGTCCAAGAGATGAAATGTTTTTATTATTTTATTTTCTTTTTTATTTGTTTTGCCTTTTACAGATGCAAAGCACAACATACAGGAACTAAAGGTGCCATTCAACAAAGCCAAACGTAAGTACGGTTCCCAAGGCAGTCTAGATTTAAAGAGTTCACTAACGATCACTAAGCCGTCCAGACACTACCCTAGCACTACCTCACTACCTCCGTCAGACCCAGAGTGCCCGTATGTGTGTGTGTGTGTGTGTGTGTGTGTGTGTGTGTGTGTGTGTATGTTAGAGAGAGAGAAACTGGCTGCGTGTGCCCGAGTCCCGCCCGCACGCCCCACGTCAGCGTCAGCGTCCTGCCGTTTCCACGGCCAGGACTTCAGACGGTGAGAGGAAGTAGCCTGTTACCGCTGGCGCACATCCCGATAGTACTGCGGTCGCGCTGCCCACTGCATCACCTCCTCGCGCAGGCTGTAACCCTGGTCCTGGCAGCCCAAGGAGGCGGCTAAGGCTGCGGTGACTCACAGTGGCACCAACTACGTCCGCGGTCAATGTAGCCGATCTCACCGGCCGACAATTGGTTTGTTTTTTCGGTCATAATGGCCGACATGACGCGAAATATGCATGGACTGTGATAAGCTCAGAGAAGTTAGTAGCATCTACGGACTGAAATCGCAGAATTTTCCGGAAACTACTACAAGTAGGCAAAATCTTTAGCAGAAATTTTAGGTCTAGATTAAAATCTCGAAAAATAATTTGTTCAAGTGACAAGGATGATGATAAAACGTGTTGTAGTATATCTTTTTGGGTTGCGGTAGATGGACATTATTAGCTTTCAACAAATTATTATTGCTGCTTCCTGGCGTTTTTATGCCAGTGGGCTGGCGATTCTGTTACATGAAGTGGTTTGCAAATGTAGAGTACCTAAGCATTTCAACTTTACGGTGCTTTAGATGTTCTGAGTATCTTATTCCAAACTTTTGAGTTTGTCTTCCATACGTATGCTGAACGACAGTCAACGAAGGTTAACTGACGTATTCAGCAAAACAGATTTCGAGTGCTTGTAGAGGTGTGATTTGAGCTCTATTAAACAATCCGATACTCACATCAAAGATGCAGTTCTGGCGCAAGTAAAACTAGAAGTGACACACTGACATCTGGCGATTACATCTCCCAGTGATCAGGCCTCTACCGCGTTCTGGAAAGTACAGTTTCGAAGTTTTTGTGTGATAAAGTTTTTCTGCGGTATGTTGGATACTGTTTACGATGTTCTAAATACTAATTTGAAAGCTAATATTTTCACTCTTGTACCTTAAATACAACATAATTTTAATTTAGTCTATATACCGAATTTTGGAGCTGTGCTTCGTACAAGTGCACTAAAAGACACTACGGTTGAGTTTCTTTATTAAAAGCTACACTCAACATGAAATAATACTGCCACCAGATAATTTGTTGCATCCATTCCCAAACCTACTGGGCAAGTTGTTGAAGAGCAGTGAAGTTTCCAGGTCTAAATCTGATTATTTAAATATACCTACTGCCTGTACTGCATTAATATTTGCCGTTTTCAGAATAAAGTGAGCTGCTGTGAAACCACAAATCTACATTTCATTAATTAAACATAGTTGTTTACTCACACACAAATTGTAACCATTCATCACACAATAGAAACAGCTACTTTCACCGTGCAAATTAACCGTCATGTACTCATAACCTCTTTGGCGAAACCTTTATACAACGAAGTCGCCACTGGTATCATTAGAAACCGTATTCTGAACAACATATTTCGAAGAGGTCGTTGGTGCGGTGTATCATTGAAACTACATAGCTCCGTAATACACGGGTATTTCGTAAAACTTGCCTGGCCATACCAATAACTGAAGATAGAATGTACAGTACTCGAAACGTTCTTTTCGAGACAGATGTTGCTCATTCGTCGTCTTTTCAATAGCAAACGCCGCACTGCAGCGCTCGTCTCCAAGCACAAAGGTTTCGTGGTATCCATCCCACCCTTGGAGGTTAAAGTCGAACCTGCTAGACCACCGCCCCCCCCCCCCCCCCAAAAAAAAAAAAACTGACGAATCAGATAGGATGCACCGTGACCAAGTTGTCGTCCGATGTTATGGAGAGACCTCTGATGACGGTTGTCGATGCCACTGCAGCGTAAAGTGGCGCCACGTGCCCTTCCAAACGACCCCCCCCCGCCAACCGCCACCATGGAAAAGGTTGAAAAAGTAAATAACAAAACTCACTCGAACCCAGAGACTGGGTGAAAACATTCGTATAACTGACGTAAACGACAGATACTTGCGTCAGTCGGTTGTCTCACAATAAGCGAAACCAATCAAACTTGGGAGAGTGACGTGGCCGCAGACTAGTTTCATTCGACTGAAAAAACACACTCACGAAAAAACAATCGATTCGCCACTTGTTGAGAACAGTCGGTTGTACCATCACTAGTTTGTTGCGTGCCGCCTTCACGGTGTTGCAAAAATAATGGCCAGAATTGTATGTACATCAAATCAGTTCAAAATAAACTCCAACTGTAACCACTCAAAAAGAGACCAACCAGAAACTATATTCTATATGAACCACATCACTTTACTGGACTCAACCACATACGTTTTATTTCATTGTGCCATAATTTTATCGTCATTAGAGCCGGTGATATCAGCCTTCAGGCTCTCCAGAGTGAAGAAAGAAGTTCTATACATTCCCGCCAGTACCGATGCAAGCGAATGAAACTTTAGCAATTCATGCTTAGTTTTGCCAGACAAGCGCTGCTGTATAGGTCCAAATTGTGACTGATACTTTGTAATTTCATAGGTAAATCAGTTCTAGACACACAGACGTCATATACTTAGTTACGTTATCACAGATCACTAATCCATTAAAATGTGTGTTTCTGTTATACTACTCAATTGTCTTGCATTTTTAATTTCATTTTTCATTTAAATAGCACAAATGAGTATGATTACAGCTGACAAAAGTTTTGCTTCAGGAATATGTTGTAAGACCGAGCAGCGTGATACTGATACTAGGATGTTTCTAATAGAGAACGAGAAAATGTATAGTTCAAAATATTATGAGTATGAAATAACGTACTCATTAAACACATACTTACCAAGCGTGCACGTCTTTAATCTACATCGTTCATTATCACAAGTCGCCTATTTTCCCAGATTGGCTCTGAGCACTATGGGACTTAACTGCTGAGGTCATCAGTCCCCTAGAACTTAGAACTACTTAAATCTAACTAACCTAAGGACATCACACACATCCATGCCCGAGGCAGGATTCGAACCTGCGACCGTAGAGGTCGCGCGGTTCCAGACTGTAGCGCCTACAACCGCTCGGCTACTCCGGCCGGCTTCCCCAGATTCTTACAAAACTAACATAGTTGAGGAATCTCCATCAAGAAGTATTTCTTTACCGCTGATGGAGCTTCACTAGCTTTCGTAAGAATCGGTTACTCTCAAACATTGGGTATCCATATAACTGTTGTGACTATGCTTTACAGACGATGTAAGACATTTTGCGAAACCTACAGATTAAACAAAATTGTTGATAGCGTCACATTCTTATGATTCTTACATATATACTGCAAATCGTACAGCAGTATACGTTACCCTCACAGTTTTCGAAAATACAGATATCTGCGAAATTTTAGAAAAATTTTCTTTAACAGAGATGTCACACTTACATATTTTAGAAACGAAGTTTTGCTTCACAGTTCACGTTCGCCAAGTACGGACATACCCAAAAACAGTGTATAGGCTCCCTAACGAGAAATGAGGGCGCTATACTCTATTTCGTCCAATACAATAAAAATAAATTACTGATACTGTACAATGAAGTTCATTTCACTATCTTACCTAAGAACTAGATAGATCATCATCTGCGCTGGTGTATGGATACATAGTGCTATTGTCTGATTACGTACTGCAGTATAGTATATTTTTCCAAACACAAATCTTTTGATCAAAACAAACCCAAGTGACTTTTGTCATTTTAATAAATTTTTGCACTAATTTCAGTATGAAAACATTCGAATCAACAGACCTACTAAAGTCAGCAGTCCGTTTGGCCACGTTCACTTCACTTGAAGAGTTGATTTCATCGGTGAACCAACCTATTAACAGCTGGAATCGCGCTCACTTGCTGTGTACGTATGTTTATCGAATATGGCGTTCCTTCGATTACCACATTACACTGTTCGCTACGCACCAACAGTCTGTCACTGATACATTAACTATACACAGAAAAAACGTATCTTTTTGCCCAATCTAAGAACGAGTTCAGTGTAGACCGTTCATACCACAACAAATACTCACGTACTCATACGTTTCCTCGTCATTATGGGCGTGCCCGGATATCCATCCAAAAGTGGCAAGATTCTAAAAGCGCCATTTTTGGAATAATGATTCAGTGGGTTTGAGAACTTATAGTACCATACGAACTAAAGTTGACAGGTATTACACAAAAATTGTGGTATTTCAACCGTAAATTGGTTTTTTACTCCACTTTTTCGGATAGATTACTTTGATGATACGTAAGTGGTAAGCATAGTTCATTAAAATATGTTAAGTATATATATAATGTATTTTTATACTACACTCCTGGAAATGGAAAAAAGAACACATTGACACCGGTGTGTCAGACCCACCATACTTGCTCCGGACACTGCGAGAGGGCTGTACAAGCAATGATCACACGCACGGCACAGCGGACACACCAGGAACCGCGGTGTTGGCCGTCGAATGGCGCTAGCTGCGCAGCATTTGTGCACCGCCGCCGTCAGTGTCAGCCAGTTTGCCGTGGCATACGGAGCTCCATCGCAGTCTTTAACACTGGTAGCATGCCGTGACAGCGTGGACGTGAACCGTATGTGCAGTTGACGGACTTTGAGCGAGGGCGTATAGTGGGCATGCGGGAGGCCGGGTGGACGTACCGCCGAATTGCTCAACACGTGGGGCGTGAGGTCTCCACAGTACATCGATGTTGTCGCCAGTGGTCGGCGGAAGGTGCACGTGCCCGTCGACCTGGGACCGGACCGCAGCGACGCACGGATGCACGCCAAGACCGTAGGATCCTACGCAGTGCCGTAGGGGACCGCACCGCCACTTCCCAGCAAATTAGGGACACTGGTGCTCCTGGGGTATCGGCGAGGACCATTCGCAACCGTCTCCATGAAGCTGGGCTACGGTCCCGCACACCGTTAGGCCGTCTTCCGCTCACGCCCCAACATCGTGCAGCCCGCCTCCAGTGGTGTCGCGACAGGCGTGAATGGAGGGACGAATGGAGACGTGTCGTCTTCAGCGATGAGAGTCGCTTCTGCCTTGGTGCCAATGATGGTCGTATGCGTGTTTGGCGCCGTGCAGGTGAGCGCCACAATCAGGACTGCATACGACCGAGGCACACAGGGCCAACACCCGGCATCATGGTGTGGGGAGCGATCTCCTACACTGGCCATACACCACTGGTGATCGTCGAGGGGACACTGAATAGTGCACGGTACATCCAAACCGTCATCGAACCCATCGTTCTACCATTCCTAGACCGGCAAGGGAACTTGCTGTTCCAACAGGACAATGCACGTCCGCATGTATCCCGTGTCACCCAATGTGCTCTAGAAGATGTAAGTCAACTACCCTGGCCAGCAAGATCTCCGGATATGTCCCCCATTGAGCATGTTTGGGACTGGATGAAGCGTCGTCTCACGCGGTCTGCACGTCCAGCACGGACGCTGGTCCAACTGAGGCGCCAGGTGGAAATGGCATGGCAAGCCGTTCCACAGGACTACATCCAGCATCTCTACGATCGTCTCCATGGGAGAATAGCAGCCTGCATTGCTGCGAAAGGTGGATATACACTGTACTAGTGCCGACATTGTGCATGCTCTGTTGCCTGTGTCTAAGTGCCTGTGGTTCTGTCAGTGTGATCATGTGATGTATCTGACCCCAGGAATGTGTCAATAAAGTTTCCCCTTCCTGGGACAATGAATTCACGGTGTTCTTATTTCAACTTCCAGGAGTGTATTAATACGAATGCCCCCATTTTGATCCAAAAATCGATAATAAAATCTCTCTTACGACTAACCCCTGGATATTCAAATAGTTATTCAGAGCCAAATTTTTATTCACCGTAACAACAATGTTGGGTTCTTACCGAAAATTAAAAATCTGAAACAGCAAACTGAGAATGACTCAAAAAATCTTGTGGGATAACAACAGCAGGAGCAGAAAAACTTCAAATTATTGCTCCTCAAAGTGCAGAAATTGAAATAATTTAAAAACCCCACAGGATTCCTCTTCGCTCTCAGCAATGCTAAATCTGAGATTTAGGAGAAACGGAGACGACAACCGAAAAAATATGTGAGATTTTTGTACTAAATGTTTTTCCAGACACAAAACAGTCTATATGTCTACAGATTCTAGGAAGAGAAAAGTGTCCCTCTTTCATCCTTTGGGTGACGCCTACGCCATTCACGCTCCAAAGCTACCTCCTAGTAGGTTGGTAAGACCAGTAACTCTGCAAGAGACCCTAAACTAAACGGGGAGTTACATAAAGGCGATACGGTAGAAATCAACGAAGATACTTAAAGTTACGCACCTCATTATAAATACCACACAGAAAATATGCTTTCGATTTGTTAACAAACAAATGGAAGTTAAGAAAAATGTACAGATAATCTCGGGGAACCTTTTACGAGTTACACCTATGGCAAAATAAAATTACTTTCACGATGCTATTGGCTCATAGGACGTTGCTTAGCCACCCAGTTGCTTGTTCATTCTCCTGCTAAAGCGTCATTGGAGGGCAGCAGATCCTATTACGATACAGTAGTGACTATGTTGTTAAGAAGAGCGATGCAATGTTCCTTCGAACAGGCGCTGCGGCGACTACAGCCGTTATGAAACTGTATTCCCAGCTGCGAGAATTAACAATCATCGGCTGTATAAGAGAATGGCGATAACGAACATTTGTGCAGCACCGGGACGTTTTGACTAACCGTGCAAGACTCATGGCCAGACCCAATCTTCCATACATCGTTGTTCCTCCGTCACAATCTGTACTGGTACACACATTATGCAACACCCAGGCACTACAATATCGTATTTATCCGCCAATACCAGGCGGCGACTTTACAATTAAAATGTCCTAATCTGTACGGGAACCAAACAGTGTGTGCAGGAGTAGAGGTTGTGATGCAGAACCGACGACATATGGAAGTTTGGGTCATACACGGATAGCCAAATATGGTTATTTTTTTATTTATTTGTTTCCACTTTTGGCCTGTAGGCCATACAGCCATCTTTCACTGTTTTGGGGTAAGTGAACTCACATTCACCAAAAATTTCATAATTTGCTTTCACAATGAGTATATTAGTTTCGTGCAAGAGAGGTGGTGTGGAAGTTGGTAATGGTTGATGGCATCTGATTAACTGTTGAATAAATTTGATTTGCTTGTTTTCATATAGTTTACATTCGTAAAAGATGTGATTGATATCCTCTACTGTTATTCCATCACATTCAAGGTAAGCATTGTCTCGGAGGTATTATCGGTGCATATAGCTAGGGAATTTGAAAGAATATTCGGCTGATTTGGCCATGATGCTTCCCTTTAATGCGCAATGACGCTTGATATTCGTCGTTCCATTATTTATAAAAGTACCATGTTACGCAGCGGCTTTCGCTACGTCATTCTTATATTTAATGTTGGTGTGTCCTTTGAGCAACAAACATTTTATCTTCCCTCCGTTACATTCGTTTTCTCTGGCAGCTTTCATGATGTCTATTACCAGCGGATTAGCTTTCTTGGGAGTGGCATGTGTCTGCAAGTCTTGAAGGAAGCGTCTGCAGCCCTTTAAAATCAAAATGCTTCTTGTGTTGATGGTCTGCGAGTACAGCTGTAGCTTCTGCCGAAAAGCTTTAAGTTTCACTGGGATGCGAAATCAATTCCTTTTAATTTATGCTTGGGCACAGGAAAGTGCAAACCACTCTACCATTATCTGGAGAAGGCGGTCGTTTGCATAAAGCGGGAGATCCGGGTTCGACTGCCGATCCGGCACAAATTTTCATGATCGTCGTTCCCTTATCCAGCTGGTGGTTGTTCGTATTCGCAACTACGAATACATGTCATGTAGTTTAGACCCTCTTGCAGGAGTCATGCGGTCAGATCATCTTTCCTCCACTAAATTACTATCCACTTTCGAAACCGAAGCTGTTTCCCCCTCCTTCCAGCATTTGTCGTCACAGGCCAAGCAGGAACGCCCCCAGATACACTGCCTGGGCACCCAAAGAAGACTAGGTGTTCGCTGAGTCACACTGAATCCAAACAAGTCTAGTGATGCAACATCACTGAGGCGAGAGACGGCATTAGACTGTAGGCTGCCTTTCTCCGATGACCAAAGGCTACCGCCGACTGCCGCCTCCCTGGGACACAACGGCTGTGGCGCGTTTTCAAGGTCTGGCCGCTGCGCTGCCCGTCCAGCCACAAATAGAGTGGCGATGGCGGCCCGCAGTCGCAGCCGCATTCCGACAGAGCCACAGGAGAGGGAGGGAGGGGCAGAGAGAGTCGCCCCGCTCCTTGCCGGGTCCACTTATCGACTCTCACCTCGGACACCTTTCGTTCCGTAGTCGTCTCAAGACACGCCAAAGAGCCGTTATTGAAGGGTAAATTCCCTGATGCGGGTACACTTTGTTGTTTACCGTTTTGTCGCGATGCAACGTCAGTAGCTGCACTAATATCAAATGACTATTTTTTGAACTTAGGGAAAAGATTAACAGTCCCACAAGCATAGTTTGTAACAAACGCCACAGTCTGGAGACGGACAGGTCTATCTTCACTTACTATTCCCTTTACAAAAATCAGTACAAAACGTTTCACAGTAAGATGCGGAAAAACAGATCATCGGTTAATACGAAACAATACTGCGGTCTCGGCAGAACACTATCTAATTTCATTCGTTTTATTTCTTTTAACACAAAAACCAGGGGGCAGGGCTCGCCACCCGTCCCTTCCTAGCGCCGTAACAGAGAAAGGCTGTACTCTATTTACATTCAATACCAATAGCCCCGCCACGGGCTTATGCCACAGGCTTAACCCATCTGAACACGAAAACGTGTCACTTCTCGAACGAACAAGTAACATACTTTCCGCAGTCGCAACAACACTCCGATCTATTGGCTGATTTTTCTCTTGGGCCGAACACAGTGTCCTGTGCTTGTGATTGCTGCTATTTTACCGCGTTTTTGGCTACTTCCATAGCAAAATCTCTTCAACCAGTTTTAATTTCGGTGTTGGATGGGCCGAAACCAGTCAATTTTGAGTCAAATGCCTTATGTATTTGTTTTTAAATACAGATACTGTAAATTTACTGACTTTTAGCGAAAAAGCATTGAAATCACAAGGGAAACAAACCATTACTTCGCTTACGGTTAAGATGGAGCTGTAGTGAAGAAAATAGTGGAAAACAGCGCTCAAATTACGGCAATGTTTATGCGTCCACAGCATGTTCGAAGCACAGGGAAAAAACGTAGGAAATCGGCTAAACACGAAGATGTAGGTACTGCGTTGTCTGTTTTGTTCTGCCAAGCTAGCTTCCAAGCCCTACTACAGTAGTGGAAATTATAAGGCATAGGTATCTGTAGAAAAATTAACATTGTCAGTTGGAATAGTTGTGCACAGTGTATATGCAATAGTATGAGATCCATTATATTGACAAATGCAATCCAGTGGTACCGCGTTTGATGTCATTAGTACAGTATATAACAAGACATCAACAGATCGTAGTAGAGTGTGGAGCTCGTCGGCATTGTGTTACTGTGTGCGTAGGTGCCTTTACTGAAGATATGAAACAGACACCATAAGTGACAGTGCGCGTTGTGTACATAAGCTACGATTGTGACTGTCACATCGGGAAACGGTTATCATGTGATGAAAAGGCAAAGATCGGTGAGTACAAGGGCATGGGGCTCTCTGTCGTCAAATCGCCAGGAAGTTGATTCGTTCAAGTACAGTGACCGATAATTTCGCTATTTAGGATGCCTCATATAGACGGAGCGGAAAATATGGACTGCTTAGAGAATTGTCTAAGACATTGAAACAGTTACTTTTGTGCATAGCAAGGGCCACAAACCGTTATTCTTCTCAACTTCTTGTTGATTTACAGTTGCCACTAACTGCCAGATCTGTACGACAAATTTTGTCAAATGACAAATTTCTTCCACTTAAGAAACGATTGCAGAAACCTGCACTAATATCGAAACATAAACAAGCGAAATTAGGTATTGCTGAAAAACATATGTCATGGACTTCAGAATGGGATAAAGCGGTCTTCAGTGATGAGAAGTAGTTCAATTTTGATGGGCTGTATGGATTTAACTATTACGGACACGATCTGAGAAGAGAGCAGCAGGCAAGAATGAGCAGAAATTTTAGCGCTGAAAGTATTATGATTTGGACAGCCTTCAGTGCTAAATACGAATTACACATTGCTTGGACGAACACTAGAATGAACTCTAACATGTACCCTGAAGTGCTAAAAACAGAACTGACTGGAATGCATGAGAACAGAGGACAAAAGTCTGTGGTTCAGTCCTTCCACATGACCACCAAGGGGCCATGATCAGTTGGGGGGGGGGAGGGGGGGGGGGGGGGGGCACAATGCCGCAAATTGTGAGCTTCGTTGAATCTCCTTGCAAAAGGCTGGTCTTCTCAACCATCTCTTCCAGTCGCTGGGATGATGCACGTATGACATCGGAGTCCCGACGACAGGAATTATTTGTTCCAACATGTGCCACGACCTCCAGTTGCTCACATCTTGTTCCCTCAATGGCTGCCGAAATAGCTTCAACATGTTGAAGAAGGCCACCAAGCATACACACCGAGTGCACTTGGTGTCCTTTCCGGTCCCTTTCCGCCATTTCCCCGAAGGGTACCATCATCTGCCGTACGTTGAAATGCTGGCGATTAACATACCCCTAAGCTTTTGCGTTATCCTCATCTTGACACCTAACAAAACAGGATTCCCCAAAACAGGTGAACTGAATCCCACTGGCTCAGTTTCAGTCAAAGAGAGCACCTCAAACCGAGCGAGGTGGCAGAGTGGTTTAGCACAATGGACTCACATTCGGATGAACGACAGTTCAAACCCGCTTCCGGCCATCATTATTTATGTTTTCCGTGGTTTCCCTAAATCGCTTCAGGCAAATGCCGAGATGGTTCCTTCGAAAGGGCACAGCTGACTTCCTTCCCCATCCTTTTCTAATGCGAGGACCTCGCTGTTTGGTCACCTCCCCTAAATCAGCTAACCAAGTTCGGGGATTGGTGTAAGATCCCAAGTTCTCCCTCGTCCCGTACACACAGTATAGGACGCCTGTATCTACCATTGAAAAGCTGCTCGCAGTAAAGTGAATGACTAATGACAGATACCGAACTTTCTGCAGAGGAGACAGGATCCACAGGACATAATAATACTTGAAGTTCTTTGGTACCGGTGCCATAGGTACATGACCCTCGGGAGTTCTTCCAACACACTGATTCGCAGCAGCTGACAATAGTTTGACAGCAGTCAGGGCGATTTCCAGCTGTTTATGAAGGTCACTGCGAAAAGTTTAAAATCACGCTGTTTTACAGTTTAAGAACGTTGTCGGCCCAATATATGGCGAACAAAAATGCTGGCCGCTATGTTCACCGATGGATGAACAATAACAGATTTTCCCCCTAACAATAATAATAATAATAATAACTCACATTCAAATGTAAAATTTAGCAGGGTATCGAATTACTGTTCAGTAACAAAATTCGACCACATAAAATTTACAGCTTTGGGTTTTTGCAAGCATCCTTTTCCACAAAAAATATTTCGTACAAACATTTTTCGTTGTATTTATTCAAACAACAAATTCACTATTATTTCGCTGTATAACCGAACTTGGTTGACGCAACTATACTCAGATCTACAAAAAGCATCATAAAGTTACGTTACATTCCATACAAATGCTGATACCGCAAGATGTACATGCTAAATGATGAATACTATAAAAATGGGTCTTTCATACTTCATTATTGCAAAGGAAATATACTAACAAATTATTGTATTTTCAGACAAGTGAAATGACAAAACTAAACAGGTTCAACTCGTGGCACGTCAAGTTATAAAATGCAAATACAATACCTAAGTGTTTTATAGGAAGAATAGCGAAGTGGTAGACGAGCCACCGACGATCTCATTTATGATAACGCTAAAAAAATTAAGGTTAAAATTGAATGTAGACACTTCAACGCAACTTTAAGGCTTGTTTATCGGGATGTTCTCAGAGTGTTTTAGTTAAGACGTAACACCGTCTGTCGCATTAACCAAAGGATAACTTATCCTACGTATTAAATAAAGTGATACGAGCGGAAAGTTAATTCCACTTATATTTTTCTTCGCATTTATTACTTTCACAGTATACATTTTAAATTACGCTGGAACGTTCCCACTTACATGTTTAAACTTCCGCTCTGGTAACATAGGCACTGCAATTTGCCTAACGCTATTAAAACAGAGGTGCTACCGAGTATTACAATGGTGAAATCCCTTTTATGATTTTGTTAATATAGTTTTATGTATAGCTTCTAACGGCGACATGTTTTTTTCACATGAGTACTCTTTTTCAGTAACAATTCGGTTCTCGAAGCTGAAGGACACGTTGTGGTAGTGCTTCGACCTCCGCCACGGCGTAATTATCGGCAGAAACAAACGACACGGCCTTGACGGCTTAGCTGCAATGAACCTCTCCTCTGGCTTGTTCGGCGACAATCCCCGCGAATAACCAGACTTCATGCAAGTAGGCCATAATAAATATAAAATATGAATAACACTCACAGCTGACATGCAAATGGAATAGTTAATGATTCTGCTTTCAGCGAAAGCTCTATCAATAAAGGAAATACATTTCCTGCAGTCCGCGATCACTGTGAATATTTTGTGAATAATACCGGGTAGATTGCTTAATAAATTTCTCTGTTTGTTGTGCTGTTTCGACTACTGACAACATATCTATATAAAAAAAAAAAAAAAAAAAAAAAAAAAAAAAAAAAAAAAAACTTACCGCACTCACAGTGAAGCTTGTTTTGCAACGTCTGCGTTTTACACACATCTGATAACGGCAGTGGCCGAAACGGCGTAACAGAGAAATTTATTAAGCGAGCTGTACAACTCTATTTACAGGAACTCGTATCACCCAAATTATTTCTCTTTTCAACGGCGTTCCCTGCAAGGGGCAAGCAAGGTACTTCTCTCCCGCCCCCCTCCACCGCCGTATATTTCAGTTTTATTCCCACACTTGTCACTTCTTTCCCCTCTGGAAATGTTTGATAACGTTAAAAATCCCAAGTTTCACCATCGTTCAGAATCCATGTTAAACTGTAGGTCACCTATTTCCGGCTAGGTACGTCATTTTAAAGGTCAGTGGAAATCAACATCTTAAGAAAAAGAATGTGAGGGAGGGTGGTAGGGAGACGGGGAGGGAGGGAGAGAGAGAGATCTTTTCTTGGATAAGTTTCACAGCAAATAAAACTGTTTAAAACACATTTTGGCTTTACTGTTAAAATTACTTTAAAGGTCCACAATTACAATTTCATCTTTAGTGCCTTTTAAGGGGAATAATTTCTTACTGTAGCAAACACCAAAATTCCAAAAAATATCAGTGTATTTATTATATGTCATCTTCACTCATATATTCCATCTTCTACGGCTACATACATTTCATTTCAGGCTCTCTTTGTATAAGTAACGGCAAATAACTGCACATATTGATGATAAACTGAGAATATGTACCACAGCACAAAATTGTTTCACATGAAAATGGCCAAAGACTGCAAATGAAATCATGTACTTCAAAAATATAATAATTTTAACAGTCGTGTGTTTTGAAAACTCACATTATTCTGCCTATAATAATAACCTATCACACACAGGATGTAAAACTGCAAATGTGTTCTCTGCTCTAAAACTTGCTAAAATGATAGAATGGGAGCAAAGGCGAAAACAAGATGGAGAGGTAAGTGTAAGTGAGTGTGCCCCACAACTTTTAGATACTTTTAAATGTGGTTTTATGACAGCAAAAGCAACCATTAGTTTTTATCTAAGGGACCTTCATTTGACAGCTCATGTTACGTGAGCACATGTTATCTTCAGTATAATATGTTCTGCCACATGATGTTCCATTAGACCAAAACCAGCAGCAGAAATTGGTAATATTAAAATTGGAACATCAATTTTGGTGGTCACATTTTTTCTTAAAAAGCTGGGTTATATATCCACCCTGAAAACAGACTAAACAGGCCACTGAAATTATCTAGAAAGCTAATCAGCCATATTCATTCCAACATTTGCTAAAATGGGAAACAGGTCAGCTGGTAAACTAGTGTCTGTCCTCTTATCTGAAAACAAATACACTCAGATAAAATACCTTTTAATAAAATGTGTATACCACTAGCATTTGAGTCTTCTCATCAGATCATTAAGACATGCAATGGACTACAAAATGCACATGGTTATGTGAAAAGGGATTATCTTGTCTGCTAATCTAGATGAGCAGTTTGTTTTTGTTGTTACAGGTTAGTGCCTCTCACCTCCAACCACTCTTCTTGTCACTGCATGACTGTGCCTCAATAGGGATGTGACAACATGTAACAGGACAGTAAGCTGAGCCACTGAATTTACTGCAAATGCTTCCTCTAATTTGTTTCCCTGAGTCACCGTGTGCCCTAGATCCCAGCAAAATGATGTCCTTTTCCAGTCTTAGAAGGTCCAGACATGAGTCTATAATGTTCTGAACGTGTTTATCTGGCATATTCCAAGACTCAGAACATACACAGGGCATTTACATCATAATTATGTATCAGCTATTTAAGTGGCCAAAAGATTACATGCAATTCTACAAATCTCCCTGGCCCCCATCTGTAAATATTACACTGGAATTGCAGAGATCATCAGAGTCAAAAACAAACATACTCATGAGTACAGTTGCTCTGGTAAATGTACCCTGGTACATCTACAGAAATTCTGGGCATCGTGGATGTGACATTGGGCTCCAACTCTGGCTTTGGGTTGAGACTGACACAAATGTAGTACAATTACAGCATGCTTTGTATGGATTCAAAACTATCTTTTTACTCAAAGGTGATTT
Source organism: Schistocerca piceifrons (assembly GCF_021461385.2). Taxonomy (NCBI): domain Eukaryota; kingdom Metazoa; phylum Arthropoda; class Insecta; order Orthoptera; family Acrididae; genus Schistocerca; species Schistocerca piceifrons. Next base: position 1,084,411,990 of record NC_060138.1, read on the forward strand.
ACAAAAATCCGTTCCATGACACAATGAGTAACAGTTTGGAATACTGGGGATTCTGGAACAGTCAAGAACCTGTCCCTTCGCTGCAGCATCACGGCCGGCCCCAGATAGCGAGTAGTAGTTCTCATGCTCAGAATGGAGCATATCGTTGCATCGGTACCTCCTGAGGTCCACAATGAGAATGGTCAAGAAAACTCCTGACCTCTAAATCCAAGAAAAAGTTTAAATTTACCATTCTTTCCAAACTACTTCCTATATAGCTAGTTAAGACAATGGTTCGATTACTGTGTGGAATATTTCATACTTCCTTGGTCTGAGGAAGAGTAAGAAAAGTGTCCCTCTCCAAGATTTTTGAAACTGTCCATTACTAAATGTAGTAAGGTTTTAGGGGCATTTCACTTGATTTGCTGCCAGTGTGCTGCATTGTACAACTTTACTTCTCTCCTTCAGTAATGACTCTGTGCAGTATCATGAGATTCAGAAAAAAGTGAAACCAGGTCCACCCTGAAAAAAAGCAGTTATAGTTTTCACTATTTTTGGGTTGGTTACCTCCTCTACCCATAGTCTGCATAGAAGGGATGCTCTCTCGCTCCCTCGGTAATGTCTTCTTGCTTTATTGGTTCTGCTAAAGTCAGTCTGTAAACTGAAGAGTGAGCAGACTCTGTGGTACAGGAAAGTGGCACTTCCTGGAAGAACACTACAACTGCTGTACAGTATGACAAAGAATCACTATCTCTTCTAATGGTGGAATACAGCATGCTGCAATTTACGTAAATTTTGTTTGAAAGCACTTCTTTTACTAGCTAATAATTTCTGTATCTCACATAGTGTTATTTCACTTGGTAAAACACTAACATATCCCAGACATGGTCATACAATGAGTCAACAATGGTTTAAAAGGTACAGTGCGGAAAGATTGGTGTCACTTTGTGGAATAGTCTGCAGGTGCACCTTGTGATGTAGCTGGGTAGAGAGAGCAGGGACTCGTCTGCACACTCTTCAGTTTATAGGCGGACTAAACAGTACAGACTGCCTGTTTACAAAAAGCGTACAGTTTCTGAAGCCACACAACTCTTAACAGCTTGATACAAAGACAGCAGAAACCCTTAGCACATTGTGTGCATTAATGTCTTCCCACAACGATTAAGTATCAGTGCAGTGAAGCTTCTTGACCTTCACTGAGAGTAGGAAGCAGATAACAGAAACGTCATGTGGCTTGGGTACTACCACAATGGCTGCTTGCAAGATGTTGTTGCAGGGGATGAGGGGAGGACTTATGACATACGTAATTCACTGACCTGACAACGACTTTCATTTCTCTGAACTGGTGTGAGGCATCACCTACAGTAGTTTTTTTGATACATGTGCGCGCACACACACACACACACACACACACACACACACACACACACACACATCGTTCAGCCTTTGTTGCAGATTCAATCATTATTAACACCCCGTATCAAACTTTTGTACCACACTTATTCAGTTTTAAAAAACAGTACAAGAACACATTTGGACATTTGGCCACCTGAATTTGTGCGTGGAATAGCCTGACGCTAACTTCAATGCTAATTAACTTGGAACTTCTGCAAAGTACTTGTGTGTGTGTGTGTGTGTGTGTGTGTGTGTGCTTTGGTCTCTGTTATTAGCAGTTCATCCTTTAGAGGCAATGATGATAAATTCACTGATGAGGACATGATGATGATTTATATTTTGCTTATCTGTTGGGTAATGTTACAGTTTTTATAATAATGTTACAGTTCGGGCACTGACAGTAACTTTTGCAGCATGTCTACGAAAACTGTAGATTTTGAGGAACATTTCTGCCAGCAATATTTATCACAGGTTTCCGGATTTATTCTCTTTATACTGGTATGTTAGGAGCAGAAGAAAGTTAGAATAATGATTATATTTAACTTGATAGGACACTTTTCTCCTTACTCTGCCCCATGGGCTACATCATGACGATGAGTTTACCAGCACCCATACAAATCCCAATCTTTTCACTATGCAGTCCCATCACTTTCACAAATGATGATGAAATGATGAGGACAACACCAATACCTAGTCCCCGGGCAGAGAGAATCCTTGACCCAGCCGAGAATCGAACCCGGGACCCCATGATCCTGAGGCAGCAACGTAAGCCACTAGACCCTAGAGCATCTAAATCTTGCTACACAGTGCCTTTGAGATGACTGTTTATAGAGAAATTAAAAATATTTGAGAAAATTAACAAATAATGCCATAATGGACAGCATTATTACATTTGACCCTTGTCGTCTCTCCCTAAGACACCCAAATTAAGTCACCATATAGGCATTAATTGCAGCACCCAAGTTTGTGATGTATCTGACATTTGAGCACATACAACATATCATGTGCTCTGAGAGAACCACTCCACTGCAAATAAAAATAAATGCACCCGTTCTTATTTTTCATAATATTTTTGACATGAAGAGTCCCTTCCCACATCCATTCCTATTTCAGTTCAACTGTGAATGTCTGTAAGATGTCTATGTGAGTAATCACCCTTAGTGAAATTCAGTGTTGCACAGCTAGGTTTCAATACATTATTGAAAGGATTATTTCTGCTTGGAGCTGATTTGCTTATAAGATGCCAATTTATAAAAAAATCATTGATTTACAAGTGCAGGAAATCTTCACACACATATATCCATCCGCACGTACACAGACACAGACAGACGTACGTGTGTGTGTGTGTGTGTGTGTGTGTGTGTGTGTGTGTGTGCGTAAGTCTTTCCGCTCCCGGTATTGGAATGACTCCTTACCCTCTCCCTTAAAACCCACATCCTTTCGTCTTTCCCTCTCCTTCCCTCTTTCCTGATGAAGCAACCGTTTGTTGCGAAAGCTTGAATTTTGTGTGTAGGTTTGTGTTTGTTTGTGTGTCTATCGACCTGCCAGCGCTTTTGTTTGGAAAGTCTCATCATCTTTGTTTTTAGATATATTTTTCCCACGTGGAATGTTTCCCTCTATTATAATCAAGAAAATAAAGTGGTTGATAAGCAATTGATTTCCAAATGACTCATTCACCCCATCAGCTTGGAATTTTCAAGGATAAGATATTTTTACAGATTTTTTCCCCCCCGACCCACAATCTTATAAGTTAAGCAAACACTTTCATCCCCTTGACATACAATGATCCACCGTCAAACCAAATGATGGTCGCTGAAGGCTGTGGTAGTTACAGTAACAGAAGATATGGAAGATGCAGCACTGAGAAGCCTTCAATTCTGAAGTCTTTATTTCACCTAATCTGTACTCAGACAAGACTGGACGAGTTTTCAAAGATACACGCCATTCACCATTACCTGGATGGCATACTTAGCTTATCAAATGGCATGGATGTACTCCTCAAGAGCATTGTGAAGCCTAAAAAAAACTGCATGAGACAGGCACAAACTGCGACACATAAAAATCCTTAAATCGTGCATTGCAATAATAAATTATCTTCTGAATGAATGTCCTCCTGTACACACTACTTTTATTAATGAATTCAACAAAGTATTGCAATACCTGTAAAACTTATGGCACAAATCATTCAGAACTGGGTATGCTTCTGAACTCACACACCACTGAATTCTACGAGTCACAAAATGTGCAGCTAATCTAGCAAAGCTCTACTTTCATTCGTCTTGAATACTTGGTTGATTATCTCATACTTTTATATCTCCCTTTCCCTCCAAAAATATTAAGACTGGAAAGCACAATATCAACAAATTTTTTTACTTATGATAAAGTTGCAAATTTCTGGAATTATGCTATTTCACAGATTCAGCTAATCAATGAAATTCACTTTAGATCTGATCTGAGGATTAAAGCTGTATAACTGTAAAATAATGAGGTCAGTCCTTACATAGATTAGGCATCATTCCACATATGTAGCCTTCAACTTCACTTCCAAAATGATATCAAAGGTCAATTTGGAACAAAAAGTCTGAAAATAACTCCACTTTTTTCCCCAAAAACCATATAATCCGAAATATCATAAAAATGTCTCTCTTATAAGATATGTAACTGTGTGACAACCTAAAATATTTGTACTGTTTACTCATCTGGTTAAAAATTAAACTAAGCATAACTGATGCATGAGTATTGACATGCAGTAATACACTGCACTATGATAACCAATAAAGTGGCATGAAGGTAAATAAAATCCAGCTGTGTGTGGAAGCGCTTCAGAGACATTTCACAAACGGGAAACCAATCTCACACATTCATCACTCACTTCATTCTAAGACAATTTGCCATCTAACATTCAACCACGTGTATCAGTTTTTCCCAATCTAAGTATTAATTTACTTATTCGGTTAGTTTCCCAGGTGACTGTCCAAAACATTTTTAAAAGGTGGTCTCAAATCTTCATGGAAGAATGACCATTGGCAACGTGATCTATATCAAAAATTTATTTGCATGCCAACTTGCAGCAGGAGAAGAATTATGAGTTTCTATCTTTTTCTTCCCCTCCCACTCTCTCTCTTTACAACCATTCAGTTCCTTACTAGAATTACATTAGCACCTCACAAAGTAGCCTTGCTAATTTTTATTTCCTTAACGTGTCTTCCTGTTCTCCCCAATGGCTCAACATTTCTTCACCCTGTCTTCCCATCTAATCTACTTTCCTCCACACCCAGAGTTCCAACCTCCCTTTTTCGTATTTTTGTTTCTACACATTATAAAGCTATGCTACATATATAAAGTTTAACCAATCTTTTCCTCAGTTTATATTCGGAGGCCTGCATAACGATTTCCTCCTTTTCTTGAACACTGTCCTGGCTATAGCTGTTCTCAATCCTATGCTTGTGTCACAATTTAGATTTTCCATTACATCCATGAGCACAATTAACAAGGGAACCCCTGAGTAGGTTAACAGCATGGAAAGACAGTAGTAAATATTCAAAGGCTTCAGTTTATTGCCTAGCATATAGTATTACCCATCAGACATTAAGTTACACAATGAAAACAATGTAATACTGCAATTTGGGATAAAGACCTAAACGTGGCCTGTTTTGTCTCTTGCTCTTTAATGTGGTCACACAGTCAGCTACCCTATTCAGTATATTTCATTTCACTAATTAAACTGCAGGCTTCCTCTGAAAGGGACAAAGAGGAATATTCAATATTAGTCACTGGCTTTCACCTGTGACACAGGAAAAAAATGGTTCAAATGGCTCTGAGCCCTAACTAACCTAAGGACATCACAAACATCCATGCCCGAGGCAAGATTCGAATCTGCGACCGTAGCGGTCCTGCGGTTCCAGACTGTAGCGCCTTTAACCGCACGGCCACTTCGGCCGGCGTGACACAGGAAACGTGCAGCAAACATCATAAATAACATGGTGAGAGTAACACAGTATCAGTGGCCCTTTTTCCAAACAGGCTATGCTACAGATCTGTGTGTCAACACTCTCAGATTTTTTTGCTTTCACATTCATCAGCTCCTAACTCTCACCCTAACTGAAACCTTCCAACCTAACCTAGACACTGAGCTACGCTATACATTAGTCTGTCACCATAATCAGGTTTTTTGCTTTCGTATCTGATGGGATTCACTAACTAACAAGCAAACTGCAAAAACATGCATCAAAAGGTGATGTCACACAGCCATTAACATTATGCCAAAGGTCAAAGACGACAACTGGTATCTAATATTCCTCTTGACTTCCTGCAAGAATATTGTTTTTACTGCTGACTCACAAAACTAAATACACCTAAATTTTAGAACAACTAATTTGAGTATTTATAAAGTTAATGGTTTATAAGACAGGTATCATGATAAGTTAATTTTTTTTCATAACTCTCATAACTGTCCAAAAATTCCAGATCAAATATTATTTTATGCTAAGATAGCAAGAAAAGGCAGTGAAGAGGAATAGAATCTAATTACATACAATGAATCCATAGGAAGTGAGGAGAATAACATCACATTTAGCTGTAACAGGAACATCATACTGTTTCTATGTACAAAGGAGAAAGTGAAAGACATGTCCTTTGGAACTCTGAATAGCATATACGTAAATTAGAGGTATGGGAACTGGTAAAGCTACTACAAGGTGAGTGTCCACAAACTGGCCACACATAACATCTTTCTTCCTGCTCAAGTCATCTGAGATAGGCCTACTTGTCTTCTCAAAAACATTATGTTGTAATCTCCACAACTTCTTTTGAAACAGTTAGCAGCCAGTATGGAATAAATAAGTTCATGAAAATCGAAACAAACTTTCACAAATATAAGAACCCATGTACAAGTGAAAACTCACAAATTAGTAAAGAATTTGCCATGATTAGAACATCAAAATTAACTATTTCCAGTGCCTTGTTTGTTAGTGCCTTTACGGAAAAGCTGTGCATGACATGAGTAATAACAGCTGTAATCACTGCTGTCAGATTATGTGATGTTCACAAGCAAATTACATCATTAACTGTTTACGAAACATTGTCCGATTACTGATAAACCAGGAAGACCAACAACTTCATCTAGACCTACTTCCATATGTACCATTTTCTTCTTTTGTTTGGGTTAATTACAACAAAGTAAAAGAAATCCTTGCTCACATTTTGTATACTACATAAAAGCCAATGTTCACTTCATCATAAAACATTGAACGTATGCATTTCCTCGATACAAAAAGATCCAAAATAACGGTAGTTGGTTTTGATATCAAGTTACTGTGGAAATATTAACGTAACACGCATCGAAAATTTTGAAACACGAGGTATCCCTTAATAGAACCATCACAAACAACTGAAATCAACTTCTCCCTCCACATTCACTGTAATTCAACTACATGCTTATTAGGTAGTTTTCAGTCGTTTTATAGGCGAACTTCTCAAAATATCCCAACAGTGGGCCATTTGAGGAAAATCTGGTCTTGTATCAAAAAAGCAATTGCAGAAATCCAATGTTAACGTTACCACAAATATCTTACGACATACTGTGAATCAGGTGTGTCTTAACTATGCACAAACGCAGCATAAGAATCCATATTTTCCGAGTATGCCAGAATACCGATCATCACCTCCCTATCACTATCAACAAAACACTCGACATTACTTCATCTCAATCGTAAACACAACGGCATTGTGTTACACAATCTGTGGCGTTGAAGAGTAAATGATATTCCCAGCGATAACAGTTAAATAGCTGTGAAGCCAAAAATAATCCAGCTGCAACCAAGCACTTCCGCATTCTATATACGATTCAGAAGCTCCTGCTTCCAGTGAAACATATCATCGCTGATAAAGTAAACATACCGTAGTCAAAACAACTCCTGGAAGTCACAGTTCAAATAACTGTCTTCGTTTCATACACCATTTGTGTCGCTTAACAGGTTACAATGAAAAATATCTTTACCTCTGACAGCGATTAAAAATCCTTCTTTAATCCATTGCAATGAAGAGTGATTATCCTGCTCCCACTGCCGTATTGTTATTTTAACAATCACACATACAACCACAACACACACGCGAGATCTGAATCTGACAGGCGCACAGCGGTGCCCGCGCACACGTTTCAACCCGTAAGGCAATACCGCGCGTGCGCATTGCCAAGGTCGAGGTTCACTGCGTCCTCGCGTCAGAGGCGGAAATGATGGCGGGCTGTTATTTTGGAAAGAGGCGAGTGTGTTTTAATCTGAGAAGCTTTCTCAGAAACCTCATAAAGTTAACGCTGTGAAATGCTGACAACGGCTGAAATGAGGAAGACGAAGTAAGTTAGCCAAAATACAGATAAAATCCCTGTTTAGTAGACACCGAAATCTTATTCTTTATACATTCCTGATTGTTAACGCATCTGGGTGATGAAGTTTTAGAATCCGACATCTGCTGGATTTTATCCACATTCCTAAGGACAGCAATTCGAAATTTACCAGGTAATCCCATTACTGTACCTAAAGGCGCGCTTTTAGTATTGTCTACAGTTTCAGCGCTAAGTCATAGAGTGTCTCACAAGGACAACGTGCCCTTAATGTCAAGATTACCTATCCGGTACAAATACGCTGAGCCAGCAAGGGATAAGAGCTGGTAAGCAAACTACACACAAAAATAAATTCAGTGCTGTACAACAGGGGACTATAAGCTTGTTACGTGAGTTACGGATGGAAAAGATAACGCGCAATTATCCGATATGGTACCTCGGTTATACTTTTGGGACATGTCATACAGGGACTACCATTCGTGCTAACCCTATAGGCCGGATAGATAATACAAGGATTCTATTCGTGCCACGAGTATAAAGCGAACAGATAACACAAGTTGTTAGACAATCCAGAGATGGTGCAGATACCTTTGACAAGATTTAGGTCAGGCTTCTTGCAGAAAAAGAAAATGCCTATGCTGAATGCGTATGTAAGCTTCGCATCAACATCCGATCAACAGATTATATATTGAATATGGACGAAAAAAGTGAACTTAGACGGCCGTAGGTTTATTCACTTCACTGGAGGTTTTCACAGATATCATGACATATTTGTTGCTGGAGACACTCAAATAAAAACGCGAACTACAAGTGTCTCAATCAATAAAAATACAGGATTAAGAGTGTAATTTAAAGATCTCGAGCATTCTCTTACCACGGAAACAATGAAGAAAGAATTGGTACATATCGTTTTTCAAAATATCGCATTTAAAATGTTTACCGTCTTGCATGTTTTCGACCCACTTGTGGAAACATTTTATCCACTCTCACGTTGATGCCTCAAAAACCGTACTGGAAGGATTCAGCAGCTTCGTTAGACGTTGAACATCGCTGCCCACACAGTTTTGCTTGGCATGCGGGAACAAAAAGAGTCGTTAGAAGAGTTCATATGAATACGGTCAATGACATATTAATTCGCTGTTTTTCTCCGTCGAACCAATATTTTGAAGTTTATGTCGTGTTCAGAAGATCTAGGTAGCGAGTGAATTGGGAGGATATGGGACATGCCATATTGTACATAGTACAAATACAACTTAGATGACAATGTCAACTAAAGAACATATACTCAGTTAATGGAAAATTTTGTTTCACTGTGGAAGAGTGATTAGGTAGTTCAAGAAGAAAAATTATGCAAAAATTACAAAAAATTAATCCATGAATACAAAAACCAAATTTTCACGTGTCTATGATAGTGCCAAAAAGTAATATAAGGGTGCTGTTTGACAGTTGGCAATGTCGTGGTGAAGAATGTTGCGACGTTGTCGTTGTTTGTTCAGATTTCGTCGATGACTTACGGCAAGTAATGGTTGTATACTATTCAACTTCAAGTACAAATGATCAATCACAGAAGAAGACATGGAAAAGGGAGTGGGACACATGCGAAAAGAGCCGGAGAGTCTAAATTTGGTTCTTAACAGAAGGGAAATATGAGGAATAAAACACTCTTCCCCAAGCCACGGAATGTTACATTTCCTAACCGGACATGGAGCTTATCGAATACAATTACATCTGATGAAGTTCTGTCTGAACCAAGAATGCAGATGTGGGGAAATTGGCTTCCCCGAACAGTTAATACTACACTACATCTCGGATACAAATGTCAGACGACAAAGAATGACGCACAACGGCATATACCACTCCCACAGGAATCCTGACCAGTGGACAGACCTATTATCCATTTCATAATGACTGACCCCAGAATTTGAGCTCATATTCTGCTTATATCGCAGGACGAACATCGATGTGTTGTACATTTCTGGAATCGTGGAAATCTACTTTTATTTAGTGTGTGAATATTACGCTTTATTTTAAATCGAGGCTACATACATGGCAATATTTAATAGAAAGCGTACTTTTTCGAGCAGTTTTTGGCGCATGTCAACTTTCAAGAGCCAGACGGTAATTATGACAAAAATTTCATTTGAACAGTTTACAGATATAACCTTTTCTCTATTGGCATGTGGATTTTTGTTATTTTCTAATTTTTTGTTTCATCGTTATACACGTAATTTCAAACGCAAGACCCTGCTATTCAGCCAACTGTTGTAGCTATTGCGGCAGAGAAAACACGAATGCAAAGCTTGAACTTTTGTTGATTATATCCTATTTACTTATGCGTGCTCCTGGTGTCTGCCAGTTAGCTACAATATATACGAGGCTGTTGTGGAGAGTAGTTGTCATATCCGCGTGATGTCACTGTTACAAAGCGCTATAAGCGGCTATTCACCAGCTAAAAATGGCAACTACAGTACCTAGTCGCATTCCAATACAGCATTGTCGCATTCAGTTGCTGTTGCTACACTTCGTTAATCGTAAGAATAAACCCGACAAACTCAGACGCTATGTTTGGTCAACAGCCTTAACATACGGACACTGGTGTTGTTACACTTCTGAAAGTAGGTCCTACTTATTTACTAGATATCTTATTACTCCCTCCCGCCGGAGGTTCGAGTCCTCCCTCGGGCATGGGTGTGTGTGTTCTTCTTAGCATAGGTTAGTTTAAGTTAGTTTAGGTAATGTGTAAGTCTAGGGACCGATGACCCAAGCAGTTTGGTCCCTTAGATATTCACACACATTTGAACATTTTCTTATTACTATGATGCCAGCGGTCTTGAAGCAGTGGTGACAACCGTTGCTGTCATATCACCAAAGTTAAGCGCTGTCGAGCTTGGTTAACTCTTGGATGGGTCACCGTCTGGGTCTGCCGAGTGCTAGTGGCAAGCAGGATGCACTCAACCCTTGAGAGGCCAATTGAGGAGCGACTGGTTTGAGAAGTACCGGCTCTGGACACGAAAACTGGCAACAGTCGGGTGAGCTTTGTGTTGACCACATGCCCCTCTCTATCCGCATCCAGTAACCAGTAACGCATCTCGGCTGAGAATGATACAGCGTTCGCTCGGCACTGTTGAGTTTTATGAAACCTGTTCGAACGGAGTTTATCACTATGACAATGTAATTGAAGCTTTAGGATATTCCAATGTATTAACAGCTGTTAAAGTTTACTTTAATCATACTTGAGCTATGTAGTTTTTATTTTGAAAATTGCGTACAGTCGCATTCTCTGTAACTGTTAATACGAAAGGCGTTCAGTAAGTAACACAACGCTTTTTTTTTCCTAAAAGCAGACTGGTTTTATTCAGGATTCCAGTACACCAAATTATTCACCACTCTTTTGGATACAAAACCCTATTTTTCAACATAATCTTCCTTCAGTTCGACGGCCTTACCCCACGTTACTAGGAGTGTCTGTATGCCACTTTACTGGTCGACATCGGAGCCAACGTCTTGTTGCATCAATAACCTCCTCCATCATCCACGTACTGTTTTCCATGGAGTGCATCCTTCATTGGTAAACAGATGGAAGTAGGAAGTTGAGAGATCCGGGCTGTAGAATGGATGAGGAAGAACAGCCAAGCAAATTGTCCTTACTGTTTTTCAAAACATTAAAGAGAAAATTGGCTTCCAAGTTTTTCGAGGAATTGTGTTTACTAATGTTAAGACGTTCCTGTAAACGAGATGCATGACTTAATCGGTCGCGTTGGAGAGTGGTAAACGGGTATTCTGTAGATTGTTGGTTGGAATCTTGTTGTGGTCTTTTTCGTTCAGTTCGAATTCCTGCATCATTTATATATAAAACTCCTCAAAAATTTACTAATTAATACGTATCTACTCACAAATCTTTTATGAAAAAAAGCACATTTTCTTGTTTGTAGTTGCTTATCGTACGCGAAATTCTAGTTTTCATTGCAAACATATGTCAATCATCGATATTTTATAAAAGATTGCTTATAACGATTTGTAAACACATTACTAATTAAATTTTTGGGACAAAAATGAAAAAATCATATATTCACTATGTGGACTATGTTCATTGTTCTATACCACAGAAGTGCTCTCGCACGAGCCAAAGTGACAAAGTGATAAGCGTCGTAGAACATAGAAAACAGTTTTCACGGCAACGAAAACATCTTACAAATGCTGCTGCATTTTTACAATTGCTACCGTATCACTGCAATCTAAACCCAACAGAACTGATATGGAGCCAAGTTAAGAGACTTGGCGTGAGAAATAACAAACTTTTAAGCTGCTAGATGTATTGGAAATGATGCACGAAGCTTTGTCACAAGTCCGAATGGGATACGGAAGGAGTTCGAAGCTTACCAGACAACTGACTGTAACACATCCAGTGGCCTCAATGTTTACTTTACGACGAAATCCCTGCAAAACGCGTTAACGTCATACATAGCTCGCGCAGGAAAATTACTCGATGTTTGGAGTTAGGAATTTTCATCGCTCTTATTTTTAATTATATACTATGTTAAGAGCATGTTATGTTTTCCGTCTAGTCCCCCAAGTAGCTTATTGCCGCAGTTTCTGTTGTGGATTGGCAGGAGCCAACCCACTGAGTTTGGAGGAAGCCGAAAGGCACGCGTTTAAGCTCCCGCAGGCTGGCGTGAGGTCTGGAACATGACAAGGTATTTAAACTTCAGAAAAAAGGTGGTACTTGGTGGAATACTTAACTTTAATCCATTAATGTTGAACGTAGCTCTTGTCTGTACATTCTTTACAATATCAATAGCAACTGATAATGGCGCCTTGCTAGGTCGTAGCAAATGACGTAGCTGAAGGCTATGCTAACTATCGTCTCGGCAAATGAGAGCGTATTTTGTCAGTGAACCATCGCTAGCAAAGTCGGCTGTACAACTGGGGCGAGTGCTAGGAAGTCTCTCTAAACCTGCCGTGTGGCGGCGCTCGGTCTGCAATCACTGATAGTGGTGATACGCGGGTCCGACGTATACCAACGGACCGCGGCCGATTTAAAGGCTACCACCTAGCAAGTGTAGTGTCTGGCGGTGACACCACAGTTTCCCGTATATTATTTCTAGTGGCGGCTCGTTGGTATACATTCTGGGTGTTCACAAATTTTTAAATACAGATAAATATCACAGTGCGAACTTAATAGCAGCGGCTGTGTAAAGTTATGCTTGTCAACATATTTATACAACTTCAGCTGTGGTCAATAACAACAACAACAACAACAGTAATAATAATAATAATAATATGCATAACTTGTTTGAAAATAGGAAGAATTTTAAGTACAGTTTATGGCAAGAACGAAATAATGTATAAGGTTTTGCTATTCTCCGTTTCGTATTTTTATGTAAGTGGGAGTTTTCGTGCTTTTTTATTTTTCGGACAAATTTACAAGATCCATAATTCATGACTTAGTTAACGAATTAACTTCCGGGCTGAAAATCAGACATTCTTACGTTGTACCCACACAACTTACGCTTGCTACACATTTATCTGTTAAATGTTCGCTTGTAGTCACGCTTATTTGATTTAGTCACTTTCTCAGACAGTGAATCTGGTCTGTGTGGCCCTACATTCTTTGCGACTGCCTTTTTCTGGTAATTTTCTTTTCTGTTAGCACTTAATACAGCTTCAACAGAGTTTATGTTGACATTGCACAGGAAAGCCGATTCCTGCACAGTAAACAACCATCTCCAAACACAAACTTTCGTTTGCGGAAATTGTTAAATTGAAGTAATATTATCTACCAACAAGGGTCACTTGACTAAAACACAAATGAGACGCAGAGCCATAAGGATCAAAAACATATAATCTTCAACTTCCCCCCCCCCCCCCACTATATTTAAATGAATTTCAGAGAAATTAGTAAGATAGCCTTTCGTGAATTTTTAGATATAACGTACAGTGGGGGCCAACGGTGCAGATAAGACCGCTATTACACTATCATATTTCTTTGACAAAGATTTGATCAAAGATATGATCAAATATTCGTCAAATTGACAAAGATATTTGATGTGGTGATTAAAAGGGGTATTACGCTGTCGTCATAGTTTTCATCAAATTTCAAGATGGCGGGCAACAATCTCTTATTATGCGCTGCAGTTGCTAGTACAACAATTGCACTGTGTGTGTGTATGTGTGTGTGTTTGGAAGAAAAGCGGTGGAAAAAAAGGAAACATACTTGAATGAAGCCATAGATATTACGTCGAGATAGTATAAGCATTCAGCAAAATGTGTTACGTGGGCTGCTTGAGGAGGACGTAACATACTTACGAATGGATGAAAGTGTATTTCAGTATTTGCTCAGTAAAGTGGCTTCTCATATTACAAAAGAGAATATTCTTTTGAGAAATGCTATATGTGCAGAAGACAGGTAAACTGTGGCACTGGGACTTCTTGACACAGGAGAGAGGTACCTTAGTTTGCAATACAGCACTCGAATATCACATTGCACATTAACCAAAATAATTACAGAAAAGTGTGAAGCGATATATACAGCACTAAAGGGGGACTATGTGAATGTAAATAAATGTTTTGTACACTATATGGGGGATAAGAACTATTTTTTATTTGAAAAATGTAATTAATGGAATTAGTGTTCCAACAACTACAAAATTAAAAAAGTACGAAACAGATGAATCGCTTTTTAAATTGTGGCATTTAGAGTTCAAGAATAAAGTAGAATGGACAGCTAACAATTTTTTTTTTTTTTTATTTTCTGTTCTCTATTCCGGCTTGCTGAAAAGTTGCCTGGATGTTTCCAGATGTAGAGGTAGATGGCTGTAGCTGTGATTGTGGACATGAAGTCGCCTGCAGCATATTCCACTTACCCATCGACACACAATTAATAGCATGCACTGTGACCCTAGCTCACCCCCACCCTTGTCGAGGAAGATTTATTAAAAAAATAAAAAATAAAGACTCGAAGGAACACACCAACTTTGAAACCATATTTACAAACACACTACAGAGACGTCAAATAGCTGTAGCGATTCCAGCGCTACAAGCGGTTACATTTCACATTGCAGTGAACAGAAGACGAACGACATTTGTGATCAAATCTACGACGAGGCCCTAGATTTGATCATGTTTATTTGACAATAGGCGACATTTGACAAAGTTCCCTATTACACCATCAAATTTCTTTGACTTATCAAGTTTGACAAACAAATATATAGTGTAATTCCAGCCTAAACCTGACCAACCATACGCGCAACAGCTGTCAGAAGCATGAATAAATGCTAGTCTCACAATCAACGATGATGCACTTTATGGCTCTCAGCGCCTCAAATGGATTACTGTATAATAAAATCCATAAGTTAATGTACTATGTATCACTCAGAATCCCACAAAATAGGTTTTTCTAGCAGTGTGGCTATAACGTATACTGATGACCGACCTAATTCTACTACATTGTGAGTGAAATGGTGTATCTGTGGAGTGTGTTACCACCTAGCGGGATTTGTGCCAAGTGAACGTGGATAAAGTCAGTTGCAGTGTGCTATCACCTGGTGAAATTGACACACCGCAAACTGTGCACATCGTTTACCAAATCCATGTGTTTATATGTTTATTTATTAGCCATACAGTCATGTAGTTGGCTTCGTCAAAATACATTTTACATATTCATAAAAGTATACTTGTTGGTAATTTTTACATTATACATTATGCATAGAGGCCTATATACATACATCTTTTTAGCAGTTAGTAATTTTTATGTTTTACACACATCATCTTTTTACATATACACATAAATACATAAACGTCTTATTAATCAGAAGATTTCAGTAATAATCATTAAATAGATTACAGTCAATAATTAATTATACAGTTTTACACAGTTAGTTTACGATAGTTACAGTATTATATTGCTTACTTTATTCAAGAATTAATTATACAGTTTTACACATTTAGCTAATGATAGTTACATTATTTCATTCTGTATACACTCCTCCAAAATTACTTCCAAGGTATTCTTCAATTGAGTAGTACACTTTATTTTTAAGCCATGTGTCTAATACCTCCTCAAATTTAAAGAGGGTGAGGATTTTTACTGACTGTGGCAGTTTATTATATAACTTTAGACTTAGGTCTTTGTGGCCATTGTGTGTCAGTGACAGCCTTGAATACGGTATATCAAGCATGCATTTGTTTCTAGTGCTGTACAAATGTAAATTCATTCTCTGTGTAAATTGTTGTATATTTTATTTTACGTGTATTAAGCAGTTATACATATAGAGACTTGGTAGGGTCATTGTGTTTAATAGGCTGAAGTGATCCTTACAGGTTTCTCTTGGACCCATTCCTTGTATATATCTAATTGCATTTTTTGCCGTTTGAATACACAGTTTGAGCCTGTTGAATTACCTCATAAGAGAATCCCATATCATAGCTGTGACTGAAAGAATGCATAGGAACAAAGCATCAATATATGTTTACTGACGGAATATCTTAGTTTTTGCAACAGGAATATCATGCATGCGAATTTGCCTGTCAGATGGATTATATGACCATTCCATGAGAGCCTTTGGGCTTGTTTTAGTCCCAAGAGGTTGACACTGTGGTTCTCTTCTTTCTATTTTAATATTTTGTGACTGAAGCGTTATCAATTCATATTTATTTTATACGTGACATACCATTTTTTAATGTTTTATTTCTGACGAAGGCACTCTTAGAAGTGGCCAAAAACTAGGTCAAAAAGACTTCATTTTTGCGACCAAGAACTGCACTGTTTTAATTTTACCTTGTAACAGTCGCTGAAAACGCAGCCATGTTTAAAGCTTCAACATTTTTGTAGGCTATATAGTTTGAGAAGTCACTAACATAGACAATAAAGAGGAAGGGCCCAAGAATGGAGCCCTGTGGTATTCCTCTCTTAATTTGCATTATTTCTGACCTTTCATTGTTGTCATGCACTAACTGTTGCCTGTTATTTAGGTATGATTTAATCAAATTAAGTGGTGTGTTTGCAGTAGCGTAATATTCTAATTTTTTTAACAATTATCTTGTGATACTTTGGTTAAGTCTATGAGTGTTGCACAGATGGTCAGTTTACTTTCAAAAGAATTGCGGATTTCAGTTATCAGGCTTTCAATGGCTTTTATGGTTGATTGCTTAGTTCTAAATCCAAACTGGCTGTCATTAAGCAATTTATTGCTCTCAAAATATGTGTCAATCTGTGTTTGTGAACAGCTGTCTATGATTTTGGTCAGTATAGGGAGAATTGATATTGGTCTATAATTATCAGGTATTTATCTGTCACCCTTTTTGTATACGAGGAGTGTAACTGTGGTTTTAAGGCAATCAGTGAAAATGCCATAAAGGATGTTATTTGCAGGGTAGAGTAGAGGAGTCCTAATTTCCTTAATTATAGCCTTTATTACAAAGTTACTTAATCCATAGTAGTCTTCTGTTCTAGAGTTGTTCAGTTTGTTTACAAATTTATTTATATCTGTAGCAGCTATTCTCCTCCAGTTAAATCTTTTACCTGTTTTATCCTGTGATTGCAAAACAAAAACTTCTGCGTCAGTTAAATCGTCACTTTTTGGTACATGGACATTTACTGCATTTATGAAGTGTTCGTTGAAAGTGTTACAATTAACTGGGTTACTGATTTCTTCCTTTCCCATGTTTATCCCACTTTTAACTATGTTCCATGCAGCTTTACATTTGTTTTTAGAATTTAACGTATTTGACCTGTAAAGCAATTACGTAATGCCAGTTGCGCATGTGCAGAAGCTCCTTAAAACATGCACAAGTGAAGGTGTGCTCACGACCCTGATGCCAAGTTTCACCGAGTCTAGAGGAGTAATGGTGCACAGCGCGGTATATTTAGTGCCGTGTATTTTAAATTACCGCATCTAAATACGTTTGACAGCGTTCAAAGAAAAATAACCAATAAATCCGCAAGTTGTCAAAAGTGAGGGTGTTCACGTGCTCTTACACAACAGCTGCCGTTGGTTATTTCTTTCTCTTTAAAAACTGAATGACGCTCGAAGCTATATTGCTTTTCTGCTCGCCTCATTTTACGTCTAACTGCAGCAGTTCACATCACTGCAGATTAGTTGGACCAACTGACTGACCAGTGCTCTCCAAGTTAACTGCAGCGATAGAACTGTTATCCCGTTTTATCGCCGAGTCGAAGTGCGCGTATCGCGCAGAATAAAACGTATCATTATCGTACGTGACTGTACTGTGACGGCTTGGCTTCCGCACCGTGTGAAACGAAATCCAATGAGTTTCCAACAAACGCGTAATAATGGGCAGTGTAAAGGTTAGGTTAGGTTTACTCTTATGACGAAAGCACTGTAGTAGAAGGCAATAATATGGGAAATTGCAGGTGAACATTCAGTATAAAAGGAGCTCTCAGTGCAAGACAATAAAGCGTATTTTACTTTTAATAGTAAATGAATCGATTAGCTTAAATAAATTTTGCGGGAAAGAGTGATGAATGAAATAAAACTTACTTTCGTCGTTTTCCTGTTAGCTGAGGTCATGCTGCTGCTACAGATTTCGTCTACTTGGACCAACAACGGTTCTCAAGATAGTGGTCTCTTTGTGAATTACTGTTTTCAAGTTTGTGAACATGTCTCACTGAATCCCTCCAGATACTCTGGAGAACGGACACTTTCCAGATTGGAGCTACACAACTAAGTATCATTTATCTTAAAATACTTGTTATTGACAAATGCCCATATAAATTCAATGGTGTTAAATCCGCAGTGCGCCAAAGGCAACCACAGTTAATTTTCCTGTTCACTGAGCGCAACACACCTTCCAAAAAATATTCTTGTGGCGTGAGTGTGGTGGCGCAAGTTCGAGTAGACCAGCTTTACTAAATTCCTCATATGAAGTGGCATTAGATAGAAGCTCTTTATAATTTCTTTCCATTCATTCCATAACAGAATTCTTTCTTCACTTCATAGACAGATTTCGTGATACCGTATTTTTCATTGTGTGATACGGAGCCTGATCTAACACAATTCGTAATTTTTCGAGAACGCTCCTAGTCTACTCTTCTTAGTGCCTGTCATTCACCTCAGAATGATAAACTGCACCCTTTATTGCTCAATAAAACATAAGCCAGCATTTTGCACGAATCCATCTTCGTTCCCAATGTGGCATGCTACGATCCTTATTCCAGAACCAGACCGTGTTCGAATTCCTTCCTTTTAGCCATTCTACTTCTGAACACTTCCTCTGTGATAATCATATTCGTTTTGTGACACATAAGGCATTTTTTTGTTCCTGCTGTTCAAACCTTCTGGAATGATCTGTACCACACCAATTCTCATCAGTGCAATAAATAGTCCATCCAGTGTTCCGCAGCCCAAGAGGTCTTCTCTTTTTCCTGCTAATCGATTAGTTTCCATCAGCATAGGCTTTTTGTTGAACTTTTTTTTATCTGAAACCCAGTTTTCGAAAAGCGTACCAAAGGGTTGTTTCACTCATATCAGGAAAGTCTTCCACTTCAGTCTTCGACTACTCTAATCCGGCTGCTACTGTTGGAAACTGATTTTACACGTAGAGGTCGTTGATTTTCCTTCTTATGACTCCATGTGTAAACTGGCCGAATGCAAACATCTGTCGTTTGGCGGAACCCTTTTTTGGTGACACTAGTCATTAACCTCTTAACTGTCTATCCCCAGATAACTCGAAATAGACTGTTTTGCTGAGAAATATTATCCTGAGATAACTCGGGCTCCCGATTTTCTCGCGTTCGTGCGCCAACATCCTGATTGTAGTCGTCGTAGTTCCTTCCGCTGCCGCTAGTTTGCACCAGCGACCAGCTATAGTCGTTGTTGTTCCTTCTGCTGCCACTAGTTGGCGTTTTTTGTGTTTTGCGTCGGTGTATTGCTGCTGTGTTGCTCCTTAAGCCTTTAGAAGACTTGGGAGCTGAGGGATATTACCCAACTAGATTATACTCGCGTCAGTAGCGTTGCTATTGTCGTTGCAACAATTCTACAACCTTTATTAGCGTTTTGGTGCATTTGTGACAGTATTATGCCTGTTTGGAGACGTGAAAAATGAGTAGTGATCATTCGAGTGAAGAAGAGCAGTGGGCGCCTCCTCAAACTCCTCTCTGGCCGCACATGGGGTCTGGGCCCCTCCACCGTCCTCCGCACTTATAAAACCCTCATCTGCTCCATCCTCTGCTATGCCCATCCCACCTGGATTTCCCCTCCCACCTACTACCACCTCCAAATCCTTGAACGCCATGTGCTTCGCCTCGCCTATCGCATCCGTCTCCCATCCCCCATGCCTATCCTATCCGACTTGATTCCCTTCTCGCACCTTCACCTTTTCCTCGAACAGATACAGATCCTTTACACCTCCTGCAAGCTCGATCCCCCACACCCGCTTGTCTCTCCCATCCTTGCTCATCCCAGCCTGCTGCCACGCCTGTATTCTTGTATCCCACCTGCTCTCCATCTTCACACCCTCCATAACCTTGCACAAGGTGGCTTCTGCCAACTCCCCCTCCCTGATGATGTCCTTGTTCCATCCGTGTACCCCTCCTACCAGCCCTGACTCTCCCCTCCCATTCCCCCCTTTTCCTCCAGGGCTCCCTCTCTCCCTCCTCACCTTCCTTTTCTCCCCTCCTCTCTCCCACATCTCCCGCTTCTACCCCCTCCCCAGACTTCCAACCCCTCCCCACTCTCCTCCCCCCACTCTCCCTTCCCTCCCCCACTGGCTCCACCCCCCTTGTTCCCACTCTCCTACCCTTCCACCTGAAGGCAGCCCCCCCCCTGATCAGTGTGTTGGTGAGTGCTTCGCCGATGATTGTCACCAGTGTTTCCGTGAGTCAGTGTTTCTCTGTTGTGTGCTACAGTGTTTTCATCAGTAATCTCCTACGTTCACGTCTCCACCTGGATGTCTTTGTCTGTTCAACTGGTGACACCCTTTACGTACAGTGCCTTCCGTCGAATGACTTCTAATATATTGTGCAATGTTCATCATGTACTTACCATGCTTTTTATCTTTCGCTGTCTTCTGTGTCTATATGTTCTGTCTCTATGTCTAAATGTGTAGGCTGCTGCCGGCCCGCCTCAACTGAGGCATGAAATGACAATAAAGAAAAGAAAAAAAGAGCAGTGGGAAGACATGTCTATTTCGGAATCTCGTGATGAGTCTTTTGAAGTTTCGTGAAGTGAAGAAGACACAGATATAGATTGGTCTGAGATGAGAGTGTGGCATGTTGTCAATC
This sequence comes from Schistocerca piceifrons, assembly GCF_021461385.2. Taxonomy (NCBI): domain Eukaryota; kingdom Metazoa; phylum Arthropoda; class Insecta; order Orthoptera; family Acrididae; genus Schistocerca; species Schistocerca piceifrons. The sequence goes on from NC_060138.1 coordinate 1,084,432,944, forward strand.
CAAATAGCGATTGTGATTTCCATTTTCTGCGAATCCTAGTTGTACGATTCCTTTTCTGATGTTGAACTTCAAATATTTGAACACTTTTTTGATAGGGATTTGCTGTAAATGATACAGGTGGAAGCTGCTAATTATATCAGCCAATGTGTTTCAACCACTGGCTGTAACGTTTTGTTCCCGTCTTGTGAAGAACTTCGAATTTTCTTTGCTATAATGATTTCACAAAGTGTTGTACAGAAACCTGAATTGCAGATGTACTGGTCATGGCAGGCAAACATATCAACCCCATTTTTCAATGACATGATGTTCAACAAGAGGTTTTGCCAAATGAAAAAGTATCTTCATTTTTCTGACAACAAAGTATTTGATGCCACAGATCACCCAAGTCCTAAGTTGAACAAAATTTGGCCAGTTTACTAGCAGCTTGAAAATAAATTTAAAAGTTCTTATGTTCCTGAATGGGACATTATGGTGAATGGAAGTTTACTTTTGTACAAGGGCAGATTGGGTTGGGTACAGTATATCCCACTGAAAAGGGCAAGAATTGGAACAAAATTCTACATGCTGTGCGAATCGGCTAGCGGATATGTGTGGACCCTCATTATTTACATGGGGAAAGGGAAAAAGCCGGATGCAGACTTCACGGACTTTCCAATGTCGTCCCAAGCTGTCTTGACACTTTCAAAACCACTCCTGAAGCAAGGTTACTGCCTAACGACAAATAACTTTTACATACCTCCACAGTTAGCAGATTTCCTAGTTTTGAAGTCCACTGATAGTTGTGGATCAGTAAAAATAACTCGGACAGAAGTGCCACAATCTCTCTGAAATCTAAAATTACGAAAGGGGGAAATTGCAGCTGAAAGATGAGGAAAAGTACTAGCTTTGCGTTGGAAGGACAAGAAGGACGTGGTACTTCTTTCAACTATCCACACTATGGATATGATGGACACTCAGAAAAGGTCGAAGAAAATAATAAAGCCAAAGCTTGTGCTTGACGACAAGTGTACAATGGGAGGAGTGGATCACGCTGATCAAAGAATGGCATCGTACCCAATACCCAGAAAGCAAGACGAGAAGTAAAACAAAATCTTTTTTCGTTTGCTGGAAACTTCTGTGTGGAATTCTTTGATTTTGTATGAAAAATCTGGAGGGAAAAAGGACTTAATGGAATTTATGTTGCCCCTCTCGGAAAAAGTAATTGAGAAGTACAAAGGAAGTGTCATTTCTCCTAAGTCAGGCTGACCAGAACGAACGCCCAACCCTCTTCCGTCGACAGTAAGACATTTCCCAGAAGTCATCGAGCCAACAGCGAAGAAGAGAAATCCAACACGAGTGTGAACAGTTTGTTCCAAGAAGCAAGATGCACGTGGGAAGCGCATCGGAGAGAAACATGGTACTATTGCCCCCCGTGCAAGATCCCATTGTGCATCACATCATGCTTCAGAATCTACCATACACAAAAGAATTTTTAATGTGGTTTTAGTGTGTGATTCTCATCCTGTATATCTGAGCTAACTTCTTAATTGTATACTTTTTCATCGATGTAATAAATATTTTAACGAATATTTGCAGAGGTTTTTGCTGAGCCCCAGGTTATCTCAGGATAATACTGTTTAGCTACTCTCACCTGCAATACCTTCTTTGATGTTCAAGATATACATAAAAATGAATTGTTGATGAAATGCATTTTGAAGAGAGCATAAAATTATATAGAAAAAATAGGTAAGGTTTTGAAGGTTTTGTGTCAGAAATAGGTACATTAAGAAGTTAAATTTCTCATAGTCTCTCAAAATTGTTTTTCCCTAATGTGGAGACATTCAGAAGTTCTATGAGCATTTAGGGGAAAGTGCCCTGTTACTGGCTGCCGTTTTCAAGTTTAAAATTAGCAGTAAATTAGAAGTCTTTAAATTATGGAAAATGTGCTATACTATTACCACAGCATATTTAAATAGTATCCTTGCAAAAAATCTTCCGAATATTCTCTCATTCTCTAATAGCTGAACAAAGAATTTAAATGTGTAATTTTTACCTTCGGAAAATATGGTTCCTAACTTACGGTTTTGGCTTGGCTCTGAGCACTATGGGACTTAACTGCTGAGGTCATCGGTCCCCTAGAACTTAGAACTACTTAAACCGAACTAACCTAAGGACATCACACACATCCATGCCCGAGGCAGGATTCGAACCTGTGACGTAGCGGTCGCGCGGTTCCAGACTGTAGCGCCTAGAACGGCTTGTCCACACTTATGGTTTTCAGGTTTCGTAATTAAAGGTTTTCAATAAACACTAAAATTTAACCTATTAGTAACGTAGCCTTTGCACCAAACGTTTGTTTCAAAACTAAAGTGTACTGCGTAACTGTCGATTACTGTGCAGATGTTTCAGCCATAACAAGAAAAATGCTCACTCTTTGTGCTTTTTGATACAGAAGTCACATACAAAAGCTTTCCAAGTATTATCGTAAACACCTGCACGAAGCTCATGGCACCAGCGAAAGCAACTGGTGCACTTACTCCAGGCCTCTTTACAGGTAGGTGGCCACAGTTCTTCGCAGTAAATGCACTCCTCTTCCTGCTCAGATGTTGAGTCTTTCTGCATGGTTTGATGAACAGTTAAGTAGGAGTCTTCCTCGCCATGAGCCTGTAGCTTCGTGACTCTCTGATTCTTTCTGAAGGGAGCTTCCTTTTGGTAGCCCCTGATGTTGAAGGTATATCAGATGCATTAAATGATGCTTCTGGAGTACCTTTTGTTGAAGGCGGTGGCTTACCTACAGTCTTCGTACTTGCTTTCTGTCTCCCTTTGGCCAGGGACTCCTTTTCAAAACTAGATAGTTGTTCAAAATGGTTCAAATAGCTCTGAGCACTATGGGACTTAACATATAAGGTCATCAGTCCCCTAGACTTAGAACTACTTAAACCTAACTAACCTAAGGACATCACACACATCCATACCCGAGACAGGATTCGAACCTGCGACTGGAGCAGCAGCGCAGTTCCGGACTGAAGCGCTTAGAAACGCTCGGCCACCACGGCCGGCTACTAGAAAATGTCAACACTACTGCATTATTACTCTTGGTGTTGGGTGTGATGGTGGAAGTACAGGAGGTAGGCTACTTTCAAAAGTAGAAACCACTGTTACCTGCATGCCATAAATTCCAATCGACAATGGTCCTGCTGTATCTTATCCGCAATTGCTGTAGACTGCTGAGACGGAAAATCCATAGATGAGGAAACCAGGGGGACACAAGGATAATCCCACATTTTTTGAGACCACTTGCAGCCACTTTGACTTTTGTGGCTCTGCAGCACTCCTGATCCAACAATTACACAACGTCTTTGTCTCTCAAACAATGGAAAGGTGCCATCTGGAAAAAAAATCGTACATCAGTTCGTATAAACTGACGCTAGATTTCGGATACCCAAAACATATTACCACCCAATATTTAGGGGTCATCGCTTACTTCTATTTAGGCACAACCTAACCCTTAAGTGATCTGTGGACAAGTTTTATCGATTAGATAAGAAAGAGCACACTTCAAACTACTGTCCCACATAAAAAACTTTGGAGGTACTTCCTGTCTAGCCTCAGAAAGGACTTCCAGCTGACCTCTGTAGAAAATTTTGATCTTGATCACAATGCAAAAATGGGTGTGGAGCATGAATCATTAACAGCACCGGCGCAAAACAAACAATAGCGTATCACAATTACTTTCGCTATTGGTTGTCACAGCGAGCTACAGAGTGCAGATCCAAGCAAAGGAGATATTCAGCTGTCCAGAATTAGGCAACTACCCGAAATATGGCCACTTTACTGTTTGTTATACGGAACTGCTCGCCCCGAGTTCGTTTTCGGCCTCATGGTAAGCACGCGCACTGATCACCATAGAGTTTTTACAACTTCGTAAACGATGCATGGTTCCATACAAGCTCAAGGCAACTAAGTACGTTACGAGAACTGTCTTCACACGCCTAGACGACAACGAATGAGTGCACGATTGTTTCCTATTTGACGGAAAACACGTATATAAATAACGCGACAGTTAACAATGAAATGGAAATCCTGTTCAGAAATCCAGCAACATAACAAACGCAATCACGCGGCGCTTGAAGACGCAAAAGCATATAAATTAACTTTTAAAATAGAAATATATGTCTGAGGGACACGCATGCATTTTTATTTTGTTAGATTGGCAACAGTGTTTGCGCTATTGACGGGAATGCCCCTGTAGCTCCACACAATTCATCTACATCTACATTTATACTCCGCAAGCCACCCAACGGTGTGTGGCGGAGGGCACTTTACGTGCCACTGTCATTACCTCCCTTTTCTGTTCCAGTCGCGTATGGTTCGCGGGAAGAACGACTGTCTGAAAGCCTCCGTGCGCGTTGGAATCTCTCTAATTTTACAGTCGTGATCTCCTCGGGAGGTATAAGTAGGGGGAAGCAATATATTCGATACCTCATCCAGAAACGCACCCTCTCGAAACCTGGCGAGCAAGCTACACCGCGATGCAGAGCGCCTCTCTTGCAGAGTCTGCCACTTGAGTTTGCTAAACATCTCCGTAACGCTATCACGGTTACCAAATAACCCTGTGACGAAACGCGCCGCTCTTCTTTGGATCTTCTCTATCTCCTCCGTCAACCCGATCGGGTACGGATCCCACACTGATGAGCAATACTCAAGTATAGGTCGAACGAGTGTTTTGTAAGCCACCTCCTTTGTTGATGGACTACATTTTCTAAGGACTCTCCCAATGAATCTCAACCTGGTACCCGCCTTACCAACAATTAATTTTATATGATCATTCCACTTCAAATCGTTCCGCACGCATACTCCCAGATATTTTACAGAAGTAACTGCTACCAGTGTTTGTTCCGCTATCGTATAATCATACAATAAAGGATCCTTCTTTCTATGTATTCGCAATACATTACATTTGTCTATGTTAAGGGTCAGTTGCCACTCCCTGCACCAAGTGCCTATCCGCTGCAGATCTTCCTGCATTTCGCTACAATTTTCTAATGCTGCAACTTCTATGTATACTACAGCATCATCCGCGAAAAGCCTCACGGAACTTCCGACACTATCTACTAGGTCATTTATATATATTGTGAAAAGCAATGGTCCCATAACACTCCCCTGTGGCACGCCAGAGGTTACTTTAACGTCTGCAGACGTCTCTCCACTGATAACAACATGCTGTGTTCCGTTTGCTAAAAACTCTTCAATCCTATCACACAGCTGGTCTGATATTCCGTAGGCTCTTACTTTGTTTATCAGGCGACAGTGCGGAACTGTATCGAACGCCTTCCGGAAGTCAAGGAAAATAGCTTCTACCTGGGAGCCTGTATCTAATATTTTCTGGGTCTCATGAACAGATAAACCGAGTTGGGTCTCACACGATCGCTGTTTCCGGAATCCATGTTGATTCCTACAGAGTAGATTCTGGGTTTCCAAAAACGACATGATACGCGAGCAAAAAATATGTTCTAAAATTCTACAACAGATCGACATCAGAGATATAGGTCTATAGTTTTGCGCATCTGCTCGACGACCCTTCTTGAAGACTGGGACTACCTGTGCTCTTTTCCAATCATTTGGAACCTTCCGTTCCTCTAGAGACTTGTGGTACGAGGCTGTTAGAAGGGGGGCAAGTTCTTTCGCGTACTCTGTGTAGAATCGAATTGGTATCCCGTCAGGTCCAGTGGACTTTCCTCTGTTGAGTGGTTCCAGTTGCTTTTCTATTCCTTGGACACTTATTTCGATGTCAGCCATTTTTTCGTTTGTGCGAGGATTTAGAGAAGGAACTGCAGTGCGGTCTTCCTCTGTGAAACAGCTTTGGAAAAAGGTGTTTAGTATTTCAGCTTTACGCGTGTCATCCTCTGTTTCAATGCCATCATCATCCCGGAGTGTCTGGATATGCTGTTTCGAGCCACTTACTGATTTAACGTAAGACCAGGACCTCCTAGGATTTTCTGTCAAGTCGGTACATAGAATTTTACTTTCGAATTCACTGAACGCTTCACGCATAGCCCTCCTTACGCTAACTTTGAAATCGTTTAGCTTCTGTTTGTCTGGGAGGTTATGGCTGCGTTTACACTTGGAGTGAAGCTCTCTTTGCTTTCGCAGTAGTTTCCTAACTTTGTTGTTGAACCACGGTGGGTTTTTCCCATCCCTCACAGTTTCTTCAGCACGTACCTGTCTAAAACGCATTTTACGATTGCCTTGAACTTTTTCCATAAACACTCAACATTGTCAGTGTCGGTACAGAAATTTTCGTTTTGATCTGTTAGGTAGTTTGAAATCTGCTTTCTATTACTCTTGCTAAACAGATAAACCTTCCTCCCTTTTTTTATATTCCTATTAACTTCCATATTCAGGGATGCTGCAACGGCCTTATGATCACTGATCCCCTGTTCTGCACTAACAGAGTCGAAAAGTTCGGGTCTGTTTGTTATCAGTAGGTCCAAGATGTTATCTCCACGAGTCGGTTCTCTGTTTAATTGCTCGAGGTAATTTTCGGATAGTGCACTCAGTTTAATGTCACTCGATGCTCTGTCCCTACCACCCGTCCTAAACATCTGTGCGTCCCAGTCTATATCTGGTAAATTGAAATCTCCACCTAAGACTATAACATGCTGGGAAAATTTATGTGAAATGATTCCAAATTTTCTCTCAGTTGTTCTGCCACTAATGCTGCTGAGTCGGGAGGTCGGTAAAAGGAGCCAACTATTAACCTAGCTCGGTTGTTGAGTGTAACCTCCGCCCATAATAATTCACAGGAACTATCCACTTGTACTTCGCGACAGGATAAACTACTACCAACAGCTACAAACACGCCACCACCGGTTGCATGCAATCTATCCTTTCTAAACACCGTCTGTGCCTTTGTAAAAATTTCGGCAGAATTTATCTCTGGCTTCAACCAGCTTTCGGTACCTATAACGATTTCAGCTTCGGTGCTTTCTATCAGCGCTTGAAGTTCCAGTACTTTACCAATGCAGCTTCGACAGTTTACAATTACAATAGCGATTGCTGCTTTGCCCCCGCATGTCCTGACTTTGCGCCGCACCCTTTGAGGCTGTTGCCCTTTCTGTACTTGCCCGAGGCCATCTAACCTAAAAAACCGCCCAGTCCACGCCACACAACCCCTGCTACCCGTGTAGCCGCTTACTGCGCGTAGTGGACTCCTGACCTATCCAGTGGAACCCGAAACCCCACCACCCTATGGCGCAAGTCGAGGAATCTGCAGCCCACACGGTCGCAGAACCGTCTCAGCCCCTGATTCAGACCCTCCACTCGGCTCTGTACCAAAGGTCCGCAGTCAGTCCTGTCGACGATGCTGCAGATGGTGAGCTCTGCTTTCATCCCGCTAGCGAGACTGGCAGTCTTCACCAAATCAGATAGCCGCCGGAAGCCAGAGAGGATTTCCTCCGATCAATAGCGACACACGTCATTGGTGCCGACATGAGCGACCACCTGCAGATGGATGCACCCTGTACCCTTCATGACATCCGGAAGGACCCTTTCCACATCTGGAATGACTCCCCCCGGTATGCACACGGAGTGCACATTGGTTTTCTTCCCCTCCCTTGCTGCCATATCCCTAAGGGGTCCCATTACGCGCCTCATTCCTTTGTCAGTCTTGTGGTGTGATTGACTGTCGATGGTGATGGTTATACAAGAAGTAACTGCTGTTTTGTCAGATACCACACTGTCTGTGAGAGACATATTTACAGTAACGCAAGTTTTGTTGCGTGTATATTAAACATGTATTTCCAAAATCTATACTTTTTACTTCTGGTCGGTAGAACTACATGCAGCTAATTGCTTTTTCTTTTAGACATTCTGTTAAGTTACAAGTCCAAGCATTTTTGGAAAATATTTCACAGGTGGGAAAATGGAGCAGGTTCAATCTACATCAAGAAAAAGAAGACAAGCAGAGATTGGATAATCCAAAATTTGTAGAGAGACTTGCAAGGGTGTGGAAAGAAGTAGATGGGGAGGATGTGGATGTAGAGGTTTTATTTTCTGGCGATTTCGATTGCGATCCTTCCTTTTCTCAGAAAAAGCAACCTCCAGGTCTTCCTCTGATGAACAAGATTTCGTTGCAGGCGTTGACTTTTCCTGCACAAGTGAACAGCAAATAACGATATGTCAGTTCTTTTTGTTCACAAAAGCAAAAATGAATTTTGTTGGGAATCAAAACAACCAACTAAAGCTAGACGAGTTTCTCGAGATAACTTAAGCCGACACATAGAATATAACAAGGGCTGTCAAAAATTTAGGAGATAATCCTAAGATAGAAGATATCTGGTCTTTGATATCTGATGACGAACTCATGGAAGTAATTGTGAAAGGGACAAACGTTAAACTGGAACGATACAGAAACAGGACAGAAGTACATCAGCAAAGTAACTACAAGTCTACTGATCCGTACGAAATAAAAGCACTTACAGTGCTTTCTACGCTAACTTCCGTCTGTAAGTCTAAACACGAAGATACAGTATCACTCTTCTGTACTTACTATGTTGGAAGAGCTACACTATTGGTCATTAAAATTGCTACACTAAGAAGAAATGCAGATGATAAACGGGTATTCATTGGACAAATATACTATAGTAGAACTGACATGTGATTACATTTTCACGCAATTTGGGTGCATAGATCCTGAGAAATCAGTACCCAGAACAACTTCCTCTGGCCGTAATAACGGCCTTAATACGCCTGGCCGGCCGGTGTGGCCGTGCGGTTCTAGGCACTTCAGTCCGGAACCGCGTGACCGCTACTGTCGCAGGTTCGAATCCTGCCTCGGGCATGGATGTGTGTGATGTCCTTAGATTATTTAGGTTTCATTAGTTCTACGTTATAGGAGACTTATGACCACTGATGTTAAGTCCCATAGTGCTCAGAGCCATTTGAACCATTTTTTAAATACGCCTGGGCATTGACTCAAACAGAGCTTGGATGGCATTTTCAGGTACAGCTGCCCATGCAGCTTCAACACGATACCACAGTTCATCAAGAGTAGTCACTGGCGTATTGTGACGAGCCAGTTGCTCGGCCACCATTGACCAGACGTTTTCAATTGGTGAGAGATCTGGAGAATGGACTGGCCAGGATAGCAGTCGAACATTTTCGGTATCCCGAAAGGCCCGTACAGGACGTGCAACATGCGGTCGTGCATTATCCCGCTGAAATGTAGGGTTTCACAGGGCTCGAATGAAGGGTAGAGCCACGGGTCGTAAAACATCTGAAATGTGACGTCCACTGTTCAAAGTGCCATCAATGCGAACAAGAGGTGACCGAGACGTGTAACCAATGGCACCCCTTACCATCAGGCCGGGTGATACGCCAGTATGGCGATGACGAGTACACGCTTCCAATGTGCGTTCACCGCGATGTCGCCAAACACGGATGCGGCCATCATGATGCTGTAAACAGAATCTGGATTCATCCGAAAAAATGACGTTTTGCCATTCGTGCACCCAGGTTCGTCGTTGAGTACACCATCGCAGGCGCTCCTGTCTGTGATGGAGCGTCAAGGGTAACCACAGCCATGGTCTCCGAGCTGATAGTCCATGCTGAAGCAAACGTCGTCGAACTGTTCGTGCAGATGGTTGTTGTCTTGCAAACGTCCCCATCTGTTGACTCAGGGATCGAGACGTGGCTGAAAGATCCGTTTCAGCCATGCGGATAAGATGCCTGTCATCTCGACTGCTAGTGATACGAGGCCGTTGGGATCCAGTACGGCGTTCCGTATTACCCTCCTGAACCCATCGATTCCATATTCTGCTAACAGTCATTGGATTTCGACCAACGCGGGCAGCAATGTCATGATACGATAAACCGCAATCGCGATAGGCTACAATCCGACCTTTATCAAAGTCGGAAACGTGATGGTACGCATTTCTCCTCCTTACACGAGGCATCACAACAACGTTTCACCAGGCAACGCCGGTCAACTGCTGTTTGTGTATGAGAAATCGGTTGGAAACTTTCCTCATGTCAGCATGTTGTAGGTGTCGCCACCGGCGCCAACCTTGTGTGAATACTCTGAAAAGCTGATCATTTGCGTATCACAGCATCTTCTTCCTGTCGGTTAAATTTCGCATCTGTAGCACGTCATTTTCGTGGTGTAGCAATTTTAATGGCCAGCAGTGTATATGTAGAGCCACAATGTCAGTGCTTCCAAATCTTGTTACACTGTTTGCGACTTGGTGAACCTGAAACAAGAGAAATACGTTAGAAGGAAGAGAAATCAGCATCAATTTCGAAAATTTTTGCTAAGGTCATCAGTAAATTGTAACGTCCCAACAGAAAAAATCAATGAACCCCTTACAAAGTGTCAAAAACTGTACCCCCTTGGAGAATATACAGGGTGATAATGATTGAACTATATGTAAAAACAATAAATTAGTTACAAACTACGGCGTGCACTCACTTATTCAACATGTAAACATCACAACAGATAATCGGATTTAGGTTATGAGACGTTCGACGTGCCTGTCATCATTGTCGATGATGCAACGCTAACGAAAAGCGAAATTCTGCATGACCGTCTGTCCGAACATCGATGCTGTTGATGTCGTCGTGAATGGCTATTTTCAGCTTACCAATGGTTTTGAGGTTATTGCTGTACACCTTGTCCTTAATATAGCCCCACAAAAAGGAGTCGAATGTGTTCAGATCTGGAGAATTTGGCGGCCAATCGAGGCCCATGCCAATGGCCACTGGCTGTCTCAGAGCCAGAATGCGGTCCCCCAGAGTGCTCCTCCAGGACATCAAACGCTCTCCTGCTTCGATGGGTTCGAGCTCCGTCTTGCATGAACCACATCTTGTCGAAATCAGGGTTACTCGGGATAATGCGGATGAAATCATCTTTCAAAACCTTCACATACTGTATGGTAGTCACCGTGCCATCAAGGAATATCGCACCGATTATTCCATGACTGTACGATGCACGCCACACAGTCACCCATTGAGGGTGAAGAGACTTCTCGATCGCGAATGGGGATCCTCAGTCCCCCAAATGCGCCAGTTTTGCTTATTGACGAACCCATCCAAATGAAAGTGGGCTTCGTCACTAAACCAAACCATATTCACAACACTAATTTCCATCATGCCCCGCGACCTACCGTGCAGTTTGAACGTCCTAATGCAAACCATTCAGAAGTTATGACGATTTTATTTCATATAGATCAATAATTCTCACCCTGTAGTTGCTTAGATTAAATGTTCGGACTATTTCGTGGCAGATATGGCTTCATAGTGTATTTGCCCAAAAAGCCCGCCAAGTATGGAATAAAAATCTTGTGTCTGATAGATGCCCGCACATCATACTTACACAATGCGTACATACATACTGGTAAGGGTTCTGATGGTGATGGACTGAGCACTGAAGAAAGAAAACTTGGTGTTATTACACAGTCACTTCTTCGATTAGTGCAGCCAATGGTAAATAGTAACATAAATGTAACTACTGACGGTTAGAACTGGTTAGAGAACTTCAGAGCAAGAGGTACACTAAATGCTATTGGCACTGGCATTCGAGACAAGACAGTGTCGAGTAGAGACTCCTGAGGAAAGCTAGCCCACGTGTACTAGCAAGAAGGACTCCAAAATAAGCCGGTCGCTGTGGCCGAGCGGTTCTAGGCGCTTCAGCCCGGAACTGCGCTGCTGCTACGGTCGCAGGTTCGAATCCTGCCTCGGGCGTGGATGTGTGTGATGTCCTTAGGTTAGTTAGGTTTACGTAGTTCTAAGTCTAGGGGACTGATGACCTCAGAAGTTAAGTCCCATAGTGCTTAGAGCCATTTTAACCATTTGAACTCCACAATAAACGCGCCAAGGAGATCTGATACTCTATTCGCAGTGGTGAGGCTTGAGGATGGCGGTAATGTGCCGCCGAAACTAGTCGTGTGAGACAATAAAGACATTCTCAAGATACGGCTGTGGTGGTACTTTTTTTTTTTACTCATATACAGGGTGTTACAAAAAGGTACGGCCAAACTTTCAGGAAACATTCCTCACACACAAATAAAGAAAAGATGTTATGTGGACATGTGTCCGGAAACGCTTAATTTCCATTTTAGAGCTCATTTTAGTTTCGTCAGTAAGTACTGTACTTCCTCGATTCACCACCATGATTTCATACGGGATACTCTACCTGTGCTGCTAGAACATGTGCCTTTACAAGTACGACACAACATGTGGTTCATGCACGATGGAGCTCCTGCACATAACAGTCGAAGTGTTAGTACGCTTCTCAACAACAGATTCGATGACCGATGGATTGGTAGAAGCGGACCAATTCCATGGCCTCCACGCTCTTCTGACCTCAATTCCCTTGACTTTCATTTATGGGGGCATTTGAAAGGTCTTGTCTACGCAACCCCGGTACTAAATGTAGAGACTCTTCATGCTCGTATTGTGGACGGCTGTGATTCCATGCGACGGAGAGTGGATGCATGTATCCTCGCTAACGAACATTTTGATCATTTCCTGTAACAAAGTGTTTGAAGTCACGTTGGTACGTTCTGTTGCTGTGTGTTTCCAATCCATGACTAATGTGATTTGAGGAGAAGTAATAAAATGAGCTCTAACATGTAAAGTAAGCGTTTCCGGACACATGTCCACAGAACATATTTTCTTTTTTGTGTGTGAGGAATGTTTCCTGAAAGTTTGGCCGTACCTTTTTGTAACACCCTGTATATAATCAACTGAAGTCCATCGTCCATGCGATAGGATGGACATCAATAAATAAATAGGAAGTGCAGGGCCGCTAAGGGTAAATGGCTGCATGAAAAATGTGATGAAACGAAAAATGAGTAACTGTCGGAAATACTGACTGGGCATTAGCAAAGTCAAAACAACCTTCTGTGAAATGAAAAGCAAGAGTGGTAACATTAAGAGTGCAATGGGAATTCCACTGTTAAATGCATAAATGCAGAGGAGAGAACGGATAGGTGAAAAGAGTGTATTGAAGGCCTCTATGAGGGCAGGATGCGGATGATGAGCTTGTGGAAGAGAAACAAGAGTCGATAGGGATCAGACAGGGGATCCAATATTAGAATCAGGATTTAAAAGAGCTTTGGATGACTGAAGATCAAATAAGACTGAAGGGATGGATAACATTCCATCAGAATTTATAAAATCATTGGGGGAAAGACTATTCATGTTGGTGTGCAGAATGTATGAGAATGGCGATGTACCATCAGACTTTCAGAAAAATATCATCTTCACATTTCCGAAGATTGCAAGAGCCGACAAGTGCGAAAATTACTGCACTGCCAGCTTAACAGCTCAAGCATCCGACTTCCTGACAAGAATAATATACAGAAGAATGGAAATTGAGGATCTGTTAGATGACGATCAGTTTGGCTTTAGGAAAGGTAAAGGCACCACAGAGGCAGCTCTGAATTTTCGCTTGATAATGAATCCAAGACTGAAGAAAAATCAAGACCAGTTCATAGTATTTGTCGACCTGGAAAAAGCGTTCGATAATGTCAAATGATTCAAGATGTTCCAAATTCTGAGAAAAGTAGGGATAAGCTACAACGAAAGACAGGTAATCATCAAAATATGCAAGAAACAAGAGAAAACAGTAAGACTGGTAGGCCAAGAACGAAGTGCTCGGATTAAAAAGAACGTAAGACATGGATGTACTCTTTCGCACCTACTGTTCAATCTATACATTTAAGAAGCAATGAAAGAAATAAAAGAAACGTTCAGGGATTAAAATTTAAGGCGAAAAGATTTCAGTGATAAAATTGGCTGATGGCATTGCTATCCTCAGTGAAAGTGAAGGAGAACTACAGGATCTTTTGATCTGAATGAACAGTTTAATGAGTGTAAAATATGGATTGAGAGTAAACGGAAGAGAGACAAAAATAATGAGAAGTAGAATAAATGAAAACAGCGAGAAACTTAATATCAAAACTGACGATCACGAAGTAGATGAACTTAGGGAATTCTGCTAGCTAGGCAGCAAAATGACCCGTGACGGACAGAGCAAGGAGGACATCAAAATCAAAAAAATGTGTGTGAAATCTTATGCGACTTAACTGCTAAGGTCATCAGGCCCTAAGCTTACACACTACTTAACCTGAATTATCCTAAGGACAAACACACACACCCATGCCCGAGGGAGGACTCGAACCTCCGCCGGGACCAACCGCACATTCCATGACTACAGCGCCTGAGACCGCACGGCTAATCCCGCGCGGCATCAAAATCAGACCTAGCACTAGCAAGAAGGTCATTCCTGGTCAAGAGAAGTCAACAACGTACGTTAGGAGCACAGCATTGTACGGTAGTAAGAAAACCGGTACAGAAGAGAATCTAAGCATTTGAGATGTGGTGCTACAGAAGAACGTTGAAAATTAGGTGGATTGATACGGTAAGGAACGAGAAGGTTCTCCGCAAAATCGGGGAGGAAACGAATATATGGAAAACACTGACAAGAAGAAGGGACAGGATGACAGGACATCTTTAAGACATTATGGAATAAAGTCCATGGTACTAGAGCAGAAATGACGCAACTTAGCGAGAAGAATCGTTCAATCAGAGCGACCAGCGCTCAAGAGAGAAAAACTTCAGAGGAAGACAGAGATTGGAATACATCCAGCAAATAATTGAGGACGTAGATCGCAAATGCTACTCTGACAATGAGATGAAGAGTTTGGCACAGGAAAGAAATCGTGACGGACCACATCAAACCAGCCAAAAGACTAAATGTTGTTGTTGTGGTCTTCACTCCTGAGACTGGTTTGATGCAGCTCTCCATGCTACTCTATCCTGTGCAAGCTTCTTCATCTCCCAGTACCTACTGCAACCTACATCGTTCTGAATCTGCTTAGTGTATTGACCTCTTGGTCTCCCTCTACGATTTTTACCCTCCACGCTGCCCTCCAATGTTAAATTTGTGATCCCTTGATGCCTCAAAACATGTCCTACCAACCGATCCCTTCTTTTAGTCAAGTTGTGCCACAAACTTCTCTTCTCCCCAATCCTATTCAATACCTCCTCATTAGTTACGTGATCTACCCACCTTATCTTCAGCATTCTTCTGTAGCACCACATTTCGAAAGCTTCTATTCTCTTCTTGTCCAAACTGGTTACCGTCCATGTATCACTTCCATACATGGCTACACTCCATACAAATACTTTCAGAAACGACTTCCTGACACTTAAATCTATACTCGATGTTAACAAATTTCTCTTCTTCAGAAACGATTTCCTTGCCATTGCCAGTCTACATTTTATATCCTCTCTACTTCGACCATCATCAGTTATTTTACTCCCTAAATAGCAAAACTCCTTTACTACTTTAAGTGTCTCATTTCCTAATCTAATCCCCTCAGCATCACCCGATTTAATTTGACTACATTCCATTATCCTCGTTTTGCTTTTGTTGATGTTCATCTTATATCCTCCTTTCAAGACATTGTCCATTCCGTTCAACTGCTCTTCCAAGTCCTTTGCTGTCTCTGACAGAATTACAATGTCATCGGCAAACCTCAAAGTTTTTACTTCTTCTCCATGAATTTTAATACCTACCCCGAATTTTTCTTTTGTTTCCTTTACTGCTTGCTCAATATACAGATTGAATAACATCGGGGAGAGGCTACAACCCTGTCTCACTTCTTTCCCAACCACTGCTTCCCTTTCATGCCCCTCGACTCTTATAACTGCCATCTGGTTTCTGTACAAATTGTAAATAGCCTTTCGCTCCCTGTATTTTACCCCTGCCACCTTCAGAATTTGAAAGAGAGTATTCCAGTTAACGTTGTCAAAAGCTTTCTCTAAGTCTACAAATGCTAGAAACGTAGGTTTGCTTTTTCTTAATCTTTCTTCTAAGATAAGTCGTAAGGTTAGTATTGCCTCACGTGTTCCAACATTTCTACGGAATCCAAACTGATCCTCCCCGAGGTCCGCTTCTACCAGTTTTTCCATTCGTCTGTAAAGAATTCGCGTTAGTATTTTGCAGCTGTGACTTATTAAACTGATAGTTCTGTAATTTTCACATCTGTCAACACCTGCTTTCTTCGGGATTGGAATTATTATATTCTTCTTGAATTCTGTGGGTATTTCGCCTGTCTCATACATCTTTCTCACCAGATGGTAGAGTTTTGTCATGACTGGCTCTCCCAAGGCCATCAGTAGTTCTAATGGAATGTTGTCTACTCCCGGGGCCTTGTTTCGACTCATGTCTTTCAGTGCTCTGTCAAACTCTTCACGCAGTATCTTATCTCCCATTTCGTCTTCATCTACATCCTCTTCCATTTCCATAATATTGTCCTCAAGTACATCGCCCTTGTATAAACCCTCTATATACTCCTTCCACCTTTCTGCCTTCCCTTCTTTGCTTAGAACTGGGTTGCCATCTGAGCTCTTGATATTCATACAAGTCGTTCTCTTATCTCCAAAGGTCTCTTTAATTTTCCTGTAGGCAGTATCTATCTTACCCCTAGTGAGACAATCCTCTACATCCTTACATTTGTCCTCTAGCCATGCCTGTTTAGCCATTTTGCACTTCCTGTCAATCTCATTTTTGAGACGTTTGTATTCCTTTTCGCCTGCTTCATTTACTGCATTTTTATATTTTCTCCTTTCATCAATTAAATTCAATACTTCTTCTGATACCCAAGGATTTCTATTAGCCCTCGTCTTTTTACCTACTTGATCCTCTGCTGCCTTCACTACTTCATCCCTCAGAGCTACCCATTCTTCTTCTACTGTATTTCTTTCCCCCATTCCTGTCAATTGTTCCCTTATGCTCTCCCTGAAACTCTGTACAACCTCTGGTTCTTTCGGTTTATCCAAGTCCCATCTCCTTAAATTCCCGCCTTTTTGCAGTTTCTTCAGTTTCAATCTGCAGTTCATAACCAATAGATTGTGGTCAGAATCCACATCTGCCCCTGGAAATGTCTTACAATTTAAAACCTGGTTCCTAAATCTCTGTCTTACCATTATGTAATCTATCTGATATCTTTTAGTATCTCCAGGATTCTTCCAGGTATACAACCTTCTTTTATGATTCTTGAACCAAGTGTTAGCTATGATTAAGTTATGCTCTGTGCAAAATTCTACAAGGCGGCTTCCTCTTTCATTTCTTCCCCCCAATCCATATTCACCTACTATGTTTCCTTCTCTCCCTTTTCCTACTGACGAATTCCAGTCACCCATGACTATTAAATTTTCGTCTCCCTTCACTACCTGAATAATTTCTTTTATCTCGTCATACATTTCTTCAATTTCTTGGTCATCTGCAGAGCTAGTTGGCATATAAACTTGTACTACTGTAGTAGGCATGGGCTTTGTGTCTATCTTGGCCACAATAATGCGTTCACAATGCTGTTTGTATTAGCTAACCCGCACTCCTATTTTTTTTATTCATTATTAAACCTACTCCTGCATTACCCTTATTTGATTTTGTATTTATAACCCTGTAGTCACCTGACCAAAAGTCTTGTTCCTCCTGCCACCGAACTTCACTAATTCCCACTATATCTAACTTTAACCTATCCATTTCCCTTTTTAAATTTTCTAACCTACCTGCCAGTTTTCTTTCTCGTGATAACGACGTCCTCTTGAGTAGTCCCCGCCCGGAGATCCGAATAGGGGACTATTTTACCTCCGGAATATTTTACCCAAGAGGACGCCATCATCATTTAATCATACAGTAAAGCTGCATGTCCTCGGGAAAAATTACGGCTGTAGTTTCCCCTTGCTTTCAGCCGTTCGCAGTACCAGCACAGGAAGGTCGTTTTGGTTAATGTTACAAGGCCAGATCAGTCAATCATCCAGACTGTTGCCCCTGCAACTACTGAAAAGGCTGCTGCCCCTCTTCAGGAACCACATGTTTGTCTGGCCTCTCAACAGATACCCGTCCGTTGTGGTTGCACCTACGGTACGGCCATCTGTATCGCTGAGGCACGCAAGCCTCCCCACCAATGGCAAGGTCCATGGTTCATGGGAAAAAAACAAAAAGTAAGAAATATTGGGAGAGAGAGAGAGAGAGAGAGAGAGAGAGAGAAAACAGCTGAGCTACACTCCTGGAAATTGAAATAAGAACACCGTGAATTCATTGTCCCAGGAAGGGGAAACTTTATTGACACATTCCTGGGGTCAGATACATCACATGATCACACTGACAGAACCACAGGCACATAGACACAGGCAACAGAGCATGCACAATGTCGGCACTAGTACAGTGTATATCCACCTTTCGCAGCAGTGCAGGCTGCTATTCTCCCATAGAGACGATCGTAGAGATGCTGGATGTAGTCCTGTGGAACGGCTTGCCATGCCATTTCCACCTGGCGCCTCAGTTGGACCAGCGTTCGTGCTGGACGTGCAGACCGCGTGAGACGACGCTTCATCCAGTCCCAAACATGCTCAATGAGGGACAGATCCGGAGATCTTGCTGGCCAGGGTAGTTGACTTACACCTTCTAGAGCACGTTGGGTGGCACGGGATACATGCGGACGTGCATTGTCCTGTTTGAACAGCAAGTTCCCTTGCCGGTCTAGGAATGGTAGAACGATGGGTTCGATGACGGTTTGGATGTACCGTGCACTGTTCAGTGTCCCCTCAACGATCACCAGTGGTGTACGGCCAGTGTAGGAGATCGCCCCCCACACCATGATGCCGGGTGTTGGCCCTGTGTGCCTCGGTCGTATGCAGTCCTGATTGTAGCGCTCACCTGCACGGCGCCAAACACGCATACGACCATCATTGGCACCAAGGCAGAAGCGACTCTCATCGCTGAAGACGACACGTCTCCATTCGTCCCTCTATTCACGCCTGTCGCGACACCACTGGAGGCGGGCTGCACGATGTTGGGGCGTGAGCGGAAGACGGCCTAACGGTGTGCGGTACCGTAGCCCAGCTTCATGGAGACGGTTGCGAATGGTCCTCGCCGATACCCCAGGAGCAACAGTGTCCCTAATTTGCTGGGAAGTGGCGGTGCGGTCCCCTACGGCACTGCGTAGGATCCTACGGTCTTGGCGTGCATCCGTGCGTCGCTGCGGTCCGGTCCCAGGTCGACGGGCACGTGCACCTTCCGCCGACCACTGGCGACAACATCGATGTACTGTGGAGACCTCACGCCCCACGTGTTGAGCAATTCGGCGGTACGTCCACCCGGCCTCCCGCATGCCCACTATACGCCCTCGCTCAAAGTCCGTCAACTGCACATACGGTTCACGTCCACGCTGTCGCGGCATGCTACCAGTGTTAAAGACTGCGATGGAGCTCCGTATGCCACGGCAAACTGGCTGACACTGACGGCGGCGGTGCACAAATGCTGCGCAGCTAGCGCCATTCGACGGCCAACACCGCGGTTCCTGGTGTGTCCGCTGTGCCGTGCGTGTGATCATTGCTTGTACAGCCCTCTCGCAGTGTCCGGAGCAAGTATGGTGGGTCTGACACACCGGTGTCAATGTGTTCTTTTTTCCATTTCCAGGAGTGTATTTAAAAAATGTTACAAAAAAAATACTCAATAGAAAGGCCGTGTACACCGCCACCCAGACCAAATACAATCATACCACTAAACGACAGCAGTGGCACCTTGACGGCAATGATAACTCTAGTTCGAATGCTTGGGGGAATCAGGTGAAGCTGCGAGCAGTGAGGCTAATGGATGGTGGACTTCACGTGTATAGTGTGCGCCAAGTACAGAATTTCAGTTGGACGGACAGGTGAACAGAGTTTGCGGACAGCCGAAGCGGTTAAGATGACGACGGCCGCTCACGTAAAGCGCGAGAAATAGCGAGAAACCTAGGTTGGAGTCCCGATCCGGCACAAATATTTACTTGCAGCAGAGCTCTGTATTTTTCTTTAATCATGTACAACTAATTTGAATTATATTAGGCATAGAGAAACATACAATCTTATAAATACAGCAAAAGCTGGCCAGAAATGCATAACTCGATGACCCCCTTCCCAGAGCTGCCTCCTTTACATCTACCTCTATAACAATATCTATTTCTACATCGATACGCTGAGAGAATAAATAGAAGTAATTATTGAGAGCAAGCACAGCTTTATTCGTCCGAAGTAATTTCTGAAAACCAAAATCGGGATGACCAGACGGCGAGTAGAACCCTGCTACTATCGAATGTGAGTCCATTTTGTAACTGTTGCGCTACATTACTTTGTGAACTAAACGATAAAAAGTATCCGGACACCCCTACGTAGCGCGGACTGACCGCCAACTGTTCAAATGGCTCTGAGCACTATGGGACTTAACTTCTGAGGTCATCAGTCCCCAGAACTTAGAACTACTTAAATCTAACTAACCTAAGGACATCACACACATCCATGCCCGAGGCAGGTTTCGAACCTGCAACCGTTGCGGTCGCGGGGTTCCAGACTGAAGCTCCTAGAACCGCTCGGCCACCACGGCCGGCCCGCCAACTGTCACGAGAGGCGGCCGTATCAATATAAGAGAAGGCGGGAATAATTGCGCTGTCAGTATAAGAGAAGTAACAACAGCTTGTGTCTGTCAGGAGAGCTGAATGACTTCGAACCTGGATCAATCATTGAGTAAAAAATCATTGAGTAACAAATCCATCAGAGAAGTTTCATCCATTCTAAAGTTCCCAAGTCGACTGCTGAGCTGTTATAAGAAACCGCGTGGAATCAGCGGAAGGAATCACTTTTGAGTCGCACAGTGCTACCAGCAGTCCATCTACCATGCATAGGAAGTTAAAAATAATGGAATACAATGGTATTTCAGATCCTCAAAGGCTACAGACTCCTGTAGTCTACGCTACACGTCGCTTGAGGTGGTGTAAAGAGCGAAGCACTGGACAGTGGATGACTGGAAAAGAGTGATTTGGAAAGATAAGTCACGCTATATCCTGTGGCAATTCGATGAAAGGATTTGGGTGTGGTGAACGCCTGGAGAATGTTATCTGCCATCATTTGTAGTGCGAACAATGAAGTATAGAGAAGGCGGTGTTACGGTATGGCGGGGTTTGTCGTGGTTAGGCTGTGGTTCCCTTGTTCTGCTTAAGAAAAAGCTAGATGCTGGAGGATATGGACACGGTTTGCTCTGAGTTCAGTAAAGGAACAGTTAGGAGACGATGTTTTTTGTATCGGCATGACAATGCACCCTATCACTAAGCAGCATCTGTGAACCAGTGGTTTGTGGATAATAACATTCCTGAAATGGAATGGCTTGCCAAAGGTCGCGACCAGAACCCAATGGAACACCTTTGGGATGAGTTACAACGTCGACTACGCTCCAGACTCCAGGGTCCAACATTATTACTTAAGCATATCTGGTTTCAGCTCATGAGGAAGAACGGGCTAACATTCCTCCACAGACTTTCAGACTCTTAAGTGGCCCCACCAGAGTTCAACCGGTCATACAGGCGATGGGCAGACGCATCCCATATTAATGCCCAGCAATATGTTTCCAGATACTTTCGATCAGACAGTGCACATTTCAGGTGTATCAAAAACACATGGGCAAACTTCAAGGATAGAATTCTCACGAAACGTCCAAAGAAAATGTATTAGGTAAGTATACGTCCAGAAATTACAACGGTTGTACAACGTTCATTTAAAAAAATTATATATGTATTTTTTTCACGTCCTGTTGCTCTTTTTTTTATTGTTATTATTAACGCAGGATCTCTAGTTTCGATCTCCTTGAATCGTCTTCAGAACTGTGTATTTGCGTCAGCAACCCGTCGTATATCGAAACTACGCAGCAGTGTCTTGTTACGTGTAGTTGCCATACAGATGCGATTTTGATATATAGTTCCGGTACAAACACGCCGGGCTGTTGATGAAACTACAAAGATCTGAAGATGATTCAGTGAGATCATTATTATTAACGCTGGATCTCTAGTTTCGATCTCCTTGAATCGTCTTCAGAGCTGTGTATTTGCGTCAGCAACCCGTCGTATATCGAAACTACGCAGCAGTGTCTTGTTACGTGTAGTTGCCATACAGATGCGATTTTGATATATAGTTCCGGTACAAACACGCCGGGCTGTTGATGAAACTACAAAGATCTGAAGATGATTCAGTGAGATCATTATTATTAACGCAGGATCTCTAGTTTCGATCTCCTTGAATCGTCTTCAGAACTGTGTATTTGCGTCAGCAACCCGTCGTATATCGAAACTACGCAGCAGTGTCTTGTTACGTGTAGTTGCCATACAGATGCGATTTTGATATATAGTTCCGGTACAAACACGCTGGGCTGTTGATGAAACTACAAAGATCTGAAGATGATTCAGTGAGATCGAAACTAGCCATACTGTATTAAAAAGCTGCAACTGAGTCTGAAAAATAATCGATATATAAAAAAATATTGTAATTTCGAATACAGTTGCTGATTTCTCTCGCGACGAATATGTCGGCTACAGTGGTTCATTTCTTACTTACGGATGTTAAGTGACAGGAATTATTCTCAGTGCCACTAACTTGTAGAACCTCATGCAAAATATTCAAAATATCATCATTCTGGTTTTATGCACCTGTAACACGTGCCGTCGCACACTTTATGAACACTCACACGGCATCGAAAATTTTCTCAGGTGTCTACGACA
Organism: Schistocerca piceifrons; assembly: GCF_021461385.2. Taxonomy (NCBI): domain Eukaryota; kingdom Metazoa; phylum Arthropoda; class Insecta; order Orthoptera; family Acrididae; genus Schistocerca; species Schistocerca piceifrons. The sequence continues at coordinate 1,084,455,518 of NC_060138.1, forward strand.
TGTCGCTAAGGCCTCTCTACGTACGAAGGGTCGGTTGTATAAATTAGTTCTGCTATAGGTTCCGAGGAAGAAAGATCAGACGAACAAACTGAGGTCGAATGTGCAGTTCATGGAACAGCTCCTCCCCTAAATACTTACCGACTGACAGGACAAATTTTGTAATCGGAAGATACTTCACAAAAACAACGTTTCAGCCGGCATGAACTTTCATTTTTATAAATACAAAACAAAATACAAACATGTTTTTTGTTTTTAAATATGTGAGGATAATAGACCGTGATGGACAGCAGCTGTATACATAATTCAGCGATCTGTATTTTCAGTTTAAAAATTAGTGTATTTGCTAATGTCTCCTAACGTCTGGCTTGGCACACACAGGAGAAAATATGGTATTTTAGTTGCACGGGAGACAAAAAAATTTTAAATGTTTATTTTCGGCGTTATCGCAAGATATTGCACTGTGATGTGGTTCAAGCTGTGGCCACTAGATGGCACTGAAGTAACATCTGGGATTCGGTTCTATGTACGTAAGCTCTTCTTACCGTTCATATTTGTGCACAATGTGTATATTTACGTTTAACAATGAAATATAAACTTACAGTTACTTCTCGTCATGATAAAAAAACAAACTAAAATTGCACCTATTCATAACATGTTTATAGTTTTCATCTTTATGTATTTAAAAAATAACAAAAATATATTTTTTTATTGTAGTTATAGACCTTAAGAGGTCGATGTCGGGTGAAACTATTTCTTTAATAGCTTAAGATGGCGTCAGTTCATTAACATTGATGTGATGCACTCTACTTTGATAGAGAGGCTACTACTTCCCAGTTGAGAACAGTTGAAAATGGCCTAAGGATGAAACTCGATCATGGAGAAATTTTGGTGCAATTGTGATCCTGTTCAGTAGAAATAACAATTTTAAACAATATATCCATTTGTCATATAGATCTCTGCTAAAGTGTTTCGGACGATGCTGCAGTCACTACATGTGTCTTGACATATTTTGTAGTAAGGCTAGAAGAGATCTTTAACGGTTTGGCTTTTATCGGTAATGTAACATAACTTGGAATAATAGGTAAAAAACCAGAAATTTCCGAACGTAGGGTATGTTTATCTTGCATTTTACATCATTTTGGAGGGAGGAATTTGTTGCCGAATTTAATTCATGTACTTACGCTCCCTCTATATCCCATGTGCTCATGTAATGTACATACTCTCTTTAGCTGACTACGAAATCTGTCTATTGTTTGCTGAAATAAATGCTGAAAGTCTTGTGTATGCTGACCAATGTATCAGCTAACAGTCATTAATCTGGTTCGTGGATTTAATTCGCATCTGGCGAACTTGTTTGTGCCAACAGCGTTTGCGTTGCCCATTAGCCTGTCCAGACAGCTAGTCAACGAAGTTATCCTTGGGTGTCCATTGTGGTTGGTCTCAAGTCCGTGTCACGTATTGCGGAAGACCTTTAAATATCGCCCGCATTTGCTCGAGCTATTGTTTAGCATGAGAAACAGTATTGTTACTTTAAGTCGTTCGATTAAATGTTACTGACTGATGCGTGGTTTAATGTCACGTGTTCTGTCTGCCTGTGACTGGCAAGAGTTACATTGCCGTTTACCTTGAACAGAGTGGGATGCTGTGCTGAGCCGCGATGTTTATTTCCTTGTTTTTCTCTGCTCCTACGCAGTACTGCCTGTCTCGTTCCAGGCTTCTGGAAACTTTCAGCTTTGTAGATAATAAATCTGCTGGTTTTTCTAGAGACCTGAAGCATGTGACACCTGCGCATTCGTGTTTCTTCGAAGAAGCACTGTCAATAGCAACACCTGCACTTTTTCCATTACTTTTGTCCAAATCATAATTTTCGTGGGAGATGTGCTGCCGGCCGTGGTGGCGAAGCGGTTCTAGGCGCTTCAGTACGGAACCGCGCCACTACTATGGTCGCAGGTTCGAATCCTGCCTCGGGCATGGATGTGTGTGATGTCCTTAGGTTAGTTAGGTTTAAGTAGTTCTAAGTTCTAGGGGACTGATGACCTCAGATGTTAAGTCCCATAGTGCTCAGAGCCATTTTTTGAAGATGTGCTGCTAACCAGTAGCGGCTGGTCCAAAAACTTACCATTGTGCTAAAATGTGGTGGCCTACTGCCTCCTGACTTACTAATGTAGTAATAGTAACTAAATTAAACGTGTTAACTTTACGTATGTGAACTGAACTGTTTAAATATATTTAAATTTTATAATTAATCGTTGAATATTGCGGTGACTTAAAAACAAAAAAATTGCAGCAGGAGGCTGCAAGAAGGAATGAAGAAAATAAAAGAAAGATTCAGGAATGGAATTAAAATTCAAGGTGAAAGGACATCAATGATACGATTCGTGATCCTGAGTGAAACTGAAGGAGATTACATGATATGCTGATTGGAATGAACGATCTAATGACTACAGAATATGGACTGAGAGTAAACTGAAGAAAGATTAAAGTAATGAGAAGTAGCAGAAATAAGAACAGCGGGAAACTTAACATCAGGACTGATGGTCACGAAGTAGATGAAGTTAAGGAATTCTGTTACCTAGGCAGCAAAATAACCAATGACGGACGGAGCAAGGAGGACATCAAAAGCAGACTAACACATTGCAAAAAGGGCATTCCTGGCCAAGAGATGTCTATTAGTATCAAACATAACTCTTAATTTAAGGGAAAAATTCTGAGAATGTGCTTCTCGAGCACAGCATTATATGTTGTTGAAACATGGACAGTGGGAGAAGCGGAACACAAGAGAATTGAAGCATTTGAGATGTGGTGCTACAGGCGAATGTTGTAAATTAAGTGGACTGATAAGATACGAAATGAGGAGGTTCTACACAGAATCGGAGAGGAAAGTAATATATGGAAAACACTGACAAGCAGAAGGGACAGGATGATAGGACATCTGTTAAGATATCAGGGAATGACTTCCGTGGTCCTAGAGGAAACTGTAGAGGGCAAAAACTGTCGAGGAAGACAGAGATTGGAATACATGCAGCAAATAAGTGAGGACTTAGGCTGCAAGTGCTACTCTGAGATGAAGAGGTTCGCACAGGAGAGGAATTCGTGTCAGGCCGCATCAAACCAGTCAAAAGACTGATGACTCAAAAACAAATGGCCCAGTCAGGCGAAATACCTAGGAACTTGAAAGGGGCATCAGCCTCCTTCTGCCCAAGTAATTTTACTTTATCTATAGTTTCTAAGAACAGAATCAATGGCCTTTTGGAAATCAACAAACATCTTCTAAATTCAGTAATCTGTTGCAGAGAATTGACTTCAGATTAACTTCAAATGCCTCTGAGCACTATGGGACTTCACATCTGAGGTCATCAGTCCCCTAGAACTTAGAACTACTTAAACCTAACTAACCTAAGGACATCAAACACATCCATGCCCAAGGCAGGATTCGAACCTGCGACCGTAGCGGCTGCGCGGTTCCAGACTGAAGCGCCTAGAACCGCTCGGTCACACCGGCTGGCTCAGATTAACTGCTTGTTTAGAACACGATCAGCTCTTCCTAAAACCACCTCGACGCTCACCTCAGTCCGGAACCGCGCGACTGCTACGGTCGCAGGTTCGAATCCGGCCTCGGGCATGGATGTGTGTGATGTCCTTAGGTTAGTTAGGTTTAAGTAGTTCTAAGTTCTAGGGGACTGATGACCACAGATGTTAAGTCCCATAGTGCTCAGAGCCCTTTTAACATTTTGACGCTCAACTAAATTACTCTCCTGTGTTGTTTCTACTGTTTTTAAAATAATCTTGGAAAATATGTTATTATGCTGCTGGTTGCAAAGAAACTCCTCTGTAGTTGTTAACATCTTATTTACTAGCTTTCATATATGTTAGTGGATGCATCAAGGCGGTCCACTCTCCTGCGAGTTCTTCTGTTTTCCAGATTTTCTCAAAGGCTAATTTTGGCTCATTTTTTCATTTTTGGTAGAGACCTCTTCAAAAGTTCTGCTATAATAGGGTCTTCTCCACTAGCTTTATAAGATTTTAATAATTTCTTCAATTTCTTCTTGTGGAATGTTTAACAATTCGATCTTATGCATTAGTTTTGGACAATTAAGAAGGTAGGAGACGAGGTCCTGGCAGAAGTATGGCTGTGAGGAAGGGGCGTGAATCGTGCTTGGGTAGCTCAGTTGGCGCCGGCACGGTAGCTCAGGGTGTTCGGTCAGAGGGCTGCTCGCCCTCTGTAATAAAAAACTGAGTAAAGGAATCAACGATCAACTTGAACGGGTGTCTTGTGACGTCCGCCCAGACCAAACGCAACGAAAAATACCGAACAAAAAGCAAAAGGAAAAGAAAGATGGTAGATCGCTTGCCCGCGAAAGGCAAAGGTCCCGAGTTCGACTCTCGGCCCAGCACACAGTTTTAATCTGCCAGGAAGTTTCAATTAAGAAGGTGATCCAAATATTTTGCAGTTATTTCGAAATTTTGACTGTTGCGTAAGACAAATTGAGCCTCGTCCCACGTCCCTCTGTTGTCACATTTACGTTTGAAAGGTAGATCTACCTAGCCCCTTAAATCTCGGGTTCTCCTCCAAAGGTTTATTGGAAAAGGGCGTTTGTAGCAGATCACGTTCAGACAACACTTTCGTTATGAATATTCTTGTATAATAGCTTCTTTTACCACATCTAGCCTATAGACTTTTCACTTAGAAAGATAATATTCGTAGCTTTATTGAACATATTAATTTTATGTACAAATTGAACTGTTTAAATATATATAAATTTTGTAACTAAAAGTTTAACATCGTGAGGAATAAAAAAATTAAGAAATGTTTAGTAACAGTGGACATCGAACCCAAGAAGATGAATTGCCCGTCTGTGCACTTGACCGCTTTTTTTTTTTTTTTTTTTTTTTCAGTCGGTGACGTACGTCACATGACGGCGGTTCACGTTTATCGTAGGGCCTTTCCTCAGTTATTTTACTACAGAGGTCTGCGAGCCGTCTACCCGAACATGGTGAGCTACCGTGTTGGCACGATTTGGCCAGACCGCCGTTACAGCGAGTCCTCAGAATCCTTCATATTCTACTTGAACAGTACCGTACGCGCAATTTCAAAGAAAAATAATGACCTGATGCTGTGAGCCAAGTAGCACTCGTAGTGTTGGAAGAGAGCACGTCACATTAGTTCACACGCAGTCGAAAACAGATAGCTGCGTCCCATATTCGTGTTGATCCTAGCGCGGATAATCATCATTTCAGCACTTGACACTAGTGTCTAATCATCACGTACAGAGCGCTTCAAAACATGTCTCCATCTATTTTATTTGTATACCAGCATATATTCGAAGAGAAACGGCGAAGGTTTAGTGCGATTTCCAGGTCAAATTCAAAAATAAAAGGTATGATTTTAATGCGATATTTACAGTGTGCTGTAGCACATTAGCACGTGATAACCGGCTCCCACTGATGCTAACGATTAAAACTGCAACACCTGTAAGGTGGCATGCGATATACACTCCTGGAAATTGAAATAAGAACACCGTGAATTCATTGTCCCAGGAAGGGGAAACTTTATTGACACATTCCTGGGGTCAGATACATCACATGATCACACTGACAGAACCACAGGCACATAGACACAGGCAACAGAGCATGCACAATGTCGGCACTAGTACAGTGTAAATCCACCTTTCGCAGCAATGCAGGCTGCTATTCTCCCATGGAGACGATCGTAGAGATGCTGGATGTAGTCCTGTGGAACGGCTTGCCATGCCATTTCCACCTGGCGCCTCAGTTGGACCAGCGTTCGTGCTGGACGTGCAGACCGCGTGGGACGACGCTTCATCCAGTCCCAAACATGCTCAATGGGGGACAGATCCGGAGATCTTGCTGGCCAGGGTAGTTGACTTACACCTTCTAGAGCACGTTGGGTGGCACGGGATACATGCGGACGTGCATTGTCCTGTTGGAACAGCAAGTTCCCTTGCCGGTCTAGGAATGGTAGAACGATGGGTTCGATGACGGTTTGGATGTACCGTGCACTATTCAGTGTCCCCTCGACGATCACCAGTGGTGTACGGCCAGTGTAGGAGATCACTCCCCACACCATGATGCCGGGTGTTGGCCCTGTGTGCCTCGGTCGTATGCAGTCCTGATTGTGGCGCTCACCTGCACGGCGCCAAACACGCATACGACCATCATTGGCACCAAGGCAGAAGCGACTCTCATCACTGAAGACGACACGTCTCCATTCGTCCCTCCATTCACGCCCGTCGCGACACCACTGGAGGCGGGCTGCACGATGTTGGGGCGTGAGCGGAAGACGGCCTAACGGTGTGCGGGACCGTAGCCCAGCTTCATGGAGACGGTTGCGAATGGTCCTCGCCGATACCCCAGGAGCAACAGTGTCCCTAATTTGCTGGGAAGTGGCGGTGCGGTCCCCTACGGCACTGCGTAGGATCCTACGGTCTTGGCGTGCATCCGTGCGTCGCTGCGGTCCGGTCCCAGGTCGACGGGCACGTGCACCTTCCGCCGACCACTGGCGACAACATTGATGTACTGTGGAGACCTCACGCCCCACGTGTTGAGCAATTCGGCGGTACGTCCACCCGGCCTCCCGCATGCCCACTATACGCCCTCGCTCAAAGTCCGTCAACTGCACATACGGTTCACGTCCACGCTGTCGCGGCATGCTACCAGTGTTAAAGACTGCGATGGAGCTCCGTATGCCACGGCAAACTGGCTGACACTGACGGCGGCGGTGCACAAATGCTGCGCAGCTAGCGCCATTCGACGGCCAACACCGCGGTTCCTGGTGTGTCCGCTGTGCCGTGCGTGTGATCATTGCTTGTACAGCCCTCTCGCAGTGTCCGGAGCAAGTATGGTGGGTCTGACACACCGGTGTCAATGTGTTCTTTTTTCCATTTCCAGGAGTGTACATCAAACTTCTATTAAGTATACTTACTAGCTGGAATATGCAAGTGAGTAGCATGCATCACACTTGACAAAGCACACATTACGTTTGTTCAAATTGTATTTAAAGGTTACGCGGCAGTTTCCCCATTCAGAAACCACATTTTAATGTTGGTTGCTTGAGAGGAGATCGTATTGTGCCTCATGAAATAGAAGGAAGGCTACCAGGAACTTTAGGAGTTCTCCAACGGCATAGAGCCCTGTATAAGAGAGAGTGCCGCCAACCTTATATGTGGGGATTGCCAATAATCGGGGGCTGCTATTGGTCGGTTGAGGCGAGCGGTGGGAGGCAGCCATTTTGAGCCTAAGCAATACGTGAGCGTAAGTGGTAAATCTGAATTAACTAGCCGATACTGTAGTAATTACAGGTGTTGGAAATATATATACTCTTTGTGTATTAAATTAACAGCTTAACGTGGCATGTTCCACTGTTCTATAGCGAAAATGCCGCAGTGCTGTGCTGTAAATTGTTATACGAAACCAGTCCGAGATAGCAAGCTTTTCCGCATCCCACAGTGCGAAAGGAATGCGAAAAGACGTGAATTGTGGCTACACCGTATTGGAAGAAAAGATACATTTCCATACGAAACAGCTATATTGTGTGAGGTAAGGAAACTTATTTTTGTATCAGATAATTATGTCAATTACGTCTTACGAGCCCAGTGGGACAGTGCAAGTATAGCTCAGTATATGTTTAAATGGTACCTTGAAGAACTGTTGCATTATGTATATATATGTACTGTTAGTTTGTTCCATAAAGATTATTGAAAAAAAGGAAGAAGACAGAATATGTTATATTTTGTTGTATTTAATGTTATTCTAATATTTTTGTTTAACGAGCAATCATTTTTATATATTTAAATGGTACCTTGAAGAACTGTTGCATTATATATATATAATGTTAGTTTGTTCAATAAAGATTATTGCACCAAAAAAAGTGGCCAAAGCATCAGCCTAGTAAGTAGGAGACCCGGGTTCGAGTTCCAATAAAAAAAGTCGGTATAGCATTTGATTTTTGATATGTGAGTCCTGGGTTCAGTTCCACCTGAAACCAAAAATTTTTTTCTTCACTTTATAAAGTTTTGTTGGTAATATTTATATAGAAATAGCTCTAAATGCATTAACAATGTTATTGATAGTATTAATAAAGCTACATCCACACCATTTTTACAATAATGCCTACGATCACCATTCAATAAGAGACGGAACCTGGAGAATCAAATCTTCAAATACGGATGTACTTCATGTATATGAAATTTGAAAAGGTTTATTTTGTTAGTTATTCACAATGCCATCTTTACTACTTTACAAATATTAGTTTTGAACTTCATTTAACAGTGTAATTTGGATTGTCATTTTTAGCTTCACTTCACACCTGATCAGTTTGAAGGAAATCGTAAGGCTGGTGTTAAAAAACTGAAACCTAATGTGGTACCCACTATATTTAGCCGTCGTCCTCAAATTAAGGAACGAGAGCCACCAAAGGACAGGGGTTTGCAAAGGGAACCTGAGTGCACTTACACTACGCAGACAGAGCCACGTAGTGTTTGAATATATGTAACTAAAGAGAAACTTATCTATCTTATTCACTACTAACTTTTTATGAAACTTAAATTTCTCGCGTTGTAGTTCGACAAAACATTTTTTTTGTTATTATTATTAATATTATTTCTTTTCAGGTAATGAGCAAGTCTGCGTACTTCCTCAAGAAGTTTTGCCGGATGTTCACAGTTCTGACGTGGATTACCTCCTGAGAATGACACTGAAACGGTACTAGAAAAATTTGAAAAGGAAAATCCAGTTATTACAGAAGCAACTACACAGTGCGAATGGTAAAATTGATACATTGGCTGCATCTGTAAAACCTTTTTTAAACAACGATCAGATCTCGGCACTGCAGAAAAAAACTCTGCGAGGGACAAAGTGATCACCAGAAACTATTAAGAAGGCTTTGAAAATTCGATTAGCTTGTGGAAGAGTTGGATATAATGCGGTAAGAGTAATGGGACAACCATTACCAGGCGAACGAACTCTACAAAGGAAACTTGAGTCTCTGGCATTCAGTCCATGTATTTTGGAGGATTTCGTATCCGCTCTTAAAGTGAAGGTAGAGACCATGAATCCTTTTGAAAGACATGTTGCAATTATGATGGGTGAGATGAGTCTCATGCCAGGCCTAAACTACGACATTTCATCGAAATTCGTAATTGGCCATGCAACAATCCAGCAGCCAATGGGTTCGTATGAAAAACGTGCTTCTCACGCCTTGGTATTTATGCTTGGTGGTCTAAGTACGCGATGGAAACATATAATTGGTTACCATTTCACCGGGAAATCAATTTCAGGTAAAGAACTTAAGTCTTCCCTGTGGCAATTAATTATGAAGTATGAAGCGATTGGTCTGATGGTAGAAGTTATTGTATCAGATATGGGTGGACAAAATCAGGCACTGTGGCGTGAATTTGGTATTATTGCTGGCCGTTATAATGAAACAAAGAATGTATGCCAACGTCCATTTTCTCCAGAGCGGAAGCTGTACCTCATGCCTGACGTAGCTCATATCTTGAAGAATGTGAGGAATCACCTAATTCCGACCACATTATCCTACCACAGCAAGTAGTCGCAGACAATAATTTGGCGGGACCGGTAGTCTCGATTGGGCCTATCAAAAAACTGTACGAGTTTGGCAAGGAAAAGAAATTAAATATTGCTTGGGATTTAAAAGATAATCTCATAAGGCCAGGGCATTATGATAAAATGAAGGTTGGTCCAGCTTACGCACTTTTAAATCACAGCGTTGCAGCAGCGTTACATTATGCAATAGAGGAACATGTACTTAAAGATTCTGCCGCATCAACAGCGTTTTTCATAGCCACATTTTTCCGTTGGTTTAAATTAATGACCTCAAGGAACAGGAAAACTGTCATGAGTAGAGCCGTTCAGGGCAAACACAGTGATGCTGTACACTTCCTTAAGAGTCTCATCTCGCTGTTTGAAAATTGGAAAATTGGAAAGGGGGGTATCTGGAAACCTGTACAATCTGGAGTTATTCTAGCAACATGCACAGCTATTAATGTTCAGGATTATCTTCTGAATGAAAAAGGTTTCCAGTGTGTTCTGTTGTGCAGGCTGTCACAGGATGCTTTGGAAAACCTTTTCGGTATGGTTCGAGTTAGTAATCCTGTTCCAGATTGTCTCAGTTTCAAGATGATACTGCGGCTTATTGTTGTGTCATAGTATTTTCGTCCTAGTCGCCATGGAAGTTATCAGACAGAAGATGCTGATTTTCTTGACGACTACTTGGAACACAGACGGACGCACGATGAAGCAAAGGGCACAGACGATGCAGACTTGCTTGCAAGTGCGAATTCAGACGTAAGCGATGTTGAAGAAATGCCACCTGAGGAAGCACAGTCTCTATATTATTTAGCAGGCAGAACAATAAAGCAAGTGAAGCAAAAGTATTTGCTTTGTGAAGCGTGCCGAGAATCACTTTCAGCAAAGGAGAAGTCTGAATGTGAAGCAGTAAGAAGACTCACTGAACTAAAAAATTACACAACTCACGACAGCTTGGAATGCATTTCCCAAGAAATATTTCGCATTATTGAGATGACAGAAAAAGTCTTTCGTGTGAATGAAAAACTGTTTCTGGAATCTAAATTGTCCCTCCAGGTACTGGAGGCAGTTGCACACAAATCAATCAAGGAACTCATTCAGAATATTCCTTCTTGTCACAGTGTCATGGACAGAGTTGTACATGAATTTTTGAAGACTCGAATTTATATTCTTCTGAGGAAATATAACTGCCAGGTACAGAAGGATGCCACAGCAAAGTGCGGTAGTAGAAGTATTGGTATGAGAAATGCAGTAAAGGTATTTTAAGAAGAAGAAATTTATTGTCTTTCATATATTTTAGCTAAATTGATGTACCGGTAATTTGTAATTTTGTGTTTTTTTTATTTTTTATTACAAATAACGAAGTACATTCTCAGTGTTGTCCCTGAAACCAGTGTTCTCTTTGATCTTCCTGGCGCAAGTGTTCTGATTTTACTATACAAAACTTACTAGTTTTGTCAGCAGTGGGATGTCACCACCAAAATGCATCAAACCTTGTGAGTTCCAAACACTAAGAATTTTATAGAAAAGTTTAACAATTTCTTACTGTCACAGATACTGTCATGGTTAACCAATAAATTATGGCACGAGGAAGAAGGTGGAAAATCTGTGCCTCTACATGACAGACTGACAGCCACGGCCAACTAAAATCTTTGCAGGTGTGTTCACATGGGAAATCGTTGCTTCTACCAAAATATTTACTGTGACCAGCCACAGAACCCTTTTCTAGGATATGAACAAAAGTTTCCTTTGCGGGTTGTGGGTGCTCAATGGCCTGTGCCATTGTCCGAAGCTCTGTATTTCACCTGGCCTTCAGCTATTATCTAGCTAAAAAGGTTTCCTTTTAGTTTCTCGCACAATGCGGTTTTATAGCATACAGCCAGGCTGAAGTTCTGACACCTCTCAGAGCTCGTGTGGCCCGAATTCGACCAGAGTTGGCAAATGGGGGCAGGTGGGTCCTTCATCACGACAATGCACCCGCTCACACGTCGCTCGTTGTGCGCGAGTTTTTGGCCCGAAGCTCAATCACCGTGACAGACCACCCGCCTTATTCACCCGATTTAGCCGCGTGTGACTTCTTCATGTTCCCGAAATACAAAATGGTGCTCCAGGGGCGGCACTTGGGAGATGTGGAAGCCACCAAGGCGGAAACGACACGGCAACTGAAAAACATCACAACTGAAGACTTTCAGCAATGTTATCAACAGTGGAAACGGCGTTGGCAGAAGTGTATCGCGTCTCAGGGCGAGTACTTTGAAGGAGACCATATTGTAATACCTGAATAATTGTAAAATAAAGTTATTATTCAACTTTTATACGTATTTTCCGAACAAACCTCGCACTGTAAGTCATGTATGTACCTCAGAAGACCTTGACTGGAGTCTATCATTAGAGCATGTATTAATTTTCACAAAGGTCAGCGTGAGAAAAAAATTACTGCTGGTTATATTTATAAACATCTAGATCTCAGTGACACAGTAGCAAATTTTCATTAATTTTCACAGTAGACGCCGAGTTATCAAGGATGTAACGATTAATAACGATAGTTATTTGTTCACTTAACGCACTGTCATATTCAGGCCGGTTCCCTTCTTCTGTCCACAGGGCTGCCATTGCGCAGTAGGCAGGTTGGCGGTACTCTCCCGTATACAGGGCTCTACAGCGGCGGGACTGTAGCCTATTACTTTCTCCCCTCTTTTCCTCTTAATACGTTGAGGGAGACCTGTTATTTCTGCAGCCTTAGGGGCTTTTTAGCTGGCTTGTGACAGGGAAGTTAACATACCAGAACAGGAGTGTCGTAAACTTTCTTGGTGCTGAAAGCGTCTTAGAAAAGGTATAGAACGAGGAATAGTACTCTGCCATGTCCCCACAGCAGGAGCGTCAAAGAGCCTGGCTGTATGCTATAAAACCGCATTGTGCGAGAAACTAAAGGGAAACCTTTTTTAGCTAGATAAGATCTGAAGGCCAGGTGAAATGCAGAGCTTCGGACAATGGCGCAGGCCATTGAGCACCCACGCCCCGCACAGGAAACTTTTGTTCAAATCCTAGAAAAGTGTTCTGTGATTGGTCACAGTAAATATTTTGGTACAAGCAACGATTTCCCATGTGAGCTCACCTGCAAAGATTTTAGTTGGCCGTGGCTGTCAGTCTCATGTAGAGGCACAGATTTTCCACCCTCTTCCTTGTGTCATAATTTATTGGTTAACCATGACAGAATTTGTGACAGTAGGAAATTGTTAAACTTTTCTACAAAATTCTTAGTGTTTGGAACTCACAAGTTCTGACGCAATTTGGTGGTGACATCCCACTGCTGACAAAACCAGTAAGTTTTGTACAGTAAAGTCAGAGCACTTGCACCAGGAAGCTCAAAGAGAACACTGGTTTCAGGGACAACACTGAGAATGTACTTCGTTTTACACAGACATCAAAGATATTTGGGGACAAAGATGTCTCTGACTTAGAGCAAGGAACAGGGGGCAATCTGGACTCAGAAACTCCAGGTGCTACTGCAGTCACCTTCCAGACTTGCACTTCTGAAGAGTGCTAAGTATATGCCGCCAATGCAGCCACTGGGACTAGGAGGACACGAAGCTAGTTAATATGCATCAGGGTCTCATTTCGCACATCTAATATTTACAGCCAGTTAGTTGCACATATCAGATACTTTGGTGAAGGTACTGGCGTTCATTCATGCCATTCTGGGTTCAAAATGGTTCAAATGGCTCTGAGCACTATGGGACTTAACTGCTTTGGTCATCAGTCCCCTAGAACATAGAACTACTTAAACCTAACTAACCTAAGGACATCACACACATCCATGCCCGAGGCAGGATTCGAACCTGCGACCGTAGCGGTCGCGCGGTTCCAGACTGTAGCGCCTAGAACCGCTCGGCCACACCGGCCATGGCCATTCTGGGGATCTTTCTTCCAATCAAAAAAATGGCTCTGAGCACTATGGGACTTAACTTGTGTGGTCATCAGTCTCCTAGAACATAGAACTACTTAAACCTAACCTAACCTAAGGACAACACACACATCGATGCCCGAAGTAGGATTCGAACCTGCGGCCGTAGCGGTCGCGTGGTTCCAGACTGAAGCGCCTAGAACCGCTCGGCTACCCCGGCCGGCTTTCTTCCAATCATTAACCTTTTTCGCAATCATTGGCATTATCTGTAACATAGTTTGACACCGTTCTTTTATGTATCCATCAACCTGTGCCAATGGTATATTTCGTCTCTGCAGTCTCTTGTCCACCTGTTAAATGTTTATACACCTGATTCATTGGGTAAATTATTTTATTTGAAGTCATGGCAATAAACCAAATTGTTGTAGTGACCACTAGTTTTCTTTCGTAGCTCGATGGATCCTTTCATTAGTATATCCTTGTGAGGTGTGGTACCCTCATTTTCATGCTTAATTGGGTCATCTCTAGTAATTTTCATTCAATAAGACGTTATCCATTGGGCAACATTGTTTCTTTTAAATTTACATGATCATGTGAGGAACTTCCCTTTCTTGTAGTTCACCTGGAATCAGATCTGTGGCATCTTAGGGGTATGCTAAATAGCACCGACATCTCACAATATCACTTTAATATATTACAATTTAACTTATATTTTATTAGTACCTTCTAAGATGAAGGTGTGCAAACACATATACTGTATTTACCAGTACTGTGAATTTTCTTCAGCGTGTATTTGCTCTTCATCAGCGTATGACAAAGATCAACACAAGTTTCACGATAATTCACGTAAAATGCAATAAAGATTAACTCTATGTAGCACACAATGCAATCGGATAAAATTTCGCACCCACAGATGACATATTGTAGTAGTCATCAGATTTGAGCCTTATGCACAACAGTGTAAGTGGCTACTCTTTGGTAACAGTAGAATATCTTTGTCAAACACTTTCGCCAACTTAACTAAAACTTGTAATAAATGATAAGAAGACAGATGAAATAAATATTTAATTTCTGATACATCATCTCGTAATTGTCAAATCTGGGCCAAACAGGTGTTTTGAACAATCTTCGAAAAAAATCGGAACAGAGCTACAACAATCGTGAATGCCGCCGAAAGAAACGGGATGACAACATTGGACATAAGAATCGCACCATGGCTTATTTTCAGATAAGTTGCAGCTTGGTGTATAGCAACACGATGGACATATCAATTTGTGGAGACTCTGAGGAGAGCAAAAAATGGCACATTGTTTGTGTCATCAACACATGAGCCCGGCACTTGGCTTGGTCTGTTCGATGCCACTGACTACATGATCAGCTGTGGTTCGCATAGCCAACAATTTGTACAGAGACCGTTTCATTTCGGATGTGTTAAGGCTGATGGATTCATCTTTGAGGTCCCTGGGATGTCATCTTTCAACAAGATAACGCAAGACTGCGTCTTGCCTATGTTGTAGTGATCTGCCTCGATGCAGAGGGAGTTCGACAGTTTCCCTGGCCAGCACGTTCTCCATCTCTCATACATTGGAAATATCTGGCCATGAGTTGTCGAGAGAATGCCACGCCACCACTCGCCAGCTACTTACGGTTAATGAACTCTGGCATATAGTTGGAGCAGCATGGAATGAAGTATCTGTACCTGTCATCCAACTTCACTTCGACTCGATAGCCAGGCACGTTAGAGATATTGTCCGCTGCCAGAGCTGGCAGCTCTGTGCACTTAAATTTCGCTGCCTGTTACCCACAAATCATTTACAGGTTTGGTCATGTATACTTCCTCCTATCCTGTCTACGTACCATAAGTTGAATTTTGTTGTTCGCTACCATTACTGGTGTTGCGATTTTAGAGCAGTAGTGCGCATGCATACTGCGACACTGATAAAACGATTTTCATCTCTCTTTTCAATAACCATATTTGTCTATTCCGTTCCACTGGCGTTTAAAATTCTCCATATGCTTCTCCTCCCTCTGAAACTACGGCTTGTGCGATCGTCATTTTACTGCTTTTAAGCCGGATACCAATAATTATTCATGGTGGCTGAGAATCACACACCGGGATTTTGTTTTCTAGTTCCACAGTGGTCTCTTTTATATTGGTTAGTTGAAACATGTATGCCTGTGCTCTCATCTTGAACATGCAGGATGGACAAAATAAAAGTTGCTCGGAAAATATTCTTAATCAGACTGAACATCACAGGAGAAGGTGGACATGGCCACCGTTGACGCAGTGCTGTGCTCGGTTTCCGAAACAGTAGCAGTTCTATCTGAGGGATAGCAGCGATAGCGTTTTTGCAGCAGACATTGTACAAGCCTGGATATATCACTTTGAAAAGATAGGGCTGATTCAGCTTTTCAAAATAGCGTTTCCATTGCTCTGCTGTAATTCTTCTGATATTGAAGGATTATTTGACTGCACCTCAGCCTACTATCTACCCAACACGTAAAAATCACGGGGAGAGAAATCAGACGATTGAAGTGGCCAGGTGCTGCAGTCATGGACTGTGTGGCTGGTCCCGGCGGAGTTTCGAGTCCTCCCTCGGGCATGGGTGTGTGTGTTTGTCATTAGGATAATTTAGGTTAAGTAGGGTGTAAGCTTAGGGACTGATGACCTTAGCAGTTAAGTCCCATAGGATTTCACACACATTTGAACTTTTTTTTTTTTTGAAGTGGCCAGGAGGCTGCACTGTCTCTGCTGGTTGTGCTCTTCCCACCGAAAGCCACACGCATTCGTGACAAGACTATCAAGGCGGTGGGTGCTGTTTCTCCGTCTTTCTGGAAATATCGATACGGCTGTTATCTTCTGTGAGTTAAGTCACATATGGATTATACAGTTTGCGGACAAACTGGTTAGCATTAACCGTTTGGTGAAATAGTCATGTCACGATGCTGACACGAAACGTTGTGAATAAGACACCAGTCTTGGAGATTATGCGATGGCTCTTCAAATTTCTATGGAGATTTTCTAACGGATAATGGCGCATGTGCTGTGAGTTCACATACACTGACAATCTGGACCAGTTCTCATCTGAAGAAGCGAAAAACTGGGAATCCGAGGGTCACGATTCCGTTTCACTCAAAAACCACCGGCAGAACTCAACACGCGAAAGTTCGTCTGGACGTTGTAACTCACTTATAACATTAAATTTGGAAGGATAGAGATGCAGTTACTTTCTGATAATGTTTCGACACGATGATCTCTTAATTCCCTCTTGGACAGATAAACGGATCTGAAATTTCGTCAGACAATGTTCCAGGTTTTCCATTGCTCGAACTATGTTTTTGGTGTGCAAACTCTTTTTGGATAGTTACCTTTTTTATTCGCTCCAGAACCCATTCCGTGCCGTTTTGTCACTAAATTTTGCATTGCAGACTTTTCTGGAGATTTTGCCTAAACGCTTCCAGCCTTACACTCTTGTGCAAACAGTTCCGAACACGTTTTCCACAAACTGTGCTTCACGTAAAACCTCGACAATGAACATGTATTCTTTTATCGTGAGCAGCATTTTTTGTTGCATTCAACTGATCACTAAACACGTCTACTCCCCTCACTCAAACGTAATGACACAGCGCAGTACTTGGGACAGGGCAAGGCCTGTCTGCTGAGATGTTTATGCGCAGACATGTGACAACAACCAATTGGTGCACCGAAATCACAGTTTCCAGATTTGTCTGTGACAGGCACTTCTCCTGTCGATTAACAGGGATCAACTCTGCACTGGTCTTACTGTAAACATTTTCCTGGCTAGTTTTATTTTGCGCGCAGTGTAAATGACGTCATCTAAGCTGTTCACTTCAGTATCTCCTCGTGCATTGAAGACGCCGTTAATTTGTTTCCGTCGAAATGGATTGGAATAACGTTAATACTAAATGATGTATTACTGACTGTGATGGATAGCTTGCCAACATGTTACAGAATTGAGCTGTAGTATAGTAATTCAACTGCTAATATGACAGTTCTGAACGGGAAGAACTGAGCAAAGAAGCTGTCTGCAAAAACTTTGATATAAATGTACGTCTACAATGTTCTTCTCAAGCCATCTTACCATCTGTCGCGTCTGTCCACGGTAGCTGGGTGGTCAGCGCGGCAGAACGTAAATCTTACGAGCCCGGGTTCGATTCCCGGCTGGGTCGGAGATTTTTCTCCGCTCAGGGATGGGTGTTGTGTTGTCCTAAGAATCATCATTTCATCCCCATCGACGCGCAAGTCGTCGAAGTGGCGTCACATCGAAAGACTTGCACCCAGCGAACGGTCTACCCGACGGGAGGCCCTAATCACACGACATATATCCCATGTGTAGCAAAGAGTATGTCTTCCTCTCCTACCAGAGCAGATACTCTTCAGATAAAAGTATTCTCAGTAGGCCGCTTTATAAGCTGGAATGTTTCTGTTTTGTTCAAACAAGGGTTTTGTAAGCTACCTCATTACATTTAATTTGAATTCTTCCAATGAATCTGCCTGTCATCTATGTTTCCTACAGTTATTTTTATGTGATTGTTCTACTTTATTTTAAATTGCTCTGGATACATTCTTCTAGATATTTTACAATTGCTTGCTACTGTGTCCAGCATTTGTTCGCCATTCGTCTAAATCAGTGCATTTCTTCGTTTTTTTTTTTTTTTTTTTTTTTTTTTTTTTTAACGCTTCTTTCATCCTCCGCCGAAATGGAGAGCGTAGGCCCTTGTAGAACTTAGTTTTTTTGAGCCAAGTCTACCTATAGTTCCGTCAGCGTAAGTTGATTCCTCACAGCTTGCTCACGTTATCATTAATAACTCCTGTTATTTAAGTTGAAACAGCGTAAATCCCTTTGTGGGACACCCTGTATTCAGGATTTTTATCTGAGTCGTAGTTATGTACGTCATCCACAGATTCATATATATCGCCCCAGAAAAACATTTTTGTGGCACGAACACGGCACATGTTGCTACTGCTGCCAGCCATGTTTTTGGCATTTTCCACTGTTTACTACCCGATCATGTTATTATTGAACTTAGTTATCGGAAACAGGCGGCGACTTTGCAGTAAACAATTACTGTGGTGACCTAGGAAAACGGATCGCACTGTGAACGATTTCAAAACAGATGTGCATATACTATCAAGTGTTTCAGCGTGTCCTCGTGAAATATCATAAAAAGATTCATGAAAATCCGACCAAAGTGCACTCACAACTAGGTGCATAGAACAGGGTGAGTCGTACAACTTTGGAATAATAACAAATTTATTGAGGTGACTTACAGAATCGGTAGCTGTGTTATTTTGTAGTCAACAGCCTTAAGTTTCACATAAAAGTGTCAAGTATCATTTTGGTTTGATGTGATTATCTTTTGTGATGCTACAAACACCCCATGGGTAACCAATTTATTCCCCCACAGTCATTGCAGCACGTCAGGCGCAACTTGTGTAATGTAGATTCTATTTTTCAGGTTGGTAAGGGAGTACCATACACACAGTCTTTAATGAAACCCCAGAGAAAGAAATCCAGTTGTGTCAAGTCTGGTGAGCGAGGCGGTCATGCGATTTGCCCTTCACAGCCAATCCACACTGACCTGCGAAGCGATTATCGAGGAAACCTCGAACTTATGTGAGGCAATGAGGTGGTGCACCATCTTGCTCGTAGTAAACCATCCCATACCAGTCATCTTCATCGATATGTGGAATTAAGTTTTCAAGCATATCCAGATATACAATACCAGCAACGGTTTTCTCCATGAAGAAGGAAGAGCCGTACACTTTTAATTTCGTAAGGGCCCAAAACATTGGGTGTGTCAGGAACGTGTTCCAGTGTTGCATGTGGATTTTAGCTGCCGCATGTTCTGTAATTTTGAGTGTTCACCAAGCCACTGACGTGAAATGTTGACTCATTGTTGATGATTATTGTGATCAGGAATGTCTCGTCCTCCTCTATCTTACGTAACATTTCCGCATAGAATTCCCCACAAACTACCTTATCTGCATCACTAACGTGCTATGCCATTGTGGATTTGTATGGTTTCAAGTGTAAACGTCTACGCAATACTCGCCAGACAGACTTTTGTGGAGTGCCAGTCTCACTAGATGCACATTGCGTTGATTTTTGTGGACTGTGGGCAAAGCTCTCCCTAACCTATTCACGTAATCATTAACACCCGGGCGACCTGGTGATTTTTATGTCACAGTGAACAACCCGTCTCAACAAAGTTCATGTGCCAAAAGTTAATTGTAGGCCTGCTTGGAGGTTCTTTAGAGTATTTGGTGTGAAGTTTACGCTGAACAGTTCGTTTCATGAAACCAAAACAAACAGCGAGCACACTCCGGATCAGTGTAAGTAGCCATTTAAACTGTGCACTACACTGTCGCTCCTTGTGGCGAAATGGGGTACTAATGCACTACGTGAGTCAGGCTTGATGTTGTTTGTTACAAAATGACACACCTACCGATTCTGTAAGTTATCTCAATAAATTCATTTGCGACTCATCTTGTACTGTCGTCAACTAACACATGCAGATATCTCAACAAAGTTGCCGTTAGTGGGAATCTGAAATTAGAGATACAACTGCCAGGAAAAAAATTATTCGACTCGTTCCAC
This sequence comes from Schistocerca piceifrons, assembly GCF_021461385.2. NCBI lineage: Eukaryota > Metazoa > Arthropoda > Insecta > Orthoptera > Acrididae > Schistocerca > Schistocerca piceifrons. The sequence goes on from NC_060138.1 coordinate 1,084,475,612, forward strand.
ATCATTACGAAATATCGTATTCATGATTCATGGAACTAGTATTAATCTAATCTAATCTAATCAACTGTCACTTCTCGATTTAACGTGGAATTACCAAAGGACATCACATACGATGTGTCACATGCAGTAACTCTGTTTGTCATCGACTGTACCTCATCACTGTTTAAGATCGACGTCTTCAATCACAATCAACTATCCAAAGACTCCTCTTGGAGCTGGAAATGACTTGCACCTTTTACCCGTCGCTCTGTTGCTCGTGCAATGTAGTGGAACTGCTACTATCATACGGCCGCGGTGGTCTAGTGGTTCTAGGCGCGCAGTCCGGAACCGCGGGACTGCTACGGTCGCAGGTTCGAATCCTGCCTCGGGCATGGATGTGTGTGATGTCCTTAGGTTAGTTAGGTTTAATTAGTTCTAAGTTCTAGGGGACTGATGACCACAGAAGTTAAGTCCCATAGTGCTCAGAGCCATTTGAACCATTTTTTTGCTACTATCATATAAATAAGTACAGAATCGTACAAGTATGCTATCGGGTCTAGCGATCCTTGTTCTATTTAACTTCTTTAAATAATGCCTATTTCCACGATCACTTTATATATGTATTTCCAGCATTCGCACGATGATAGGAAGTTTTACAGCATGTGCTGAATGCTGGCAGATTTATGGTGAGAGTCAGTATTTATATTTATAGTGAAAAGTGATTAATCTGTGACCAATGGACAGTTTAAATGGAAGCTAGGAGCTGGAGACAAACTACAGTGCTGTCCATACTATCGCCAGCCAGTACCCAACATCATGCTGCAGAAGTAAAGATGTTACTTCCTTCCGAAGATGAGCCTGAAAAGACCCTGAAATCAGGTTGTCGGGATAAACAGATGTTTCAAGAAGAGACTTGTTGCAGTTTTCGCTATTTGTACACTGCCAGGAAAAAAATTAGTACACCCTTTTAAGCCCACCCGGTTAGCCGTGTGGTCTAACGCACGGCTTTCCGGATTGGGAAGGAGTGCCTGGTCACCGGCACGAATCCACCCAGTGGACTTGCGTCAAGGTCCGGTGAGCTGGCCAGTATGTTGATGGTTTTTAGGCGGTTTTCCATCTGCCTCGGCGAATGCCAGCTGGTTCCTCTTATTCCACCTCAGCTACACTATGTCAGCGATTGCTGTGCAAACAAGTTCTCTATGTATGCGTACACCACCATTACTCTACCATGCAGCCATAAGGGTTACACTTGTCTGGTGTGAGACGTTTCCTAGGGGGGGGGGGGGGGGGGGGGGGGGATCCACCGGGGGTCAAATCGCAAATAACCCCGAAAGATTGGTGCAGTGTGGGGCGGCGGAGGGGTGAAGTGGACTGTACTAGTCGTCGTGGGGTTGTGGACCACTGCGGCTGCGGCGGGGACGGAGCCTCTCTGTTGTTTCTAGGACCCCGGTTAACATACAATACAATACAATACGCCCTTTTAAAGATTTTCCAGTTCATTCCACTCTATTGGGGCAACAGCGCATGTGAAGTAGCTGAAATTATTGCATTTACAGATCAACTGCGCATGCGGTTCTGAGGTGCCAAGTATCAGACTATGCTGGAACATCCGTATTTAGTATGTGATGTAGGTTCCACATGCGGCAATGCAGGCGCTGATTCTGCCACCCAGTCGAATGTACAGATGGCGAATACTGTCCGTGGATACGTTATTCCGCATCTTTGGTTGACGAATCACACGAGTCATTTCTGGGCCCGTCTTATCGCACACGTGCTCGATTGGAGACAAGTCCGGAGATCGTGCTGGCCAAGGAAGTTGCTGCACGTCTTGCAGACCATGTTTAGTTTCAAGGGCAGTGTGTGAGTGAGCATTATCCTGTTGGAACAACAGATCCCCTCCCTGTTGCAAGAATGGCAAAAGAACAGGTCCAACAAAATTCTGCATGTACTGAGCACTGGATAGTATTCCCATTAGAAACACCAAAGATGAACGAGAGTTGTAGGTTGTCACACAACAGACACCATGCCTGGGATGCAGCCAGTGTGTCTTGGACGAATACACTCTACGAGACAGCTTTTACCAGGTTTAAGCCGAAAGCGCAAACGACCTTCACTTGTACGAAGATAGAGCCTGCTTTCATGGCCTACGAATGCAGTGTGCTTTCCATCTGCAGTGATCCTCTTACGGCACCGGCACCAGTCGCGCCGTGCATGTCGATACCGAGGCGAGATTGGAAGACGGGCTTGAGGTGTGCTTGCCCTTAGTCCCACTGCTAATAACCGGTTCGCAACAGTTCGTGTTGACACGTCTGGTCTCACAATCCTTCTTATCAGGGCTGTGGTAGGTGTAAGATCGGCAACTGCTGTCCTTACATTACGACGTTCGTGGCGGGCGTCTGCGCTGAGTGGACGTCCAGAACCTCGTCTACGGGTGTGTGAATGTTCACATGACCACTGCTACCAGCATCGTTGCACAACTGACGCAGTACGTCCGATTTGTGTGGCAGTTCTCTGGAAGGACAACCCCGCCACTCGGAATGTCACAATTAGATTCCTTTCAAACTCGCTCAGTTGGCTATAGGAAGGACGAGTGCGACTCTGTGACATGGATGCCTGCTTGCTTCACAGGTTTCCACCACACCGAGCCTTATGGCTGTGAGCATTCCCAGTTAAAGGGTAGACATAGACGGCTCTCTGGTAGCTGTGCCCTATGCTATCTGTTGGCGGACGGCGCTAAAACCATTATCAGTACATCTGCTACCGCCATGTGGCATATGTTATCATCGGATCAAAATCGACGTCGTCTTTCCAGGTGTACTATTTTTTTCCGGCAGTCTATTTGTACGTAGGGGAGAGTATTGTACCTAGAGGAAAATATACCCTGGAACATGTAACCTATTTTAGACTCACATGAAGGAATGCGCACCAGTGACTCCCATAAGCAGTCTCCAGCAATTTCTACTGTTTTTACTGTCGTGAGAGACAAAGGTGTGTTTCGAGCAGCGTTTGTAAATATTTTGACGTCTGTGAGGTCCATTTAAGGGGCTTCCCCTCCCCTCCCCCTCTCCCCACCCCCCTCCCTGCCTTAAAGGGAAAGGAAAAGGATAAAGAGTTATCAGTGGTTTTTCTGTCAAGAAAATGATTTAAAAATCTTAATACGTAGGTTTCAGCAGGATCAGAATTGGAACTTTTTCATGACAACGTACAAGATCCGTTCGTCTTCCAAAACATTAGATTAGCTTAGATTCAGTTTTCGTTCCATAGACCCAAAAAATGAGATGATTCTCGTGGATGTGGAACAGTAAGTGAACATCCGAAACATAAAACATCTGAATGTAATACTTACTACCCTCATCATTTGTCAGGAGATTGTCAAAATAGATTAATACAATACAGTAAACTGGAACAGCTAATATTTACAGAATTAATATGCTCCCAGAATGAAACATTGTTAATCACTGTTAACAGATTTATCATACACAAAATATCTGATCTTGACTGTTGTGACCAAGTGCTGTTAAAACTGAAATCTAAAGACATTTTTACTTAAGCTCTTAAGCTGGCCTAACAGTCTCTGTTAAGATGTTCAGCTATTGAGTAGGAGTTGCCTATCAAAAAGTCTTTCAAACTCTGTTTAAACCGTGCTTTATCTGAAACCAAGTTTTTAATGGTCGCTGGCAATTTATTGAAAATGTGTGTTCCTGAATACTGGACCCCTTTTTGGACCAGGGAAACTGATTTCAGATCTTTATATAGATTGTTCTTATTCCTAGTATTGATTCTATGTATTGAGGTATTGGTTGGAAATAGAGATATATTACTTGCAACAAATTTCATTAAGGAATAAATATACTGAGAAGCAGTGGTTAGAATACAAAGATCCTTGGACAGGTTTCTACATGATGTTCTTGAATTTACACCACAAATTATTCTTATTATACGCTTTTGCACGCTAAAAACTTTTGCTCGATTTGATGAGTTACCCCAGAATATTATCCTGTATGACATAACACCCCAACCCCCCCCCCCCCCCCCCCCATGAACCATGGACCTTGCCGTTGGAGGGGAGGCTTGTGTGCCTCAGCGATACAGATAGCCGTACCGTAGGTGCAACCACAACGGAGGGGTATCTGTTGAGAGGCCAGACAAACGTGTGGTTCCTGAAGAGGGGCAGCAGCCTTTTCAGTAGTTGCAAGGCAACAGTCTGGATGATTGACTGATCTGGCCTTGCAACAATAACCAAAACGGCCTTGCTGTGCTGGTACTGCGAACGGCTGAAAGCAAGGGGAAACTACAGCCGTAATTTTTCCCGAGGGCATGCAGCTTTACTGTATGATTACATGATGATGGCGTCCTCTTGGGTAAAATATTCCGGAGGTAAAATAGTCTCCCATTCGGATCTCCGGGCGGGGACTACTCAAGAGGATGTCGTTATCAGGAGAAAGAAAACTGGCGTTCTACGGATCGGAGCGTGGAATGTCAGATCCCTTAATCGGGCAGGTAGGTTAGAAAATTTAAAAAGGGAAATGGATAGGTTGAAGTTAGATATAGCGGGAATTAGTGAAGTTCGGTGGCAGGAGGAACAAGACTTCTGGTCAGGTGAATACAGGGTTATAAACACAAAATCAAATAGGGGTAATGCAGGAGTAGGTTTAATAATGAATAGGAAAATAGGAATGCGGGTAAGCTACTACAAACAGCATAGTGAACGCATTATTGTGGCCAAGATAGATACGAAGCCCACACCTACTACAGTAGTACAAGTTTATATGCCAACTAGCTCTGCAGATGACCAAGAAATTGAAGAAATGTATGATGAAATAAAAGAAATTATTCAGATTGTGAAGGGAGACGAAAATTTAATAGTCATGGGTGACTGGAATTCGAGTGTAGGAAAAGGGAGAGAAGGAAACATAGTAGGTGAATATGGATTGGGGGACAGAAATAAAAGAGGAAGCCGACTGGTAGAATTTTGAACAGAGCACAACATAATCATAACTAACACTTGGTTTAAGAATCATGAAAGAAGGTTGTATACATGGAAGAACCCTGGAGATACTAAAAGGTATCAGATAGATTATATAATGGTAAGACAGAGATTTAGGAACCAGGTTTTAAATTGTAAGACATTTCCAGGGGCAGATGTGGACTCCGACCACAATCTATTGGTTATGACCTGTAGATTAAAACTGAAGAAACTGCAAAAAGGTGGGAATTTAAGGAGATGGGACCTGGATAAACTAAAAGAACCAGAGGTTGTACAGAGATTCAGGGAGAGCATAAGGGAGCAATTGACAGGAATGGGGGAAATAAATACAGTAGAAGAAGAATGGGTAGCTTTGAGGGATGAAGTAGTGAAGGCAGCAGAGGATCAAGTAGGTAAAAAGACGAGGGCTAGTAGAAATCCTTGGGTAACAGAAGAAATATTGAATTTAATTGATGAAAGGAGAAAATATAAAAATGCAGTAAGTGAAACAGGCGAAAAGGAATACAAACGTCTCAAAAATGAGATCGACAGGAAGTGCAAAATGGCTAAGCAGGGATGGCTAGAGGACAAATGTAAGGATGTAGAGGCCTATCTCACTAGGGGTAAGATAGATACCGCCTACAGGAAAATTAAAGAGACCTTTGGAGATAAGAGAACGACTTGTATGAATATCAAGAGCTCAGATGGAAACCCAGTTCTAAGCAAAGAAGGGAAAGCAGAAAGGTGGAAGGAGTATATAGAGGGTCTATACAAGGGCGATGTACTTGAGGACAATATTATGGAAATGGAAGAGGATGTAGATGAAGATGAAATGGGAGATATGATACTGCGTGAGGAGTTTCACAGAGCACTGAAAGACCTGAGTCGAAACAAGGCCCCCGGAGTAGACAATATTCCATTGGAACTACTGACGGCCGTGGGAGAGCCAGTCCTGACAAAACTCTACCATCTGGTGAGCAAGATGTATGAAACAGGCGAAATACCCTCAGACTTCAAGAAGAATATAATAATTCCAATCCCAAAGAAAGCAGGTGTTGACAGATGTGAAAATTACCGAACTATCAGTTTAATAAGTCACAGTTGCAAAATACTAACACGAATTCTTTACAGACGAATGGAAAAACTAGTAGAAGCCAACCTCGGGGAAGATCAGTTTGGATTCCGTAGAAACACTGGAACACGCGAGGCAATACTGACCTTACGACTTATCTTAGAAGAAAGATTAAGGAGAGGCAAACCTACGTTTCTAGCATTTGTAGACTTAGAGAAAGCTTTTGACAATGTTGACTGGAATACTCTCTTTCAAATTTTAAAGGTGGCAGGGGTAAAATACAGGGAGCGAAAGGCTATTTACAATTTGTACAGAAACCAGATGGCAGTTATAAGAGTCGAGGGACATGAAAGGGAAGTAGTGGTTGGGAAGGGAGTAAGACAGGGTTGTAGCCTCTCCCCGAAGTTGTTCAATCTGTATATTGAGCAAGCAGTATAGGAAACAAGAGAAAAATTCGGAGTAGGTATTAAAATCCATGGAGAAGAAATAAAAACTTTGAGGTTCGCTGATGACATTGTAATTCTGTCAGAGACAGCAAAGGACTTGGAAGAGCAGTTGGATGGAATGGACAGTGTCTTGAAAGGAGGATATAAGATGAACATCAACAAAAGCAAAACAAGGATAATGGAATGTAGTCTAATTAAGTCGGGTGATGCTGAGGGAATTAGATTAGGAAATGAGGCACTTAAAGTAGTAAAGGAGTTTTGCTATTTGGGGAACAAAATAACTGATGGTGGTCGAAGTAGAGAGGATATAAAATGTAGGCTGGCAATGGCAAGGAAAGCGTTTCTGAAGAAGAGAAATTTGTTAACATCCTGTATTGATTTAAGTGTCAGGAAGTCATTTCTGAAAGTATTCGTATGGAGTGTAGCCATGTATGGAAGTGAAACATGGACGATAAATAGTTTGGACAAGAAGAGAATAGAAGCTTTCGAAATGTGGTGCTACAGAAGAATGCTGAAGATTAGATGGGTAGATCACATAACTAATGAAGAAGTTTTGAATAGGATTGGGGAGAAGAGAAGTTTGTGGCACAACTTGACCAGAAGAAGGGATCGGTTGGTAGGACATGTTCTGAGGCATCAAGGGATCACCAATTTAGTATTGGAGGGCAGCGTGGAGGGTAAAAATCGTAGAGGGAGACCAAGAGATGAATACACTAAGCAGATTCAGAAGGATGTGGGTTGTAGTAGGTACTGGGAGATGAAAAAGCTTGCACAGGATAGAGTAGCATGGAGAGCTGCATCAAACCAGTCTCAGGACTGAAGACCACAACAACAACAACAACAATGACATAACAAAAAGCCGGCTGGTGTGGCCGTGCGGTTTTAGGCGCTACAGTCTGGAACCGCGTGACCGCAACGGTTGCAGGTTCGAATCCTGCCTCGGGCATGGATGTGTGTGATGTCCTTAGGTTAGTTAGGTTTAAGTAGTTTTAAGTTCTAGGGGACTGATGAGCACAGATGTTAAGTCCCATAGTGCTCAGAGCCATTTGAACCATTTTTGAACACAACAAAATGAAAGTAAGCTAAGTATGCAAGATTTTTATATTTATGTTTCCTACATCTGACATCATTCTCACTGCAAATACAGACCTGTTTAGGTACTTAAGCAATTCTGTGGTATGCCCTTTCCAACTAAATTTATTATCGACTTGTAATCCCAGAAATTTATCATTGTCAACCTCTTCGAACTTCGAACGTGTTATACATGTGCTGGAAGGAAATCTCTTACAGGGTCTGAACTGCATATAGTGGGTCTTTTCAAAGTTTAATGACAGTAAATTAGCTTTAAACCATTTGTTAATGTCAGTGAAAATTTGATTAGCAGCTATTTCTAAATCTATACTTGACTTGTTACTTATTGCAGTGTTTCTATCATCTGCAAACAAAACAAACTAACATCTGACAATGCAACAGATGAGGGGTCATTAACGTTCACAATAAAAAGCAATGGACCCAAGATGGAACCTTGAGGAACACCACATGTAATTATTTCCCAGTCAGTTGAAGACTGACTGCTTACTGCACGGGTATTTCGCAACGACACCCTTTGTTTGCTGTTAGTTACATAAGACTCGAACCATTTTGCAGCACTGCCGGTGATGCCATGGACGCCCGCTACGCTGTGTAATTCGATATGTGGTCTGAAAGTAGTGGGAAACTTTTTTCTTAAATAATTGTTATTTATTCATCAACATCAACTTTGTCCTCTTCAAAGTAGTCCCCCTCAGATATAGTACACTTGTGACAGCGGTTTATCGAGTCTTGGAAGTACTCCTGGAACTCACTTTCCGTTATAGTGTCCAGCTTCTTTAGAAATTATGTTTTTATGTCATCAATAGCGGCAAAACGACGTCATTCCATGATACTCTTCAGCCTCAAGAATAAAAAGAAGTCGCAGGGGGCCGTGTCTAGCGAATACGGTGTCTGAGGCAACATAACGGTTTCGTTTTTTGCTAAACAATCACACACAGTCATTGAGGTGTGAGCGGGAGCTTTATCGTGATGCAATTTCCACGAGCGGTTTTGGCACAGTTCTGGTCGTTTTTTCGGGTGCATAACTTCCAGGATCATAAGGCAGGAACTCATGAGGCACTATCTCATTGCAATCGGAGAAAACATTGAGAAGAAACTTCACACGTGATTGAACTAGTCAATTGTTTTCGCTCCTGACTCTTCACGGAGTTTCTGGTGGGACGATTGGGCCTTGGTTTCTACGTCGTACCCGTACACCCAAGTTGTTATAACCTTTAGAAATTCTGCATCGGTGTCGATTTCATCCAGAAACTCCTAACGACGTCGTTCTTGGCTGAAATTCAACAATGTTGGAACAAGCTTTGCTGCTACACGTTCCATACCCAAAACATCCGAAAAAATTGCTTAGCATTAGTCAAATGATATGCCGACATCGTCAGCAACCTCTCTGATGGTGATTCGGCGATTTCCCAGGACCATTTTCTTCAGTTCTTCTACATACATATTGATGTTCCAGGGCGTCCAGGGCGATCTTGGTTTCCAGCGTCTTCTCGATCCTCTTTTGAAACGTTTAGGCCTATACCACTCGTAAGCACTAGTCTGACCCATATTAGATTTGTCAAAAGTCATGGTCAACATTTCGAATGCGATGTTGCACTTTACTCCATTTTTCAAGCAAAATATAATGTAAATTCTTTGATCCATCTTTTTCGGAAGTAAAAATTCGTCGACCACTCGCAAACACGTATAATCTTATCAGCTATCAACAACAAGCTAAATATTCAAAGCTGCTGAAAATGCAAACATACATCAGGAAAATTTAAACGAACAAGACAAAAAATTGTAAATCTGATGAATGAACCCCGAGAACTTAAAAAATTCCCGTTACTTTTTGATCACACCTCATATTGCAGCTAGTTGGAAGACACTGTTAATTCCTCGGCGGACAGAATTTTATGCCGCTTAAAATTCTGTATATTTTTAAAACAAGTCATACAACGTATGTACGATAAAGCCACATCGTCGGTCGTGCACTGTCTTGTACCACGAAATGGAAGAAGGTCTTACGCCAGGGAATGTGTGACACATGGAAATTAGGTGAATTTCTTTAACGTCGTAACAGTTTTAGCTGTCTTGAAAATGGAAATCTGTGTTAGTTTCCAGTAGCTTCTATTTCAAAATGTACTGAACTTGTAACTGTAACTGGATTTCGATAATACTTCTACTTAATTTAACGGGTGGTTATAATTAAACTTTCCCTATTTAACACGTTGCAACACGGAAACTAATTACCGAACGAGTATCAAACTTGATAGTATTAATGTCCAGAGTATGGGGTGCATGATTTCGATGCGTAACAGCGCCACCGTCCAGTTCCAATCATGGTCACCAGGCGCCGTGATCAGTCATAGTGATTCATAGTCTTACACACATGACCAGTGTCTGGGCACTTATCGACGTGTCAACATGAGCTTGGACAAAAGGAGCAGGGCATTATTGGTGAAGCTCTGTTATCAAAACAACAGTAGAGCTGCAGCTGCACTTCTAGAATACCGCCGGCTGAAAGGATTACGGAAGGGTCCTCTTTCTCCACCTGCTGTGCGGAGCATGATGAAGAAATTCGAATAAACTGGGGAACTGGGCGTCGTTCCGGGAAGAGGCCGGCAACCGGCGCACCACAGGTGGTTGATGAAATCGCTGTTGCAGTGGCAGACAACGCTGCGCGCAGTTCCCGATCGTCAGGCAGTGCGCGTGCTGTGTCACAACAGTTGAACATCGCGTGGTCCACTGTACGGAAGGTGCTTCGTACCGTTCTCAAATGGTATCCTTTCAAGATCCATATCGTGCAGCCGCTTGCACCACAGGTCGCACAACGACGTGTTGACTTCGCTCTCCACTTTCTCGCAAGGACTGAAGTTGACGAGGGCTCGACTTGGACCATCCCATGGAGAGACGAAGGTCATTCTTCTCTGATCGGTGAGGTGAACACACACAATTGTCGAGTGTGGGGATCTTCACCTCCAGTCACTTTATGGTGTGGCTTCACAGCTACGTTCATCATTGGCACATTCTTTATTGAACAGGTTGGGGCTCGAGGACCAAAGACGTTCAGTGTGACTGGCCAGCGTTACTGCGATATGTTTCGCCAGCATGTCATACAGGAGAGAGACGCATTGTACTCAACAGTTTTCATGCAAGATGGGGCCCCACCGCACATCGCTCGTGAAGTTCACCAGCTTCTCCCCAACACATTTGGAAACAATCGAATTATCAGGCGATCGCATCCAAATACTTGGCCGGCACGATCACCTGTGATTTCTGGTTGTGGCTACCTGAAGGACAGGGTTTACCAGGAAGCATTTACACATGTGCTGATTTGAGCTTATCAGGAGAGGTAGCCAGCATACATCTATCTACATCTACATTGATACTCCGCAAGCCACCCAGCGGTGTGTGGCGGAGGGCACTTTACGTGCCACTGTCATTACCTCCCTTTCCTGTTCCAGTCGCGTATGGTTCGCGGGAAGAACGACTGTCTGAAAGCCTCCGTGCGCGCTCTAATCTCTCTAATTTTACATTCGTGAAATCCTCGGGAGGTATAAGTAGGGGGAAGCAATACATTCGATACCTCATCCAGAAACGCACCCTCTCGAAACCTGGCGAGCAAGCTACACCGCGATGCAGAGCGCCTCTCTTGCAGAGTCTGCCTCTTGAGTTTATTAAACATCTCCGTAACGCTATCACGGTTACCAAGTAACCCTGTGACGAAACGCGCCGCTCTTCTTTGGATCTTCTCTATCTCCTCCGTCAGACCGATCTGGTACGGATCCCACACTGATGAGCAATACTCAAGTATAGGTCGAACGAGTGTTTTGTAAGCCACCTCCTTTGTTGATGGACTACATTTTCTAAGCACTCTCCCAATGAATCTCAACTTGGTGCCCGCCTTAACAACAATTAATTTTATATGATCATTCCACTTCAAATCGTTCCGCACGCATACTCCCAGATATTTTACAGAAGTAACTGCTACCAGTGTTTGTTCTGCTATCATATAATCATACAATAAAGGATCCTTCTTTCTATGTATTCGCAATACATTACATTTGTCTATGTTAAGGGTCAGTTGCCACTCCCTGCACCAAGTGCCTATCCGCTGCAGATCTTCCTGCATTTCGCTACAATTTTCTAATGCTGCAACTTCTCTGTATACTACAGCATCATCCGCGAAAAGCCGCATGGAACTTCCGACACTATCTACTAGGTCATTTATATATATTGTGAAAAGCAATGGTCCCATAACACTCCCCTGTGGCACGCCAGAGGTTACTTTAACGTCTGTAGACGTCTCTCCATTGATAACAACATGCTGTGTTCTGTTTGCTAAAAACTCTTCAATCCAGCCACACAGCTGGTCTGATATTCCGTAGGCTCTTACTTTGTTTATCAGGCGACAGTGCGGAACTGTATCGAACGCCTTCCGGAAGCCAAGGAAAATAGCTTCTACCTGGGAGCCTGTATCTAATATTTTCTGGGTCTCATGAACAGATAAACCGAGTTGGGTCTCACACGATCGCTGTTTCCGGAATCCATGTTGATTCCTACATAGTAGATTCTGGGTTTCCAGAAATGACATGATACGCGAGCGAAAAACATGTTCTAAAATTCTACAAGAGATCGACGTCAGAGATATAGGTCTATAGTTTTGCGCATCTGCTCGACGACCCTTCTTGAAGACTGGGACTACCTGTGCTCTTTTCCAATCATTTGGAACCCTCCGTTCCTCTAGAGACTTGCGGTACACGGCTGTTAGAATGGGGGCAAGTTCTTCTTTCGCGTACTCTGTGTAGAATCGAATTGGTATCCCATCAGGTCCAGTGGACTTTCCTCTATTGAGTGATTCCAGTTGCTTTTCTATTCCTTGGACACTTATTTCGATGTCAGCCATTTTTTCGTTTGTGCGAGGATTTAGAGAAGGAACTGCAGTGCGGTCTTCCTCTGTGAAACAGCTTTGGAAAAAGGTGTTTAGTATTTCAGCTTTACGCGTGTTATCCTCTGTTTCAATGCCATCATCATCCCGTAGTGTCTGGATATGCTGTTTCGAGCCACTTACTGATTTAACGTAAGACCAGAACTTCCTAGGATTTTCTGTCAAGTCGGTACATAGAATTTTACTTTCGAATTCAATGAACGCTTCACGCATAGCCCTCCTTACGCTAACTTTGACATCGTTTAGCTTCTGTTTGTCTGCGAGGTTTTGGTTGCGTTTAAACTTGGAGTGGAGCTCTCTTTGCTTTTGCAGTAGTTTCCTAACTTTGTTGTTGTACCACGGTGGGTTTTTCCCGTCCCTCACAGTTTTACTCGGCACGTACCTGTCTAAAACGCATTTTACGATTGCCTTGAACTTTTTCCATAAACACTCAACATTGTCAGTGTCGGAACAGAAATTTTCGTTTTGATCTGTTAGGTAGTCTGAAATCTGCCTTCTATTACTCTTGCTAAACAGATAAACCTTCCTCCCTTTTTTTATATTCCTATTAACTTCCATATTCAGTGATGCTGAAACGGCCTTATGATCACTGATTCCCTGTTCTGTACATACAGAGTCGAAAAGTTCGGGTCTGTTTGTTATCAGTAGGTCCAAGATGTTATCTCCACGAGTCGGTTCTCTGTTTAATTGCTCGAGGTAATTTTCGGATAGTGCACTCAGTATAATGTCACTCGATGCTCTGTCCCTACCACCCGTCCTAAACATCTGAGTGTCCCAGTCTGTATCTGGTAAATTGAAATCTCCACCTAAGACTATAACATGCTGAGAAAATTTATGTGAAATGTATTCCAAATTTTCTCTCAGTTGTTCTGCCACTAATGCTGCTGAGTCGGGAGGTCGGTAAAAGGAGCCAATTATTAACCTAGTTCGGTTGTTGAGTGTAACCTCCACCCATAATAATTCACAGGAACTATCCACTTCTACTTCACTACAGGATAAACTACTACTAACAGCGACGAACACTCCACCACCGGTTGCATGCACTCTATCCTTTCTAAACACCGTCTGTACCTTTGTAAAAATTTCGGCGGAATTTATCTCTGGCTTAAGCCAGCTTTCTGTACCTATAACGATTTCAGCTTCGGTGCTTTCTATCAGGGCTTGAAGTTCCGGTACTTTACCAACGCAGCTTCGACAGTTGACAATTACAATACCGAATGCTGCTTGGTCCCCGCATGTCCTGACTTTGCCCCGCACCCGTTGAGGCTGTTGCCCTTTCTGTACTTGCCCGAGGCCATCTAACCTAAAAAACCGCCCAGCCCACGCCACACAACCCCTGCTACCCGTGTAGCCGCTTGTTGCGTGTAGTGGACTCCTGACCTATCCAGCGGAACCCGAAACCCCACCACCCTATGGCGCAAGTCGAGGAATCTGCAGCCCACACGGTCGCAGAACCGTCTCAGCCTCTGATTCAGACCCTCCACTCGGCTCTGTACCAAAGGTCCGCAGTCAGTCCTGTCGACGATGCTGCAGATGGTGAGCTCTGCTTTCATCCCGCTAGCGAGACTGGCAGTCTTCACCAAATCAGATAGGCGCCGGAAGCCAGAGAGGATTTCCTCCGATCCATAGCGACACACATCATTGGTGCCGACATGAGCGACCACCCGCAGATGGGTGCACCCTGTACCCTTCATGGCATCCGGAAGGACCCTTTCCACATCTGGAATGACTCCCCCCAGTATGCACACGGAGTGCACATTGGTTTTCTTCCCCTACGGACATGCTTCGTTCTTTTGTGCAGAATGCAATCCTGCGCTTTCAGTCTGTTCTGGACTCTGATGGACGCTATTTTGAGCCCCTTTTCTATCAGTAATGGTACCGGTAACTAATGGTATGACGTACCATAGTAGCACATTAAAAGTGTTTCAACCGAATTGATTCTGCATTATTTTTCTTCCCCAAGTCTTTGACATTAATGCTACCAAGTTTGGTACTCGTACGGTAATTAGTTTCCGCGTTATAACGTGTTAAATAGGGAAAGTTTAGTTATAACCAAGAAGACTGCATCATACAAAAATTGAATGCAACTATTTAAAACTGGTATAAGAAAATATATTAAAATTCAACTACAGGGCTTTCCGAAGGCGAAAGTCTTCCAAGGACTAACACTCTCCTCTGTACTATCTTCGCCGGCCGCGGTGGCCGTGCGGTTCTGGCGCTGCAGTCCGGAACCGCGGGACTGCTACGGTCGCAGGTTCGAATCCTGCCTCGGGCATGGGTGTGTGTGATGTCCTTAGGTTAGTTATATTTAAGTAGTTCTAAGTTCTAGGGGACTTATGACCTAAGATGTTGAGTCCCATAGTGCTCAGAGCCATTTTTTTTGTAATAACTTCTTAAGTTAAACAATTTAAGAAGAGGGAGTTCGATATTTTGCGTTGTTCGTTTGTAAATCTGGAGAAAGACGTTAACTATAGGCTAGATTCTCTCTATTTTTAATGTTTCAGCTCCAAAGGAAATGTCCTGATCCAGTGGCATTCTGCTACAAAGTCATGCAGAAAAAACGAGAATAATAAAATTTCATTTGTAACAGGAGGTGTCCACACTTCATCACTTATTGCTACTAATTCGGCAAACTGTAATCAAATTATTGTTGACTAGGCATGGCTCACCTCCCCACGGTGATAACAGTTTTGCTTTTGTTCTTGTCAAAATCTCACAACAAATACGAACAGCCTCGAAACAGTGGTTAGAAACGGAGAGGGAATTTTCATTTTGTGGGTTACTTTACAATGCTCGCCCCTCTTGCGAACCGACCAGGCAAAAACTGGGTGAGCGTTTGCCTATTTATAGCCGAATTGTGGTCAGGGCCACCCATCGTCTTCAGCGCCGCTTAGTACACATCTACACGTTCCGTGCACGGACGTCCGCAAAGGCCAGGGGGAGGAGCGAGAGGGGCACCTGTCCCCCCTGGAATCTGGAGTACAGAGCTTTTATTTATTAGGCTACGGAATTCTCATACATTTCTAGGCACGATTTCCCGTGATATCGCAAAACCTCTCGTTTAGCCAACTGTAGCATTATGTGGCTGATCACACTGAGATATAGCTATAGCAATTGGCATCTTCTCTTTGGAATGTGTATCACCAGCCGTAGAGCGTGGGCTACATTCATTGGTGAGTCATCGCAAACGACCGCAGAAGAAAAGATCGCTCTCTCGTGTCGTGGCGACTTCCTTTGCTGCTATGAGGCGTATCCCAACGATGCGGAATCATGTTCCCCGTCGCAGTCTTCATAACATAAAAAACAATAGCTAAATGCAGCGCTTCCTGGAGCATTGTTGTGTTTCACAGAACGCCATTTGCGGCACCTTGTCCACTGCGCTATTTCTTAAACTATCGATTTCACTGCAGTCTTGTTGTCTTCATTAAGAGCTCGTTATTTCTGTGCCGAAGACAGCCCAGAGCACGCTACGCCATTTCATTGTGCTGGAAGGAATTGTAGCCTGCGTGTGGAAGCTAGGTGAGCTAGTTTAGTCTACTAAGTTCATTTAACAATAATTGAACGCTTCTGACAGGACTGGACTGTCTGACTCGAAATGCGGCTAATCCTGTGGACTTCTGTCAGCTAAAACCGGAAACAACCATCATTCATATTTTTCAAGTCTGGCTTGGAACGGTGGAATCAAAGACTGATGCATGAAATAGTAAACAATTCGTCGCAAGCCGTCAGCCGACCCCATTTCTAAGGCTGCGGTGGATTAGGCCGACGACCGACATTGGCCGGAGACGAGATGGCCGATGTGTCCAAATCGGCTAATCCTGTGGACTTCTGTCAGCTAAAACCGGAAACAACCATCATTCATATTTTTCAAGTCTGGCATGGAACGGTGGAATCAAAGACTGATGCATGAAATAGTAAACAATTCGTCGCAAGCCGTCAGCCGACCCCATTTCTAAGGCTGCGGTGGATTAGGCCGACGACCGACATTGGCCGGAGACGAGATGGCCGATGTGTCCAAATCAGTACGCCACTACATGCGCAGTCGCACTATAGCCGATCTTATCTCTCGAACGTACAGACTTCGGACGAAAATCGGTGAAACTCAAACCAATTTGTTTTCTTCGGTCAAATCGACCGACGTTCTCGCACACGAAATATGGAGCATGAGAAACTGGTAAGTTTAGTCTAAGAAACATTTGGTTTGTGGCATCCTGAGGATGAAAAATCACAATTGGGATGTTGTTGTGATCTCCAGTCCAGAGACTGGTTTGATGCAGCTCTCCATGCTACTCTATCCTGTGCAAGCATCTTCATCTCCCAGTACCTGCTGCAACCTACATCCTTCTGAATCTGTTTAGTGTATTCATCTCTTGGTCTCTCTCTACGATTTTTACCCTCTACGCTGCCCTCCAATACTAAATTGGTGATCCCTTGATGCCTCAGAATATGCCCTACCAACCGGGCCCTTCTTCTAGTCAAGTTGTGCCACAACTTTCTACTCTCTCCAATTCTATTCAGTACCTCCTCATTTGTTGTGTGACCTACCCATCTAATCTTCAGCTTTCTTCTGTAGCATCACATTTCGAAAGCTTCATTCTCTTCTTGTCTAAACTATTTATCGTCCACGTTTCACTTCCACACATGACTACACTCCATGCAAATACTTTCAGAAACAACTTCCAGACACTTAAATCTACACTCGATGTTAACAAATTTCTCTTCTCCTGAAACGCTTTCCTTGTAATTGCCAGTCTACATTGTATATCCTCTCTACTTCGACTATCACCAGTTATTTTGCAGCCGGCCGTGGTGACCGAGCGGTTCTAGGCGCTACAGTCTGAAACCGCTTGACCGCTACGGTCGCAGGTTCGAATCCTGCCTCGCGCATGGATGTGTGTGATGTCCTTAGGTTAGTTAGGTTTAAGTAGTTCTAAGTTCTAGGCAGGGGACTGATGACCTCAGAAGTTAAGTCCCATAGTGCTCAGAGCCATTTGAGTTATTTTGTTCCCCAAATAGCAAAACTCATTTACTATTTTAAGCGGCTCATTTCCTAATCTAATTCGCGCAGCATTACCTGATTTAATTCGACTACATTCCATTATCCTCATTTTGCTTTTGTTGATGTCCATCTTATATCCTCCTTTCAAGACACTGTCCATTCCGTTCAGCTTCTCTTCCAGGTCCTCTGCTGTCCCTGACAGAATTACAATGTCATCGGCGAAGCTCAAAGTTCGTAATCTATGGACTGAAATCGCAGGTTTATTCGAATCCTTAAATAGGCAAAATCTTTAATGGAAATTTTATGCATAGATTACAACCTCAAAAAATAATTTGTTCAAGTGAAAAGGGTGACGTACCTTATATGCTTATAACTACTGTACTGGTTCTTTTTGTGGTAGGTTGTCATAAGTTGTCTACAAATTATTATTACTGCTTGCTGGCGTTTTATGCCAGTAGGGTAGTCATTCTGTTAATATGAAGTGGTTCGCAGATGTGGACGGTGAGTATTTCCACTTTTAAGTGCTGTAGGTTAGCAGAGTATCTCATGCTACACTTTACGCTTGTCTTTCACAAGTGTGCTAAATGACAGTCATTGAAGGTTAATTGACGTACGCCTGTACAGCTTTAAACAAACACAGCGGAAGTATTTATAACCTGCTTTTCAAGTGTTCTGACGTAACCACAAACGCCGGAACGAAGAGGCGGCACGCAAGAGCAAAGAAGGCTGTGAAGAAACAGCGGCCAATGGTGCTCGGAATAGGACCGCGCTGTACCAGGCACACCCCCTGCATCAAGTGAATGTATACACAGCTCCTGCTAGCCTTGGCCGCTTAGGTCGGCCCGAGTCTGCAACGTGTTTAGTGCTTCGCTATCAGACTGTATTGTTTTCATGTCGCCTCTCGCTAGCAACATTTGCTATAGTCAAGTTTTGTCACTTTGCTTTCTGGAAATAAAACCACTAATATTATTTGATTGAATTGTTGTATAGCATTCCGAGAACACTGCATCCCGTAGGCACCCTATTAGCAACGAGTGGGGCAAGAAACTACAACTGGCGACGAGTCTTATCACGGGTTCAGCCGGCACGGTAGCTCAGCGTGTTCGGTCAGAGGGTTAGCAGCCCTCTGTAATAAAAAAAAAACTGAGCTAATTGATCACCAACGAACTTTAAACGGATGTCTTTCGACGTCCGCCCCGAGCAGACGCAACGAACAAAAGCGAACAAAATGAGATAAAAAAAATGGTCAGCGTGACGGACTGTCAATCCTCTGGGCCCGGGTTCGATTCTCGGCTGGGTCGCGGAATTTTCTCCACTCAGGGACTGAGTATTGTGCTGTCCTCATCATCCTCTGATCCTCATCGACTGCAGGTCGCCGAAGTGGCGTCAAATTGAAAGACCGGCACCGGGCGAAAGGTCTGCCCGACGGAGGAGCCCTAGCCATACGATCGTTGAATGCCACTCAGCTAATGCAGCTTCAGACAAACCAGATTTCGACTCTTTTTCAAGAGGGTGCAGCACCTACTCGCCAACGCTGTGCGCCCAGCACCGCCGAGTACAGTTGCTATACCACCTTTTCGAAAGTTTAGTGAACACAGTGAAGAATGGCTCGAGTGGTTGTCCCAGTTTGAGACACATTTACTCTCCCACAATGTTCCAGGTACTGTGACACTTCCCTATCTACACACATCAAAAAAGGTTTGCATCACACCAGTTCCCAGAACTCCTGAAGATAGGCATTGACTGTGGGTATTGTATCACAGACACAGTCTCTTTGACTGTTCGGAGATGTCACTAAACCCTCCCAAAGATGTAAATAAACATGCATGAACAGCGTCTATTAGACGGAAGGGGGCAAGACACCACATCAAGGTCACCACGAATTATCTCGAGCATGTCACGGAACTTTTCCCCTGTCATCTCATATATTCGTAAAACATGTCTGGTTATTCCGATAACTGAGAACAAAATGTACAGTACTCCCCTTGTTCTTTTCGAGACAGGAAAGCTCGTTCACATTAATTCGGCGTGTCTTTAACAGCAGAAGCCACTATGCAGCACTCGTATCCAAGCACAGAGCCGTTGTGGTATCCACCCCACCCTAAAAGGTTAAAATCTGTCCTACTCCACATGCAGAATAGATTCTAACCTAACCTATCCTGACCTCCTTTGCCCCTGCCAAAAACTGACGAAGGAGATCGGACGCACTATGACCACGCTATCGGCCGATGCTATCGGGCGACCTCTGGCGATGGTGTCTGACGACCGCTGTCGGTGCCACTGTGAACGCGGCCTAAGTAACTCGAACTTCGAGGGAGAAGGACGTGAGGCAACGCAGTCATATTTACATTCTCTGGGAGGTTCTACAATAACTCTTTCTGTCTTATAAAAACATCCGCTTCCGACGCACATTTTCTGATGTTCTCGGTCTGGTTTTGGGAGACGAAAGCTGTGTAAATGGCTACCAATATTGTAAGTTATGTTTTACGGATCACTCTGGAATTTTCTACACGTACCAGTTTTAAACATCAATACAGCACTAGGAACAAGGACAATTTCGTGCTTCCCACTCATACATTAAAGTTATCAGCAGAAATCATAGGTTACATGGGCATGAAACTTTACAACATTCTAAAGCTAGGAGAACTGAAACAAACGCAACGAAAGTTGTTAGTGTAGAAATGCTCTATTCCTTAGAAGCGTCTCTGAGTGATAATGTGAAAATCTGAACAAGAAAGCAAATGGTTGACACATTTTGTTAATTAAGCTTAGCAGTTTTAGGTCAAATAAACGACTGAAAAATTTATAAACGATTTATTGCAGCAAAATAGCCATTATAGTTATACATTAGATTACAATCATTTGAGAGTGAATTACAAGGATGTATTGAGTGTCTGCATAATTCTTAGCAGATTGCATTGAGTGCAGGTATTATAACAGATTATCATTTGAACCATTTATTGCATAGTCTCTAATTGATCTGGTCCTCTTGTTGCTTATTTCTATATGGTATCTCTCACAAGACTGTCCACATAGTGTACACTCGCAAAGGTTTGACGGTTCGTGGTATGTTGTATTTGCACAAATTTCATGGTGGAATCCGTGTACTGCGAGTCTTGTAAGTACGTGTCTCATCTCAAAATTTGCTGCTGTCCAAGTGCGGTCGATCATGGCCCCGGATCCATAGAATTCCGTTGGTACTTCCTCTCTTTTCTTGAGCAGTGATCTTAGTAGGTTCTCCGATGCTGATGTGTTGGGAAGTAAGAACCTTGTCCTTAGATCCTCGATGAGGAAAGATTCTCGGGCGAGAAGGTAGACTAATCTTGATCTTGTGGTTTCTGCTACCCTTAATGCTCTTTTGATATAGGTTGCTTTTACTCTTTCCAACGTTTCTAAGTTCTTTTCATTTAGGTGTATCCATATGATTTCTATCCCACAAGCCAGTATCGGTATTATTTTTGATTTGAAGAGTGCCATAGCTGTGTCTAGATTTAGTGTTCTGATGGAACTTATTTCGTTTATCGCTCTGATGGCCTGTGTCGCTTTCTCTGTTGTGTGTTTACTGAAGCACTTTGCGGACGGCTGGAGTGTTATCCCTAGATATTTGTAATCTTTTGTGATAGATATTTGCTTTCCTTGTAGTGCAATTCTTGTCGTTTTTGGGATTTGCCCGCCTGGTCTGAATACCATCATTTCCGTCTTGTCGGTGTTGATTACAAACTTGTGTTTTGTGCACCATTTTTCCACGTCTTCTGTAGTCTCCTGTAGTTTGTTTAAGACTGAAAAATTTACGTTTTTATATTAATGCTATTGTTATGTATTGTTTCTGTAATTCAAACGGACTGTAATTTCAGTTTTGACAAGTCCCCTGTACATTAAATCTTTGATTTAACTTTTTATTTCATGGGTCAATAAAAATTCTGATTCTGATTCGGAATTTGCATTGATTAGCCTATCGAAACTGCTCATAAGAAATTTAGTGTTCTGTGACATGTAGGCTACTTGATAATTTACAACTCTACAAAGCTAAGTATTCCCTGAGCCAAAGCGGCTCAAAAACACTGTAATACTGATGACATCTTATCTTAAACAACCCTGTGGGATGATTTTTCGTCAACAAGAGCACAAATACCTATATATATATCCATCACTTATATTATTGATAAACATACAGAGCTTTTACCCTGTTATAAAAGGGCTCTATTAATTGCTCCTGCTTTGCCTGCATGTACACAATTGAATGATGCTTCAGCACTCTACGAAGAGTAAAAATGTGGCTTCATTCTAGAATAAGTGAAAACCTGGAAATATTTCTGCGGACGTCCATAGCTCCATGTGGTAAATACCTAATAAACTGTGCATATGTAATATACAATTTCTGTTAAGAGTTGACAATCTGCCTCAAACAGAACGCATTGTTAACAACCTACTACTCAACGGGCTATTATAAGATTGTGCTGAGTTAAAACTAGAGATGGGCAAACTGAAACACGTAATTGTTTCGAAGCAAATGAAACAGTACAATGTAATGTTTCGATACGCTGCTTCGAAACAGTGAAACAGTTTGTGTTCTGTTATCTAATAAACCTACCTTCGACCATAGATACTAGTAGACTGGCCTTGCTGTGCAGAAGCTATGGGGCTAGTGTGGCTCCAACATAAACCACGTGACTGTTGGCAAAACGTGGCGGGATTTAAAATCAGCGGTCTGCCATCCTATGTTTGTATCGGATTTTCCCCACATTTCTCAATTGACTGCCAAACGCGTCCAACAAAAACTACTTTTTTATTTGTGAAAAATTATGCCAGAACTACATTTGACCTGGATTTGTTCAAAGTACCATTTATAAAATCTAACAAATACATCGAACGCCACTCTGGTGGGCAGCGGGACGAAATTACTATAAACTATCAATTATAGTAAAATGTCGTTAAAATTCTTTTAAACAGTAAGAGTGGGCTCGTGTCATAACTTAAAACATTGTATTCGCCACGTTTCGAGCTCTAGTCACTTATAAAAGAAAATGGGCTATGGGAATTAGGTCAACTATAGGTGTCAAAATTGTTTACTTTAGGAGCAGGTCCATTTTAGAGTATCAATTTTAGGTGCACTTCAAAGGTTCAGTTCCCACTATTTTTACAAAAGTTTAAACTATCAGTTTAAAAAAAAAAAAGGTATTTTAGATGAAAGGTGAGACTTTGCAGTTTCAGAAAATAATTTTGGAGCCTAGGTTTAAAAATGACAGACACTGTAAATACAAATTATAGATATACATTGTAAATAATAACTAACCTATCAAAACACTTCTCCGCGAAGTGCTTCGAGCAAAGGCGCGTATGTGCAAATGGCTTAAAGTTTTTCCGTTTCAGGGCCTGTATCCAAAGCTGCCTTCGGTTTTCATCCTTACGGAACCTATGAGTAGGAACGAGAAACGATTATACTTACTTCTGTAACCGAATTATCACAGATACTTTCCAAAATGTAATATGAGTCTGACTTTACAGGCATCACTTTCAACACTTTAATTTACGTGATACTCTATTTCAAGTGTAAAAAACATATAAAAGTCACTTCAGCAGATTTCAATAAACGCATCTGCACTATCATAGAAACACTTACACGTGAAATGTAATGCCATTTACCCGACAAAACGCTGAGTACAGCCATAAGCGCAACACGAAACAACCATGTTTTGCCAACATTCACGTGACTTCAGCCCAGAGATGTTGGAGCCACGAAAATGACGTCAGGGCCAGTCTGTTATATTTATGGACGAAGAAACCTACACATTTTATCATCTTGAATGTCTATTGTATAAGTTAGTCCATATAAACACAAATGAGGTGCGAGAACGCTAATCATATCGCAGAAAGTATGAAACTATCACTTAGGGGTCTTGGCAGTTTCGTGTTTCCTGCAGCAAATGCGCTGCTTTCGTGTCGTGTGACTTTCATACTTTTCAGCTGGCTGAGGACAGCCATAGTCTAAGACAGAAGAACCACCACGAACGGAACTGGAGGTGGGAGCAAACTGCAGACACAACGGATATACTACTGGGATTCCCACTTTCCGTTAGTATGGGTAATATACCCATCCTGCTAATTTCCATGCACTCTAAGGGAATCATTGTGGATAATAGGCACAGTGACTATAGTCTCACAAATAATGCCAAATAATTCGAATAAATAACAAAATATAACAGAAAAAATTTTGTCTTTCAAGATGTTTCGAACCGTTACTATAAATTCACCATGTTTGCCAGCCCTTCCCGTTCACCATTACACTATCAGTGATATGTCAAACAGATTGCTTGCAATTATACCTACATCAAATTTATGTATATGTCTAATAACTGTCACTCTACGCCTTTTTTATTCGAAATGTTGTAGGCTTACTTGCGTTTCTTAATATGATTACTGCACGTGAACAGAGAAGCGTATGTTATAAAAAAAGTGTAATTTAACTGAATGATTTTCACCTATTTATTATTTTGAATGTGAATAGTATGCGTTGTTTTATTGTTTGGTTAGTGTTTATAAAGCAGATGTTACGCCATTTCGGCATAGGACAGTCAGCTAGAGACGAAGCTTTATTTTCGGATATCTTAAGCTTCATGCTATTGCTTGTCAAAAAGATTTCGACACTCTTGAAAGTGTTTCACGAAGTGGTATGCTGTGTTTCAGTACCTGTACCGAGCCCGAATCTCGCCCGACACAGAGCGGAATGAAACATCACTGTTTCGATACAATTAGTCCGTTCCAAGCACAGGTGAACTGAAACAGCCTTATTTTGAAATAACGATACAGTTTCTGTGTCTGGCTCGAGATCGAATCTGGTTCGGTTATCCGAGACAGGGGCGGAATGAAACACCACTGTTTCGAAACAGTGAACCACAGCCGTTCCGAAACACTGAAACAGTTCCACGTATCGATACACTGTATCGAAACATAGAAACAGTGGCCAAGTCTAGTTAAAACCTTTTATCTTCTACCACTTTGGAACAAACACATCTTTTTCAATACTACATTTCTGTAAAGTAAGAGGATACATTTGCATTAAAAATGACAATAATGCTATCAAAATTTTATATGTCTATTGCAACTGGAGAAATAGACACCTCATGCTGTGCATGAAATTAAGATAAAGCGTAATAAAACGAAACAAAACAAAAATAATTAATACACACGAATTTCCAATTCACTCAGAATGTTTTACTCTGAAGCTTAACGACCGAACATTGACCTTCAACTGTAACAGTTTAACATGAAATAATTCGACATGCTTGAGTGGTATATGTTGGATGTGTAACACGAACATGTGCAGTACATCGTATGCTTTGGACGCGACCTACAGTTACATATGCCTGTTATTGACAATGTGCAACAGTCGTATTCCACGTTATAGTTGCGACGTCTGAAGTCAACATACAGCTGCGATCACACAGCTTGTTCTTAAGTGAGGAACAAGGAAGGAGGTTACGGTTTTGCGCCCTGTTCATGACGAAGCCATTAAAGATGGAGTACAAGTTCAGATGTGGAAGGAAATCAGTTGTGCCTCTTTCAAAGGAACCATTACATTATTTGCCTTAAGCAATTTAGGGAAACCACGGAAAACCCATAAATCTGAACATTCGTCCTCCTGAACGCGAGTCCAGTATCTTACCACTGCGTCTCCTTGCTCAGTCACTAAAATGGGATACCACATTCCGCACTGGCGTGATCAACCTGTAATATCCAATGTACTGCTTTATTTTGCGTTACATGAAGACATCTGTAGCTGTGAGCTTAATCTATGAACGAGTGGTGTGGTTCTTCATAATAAACAACACTCAGTGAAGCAGTTAGCTACTTTTCATGTTTTGATATCGTACTCTGTAACCATTAAGACAGACATAAATAAGCTTAACGTTCCTTAAAGAAAGCATAGATGGCCAAAGTCATTTTTAAACCACCAGTCAATCAAAACGTCTCCAAAACCCTGTCAAAACAGTCATTGTCGACAAATATGTCAAACAAAGCAGCACATTGCCAAATAATTCGACAAACACGCGAAGTTTGACAAATTGTTTGATCGTCTATGGGTGCCATTAGACGTCTAGGTCATTATAGTCGAATTATGGCTTTGGACAGGGGAAGAATGGGAATAAAATCAGCTGTGTGCTTTGGAAAGGAATTGTCCCAATATTTACGTTGAATGATACACGTAAACCAAGGTAAACATTTGCAGTAGCTAGTGTTCAGTAGTGTGTGGATATTTACTGATCTTCATCGGGCATAAGAAATTTTTCTTTTACAGTATCTGTGTGGATATAAAAATGACATTTCATCCCACTCTACATAACTATGAACTATGTATTCAGTCCTGTCGTCCGTCTTGTCATTGAAATTATGTAGAAACTGGTATTGAAAATTTTCTTGCGCCAGACGGAAATCAGTGACAATCAAAATTGGCAGCAGCGATAACATATTTCGTAACTGCTAATGGTGGTAGAGCTCACAGAGAATAAGGTGGTGTCTGTGCAGAAATGCATTTTCATCGTGAGCGCTGGATGAGTGCATTCTGTTGTTCCGAAGGAGGAGCCACCACAGTAGACTGTTGCCTGCCAACCTGTGCACTCGAGCATTTTTGTTCAAATGGTTCAAATGGCTCTGAGCCATATGGGACTTAACTTCTGAGGTCATCAGTCCGCTAGAACTTAGAACTACTTAAACCTAACTAACCTACGGACATCACACACATCCATTCCCGAGGCAGGATTCGAACCTGCGAATGTAGCGGTTGCGTGGTTCCAGACTGTAGCGCCTAGAACCGTTCGGCCACTCCGGCCGACAGCATTTTTGCTACCACGTCTTTGTTACACAGTATGGTACCACAGTCTCAACGCATCATTGGTAAAGCGAAAGTTCTTTGTAAGCAAAAATGTGTGATTATATGCAGTGATATTAATTATATATCAGAAGATACAACTAAGAAAGAAAAATCTTTGTGACACTGTGACTGAGAGAGATAGAGGAATTGCTAGCTATTCCAGTTGCACAATAGCCGGCCAGAGTGGCCGAGCGGTTCTAGGCGTTACAGTCTGGCGGCGCGCGACCGCTACGGTCGCAGGCTCGAATCCTGCCTGGGACTTGGGTGTGTGTGATGTCCTTAGGTTAGTTATGCTTAAGTAGTTCTAAGTTCTAATGAACTGATGACCTCAGAAGTTAAGTCCCATAGTGCTCAGAGCCATTTGAACCATTTTGAACCAGTTGCACAATAAAGAAAACAAAGGAGTGGAAAAACATAGCTGCATGTTGGGTGCCTCCCAAGGGGTCATTGCTTCCGAAAGATATGGAAAAAGGAGAAGAAAATTTTGTTTTTAGGTAGTATTATCCAACAGGTTGTCAGGGGACTGATCTACAGTTTCCACATGACATATGGTTTTTATTTTACGTTTTCAGTACAGTAGTAAACAACATTGTCTCCAATGCTACATTTTTTACGGTGCCCCTTATTTATGAGACTTCCTTCTGGCAGTGCATGCCCGGACTTGTTTTGTTTTTGTTGATCTTTTGTTGAAGTAACTATTTCTTTTCGGTACTCCAGTGAGAAGCTAAGGACTTTGAATGCCTATTTTCCGTCGAATTATTAACTGTACTAACATAGTCTGTTAACACTGTCGTTTTCAGACTCACTAGCTATAGCTTATAAATTACGCGAGATAAACGGGCGGTGTATGAATTACCATGCCTAGTACAGTGTGGGAAACATGTTGGCTTTCAAAACAGCTATCAGTTGTGGATAAATATGGCTCTTGCACGGTTTTCAAGGGAATCTTATACCATTCTTCCTGGAAAACAACGGCATGCCTGGGTAATGATGGATGAGGTGCATACCGATCACACACACTTCTCTTCAAAGTAGACCACAAAGGCTCGATAATATTGAGATAAGGTGACTGTGGCAGCCATGGGAAGTGCGAAAATTCATTCTCATGCCCACAAAACCAGTCAGGATGATGCGAGCTGTGTGAAAAAATGCCCTGTTGTCTTAGGACACGGGATTACCATTGGGGAACAAACATTGTACAATGGGATGATCCTGATCTGCCAAAATGGTCACATAATCCTTAACAGTAATGCAATCTTGCAGAGTAATCATGGGGCCCATGGAAAATCATGATATGGTTACATAGATCATCACTGAACACCTGCCATGTTTCGGGGACGTAAACTCAGTTGGAAGTTGAATGAAGGGCAACAGGTTGATTCCATATTCCTAGATGTCCGGAAAGCATTTGACACGGTGCCCCATTGCAGGTTGAAACTTCTTGGCAGATTAAAACTGTGTACCGGATCGAGACGAACTCGGGACCTTTGCCCTTTGCGAGCAAGTGCTCTACCACTAAGCTACACAAGCACGACTCACTACCCATCCTCACAGCTTCAATTCTGCCAGTACCGTCTCCTACCTTCCAAACTTCCAGGAGCACTAGTTCAGCAAGTTTCGCATATGAGCTTCTGTGAAGTTTGGAAGATAGGAGACGAGGTATTGGTAGAACTGAAACTGTAAGGACGGGTCGTGAATCGTGCTTGGGTAGCTCAGTCGCTTAGAGCACTTGCCTGTTAAAGGCAAAGGTCCCGAGTTCGAATCTTGGTCAGGCACACAGTTTTAATCTGCCAGGAAGTTTCATATCAGTGCACACTTCGCTGCAGAGTGAAAATATCACTCTGGGAGCTGGATCGTCTCACTGCTTCTGTGAAGTTTGGAATGTAGGAGACGGGGTACTGTCGGAAGTAAGAGGTTGAGGGTCGTGGTTGGGTAGTTCAGTCGGTAGAGCACTTGCTCATGAAAGGCAAAGGTCCCGAGTTCAAGTAACGGTCTGGCACATAGTTTTAATCTGCCAGGAAGTTTCAAATTGTTTACTGATTTGTGTGTGTTTTATAAACCGCTATAAAAGGAAGTGGATGTGGCAACTGCAGTGACTATAGTAAATGCACAAATTTACGTGGGCTTGGGCTCCTCTTTCCTCATACAGTTTTCACGGAAGTTAGTTAGCTACAATAAACAGAAGATTCCAATCATGGGTCAGTTCTCTGGTGCTGTCTCTTACAAATCTGTTGTTCGCCCTCTCACCTTCTCAGTTAGGGATCATTAGGTGCATTTAACGTTTCTGGTTTCTCCATTGCCGGTGGGGTAAATTTAGTGTCAGATCAAGTGCCCTATCAGCATCTGGATTCCTTCTGCTTTGAGTTCTCGTCTGTGTTTTCTCCTGGGCTCTGTTGTGCTACCGGTTCTCAGGCCCACATTATCATGAAAAAGTTTTTTTTTTCGTATGCGGCAGGAGCCTGTCACATTGCATGACACTATCAAGTCCGAATTAGACCATTTGATGTCGCTCCATGTCATTCACCTTATTTCCTCTAGTGAATGGGCTACACCTCTGGTCAACGGGTAAGCTTCGCCTCTCTGGTGACTCAGTGTCACGATTAATGCACGGTCTATGATAGATACATACCCTTTGCCCTGTCCTGATGAGTTGATCACAATTATCAGGCTGCCACTAGTTTCCCAAATTGATTTTTCGGAAGTGTACCTCCACTGCCCTTAGATGAGGCCACTAGGTGGCCTCTAGTTGTCAACACACCTTTCACCCTATACCAGTATCAAAGCTTACCTTTTGGCGTTTCTAGTATGCCCAAAATTTTTCAGCATTTTCTAGAGCAGCTGACAACCTCTGTGCCTGGCTACATGAATTACCTCAATGATATTGTTGTTTCGGGTTCTTACACCCTAGACCAACTTAGCAAGCTCCGATCATTGTTTTGCAACTTGTCAGTCTCAAGGGCAATCTTGCCAAATCTCAGTTTTTTCAGCCATCAATCAGGTATCTAGATTTTGAGGTTCTTTGCACAGGGGTCAAGCTATTGTGTCACTTTGCCGCGGCCGACCTCCAAAGCTGCATACTACCATAAGGTTTGCTGGATACATCCACTGTTGCTCAGCCCTGCACGTGCTTTGAGTAAAAATGTACCTTTTTTCTGGTTCCCAGTTTTGAGACCCAGCATTCGTTTCGCCTAAATCTAAGCTTCATTCTGCTTCATGTCTGGCCGCTTTTCAGCCAGGCCAGCATCTCGTGTTGGCTACAGATGCCTCTCAGCATGGTCTTGGAGATTTGTTGGCGCACAAATACGTACACAGAAGCGTCTGAACAATCCATTGCTTGTGCTTCTAAAGCTTAACTCCTACTCAGAAGCGGTATTCTCGGATTGAAAATGAAGCTTTAGCGATTGCGTTCAACCTCAGCAAATTTCATGTCTTCTTGTATGATTCTCATGTTCCATTTAATCACGGATTTGGGTGTATTTTCTAACCCTTCGGCTTCCATGCTGGACAAGGCACCACATCGTTTGCTGTGAGAGGCCCTCTTCCTCTCTCGTTATCATTTTCAGATTCATTACCACCAATGATCCAACATGCCAGTGCCAATGCCTTATCTCTCTTTCCAGTCGGGTTGGGCTCAGCATTCTATCAGGAGGAGTTGCTTTGTATTTATTTAGATACTAATAACCAGAACGCGGTTGACGGTTTTCCTATCACTAGTGCCATGACAGCATTGGCTGTCTCCATGGATCCTGTACTTAGCCAGGTTATCTTTTTTGTGCGGTACATTTGGTCAGAAAAACCCCTGGGCTGTACCTAAGATCCCTTGCATAATTGCTTCTCCCTCCAGCACCGCCTTTCTGTGTTTGAAAGAACTCTTTTGTTAGCTACGGAGGGCACTGGTCTGTGGGTTGTCATTTCCGCTTCCTTACACCGTAATGTACTGTGGCTTCTGCATGTTGATTATTGGGGCATCTCTCATACCAAAGCTTTCGCCTACCAGCTGGGCAGAATTTATTAATGAAAGTATAGTCATAAGTACAAAACAAAATTTATGCCTTGATTGCCATTTTCATGGTAGGTTGGGCACAGAATGTTATCTTGTATGAAGAACCACTGATCAATTAAAAATGGCCACAGCCAAGCCCAAGAAATGTGTTTTAGTGTCATTGCTATTAATTTTTTATATTAATGACCTGGCAGACACTTCTTGCAGGTGATAGAGTAATCTATAATGAAGTACTATCTGGGAAAAGCTGCACAAATAGCAAGTCAGTTCTACACAAGACTTAAAAGTGGCAGACATATTGAATTGCATTGAATGTTCATAAGTGTAAAATTGTGCACTTCACTAAATGTGAAAACGTAGTATCCTATAACTACAATATCAAAGTGACACAACTTGACTCAGTCAACCCATATAAATACATGGATATAAAAATTTGTTGGGGTATGACATGAAATGATCACATAGGCTCAATATAGGTAAGCTTCAGATCATTGGTAGGATACTGGGGAAATGCAGTCATTCTACAAAGGAGGTTGTTTACAAACAAGTGACCAATTCTAGAATACTGATCAAATGTTTGGGACTCATACTAGGTAATATTGGACATGTACACAGAGAGGCAGCATGAACGGTAACAAGCTTGTTTGACTCATGGAATAGCATCATGGAAATACTAAAGAACCTGAAATGGTAGATGTGTGAAGACACATGTTAACTACCCCATAAAAGCCAATTTACAAAGTTTCAAGAACTGGTATTAAGTGAGGAATCAGAAAATACAGGGCTATTCCAAATGATGGACCCATTTTCAAAACTTCAAAAAACTTCATATTTATTCAAGTAAAAATCCAAAATGAACAAGCTTTATACCCATGAAAAGAGGAAGTTTGAAAGTTTTTTTCATAATGATTGATATAAATTTAATAATTTGTAATTAATTAGTTTTTAATAATTATTTAATAATTAGAAATGTTATAAATGTCCAATGTAGCCACCGTTGGTTGCATGGCAATCATCGACGTGGTAATCAGATGTGTCCCACACACATGAAAGCATATCTGCTGTTACTGAGAGCACAGTAGCAGTGATCTGGTTCCGCAGATCACTCAGAGTGGTTGGTACAGGCTCCTTCACATAACCCCATAAGAAATAGTTGCAGGATGTGAGACCAGGAGATCTAAGTGGCCATAAGTGCAGAGCCAGGTCCTCAAGTCCCCTGTGACTGATCCTGTGCTGAGGAAGGAAGTCATTCAAAAAGCCTCCTGCATCATGGTGCCAATGGGTGCAGCTCCATTCTGTTGGAAAATGAAGTGATGGGAATCTTCCCTAACTTGAGGGTATGCCATTGTTCCATCATTTCCAGGTATGTGTTTCCCAATATAGTTCTTTTCGCAAAGAAAAATGGTCCACAAACTTTGTACAGGATACGGAACAGAACACATTGATCTTTGATGAGTCTCTTTCATGTTGCAGTGGTGAATATGGATTTTCCAAACCCCATATGCGAACATTGTGTCTGTTGACTTTTCCACTAAGGTGTAACATTGCTTCATCGCTAAAAATTACATGCTGTAGAAATGCATCATCCTCCATTTTTGCAAGCACACAACCACAAAATGTGAGACGCTTCTCTTCGTCATTGGTATTGAGAGCCTGTACAAGTTGTAGGGCTTGTACAGCAAATTCTGTCTCTCAACTTTGCATACAGTTGGTTGGGGCATTCCAAGCTCTATTGGTAGACTTACTGGGACTGCGCACAAAATGTTCTTGAATCCACTGGACATCATCCTCTGACAAACATGGTCAACCTGTGCTTTTTCCTCTGCACACACTCCCAGTCTGTTTAAACTGCTTAAACCAATGGCTAATGCTTTTGCAAGTTGGTGGTTGAATACTGAATTTGGTACAAAATGCTTGCTGCACTGCAATTTGCGGCTCACTTTTCACAAACTCAAGCATGCAGAAAACCCTGTGAAACAGAATGACGAACTCTACCGACCACTTCTGAACCATCACTGCCCGCCCACTGCTGCCTGCCCAAAACTTTGAAACTTCCTCTTTTCACTGGTATAAAGCTTGTTCAATTTGTATTTGTACTTGAATACATACGAATTTTTGAAAATGGGTCCACCATTTAGAATAACACTATATTCTAGAACCTCTATGTATACTTCTCATAGGTACCAAGAAGATACGTCTAGACTAATTACAGCATTCCCAAAGGTATTTAATGTCATTATTCCCATATTCCAATTCCAAATGGAACAGCAAGAATCCAAATGGATGGTAGAATGAGAAGAACTCTCTGTCATACACTTCATAGTGTTTTCAGAGTAGGGATGTGGACTAGACATAGATCCTCATACAGACAGGATGGATTTGCAACTGAATACTGTATGTGTCAGTCAGCTTATGTCCATAGCTCCTATCTGTTATTTCTAGACATGATACCCTTTCAGTTTTTACAGTGATTGTTGGGCTTTTGAGGGAATTCTTCATAAGGGACAGAGTGAACACAATCTCATTGATATTGCATATGATTTCTGCCACATGGTGACATTACGTAGGTATATTTTTAATTATTACTCATAAAATCTCTGGTCGTGGTAGTTCAAGCTTACTTAAAACCAGAACACACTTATATTTCACAATTTTCACTTCCTTTCTCTACGAAAATTTTCATTCTGGCTATATCATATGTTTACTTAATATGATGAAAGATTTACCTGTTGCGTCTGTTGATGATAGTGGGGAATTCAAAGTAGCTGGAAAGCTGTGTGCCAGATAGAATATTTATAAAGAACACATTTACTGATACACGTTATTGAGTGGCCTTATGATTTCAACTCTTTGTCCTAACAAGTGTATTCCAGTTTACCACATATGTGGAGATATCAGTATCCACTTGAAATGTTATGAGTTTAGAGTATGTAGCCTACCCATTTTTACCATTTTTTACCTGCACAGCCTTCATAGCAGTGCTTTTGTTGAAACTGGCTGACAAGTAATTTACTACCAATAATGTAGTCCACACCAATATTCACAGTTCCCACATTTTAACTACAAATGACTGCTGAATAAACTACTTTTATGGCCTGTTTGAGCCTCATAAATTTTGATTATGGTACAGATTAAGGAGAAGTGACATCCGGGACTTCATAGATGTCCTGCATCCGGCACTTCGTAGATGCCCTACAATATTATTCAAGTACAGTAATCTAAGACTGACATGATTATTCAAAAAGTCCACATATGGCAAACATATAATTAACACAGCACTGTATGAAATGGTAAAAGCAGTGTCCTTCCACTCCAATGGTCGTACCAAAACAAAAATGATGCACACATTAAGCATTGCTGATTATAAACTGATCCTATTGTCACAACTTGCACTAGCAATTATTGAACCTTAAACACAGATGATGAAATTAATTATAAGTTTATACTCCAATTAATTATTATAAACAGTCACTGAATTATTGCATAAATTCCTGGATATGAAATTTATATAAAATATGGTAAATAACCAACTTATAATCTGTATTGAATCGTGAGTGGTGCATTTTCCCCATATTTTTGGACACAGATCTTACTCATTTCATAACTCTCCAAAGACTGAACTAGAACTCAACTAACATGGCTTCCGACATGTCTCTTTTACAAGTTTACAATAATTAAAACTAATTTGTCTATTGTTGTTTACCAGATTTTAACTAATTACATTTAAAGATTTACATTTCTGAGTATTTCAATAGTGAAGGGAGATTCATTTAAATGCAAACTTTCACATACAGTAATAATTTCTATTTTGTCTAAATGAGCTATTTTATTCTAGTAAGAATTTTTTAACTAAAAATCTTAATTATTACAAAATTAAATGAACATTTGTATTACTAACAGATTGTTGTCAATGATTATCTGAGTATTTCATTTACTTCTACAGTGTTTCTGTTTATTTTATCAGGAAGTCGGTAATCTTGTATATGTTTACATATAAACAATGATACCAAGATTTCAAATTACCGATAGTTTGTAATTAGCATGGTTTCCAGCCAAACAGATTGTACTAACAGTTTCAGCATAACCAAACGAAGGTAATAGATACTGAAGTTAATCTATATCCGTACAGACTCTGAGTCAATAGCTGATATTTTTAAATAATGTGAAAAAGAACACACTTTGGGGAACAAAAACTTAACAGCTGGGAAGACTCCCCTGCTTTGTTACAAATGCAGTAGAAGATCAAACACAAGCTTATGAGGTATGTCTATACAAGGTTCCCAGTAGTTTTAATAGAGTGCAACTGAGCCATAAGTTTATTCCTTGTTGTCTTCTAACACACAGAACATGGCTATGAAAGTAGGCATTCTACTCTCTTAAAGGAACAGCACCGACCTAAATGGAATGGAGTCAGTTAAGGCAGAAGAGAAACTTATGGTGAAGCTAGGTGCAGCATTCTTGTTCAGAGGATGACGTTGATATAATCGAAGAGCATCTGTTCGATGATGATCAATTTGCTTGCAAAATTTGTGGAACTGCCATAACGTGAATTCCCAATGCTACAGGGGCGGTTATTTGTGTTAACTTGTAGTGGCAACTGCAGAACTGCCTGTTACTCCAACCTTGAAAACACTGCATGCTTTTTCTCAAAATGAGCAGATATCAAGGCAAAGATCTGTGTAGAAGATAACCTTCTCAGATCAGCAAATGGCTTTTGTTTATGCAACAGCCACATCACTGCGAGGGACTACCATGTCAAATTTGAAGAGTATTGCTGTTCAGGTGATCTTTCATCAAAAGTTGCAAAAGCAAGTGGAATAATCAGCTGGTGCAAGCAGAAGACATTAATGATTTTGTAGGGCCACAACCTCCTGCTGCTCTTCCTCAATTACTTGCACTTGTTGCTGATAGTTTTGCTTCTGTTCTTGTAGCTGCAGCTACAGTTGTTGGAAATGAGTTAGAAATTCATCCATAGGCATGATGCAAGTCTGAAAACTGTCATCTCTGAATATCATTGGCGTTTTCATGCCAAGATATGAAGTACTATATAGGTCCAACTGCATAATAAACAACATTCAATGTTCAGCAATAGAGGAATTCTTATTACTTAGTAACTATGTAAGGAAACTGGAAAGTTCTAATTCAATATTGAAGAGTAATTGCTGTGTCATTTTATTTTATGATATTCTGTTAGCACGGGCTACATAACCACATTTTATTTATTCTGTTGTTCGCCTGTGTTATGATGAGACACATTATACTCTAAGCAATTATCTGCCAGCAAAGGTACTGTTTGATAGGTTTCTCAAAGCATTTTTGGGACACTTTAATGACTGCATACCAATAAAGAAATGCAAAGTAACTGACAGAGTCCTAAAAGCAAAAGTTCCAAATAGACAAAATACATGGTACACAAAACAGCTGTCTACTATGAAAAATCAAGTTATGTTGTTGTACAATATTTATAAAAATCTGAAAACCAACCATGCTAAACTAGCCTATGTTAGATCTAGGAATGAGTACAAAAAAGCAATTGTGGAAGCCAAACAAGCACACAATCTCAGAAGTATTGAGAAATCCACCAATAAGTGCAAAGCAGCATGGACTCTAATAAATAGTGTCGCCAAAGATAAAAGAAGTGACAAAATTAGTGTCTCTCCCCAGGAATTTAATGACTTTTTTATTAAATCAGTTGAGGAAGTAGGAAGTGCTATAATTAAACCTGAAATCAGCTCATCACAGTTACTGTCAAAAAATATTGCTAGGTCATCAACAAACACAAGTACCTTCAATTTTTCTGAGGTCTCACCTGGTTATGTGTTAAGAATAGTGAAGCAGTTAAAATCATCAGACAGTGTAGACATATATGACCTGTCTTGTAACATGCTTAAGAAAGTAATAGACTGTATAGTGTACCCCCTAACATATTGTATAAACAAGTGTATACTGGAGGGTTTTTTTCCTTGATGAGCTTAAACTGTCTAGGGTAGTTCCAGTACATAAAAAAGGAGATAAAAATTCTGTCTCAAGTTACAGGCCAATATCCATAGTACCAGTTTTCTCAAAAGTTCTAGAATGCATAATTTACCAACAATTATCTGTTTACTTTGATAACATAGGATTACTAAGTGGATCACAGTATGGCTTTAGGAAAAACCTGTCAACCATTGATGCCATAGACAATGTTGTTAAATACATCCATCAAGTATTTGAAGATAAATGCTTTGCCCAAGTGACTTTTTGTGACCTAAGCAAAGCCTTTGACTGTGTAGAACATACACTACTACTCGAAAAAATGGACTTTTACGGTGTTAAAGGTAACAACCTTAAGCTATTAAGATCATATTTACAAAACCGTAAGCAAGCCGTCTGTGTTGGGAAAGAAATGTCCAGTATAGAACAAGTTGAGGTAGGTGTTCCGCAGGGATCTGTGCTGGGCCCTTTCCTTTTCCTAATAATGATAAATGACCTGCCATCATTTATCAAATCCAGAACAGTACTCTATGCTGATGATACAACATTTCTGAACAGCAGTAATGATCTTAATAGCCTTAAAACATGTGTTACAGAGACAATTGAGCAAGCTTCACTCTGGTTTAAAGCAAATGGGTTCTTGCTTAATGAAAGCAAAACCCAGCAGATGGTATTTAGTTTAAAAGACAAGTGTCCATCAGATGATCCTAGTTGTGTTAAATTTTTGGGGGTATATTTGGATGATAAACTTTTTTGGAATCCACATATTAAGTATATTAGCGGTAAATTGTCTAGGGTAATCTATTTGTTAAGGCGATTAATGCACTGTGTACCTAAAAATTATGTTAGAGTATCTTACTACTCATTTTTCCAAAGCATCATATCCTATGGCATTATTTTATGGGGAAACTCCACTTGTGTGCATGATATACTATTTCTGCAAAAGAAAGCTATTAGGATAATTACAGGCTCACCATACAAGGCTCATTGTAAACCTTTGTTTACTCAACAAAAAATCATGACAGTAATAAACCTATATATTTATTATGTTTTAATCTACACAAAAAAGAACTTACCTAAAGTAAAACACAGGGCAAATATACATTGTTACAGCACTAGGACAAACAGCTCTATCTATACGCCCTACCACAGACTGTCAAAATCAGTTAACAGTTATGAACTTATGGGCCACAAATTATTTAACAAACTTCCACAAGGTATACAAAATTTACCAGAGCAACAATACAAACAAACACTTTATGACTGGTTAGTTGTAAACCCATTCTACAATGTAAAGGATTTCATGACCTGTGATATTAAACTGTAAAGTTCTTAACAATTCTGTCCTTCTATAGCATGTACTGTACTGTATTGTATTATATGTATGACTTTGTCTATTGCTGTAATGGCTTAAAGACAATAAAATTATTATTATTATTATTATTATTATTATTATTATTATTATTATTAACACTCCGGTGTGTGACTTGAGTTTAACCATCAAGAATTTTGATAACATTATAACAAATACACTAAAGTTTTGCAGTGGGATACATTAATATTTGTGTGTATATCATATTTTGGAAAGAAAATTTCTTTCTGAAGATAATTCTTTGATCAAGATGTAGAGATACAGTAACATATCATCACCAAAATGTCCTGAGAAATTTTGCATGTCCAAACGAAATCTTTTCCATGGTTAATAATTGAGGTTTATTTATGTAATCCTTCAAAATAGTTTTACTGATAAGCACTCACATAAATGCAAAGTGACATTCTCATAGACTGTGTCAATGTACATAGGGATTACATATTTTTCATTATGTAGCTCTCAGAGATACACTCACATAAATTTAGAAAACAGGGAATAATTTTTTATTCGTGATTTCTCTTATGTAGTTCTTTGAATAGTTCTAGTCTTTACCCAAACCATTATTTTCTTCCACTTAAAATAATTAATATTACAAACAGCTTATGTTCTCTCAGAGTTATTGAGTTAAGTGGCATCGAACATAGTTTGTGCAAGAACAGTCTCTTGATAATATTGATTTCATTATAAAATTTTTATTTGCAGAATATTTTTATTTATTTATTTATTTATTCATCCGTGGAACAAGTTATAAAGAAACACTTTCTCTGTCTATTTCTTTTGGGTAACAGTCAATGATCTATCTCTAAATTTAGATTGTGTACTTTTTGTTTGAAATTGTATTAAGGCAATTGTACATTCATTGGTTTTGTGAGAACATTTTAGACAAAATTAGACTAGTCAAATACATTCTAGATCACTGTGCCTTTATTAATGTAGTTTCATGAAGGATGTTCTCATGTAGTATATCACATGAATGCCAGAAATGGACAATCAATACCAAGCTCTGTCCTCTCATAATGCCCATCAAGTACATTTACCCTTGTCAGATGTTCTGACTGGCAGACAGATATATCCAGTGAAGCTCTTTCCTAATGAACAGTATGATGTTCAGGCAGTTCACTAGTATGGATGTCTCTTTACTAAATCTTCTTGCTAAGATTTTCCACAAAAAAATGATATCATATGTTATTTTCTTTCTGTGCTGTGAAAATGGTAACATTATTTTTTGACATTTTCAGTGATCACTATCTTATCTTATCAGTAAAATTATTAATATATGATTATTATTGTTTTAGAAAACTGTAATACAATTCTATACATGAAGAAACTTTCTGAGTATGGTGTGTTTTCATCATTACTTAACTGCGAAATTGAGAAAAATTTGTGGGTTACTGATTTGCACAGATATGAAAATAATTCAAAACATGGAGTCATTATTGATCTTACTTGTGAAAAAGGTGAAACATTCCTGAAATCAGTGAGTATGTGTTACAACTGTGTTAAATTCAAATATTTTTTGTGAAGCTAAATAGCATGATTGAAAGTAAGAATAATAGTCATAGATTCCTATTTATTCAAAATCATTCCCATTTTAGTTAACACAAAAACCATCAGAAAAGAAGGATTAATCTAAGTTAAATTTATAATTTCATAATTTTTCATTCTACTACACAATGAATATGAATAAAACATTTAATCTATACTTTAATTTAACTTTGCAAGTGCTGAGCTTCTTTCTTTCTTGAAAGGTGATGCTAGAACCTTCTTATAAAACAATTATGCAATACATAGCTCATTGTGCATGTGGCATACTGTAATAATGATGTTAGTAAATACATATTCTAATGACAGTCTACTGACTGTTTTTGTTGTTCTAATAATTTTTAACATCCTGTATCATGCCAAGAACTTAAAAGTGTATCCTAGAACTTGGCATTTAAAAACACTTAACAGTTACATCATTTAGCCACTCAAACAAAGGGTATGATAAAATAAATGTCAAGAGCATAAATTCAATAGATCAGTCAGACAAATATTTTCCAAGGTATTCCTGGATGCAGGTTCTAAGTTGAAATTAAACTTTCTTGTGTTCCTTTCCAGAAACATGTAGCCCCCATCTGAGGTCAATAAGTCCAGTATAAATTGTTTGTAACTAACACAAGTGAGAAAATTATGTTATGCCTGGAAACCATAAGCAGATTCATTGAGTGAGCATATAAAATACTGTTACTAATCTAATTAATTATAAAAGAAAAGTAAATAAGTAAACTGAGTTGCCTGTTAACATTTTTTGATAGAAAAATATGTGATATTGCCATTGATTTTCACACATTTTCACATTTTCTTTCTACAATTTTTATTCTCTTCCATAACAACAAATACAGTGGAAAATTTTCTCTGTCTCTTTCTCTCTCTTATGTGTGTGTGTTTTGTATGTAGTTTAGCTTCCCTGCATATCCACAAGCTGTAGCTAAGTAGTTGCTCTACTTAATGTTTACATACAATACAACAGCTGCAGCTGGAAAGTAATACATACTGTGCATCATGACTGAATGAAGTCAGTTCATTGTCAAAGTAAAAGGGAATGATGATGTAGAAATGTTTCTGTTGCTTTGTTTACAGTTGCAAATGATATTGAATCTCTTTGTTGACAGGTTTTGAAAAATGATTCATTTGGCTATTGCGGAGCCCACTGGCTCTGCATGGTAAAAGAACAGTCTAACTTAAGTTTCTTCTCCAAAAAAGGCTTCCTCACATCGACTACTGCTTTAAACATATCTGAAGTCAACTTCCCATGCACTGCAAATATATCACACAGAGAACATAGGTTCACAACAGAAGTAAGCGAAACTGCCTTGTCACGCAAGGATGCCTGCAGTTTTCTGGATATGAGACTAAATAAATCACTTGTTGGAAATCTAAGTTACAAAATTCATGTATATGATATTCGAGGGGATAGTAATTACAAATATTCTGTGAGAGGCACAGTGGTCAGAACAGATAGTAATGTAAGTCTACTAAATATGAGTTTACTGTATATGAATGTAAAACAATGGAATATTTGAAACTGGCATGCAGCATAACATTGCTAGAATTACAAATCATGAGCTACATCTGAAATGTTATTTTGGTCAATGAGAACTGTAGTATAATATTTCCATGGACCTCACAGTATTTTCTTCAAATCTTTAGCTATGAATAAATGAATGAAATGATGTTTGCAAGACTGATTTATCTTTTTTATTTTGACATTACTAAGCAGGGATGATGACCTGCCTTTCTTTAGGTTATAGTGAAAGTGCTATTTATATTGTGTCACTAGAATTCTGTTTTATTGCATAAATATAAACAGTTGTCTTTTATATGCATTTCAGTTTCAAATGGACATGAGTGGGAACCGTGAACTTTTTGACAGATCTATTCTTCATCTGCTGCAGGATATTTTGGAGTTTAGGTAATGTGAAAGACCTTTACACATAACTGTATTTTAAAGATGTGCCTGTTACTATGTGTTGAACTGTAAAGGTAGCAAAAACACTTTTCAGATAGCTTACAGGAATGCAGCTGATGACACCATTCACACCCTGCATCTTTCAAGGCTCAAATGCAACAAGAACACCTCCACACAACCAAAGATGACCGACATCAGAATATTGATAGTGAATATTAATAGCCATCATGTGAGATAACATTAAGTTTGTCTCTCTGCATTTGGACAGGGAAGCAGCAGGATTCCATGGAAAATTTAAGTAAAAACCTCCATCTTTATTTGAAAGGTCACTTGCTAATTTAATCTCAACTGCTTCCTTAATAGCACTATGTGAATAGCTGGAAGTGCATGTCAGAATCTCCATGATGGTATATACAACAGGATGATCGATGTCAAAGTAATGTTCTGCAACAACTGATTTGCCCTGCTGTTATAAGCATGTGTGATGCTTATATTCAATACAATGGTTCTCCTTGGTCTTGAAGGACTTACCGATATTGACACACCACAACTTCAAGGAATTTGACAGACACCCACTTCACACAAGCTTCACAGATCCTACAAGGACCCCAATCTTTGATTGTAGTCAAAAAACACATTCCACACAATTTTTTCACAGAATTTGATAAATACTGTGGTAAATTCTTCCAGTGTAAAGTAAAAGGCAGTACACTTAGGTGCCACCACATAATTGTAATCACACTCCTGATTTGGGGGTGGTCAATAGCATACCACATATCTGACAAACTTCCTGGATCTGAGATGAGGGGGTAATGTGAACCAAGGTACAGTTCTGTTGGATAAGGAGGGTTACATTCAAAAATTGCATTATTTACTATCTGATTCAGCATATCATAGGGTCAGTGTTGACCTAGCAAAAAGTTTTGAACGAAAGACTAACAATCTCTTAAAGAAAAGTTCTTTGTCACAGAAAACTATCAAGAGTCTTAGTTCTTATGCTACTCTCCACTGATTATATGGCCTTCTGAAGATCTACAAGAAAGCAATTCCTCTTAGGCCTATTGTCAGTAACATTGGTCTTCTGGCAAACTGTGAAGCAAAACAACTACTCTGTTGAGCCCACTAGTAGGTAAGAGTGTGCTTCACATTATTACATTAAAATCTCAATGTATTTCTTATGTCAATTAAAGGGATTTCATTCATATGACTCTGATATTTTAGTAAGTTTTGGTGTGGTCCTCTGTTTGATTCATTGCAGTTAACTGATGTTGGGTTTGGTGTTAAATTAAAGAATCTACTTCAACTTGTGTTTATTTCAACTTACTTTTTATTCAGTGACCAGTATTTTCAACAGACTGATGGAACTGTAATGGGGAGCCCGTTGTCAACTAGTATTGCATTATTGCCAGTTTCTTTGTGCAAGATGTTGAGGAACATGCCTTACAGTTGGCAGCATTGAAACCTGCATGTTTTTTCAGGTGCGTGTATGGTACTTTTGTTGTTTGGCCTCATGGAACGATAATTTAAGTGACTTTTTAGAACATTTGAAGTTGGTCCACCGCAATATTTACTTCATGATGGAGGCGGAAAGGAATGACTGCCTTCTCTTCCTTGATGCATTTGTCAGGAGAATGGTTGCTGGTATGCTGCATCATGCCGTTTATAGGAAAACAACTTGCACTGATTTGTATCTAAAG
Source organism: Schistocerca piceifrons (assembly GCF_021461385.2). Classification (NCBI taxonomy): domain Eukaryota; kingdom Metazoa; phylum Arthropoda; class Insecta; order Orthoptera; family Acrididae; genus Schistocerca; species Schistocerca piceifrons. Next base: position 1,084,518,461 of record NC_060138.1, read on the forward strand.
GCTGATGGTTGTCATCATACAGCTTAGTGTGAAGGAACCAACCTTGGTTCATAGGACATCATGTCAGACCCAGATAGTTTGTCATCTGAGTTAGTTCATCTCGACATCATCTTTAATCAGAATGGTTAGAGTTTAAGGCAGATTAGTTTCAACCAACTGTCATTTGGGTGAGTGATGATAATAATGAGGTGGCACCTAGGTTACTGCAATTTTACCTTGTGCTGGAAGAATTACCAACAGTATTTGTCATATTCTATGGAAACATAGTGTGGAATGTGATTTTCTGAATGTCATATTAGATTAGGCCCTTTCAGGATCTGTATAGGATGATCTTAGTTTGTGTAAGATGGGTATCTATTGTATTCCTTGCAGTTGTGGCATAGGTGAGACCATCAGAATCATGGAGGTCATACCATCATACATGCACTTACAACAGGTAAGCAAATATGTTACTTTAGAACATCACCTTGTCTTATGGAATACAACATGGAGATCCTAGCATGCATTTCAGCTGTTGCTATGGTTTTATTAGCAAATCAGTTGTGATTAAATTAGGAAATGACTTTATAAATAGAGATGGAGGTTTTTGGTTTAGTTCTGCATGGAGTTCTGTTCTGTCTGGTCAAACTGGTCACCTTTGGCAGTGTAATGCTACTAGTGTTTATGGTGTATTTGTTGTCTTTTGGCATATAACCCACATATTGAGGTTTTAAATTTCTTTGATCAGTCCTTTCTCATTGCATTTGTGTGTTCAGATAACAGGGTCAGCACCTGTCAAAATACCAGTGGGTGTTGAAGACTTCACCTGGCTGCATTCCTCTAAGTTATTTTAAAATTTTATACTTTGGCAGTTTCAACAAAACACTGCACAGCCAATTAGAAAAATTAACATTTTAAGTTTGTGAAATGTGTCTTGACTAATAAATACAAATTTTAGTGACTGACTAGAAATCTTTTCAGTTTAGTCCTTTGGCAGTAATTTGAAATTAGAAGTGATTGTATTGGATTACAGCATATGCTGTATCACTAATTTATTTTTTCTCAGTATGGTCATGTTTGCAGGTTAAAAGTTTCAAACCACAATGGAAAGAAATATTCACGAGATCTTTCAATTTTGAGGCAACTAGCAACCAATAAAATTGATGTAGGATCAACCACTATTCTACTAACTTATGATCGAATTGGAATGGCAGATTATAGCATTGGTGTGGACACATTTAAGTAAGTGTGTTATTTCATAAAAGTGTCCAAAACAGAGAACCTGGCAATGTAATACATAATCACAATTTAATATTTTTTATAAATGCAGGCAATAATATTAGCAACAGTTTAGGACGCTGCTCTTTTCAGAAGGGTGGGAATTCATATTTAGGCGTCTTAGAACCATGCTTCCACCTTTAGAAACAAAGAGGTGCTGAATATGAGAAATGGGGAAAATAATCTAGAGTCAAGTAATGAAAAATCACCCAGATACAAAAATCCATCACTACTGGCATTTGTTTCATGAACATGGATTTATAGTATTAGAAACATGAATCAGAAAAGAATGACAGCTGTTAGAGAGAAAGCATTTTACACTATTTGTTCCAGAGGACAAAGATGTATTTCAGAAGCAATAATTAAAGGCAGTAAAATTATTAAATATTTATCATCATTATTATTATCCACACATGGGCCCAATAGGACCATGCAAAGTATAATCAATCAATGTCACTCTTGATGGTTGGCCTTCCTTTGTGTCCAAATTTATTTCATCCTTGCAGACGGAGGTCTCTTTCTTTCATGTCCATGATGTTACAGCTTGCTTTCTAATTTCCCTCTGACCAGTTTTCCAATCACATATTTTTTGTCTGAATGTTTTTTATCTGTAACATTTGCCTCAGTTATATCACCTATTTTAAGATCCTCCTTAATTGCAGTGATCCATTTAATTGGCTCAGTTTTGGCCTTACTTCCATTTTTGTAGAATTCTCTATTTGTCTTGTCAACCTAGTGGGTGCCATTGTTTTAATGTGCCCATGAAATTTAAGTCTTCATTCTCTGATGTCACCATGTATGTCTGTGTATTCTTCTATTTCCTTATTACTTCTCAGCCTACAGATTTCTCCATCAGTAATTTTGGAGCCTAATATTTCCCTAATAAGCTTTCTTTCTTTCTTCTGAATTTCTTCAAAGTTCCTCTTTCTATTCTGCTCCATAAAGGCATTCAAGTTTGATTATAGTGCTGTAATGCCTAAGTTTACTAAATTTAGAAACTGAATTTTTATTATAAATATTTGCTCTGAATGCACTTGCCATTTTTTGATTGTGAACTTTGTTTGCAGCTTTTTCCAGACAGTTTTCTTGTATGATTTCCCCCCATCTATTTATATTGAGAAACAATTTTTTTTCTGTATTTCGTGCTCAGAAACTTTGGTTCTAGTTTGTTGCATGTCTTATATTCCATTTCTTCGAATAACATTTGTAGTCCTGCTTTTTCCACAACTTCTTTAAGAATTTCAATTTGTTTTTGAACTGTGGTGCCTCGCCAAGTTTTTTGTTTAGAAGGGTTCTTTTTAAAATGTGTTGACATGATTTTAAGGTTAAAATTTTTCTTCACTTCAATAAGTCTTCAGACATTTTAGTTTGTCCATTTATGCATAGGAAATTCACCCATCATTTTCTTATATTTTTTTTCTCTTTACCTAATTGAGCATTAAAATTAGCCATTAAAATTTTATCATGGTTCAAGATGATGCTTTCTAACATTTTCCAAGTTTCAGTTAACTTCTTCCAGTTTTTTATGGTTATCCTCATTGACTGGCACATGGACATTAATTAAAGTGTATGTTTTGTTTGCACATTTAAGAGAAATTGTCATTAGTCAATTATTAATGGGTTTTACCTCCATTATTGAATTTAAAATATCTTTGGATACTTCAAAAGCAGCTCCCAGATGTGGTGCATTATTAAGTATTCCTTTATCATTGTACTTTTGAAAAGATGATAACTGCCAAAATCCATGGTGTTATCGTCCATCATTCATGTTTCTTGAAGTGCCAAAATTTGAATCTTCTGTTCTGTTAATATATATCCCAAGTTATGAAGTTTACTTGGTTGCAAAAGTGTTTGTATATTAAGTGTTGCAAAATATGTAGTTGTTTTGTATGTTAAGTGTTGCAAAAAAATGTAGTTGTTGAGTCATTGCATTTTAAACTGTCTGCCCCAGAATCCAAAAGACCAATTGCTCCAGTAATACAGGTGGTGGTTTGACCATCTGGGTTAATACTGTGATTATCAAAATGGTCTATGATGATTGTACCTGGAATCAGGTGGGGCTGAGTAGACTCACTGAGTGAACTCAGAGTGTTAAGATTGGAAGAGTTAGTTCCAGAATATAAATTCCAGCTGCACCACTGGTGAACAGATACTAACTATTCTGCTCTTTGCTACAAGACAGACACAAAGTGGATTTGATTGTTTTTTGCCTTGGTCTGGGACTGTTTAATCTGTATTCACAGCTGTCCACCATATCTGATGGAACATTCACTATCCACTATCTGTGACTTGTCCCGTACCCTAGGCAAGGTCAGCTTCTTAGACTTTTACTTACAAAGTCTTGAAGCCTGGATAAATGTTTATATTTTAAAAAATTGCTGATTTAAACAGCCAAAATTATGCTAATTATGACAATTTTCAGTAACAGGAAATTGTTGGCATTAGTGAATGGTAGTACAGAAAATCAGATTAGTGGAGATGTGATATTACTTAAGGATGCCAAAAATTAAAGCAGCAAGGAAAGTATGTGTAGCACACATTAACTGCATAAGTGGATTTGAAAAAAGGACATTCTTTCATTGCTTTTGAAGACAGTCAGCAATACCACAGCTGCTGGAGGAGGCCTGAGAAATTCACTTGTGAACTAGGCTGCTGGAGTATGAATGAATGAGTGGCTAGTGACTGCAGGCACATGTCTCTTAGTTGTGTCAACATCTATATTGTCATTCCTGTGATGCTTATAGCCCCAAGGAACAATGGTGTCAGGAAACTTAAAATGAGACTCTCACGGACATATACATAAAGATGTTGCTTGTGTTAAGTTTTAATTTGTATCAATTAGTTCTAAAACCTCTCTTATTTGGGTGTAGGATTATCTCACATGGGATCCAAGTTATCTTACCAAGATCTTTATTCTGTGAAACATAGTATGTTCAACTGCTGTGCATTGCAGTGAACAGAAACAACCCAAAACTTACAGCAACAGAACTCGTCACACTTAACTGCACCCAAATCAGGAAAACAAGTTTTGGCAATCCCAACTTACTTAGAGCAAAATGATATATGCTCTCTCTCTCTCTTTCTCCCCCTCTCCCTCACCCTCTCTTTTTTTTCTCTCTCTCCTTTTGGATCTATAATTTCCTGGAACTATAAGCTGTTTGGTTAATTCTCAGTGTAGTTATACGGTTTCAGCCTCAAGCTATTTCCAGATAAGCTTGTTAATTTTTTTAAAAAATAAATACATTCATTTGCCAGATGTCAATATTTGATCAGAAATAATTTATTACCCTTACTATTTATTATTTATTGCCACAGCTATGATGCTCACCAGTCAATAGTGGATAGATTGTGTAGTGCAAGCATTATAATACAAGAACAAAGTAGCATGAGTTTGCATAATACTATTAGAACAAATTTGCATAAATATAGCATAACACTAAATGAGATGTAAGGTGAAAACTTTTTGAGTACATGTTCACTTGGTTTCACACAGTAGTGTATTGTTTAGATGGTCCAATTTGTTGTTTCACTGTCAAAGAACACATTTAAATTGTACAGTGGTTTTTAGCATAGATTTTGTAACATCGTTCCTCAAACTTTCACCAATTCCAAGGACTGCATTTTAATATTTAGGTGGTTAAACATTTTAATAGCTATTGTTGGAAAACTATCTGATGTCATGGAGAGTCAACAGCTTAGGATGTCTATGTTTTGCTTATAGCAGTTGTTGTAATTGTGGATGTCACTCCTGTTCATGGTTGGCGGTGATCCAATTTTCTACTTACTGTTACGATCCTCACCTCTTTTTTTATATATTTTTTTATATTAATAGTTGTAGTAGTAGTAGTAGTAGTAGTAGTAGTAGCAGTATTTTCTTGCAACCTGGCTGATGTAACTGTGGAACAGTGAAAAATATACCATCAGCAGATACTGATCAATTATAATATGCTTCAGTTTCCTCAGGAGGTATGCAACTCATGACAGTTTGTCACACATATGTGCAGTTTGTTCTTGCCAAGTGAGTTTACTATCTGCCATAAACCCCAGAAGATTCACAGTTCCTGCACAATTTAGGTATCCTTTGTCATTGAGGCTACATACCAAGTTTTGAATTTTTCCTTCATTTATTTTAATTTTGTTTGTAAGAAACCATTCCTCTACAGCACTGAAAGAAGCATTTACTTCTTCTTGAGCCTTGCTGGTGTCAATGCCTTTTGAGTATAGACTTGTGCCATCCATGAATTGCAGATACTGTTTTTGAGACCTTAAACCATTTACAAAAACAAGGTATGGTAGGAGACTCACTACTGATTCCTGTAGCACTCCAAATTCACTTCACATAATAGTTCTCCTTGGATTGATACAATCTGCTGTCTGTTTTCCAAACAAGATCTGAGTGTTGCCAGAACAGTGCCAGCAACTCAATACTTACTGAGGTTGTTTAAGAGTACCTTAACCAGGAATGCAGTTAAAAGCCTTACTAAGCTCACAAAGTGTCAGTTTTACAGATTTTTTTGTTATCAAAACCGTGCTTTACCCCAATAACCAGATAGAGTGCTGTTGTTGTTGTTGTAGATCTGCCTTTCCAGAAACCATACTGTGGATCTCTGAAGAGTTCATTAATTTCAAAGTAATTTGATATTTGGTCTTTCATTGCAGTCTCAATGACATTAGTGAAGATTGGATTTATTGAGATTGGTCTGCAGCTTGCTACTGTGGCTGGGTCACCATTTTTATAAACTGGCACTGTCCATGCAGGTTTCAGAAAGTCTGAAAATCCACCAGCAATGAAATTCCATAGTTATTGGTTCAGCAGTTATGTAGATAATTTTCTTGGCAATGTTAGTGGACATCCTGTACATATTATCACTATCAGAAGGTTTATAAGATTTTACAATATTTATTATTTCATCTTTTTCTTCCTGTCTTCACTGATCAGGTCCCAGGCTGCCTTACATGGGTTGTGAGTTCCTGCAATGAGCCTATCATTGCTTTTCTTTTGGGCTTCTTCTACATCCTTTCTGTAATGTCTTTTTGCTTGCAAATATCTGTTGTACAACACTTCCTTTGCACTGGGATCTGTTGCTGTTTTGTAGTGATCATGTAACAACAGTACTATGCATCTTAATTTTTTCAGTTCATTAGTAAAACATAGTTTTTCTTTAACACTGTGATTGTGTTGTGACATGCTTGCAGAACATTTTTTGACCTTCTCTGGAGGGGAGAGAAAGGAAAGGGAAGGAATGATTAATATCAGCTGCATCATGACTTTGTACAGAATCAGTGGTGATGAGTGAAAATGTGTGCCTGACTGGGATTTGAGCCTGGGATCTCCTGCTTATTAGGCATTTGCATTAACCACTGCACCATCTGGACACAGGTCATATCACAATTGCCTGGACTATCTCAGCATGCCTCCTGTCCGACTGACATTCTCACCTGGTGCCACATATCTGCAGTTTCCATCCACGACCTCCATGCTCTCTACTTTGAGATTCCCACAGGAGGTTGAACATGGTTGTGCAACCACACTTACGGTGGTAGATTCATTGGCTTTCAAGGTGAATCAATTATATAATTGATTTTCTTCAATGGGCAATGAATCCACCACCTTCAGTGCAGATGCTTAGTCATGTTCAACCTCCAGCAGGAATCTCAAAGTAGAGAGCATGGAGGCTGTTGATGGCAACTGTGTATAGGTAAGAATGTTGGTCAGCCAGGAGGCATGTCAAGACAGTCCACACAGATGTGATGAACACTGTGTCTGGATGGCACAATGGTTAACACAACTGCCTAGTAAGCAGGAAACCCTCGGTTTGAATTCCAGTCCAGCAAACATTTTCACTTGTCGCTGATGATGTTTCACGTTATCTGTCAGGCAGCAACAAGCAGTTAACTGTCTGTGGTGATTTCAATGTAGATTTTCTAAAGGATTCTTATAGAAAAAATGATCTGGAAGGCTTATTTAGATCTTACAATTTGATTTCAGCAGTTAACTTTCCAACACAGATGGGCAAAGACAGTAGTACCATAATCGAAATGTTTTCTCCGATGAAGCTCAAAGAAAGAAAATAATTGTATACCCAGTGACAAATGCTCTCTATGATAATGTTCCACAATTAATTAGGATAAGTAACATAATGCCTTACAGTACTGATACTCATAAGTGGAATCAGAATAATTAATGACTCCAGAACAAATGCTTTTGTGAATAGTTTACAGGAGATGACATGGGATGAACTTTGTAATGAATGAGATGCTGGAATTTAATTTAATTTGTTGCATGATAAATTACTATCAGTATTTGAAAACACCTGTGTGCACATGCTAATCAGAAGAACATATAACAGCCATGTAAAAAAACAAGGATGAGTAGAGTGATTAGAGTATCTTGTGAAAGGGAAATGGAAATGTATATTTAGAGATCCTGAGAAAAGTAATTAAAAATCAAGAAATATGCATATTATGTCAGTAATTCTGACAACAGACTTAAGGCTACATGTAATGTAGTGAAACAAGAGACAGGACAACCAGCCTAAGAACAGGATAACATACCTACTGAATTAAATGGAATGATTATAAATGATGAGTCACAGGTAGAAAATGCATTTAATAATCATTTCTTAAGTATAGTACAAAATATTGGGACAAGCAGTTCAAGAGAAAAATCACAGCTGTATGTTGAAAGAGTAACTCCCATAAAATTCAGTCTTCAGAATGTGTCACTAGCTTCTCCCTCTGAAATTAAGAAATAATATTTCTCAAAATTAAAAGCTCATATGGATTTGAAAATGTTCACAACAGGGAACTAAGGATTTTTTTCCGGTATAATAAGCCCTATCTTCTGTGAAATATGTAATACATTACCTGCTCAAGGCATTTTTCCAGAGATTGAAATATGCCACTATTAATACCCTCTATAAGAAATGTTATACAAGAGATGAAAATAAGTTAGACCCATTTCACTATTGACATCATTTTCCAAAATTTTTGAGAAGGCCGTGTATGCATGTATGTCATGATAGTATCCCACCTGAGCAACATTAATATACTGAGGAAAGCAGAGTTGAGATTTCAGAAAAGTTGCTCTACAGTGAGTGCCATTTGCTCATTTGCTAACCAATTTTTACAACTATTAAATCACAAAATAACACCAATTAGTATTTTCTGTGACCAATCTAAGGCATTTGACTGTGTGAATTACCCTGTCCTCTTAGATAAACTGTAGTTTTATGGAACTGGTGGTATAGCCAACCAATGAATAATGTCAATAAAGTCATAGCTAACCAAAAGAATGCAGAAAGTTGTACTTATTAATTCAAGCAAACTAGTGAGGGGAGATTCTTTTCACTGGGGAGAAATCATATATGTGGTTGCCCAAGGCTCAATCTTAGATCTGCCAATGTCCCTCATGTATGTATGTAAACAAAATTAGTTATTTTGTGGTTGATATTAGTACTGCAATCAATCCAATCATACACATACCAACAGAAGATATGCTAAACAATGTTCTTAACAGTGTAATTAGCTGGGGGGGGGGGGGGGGTCTGCATTTGGTCTCACCCTCAATTTCAGAAAGAGACAACACATTCAGTTCTGTACATCTAGGGGCACTACTCCAACTATAAGTGTAACAAATGGTAAGGAATTAATAAATAGAATGGAAAGTTCAAAATTTAAGGAGACCATATTGATGAGAATTTAACTGGAGAAACACTTTTTGGAGCTCCTAAAACAACATAGTTCAGTCACATTTGCACTTAGAATCATTGCAATCTTGCAGAGAGAAAAATCGTCAAGTTGACATATTTTGCTTATTTTCAGTTAATAACATCATATTTAATCATGTTCTGAGGTAACTCATCTTTAAGAAAGAAAGTCTTCATTGCTAAAAAAATGTGCTGTATGAATGATATATGATGCTCACCTATGATCATCTAGTAGATGTGTTTAAGGAGTTGGACATTTTGGCTACTACTTCACAGTGTATTTATTCCCTCATTACATTTGCTGTATGTGATCCATTTGCAGTTCAGAAGGAACAATGATGTACATTATTACAGTACCAGAGAAAAATGACATTCATTACACCACATTAAGGCTGTCTTTAGTACAGAAAGGGGTGCACAATGCTGCAACTAAAATATCTGATCACTATCCACTAATATAAAATGTCTCATGGACATTCATTCCACATAATTATGGTTTATTATGAAAATGATGCATGGAACATGAAACTAAGTAATTAACTACGCTGAGACTGTTCCTGTAGAGTTTCAGGTGGTTATGGAGTCATCTCAAAACTTTTTAGCATCTGTGGACCTGCTTTCAAAGAAAACTGTTTGTTGGGATGTGTCTAGACAGCTCAGGCAGTCAGGCAGCATATAGCTAACTACACCCACTTGAAGTAGAGATCTGGGTTAGATGCCACTCTAGGAAATGGCTACATGCTGTTATTAAGACTCAAACTCATATTTGTGAAACTTCAGTTTAGATGTGTAGATGTAAAACTGTTGAGTGTTGTATGGGATGTCCCAAACCTTTAGTGTCAGAATTGATTGCCGAGGATCCTAAACTGAGGATTTTGAAATAAGGAGACAAATGATCACATGGTATGAAATCTTGAATAAGCACTATGGTTGTGAGAGACATGTTTGAAATTATTTGTGTTTCATAACAAGAAACTGACTGCATCAACCTTGATGATGCTACAATGAAAAACAACTGACAATTGTTTGTGAAGTGTCCACAGCGTGGTTTACCACTGTTTTCAGTTCCTTACCAGTTGTTGAAGACAAGATATTATTCATTATACTAACTTGTAAATATGTATTTAATATACTGATATAAAAAAGCAACACCACAAAGAAGGGCTTGTGTGAGGTAAATGAAAGTTGGTAGTTGTGTTTCTGCACCTGAAAGATGATATCTAATCAATTTCGTGCCACTCATGTAGGAGTGGTGATTGTAGCACCACTCTGGGAATGCGAATTAGGTTTGCTTCAGATATAAACTCCATTAGTTACCTTTGACATTGGATGTACTGAGTTGATGTTTGTCAAGAACACCTTTAAAATGACAAAGACACCATTACCAACACCTCACCGAGTTTTAACTAGATCATGTCATAGGGCTATGAGAAGCTGGATGTTCCTTCTGTGATGTTGCAGAAAGACCTGGCAGCAAAGTAGCCACTGTACATGACTGCTGGTAAAGGTGATCACGAGAATGTACAGCCTACAGTTGCAAGAAGACTGGGCTCTGGAAGGCCATATGGCAATGCTGAGAGGGAAGATGATCATGTTTGGTATATGGCTCAGGCACATCATACTGCACCTGCAACAGCAACCTGAGCAGCAGTTGACACCACAGTTACTAATTGGTTACTCCAAGGACAGCTCCAAGCCAGACCCCTGCAGCATGCATTTTGCTGACTGCAAACCTCCACAGTTTCCTCATTGGAGGGCACAGTGAAGGTCTGTTGTGTTTCCTGATGAAAGCTGGTTCTGCCTCAGTGCCAGTGATAGCCATGTGTTAGTTAGGAGGGGCCAGTTGAGGACCACTGTTGTAACCCAACATGCTCTCCTGAGTGTCAGCTTGTTACCTTGGCCTGCTCAATCACCAGATCTATCTCCAATCAAGCACCTGTGTGACATCATCAGATGACAACTCCATTGCCATCCACAAGCAACATTAACCATTCCTGTATTGACCAAGTGCAGCAGGCATGGAACTCCATTCCAAAATATGACATCCAGCACCTGTACGACACAATACACGCACATTTGCATGCTTGCATTCAACATTCTGGTGGTTGCATGGGTTATTAATGTACCAGCATTTCACATATGCATTGGCTTTTCTCATGGTTACACAAACCTGTGATTTTGTAGCATTAATCACTTAAATATGTTACTTAGACAAAAGTTTCATGGTGTTGAGATTTATTCCCATCATTGTATACAATACAGCAGGAAATGCAGTACCTGGAAAGTCAACTGAGTGAAGAGAGGGAAGTTTTACAACAGGCAGAAGAAACTTACCACAGCAGACAGAAACTCATGAGAAACTGGGTTCTTCAAGCCACAAACAGCCATCCAGGATAATTTTAAATTGTTGCTATAAGTTTAAGTTTGGTGCTATAAAGTTTAACTCCTTTATATCAACAAATATTTCTTCTGTTCATTAGTTGATTACATCAAAGTTCATCATCTGCAATTTTGACCCCAAACCTCTGGACCCTTTGTACATAATGGTGCAAATAAAAAGAGAAAAAACACAGGAATATGAAATAGACATGAAACATGAATACCGCTAAAGGTGTTACACAGAAAAAACACATTTAAGTGAGGTAGTATAGCAATATATCAAAGCACAATACTGTAGATAGGGAAGGAAGTACACAGTGAGCATGAAAATGCTGGTCTCATGTAAAATGTAATTACTTGGTGAAGGAATGGTCTGTTGTTTCAGGCTTCAAACTGAATTAGTAATCACTGTAGATAAGCAAAGATGCCATTGACACCCAATTTTGGACATGAGATTTCAAATGTGTTTCAATACTGGCATCAATGTTCAACAGGGTGATCACACTCATCATCCTGTTTACAGAAGGCAATGGTATGAAGATTCAACCTGGTATTGGAGGAGCAGCCATTATTTATTTCACATTGATACAGCATAAATCACCAACATTGTTGCACACAGAATGTCAGGTATGACGATCTTTGGATCTAGACAATGAACGAGGATACTACTCACCTCTCACACTTCATAACCATCTAGCTCAATAGTGAAGTGAAAAACACAATCAGGGGGCTGAATGGCTCAAATATGTGTTTAGTGATAAAAGCATTATCTGTCTTGGCATCAGTAATGGTGATTTGTGAGACAGCAACATACACAACTAACTCCAGGGATTGTGTTGTGATGACCCACTGCATATGATGAGCATGAGCTTGTGATGTTTGCTGAGGAAATAATGAACAGAGTAGGCTATGCCCAGAACATCATCCAACCCATTCTGTTCCAATCCTTCAGCATTAGTGTAGCATACACTTTCAGCAGGGCTGTGTCCTTCCGTACACTACTTGCATTACAAATCACGATCTCAAAAAAGTTTGCCAACTCTCGTGGCTGCCCCATTAATCAGACCCGTGCACTAACGAGCATCTTTTAGACATGATGCAATCCTATCTAGGCTGTCCTGTGCTGCTCATACAAACTACAAAAACAGGCAGAAGTAGCCTGAAGCATTGATATCAATATGACCTGAAATTCATCATCTCTATGCACAACTTGAGGGCTGCAGTGCCATCTGAAAAGGCATATAAGATGCTGAAATTTTATTAAAGACAGTCTGACAATAACTGTGATCAACCACAGTATATTATCTGTATAACATGTGATAGAGTTTTGTTTCTTTAGTATCATTGCTTCAGGGTGCTCATTTTCCATTTTTTCATGAGCAAGGTTAGTACTAGTGATCTAAAATTTACTCCAAAAGGTCCACTAAATTTCTAGATAACAAATATATTATTATTAGAGCTAATTATAATCTTATATCCCCTACAGTTAAGAATACCATTACTCAGATGCTGGTAACTTTGTTTAAATTAAATTAAATTATCTAGACATTGGATGATGAATTACAGAAGATGGAATGTGCTTTTAATGTTTCTTGTTTTTCAGACCACAACTTTTCTATAAGGTCCAGTCACTTCGAGCTGCTCGTAACATTTACTCTTTACCATTTTCTCTGGATGTGTGGGTCTCTCTGTTCTCACTACTTGTGGGTATCACATTTCTCCTTACTTTCATACTGGGTAGTGAAACAAGGCTACCTATTGCACAGGTATAATCAACATGGACCAATTGAAGTTCTTAAGTCCTGTTGCAGAAAAACTTTTTCTGAGACCTAAGAATAAATATATATTTTTCAGAAAAATTCTACTGGTGAGAATTTTCCATTCACTGGGATCAATGAATCAAGAAAGCAGTTTAGCCTTAATATGTTGGAGCAACCATCATGGGACTTGAGTGAAGTAATGCTTGTTACAATTGGTGCTCTAAGTCAGCAAGGTATGTGTAAAAATTTCCTGTGTTTACAGAGACAAAAATATCTATATTCAATTTATGTCAAAGAAAAAGTTTTTAAAAAAGTTCCATAAGTTAAGTTGTGGTAAAATAAAGGATGTATACATAACTTTGCAAACCACTGATTTACATAATATCTGAAATATTTGATGTAAAGAGGAAATACAACTTTGTATTGGTAGGTGGAAAAATCATGAGATGTTTAATAGAGGGAGATGCAGGTAGTTATACTATATCTTTTAACTTTGAGTCCTTTGTGATTTTCCTGTCTAGTTCTTTTTCTGGTTTCTAACTGCTAGCTTTCTTTTTTTTTGGGTGAATATACGTCCAAAACCTATTGATTTTGCCAGTTTCTTTTTTTGTGTGTGCTTTTTCAGTTGCTATTTGGTATGTTGATGTTTTTTATATTTATGAGGACTGTGAACAATTGGATAGTGGCTGATTGATGCATGGTGTTATGGGTAGTCAGTCACATAAATATCAGTAAGGTACAATAGGCACTGACAACATAAAATGACAGGATGATAACCCTGGAAGGTGAGCAGGACAATGGGTGAGAAGCACCAGTTCTATGGCAGTTGCAGAACCAGAAATACAGCAATATAAACATCACAGTTTATTTTGCAAGAACTTGTACAGAGACAACTGATGGCTTATTAATAATGTGCATTGACTCTGGGTGGCAGAGCCTGCATAAGCATAACAGAAGACAGTGTGCTGGCTCCACATATCATCAACACATTGCAAGGCGGCCATGATGAGTCACTATGTGAATGGCCTTATGAGTGCAGTGCTAAGTGAGGCATTCTGCCAACTGCAATGCAATGAAGTGCCAGGCAGGCAGCATCAACAGCAAAGGGGCAGATGTGGGATGCACCCAAGCAAAGGTTGCAAACCTGGTACCCCTTCAAGACGTTCAGGAGTTGGTTGATGACAACTGGGGGGACACCCCAGCCCAACAGTGCCATTCAAACGCCAGCAGTATCAGGCCCAGGCGTGGTCTATAGACCAACAGCTGGCAAAGTGTTGGCTAGTTGTAGAAGAGTTTAGCTGACCCACACCAGGTCAATGACTGGTGTGGAGTAGTTCTTGGCATAGGCAGCAGTCAGCAACAGAAATTGCTAAGGTGGAGGTCGCTCATCCCAGTTTTATATTGACATGGTACCACTTCTGAGCATGTAGAGAGGCTGAGACAGAGTAGCATGACTAACTGTTTTTACCACTGCTCTGACTGGTTGTTTTGTACCATGCCATCTCAGCAATTTTCCAACTCTGGCAGTGGAATTTTGCAGGCAGTATGCTGGCCCACCTGACCACCGATTATGATGTCTGGTATGGTAGGTGTTGGTGCAACACTCTTCCCACTTTAAAAGATTTCATCCATTGAATCTCAGGCTGCTGCTAAATGTGTAAATTACTTAAACATTACATAGTACATTATATATTCTTCTCTTGTACAAATATTTATGCTTTCCACTCTTATTGCCCTTCTACTAGTCAAGTCCAATTCGCAGTGCTCAATGATTGGTGTTCTTGTGATTATTCACATTGTTGGGGTGACTCAGCTGGTCAGTATAGGGTCGATGGGAAATTCAGGAGGTTGGGAGGTTCTCCACCATAGATAGACATAAGTTCACAAGTGAGAACCAGAATCAATGTAGTACTGTACATTAGATTCCCACCACCACGACTGTGTGATTGTATCTACTGTGATACTGTTGAATGTGCTTGGCACTAATGCACCTCTTCTGCACTAATATGAGTTTATCCAATGAACCGAGTAAGGTGGAATCTGAGGCATTGTTCAGGTAGTTTATATTCCTAGCTGGTAATATTTCCAAAGGCTTTTCAGACAAGTACAATAGCAGATATATTAGGTGCAGATCTGTAGCCCTGTTATGGGTGTTGGAAGCCAAAAAGGCAGTCCCAAAATGTCACACATCATACTGTTTATTAATATTTTGTTACCTCACAGCTCCAGGTGCTCTGTACTCTTAGATCATGCTTGTTTGTAGCAATTAGCAGTGACTAACATTGGATCATATATTGAGTGTATCCAGTGGGGAGCTGCCCTCTGAAAGTAAAGTTTTGGTCCCAGGCTGTCGCATTGCCAACCTTCTGCTCCTGTCTTCTCTAAAAACAATTCCATTTCACAGATCCCTCTGGTAGTCTGGATCATCTGGGACAGTCTTTACAAAAAAAAACCATTCACTGTACGTTACTTCCTCTCCCAGTGCCTCAAGCAGAGGACTGCAAGTTACAGTACATCCTTCCTAAATCTATACACAATTAATTATAACAAACTTTCCCTCTATTTAATTTATTTCTTCATAAACTTTGTAAGGAATTCTCCTTTGCCCCACCCCTCCTCCCACAAACATTCCCATTTGCTACTTCTAAAAATAGAAATGCTGTTGTCACAGCTGTGACCAGTCATACAACCAAAAAATACTCATCAGTATACTTTCCACATGCTATATACATGCAACAAGATAACAAACTTTGTCCCTGCCATCGTACATTCATTAGGGGGAGGAGGGGGTGGGGGCAGGGGTGCAGAGGGAACACCCAAAATTGTTGACCTACTCATCCACATATAATTAACATGATACTTACTAAACCAATCTTTAATATCCATCTATAACCACACTGTTGTATCACCATCCTCACACTGCAAGACTTCTGTATACTCTTGAGCAAAATACGTAGATATACATAAAGACAAAAGCCCTCTTAAAAGAATGCATTTAAGTAACTCAGAAATCCTCCATCATTTGTACAACAACCACTTCACATAATCTTATTACCATAGTACATAACATTAGATATACTCTAACAATGCAAACTCCAAGTAGAAACATCAACAATGTAAGAAAAGATAGATTGCTACTTACTGTAAAGATAATACACTAATTTGCAGACAGCACAATTAAAAGATACTTACACATAAGCTTTCAGGCACAGCCTTTATTGGAAAAAGAGAAACACACACCATTCATCGCACAAGCAAGCATATCTCATGCGCACATGATCACCAACTCTAGGAGCTTCCCCAGATTCTGCCCCGAGCTGCCGGTATTTGTGGTCATGTGTGTGTGAGGAATGCTTGCTTCTATGAATGAACTTTTTCTGATGAAGGCTGTGGCTGAAAGCTTATGTGTAAGTGCCTTTTAATTGTGCCTGTCTGCAACTTAACATGTTATCTTTACGGTAAGGAGCAGTCTATCTTTACCTACACCTAATAAATCTGAAATTATAATCCACTATCACTTCCATGTCCTTATAGCATTTGGTGATTTGCGTGTAGTAGCTTGTGTGGATGCAATCTATCCTTTCTTCCTCTCACTATTCCCACCCCCACCACCCCCTTTCCCCTTTTCCAATGGCGGCACTGGTAACAGCAGTAACATATCTAGCACACCCATAAAGGACAGATACATCTGACTTGTACGACCACTGTATGCATTGGCAGCTGCAGCTTAACGTTCACTGGTGACATCATTCAAATACTTTATAAGGATCTTGATAGAGGGTGGCAAATTTCTTTGTTTTACCCTTTGGGGTATACAGGCTTGTTAACATCTTGCACTGTCCTACACAGTACTTAGGTAGCTTCACATTGTGCTGCCTCATCATTCCTGACATTTGTAGGCTTTGTATTGTCCTTCGTTACCTGCTTCCACACTTTCCTGTAATGTCCTAGCATAAAGTTGTACTGGATTTCCTATCCTAGATTTGATAATTCCAAATGGTGATGACATTTTTTGACCATGCACCACTTCTTATAGTGATAAGACTATACTTTCATGGATATTAGAATTGTACTTGGTGAAAATGTATAGCAACACAGTATCTCGATGATTGTGATGGCTATTTAGAAAGTGGCATATCATTTTCCCTATTTTCCTATCCACACTCTCTGTCCTTCTATTCACTGTGGTGAAAATGTATAGCAACACAGTATCTCGATCATTGTAATGGTTATTTAGAAAGTGGCATAGCATTTTCCCTGTTTCCAGTCCACACTCTCTGTTCTTCTATTCACTGCAGACGTAAGACACTTGTCCTTATCTTATGTATGCATAATAGATGACACAGCTGCTTCATTAACACTTACATAAAATTGGTGCTCTAATCTGTAATTAATGTTTCTCGAATATCAGACATTAATAACCAACTATTAACCATTACCTGTGCTACTGTAACAGCTTACTGATTTGGGATAGCTATCCTTCCCACATACTGCAAAAAATGATCTGTTATGGCAAGAATATAGCAGTTCCCCCACCAGTGTTTGTAGATAAGGGCCCAAGATAGCCATTCCAATCATTTTAAAAGGGTCACTAGCTTCCAGCAACTTTTGCAGAAGAATATGGCGATGCCTCAATTTCAGTCCATTGCGTGCATGCTACACAATGTTTCACATGTTTTTCCACATCTTGTCTACATGTACACCACCAGTAATTCTCAGCTACATGCTGTTCTGTAGTCATATGACCTCACTGGCCAGATAACATAGATTATGTGGCTGTTTTAACACTTTGTCTCGCAATGTGACTGGAACTATAACACACAGTCCAAGGTTCGCTATCTTGCTTAACATGCTATTGTCAGCACATGCAGTCCTTGTCAGTAGCTTGGGCTTTTTGCCATTCCACTCTCAGTAATACAATGACTTTTCTACTAAGGCCATTTGCATTCCAATGATATGTACCAGGTTTATGGATCACTTTGAAATTAAAGTCTCTTAGTTGAAGTGCCCACTGAATTGATATGCTGGATGGATCCTTGAACCCCAACAACTATTTCTACACTGTATGATCCATTACTGCCTTAAATTTCTTATCAAATAGATAGCAACAGAAGTATGTCACACCATAAACGAGCCTCAACATTTCCTACTCTGTTGGGGAATAATCTGTCTCTGTCTTATTTAATAGAAACTGCCTCCATTTCTTCTACAGCCATTGCTGTGCCTATGATTTTATGTAAATCCTTAGGAATTTCATCTGTATGTACCTTTCTCAACACACTGGATAGCACTCACTGCAAAAATCCATCTAAAGCCCTTTCTGCAGAAGCACGCCATTTCTGTCATCACTCTACTTTAACTGGTAGGTATTAACATTGTGTTTTCTTATTGTGCCCATGAAACTGTCTTTGCAACACGCCGTTTAATTGTTCCCAATAATACCTAAAACTGTTTTACCTTCTGTACTGCTGCACTAATCATTTCCTCATTACTTAAAATGTTGGACCATTTCTCAGGTCCTCATGGTATATGACATATGTTTTAGCATCTCTTATTAAATGTAATTTGGTCATATGTAACAACTGTATATCTGCCCAACAACCCAGATTTTCAACTGTCGACAAACTGTCCACAAACACTAACATATTGTTCCCTGACTTAGCTGAGAAATAAGAAACCAAGATAGTGGTATTAGTATCTAGGATGGGCACCAGTAATCTGAGTCAAGATCTGTATGTCTGACTGTCTATGCAGTTCTGTGTTGTCTATTCTTGTTTGTGGTGCTGGATCTAATAAACGCTAAACAGATCTGGTTTGGTAATCATCTGTTCCTCTAACGTACCAATTGTGAAGCCTCTAGGTAATGACAGAGCAAAATATAATAGGGCAAACACAAGGAAACACTTAATCTTAGCAAGACTGTAACATTTTTTTTAAAAAAAATTTGATCTTCACATGTGAGCACAAACTAAGTGCAGTCATTGAATTATCTGATATGATTCCCAGGTCTCCTACATTTAAAACCAACTATAGGTATCTACTGCACAGAGGGGGCACTATGCTCCAGCAAATTACATTGCATAAATCTGACTGAGTGCATACCTGCATAAGTCTCTCTGGTGTTCCTTTTGAACTCGCGCAAATCTCAGCCAGAATCATTTTTCACAAAGCACACTTTGAATCCTATTTGTCAGTTTAACTGGTATGGCATCTTGACTGATTCAAACAACAAACAGCCAAAACAGTTTGTTGTCACTCATCCCACTGTGATGGCAATGGCATACGCTGACCAAGAATGCTGCTCGATGTCACTGACTTTTCTGACAGCAGTTGTTACGTACAACCACACTTCTAGTAGCAATTGTTGTGAGTTGGTACCTTTGTAAGCATCTGGATGGTTTAATAGTCACTGACACTGTAAAATGTCAGGATGATGAGTCTGGGTGGTGAACAGGGTGACAGATGCGAAGCACCAGTTCTCTGATGGATACGAAATCTGAAATGCAGCAATGTAAGCCTCACACTTTATTTAACAAGAACTCGTACAATAATGACTGGTACTGTCTCAGTGATGTGTGTCACTCTTAGGCAGCAGAGTCCATGTCAGTATAACACAAGGTGGTGTGCTGGAACTGTATGGACACCAGCAGGTAACAGTATGGCCATGAAGAGTCACTGCATCAGTGGCCTCGTGAGTGTGGTGCTCCATTAGGTATTCTGCCAACAGAACGTTGAGGAAGTGCTCGTCAGGAGGCAGCCACAACAGTAGGTCAGGTGTGGGGTGCACCTGGGGGCATGGTACACCTGGGAGCCCTCAGAGACATCCAGGAGTTGATTGATGACAGTTAGCGGGCACTTATTCAAACACTCTCTGTATCAGGCCTAGGAGAGGTCCATAGACCAACAGCTGGCAGAGGCAGCAGGTAGTTGTAGTTGAGGCAAGGTGACCCATATCAGGTCAACAGCTGGTGTCGAGTAGCTCTTGATCAAGGCAGCAGCTGACAACAAACTCTGGAGACTGAAGTGACCAGTATTTAAGCTTGCTTGTCCTGCTTTTATTGTAAAAAGGCACCACTTCTGGGATCATAGAGGGGTGGAGACAGTGCAGTATGAAATAACTCCATTCATCACTGCCCTGGCCAGGCATCTTGCACCATGTCGCCTCAGCATTATTCCGGCCTTGGCAGTGGGATTTCTCAGGTAGCATGCTGGCCCACCTGGTGACAGGATGTAACATCTACTAGGGAAGTTGTTGGCACAAATAACAGAACTATATAATAACACAGTGGCATCATGGCCATAGACGTATGTATTTGTGAATGTGTGTGTGCCTAAATTGGGAAAGAGTGAGCGATGTACTGTTGTTCAACGTTTATTAGTTTTAGGTAAGAGGTTGCCATACACACATTTGTCTACTGTTTTCATTCAGGAATTTCCATTATCAAACAACATTACAGCATGTAAGGAAATTTTAAAATGTTAAACTCAATAGCATCACTTAATCATATGGCATGTTCATAAACACTCTGAATGTATGTTAAGGAGAATGAGATTCATACTCCCATCCAGTTATTCTGATTTAGGCTTTTTGTGGTTGTCTTTAACCACTTCTGGTGATTGTTGAGGCAGTTCCTTAAACACTGTGGTTTCTTTTTCTTATCATACTTCCACTAGCAAATTACTTTGTCTCTAATGAGTCAATCATGATGAGATACTAGAATTGTCTCATTGAGCATTTGTCATGTTCTGTAAATCCCTTCACGAAGGAGTACATTTACAGATGTGGAAAGAGTCAATGAATACATTGACAGAGTGACAGAACTGTTAGAATAGTATCAATAAAGAACCAGTGCTAAACTCCTATAGTCTATATTTACTTGTTGTTGTTGTTGTTGTGGTCTTCAGTCCTGAGACTGGTTTGATGCAGCTCTCCATGCTACTCTATCCTGTGCAAGCTTTTTCATCTCCCAGTACCTACTGCAACCTACATCCTTCTGAATCTGCTTAGTGTATTCATCTCTTGGTCTCCCTCTACGATTTTTACCCTCCACGCTGCCATCCAATACTAAATTGGTGATCCCTTGATGCCTCAGAACATGTCCTACCAACTGATCCCTTCTTCTGGTCAAGTTTTGCTACAAACTTCTCTTCTCCCCAATCCTATTCAATACTTCCTCATTAGTTATGTGATCTACCCATCTAATCTTCAGCATTCTTCTGTAGCACCACATTTCGAAAGCTTCTATTCTCTTCTTGTCCAAACTATTTATCGTCCATGTTTCACTTCAGTACATGGCTACACTCCATACGAATACTTTCAGAAATGACTTCCTGACACTTAAATCAATACTGGATGTTAACAAATTTCTCTTCTTCAGAAACGCTTTCGTTGCCATTGCCAGCCTACATTTTATATCCTCTCTACTTCGACCATCATCAGTTATTTCGCTCTCCAAATAGCAAAACTCCTTTACTACTTTAAGTGCCTCATTTCCTAATCTAATTCCCTCAGCATCACCTGACTTAATTAGACTACATTCCATTATCCTTGTTTTGCTTTTGTTGATGTTCATCTTATATCCTCCTTTCAAGACACTGTCCATTCCATTCAACTGCTCTTCCAAGTCCTTTGCTGTCTCTGACAGAATTACAATGTCATTGGTGAACCTCAAAGTTTTTATTTCTTCTCCATGAATTTTAATACCTACTCCGAATTTTTCTTTTGTTTCCTTTACTGCTTGCTCAATATACAGATTGAACAACATCGGGGAGAGGCTACAACCCTGTCTTACTCCCTTCCCAACCACTGCTTCCCTTTCATGTCCCTCGACTCTTATAACTGCCATCTGGTTTCTGTACAAATTGTAAATAGCCTTTCGCTCCCTGTATTTTACCCCTGCCACCTTCAGAATTTGAAAGAGAGTATTCCAGTCAACATTGTCAAAAGATTTCTCTAAGTCTACAAATGCTAGAAACGTAGGTTTGCCTGTCCTTAATCTTTCTTCTAAGATAAGTCGTAGGGTCAGTATTGCCTCACGTGTTCCAGTATTTCTACGGAATCCAAACTGATCTTCCCCGAGGTTGGCTTCTACTAGTTTTTCCATTCGTCTGTAAAGAATTCGTGTTAGTATTTTGCAGCTGTGACTTATTAAACTGATAGTTCGGTAATTTTCACATCTGTCAACACCTGCTTTCTTTGGGATTGGAATTATTATATTCTTCTTGAAGTCTGAGTGTACTTCGCCTGTCTCATACATCTTGCTCACCAGATGTTAAGAGTTTTGTCAGGACTGGCTCTCCCAAGGCCGTCAGTAGTTCCAATGGAATGTTGTCTACTCTGGGGGCCTTGTTTCGATTCAGGTCTTTCAGTGCTCTGTCAAACTCTTCACGCAGTATCATATCTCCCATTTCATCTTGATCTACATTCTCTTCCATTTCCATAATATTGTCCTCAAGTACATCGCCCTTGTATAGACCCTCTATATACTCCTTCCACCTTTCTGCTTTCCCTTCTTTGCTTAGAACTGGGTTTCCATCTGAGCTCTTGATATTCATACAAGTCATTCTCTTATCTCCAAAGGTCTCTTTAATTTTCCTGTAGGCAGTATCTATCTTACCCCTAGTGAGATAGGCCTCTACATCCTTGCATTTGTCCTCTAGCCATGCCTGCTTAGCCATTTTGCACTTCCTGTCGATCTCATTTTTGAGACGTTTGTATTCCTTTTTGCCTGCTTCATTTACTGCATTTTTATATTTTCTCCTTTCATCAATTAAATTCAATATTTCTTCTGTTACCCAAGGATTTCTACTAGCCCTCGTCTTTTTACCTACTTGATCCACTGCTGCCTTTGCTACTTGATCCCTCAAAGCTACCCAGTCTTCTTCTACTGTATTTCTTTCCCCCATTCCTGTCAATTGTTCCCTTATGCTCTCCCTGAAACTCTGTACAACCTCTGGTTCTTTCAGTTTATCCAGGTCCCATCTCCTTAAATTCCCACCTTTTTGCAGTTTCTTCAGTTTTAATCTACAGGTCATAACCAATAGATTGTGGTAAGAGTCCACATCTGCCCCTGGAAATGTCTTACAATTTAAAACCTAGTTCCTAAATCTCTGTCTTACCATTATATAATCTATCTGATACCTTTTAGTATCTCCAGGGTTCTTCCATGATTCTTTCATGATTCTTAAACCAAGTGTTAGTTATGATTATGTTGCGCTCTGTGCAAAATTCTACCAGACAGCTTCCTCTTTCACTTCTTAGCCCCAATCCATATTCACCTACTATGTTTCCTTCTCTCCCTTTTCCTACACTCGAATTCCAGTCACCCATGACTATTAAATTTTCGTCTCGCTTCACAATCTGAATAATTTCTTTTATTTCATCATACATTTCTTCAATTTCTTCGTCATCTGCAGAGCCAGTTGGCATATAAACTTGTACTACTGTAGTAGGTGTGGGCTTTGTATCTATCTTGGCCACAATAATGCGTTCACTATGCTGTTTGTAGTAGCTTACCCGCATTCCTATTTTCCTCTTCATTATTAAACCTACTCCTGCATTACCCCTATTTGATTTTGTGTTTATAACCCTGTAGTCACCTGACCAGAAGTCTTGTTCCTCCTGCCACCGAACTTCACTAATTCCCACTATATCTAACTTCAACCTATCCATTTGCCTTTTTAAATTTTCTAACCTACCTGCCCGATTAAGGGATCTGACATTCCACGCTCCGATCCGTAGAACGCCAGTTTTCTTTCTCCTGATAACGACATCCTCTTGAGTAGTCCCCGCCCGGAGATCCAAATGGGGGACTATTTTACCTCCGGAATATTTTACCTAAGAGGACGCCATCATCATTTAATCATACAGTAAAGCTGTATGCCCTCGGGAAAAATTACGGCTATAGTTTCCCCTTGCTTTCAGCCATTCGCAGTACCAGCACAGCAAGGCCGTTTTGGTTATTGTTACAAGGCCAGATCAGTCAATCATCCAGACTGTTGCCCTTGCAACTGCTGAAAAGGCTGCTGCCCCTCTTCAGGAACCACACGTTTGTCTGGCCTCTCAACAGATACCCCTCCGTTGTGGTTGCACCTACGGTACAGCTATCTGTATCGCTGAGGCACGCAAGCCTCCCCACCAATGACAAGGTCCATGGTTCATGGGGGGGTATATTTACTTATCCAAGCCAAATTTAAAATAATAAAATTTACACAAATGCTGCTAGTTTGATAAAATTTGCTGCTTAAATGGCTTACACAAGGCCATCTGAAAATCTTCAACTTGAAAACTAGTAGTGTCTCTGCTATGTTGTCTGATTCGATAGCATTGTCAATGAATGTTAAAATTCCTCTCCCACTTTAAATGGCATACTGAGCTAATAGTGGCCAGGATTATGATGGGGTGGCTCACTCCAGGGCCTGGTGGCATTTCTCTTTGGTGAAGTTAGTGCTAGGAGGTGACTGGGTGCCAGAAGAGCTCTGCCTCCATCAGCATCAATCTCTGCTCTGTATGGGAGTTAAAAAACAACTATAGTTGATGGGGCAGTCTTAAATTATAATGCCACTATGGCTAGCATTGAGATAAGGGTGGGCCTGGGAGCAGGGTTGATTCCTGCCAGCTGGGATGATTTTCTTTTGTCTGACACATGACATAATAATGTCTCAGACTTCCTAAGAACATCTGAAAATTTCCCAGTGGTGATTAGATAGTGAAGGAATCCTTGTGGATGTGAAACATTCCAGGAAGCAATAGAAGATAAATTCTGGGTTGGAATAATAAAAACAGATAGCATTATTCAATTTATGATGCCTAGAAGTCAGATATTATGTAGCATTCACATTATGTCATGTTGTTAGTAATACATACATCAGCTAGTTCTGCTAAGAAATTTGTCAATGGACTAGGAATTGGGCACCAATAAATGCTGTTGTCTCCTCTGAAACTGTACTTCATTACCAGCAAAACGTTTCATGGTTGTTAGCAAGTTATTAAAAATGCATATTCTTGGATAATGGACACCTTTCTGCACCAGAATAAATGACTTTTAAGTCATTGTATTGTTTCTGTTAACTGATCTGTTGCTTTGAACAAGACTTTTAGGGCGAAGTAAATCAAGAAGCAGTAGTTAGTGTACTAGAGTCTTACCTGGATTCTGTAAAAGCCATTCTTCTATTAACACCACAAATAATTTGTATTACATATTTTTGGCTACTGAAAACTTTTCTTGGTTTAGTAAGTTCCCCCAGAATACAATTACCATATGACTGCCTGAAATGAAAGTAAGTAAAGTTTGCTTGTTTTTATTATTTTTTACAGCACATATGCCCAACAATCTTTGTATTGCAAATACAAACATATTTAGTTTTGCTCCTTCCAGCAGAATTTTTATTTTCTTGGCACAAGATATTTCTATCTCACCCCTGAACCACCCATTGTCTCTGCTATTGTTCAAACTTTTCTTCATCTGTTTTAAGGCAAAATCTGACTCACAGTTTTGAAGGAATACAGTTAAGAAAATATTAGGTTATGATGAAGTTGTGCACTATATCTCTGTGACCTCAACTTCACTATTTGCCATCTTTTATTTTGATCTGCAAATAGCTATTTCAGCTGTTACCATAATACTCTATGGATCTGTCTTTCAGAAAAAATTGCCTTAAAAAGTGAAAATATAGGATATCATTGGGGTAAGACGTATATTGCTTTTTTCAGACAGATTGCTGCTGATAAATAGATGTGCAAGTAGTTTCTTACCAAAAGCATTCAAATGCAGACCACACTGTGAGATGTAGCCAAACAATGACGATACATACAACCATGTGTGAATACCTCTCATAGGTTGTCCCACTTCCTTCATTGGGAAGTGAAAAAGAAACCAATGTAATCTATCTCCCTGGACATTCACCTGAATTTTTAGCCCTCCAAACTGAAATGTTAATTTATTTGAAGAGAGAAGGGTTGAACAAACAAAAGTAAATAAGTAAAGCTTGTGAGACCAGAGGAAAATTTATTAATATCCTTTGAAGACATTAAGTTTATAGTTGGTCACAAATGAAACCTCAGTTGCAAATTTGTACACAGATGCTTTACAGAAAACAACCCCTGCTTCCAACTGCTTTCCTCATGGCTCATATCCCTGCAATAGACCTAGATGCAAGACTTGTCCCATACACCCTCACACCACCACCCTAGTTGCAAGATTTGCCCCACCCATCCTCACACCACCACCTACTCCATTTTAGTCACAGGCATCTCCCATCCTATCAAAGGCAGGGCCACCTGGGAAAGCAGTCATGTGGTCTAAAAACTAAGCTGCAATAATTGTGCTGCTTTCTATGTGGGCATGACAACCAACAAGCTGTCTGTCCACATGAATGGCCACTGACAAATAGCAGGACCATGGACTTGCTGAATGTGTTGCCCAGACAATGTGCTTCACTTCAATGACTGTTTCACATCCTAACACCATCTAGATCTTTCTTATCAAAGCCAGCTTTTCTGAACTGCACAGGTGGGAATTCTCCCTGGATTATATCCTACTTTCCCATAACTCCCATGGCCTCATCCTTCACTAGTCCCTGTCCTTCACCTACCTGTCTCCTTGACTGCTTCTGTTCCAGCACTATGTAGCCATCTGTTCCACCAGCACTACCCTGTACCCATCAAGACCCTTCTTGCTGCCACAAGTAGCACTACACCTCCCCACCCCCCTGCTATCCCTACCTCTCCCCGCCCAAGAATCCTCCTTACCCTCACCACCCCACACATTGCTTCTCCCACCGGGCACAGTTGCTGTACCTAGACACTGTCTGGCATCAGCAGCCAGAGACAGTGATGATGTTTATGTGAGTAGTGCTTGTGTGAATGTGTGTGTGTTTTGTACTTCAGAAGAAAGCCTTTTGGCTGAAAGCTCGAATCTGTAGCAGTCTTTTCGTTGTGCCTGCCTGCAAGTCAGCATCTCCTCCATACGATGAGTAGCAATCTATCCTTTTCGTAATATTATCTTAATACAAGAAAAGAATATACCAGACATTTCCCTGACCAGTTTATGTTTCACATGAACTCAAAGGCTTCCACAGCCATTGTCTTCTTCAATAAATGTTTCCAGGTATGTGACTGCATCATCACGTTTCCACTTGAAATAGTAGCCAAACTATTGGTTTTTGAAAAACTGCATGATGGTATGATTACAAAAATGGAAATATTTTATGGAAGATGCATATCTTCAATTAGAAGGAAATGAGAAGAATCATTTTAATGGATACATCTGTCAGCCCACAATTCTTAATAATTTTTCTGTTTCTCTCTACTGATATTATCTGAATGTGTTTCTATTACTATTACTTCTATTGATATTATCAGTCTGGTTAATAATTTATGGCTCTATTTTATATTTATTGCTAGCAAAAATAGTATTAATGTTCATGTACATTGATATGTATGCATAAACACAAACCTCAGTAAGCTAGTAAAACTATAGTGCTTCAACTGTGAAATCTAATAAAAAAAAAAGACTAAAATGATAAGAATATTCCCAGGCATCCATACAAATTAGGTGGTATTTGTGGCTACAGCTATGTATAATGTGCAAGAAATAACATTATAAACAGCAAATTTACCTGCTTGTATATGTCAGTACCATAAAAATATGCACTATCACTTATTCTACTATTTTAAACAGTCACTTAAACTGTTTTTGGCATAAAGCAGGCTTTAATACTGCATGCAAGTAATTGTTCTTGTTAAATAAACAAATGTCTGTGCAATGTGATGTACTTGTACACTGGTTGTATAATATGTAATCATCAGGAACAAATAAATAAATAAATAAATCAATCAAAGACAGTAACTATTTGTATATCATTTATCATTATAAAACTAGTCTCAACCTGTAGGTCAGTTCTAATACTAGTTTTTTACTACACATGGTTCTTGCTTTCCTCCAACTCTTGAAATGCCTTTCTCAACCAGTTATTAAATTCTGGATGTATGAGTTTGGGCATCAGTGCATGTGCAATATCTCAAAAGCTTTCTTATCTTTGAAGTATACATATGTTCCCCCTATCCATCAGCTCCAAGAACATGGCTATCTTTCATGATTTTTTGTTTTTCATTTCCATCATGAAATTGTCATTATCAAAATATTTAGCTACAAGAATACATTTGTGTCTATGCATGCCATAATGAAAACAATGAAGGAAAATGTTATTTTTATGAAAGTGTCCGGTTGTGTAGTTATCTGAGCTAATTATTAATTATTGTATGTTTCTTGTTTAGTAGGTTAATAATCATAAAAATGAAATATATTACATGCTTTCAAAATACTGATCTGTTTACAGTGAGCACTGTTATTTGAAAATTTGTTTTTGGATAGGCTCCTGCTTGAGCAAACACAATTTTTTCCTCTCTTTACCCAGATATGTTTCACTGAAGTTACAGCATCATCATTGTTTTTTTTTTATTTTATTTGTGGAACTGCTTAGGATGCCATTGAAATATTCATCTTGAAGCTGAAGCTCACTCTTGTGCCCATGTTTGCTTACAAATAACTTTATCTGTAAGCAGACATGGTCGGCAAGAGTGAGCTTCAACCTCAAGATGAGAACTGTTATTTGTAATGGTGCTAAAAAATTGTTCAGCCCTGAATACAGAGAATCAGGTAAACTGTATAAAGAGCCTAAAACGTACATTTCTCTTACCTGTTATCACACCTTTTTACATCTTTTGATGAACTGTGAATTTGTAGCTGTATTTTAATATACTATTGTAACCTTAGTTCCCATGTTTTCAGGTGCAGATAGGCATCCTAATACGATGGCAGCTCGGATTTTATTCCTTGTATTGTTTCTGCTGGCTGTCCTGATGTATACAGCATATTCAGCAAGTGTAATCTCAATCATGTCATCCACAAAACCTGTTTCAAATTCGCTGCAGGGTATCCTTGAGAGCAGTTCCAAAATGTCTGTTGCTCTTCATGACATCCATTATTATCACACACAATTCCAGGTGAGATATTGTCTCCTTTTGTTGAAGTGCTCCTCCCATTTTATTCTTAAATGTATCAGAATAAATGCTTTTGAAATGATGTCAAGATAGTACCTGTAATGGTGCAGTTACAACCGTTCTGTCATAGCAATACTTCAGTCTGTCAGAATCACAAAACTGTTCTCACATTTGTGCATTAGGGGTTTGATTGGTGGGGTGAGGGAGACAGGAGTCTGTCAAAAGTGAGGATGACCACAGCAAGATAGACAGTTTGCAGTAACACAGCTCTACATGTGTGCACCCTCATCTGGTGGGCACAGCCAGGTGTCAATTGGTGGTTGCTTCATACATGGTACAATGGGGTTGGATGTGCCTAAAGGCCAAGCAAGCTGCTGAGGCAAAGAACTGGAAAAATGCAGTAGCAGTGGCCAGCTGAAGACATTGCAATGTTGTTACAGGGTGGAGCAAATGCAGCTGTCTATTAACTGATGACAGAATGGCACATTCTCAGGATTCCGTAGGCAGGCCAGTGGCATCAAACCATGGATCCCAAGGAGTGTGACCAATTGGCTTCATGACCCAATACATGGATCCTTTTGAGCTCTGTTGCTGAACTCTTCACTGCTAGTAAACCATCAATCTGTTGCTGAACTCTTCTACTGCTGATAGACCATCAAGCCTGCCTATTTTTAGCATTCCTGTACCAGGTTATTTTGCTACCTGGTAGCAATGGCACACACAGATAGTTGATGCAATGCTTTGTCAGCATATAGAAATCTTGTCACATGTTGGCGTAGCCTCAAAGATGGACAGCAGGTCAAGTGTCTCTTTAGCCATGTGCCTTCAGGTTGGTAAGTGGATCGTGTGTTTCGAAATTCCTCTGTGTCACTATATTGCATCTGCACTGCAGCACACCTTCTCTCTTCAGAGAAATTCAGACTTCAAATTTGTATGGTGCTGCTCTGATGAAAGTAAGCTGTGGAGGTGCTGGAACAGACACTGTAGCACATTTAGTAATGACAGGAGATCTAGTCACTGGCTTGTTTCAAAAATTATATACATGTGCTATGGACAGATGTGGGTGAGTTGACACAGTTATACATTTGGACTCACTGATGCTTGTGAGTATGCGTTCTGGATGTTCACAAATTTTTAGATTCAGATAAATTTGAGAGTGTGGAATTAATAGTATCTGATTTACAACAGTTAAGTAGATCAACAAGTTTATACAACTGCAGCCACGGCCGAAAATAATAATTAGAGTAATAATAATAATAATAATAATAATAGTAATAGTAAGATGCATAACTTATCTGACAAATGAAGGAATTGTTTTTGTGGAATTTTGTTGTTTTGTACACAGTTATGTACATTTAGGGCAATAACAAAATTATGTATAAGCTTTCAAACTTTCCATTTTGCATTTTTGCGTAAGTGAGAGTTTTTGTGCATTTGCATTTTTTTGGGCAAACATATAAAATCCCTAACAGATGTTTGTACAAGATCCCTAACAGGTGTATTAGTTTACAAATTTACTTCTGGTCTGAAAATCCAAATTCTTATGCTGCACTCACACAACAGCTTGTGCTGGCTGTACACTTCCTTGTTAAATATTTGCTTGCACTCACACTTATTTGATTTCATCACTCTCTCAATCAAAGCATCTGTTCTCAGAGGCCCTGGTACCTTTGTGGCTAACTTTTCCTGGTAACTTACTTTTCTGTTCCTAGAATGAGATTTTCACTCTCTAGCAGAATGTGTGCTGATATGAAACTTCCTGGCAGATTAAAGCTGTGTGCCGGACTGAGACTCAAACTCGGGATCTTTGCCTTTTGCAGGCAAGTGCTCCACTGACTAGGCTACCCAAGCATGACTCATGACCCATCCTCACAGCTTTACT
Source organism: Schistocerca piceifrons (assembly GCF_021461385.2). Taxonomy (NCBI): domain Eukaryota; kingdom Metazoa; phylum Arthropoda; class Insecta; order Orthoptera; family Acrididae; genus Schistocerca; species Schistocerca piceifrons. The sequence goes on from NC_060138.1 coordinate 1,084,549,451, forward strand.
TATCTGTTAGCATTTAAAATAGATTCTTCATAGCTCATGTTAAGACTGCACATGAAAGCTGATTTCATGAAAGTAAACAACCAACTTCAAACACAAAGTGCCTTTTCTGGAAATGCTTAATCTCAAGTAATGATGTTTAGCAACATGGTCACTTGACTGGAATACAAATGAGGTGCTGATATACATAAGGACCAAAATCACAATGCTGTCCAGATTCATCAGAACCAAGTGCAACACCAAGAAACAGGTAAGGGGGTTGTCACAACTTGTTCTGTTGAAGTTGTTACCATGGGCCATGGTGGATGGCGTGATGCACAGCTGAAGTGTCATTGCACACCGTTCAGTACCACACATGAACATCATACTTCTGATTGAGATTCTGAATGCCACTGTTGGAGGAACAGCACACAAAGTGAGTGCCACACACAGAGTACTACTGTGTTATACACAACACTGTTACAAAGATATCTTGTGGAGCACACATTACTGTCAAACATAAGTACTGTTTCACAAATTTTGAAGATCAGTTGACATATATGTGCAAGGACAACTAAATTGTTTGAAACAGTTAGGACAAACAGAAGAATAAGACTGATTACATGTTACAAGAAATTCTGCACATCTTAAGATAGATGACTTTAAAAAATTCATATATAATACCTGAAATAATTAATTCATAATCTTTGTAATCTCATCATCATCATCATCATCATCATCATCATCTTCTTCTTCTTCTTCTTCTTCTTTTTCTTCTTCTACAGTTTCCAGCTCATGGCTGATTCTGTTGAGAATATAAGCCTCCCCACTTTTTCCTGCCCTCCCAACATGTCTCTCTCCAGTCTGCCCCAGTCTCCCACTCTCTTCATCACACATTCCTTCACTCCAATGATTCACATGCCTCTCAGTCTTCCTCTAGGTCACTTGCCTCCCATTGTCATTTCATGGGCCTGTCTCAGTATCCTGGCAACTCCCATTCCTCTAACATGTCTATATGACCTTAATCTTGTCTTTTCTATGGTCTCTTGATTTGGCTTCTCTTTCAATATTTCTCTCACTGTCTCATTCCTTCCTCTATCCATTCTAGTAAGCCTTATTCTGCTTCTTTCACATTTCATTTCACAAACATATATCCTGCTCACCTGCCTTTTCTATGTTACCCAGATTTCTGATGCATATTTGAGTATTGGAGCATAATGTGTTTGGTATCACTTTTGATTTCATTTTGGCAGTATATCCTTGCTCTAGTACACGCTTCTTCTGCCCTGCAGGAAATAATGGCTTGTTATCTCCTTATCTTTCTTATCACTGTCTTCTATCATACTCTCCAGGTACTTGAAATTTTCCACTTTCTTTAGAACTTGTCCTGTAATATTTATACCCATTGCTGCCTTCACCTAATTCCTCATTGTCATCATTACTTCACCTTTCTTTGTATTCAATTTCAATACATACTGTCCCACCACTTCCACACACACACACACACACACACACACACACACACACACACACACACACACACACACACACACTCACGCACGCACGCAAATGCAACTCACGCACACACATGACTGCAGTCTCAGGTAATTGAAGCACTGTGTGGCTCAATATCTTGGCAGCACAACACATCAGAGACATTCCCCTACAGCTTTTTCACATAGTCTATCCTCTCTCCTCCTACTGTTCGACAATTCACACTTCCTTTATATATTTCCTTTATTCTTCTCAAAGTCAGCCTTTTCTGAAGGGTTTCCCATATCTTGCTTCTTTTCACACTTACCATATGCCTTCTCAATGTCCAGAAACATTGTTACTAAGTTCCTCCCATATTCATAGTTTCTCTCTTGAAGTTTCCTGGTCTGAACCTCTCTCAGACCTCCTCCTACTATCTCCCATGCCCTCTTTTCTGGAATCTTCTCAAATACCTTGGCAGCATAATACATCAGAGTCACTCCTTTATACGTTTTTCACATAGTTTCCTGAAAATCTTCTTAAAAATTTGCACTATGATTCCTTTTTTCCAGTCTACAGGCATCCTTCTTTATTTCTATACTGTTCACATGGTCTGATTGAGCCATTGCATCTCTGCAACTACTCTCGCCATCTCCAGACTTACTTCATCCAGTATAAGTGTTTCTCCTCCTTTCTTGGTGTTTATCACTTCCTCTTTCTGAAATAAATAATTCAGATAATTACATTAAATTTGTGGGCAATAGTTAAGAAAGAAACTAAGAAATCAGTTAAGGAATGTGAGGACTTTGTTACTAAGGAAAGCAGCTAAGTAACAAATGTAGCAGACATGTTGCCAAAATATTTAATAAACACTTCCTTGAAGTAGTTCAAAAGATTGGCATGTACTGTTCAAGAGATAAAGCAATAAAATCTGTGTCTCATACAAGCAGGTAAATTACAATAACTCCATGATCTGCAAAATCAGTTAAGAATGTATTTAACACTTTAAAAACCAAAACCTTTCACAAAATTGAAGAAAAGTACTGAAATCCTGTTCTTCACATGCATGCAATGAATTCAGTAACACATACAACATATCACTCTCACAGAGGATATTTCAAGACAGCCTGTAATATTATGCAATTATCAGATCCCTTTACAAGAAAGGTAGTAAGACAGATATTAGAAATTACCAACCACTCTCACTACTTACATTCTACTCAAAGGTGCTGAAAAAATTTGTGTACAAGGGCCGTAACACACCTCTCTCAAGATAAAATACTTAATCTCAATTTGAAATTCAGAAAGGTCTCTCCAGAAAAGAAGTTATTTTTCAATTCACAAATCAGACTGTACAAAATTTAAACAACAAAATGCTACCAACTGGTATTTTCTCTGACTTGCCAAAAGCATTTGGTTATGTAGTCCACAGTATTCTCCTAGAGAAACTCAAATATTATGGCATCAGAGATCTTGTGGGTAGCTGATTTCCCATTCTAATGGACTAAAAATATGAAGACTATTGCATTAAGAAAGTTGAGGATTGTACGCAATGAAACAGCATCATCAGAATAGGGAATAATAACTACAGGTGTCCCACAGGAAAAAGTCCACTTTTGATATTCAATGATACATCCAAGAAGCAAAAATAGTTCTCTTAGTTGATGACACAAGTATTAAGAAACTTGGGGACTGTACACAACGAAACAGCATCATCAGAATAGGGAATAATCACTACAGGTGTCCCACAGGAAAATGTCCACTATTGATCTTCTATAATACATCCAAGAAACAAAAATAGTTCTCTTAGTTGATCATACAAGTATTATAATCAGGTCTGATGGAGTAACTTCAACATATGAAATGTAAGTAATATTTTCTTTAAAATGGGTAACTTGTTTTTTGCATATCGACAGTCTCTGAATGTAGATAAAACACTATACAAGCAGTTCAGTGCCATACAAGACCTGACCACTCAATTAGAAATTCTGTATGAGGAAAAATCAATAATGAAACAGAGTATTCTAAAATCTTAGGTGTTCATACTGATGAGAACCTGATCTGGAAGTTACATGTTACCAATCTTAAATGTCTAAGCTCTGCAACTTTTGTGTTACAGATAATATCAAATTTTGGAGATAAAAAGACATAAAAGTTGAGTTACTTTCCCTGACTTCATTCATTAATGTCTTATGGCATCGTATTCTATGGTAGCTCATCCCTAAGGAAAAAGGGATTCTTGAAAAGAAGTGTGTAATGAAGTATAGTAAGTGGTGTCCATTCTCAATTACCATTAGAAAATAATAGTAACATTCATATATTATATAGTACTGTCAAACAGGGTGATTTCAGATGGTTCTGTCATTATTTTGATTGTAACTTTCGTACATATTGTTAGATTAAGTTGAATGTTATGAAAATGGTAGGGAATACGTGTAACGAATAAAATATCCCAGAACCAGAAAGTGTATGTGTGGGTATATTTATCTGAGGCAGTTAAACAAAGTGTCCAAAGTCATCCCATGGATTGGGGCGATTTCAGGCACATGTTTTTTAAATCTCTGTCCAAAGTTACAGTATATAGAGGGTGAATTCGGACAGTTACTGCCTTTTTAAAAAATTATACATACCTTTTATTTGATTTTGGTGACATTTTACACATTTTTAAGGTAGCCCTTTGTTGCGAATAAGTGATATGGAATGATATAATGAATTTTATATATTATAGATAAGTTTTTATTTTGCAAGAATTTAAATAAAATTTATTTTTTTACAGTTCTTAACTGAAATATTAGAAACAGACAGAAACAAACAAAGTCATTTAACTAAAAGGTCAGCTGGCCGGTGTGGCCATGCGGTTCTAGGTGCTTCAGTTTGGAACCACATGACCGCTACGGTTGCAGATTCGAATACTGCCTCAGGCATGTATGTGTGTGATGTCCTTAGGTTAGTTTTAAGAAGTTCTAAGATCTAAGGGACTGATGACCTCAGATGTTGAGTCCCATAGTGCTCGGAGCCATTTGAACCATTTGAAATAAAAGGCCAAAATAATTTTTCTCACTCATCATTCTAAATTAAGTTCCAAACACTTTAAATAAACAATTGTCTTTGAGTCTAAAGCACATCTTCTTGAAAAATGAATATTTCTCTCCTCTCAAATGGTGTGGGAAGTATTCTTGAAATTTGCAATTTTTGTATTGTGTCTTCATCGGGAACATTACAAAACACAAATATGTTTTTACTGTTCTCGTGTGGGTGCGAGAATGTCATACTTACTTCTGTAACACCAACATTTGTACCCACTCCAACATACTGCCTTGTTTGCTCCTTGTTTCCATGTTTATATATGTACTCTGCAACAAGAAAAGCCTCTTCTTTCAGCAGTAAAACTTCATTAGATGATGTGCCGTTTTCACTTTCACAACTGCTAGAAGCACTGTCACTTGTTTCAGCACTGTTTTCGTTTGCTTGAAAATCTCGGCCAGTGTTTGATTTTCCAGGTTGAACATCTAGATTGCAGTGGCGGCGGGAGCTACCAAGCTTATTTGGAGGATAAAGAATTTCTTTGAGCATTTCTTCAAAAGCGGAAGACCATGCATCTGCGTTGCTTTGCTAGCTCTCCTCATTATCAGACAATTTTCGTAAGACATGATCTGGATCAAAAGGGATTAGGCCCATGGCGTGAAATCCACCCTTTATGTTTTCCTTGGAGTTTGCTGAAATCTTAGTCAGTGTCTGCTTCAGAAGAGATGGGAAGACATCCTTGGAAATGGTCCCATGAGTGTGTTTCTTCCAATCAGTTAATACAGCTCACCATGCTGCTTTCATTGGCCTGAAGAAGCTTACATCAAGCGGTTGGAGGAGGTGCATGCTATTGGGGGGAAGGAGAATGAATGAAATATTGTTCCTCTCACACTCTTCAATAACACGTAAAGACATGTGACTGGATAAGTTGTCTCCAATCATGACTTAGGCCCATTTTGCCTCTTCAAATAGGGCAAAGCTATTGTATAGAGCCAGTCTTCAAATACTGGCAGGTCAAACAATCCACTTTTCTTCCTATTGAAATGGGTTCCTTGTGGGCCACCTTCTTGCCACATGTCCCACAAATGCTCTGATTTGTAAAGGACCTAAGGAGGAAGCAGTTTACCATCAGCACTAGCTGCCATCACTGTTGAGACCCTAGATTTTGATGAGTCCATCACTTTTTCAGCATCCTTACTCCCTCGTTTCGTAATTAACTGCTGCTAGCCTGGATCATCTGACATGTTGGTTTCATCATAGTTGATCATGTTGTTAGGTGAGAGATTTTCCTGCTTTGCCTTGATATTGGAGCAAAACATCTTAACAGTCTCTTTGTTCACTTCTGGACGAGCTTGTTTAATATTTTCGCTTAAGCGAGCGGAAAGATCTTCTGACTGTCGTTTGAGGAATAAATGCACCCATTCTTCTCCTGGCAGATTATTATGAAATTTCTTCTCTTTTTGGCCAGATTTATCAAGGCAGCCTTTAACTGAATATCTAATATCCAATTTAGTGCAACCCTCAAGATACCTTGCTTCAACATTTCTTCTTCTTCTTCTTCTTCTTCTTTATTTAGCACTGGCTGTCCTCCCATTTTTTTCAGATGTGCTTCCTGCACTTTATTTTGTAGGGTTGATTTAGGTATACCATTTAAATCACCCGCTTTTCTGTATGATAATTTACCACTCTAAATATCACGAACAGCTTTATCTAAAAGTTCCGGGTCATAATTACACCATACTGTAGCACCTCTCCTGCTCCTATACGTTCTTGGCACTGTCTGAAATCACCCCACACAGTACACAGTTTTACAAAAACTGTCATTATTTTATAACCTTGCATGAGAAGCTCGACAAACCTGTACAGAAATTGTCTCAATGCCGTTAGCTATTGAGCACGTTGACAATTATGGTTACAACAACTTCCCACATGGCGCAAAAATAGAAAGTTTCCACTTCACGATAATGCATCGATTTTTAACACTCAGACTGTTCGTCAGTTATTCACCTAGGAGAACAATTGACGCAAAATAAAAGTTGTGGAAAGCGATAAATGCAATCTTGCGCTTAAAATAACTGGTGCATGGATGTTAAAATAAGTAACTCTTTGTTTCTATGCAGTGGCAAAGAGCAAATAAGCAATACTGTTCGAATTTGCCATGGTGCCCAAAATCACCGTGTTTGATGGTACTCAAAGGAAAAGTGATTTATGCTATCCATCACTCAATCCTAATGTGGCACAGAAAGGAGGAAAGTATTCAACCCTAAAATCCTTTGAGCCCCTGTCCAGTGATGTAAAGAACTTAATAGTTGATAAAATTAACTTTGAATTTTAACTGAATTCACATCTGCTTGACAACTTCTTCTACTCCATAGGATAATTTCTGAATATGTATTAGTATTATATGTATGCAACAGAGAAAGAGAGTGAGAGAGAAAGACTAGCACAATTTTTTTTGTGTGTGTGTGTGTGTGTGTGTGTGTGTGTGTGTGTGTGTGTGTGTGTGTGTGTGTGTAATTAATTATGGGCATAAGAACAGTTAATCCCTGGACAGTCTCAGATTCTCCAACAATTTTCTCGCATAGTAGCTGAAGGAACACTTTTTCCAATAACTTGCCTTAATGTCATCTGTTGATTGTGCCTACATCTGCTGTTGCCTAGACAGTAGAAAGTTTTTGTCTGACTAATATATTAATCTAAAAGATAAAATGAAGCTGTTAGTGAACTTGGATCTTTATGACAGGCAATGTTTTTTCTTAGTGACAGTATTTGAAGTTACGTATACCACATTATTGACAGCAGTGCATAAGGACTACTGCCCACAAAGTTGGTTTCAAAACCTATTAAAAAAAGTTAATTATCACTTATTGTTTTTGAAATAATTTACTGGTGCTTTTATCAAGTTGATGTCTTAATGTTTGCTATTATAGTGTATGCCATAATATGCTGCTGCTATAAAGTCTCCTTGTGTTTCCAACCAGTTCAATTTTTAGGCTGTCCAAAGATTTCAGGAAGAATCTCCTTTCTTTGTCTGGGGAAGGGAAGATAGCATTCCTTTAACTTTGTTCTTTTCCCAACACATGAATTTACATGGTGTCTGACAAATAGGTTAGAGTTTAACAGTGAGGGCAATTGAGTTGAAACTGACTGGGGCTCCTTCACACAAACCACCCCACTGTTTGGATGAAATGAGTTAACAGAGCTAGAAAAATCTAAATCTTGATGGATATTTGAGTGCTTGCACCTCCTACGTGTGATGGGAAGCACAATAAGCTTCTACAGCACCACAGAAAGTTAACAGTTCTTTTAACATATTTTATTTATCTAATTACAGATTGAAAGAAATCCACTATCCCAAAATTTACACAAACTGGAATTGGTACCAGAATTTCTATCATTAGAAGAGGGCTTAGAAGGAGCTTTAGAAGTGAGTAATGATGTGATTTTTATCTAACTTTAACATTCATTCACATTCTGTTTTGTAGATGCCACCCTGAGGGAGATCACTCAAATACAAGTGAAACTATGGATTACTGCAGAACTGCTCCCTATTTTCATATAAGACACAAAAAACTGTCATTACATTGTTTTGCTAAACGCTATTTACACTTAAAAAGAATCTGTATTTGTGTTACTGCATAGTTACTCTTCATCTACTATGACATTTTTTAACAATAATACATTCTGGGTAAAAGGTTTTTGGTTAACTTGCCACATTAAATTCATAGAAAGTTTTTATCAGATTTTTGACACAGCAAATTAACCAAGAACATTTCATCCAAGAAATGTCTTGAAAGACTTTGTAGCTAATCATCTTTACCAATTAATATCGAAGAATACTGGTAACAGTTATTATGTACAATATAAAGAAGAATTACTCACACTGATGATTGTTTCTTTAGGTGCTAACATGAATGTTTGGAACCAGAATCAAACTCTTCCTCTTAAGAGTTCTCCCAAGGTTTGTTTTAGTTGATGGTTTGGCATTTATTTATTTATGGATTCCCTTCCTGTTTCCACAGTTGTCAGCTAACCTAAGGGAGAAAATCTGTGTATGCAACCTGTCTGAATTATGTAAACTTTGTTGTTATTTGTTATGATATTTTTGCTGTTTGTGGTGTATGTTTTATCAGGTGGAGATTGGTAACCAGTTTGTCATTTGCCTAAGCATGTGTGGAAGACTGCCTAAAAACTGCAGCTATGGTGTATTGTGTGCAAGTCAAGGGACCATCAATTAATTGTGTGGATTTGAGCAATATCTGGCTCACATTCCTGTTATGCTGCATGTTATCCCATATGAGCAGGTCACACAGAATTCCATGATGTTATTTGGACAACTGTTACCTGTTTCACATCAAACTTTTATCCTTTTCTACCTGTATGCACTGTATCTGCAGTGTGAATAGAACGTTACCTTAATAATCTGGTAATCTTGTTGTGATCTTCAGACAGGCAACAGTTTGTCCAGCTAGTTTATAGACTGTAATAACTCACCATTTCTATCCATAATTCTAACACACTCACCACACCTATAAACCAGCCAAGACCTCCTTGTAACTTCTGTGCTGATGGTAAATAATGACCAGTACTATTAACTGCAAACTATACATATGCCATACTGTGCAACTATTTTATTACTGTTTCATGTACTTATTGTTAATTATCTGTTTGATTATTTATTTGTCATTCACTGAACAATGTAGTTTATTTATCTTGTAATTGATCTATTAGTAAACTTCTTATTGTTATTTAAATTTGCACAAATATGTATTGCATCCATCCTGGATTATTATATTGTAGTTAATAAAATTCGTAATGTCGAAGTTTATATTATTATTATTATTATTATTATTATGTAAACACTGATGACACCAATTGCATGTAAATATGCTCAACAGTGGAATAAAACATTTGTATTTGTAAAAACTCAACCATAACTTTTGCTAGGGCTTCTATTACATCTCGTTGTGCATTGAGATGGAGGATCTCCCATGCACACTCTTACCTTTATTCTTCATATTCTGTGATATTCCACCATTAACTCAACCCACACAATCTCTCAGTCTGTCACTATGCCAATCATATACACAATTCTGCATCCTGAGTTCAGGACCTGTTCCATGCAAACAGCCTCTATTATTGCTTGGTATTTTTCATTTCATAACAAGTGAAAGAAAACTCATCATATACTGCATATAATTATTGCGCAGTGTTCTGTGTGGGTATGACAATTAACCAGCTGCCCACCCAAAAAAATTGACAGTACACAAAACTACAAATTTAATTACATTAAATGTATTCAGAACTGTGAATAGGGACAACCATTGGCTGTAAAATGGAATGACAACAATGAAAATTTGAGGCAGACTAGGACTCGAACCTAGATTTCCCACTTATCATGAGCAGTTGCCTTACCATTTGGCTAGCCATGCACAGCTCACGGCTGAACCCAAACTTTCATGTGTCATCAACCATGCACCTAAAAATTGTGCTCTTACATCCATTATGTGTACTTCTGTATAGGTGAGACATTTTACTTGAAAGTTGCTTGCTCATTGTTGATGTATAAATAAATTTGATTTATTTCATAACAGTTGTAGTTGCCACAGTGCTTTTACATCATAACTCAGAATAATACAGGCACTAAAATATTGTACAAACGTAATTGTTCAGTTGCCGGACAGATTGCTCACCACAATACTGATGTCTTAAATAGCTCCATTAATATGCTCCCAATTTTGACTCGCCCTCTCTCCTGCTCCAACAGCAGCTCCTCTGAATAGTGTATTAAATGTTGGCTAGTCTTCATCTTTGACTACATCCTTCTCTCACTCTTACTAGCTTCCTACATCTTTGCCTGGAGCTTATGGGCACTCAGTGCTGAGGTTATCAGAATACAGCTTTGCCCTCACCTTTTGATCTCTCTTCACTTCACAAACTTCTAGCCCTTCTTCTCCTACACTGAGATTTAATTCCCCTTTCTGTGCCTTTTCTCTCTCACACACATCCTGTCTCATGAAATGTATTTTTAGTTGTGAATACGGACTACCATCAGCTGTATAATGGAATAATGACAATGAAAATTTGTGCCAGGCTGGGATTTGAATACAGATTTTCCGCTTATCATCAGCAGCTGCCTTGCCACTTGGCTATCTGAACGAGGCACTGCAATATCAAATACATAACGTCTCCTAAGTTTTGTAATTATTATCAGTTTTAGAAGACATTTGCCACTGCCACTAAGAGCCATTTGTTCCCCACCTGTTCTGAAGTGAAATACTCCTCCAACCTTCCACGCTATGCACATTTTTCTACCTTCTTCCTGTTCTAATCCAATCCTCTAGCCTCACATATGTCTGCCCAGACAGGCATTAATAACCAGTGTGTGTGCGTGGGGGGGGGGGGGGGGGGGGTGTAAGGCAGGATAAGAGTAAACATATGAAAGTTAATGTGATTTTCTAATCTTAAATGCAGCTGCACTTCATCTGAAGGGAAGTACTTGTTTCTCCTTATTTCTTGTTTGTTATTTAACAGGTAATCACTTTTTAGTCAAAATACATTGTTATATGTAATTTTTATGGTCAGTTAGTTATAAAGAAGCGAAAAACAAATTTTAATAAAAATATTCACTATGAGTGACAGGAAAAAAAAAGTTACTTGTGATTATGGATTTCAGGGGACTATTGCTTTTTCATGTGGTCAAGTTGATGCCCATACATACCTACAAAACAGCCAACACTCAGAAGAAAGTCTGTGTGGTTTAGGTGAAATTCCTATTGTCAGTGGTGTTGGATACCAAAGAAGTTTTGCACTGAGACACAATTCACCATTAAGAAAAGCATTTGATAAAGGGTAAGCAATGAGCAGAATGCTACATTCCTACTGCATCTCCACCTGGAATTCACTCATCGTTTAACAATTCTAACCTACCTCAGCACCAAACATGCCACCAATGTTTGGGCAAACCTGAGACTACACTGATGTTATAAAATGTGGCAACATGCAGTTGCTGTTTGGTATTAATCACATATGGCTTATTTCATTTGATTAAGACTTTATATCACAATATTTATCTTGTGTTTTAACTTCATAGATGAATGAAATCCACGAAGTTTCTGTATATATACACCCTGTCTAAAAGGACTACAGTTCATGTTATGTACCTGCAAGTATGATAATACATATTCATACAGTCCCTCACATAATTTTAGATGGCTACTTAATCCCACACTGTTCTCTTTTTTTATTGGCAGCACACTATCTTTATTATTAGGAAATGTATCAGTGCAGGTGAAAGAATGTCGTCATACTTTTTTTTAACTTGGAAATATATATGAACAGATAATATTTAGCGAATTGTTTTCTGTGAAACAACTGAGGATGTCTGAAACAATCTATTGTTGTCATTTTATAATAGTTTTTATGTGTCTATGTAATACATGCTACAAATTGCAAACAATGTATATCCATTGAATTTTGTGTTTAATTTACACCTTTATACTGAATAACACTTATATCAGAGAAAAATGAAAAAAATCTCTCTCTCTCTCTCTCTCTCTCTGTCTCTCTCTCTCTCTCTCTCTCTCTCTCTCTCTCTCTCTCTCTCTCTCTCTCACACACACACACACACACACACACACACACACACAGTGATTGTGGGCAGTACAGGATTCAAGACAATGCTTCAAAGGTGCATAAAATGGATCATGCAGCAACACTATGTTGTGCATGAAAATGCTGAGGCAATGACAGTTGTGTCTGACTTGCAGTCATTTCTAACATTGGACTGGTGAATAAAAATTGGAGACAATCCAGAGTAGTGTTTCCCAAACACATTCATGCAAGTAACTGAATTAATTCATGGTCATTTAGTGGACCTGCAAGAAAATGGATTCTTCTTCTTAAAAGCTGGCCAACTTAGTGGGTGTAAGTTGTCAGCCAGGTGTTAATGTTGGGTAATTATCCAAAGAAAATTTACATTTTCATTGACCTGGTTCTCAATGGCAGTGGCATATAGTTTAATGACTGGATAGCCACATCAAATTACCATCTAGTACTGCTCATACAATAAATTAGAACAAATTATGCAGCCAGGACATCATCACACACTGCCAGCTATTAGTTGCTGGAAACTGAATTACAAGTAAATCTAAATCTACATCTACCTCCGCATTTAGATACATACTCTGCAAGCCACCATGCAGTGCATGGTAAATGGTATCCTATATCATTACTGGTCATTTCCTTTTCTGTTCAACTTGCAGAGAAAATGACAGTCTATATGCCTCCATATGACCTACAATTTCTCATATCTTGTTTTTGTGGTCCTTTTGCGAAATGTATTTTGGTGGCAGTAGAATCATTCTATTATCAGCTTCAAATGCCAGTTCTCTGAATTTTCTCAGTAGTGTTTCTTGAAAAGAATATTGACTTCTCTCCAGCCATTCCCATTTGAATACCTGAAGCATCTCCATAATACTGGCATGTTGTTCAGGCCAATGAGTACAAATCTAGTAGCCAGCCTCTGAATTGCTTCAATGTCTTCCTTTAATCTGATCTGGTGTGGATCCCAAAAACTCAAGCAGTATTCTAGAGCAGTTTCCTTTATAGATGAACCATGTTTTCCCAGAATTCTCCAAATAAACTGAGGTCAGCCATTCATCTTCTCTACCAGAGTCTTCAAACGCTTGTTTAATTTCATATTGCTTTGCAGTATTATGTCTGGATATTTAAATGATGTGACTGTGTCAAGCAGGACACTACCAGCACTGTATTTAAACATTAGAAGTTTGTTTTTCCTACTCATCTGCATTAACTTACATTTTCTAAATTTAGAGCTATCTGCCACTGTCACATCAACTATAAATTTTGTCTAAGTCATCTTGTATCCTTCTACTGTCACTCAACAATGACACCTTCCCATACATCACAGTATCATCACCAAACAGCCACATATTGTTGCCCCACCTGTCCACCAGATCATTTATGTACATAGAAAATAACAGCAGTCTATCACACTTTCTTGGGACACTCTTGGTGATATCCTGGTCTCTGATGAACACTCACCATCGAAGGAAATGTGCTGAGTTCTATAACTTGAGCCACTCACATATTTGGGAAACTATTCCACATGCTTGTACCTTTGTTGACAGTTTGCTGTGGGGCACTGTCAAATGCTTTTCAGAAATCTAGAAATATGGAATGGAATGCCTGTTGCTGTTCATCCTTAGTTTGCAGTATACCACATGAGAAAAAAGTAAGCTGAGTTTTGCATGAGCGATGATTTCTAAAACCATGCTGATTCATGGACAGAAGCTCTTTGTTCTGAAGGAAATTTGTTATATTCAAACTCAGAATATGTTCAAGACTTCAGCAGCAAGCCAATGTTAAGGATATTGGTCTTTAATTTTGTGAGTCCTTTCTTTTACTCTTCTTATATACAAGAGCCACCTGCCCTTTCTTCCAGTCTGTAAGACTTGGTGCTTGGCGAGAGATTCATGATAAATGCAAGCTAAGTAAGGGGCCAATATCATAGATGTGTGGTTCACCTATCTTACAAAGCTTTTATATACAAAATTAGGCCTACTGACATTAGTAAAAGATACTGTGCAATTATTATTATTATTATTATTTTTTTTTTTTACAAGAAAATTTTGTTGTATGCCCTCATCTGTCACAACTATATGAACCTCAAAATCAAGTGATCAGTGTTAAAAACAATTCAGTGGCTCTTTTGACATTGTTTGTCCCCCACAAGAGAATCAAGATCTGGATTAAAATTGTTAATTTTAGCCTCAAATTACTCTCTACATTCAGTCTACTTCTGTACTTATTTTTTGAGAAAAGTAAGGTTGAAAAGGCTCGTTCACACAGATATGTCCTCTAAAAGCCCATCAAATACTTGCCAAACACTTATCCAAGATGAGACTGGTGGTGGTGGTGGTGGTGGTGGTGGTGGTGTGTGTGTGTGTGTGTGTGTGTGTGTGTGTTTTTTTTTTTTTTTTTTTCAAAAAATGAGTTTAGAGACTGGTTACATGATATTTCAAGTAACATTAATGAGTCTTCTTCAGCTGATGACATTTCTTCAAAGGGATTTCTGATCCATTGAATTTCACCCTCTTTTTTAGGAAGTAATTCCTAAAAGAAACATGAAAATGCTTAGATATTGCTGTAGTAAGTCTAGTTGGTTGATTTCTCATTCATATGAGTGAAGAACAAAATATATAATTACAGTTTCAGATAAGTAACTAAAATCAGTTATCATTAGTTTTGAAAACTGCATGTTCAAAAAATTAACAGTTTTAAATAAAGGTACTGTTTAAAGGAAATTAGTGCTCTGTTATGATTGTAGCTGATATTTTATCAATTTTGATTTTGTTGGTTTCCAGAAAATCATGTTAGAGTGAAAATATGCCAAAGGAATCTTGTTACATTTGTTGACCCCATGGTTGAAGTTTCATTAATGTTGCTTCTGCTTTATCTTGCAGAGTTATTAAGAATGTTAAAGGCACCAAATATATTTGCCAGTATGCCAGCCATGTGAACCACTCTTCACTGGTCACATACTCTAAGTAGCAACTTGCAAGTTTTCCATCACAATTACCACCCATAAGTAAAAGCCTGACAGAATTTATGCCTTGACAACCACCAAACTTCACAGTGAAATGGAAGCTGTGTGTGTCCATCACTCATTTCATCATGCAAAATACCAAGCAGTCACAAGCTTTTAGACCTTGCTTTAATGAACATGACAATTTCTATTGCATCATCAAGAGCTTTTTGGTACATACAGGTGACCACTGAACCAAGGAAGCAACTAACCTAACTTGGCAACTAAGCTACAGTATGAATACCAGGCACAGCTCATCCCATCAGTTCACAAACCTAGACATATTGAACATTTTATTTCATTTCCTTTCACAAATTTGTCAATAGATCTGAAAGTCTCTTCACAGGTGTTTTCATTGGAAAAGACTGGCAAAATGACAGTCATTCTTCAATACTGATATTCATCTCATAACAGCAAAAAGCTAATAAATTAGCATGGCCAGCAATGTCTGTACTCTTATCAAGCTGCAGCAAAAAAAAAAATTCAGTTTGTATCAGAGCAGTAATGACAACTTCTTTCACATTTTTGGTGATTCATCAGTTCTACTCTTCATGGTTGTTTTTGATAACAGAATTTCATTTATTTTTGTGTACATTTCTCATCAAACAAAGCATACTTATCATCGTTCTTTTCCCAAGATGTGAGCTGATCCCTTCTTTGCAATTAAAAATGATAGCTCATAAGAATCTCTGGTACTTAGCATATTTTGTTTTGAAAACTTTTTCTTGGTGGATTTAGTCATAGAACAACTTCTTTTCTTGACTTGAAAGAATACAAGAGATTTACCTACATATTCCTGATGCTTAGTTGATAGATGTCTTTCAAGTTTTGATAGTCTGATTCACTTGATAGCATTTCTAAACAAGTCACACACTGTGGCATAGACTCTTCCTTGGCAACAGAATATGTAAAACCTTGTTTTAAAAAGTCAGAGTCACATTTATGAAAATACGTTTCAGTCTTTTTGGTATTTTGCTACTACTTGGGCTCAATCATTGACAACCTCAGTACTTACAAAATCTGATGTGGCAATTCCTTCATCACTTCACTGGTTCATCTTACGGCAAGACCCCATCTGAAAAAAGGATCCATAGTGATGTATCTATATTGATGTAAAGTAGCACTAGCTAATAAGTCACATCCCTACAACACAATGCAGTCACTGTGTAAAGGTGGGTTTGCACATGCAAGAGACGGAGCAGTGCTGTAACCGGGCCATGATTCCACTGATGTAGCTAGAAGTATTGTTGTAGGAATTTACATGGCAGTGTTCACACTCGTCCTTGGCATGACCATGACAGTGCAAACTATGCTCGCTGTCACCATGTCTATGTGTCACTCATTGTCTTCAGTTTCATATTACCATATCCCTTCTTTAATGAGTTTCCTTATGGTGTCACAAAAATTCTGAAACACTGTTAGATGTATTTTGACCCACTGGGAAATTGCTCATATAATATTAAATTCTAGTTGTAAAAGTGTACCTCAGTTGTTAGAGATTTTTTATGCCTCCATTGTTAATGATTACCCATCAGAGCTAGAAATTTTTAAGAAAATATACAGAGAAAATAGTATTTTGAAGTTGCTACAACCTTAGTCATTGCAGTCATCCATACAGTTTGAAATGTATCTCTTTGCCTTCAAACCTCATTATCTCCGCATGTGCAAACAGAATTTGCTTGCATTAATGTTTCTTCTGTTGCAGTTTTGTAAAAAACTGTTGAAGACAGTGAACAATACACACATGTCAGATGCCAGCTATAATAGTGCATAAATTATATGCAGACTGACTTTTCTGTGTTCTGAAATTTTATCTATGAAAATTAAAGGCAATATTCAGCAGCAGTTTTCTCTTTTTCTCTCTCTCTTTCTTTATTTTGCAATGACGTAGCTATAAAAATTATTGTACATGCCACAATTCAGTATCTGAATATCAGTTCTACAAACTTGCATAAATACGGATTCTATTAACAGCCAAATATAAGGAAAAGTCCGTGAATACTATATCAGCATCATCTCCACAGGAACTGAGTGAGGTGATATAGTAGCTGACACCCTGAATTTGCATTCAAGACAACTGGGTTCAGTTCTTGGGTTGGCCTTTCAGACATCAGGTTTCTGCAGTCACCCAAGCAAGTGCCGGTACGGTACCTTAAAAGGGCCATGCCTACCTCCTTCCCTGAAGTAGTATGAAATTCAAGCAAAGCTCCATCTCTAGACATCTTAGCTGTGTAGCAGTGGATGGGAGGTAGCATAACAATCTTCCTTCCTACTTTCTTGTTGTGGCTGGATATTGAATGAGCAATTCAAGCAAGTCATCCTTGTGAACAATTGCATCTGACAAACTACTAACACAACAAATTACAATCAGATTGTGGGATGTTATGTGTTAAACCCATGAGCAAACAGCTAAGGCTGCACATTAGACATGTAGTGCAGTCTGTAGGTGTGTAGATTTTATTTTATTTTATTTATTTTTTTAAAGGAGGGGCAGGGTAGATTTGATATGATAAAATGGACCATTACCTGGTGAATGGTATTGGATAGCTATAGTGCATTTTGACTCTTATTTAATTCTGTACTCACTGACCCTGACAACTGATGAGTCAAACCCCTGAAGCTTCCAATAATTTTTATATTGTCTTTTGAATCTTGACCAGTGTTCACGGCCCAGTGCCACACTGCCCATGGCCCTTAAGTGGGCCGTGGCCCATGGTTTGGGAACTGCTTTTGTAAAACCAAATTGGAATTCCATTTAGACTTGTTCACTTATTTGCTTTCAACTCTTTCAACCGTTTCTTTATGCCAGGGATGCCTATTACTATGTCATCCATACAGGATTCTTTGTGATAGTCACATGATGGTATGTTTGTATGATTCTCCTGTGTGAAGAATGTTATATGCAAAATTTAAAGCTTTGGCTTTCCTTTTGCTGTCACACCAGACTACTCAATGAGTGACTGGATAGAAGTCTCAGAGCCCCTTAGCAATTTCATGTAGGACCAGAATTTTCACAGATTCTCAGTCAGATCTTTTGCTAAGGTATGACGGTGTTAGTTGTTGCATGTTTCAGGCATAGATCTTTTTATAGAACATGAATCTCTACTAACTTTTGACAGTCATCATTTGCATGTTGTTTTTTGAACAAAGAGTGCAACAGCCATTGCTCCCTCAGCATTTTCCGAATTTCATCGTTAAACCATGACAGGTCTTTTCCATCCCTAATCCACTTACTTGCCACATACTTCTCCAGAGCATGATTTACAATCTGTTTAAACTTTGCCCATAATTCCTGTACATCCATCATACCAGAACTTAATGATGTCAGTTCATTGTCTAAGTGAGATGCTAACAACTGCTTATCTGCTCTTCCAAGTAGAAACACTCTCCTAGCTTTCTTGACTGATTTATTAACTTTAGTTACCATAGTTACTATGTGCCCCTTGGCAGATTTCTCTCACATCTAATTACTATGAAGGCTGTGTGAACTGAAGTAATAAGACTCAAATGAAAGGTTAATGGCTCTCAGCTATGTTTAGTAATGAGAGCAGACCTTTACCTGGTGGCAGTGATTTTCATTTGCAAGTCCAGCTTCAACCACCATAATGGCAGCTGGAAGAATGTATCAGGCAACAATACAGGAACAACTCCAGGCATGATGTTGTTATGAGCCATGATATTGTATGACTGAATTCATCTGATTTTTGTTAAGAGAACACTAGTCACAAAAGTACATCCAAGTCATCTCCAGCTTAATCCGTTGTCATCCTTATACAGTGACTGCAACTGAGCGAGGTGGCACAATGGTCAGCACATTGGATTTGCATTTGGGAGGATGATGGTTCATATCCCCATCTCACTAACCAGATTTAGGTTTTCTGTGATTTCCCTAAATTGCTAGAGTCAAATGTCAGGACAGTTCCTTGAAATGGGCATCGGTGATATCCTACCCCATCCTTTCCTATTCTGAGCTTGCAATTTGTTTTTTATGACCTCAATGTTGATGGGGCATTAAAATCTAATCTTCCCTTCTTCCTTATAGTGTTTTGGAGATGTGCTCTACCAACTGAGCTACCCAAGCATGATTCATGCCCCGTCCTCACAGCTTTATTCTGCCAGTACCTCGTCTCCTACCTTCCAAACTTTACAGAAGCTCTCCTGCAAACCTTGCAGAACTAGCACTCCAAAAAGAAAGGATATTGCGGAGACATGGCTTAGCCACAGCCTGGGGGATGTTTCCAGAATGAGATTTTCACTCTGCAGCAGAGTGTGCACTGATATGAAACTTCCTGGAAGATTAAAACTGTATGCTGGACCGAGACTCGAACTCAGGACCTTTGCCTTTCGCAGGCAAGTGCTCTACCAACTGAGCTACCCAAGCACGACCCACACCCCATCCTCACAGCTTTATTCTGCCAGTACCTCATCTCCTACCTTCCAAACTTCACAGAAGCTCTCCTGCGAACCTTGCAGAACTAGCACTCCTGAAAGAAAGGATATTGCAGAGACATGGCTTAGCCACAGCCTGGGGGTGTTTCCGTAATGAGATTTTCACTCTGCAGCACTGATATGAAACTTCCTGGAAGATTAAAACTGTATGCTGGACTGAGACTCGAACTCAGGACCTTTGCCTTTTGCGGGCAAGTGCTCTACGAACTGAGCTACCCAATCACGACTCACGCCCCCATCCTCACAGCTTAATTCTGCCAGTACCTCATCTCCTACCTTCCAAACTTTACAGAAGCTCTCCTGTGAACCTTGCAGAACTAACATCGAGTATAGATTTAAATGTCAGGAAGTCATTTCTGAAAGTATTTGTATGGAGTGTAGCCATGTGTGGAAGTGAAACATGGACGATAAATGGTTTGGACAAGAAGTGAAATATAAGCTTTCGAATTGTGGTGCTACAGAAGAATGCTGAAGATTAGATGGGTAGATCACATAACTAATGAGGAGGTATTGAATAGAATTATGGAGAAGAGGAGTTTGTGGCACAATTTGACTAGAAGAAGGGATCGGTTGGTAGGACATGGTCTGAGGAATCAAGGGATCACCAATTTAGTATTGGAGGGCAGTGTGGAGGATAAAAATCGTAGAAGGAGACCAAGAGATGAATACACTAAGCAGATTCTGAAGGATGTAGGCTGCAGTAGGTACTGGGAGATGAAGAAGCTTGCACGGGATAGAGTAGCATGGAGAGCTGCATCAAACCAGTCTCAGGACTGAAGACCACAACAACAACAACAATTTTTCTATTTTCAATTAGTATTTTATTTTTCTAAAAATTTCCAATTTCATAATCAAAGTGAGTCGTGCTGGGGTAGTTCAGTTGGTAGAGCACTTGCCCGCGAAAGGCAAAGGTCCCGAGTTCGAGTCTTGGTCTGGCACAAAGTTTTAATCTGCCAGGAAGTTTCATATCAGTACACACTCCACTGCAGAGTGAAAATCTCATTCTGGAAACATCCCCCAGGCTGTGGCTAAGCCATATCTCCGCAATAACCTTTCTTTCAGGAGTGCTAGTTCTGCAAAAGCTTATGATACCAGACAGGGAAAGCAAATGTTAGCTTTAGGCAGGTTTCTTCTCCCAGTGTCTCTCAGCTTCTTTACTAAAATTGGTCAAACCCACATCTACAGGATGTTATGACTTTTCTCCTCAGTGTAGTAGTTCATCATGAAATTTGTAGCCAGACATAATTTTATTGTGAACAAGCCTATGTACAAACCATGGTTTAGTCCACTGGGATCCCCGAAATCCTCTTGATCCTGGTTCCATCTAACAGACAAAGAAACTGTTGTCTTTGGCATCGGAAATAAATCCAGTTATCTGTGTGAAAGGCCGTTTTGTTTCTCTATGTAAGGGCAAATATTATGTTGTGGGAAACTAGGCTCTGCCAAGAGGAGTGGGCCTACAGCAGATATATTAAACAGATATTCCATTTTGGGCTAAGTGTTAGAAATCTGCAGTTGGTAATGAAATACAACATTTTGGCTGCACAAAATGTGAGCAACTATTTTTCATTATGAGTAGCAGCTACAACATACTTGTACTCACCCTCTCAGGTGGCAGTTTTTCAGAAACAGAATCATGTCTTCTTGACATATATAAGCACATCCACTATTCCTCAGTCCCTTTTGTTTATTGTTCTACCACCCACAAATATTAACATCATGACAGTTCCCTTTATTAAATAACTACTGTGCTCCATTCATAACCTCAATTTTCAGTGTGTCACCCATGATGCATTCACTTACAACAATAGTGGTCACAACAAGGAATTTTGTTGTTCACTAGTGGTATGAAAAAGTACAAGGCACAAAAAACTTAAGAAGCAGGTAAAGGAGGTCAGATATAATGCTATTCTGACTAACTCACTTTCAAAAAAGATGTTAGTTACAACATTTGAGACATAGTTAAGCACATCTACATCTTAAATTTTTCTTTTTTCCCATTATATGTGTAATACATATGCTACAGTTCTGTAAAACATATAATTTTTTTTATAAAGCAGGAATTCATAAAACTTTTATTATTCATTGAGTAATTTCCTGATTTCTCACAACAATAATATAATTAGTTTACTTGGAAACAATTTTCATAAAGAAATAGTCATAATTTAGGATTCATCATGAACGCATGTAAGAGAAATTTACAGCAAGCTTATAGATTAATTTTGCTAAATTGATATATATAATTTCAGAGCCCTTATTCTTCTATCAAAAGTAGGAAAAGGAAGAGAAGGAAATGTAGTAGGTGAATATGGATTGGGGCTAAGAAATGAAAGAGGAAGCCGCCTGGTAGAATTTTGCACGGAGCATAACTTAATCATAGCTAACACTTGGTTCAAGATACATGAAAGAAGACTGTATACATGGAAGAACCCTGCATATACTAGAAGGTTTCAGATAGATTATATAATGGTAAGACAAAGATTTAGGAACCAGCTTTTAAATTGTAAACCATTTCCAGGGGCAGATGTGGACTCTTACCACAATCTATTGGTTATGAACTGTAGATTAAAACTGAAGAAACTGCAAAAAGGTGGGAATTTAAGGAGATGGGACTTGGATAAACTGAAAGAACCAGAGGTTGTACAGAGTTTCAGAGAGAGCATAAGGGAACAATTGACAGGAATGGGGGAAAGAAATACAGTAGAAGAAGAATGGGTAGCTTTGAGGGATGAAATAGTGAAGGCAGCAGAGGATCAAGTAGGTAAAAAGACGAGGGCTAGTAGAAATCCTTTAGTAATAGAAGAGATAATGAATTTAATTGATGAAAGGAGAAAATACAAAAATGGAGTAAATGAAGCAGGTAAAAAGGAATACAAACATCTCAAAAATGAGATCGACAGGAAGTGCAAAACGGCTAAGCAGGGATGGTTAGAGGACAAATGTAAGGATGTAGAGGCTTATCTCACTAGGGGTAAGATAGATACTGCCTACAGGAAAATTAAAGAGACCTTTGGAGAAAAGAGAACCACTTGTATGAATATCAAGAGCTCAGATGGAAACCCAGTTCTAAGCAAAGAAGGGAAAGCAGAAAGGTGGAAGGAGTATATAGAGGGTCTATACAAGGCCGATGTACTTGAGGACAATATTATGGAAATGGAAGAGGATGTAGATCAAGATGAAATGGGAGATATGATACTGCGTGAAGAGTCTGACAGAGCAATGAAAGACCAGAGTCGCAACAAGGCCCAGGGAGTAGACAACATTCCATTAGAACTACTGACAGCCTTGGGAGAGCCAGTCCTGACAAAACTCTACCATCTGATGAGCAAGATGTATGAGACAGGTTAAATTCCCTCAGTCTTCAAGAAGAACATAATAATTCAAATCCCAAAGAAAGCAGGTGTTGACAGATGTGAAAATTACCGAACAATCAGTTTAATAAGTCACAGCTGCAAAATACTAATGTGAATTCTTTACAGATGAATGGAAAAACTGGTAGAAGCCGACCTCGGGGAAGATCAGTTTGGCTTCCGTAGAAATATTGGAACACGTGAGGCAATACTGACCCTACGACTTATCTTAGAAGAAAGATTAAGGAGAGGCAAACCTAAGTTTCTAGCATTTGTAGACTTAGAGAAAGCTTTTGACAATGTTGACTGGAATACTCTCTTTCAAATTGTGAAGGTGGCAGGGGTAAAATACAGGGCGCGAAAGGCTATTTACAATTTGTACAGAAAGCAGATGGGAGTTATAAGAGTCGAGGGGCATGAAAGGGAAGCAGTGGTTGGGAAGGGAGTGAGACAGCGTTGTAGCCTCTCCCCGATGTTATTCAATCTGTATATTGAGAAGCAGTGAAGGAAACAAAAGAAAAGTTTGGAGTAGGTATTAAAATCCATGGAGAAGAAATAAAAACTGTGAGGTTCACCAATGACATTGTAGTTCTGTCAGAAACAGCAAAGGATTGGAAGAGCAGTTGAACGGAATGGACAGGGTCTTGAAAGGAGGGTATAAGATGAACATCAACAAAAGCAAAACAAGGGTAATGGAATGTAGTCAAATTAAGTCGGGTGATGCTGAGGGAATTAGACTGGGAAATGAGACACTTAAAGTAGTAAAGGAGTTTTGCTATTTGGGGAGCAAAATAACTGATGATGGTTGAAGTAGAGAGGATATAAAATGTAGACTGGCAATGGCAAGAAAAGTGTTTCTGAAGAATAAAAATTTGTTAACATCGAGTATAGATTTAAATGTCAGGAAGTCATTTCTGAAAGTATTTGTATGGAGTGTAGCCATGTGTGGAAGTGAAACATGGACGATAAATGGTTTGGACAAGAAATGAAAATTAAGCTTTCGAAATGTGGTGCTACAGAAGAATGCTGAAGATTAGATGGGTAGATCACATAACTAATGAGGAGGTATTGAATAGAATTATGGAGAAGAGGAGTTTGTGGCACAACTTGTCTAGAAGAACACACAAAATGAAGATTTGCTTCCCAAGCTGAAGAAAGGGATATTTATCAGCAGCTACAAAGTAAATAGTGGATTTACACATTGATCTGCAAAACTCTTTGATGGCTGAGGATGTAAAGCTCAATGTACATATTTAGTGGAATAGCAAACAAAACTGTATTAAGTTTTTCACTGCAGCTTCTTCATATTTGTATTGCAATAAACATTATCAATTTTGACCTGTTTTGTTGTATGTTCTTGAAATAAGATTCTGTTTCTGTAATGGATAACACTGAAAAACCAGCGTGTTTCAGCAGTATAACATTGTAGTTGTGCAGATAGAATATTGTTCATCCAGGAAAATTAAAATAGTTCTATTTTTTTTCAAAGATAGCACACACAATTGTGTAATAACTCTCACAAAATTATGCATAAATGCATTCTGCCTCATATACACCACATGCATGATGAACATTCAAATAAATAACCATAGAACAGTCTTTTCTGTAATATTTACTTTATTTTAGTTACAATGTTCTTTGGGTGACTGATTCTGCTGCAAAAAGCAAGGAACACTACCTTGCAAGACAATATTTGGCATCTGTGCCACACATTATTACAGAACTAGATTGTAACTAGAGGAATTCTTTTCGATGAGGTTTGATGATTAGTCTCTGAAAAGAGATTTCTCATATCCTGACACTTCTGAAGTTTTATGGACTAGAATTACCTAATATAGAATATTCTTTTGTTGGCATCATAACTTTCTTTTCATTAGATCTGTGATATCCATTTTGTGTCACTGTTTACTCACATAATAAAGTAAGTAAATAAAGAATGTGTTTAACTTAAAAACCTATGGTATCTCGTACATTAAATACATGTATAGTAATGTGTCTTTTATTTATGCTGAAAACTTACATGCTACCGAGGTGATCAATATATACTATGTTCTGTTGTATGACAGGTTGTTAAGATTGATGGAGCATGGGTTAGTCAAGAGAGAATGGCATCGCTATTTTGGCAAACGGCCAGCCAGTGAGCTGCACTGTGAAGAAGCTAGTTCCAGTACCGGATTTGTGAGAATCACACTAGATGACGTGTGGCCTGCAGTGAAAATGTTTGGTGTGGGTCTGACAATTGCAATACTGCTGCTACCCACTGAGCTACTAGTGAGGCAATGGTTGGTACTATTAGCAAGCAATGATTTGTTGCCTCAGAAGATGTTTTGACAAGCAAATTGTTAACATATAATGGGCTTTTAAAAAGAAATGAGCCAGAGTCTGGAATGCGCAAACCGGTGACAAGAGGGTAATATCGTGGCATGTGTAACGAGGTATGGTTCTGACCAGAGTGTGGAAGTTCACAGCCCGTCGCTAGAGGGCATGCATGCACATCACATTACTATACAGAGCTAGCAGCAGCATGCGTCAATTGACCAACGCGGCCAGTCACATTGCAAACAGTGACATGGAGGCATTAACAGAAGAGCAAAGAGGTGCTGTTTGTTTTCTGACAGTGGAAGGAGTAGAAGGAACAAACATTCATTGACAAATGTCACAAGTGTACAGCGAACACTGCATGCCCCTTGCAAGGGTCAAGGCATAGAGTAAGTACTTCAGGGGAGGATGGGTGTCGTTAGATGCCGATGCACACTTTGGAGCACCACATTTCATTACCGATGGCATCGTCCAGCTGGTGGATGCACTCATTACCCAGGACCACTGAGTGACAGTAAAAGCCATAGCCACTGTGGTCGTATTGAACATCAGACGTGTTCACACCATCATGAAGGAATGAGTGCACATGGGCAAAGTGTGTACCCACTGGGTGCCCCACAGTCTTTGACCACACCAGGAGACATGTTGAATGGCCCTCTGTCTTGCTCATCTGCAGCATTATGTTCGGGAAGGGAATGTGTTCCTGGCATGAGTGATGGCTGGAGATCCGTCATGGTGTCATCACTTCAAACCAGAATCAAAATGACAGCCTCCAGTGGAAGCATCCAGGGTCACTACCACCAAAAAAACCCAAGGCCAACCACACAAGTGCAGGGAAGGTTATGCTGATGTTCTTCTTTGGCCCCCTTCTGATTCACTTCCTGCAGCACAGGACAACAGTGAATGCCTAGCATTACTTGCAAACCTTGACCAACCTTAGCCAAGTTTTCAAATCAAAACGCCCAGGCAATCTCACCTCTGGGGTCATTCTGATCCACGACAATGCAAAGCCTCATAGAGCCACCACAGTCGGACGCTCCTGCAGAAATTCAAATGGGAGGTTCTCGGCTATCCTCCATACAGTCTAGACCTCTCTTCCTGTTATTATGCTATTTTTGGTCCCCTTAAAAAGGCTCTGTTATTATGCCTCTGGCTCGTTTCTTTTTGAACACCCCTAATACATAATTTAAGAACTTCATGGCAATCAATGCTTCCATTTTTATATTAGCATAGTTTATGTGGTGCTCATTAGAGTATGAATATGAAGCATAATCCATGAAAAGGAAGCTCTAACAAAGATTGAGAGACAAAAGGGTGAACTGGGTGAAAGTAAAGTATAAAGTTTATCACAGAAGTAAGTAATATGTGAGACAATGTCACATGACTGTAACAGCAATACTAGCCATTTAATACTGTATTCCACATTTTTTTTGTTACTCAGCTGTACAACTGAGGCATAAGAGCACATGCAGCTGTTGCAAGTTGTGTCCATGTAAAGCTGAAACTCACTGATGTCACCATTACACAACAGAGAGAAAAGTGTTCTTGGACAAGTCTGTAATGTGGTCTCTATTATAAGTCAATAGAGTCTGTAGAATACAGATACATGTTAGCAGTAGAAGATGCTTGTTCAAATGAATTTCATTATTAGTCAACTGAACATCTGTGTCAGTGTGACACTATCACAGAATCACTAGCACACAAAACTTGCTGAAAGAAAAGAAATTATGGAATAACAACATTTTGGATTTAAAAATATAGTGATAGTAATACTAACGAAATGCACATTATAGCAATTAATATAATTGTACAAGTTTCAATAATACCTGAGGAAAGGGGAAGATATTGGTAATGTCAGTATTTACCTAAGAGCCCCATTGAGCTACATGAACTCCATAAATGAACACCACATATGGCTTGGAAGACACACTTTATTATTATTATTATTATTATTACTATTACTATTTTGGAAGGCATACAAAAACTTAAATCTGGATGGCCACCAGATAAACAGGCCTGTAGTCTCTAGAGAATAACAGGTGCTGCATTTACCTGTCCACCTTTGTGACTTATAATTACAATAACACAATCAAATAAATGTTAAATAATAATATGTGAGCAATATTGCCTACCATTTCATTAATTTCATGAATTAAATTGCCATAACACACTTAGGTGAATGTAAAGTATTCCTGTAGTAGATGAAAGGAGCTTGACAGAAAAAAAGTGCCCAACTTGCATATTAAAACCCAGAGTGTCACAATGAAAGCTTTCAACTCTTGTGTCCAGAACTGTGCTGAACTGATCCAGTGCCCTTAGCAGAATTATCAAAAGTTGCGTACTCACCCCATCCCAGTCTCCTGTAAGACTATCTTTCTACAATATTTTAAAAATAGATTAGTCGATCATATAATTTTAAACATAGCTTTAATAAAAAGTAAGTGTGATTGAATAACATTACTTAAATGAACTGTATTGATGAAACATATCACATACAAATAATTACATGTGTCATCATTACAAATAAATCATAGCTTGAACAAACTTTCAAAAACATTAAAAGTAAAAGAAAATCTAAATCTTACTGTTGAAGACAGCTATTGTACATTGTTTTTAGCAAGATGTCATATAAACAGCATATCTTATTTGCTCCTCACGGATAATTAATAGTGCATAAATTAATAATGAGAAAGTTAGACAGTTATGTGTTCCATTGATCAATAGCATGGAAAACCGCTATGTGGAACGTGTCAAATGCACAAGAAATGCACACAGGAAACATGGTGTTTTTTATCATTATAGTGTTATACCTAAATATTTCTATTATCTATCCCATTCCCTTAAATGGCACAAAATGCATAAATTGTATCTCCAGATTTATTTACTCATATTCAAAAATTTATTTATGGTATAGAAGGAGTTGTCAAGGAGGTATGATTTCAATTTGTTTTGGAAATCATCACTGCTGTCTGTCAGACATATCATTTCATCTGGTAATTTATCAAAACGTTTTATAGCAGTATATTTTACCCCTTTCTGTGCCAAAGATAGGTTAAGTAAATAATAGTGTAGGTCTTTCTCTTTTTTATGGTGTTGTAATCATGAATGTTGCTGTTGATTTTAAACTGGTCCATGTTGTTGAGAAAAAATTTCATTACTGAGTAAATGTACTGTGAAGCAGTTGTAAGAATTCCTAACCTTTTAAACAGATGCCTACAAGATGTGTGACTATGAACCCCACACATTATTCTAACCACTTTCTTTTGAGCAGTGAATACCTTTTGCTAAGTGTTGAGTTGCCCCAGAATATTATTTCATATGACATCAGAGAGTGGAAGTTTGCAAAGTATGTTAGTTTACTAATTTCTACATCCTCAAAATTGGCAATTATTCTGATTGCAAAAGCTGCTGAACCTAGTCGCTTTAGGAGATCCAAAATATGAATTTTCCAATTAAGATTCCCATCTATATGTACACCCAAAAACTTAGTATGCTCTACCCTGGATACTGAATTCTTTTGATGTGTTATGTTTATTGAAGGAATTACACTTTCTGCAGCAGAAAATTGGATGTAATAAATAAAGAAAGAGGATGATCGAGTACAACTTCCTATAGGTACAAAACTCCCATAATACCATCAATCGGCCACATAAGTCTCAGTCTTTAATTCCCTTTTATTTACACAATAGATCTTACCAACTGAGTACCAAAAGTAACCACTGGAGAGGCATTTGAATCAAATATGTCCTCCATCTTTTTTTGTGTGTGCTTCTACCACTTCACATCTTGCTCCAGACCTCAGTCAGCATAAATCAGAGTAAATTGGAAGCCTTAAATAAAACATTACATTTCCTTCAGTACCTGCTCACTGACCATACAGTAGCAGCAACACGAACTGCATTGTCGAACATGAGTGAGCTGTGTAATGACAGGTGTGTGAATTAAGTGCACTGCTCCCACATAAAGCGTTTTAGGAATTGACATCTGTTGGGTAGGAGTCATTTCTTTATCATGCTGCTTGGATGGAATGACACAGTAGAGGCAGCAGTCACAGGTCAAGGGAAAAGTTAAGACAGGAACACAAGGGGTAGGAGAAGTCACATTCCTGTGCCTGTAGCCTTGACAGCACCTATATCACCACTTCCTCAGTATGATCTGACTTGTGTCAGCCTATTACCTATTAAATATGTACATGATGCATTGATTTTTGAACAATAGTTAATGGTGTGTTCATAACCTAAAGACCATTCACCAGTGAGTGAATGCTGCTGTTCCCTGTAAATAAGTTCATAATGTTAACCACATATCTCATGAGCTTCTTAAATAGAGACCTAAGTGAGCTCTATAAATGAACGCCACATATGGCATGGAAGGCAGACATTAAGGCTGCAGTCAGTCAGGATGATGAACTCTCATGGAAATTGATTTTATCCAAATAAGTTGGCAATATCAGGGATTTCTATGACACTTTGGTAATTTTGAAAGACTCAGGGATTTCAACTGGTTGATGAAAGACACAAATGTCTGCCTGTTGAGACATTTACCACAAAACACTGTGTGAGACTTTACTTTGGACACCAATCAGTTCTGGAGTCAATAGTTGTGAGACGGAAGTTTAAGGCACTGAGTTTTAATGTTTCTTGTTCAATCGCAACCCCATTCAATGTACACACTGATCTTGAGAGTCTTTGTTATTGCCCAGGAATTTTCATGCTGCTAGATTCATCTTCTGTTGTCTGATTGTGGGTACAACTTGCATGTCAGAATATGTAACATAGCTATGCTTTCTTAGATCACTCAAAAGCATAAGCGTATTTTAATTTTTGTCCCAATAAATACAGATACATTTGAACATGCATGTACTATTGATAAACACTGAAATATAACTGATTTGGTTTTTTTTTAATAATTCAGTACAACTGTAGTGACATGTACCTAAAGTGGTAGCCACAAGATGTGCCCCTTGTATAGAGAGAAAAAAAATTTTGTCTAAGTAGTAGCACATATTACCAAATTTCATCACTACAATCAAAATGTCTATTTCTTATAGATTTTTTGTGCCATGTCAATCATTTCATCAGTCAGAATGATAAAAACAAAAGCTTTACAACAGTTTCAGGCACAATCGCCACACTATATCGTGAAACATCTCTTATGAACTTTTATTTGCCATTGTTGTTGCACGTTTGCATGTATAGTTTTATCATGGTATGCCTATTCCATTATTTCAGCATAGAATGTTTTTAAATTTATGATACTGCTTGTGATGTTTTATTTGTCATCATCAGTATGTATCTTCTTTCCAAAAAAGAGTAGGGTAAGTCTGCTGTTGGCACAGCATTGATTTACAGTAGTTTTTTATTGCAGTAGCATGAGTAGATGAAGTTTTCCCTAGATTTGCAATAGGTGGCCTTACTTTCATTTGATATGGCGTTGTTACAGAAAGCAAACTTATATCATATTTAAAACATCTTAACTACCTATATAAACCAAATTGGTATTTTATGAATAGAATGTACATGACATTCTGTAAAATTATAGAATGTAGTAATGAACCTGATTGGTTTGTTGGTTGGTGTGGGGGAGGGGACCAAACAGCAAGGTCATTGGTCCCATTGGATTAGGGAGGGATGGGAAAGGAAGTTGACTGTGCCCTTTCAAAGGTACCATCTGGCATTTGCCTGAAGCGATTTAGGGAAATCACAGAAAACCTAAATCAGGATGGCCGGATGCAGGTTTCAACTGTCATCCTCTTGAATGCAAGCCCAGTGTGCTAACCACTGCACCACCTCCATTGGTGAAGAGTGAACCTGAAAATGCTTCACAATTGCTAAATATATACAGGAACTAGATACATATCATAATATGTGGTATCCCTGGGAACTGACTTTAACCACCTTGAGAACATGGAACTCGAAAGTATAATAAATCGTGTAAAATATGAATGAAACAAAGGATTGTTTTCGTTTTTGGTTTTTTGTACACAGTACAATTACAAAAGTTTAGAATATACAACTTTTTTTTTGTTTTTTGGATACTGTGTGGTAAAGTGTAAGAACTGGTTTCCTGAAATACCTGTTCATGATAGTACAGCATACAACTGACCATCTGAAATATTTGGCTAGTTGTTTAAATACCCTGCTATCATAGTTAAAACTTGACTGTGAAGAAGAAAACAAAACAACACATTATCACATCACATCTAGACTATTACATAAATATTTTTTTGTATAAAGTGTTGTTTATAAATATACAGTATATGTACTAATGGTATTGAGCATAGGTTTAGTTTTTGAGATACTGTGTGGTGCGAGTTAGTGAAAGGGAGAAACAATTTGTCTAATGGTTTAATGTCCTATTATTGCAATTAACATTGACTGTGAGGGAAAAAGTGTACCTCTACAATTTCACAGAAATTTCTTTCTCATATTTGGTTGTAACAGGAAACCTATACATTATATATAAAAACAAAGATGAGGTGACTTACCGAACAAAAGCGCTGGCAGGTCGATAGACACACAAACAAACACAAACATACACACAAAATTCAAGCTTTCGCAACATTGTGTGTCTATCGACCTGCCAGCGCTTTTGTTCGGTAAGTCACCTCATCTTTGTTTTTATATATAATTTTTCCCACGTGGAATGTTTCCTTCCATTATATTGAAACCTATACATTGTTGTTTTAAAAAAAAGTACATAGCATATATTTGCCTGAATCTCTATTAGAATATCATGTAAAATTTGAAATAATTTGGTCTAGGACTTTGATATTTTTGGAAACATTATTCCCTCTTTATAAATTAGAATTGATTATTTGCAAAAGTCAGTCATCCTATTTTACATAAAGAAGGTTTTTTAACTGAAATAATTTTATCTCCTGATATCATTTTATTTTGTCTATTGAAACAGTATTACCACAAATTACTTAATTCTATGAGTTTCATGAAGAAAAATTTCAAATTACTCAAGAATGTGGAAGTGACAAATTGATACAAACACATGACATTTGTAAAGATTTTTTTAAAGTATTGAATGAAATTAACAAGTTGAACATACCATTGCAATAACAATCTGATACAGAAAAAAATCACACAATTATTTGAAAGAATCTTCTTATCTACTGATTTATAATTAGTATTCTTCTAATGAAATACAACTATAGAATTAAATGACGTAGTGAAATCTCTTTAAGATTCATTATTTCACTGTCTTTTAAATGTTCAGCACTGTAGGAAGATATAGATTGCTACTTACCATAAAGAAGACATGTTAAGCTGCAGAGAGGAAAATTAAAAGACACTTACACAAAGCTTTCAGCCATAGCCTTCATCAGCAAAAGAGAAACAGAGAAATGCATAGCATTCATACACACAAGCAAGCACATCTCACACACACATGACCACCAACTCTGCCAGCTCAGGCCAGACTGCAACTATCACATGGGATAGCAGCAGCAATCTAGAGGGGTAGGGAAGGGATAGCAGTGTATAGGTGTGGGTGATAGATGAACACTGTCTGGTGGAGTGTGCAGGGACTGGAATGCCAACAGGTGTAGTGTCAGGAGGTTGTGAGGCAAGGAGGTGGGGAAAAAGGAGCGAAAAGGAGAGGAGCAATGAAAGGGGGGCAGGTGTGTTGGCAAAGGGTGGCAAACAAAGAGGCTGGGAGACGGGAATGGGGAGGAGATGATGTTACACAGGGAGTGAAAACTGTTGGGTAGTGGGCGCGGGGACAGAATGTTACTGTAGCCAGGATAATCACAGGAGCAGAGAATGTGTTGTAAGAATAACTCCCATCTGCACAGTTTAGAAAAGCTGGTCATGGAGTGGAGGATCCAGATGGCTCATGTTGTGAAGCAGTCAGTGAAATCAAGCATGTTATGTTCAGCTGCACTCCAAATCCCAACCCCTTGCCACAGTGATCATATGTCTGTGGAAGATCCAGTGCAAGATCTGTGCAATTCAACCACCCAACAAATCCTATCCCAATCCTGTCACAGGCTTATCCTAACCCATCAGAGGCTAGACCACCTGTGAAACCAGCCATGTCATGTACCAGCTCCACTGTAATCACTGCATAGCTCATTATATTGGTATGACTACCAACCAGCTGTCCACCTGGACGAACGGCCAGCACCAAAATGTGGCCAAGAGCATGGTCTACCGTGGTCTACCATGTGGCACAACATAGAGTTGAACAACATGCTTGATTTCAAAGGCTGCACCACAACCCCTGCAAATGGAAGTTATCCTTACAAACACATTCTCCACTCTCAACATTATCCCAACCTACTGCCCCACAACCTCCACCCACCAGTTTCTACCCCCTCTGTCCTGTCACCTCCTCCCTATTTGGGCCCCCTCACCATCAATTTGTGCCACCTTCTGCCAATGGATCTGCCCTGTCTTTCCCTTTCCCTGTTCCTCTCTTTTTCAGTCCCCCTCCCCCCTCCCACCTCCCTGCTCCACAGCCTCCCAACACTCTACCTGGCAGTCTTGTCATGCCTCCATCTAGTCCCCGCACACTCAGCGAGACAGTACTCTTCTCTCCCCCAACCCATACCCTGCTTACCTCCCCTTTCCCCGTCCCACTCCAGTTTGCTGCCTTTGTTCAACATGACGCATTCTTGTCTGAGCTGCCGATAATGGCAGTTGTGTGTGTAAGGTGTGCATACTTGTGTGTATGTGTGTGTTGTTTTCCTTTCTGAAAAAACCTTTTGCCAAAAGCTAAATGTGTAACAGTCTTTTCATTGTTCCTTTCTGGATCTCAGTATGTCATCTTTATGATGAGTAGCAATCTGTCCTTTCCCTAAATTGTTAGAGCAGCGATGTCAATTTTTCAATAGCTTAGCCAACTCATAAGAAAAGTTTTGGCTCTTTTTCAAAGCACATTTGACAAACATTGGAAATTCTTTCTTGTTTTCAAAAACAAAGTAAAACTCCTAAGAATAAATTATCTTTAATTATAAGACATGACATATTTGTGTATTTCTTCAAAATTATGATTTTTCAGGAAAAACAGTGAAATCATTATTGTTGCACTTGCATTTTGCAACCCCCCTAGCCTTGTTAACTTCTTAATCAGATATTTTAGCATATTTCTCATTGCAGAGAGAATCAATTAACCATCACTTAAAGAAATTCTAGAATATGAAAATCGTATTTGATTAATAATATTCTGAAACATAATTTTTTTTCATGTAACACACAGCAGTTTTTTTCACATAATACTTCACTAATAAAGCATCATAATTTTTCCAAGTCAGCTCCTACAGAGTCACACAGACTTCTTTGAGTCTTGACAAAAATTACCAGATACATCATCAAATTTTACTTTTATGTGAAAATATTGTTCCATTGTGATGAGAGGATATTAATTCAGTTTGCATGATAGCATAAACTATCTAAACATCATGCATATAATTCTCCATGATAGTACAAAAATATTAAATTTTATTCCACCCTTAAAGTATTTTTCATGTTTAAGACAAAGCGATATATGTTTTCTTTTCAAAACCATGGAGAAAATGTCTTATTATTCATACAAAAGCATAAAAATACTTATTATTACTAAAGGAAGAAAAAGTTGAACCATTCCCCCATAACAGTTCAAAGTCCCATGTCAAAATGTGTATCTGAAGAATAATGTTTTACGAAAAATTATAACCTTTTCATACACATTAAAAACTGTAAAAATTTTCAGTAGCTGTATTAGATATCACTACTTCCCATGCCTATTCTATTTCAAAACAGAATTTCACTGAACCTGCAACAAGCCTACATGTGATTTCCTGATTGCTCTCAGTAGTGAATTGTAAAATGTCCATCATCTAGCTGTACTCTAGTTTTATGATGCATTCTTGAATAATACACACACCACAGTATTCAGTTAATTCTTCTGGTTTTCATATTTTTTATCGCTCACAATTTGTCTTTAAGATGTTACACATAACTCTAATCATAAGTGCACACTACCAATTAACTATGAAACATTCAGACAGTGTACTTTCACGTGCAAGTACTGATGGATGATTATCACTAAGTTAGTTTCGATTGCACAGTCACTGTACACAGTAGTTTTTCTGGTTACTGATAGCAATATGCAAATTTTCATGTTGTTGACACACAAAAATCAATAAAATAATTAAAGCAGACATTAACATTGGTGGACAATTTATAACTAGGCACAGTCACATGATGTTTCCCAAGTGTGGACTCTTAATGAGAAAGAAACTAAATGCTGTTAATGAGATGACTGACACGGAGATATACTTGACTGAGCTCTACAATCGGACTTCATCACTAAGAAGTCAATTGGTTGGTACCTGGTGTGGATTCCTTATATGTAAGAGCAGACACTGTCAAAGAGATATTAACAGACTGAAATATAGACATCAACTGAGGATTCATTGTCTGGAGGGGATATATAAAGACAGGCATATGTTATGAGGTGTGATCAAAAAGGAATGGGAATTTTTTATTTTTGTGGTCTTTATACATCCAATTTTTAATTTTTGTTTTGTTTTGTTGGGATATATGTTCCTGATTTAGGATTGCATTTTCAGCTGTTTTGAATATTTAGTTTATTGTTGACAGTCAAAAAGGTTTACATGTTTTGAGCACACGGTGAATTATTACTTTCCGAAAAGATGGCTCAAAGAATCTGCATTAAATTGGATTTTTGACTGCCTATTGGAGAGGTCACAGTTCATGGTAATTGATGGAAAGTCATCAAGTAAAACAAAAGTGATTTCTGGTGTTACCCAAGGTAGTGTTATAGGCCCTTTACTGTTCCTAATGTATTGTAAATGATTTGGGAGACAAGCTGAGCAGCTGTTTTAGATTGTTTGCAGATGACTAATAAAGTCATTAGAAGATCAAAACAACTTGCAAAATGATTTAGAAAAGGTATCTGAATGGTGCAAAAATTGGCAGTTGATACTAAATAACGAAAAGAGTGAGGTCATCCACATGATTTCTAAAAGGAATGCATTGAACTTCAGTTACACAATAAATTAGACAAATCTAAAGGCCATAAATGCAACTAAATACCTAGGAATTACAATTAGGAACAACTTAAATTGGAAAGAAAACATAGAAAATGTTGTGGGGAAGGCCAACTAAAGACTGAGTTTTGTTGGCAGGACACTTAGAAAATGTAACAGATCTACTAAGGAAACCGCCCACACTACACTTTTCTGTCCTCTTTTAGAATACTGCTGCATGGTGTGGGATCCTTACCAGATAGGACTGACAGAGTACATCAAAAACGTTCAAAGAAAAGCAGCACATTTTGTATTATCACGAAATATGGGAGAGAGTGTCACAGAAATGATACAGGATTTGGTCTAGACATAATTAAAACAAAGGTGTTTTTTGTTGTGATGGAATCTTCTCACGAAATTCCAGTCACCAATTTTCTCCCCCAAATGCAAAAATAATTTGTTGACACCAACCTACATAGGGATAAACGATCACTACGATAAAATAAGGGAAATCAGAGCTCATACTGAAAGATATAGGTGTTCGTCCTTTCCATGCGCTATACGGGGTTGGAATAATAGAGAATTGTGAAGGTGGTTTGATGAACCCTCTGTCTGGAACTTAAATGTGATTTGTGGAGTGTCCATGCACGTGTAGATGTAGAAATTTTGCTGGAAAAATGGAATCAAGTGCAGCACTGCATTCAAAATGTTGAGTTTGGCTTTTGGCTAATCTGTGAGTAAGACATGAGTTTATGAGCGGTATTAACATTTTGAAGAGGATCAAGAATTTGTTGAAGATGATGATCAATCTGGATGCCCTAGCACATCAATTACTGTCAACAATGTGAAAGAAGTAAAGAAAATCATTCTGGAAAATCACTGATTCACCATCAGAGAGGTTTCTGATGATGTCCTTTGGCTCATGGCAAGCATTTTTTTCAGATGTTTTGGGCAAGATACATGTAGCAGCAAAGTTTGTTTCTACATTGTTGAATTTCAAGCAAAAATGACATCATATAGATATTGCTCAGGGATTGCCGAATGAAGTTGACAATAATTCAGAACTTCTAAAGAAGGTTATAACAGGTGACAAAATATGGGCACATGGGCATGACATTGAAACCAAGACCCAGTAACCCAATGGAAACCACCTGAATCCATACATTCAATCACATATGAAGGCTATTTTCACTGTTTCCTTTGATCACAATGGGGTAGTGTATCATGAGTTCTTATCTTATAGTCATATGGTCAAAAAGGAATCCTACTTGGAAGTTATGTGGCATTTTTGTGAAGCAATCTGAAGAAAACAATGAGAACTGTGACAGAATTGTGGTGCAAATTGCATCACTATAATGTTCCTGCTCAAACCTCAATGGTCCTTCATGATTTTTCACCAAAAGCAAAACTGGTATTTTGCCTCAGCCACCGTATTTGCTGGACACGGTCCTCTGCGTCTTCCCAAGGCTGAAGAGAACCATGGAAAGACATCATTTTGCCACCATTAATGAGATAAAACATAACTGCTGAAGGGGCTGAATATCATAACAAAAAGTAAGTTTCATAAATGTTTCTGAAATTGGAAAAAGTGCTGGTGCAAGAATATTACATCTGAGGGAGATTACTTTCAAGGAGACAAAGCTGATATTGATGAATAAATAAAGGTTTTTTAAGAAACAATAAAATTTCTGTTACTCTTTGATCACACCTTTTTGTGAAATTGGTGACTGTTATTATAGCTTATAATAATATAAGGATCAAAATCAGTAGGAATGTTGGTCTATTAGATGATGTTGTAATTTTGTTTAACTATATTCCAGGAATTTTTTGAAATATTTAAGTTCATTGTACTATGTGGTTGATACAATATAGCACCTACAACTACCAATTTTAATGTAAATTTCTCAGGTTAATAATTTCTCTAATTTTTCAAATTCTTAAAAAACAAATACATTACCTGATTCATAAAAATTAGGGTAAAAAAAGTCAAATGTGGGAAAAATAAGCTTAGAGACTCAAATAACTTAAATATTTTTGGGTGTAGCAAAAATTTAAATGTGGATAATTCCTTAGGTAATGAGTTTTTGAAAAAAATTAAAATCATTACAAAAGGCATAAAAATAGTGCTATCCACTGAGTAAAGCATATTTGTGAATAAACTATTATTAGCTCACACCATTCCACGATTATCTGCTAACAGAAAAACTTCAATCACCATTTCTCTTAATTAACAATTATTAATCAAAACCAAATATACCAATAGAATCACTTGACTGGAAACTGTAATGTGGCTAATAAGATTATGTAAAGTACTGCATGAATAATAATTTGGTAATTTTGTGCACATGTGGTATAACACGCATTCATGACTAAGTGGGAGATCAATTGACAGAGAGCAGATACAAAGATTTGTTTAGTTAAGGGAGTGGATGGTGGCAGATGGAATAATTCCATTCAGCTCCATTTCAGCA
Source organism: Schistocerca piceifrons (assembly GCF_021461385.2). NCBI lineage: Eukaryota > Metazoa > Arthropoda > Insecta > Orthoptera > Acrididae > Schistocerca > Schistocerca piceifrons. The sequence continues at coordinate 1,084,588,106 of NC_060138.1, forward strand.
CCCCCCCCCCTTTCCCAAAATTCCCTCTGGCATAAAGTCCTTATGAATAGCCTAGATTTTTTTTCAACAGCAGGATGCATACACTCTGGAACAGCCAAGAAATCTGGGAAAAGCACAGGAATTTTTTATCCAGAGCAAAACCAGGGAAAACTGAGGAATTTTTTAGAATTCTGGGAATATTCATTGTTTTAGTTTTCAGTTAAATTTTTGTAATTTTGACTGATGAGAACTGAAACTCTAACAAAGAAGGTTTTAGCCCAACACTGCAGCAATAAAACATTACCAAGAGAAAAACAACAAAATGAGACTTAAATTTCAAAGAAAATGTGCTATTTATGCAAAATACAGTGCATTCACAAGCGTCTCCTGACAGCAGAATATGACAAAGGCTTTGGGGCAAAAACTATGCAATACTTTGTAACAACAAACTGGTTTCAGTGAGCATGACACCACAACTGTTTCCATCGGTTCTGTTTGATCAGCTGCCAGCAGGCTCTCGTGCATGCACAGAGCTGAAGTTATGTATGAGCAGCTCTCCCACTTTTGCTACTTGAAGTGTAGCTGTTGGATGTGTAAGCAGCAGCAGCAAGCAGCCAAATTCAGCCAGAAAAAAATTTCTGGTGCCCCCAAGCAGCCAGATTTACGCATACATAGAGGCAATATGAGTTGTAGTGAGGGAGGGGGTAGGGGGGTGGGGGTGGGGGAGGGGGGGGGGAGTGCCTAGCCTTGATGTGATCCATATTTCCTTTTTGCAATAATGCTGCTTTCTCTACATTTATAGCTCTCACATAAAATGAAAACAAAAAGGATTTCTGTGACTTGGAGCTATCAAGTGAATTAAAATACATTGAATTAAAATACATTCACATAATTACGGAAGACTAAAACATATTATTAATGTCTGTTCTCTGATTTGATCTTATTCCCACATGATTGGGAATCAAGCATTAACTGTCTTGCAGAACAATGAAGTTACTTTTGTTGGTTTGGTAAAGAAACTGGGTTTTATTAATCCCTTCTGTGGAGGCAGCCAATTTATTTGAAACAAAGGATTTCATTCCACACTATTGGATAGTTCTGACTTTTAGCTGAATTTCAAAGGCGCATTTTCATCTTCTGTTATGTATACCATAATTAAGAACCAAACATGAGATAATACAGTAATGGCACTCCAAGGAAATAAGCATCCCAAAAACCACACTGAAAAGCTTAATAGCAGATAGGAACATACTTCAGGGTAAATCTGGACATACGAATGTGAATTTTAAGCCAAATTATACATTTTAGTATGGTTACAAAATTCTGAAGATCTTGGAGTATTGTAATGTCCCGTTTCTCTTATGACATAATGTAAGCTCTGCTAATGCTATATATGTACGAGGCCTGTTCAGAAAGTAAGCTCCAATTGATTGCCAAATTGAAACCATAGTGAACATCAGAAATGTTTTACTTGTAACAATTAGCTACACCTTTCAGCTACTTCTCTACGTAGTCGCCGTTCTGACTTAGACTTTTGTCATAGCGTTGTACCAACTTTTCAATAGCCTCATCATAGAAGGCAGCCGCCAGTGCTTTCCGCCAATTCTCCACGCTGGCTTACACCTCGTTGTCTGTGTCAAAATGTTGTCTTCAAAGACAGTGGTTCATGTGACCAGAGATGAAACTCAGGGGGAGACAATTGCGGACTGTATTGTGGGTAATCTCACATTTCCATTTGAAAACGATGCAGGAGCATCTTCATTGCCCCTGCAGAATGCGGCTGAGAATTGTCTTGAAGAAGAAACAGCACGACAGTTATGTAATGTTAGCTGCATAGCTTCAGGCGAAATTTCTCACCAGGCCCTCGTACTTGGCGGCAGACACTATTTTCTAGACATCTTTACGCACTCACTGCGAGCTCAGAAATGAGAAGAGCGACGTGATGCTAACTGGGGTTATACTAGAGACACTACCCAACACATCTGTGCAAAGCTTTATCGGATTTTCATAGTCGTTTCCATTTCGCGACTGATCGGAGCTTACTTTCTGAATGCCCCTCGTATGAACAAATGTAAATCTTCAGTTGAAGATGAATAAGAGGGCAAATTTGGTCAGTAGTAAAGAATAAAATGTTTTGTTTATAAAACGTTGACAGCTTTAGCAGAATTTTACTAATCTCCCTTCTGTGAGAAACAATGTTTTTTGATCATAAAACTTGTTTCAACAATTGTCTGGTACCTCCTTTCTGCTTGATGTTATTTTGCAATTGGTGTTGTTTACATCTTACATTTACAGAACCCCATTGTTGGGTAGATTATAGACTGGCACCACACCATGGTTTATCATTGTTAACTCCCCACAAGGCTTTATGTTTATTCCTGGCGTAGAATATAAACTGCCAGTTATATAGTTTTTTGGCTCCACAGATAACTAAGTAATTTCATATACCATTTGAAGAAGTCTGAAAAATTTATTGTCTCTAGTTATCATGTATACAAACAACTGTTCCTTTTTTTAATTTTTGCACAAAATTTGTATTTCTGCTAACTAGCTTTTTTGTGGTATTGTGTTTATGTAAACCTGATTTGAAATGCTAGATAGGTGCTGTAGAGTATGAATAAAAAAATCTATGTTTAAGTTACCACATAGCACATCAGCAATATATCAGCGTGCTTTTGAGAATTGTAGAGTCTAATTTTTAATGAATATTATGCCAAGGACTGCTTTCTTATTTTGCATTCCTTATCTGGATAGGATATAACAGCTGTCCTCAGTACAATAACTCCGTTTGTCCTCTCCGAACAACATACTACAGTGCTGCCCACCGTCACATGATGCCCCACGCGGTATGAAATTCCAAACAGAAATGAAACAAAAGGCACATGAGCAAACACCAAGCACAGACTTCTTGTGCCATAGTAGCTGCACATGCACAGTAATACCTGTTTTCTCTTCTGGCAACTGTTCAGACGAACCTATTTTTAACAGGTCCCGGGAAAAAAATTGGGAATGTTGGTTTGAGAAGCATTACTTTCAAAGTATATTTCCTTTCACTCGGGATGAATTGTGTTATGTGTGAGAATGTCCAATAAATTTTTCAAATCAGAGAGCATTTGACTGTCATTCAAAACATGACATTCTGAGGACCAGCCATTTAGAAACATTTCAAGCCTGCAAGACCAGCCATTTATGTCATTATTTAAATTTTAATGGCACATTTGTGTTTGGTAAACATTAAGGGGTAACACATGCAATGAAGGACCAATATTATATCTGAAAGCTTAGCTTTGCTTGTAGCTATACATTATGGATATTAATTTGAACCATTAACTTTTCCTATTTGTGTCTTCATGCTAGTGGCTGGTGAGGTCACGTGACATGAACTATGACTGGCTGACAAAGGCTCATAGCAATATCAATTTCAAATGTTTGGAAACCAATATGCTGTATTTGGTGGAATTCATGTTTATACTACGGTATGTTGATGATTTTCACTTATGGACCGTCTGACAGCAACTGAATAAAACACAATTTTAGTGCCATACGCGTTTCGCCTTTATTTTCTGCAAGGCATCATCAGTGGCAGGTTGCGTATACAGTTTCTTACATATTACGCTCCTGTTGCATTTTTGGTCTTGTTCTTCTTCCTATGAGCGCCAATTTGCTGTTTTTTCTGCATTCCACAGCACTATGCACTGAACGCTTTTTTTAATGCAATGTTTTGGTTTCTGTTGCCGACAGTCGGCAACAGAAACCAAAACATTGCATTAAAAAAAGCGTTCAGTGCATAGTGCTGTGGAATGCAGAAAAAACAGCAAATTGGCGCTCATAGGAAGAAGAACAAGACCAAAAATGCAACAGGAGCGTAATATGTAAGAAACTGTATACGCAACCTGCCACTGATGATGCCTTGCAGAAAATAAAGGCGAAACGCGTATGGCACTAAAATTGTGTTTTATTCAGTTGCTGTCAGACGGTCCATAAGTGAAAATCATCAACATACCGTAGTATTACCGCAACTGAGGAGGACAGGACCCAAAAATTGAAGATGTCATGTTTATACTTTTGTAATAACAAAATACGCAGTGTACATGTCATTGTATTTGTTTTCTAAACTGCTGGGAACTTCTATGCTGATGTATAAAACCTTTACCATTCAAAGGATTGATAAATTTTATAGCTCTGAGGGAAAGAGTACTGTCACTTAACGTGAAAAAGTGTGCTTTCATGAAGGAAAAAGTGTATTTTTAACTGGGAAATCCGGGAAGAATCCAAAATGTTTTTTCTTGTCTGTGTAAACACTCTGAACAAACACTCTGGTGGTAGTTCAACACAGCTGTTTTTCACTATTATCCATGTGGTTATCATGGGAGATCGGTTGAGAGATAACTCAGTTTGATATGAAATATACATTTATTGAACACTTGTGCATATGACAGTTATGGCTGTTACACATATCACAAGCAAGACGTTCATGCCACAGACTCACTAGTCCAAAGAAAAAAGGTCACACACACACACACACACACACACACACACACACACACACACACACACACTCTCTCTCTCTCTCTCTCTCTCTCTCTCTCTCTCTCTCTCCCGGTAGTGCAGAGCGCTGCGGAGGGAAGGCTCACGAGAAGAAGTCGTAATCTTGGTGCCAATGTGGTGGGTGTAGGTGGCGGCCAACGTGGGAAGTGGGAGCAGTGATGTCAGTGGTGCTGCAGCCCGGTGGGTCCAATGGCTGCACGTGAGAGTTGATGGCGGGTAGAGACGAGTCAACCAAAGACAGGGCCAGTTTAAGTCTATTAACTGAAACTGTCTGGGGCCATCTGTGGAGATGGATGACAAACGTGTTTGTACTGTGGCGTAGTACACAGTGAGGGCCCAAATAGGGCAGCTCTGATGGGCTGCTCGCACATTGTCATTCTGCTGCATAACATAGTTGCATGTAGCTAGGTCCTTGTGGGCAAACACGGAAGAGGGGGGGGGTGGGGGGGTGGGGGGGGGGGTGCGCGGAGGTGCGTGACGTGCATGCGGACTTGCTCAACCAGGGCAAAGAGATCCTTGGATGCAACCGGAGGTGACTCCTTCACAAACTCAGTGGGAAGAAGGAGTGGCTTGCCCTACAGAACCTCAGCGAGCGTGGCATTAAGATCTTCATTATGAACCAAGTGAATACCCAGCAGGACACATGGGAGGTCCTCCGGCCATAGACCTCCAAGGCACATTAGGGTGGCCTTGAGTGTGCAGTGCCACTGCTTGATGAGGCTGTTCGCCTGCGGGTGGTAAGCTGCCATATGAAACTTGGCAACGCTGCAGAGTTCGTAAAGTAGTGCAAAGAGTGCAGACTCAAATTGGCATCTGTCCCTGGTCGGTGGTGAGACATAGGGCACAGCCAAAGTGAGCAACCCAAGCTGAGACGAAGGAACGGGCAACGGTCTCAGCCATGATGTCAGTATGGGGGACCGCCTCAATCCAGCGGGTCACACGGTCGATGACTGACTAGATATATCTGTAGCCCTCAGATGGAGGAAGGGAACCAATGACATTGATATGGATGTGTCCGAAGCACCCCTTAGGGATGTCAAACTTGTCCAGATTAAGCTGGGCATGCCTGCTGACCTTGCTGTGCTGTCATGGAACACACCCACAGCTCCAAGCATGACAGTCTTGCTTGACACTGGCCAGACAAAGTGCTCCATAACCATCCACGTTGTGGCTCATGTCCCACGGTGAGCTAAGCCATGCAAGGTGGTAAAGACCCTACGGCAGCGGGGACCAGGGACTGAAGTATGCACGTGGAGGTGTCACAAAGGACAGGGATTGCCAAACCGGTAGTACATGGGGCTGGACAGAGAGCGATGAATCATTGATCTTAGCTGCTGTGTATTGTCATCTTTGTCTTGTAGTCGGGCAAGCTCCTCCAGATACAGCAGTGCAGTTAGCAGGCAGACGTGGGAAAGGTAGCTTGAGGAATATGGTGGCTGTAAAAATTTGCCATACCCAGAAAATGATGGAGCTGAGCATAATCCTCGGGGAAAGGAAGTTTAAGTATGATTTCGACACGAGAACTCATCAGCAGAGACTGAATGGCCGAGGAAGATAACTGATGTTGGCAGCGAGGGCTGAAGGACTGAAGTGAGGTGAACTTGAAGCTTCTCAGCAGAGGAAGAAAAGATAAGGATATTGTCTAAGTAAGCGTAAGAAAAAGGCAGAGGAAGCAAAATAGAATCAATGAACTGCTGCCATGTCTGCACAGCATTTTTCAATCCATAAGGCATGTAACAGCATTCAAATAGGCTGAAGGGTGTGATGATGGCCATCTTCAGAATATCCAGTGGATGCATAGGAATCTGGTGATACGTTTTGGAACAACCTAATATGGAGGAAAAGGTAGGACCATGAAGCAACTGCGTGAAATCTTGGATATGCGGTATGGGGTAGTTATTGATAATGGTGTGGGCGTTAAGGGACCTATAGTGCCTGCACGTGCGTAAGGTGCCATCCTTTTTGGGAACAAGGTGAATAGGGGAAGACCAGTTGCTATCAGAGGGGTGGAGGATGCCCGAAGCCAACAGATCCTGAAGGATCTCCTTGGAGCGCAGAAGTTTGGAAGTGTTATGATGCATGGCCTTATAACAAACAGGTGGGCCGTCAGTGGTGCGAATCTTATGGCAAGTGCCATTACTATGGCCAATAATAGTGTAGGGGAGTCGGCATGAGGGCTCAAGAAGGTATCCATAAGCAACGTCGGTTCACTGAGCATGATGAACAAGGGTGACGTAGGCAAGGTGTCGGATGTAGTCGGCGATGGAAGGTGCAATGCATGAGTGAAGTGGCATGAAGAATCTGGAGAGGCACATGCAGGTGCATCTTGGAGATTCATCCATGGTGATGCAAAAAAAAAAACCACAGGTGGGGGAATTCTCAACACAGGAGCAGGTTGGCGAGAAGACTCTGTAGAGGTGTGTACTGGGCCACCTTGCTGCGTGGCTGCAGATAGTCGATGCATGGTATGCCATGTATGTGATGATTCGGTGCTCATTAAGATGCTCCTCATGTATAATTTGATGGATAGCCTCCACCAGAGGGCAGGAAGGACACTCAATGAGCAGTAATTTGGCCATTGAACATTTGTGTGAGGTGGGCAGTGAGAGGAGCAAGTCACTGATGAGGTCCGTACATGCGTGGAAATAGCTTACCAGGCAGACAAAATGGGTGCTGTTGTTGGAAATACTGTGGATGTCCAGGTAGTGGTCCACTAAGGTGAACCAAGTTCTTGAGTTGTCTTTTTGCAATGCAGGTAGCTTAGGGAACCTGCCTGGCAACACATGTTGAGTCTGTACCGGGAGCTGGGATCCGTGCAGGTGGAGCAGGATGCCTCCAATGCTGAAAGAGTGGTAGTGGTGAATGGTGTGTCACCTGAGGTGTGAGTGGGGTGGTGGCTGCATGCAGCATGTGATATGGAGGGAACAGAGGAGGCGGTGGGCATATAAGCTGTCAAGGTGTGTCTAGCCAGCAAACCTGACGAACAAAGAGGCGTGGGTGTAACGGCCAGTGCTGTTGCAAAAGTGGGCAGGAGGTGGTCGTGGTAGTGCCATGGAGTGGTGGACCTGGGATCCAGTGCAGATGGAATGGCCAGTGCCATTACGAAAGCAAGCAGAAAGTGGCCATGGTGCAACGATGGTGTGATGGTTGCGAAAACCAGCGCAGTCGAGGCGACCGGCATTGCTGAAACGGCTTGTGGAGGGTGGGGGTGGGGGGGATGATGCAACACTATGTAAATGAGAATGTCTGTCTGAGTTTCGCACTCATTGAAACATTGTGACAAAACAACACCACCACTCAGCTGATAACCTGAGAAGAATTCATCATATTCCATCATAAAAACAAAACATTTCACCTAGATATTTGTCTACACCCATCAGTTTCCCCAAAAATGTTGACATCATCAATAGTAATAATAATAATAATAATAATAATAATAATAATAAATAAAATAGCCTCAGGTTGGAGTAATGATTTCGTAAGTTTTATTCCATGATCGATTTGAAGACTTTCAAGTCTCATATCCAGATGTAATAATAATTTTTTTTTTCAAGATTACATGCATCAATGTACTTGTACTTCATAACATTATCTCCTGTAAAGTATACACCATAAACTAACCAGTGTACATGTTGTAAGGTTAGGTTAGAGATCTTGTGCTAAAATCATAATATACAAAAATTATAATTATTCATAATAAATACCAATACTGGATTAATAATATTTTTTGTCTTTAAATATTGATGTAATATAGTTTCATTTTAAATGTGCACAGTAATGCAATTTCTGTTTATCAAACTAAGTATTCATTGAAAATGAAAAGCTCAAAGTTTTAAATTTGTTTACTTTGAAGTATATTTCTTTATATGGATTATTTTCATTGAAATTTCCCAGATAACTGCAATCAGCATAGTGAATACAAGATAATGAGCAATAAATTATTATTTTTAATCCTTCACATAAAACTTTCATTGTTCTAAGAAGTTTGAATTTTTCAGTCCATATTTTATGAAGACGTATCAAAGAAAAACCACTACCAATTAACACAGTTATGACCTATTTATTCCAAAAGTGAAAGAATAGTATGATGGAATTACCATGAAATATTATATTTGCATACGTCAGAAGCAATAAAACTGAAGAAATTAAAGGTAGTAAAAACATGAAATGATAGTATGGCATTATTGGCCAGGGCATCCTGTCTGGGGCTGTTCCACCATCTGGTACAGGTCTTTCTATTTGACACCACTTCAGCAACTTAAATGTCACTGAAGATGTAATGAAATGATTAGGACAACACAAACACCCAGTCCTAGAATGTAGAAAATCCTCATCCTGGACAGGAATCAAACCCGGTACCCTACAGTCTAAACACAGTGATACTAATCACTAGACCTCAAGCTTTGGGCATTAAAGATATTTTGATGACAGTAATGGTCCTGATGTAGCAAGTGATGCATCAGTAAAATATATTGCCAGCTCTAAATTTGAAACTTTATATATTACTAACATGTTGAATATTGTATTGGTATCATGTTTCCAATAAGGGCTATTTCCTTGTACCTTATAACATCGTGCCCAAAATAGATCTGTATTGCAACATTTCAGAACTGAATGCACTCTGTAAAAATTTGGAAATTTGTGGTAACTTCCTTTGGTACCAAACTGCTAAGGTCATCAGCCCCTGGGCTCACTTGAACTAACTTAGGATAAGGACAAAACACACACACACACACACACACACACACACACACACACACACACACACACACACACACATGGCTGGGGGAGGACTCGAACCTCCAACAAGGGTAGCCTTGCGAACTGTGGAAAGGCCCTTCGACCACACGGCTACCCTGTGCAGCAATGCACCCTGTTCCTTGTTCATAATAATAGTTTCACTAGGGTGCTATATTTATTTTTGACATTTCATTAAGTCTAAGAGGAGATCCACTACATGTCAGTCAAAAAAGCATTTGTAGGGTGCATTGTTGTGGAAGACTGCAGAATCTTCATCAGTTTGTGCCTGCACTGAAGTATCATGTCAGGTTTCATCCTCAATTAAAAATTCCTTTCCGTTGAACCAATGCTCTGAACTGAACTGCACTGACATTGTTGTTTCTCTACCACTATCTAAGAGATGTGTATCGTGTTTGACAACAGTAAAGTGCTTCTCACACTGACCTGAAGTCTGCCCAATGGAGAATGCAGCTGCTGTAACTATCACTAATGCATTGTCTCATGAGTGGAGGCAGTTTCACCCTTCCCAGTTAATGTCCACAGTGCTTGTGTGTCATAAGAATGCATTTGATGTCAACAGAAATGGATCTCCTCCAAAAATCTCTGTAGACAGAGACACACTTTTGCCATCATAGAGACTATCACCAATGAAGAAAGTAAGAATGACCATAAGATGCTACCTGCCCAAATTATGGAAAACATTGGTTACATGTAGCTAATGCAGCCACAAAGGCCTCTCAGCAATTCAGATGGTCCAAATGGCTCTGAGCACTATGGAACTCAACATCTGAGGTTATCAGTCCCCTAGAACTTAGAACTACTTAAACCTAAGTCACCTGAGGACATCACACACATTCATGTCCGAGGCAGGATTCGAACCTGCGACCTTAGCAGCAGCAGCGCGGTTCCAGACTGAAGTGCCTAGAACCACTCGGCCACAGCAGCTGGCCCTCTCAGCAGTACCCCACTCATCATGCATGGTGGATATTGGTTGCATTTTAATCCCGTGTGTCAGTGACTTGTCACGGGAAGTTTGAATAATGAGGCTCCTCCTACTGTATAGCATCTGTGATTATGGCTCTGATTTTTCTGACGATACTACTTCTCAGTCACTCTTTCCAGTTTCCCTTTTCATGGTGGATTTTGATTTGCATGTATTAAAGTTTATCTAATCTGCAACAGGTATGTCTGATATTTTACTTACAGTTTCTAAACTTTACATTCTGAAGATTCTGCTCAAGGAACCCAATAATGAAGGTGTAGTGGAACATGGAAAATGATTTCATCTGATTAGAGATCTGTCATCCATGCTAACATGGATTCAACAAACTCTAATCATAGAAACACAATCCTTTGATTACAATGGTTGGAGAAAGTAAAAATTCAATGGCTGTCCATTTGACTGATTTGTTACATGCTCTGTTGAATCTTACAACAACTGGCCTTCACACTGCAATTGCCACAAAGGCATCAGCCATTTTACACAAGATATGGATGTGACTGTTTGAGCCTGTTTTGTGACATATATCCTTGTATTCTTATCTACAACAACAACATGATTTCTGCCAAATATCATACCTGTACCCTACCTGAAACTTGAGCTTGTCCTGGAATGAAATGACATACTACAATCTTGCTTGTGCATTTGTTTTTTAATTCACACATTTAGAAGAAGGAGGCATACACCCCACTACGTTATTAGTATTTCTGTGTGCACAAAGAGAGAGGATCTAGTGAAACAATTACAGTAATAGATCAAATATACACAATACAGCCACAGCCACAAAACATACAGAGTCCATTACCAATCATAACAGTATGATAAATAGTGATATTGGAAAATTAGAGAATCTATATTTAAGTTTTGGTCTTTAACAATAATGGTTCATAAAATCAATATAATCTTTAAAAAAAGGTAACAATTGTCCTATGTATTATAATAAGAGGATCCACTTGGTGTCTACTGTTAAAAATGTCATCACAACTGAACTGAAACATATTCTAGAATTGTAACATAATGAAACAGCCAAGCATATGCAATTAAAATGAAAAGGGCAGTGCATAGTAATAAAATTAGACCCCTAAAATGTAATAGTGGTGATACAAAAACCTTTATATTGAAATAAATAAGTTCCCTAAAATGATGAGTAGGTGAAACAGGAATGAATAAAAAAAAATATAGCAGTTGAAACATTGCTGATCACTATAGAAATGAATGGCCTGCAACAGTGATCATAGCTATCCACCAATGAAATATTCTACACTTTATGCTTTCTTTCACTGCATTATGCATGACACTGTTATCAGAAAATTGGAAAATCGTTTAATTTAAGAACTGAAATTGTGTTACCTTTATTTCTAGAAAAATCATTATAGTCAGTTATTTCTCCAACACAGACCAATGTTATCTGTATCCTTCTGTTACAGTACCAGATATATGCAAAGGAAATCTGCTGAACAGTATATAGAAGAGGTCACTTCCAACGACTGGTCGTTTAGAAATAATGGAAGACGGTCCTCACACCAAGTGAAAACATTCTGGAACAAGCTTAATACTTTAATGCCCACTACAAAAACTGAGTTGCCCTTTATCCATTGACAATCCTGAATAGATAAGAATAATAATAGTTTATTCAAGGCTGTAATTTTCAGAAACTGTAATATTATTTTTTTGGATAAATTTCAGTCATCACTTGCAAATAGATTTTGTTATGCTTTACTGGTTTCAACAAATTAATTTGCCATCTTCAGAAGGCTACAAGATTAGGAAGCTTATTGTTGTGACTCGCCGATCTTTCAAAGCGCTGCCGTGCAGTTACGCGTGTCCTCTACATGCGGTGCTGTCTGCCAGCCATGCAGCAGCAGCGCCCCCTAAGCAGCCAGCCAGCCAGCGGCCGCTAGACTCGGACTCAGTTCTGATTTGACTGTTAAAGTGTACACATGTCTTACTTTGTTTACTTGATCTGTGACTTCCATGTACTGTGTCATCCTTGAAATATATTTGTTCAACTTGAAGTTATAACAATTGGCGAGGAGGTAGTGAAATTTTCTTTTTCATCGTTGACCCACAGGTTTCCATGGATACTTTAGAGCAACTATTGCAAGGTCTCATAGAACAGCAAACACTTCTCACCAATGTGATTCGTGATTTCGTCGCGGCATCCAATGTGGGGCATCTCTCGTTGTTGTCTCTACCTCCTTTTCCTTCTTACGACGAGACGGCAGAAGACTGATCTGATTACGAAAAACGTCTTTGAAAGCACTTCTTGGCATTTCATGTTGCAGATGACCAAACATGTAAGTCTCTGTCCCTTTCATGGATTTCACCTCAAATTTTTCGGTTGTTGTTGCAATTGGCTCCTTTGAAAGATCCTGCGTCTTTGTCTTTTGCTGAAATGTGCTTACTTCTGTCCGTATATTTACAAAAGCATACGCGCCTTTTATCATTGTCAAAAACAACTGAATCAATCCTATTGTGCTTGGGCTGCAGAACTTCACGGCCTCAGTCAAAAGTGTCAATTTGTTACTGACATTCACAAATAATCGTACACCGATTCCATGGTACAGGATGCTATTATCCGGTCGGCACCCGACAAAGAAGTTAAGCTAAGTGCTCTTCAGTTGGCAAATCCGACTCTAGATGAAGTCCTATCCATCGCTCAGTCTTTTGAAATTTCTCGCACCGCTGGAGCACAAATAGAGGCATGGGGTGACGTTGGGGACTTACAACCTCTGTGCACTGTTGACGAAGCATGCGGTGTGTCCCCGCCAGCCAATGTGGCCACAGTACACTCCCAAGCGCAACCTCAGCCTAACCGTAAACAAACCTCTAAGAAACTGCAGCAAACCCCACGTCAACTTCCTTCATGTCCGCAGTGTTTTACGAAACATTCACGAGAGGATTGTCCCCAACGTTGGGCCGTGTGTCACAAATGCAACAAGAAGGGTCATGTGTCATCTGTTTGCAAATCCGACCACATACCTAATGTTCATGAACATGATGCTGATTCTGCTTCTGTGTTGTCTGTCAATTGTACTTCTTCCCTTTAAGGGAAGTTATTCCTCATTGTCCAAATACTTGGTCGGGATGTTCGCATGCAGGTGGATACTGGTTCTGCTTTCACTATCATCAATTCTCAGACGTAGCTTCAGTTGGGTTCTCCAATCCTGTCACCTGTCACTAGGCAATTACAGACTTACAATAAACAGAAGATTTCTCTCTTGGGACAATTTCATGCTGAGGTATCTTACAAATCTGTTGTTCACACTGTTCCCATATTTGTGGTTGATCGTAGTAACATGGAGAATCTTTTTGGTTTCGATGCCTTTCGCGTTTTTGGGTTCTCCATAGATGACTCTGTCAATATCGTCTCTGATGCTATTCCTTACGCTCAATTGGATTCCTTGTCGATCACATTTTCATCCCTTTTTTCTCCTGGGTTAGGCCGTGCAAACGACTTTGAAGCTCATATCATGCACAAACCCACTGCTTGGCCTAAGTTTTTTCAGGCTCAGCCCATTCCTGTGGCCCTTTGTGATCGAGTCAAACGGGAGCTGGATCATCTCACTGCTTCAGGGGTCTTGCTTCCTGTCACTTCCAGTGAGTGGTCCTCTCCTGTCATTGTAGATTGCTAAGCCCAATGGTGATATTCATCTCTGTGGCGATTTCAAAGCCACTGTAAATGCTCAATGCCTCATCAATACTTACCCTATGCCTTGACCTGAAGAATTGTTCACTAAACTTGTTGGAGGCCAGTATTTTTCTAAACTTGACCTGTCAGAAGCTTATCATCAACTTCCTCTCAACACTGCTTCCCGGCAGTTTCTGGTCCCAAACGCACCTTTTGGCGTCTATCAATACCGACGATTGCCATTCGGGGTTGTCAGTGTCCCTGCTCTCTTTCAGCGATTCTTGGAACAATTATTCCTCACTGTCCCTGGGTGTACAAATTACATGGGCGACGTTGTTGTCACTGGTTCCACCACTGAAGAACATCTTCAGAATCTCCACACACTTTTTCATGTCTTACAGACTGCCGGTCTTAAGTGTAATCTTCAGAAATAAAAATTTTTTTCGGGCATCTATCACGTACTTGGGGTTTCAACCCTATCGGGATGGTATTCATCCAATTCAGCAAACTGTCGCTGCGATCGATGCCCTTCCTCGCCCTACATCTGTTACGGAACTGCAGGCCTTCTTGGGGAAAATAGCATACTATCACAGGTTTTTACCATCTGCTGCTTCGGTGGCTCAGCCGTTGCATCACCTGTTGCATAAAAACATGCCTTTTCACTGGTCCAGAAACTGAAGACTATGCTGAAACAGGCCATGTGCCTGGCTACTTATCAACCTGGCCAACATCTTGTTCTTGCCACGGATGCCTCTCAATATGGGATTGGTGCAGTCCTTGCACATCGTTTTTCTGATGGTTCTGAACAACCCATTGCTTATGCCTCCAAAACGCTCACAGATGCCCAACGAAAGTATTCTCAAATTGAAAAAGAAGCTTTGGCCATTATTTATGCTCTTCATAAGTTTGGTGTTTTTCTCTATGGATCCAAATTTCATCTTGTTATGGATCACAAACCACTTGTTTCCTTGTTTCATCCATCAACGTCACTTCCCGACAAGGCTGCACACAGCCTTCAGCATTGGGCTCTTTACTTGTCTCATTTCAATTATGAGATTCATTTCTGGCTGACTGCTCAACATGCGAATGCTGATGCCCTGTCTCGCCTTCCCATGGGTCCTGATCTGGCATTCAATAGGGACGAACTTTTGTGTTTCCACCTGGATGTTGCCGAGCACCGGGTTGTGAACGGGTTCCCCATCACCGGGGACCAGCTGGCGGCTGCTACGGGTTCTGGCCCTACCCTCTCCCAGGTTTTACGCTGTATTCTGAAGGGTTGGCCAGATCGTCCGTCCACTAAGACTTCTGATCTGTTGCAGAACTACCATGCTTTGCGTTACCGCCTCACGGCTAGGAATGGTGTTATCCTCCTTTCCACCGAAAATGCTTCGCTGCATGTTGTGGTACCTGCATCTTTGCGTGCTTCCTTCACCAAGGGCACTGGGGGTGTCTTTTGCACAAAATCTCTGGTGCGCCGTCATGTGTACTGGCCCGGCATCGACTCTGAAATCACACACATGATTGCTGCCTGCGGCGCTTGTGCATCACAGGCCACCACCCTGAAGTCATCTTTGTTACTGTGGCCTTCGCCTGAGAAGCCCTGGGAGCGTATTCATGCTGCCTTTGTGGGACCTTTTTAAGGTACTTATTGGCTTCTCGTTATTGATGCCTACTCTGACTTTCCTTTCATTGTCTGTTGCACGTCGGCAACCACCAATGGTCTAGCTCGCATTTTCTCATTGGAAGGCCTTCCCTCTACTCTTGTTACTGATAATGGTCCACAATTTGCCTCTTCCAATTTTGCGGATTTTTCTGCCTGTCACAGCGTCATGCATGTCACGGCCACTCTGTTCCATCCACAGTCAAACTGTGAGGCTGAACGACTGGTCTGCATATTTAAGGCTCAGATAAGGAAACTCCTGACTTCTTCTGCTGCTGAAGATGCGCTTCTCCAATTTTTGGCTTCTTATCGTTTCACCCCCATGGGTGACCACAGCCGGGCTGAGCTCTTACATGGCCGAAGCCCGACACACTACTTCATCTTCTGTGGCCTTCCATCTCACGGTCTCAGGTGCCTTCGCTTGGCCGGTTCACTGCCGGCGACCTTGTATGGGTATGGGGATATGGCAGGCGGCCAAAATGGAGTCCTGACCGCATCTTATGACACTGTGGCCAATGCCTGTATGAAATCCAGATGGACATGGGTGTTGCAGTGCATCATTCAGACCAGCTTCGGCCTTGTGTGCCGGCAACACCTGTTCCGGATGCCGCTACACCACCTTTGGCTTTACCTGACACTCGGGATCCTGGAATCTCTCATTACACACTATGCAGTCCTCTCACCATCATATCAGTGCCAGCACAAGAACTGATGCCAACAGGAGATGTGGCCATGCAGGAACCAGATGACCATCATCTGTCGGAGCAACTCTATTTGCCTCCTTCTCCTACGGACGTGGACACATCGCCCATGTCTCCTGTTATAACAACTGGACTTGCCACAATGGGCAGATAGGTGCATGGGGCCCCAGCAGATTCGACCCCCACATCTCCTGTCATCTCGACCCATTATCATCGGGGACGCTTCCGTCCGTACGGGAAGCCTCCTCTTCGAGACTTTACGGCCAGTCAAACAACACCTATGGATGTTAGCAATCTACAGGCCACCTCCATCAAGACCTGTGCAAAAACTTGAAAGGGTGGAAAAGTGTTGTGACTCGCCAGTCATTCAAAGTGCTGCTGCGTAGTTACGCGTGTCCTCTACATGCGGCGCTGTCTGCCAGCCATGCAGCAGCAGCGCCACCTAAGCGGCCAACCAGCCAGTGGCCGCTAGACTCGGACTCAGTTCTGATTTGACTGTTAAAGTGTACACACATCTTACTTTGTTTACTTGATCTGTGACTTACATGTATTGTGTTGTCCTTGAAATATATTTGTTCAACTTAAAGTTAGAACACTTATAAATCTTTAGATCCTGGCTTAACATTTACGTGAAGTATAAAAAGTATATTACAGAAACTTACTTACTTTAGCAGGCAGTCAATATCTTCTTCATAGAAGTATATTTCTGTAATATACTTCACCTAAATGTATAATATACTTACATAAATGTAAAACCAAGGTCTAAAGATTTATAATACCCCAATTTTGGATGCTTCTGAAGATGACAATTTGTCGACACTGATAAAGTATAATAAAATTTATTTGCAACTGATGACTGAAATTTATCCTGAAAATATAATAATAATAATAATAATAATAATAAATTTATTATCATTAGGCCATTACAGCAATAGGCACTGTCTCACATATTGTGCAACACACTTGGTAATCTAACAGAAGCCACAGGGTAGTTATGAATGTTATAGTATTGTATTACAGCTGTTGATAGCATGTGGTGTGCAGTATAAATGAATTTACTGCTTCATGTTATAACAATGTATATTTTCTCTCTGTTTTGCTTCTGGCAACTTCTTCTTTGTATAAATATTTGTATGTATAAGTTTATTACAGTCATAATTTTCTGTCCTCAAAACAAATGTTTACAATGTGTCTTATGTGAAAAAATATTAATTACCCTAATAGCTTTCTGCTGCAGTATTAAGATGTCATGCACACAGCTAGAGTTTCCTGATAAAATAATACCATATGATGTTACATGTTGGTAAAATGAAAACCAGCTATTTCAAGTATGAAATCCTTAAGTCACCATAATAAACAAATGATTCGTGGCAGTTTACATGGCGTATGAACTACACCAGGGACACATACATGCTGGCATAAGTGATATAGCTCTCTTGTCTGGCTGCTGACTTGTCCCACCACCACACCATGCTTTCTGAGTGTGACAGCTTTGGATCAAGGGAAACAGGTAGATGCAGTATTTCTTGATTTCCAAAAAGCATTTGGCTCTATACTGCACCTATGCTTATTGTCAAAAGTATGATCATATGAGGTATCAAGCGAAATTTGTGACTCGCTTGAGGACTTTTTGGTAGGGACACAGCACATTATCATGGATGGAGAGTTATCATCAGATGTAGAAGAAACTTTAGGGGTGCTCCAGAGGAGAGTGTTGGGACCCTTACTGTTCATATTGCATATTAATGACCTTGCAGACAACATTAATACTAAAATCAGGCTTTTTCCAGATGATGCAGTTATCTGTAATGAAGTACTATCTGAAAGAAGCTCCATAAATGTATAGTCATATCTTGGTAGGATTTCAACATGGTGCAGAGATTGTCAACTTCCTCTAAATGTTCAGAAATGTAAAATTTTGCACTTCACAAAATGAAAAAACGTAGTATCATTTCTCAATATGTCACTGTTGGAATCAGCCCACTCATACAAATACCTGGGTGTAACACTTTGTAGGGATATGAAATGGAATGATCAAATAGGTTCAGTCATGGGTAAATCAGGTAGCAGACTTCGGTTTATTGGTAGAATACTGGTGAAGTGCAATCAGTCTACATAGGAGATGGCTTACAAATCACTCTTGCAACCGGTTCTAGAATGTTGGGACCCATATCAAATGTGTCTAACAGGGGGTGTTGAACGTATATAGAGAAGGGCAGCATGAATGGTCACAGGTTTGTTTAACCCATGGTAGAATGTCACAGAGATACTGAAGGAACTGAACCAGAATACTCTTGAAGATAGATTTAAACTATCCTGAGAAAGTCTATCAACAAACTGCCTATTGGCTTCTGTCTCGGGTGCTTCGGCCGAGACAGAAGCCAATAGGCAGTTTGTCAACAAGTGGCCATGAAAGCCTTAACAATTTCCATCAACAAAGTTTCAAGAGCCAGCTTTAAATTATTACTCTAGGAATATACTACAACCCCCTACGTATCGCTCACATAGGGATCACGAGGAAAAGATTAGAATAATTATTGCACTCACAGAGGCATTCAAATAATCATTCTTCCCCCAATTCATATGCGAATGGGATAGGAAGAAACCCTAATAACTGAATAACTGTCACAATATTGCGATGGTGGTGGGGGATCTGCAATTACCACATAGTGGAGATGCAGACATGACCACAGTCTCTGGCTGCTGAGGTCAGACCAGATTTTAATATTTTCATTATTCCAGCTTCGATTTTCCTTTGTTTGGTTTTGTATATAATATTTCTCAACACCATAGACCACAAATGGAAAAAAAATTTTCGGTATCTAACAACAGAGTATCAACAATATTAGGAAAAGTATAGATTGCTACTTGCCATAAAGATGACCCGTTGAGTTGCAGACAGGCACAATGAAAAGACTGTTATGCATCATAGCTTTCACCCAAAGCCTTCTTCAGCAAAGAAAACACACACACATTCACACAAGCAAGCACACCCATGCACATGACTGCTACCACCAGCAGCTCTGACTGGAGCTCTGGTTGGAGCTGCCGGTGGTAGCAGTCACATGCGCATGAGGTGTGCTTGCTTGTGTGAATGTGTGTGTGTTTTCTTTGCTGAAGAAGGCTTTGGATGAACGCTACAATGTTAATAGTCTTTTCGTTGTGCCTCTCTGTAAATCAGTGGGTCATCTTTATGGTGCATAGCAATCTATCCTTTTCCTAATATTGCTCAAATGTCAGTATTATTTGCCTATTTTTGGCTTGCTGAAGATAAAATAATAGTTTTTACCTGGTACAAACCGTCAGCTTACTGATAGACACACAGTTTTACACATTTTTGCACTCTGTTTGCCACCTAATCATGACTTATTTAGTTTTATAAACTATGGCACATACATATGTCGATCAAAATATTTTATCGCATTGCAACCACATTACTCTTCCTGAGAAAAGCAATGTAGATCCTGCACAATTTTAATGTAAAACAATTCGTTTCTTAAATGGGAATTACATTGCTGTTCAATCCATTCTATCTGACATGCACAGCTGCACTTTCAACTGAAATGGCAAATGGTTTCCAAAACAGTTGGAATACATGTGTAAGATTGGCAGGATCCTCAAAACATTAAGGAGATTATCCTTATAATTCTTTCAAGACCACAATGAATTCTTCAAAACTCATATTTTCTTTAATGTCAGTGAGCTTACAGAAATGAACAGTGTTTTTTGTCAGGCAGTTTCCTTTTTTAAGTGCATCCCCATCAAATCAGAAATAAATTGACATGTGGAATAATCAGGTCTACTGCCAGATGTTTGTGTCGCTCTGGCACAATATTTCGGCCATGTAACTCATTGCCTTCTCCAGGTGCTACCTGAGACTGCTGTATTGAAGGATCTTGTCCAGTATTTATGCCCAGAGGGCACTGGACACTCTGTTTGCCGTCCGCGCCCACCTGGAGCTGCTTGTAAGGTGTTGTCTCTTCCCCGGTGCTCCCTCGGATGTCCGCGCCCAACCGGTCGCCATCCTGGACAACGAGTTACATGGCCGAAATATTGTGCCAAAGCGACACAAACATCCGGCAGTAGACCCGATTATTCCACACGTCAAGATCTCGCCGGGAAAGCCTGAATTGTTACATCAGAAATAAATTGTTTCTATCTGGCAAAGTCTTACTATGGGCAGTGTGCAGTCAATTCCATTTAAAATGCAAGGCCTGAAATCCATTCCAGGTACTCTAATTTTCACTTCTGCTTTCATTTTTCCTTCATAAATTCAACAATAGTGGGTTTAAAACTGAAAAATCATTCCAGGCATGCCCCTTGACTTAACCATTGTACTTTTCAGTAATATGTTAAGTCTCCATACTCTTTGTTCAGTTTCACTGTAAACTGATGGAACTGACAGTGTAAAAATGTGTGCAACTACTAAAATTTTTTTATTAGTACCGCCAGTTCCATCACATGATCCATGCCTATAAATTTAGCACAATGTGCTTCTTGATGTACAGAACAATAAATCCCATCTATTGGTCATCATAATTTCTTGTTACTTCATTGACCACTAAATCTTATAATTCTTTCTGTGTGGTGATGTAATATAATGTCTTCCCATAGCAGATTTGTGGTACCCATTGATTATGTGAATGTACAATAGATAATGAGAATTCTCATCCTTCTTGTCTGTCATTCCCATTAATTTTTAGAGGCTTGTGATGGTAGACTGCTTGACTGCCTCTTCTTGTGCAAACAGCCATCAGACCTGTGAACTTCCTTTATATTACTATGAAACAGCAGAGGGTAAACAGTGCTGAAACCCCATGATTCTGCTGAATTGAAGAATGCCATGCTGAATGAAAAAAATACTGTACCACAATACTAAACGAAATATCATGCTGTACCGAGTACTTCCAAGAAGGACTGAGCGAAGCTGAGACAGGCCAAGCCTCCAGCCACACATTAGGTTTGAGGGAGGTTTAGCAAGCCATGACTAACCCTCCCCTACACAGTCAAATGCTTTGCTTGTATCACAAAAAGTGACTTGAGCAAAGCCTTTACACCTAGTTTGCACAATGACACTAGCTTGCAAGCAAATTTGCTACTGTTCACAGTGAATATTTGCGCAGCTTGGTGAATCCAAACAGTTTTAGCTTGTTCTAACTTTGATGAGACTATTTGTGTGAGTTTGAGTTTAGGTGTCTCAGAATAGTGTAAACAACGTGAAATATGAAATGGTGAACAGGAGAAATTGTTCAGTTTTTGAATACCTGTCTATACATGGGTGCTTGTTGACTACAAAAACTGGCAGCAGTATGTTGCTGTATTTGAGGCCATCCTACATGAGGTGAGCATTGATGGTCTGCCAACATCTGAGCTGCAGAGCAAATACATTCAGTCAGGAGTACTTACATAAATGAATTACACATATACAGGCTGGCGAAACTGTGGAATAGCTCACATTTACAAGACGAAAATTCCATGTTCAAGTTGGCAGATTCTTTTTTAAGGAAAACTGTTAAAAGGATGAAAGACTACACAAAACTGATAAGCTGAATCTTCAATATTAATTCATTTAAAATGTCACAGCAGTGCTTCACATTCATAATTTATAGTACATATTTTTAAACGTAGCATTTATGTTGCCACAATACAGATCCATCAGCAAGAAAGTAATTTGCAAATGATTCTCTTCTTAATGCAGCCTGCATCAAATAATTATTGCTGCTGGCTCACAGCTTTGCATCTATCATCCCTGCAGCATTTATGCTTCTCCATGTTCCTGGCTGGTAAATTCCACAATCCACATTCTCCTAGTCTATCAATTGTGGTTGTACATATTGTTGGGAAGTTGTTTTTCTCTGCTAGATACGTATTACACCTGTAGCTTTGACTATTTTGCCTACTATTTGTGTGCCAAGTGGTGTTGGTTTTTTGAACACAAAAAGTTAAGAAAATAGAATTCCAGGTACAATTTTTCACAACAGGTGAGATCTTGAACATCTGTAGTTATGTATTCTTTGTTTCATTTTCAGTGGAACATGCTTAGAAAAAAGGCAATGGCCTTGCCCCAGTGGATACACAGGTTCCCGTCAGATCACCGAAGTTAAGTGCTGCTGGCACTTGGATGGATGACCATCTGGGCCGCCATGCACTGTAGCCATTTTTTGGGGTGCACTCTGCCTCATGAAGCCAGTTGAGGAGCTACTCAACCTAATAGTAGTGGTCTACTCAAAGAAAACCATCATAACGACCGGGAGAGCGGTGTGCTGACCACATGCCCCTCCTATCCGCATTCTCAGATGAGGATGACACGGCAATCGGATGGTCTCGATGGGTCACTTGTGACCTGAAGACTGAGTGCTTTTATGCTTAGAAAAAGGCTTCATTAAATATGGTGTTAATGGAAATGCATCATCACCAAATTAAAAGCACATTCTGGCAGGCCGAGAGTTCTGGGCTCTATTGCCGATTTTAGAGCAGTGCTTGCAAAAATACCACTGCTTCACCTATACCAATGTAAGTGAAACAGTAATTACTGTCTGCAACAGTGAAGAGAACAATGCTGAAGGTGCCACTCTAATTATGGTAGAAATAAATGAACCACTGTTGCCCAAACCAACCATAAGCAGTTTCAGTGACAGTGTGAGTGGTCACTCTTGCAACAGCTTGCAGTCGGCATCAAACTGAGTATAAAGAAAAGGCGTGTCACAGACCATTTTCAGAATCTCAACAATGTTATTCATGCACTAAGGTCAATCACATTTCAGTCTGAGAAGGAGGGTCAAACTGCCAATTTTTGAAAAAGCATTATGAAGGAGATGCAAAAACTGCCAGAGGAGCATAACATCAACTAATGAGGAAATGCAGTTCCCTGTTAAGTATAAGCAGAAGCGTTTCTAAGCTGAAAGGCAAAGATAGAATACATCCACTCAAGACAGTTTATTATGGCCAGAATATTGGGTGGGGAAGGAGGGCTATCACAGGCAGAAGTCACCAACATTATACTGTGATGCAGCAATAAATTAAGTTAAATTTTAATGGGGTCATTACTGCATTTGTACATACGTAATTAAATGATGTTATGCTCTACCTTCATGAATTCTGCTGTCCCATGCAGATCACAAACAATTGGAACAAATCTGGCACCTGTGAATTTTGGAACATGATACAGGTACTGTACAGCTGAATATGAATCACCTCTTTCCAGGAAATGCTATGTGATTTGTAATTCCAGATCTCTTGACGATGCTTCACACATTACAGTACGTTTCTTCGTTATTGCATTATTAACTGTATTTAGAAGAAACATGAACTGATCTGGTGACATACTGAGATGATTAAAACAGCTTCTAGGGTCTCCCACTGCAGTTTTCAACAAGGTTTCTGAGCAACAGAGGTGACATATTTTCTTTGTCCAGTCATGAACCCAAATATGTTCCCTTTTTTTTCATTTTTCTTATGCAAGAATTTCACACAAACAAGCATTAACTTCACCATATCCAACAAACTGCGAAAACTTTCATTTTAGACACTACTATGGTACTCACAAAACGATGAAAGTGAAGTGTACGCTGGTGGTGCCATGTCTACATACATATATGAAACCATTGGTGTGCAACTCATTTCACCCAACAAGTGGCACAACCCAGTGTTGCAGTGTAAACTAGGTTTAACCCTCAAACACTGAAATCAAGTGTTTGACTACAGAGCCTACAGCATCAACAGCTGACAAGTTTTTCCTAAAATCATACTGTAACCGTCTAATTATTCACAGATTTTCATAGTAAGCAGATAATTATTGCTAAATTATACATTCCAATACTTTAGAAATGCTGATACTATGGAATTAACCTGCAACTTGAAGGCGAGCCTTATCTCCCTTTTTATGTACTGGAACTACCTGTGCCATTCATTGGTCATACTGACTTTACACAACATTAATCTTTGGGATTCAGGTCACTCATCTGAGCCGCCATGTTAATTCAGTCTGTTCTTATACCTTGTACTGTGTGCACGTGTATGATAATTGTCGAAATATATGTATGTGCAGATATTAGTGGGGACAGTTTATTTCCTATACTTCTATTCATATCCTGTTCCAATACTGATGACCCCGAAGTTTCTACGTCTTCCGCGACTTCCACACTGGGTGTTGTAAATCAACAGGTTATGCACACGCCACCATGGCCACCTCACCAAATACTTTGTTCAAAGATTTGGAAGCCCAACTATGACTACTGGGCTCCTCCAATCCTTTGCCAATGGCCGGCTCTCCATTACTCCATAGTGATTCGCTATTTCCAATCACGTTAACCTCAAACTTTGCTGTTCTACAACAGTCAAGTGCTACACTGTTAACTCAAACAATGGACTTGGGTTTCGTGTCACTGGACTTAGCTCGCCAACATGTGAAGTGTGAAGTGGATAATATTCAGAACTGTGTACCTACTGATTGATCGTGTAATGTTCAAAGTGATCTACATTCGCACACGTACATTGAATCTCAACAGGCCACAACAACAGTCAGTCATGCCATGTGGAACACCGCCATATGTGCAAAACGCACCCGGCCACTATCAATCGTGACCTGTTCCGGTTTTGCCTCATTTGCAGACTAAATATAGACATTTTTGTGGGCAAAATTCTCCTTGCTCACCCCCCATACCTGTTGCTCAACTTTTTGACCACATGGGTTCAAGTGCATCTTTCAGCATTTCACCTTCCAGGGGCATCTTACCACACTGCGGAGATCTTCTGCAAGTTCCACCTGTAATTTATAGCCCGACCCCATGAGGTGTGTTTTCAACATGTGCGGAGAACTCACGTTTTTGTCATACAAGTTACCAACCCCCCCTACGCCCCCCCCCCCACACACACACACACACACTCGCAGGGGGCCCCGATTCCGGCCACTCAGCCACTTGCTTCTCCCACGGCTCCACCCATGTCTGCCGTACCAGCCTTCTGCGTTATTTCTGAGGTGGGCAAATTCAAATCAGTACCTGTAACCTACAGTCCAGCGTACAGGCCCCTACACGTATCACACAACCACTCGTTCCCACGGTACCTACAATGGCAGCTGCGTCGTGTTTTCGTGACACATCAAGGACAAGGAAACCCCTCATTGCTACGGAGGTTCTTGCCAGTAACACAACCATGTCTACTGTGCCGGCCTGCTGTTTGGCCTCTCCTGCCACAGACCAGCTGGTTTGCCAAGGGACACTGAAGCTGCCTTCGTCCCCTCCCCCAGGTCATCTGCCAAAGCTGCCACCTTTATACAAAGACAACTCTGTATCATGGCTTGTGCTTTTCGAGCATCTTTACGAGTTGCATCACGTGTCCAATGACAACTTTAAATTCCTGTGTCTCGTCATGCACTTCCACGATCACTCGGACTTAATTTGCGATCTACTCCTCTCGCCACCACTTCCACCAAAGTACGAGTTTGTGAAGAAAACGATCATGGAACGACTCGCCTGCACACCACAAGAATTAATCATCAGGATCTTGTATGAGGAACACCTAGGGGACCGAACTCCATGAGAACTCTGGCACCACCTTCGGTTACTTGTGAGTGAGCATACGATGCTGGACGTCGCTCTGTCAGCGGTGTGGTCTGCCAAATTGCCTACCGACCTACAGATCCACCTACTACTGCACTCCTTTGAGTCAACCAACTCTCGTCTCCTCATCACAGACCAACTGTATTCATTGCTACGACAACACCCACCAGCTCACCACTCACCGCTCGTTGGCACAACTGCTCCTGCTTGCAGGCCGTCTGCTGGTAGAGGCAGGTCTCGCTCTGCCTCCACGCTTTCTACATCGCCTGGCAGTATCCACTCACTCTCTCCACCATCCAAGCACTCCAGGATCGCCCACACACCATACGTGCCAGTACAGATGCCAGAACATATCATTGAGGACGAACCTCCTCCCCTGCTGCAGTCAACACCACCACCACATCCGACTCATCCGTACTGCTGGTACCACAAGATTTTCGGTGATAATGCCAAGAAGTGCCGATTACCTTGCCTGCAGCCAAACGCCAATGGCACACCTAAAAGATGCCGAGTCCTGTGGGGAACCTCAGAAGTGCCCTCATACATTGCACTCTGTCCACTCATCTGCCCGGCTGAGCGGTCGTTTGTACGTGACTGACATTTCGTCACGGCTCGTTTTCCTGGTCGACACGGGTGCTGGTGTGTCTATCATACCTGCATCGATGACTCCCCCCGTCTTTTCACCAACAAAGTCATTTCTACGAGCTGTAAACGCATCAACGTTACAAACCTCAGGCTTTGTTCAAGTTACGGTGCACCTACCTCCTTCTCTGTGTTTTGCATGGACTTTCTACATTGCTGACATCGATGAACCAATTCTCGGTATGGACTTTTTGTCCCATTACAAACTCTCTCTGAATATAGTTCAGGGCTCAGTGTTACACCATCCCACTAACACTCAGATACTGTGCTCCCGCACTTATGTTCCACGTACTGTTTCTCTAGAGACATGTGAGTTGGTACGCAAATGCTCCGCCCTCACGGGTGACATTGTGGCCTGCGTGACTAACATACTGTCAGAATACGATTCGGCAGCACAACTCCACTGGGAAAACGACGAGCTGAAACAACAAATAGCACACATTTACAACAAGCTGTTCGCGACTCATACCTCACTGCTGAAACTGCAGTCCACAGTTCCGCCACCTAATCATGTTTCTCTAGTAGACACCAACTTGGACACTCATCAGGTTAGTCCAGAAACATTAATTGCATGTGATGATTTGCGTCCGTTACACTCCGCATCCCTGACGTGCTAGCCACGTGCACTGCCATATGTGCCAGAAAGTGCTTCTAATAACAGTCGTGCACACCAGGCAGGCAGCCGCCCAGCGTCTTGATAAACATTCCCCCTCTCTCACATGCCAGCCACGTGACTCGCAGCCATTGCTGTTTCACGCGCGACGCCAACGCCGCTCTCTCCCATGCCGGGTACCAAGTGCTAGGTTGACAGCAGACAGTCACCGCGCATTCCAAATCGCCCTCTCCAAACAAGTGCACACCGAGCTCACATACTACACTCCTGGAAATTGAAATAAGAACACCGTGAATTCATTGTCCCAGGAAGGGGAAACTTTATTGACACATTCCTGGGGTCAGATACATCACATGATCACACTGACAGAACCACAGCCACATAGACACAGGCAACAGAGCATGCACAATGTCGGCACTAGTACAGTGTATATCCACCTTTCGCAGCAATGCAGGCTGCTATTCTCCCATGGAGACGATCGTAGAGATGCTGGATGTAGTCCCGTGGAACGGCTTGCCATGCCATTTCCACCTGGCGCCTCAGTTGGACCAGCGTTCGTGCTGGACGTGCAGACCACGTGAGACGACGCTTCATCCAGTCCCAAACATGCTCAATGGGGGACAGATCCGGAGATCTTGCTGGCCAGGGTAGTTGACTTACACCTTCTAGAGCACGTTGGGTGGCACGGGATACATGCGGACGTGCATTGTCCTGTTGGAACAGCAAGTTCCCTTGCCGGTCTAGGAATGGTAGAACGATGGGTTTGATGACGGTTTGGATGTACCGTGCACTATTCAGTGTCCCCTCGACGATCACCAGTGGTGTACGGCCAGTGTAGGAGATCGCTCCCCACACCATGATGCTGGGTGTTGGCCCTGTGTGCCTCGGTCGTATGCAGTCCTGATTGTGGCGCTCACCTGCACGGCGCCAAACACGCATACGACCATCATTGGCACCAAGGCAGAAGCGACTCTCGTCGCTGAAGACGACACGTCTCCATTCGTCCCTCCATTCACGCCTGTCGCGACACCACTGGAGGCGGGCTGCACGATGTTGGGGCGTGAGCGGAAGACGGCCTAACGGTGTGCGGGACCGTAGCCCAGCTTCATGGAGACGGTTGCGAATGGTCCTCGCCGATACCACAGGAGCAACAGTGTCCCTAATTTGCTGGGAAGTGGCGGTGCGGTCCCCTACGGCACTGCGTAGGATCCTACGGTCTTGGCGTGCATCCGTGCGTCGCTGCGGTCCGGTCCCAGGTCGACGGGCACGTGCACCTTCCGCCGACCACTGGCGACAACATCGATGTACTGTGGAGACCTCACGCCCCACGTGTTGAGCAATTCGGCGGTACGTCCACCCGGCCTCCCGCATGCCCACTATACGCCCTCGCTCAAAGTCCGTCAACTGCACATATGGTTCACGTCCACGCTGTCGCGGCGTGCTACCAGTGTTAAAGACTGCGATGGAGCTCCGTATGCCACCGCAAACTGGCTGACACTGACGGCGGCGGTGCACAAATGCTGCGCAGCTAGCGCCATTCGACGGCCAACACCGCGGTTCCTGGTGTGTCCGCTGTGCCGTGCGTGTGATCATTGCTTGTACAGCCCTCTCGCAGTGTCCGGAGCAAGTATGGTGGGTCCGACACACCGGTGTCAATGTGTTCTTTTTTCCATTTCCAGGAGTGTAGATGTGTGACTTTTGTGCTGCCTTTCCACGCCCTACCTGTCCAAAAACTTCGCGTCTGGACATTGATCAGTCTCGTCCACAGTTCTCAGTTTCTTCCATCACTAACGGAATGACACACAAGATAGTTACCACTGCTGGCCCTCCTATTAGGCACAAGGTTAGACGCCTCAACCCAATTAAGTTGTGCGCAACCCGGCAGCAAATTAACGAACTTTTGGAGGCAGATATCCTGCAACTGTGAGACAGCAACTGGTCTTCAGCGATCCACCTCATCCTCAAACATGACGGTTCTTTCCGAATGTGTGGCGACTACAGACGTTTAAACGCTCGTACTGTCATGGACAATTATCCCATGCCTAACATAAATGATTCCAGTCATATGTTATCGGGCGCTGCAATTTTCAGTGTAATTGACTGTAAATGTGCCTACCATCAGATTCGTGTAGCGCTGAATGACATCCCTGAAATAGCTATTATCACGCCGCTTGGTTTGTTCCAACACACCTTCATGCCCTTCGCCCTAAAAAACGCGGCACAAACGTGGCAGCCTCTCATTGACTCCATCTTACGACAGTTCGAGTCCATGGTCCTCCAGACCTTGAACTCCAACGGCGTCGAATCAACAAAGAAAAATTCCAGTTGCATCAGCCTTCCGTCACTGTC
The DNA here is from genome assembly GCF_021461385.2 of Schistocerca piceifrons. Taxonomy (NCBI): domain Eukaryota; kingdom Metazoa; phylum Arthropoda; class Insecta; order Orthoptera; family Acrididae; genus Schistocerca; species Schistocerca piceifrons. The sequence continues at coordinate 1,084,617,529 of NC_060138.1, forward strand.
TTGGGTTACACCATCTCCACCGACGGAATACAGCCTCCCAAATCTCGCGTGCATGCCATCACTTCACTGCCGCCTCCGGCTATTTACAAAGAACTCTGACCTTTCCTGGGCGCAATAAATTACTACCGTCATCAACTGCCTTCTGCCGTCACCGTGCAGGCCCCGCTGACAGACTCAATGTCAGGTAAAGAGACTTCAGGACCCAAACTCGTTGGCTGGACTGCACCTATGCTGGAGGCTTTCAATGCATTAAAGACTTCTTTAGCTCACGCTGTGACACTCACCCACCCCAACCCCTCGACTGAGTTGTACATCACTACGGACGCCAGTGACATCACAGTGGGAGCAGTGCTACAGCAACGCAAGGCAGACACGGTTTCCCCTCTTCATTTCTTCTTCAGAAGCTATCAACAGCTCAGACGAAATACTCCACTTTCAATAGAGAACTCCTTACAAGGCCGTCAAATACTTCCGCCTCGATGTGGAGGGTCGCTCATTCTTCATCCTCACGGATCACAAACCACTCGCAGATGCTTTCTGCAGCCCCCCCCCCCCCTACACCCAAGGAGCCTCCCCCTCGGCGTTTCCATCACTTTGATCTAGTCTCCCAATTCACAACCGACGTACGCTACATCAAAGGCACAGACAACATCGCCACAGATTTTTTTTCGCTGATCAGTACTATTTCATGCATCAGTGACTTATCCAACCTGGCCGACTTACAAGCCTCTGACGAGGAATCTCAAGCTCTCCTCACGCACCCTCAAACATCATTTGTGTTTACTAAAGTTAAATTCCCCAGCATTGTGGATGAGGTGTGGTGCGACTCTCATACCGGTACCTTAGGCCCGTTACTCCCCCCCGCCCCCCCCTTGCCGGCAGGCCTTCAACGCTCTGCATAACCTCGCTCACCCTGACGTCGGCGCCACTACATGGCCCGTTTCTGAGTGTTTCGTTTGGAAAAATATAAAACAGGACTGTCAGACCTGGCCATGCAGCTGCATCCCCTGCCATCTCAACAAAATTGGCCGCCACACCACCCCACCACTGGGCAAGTTCGACATCCCTCCAGGACGGTTTCGTCATGTACGTATCGATCTTATCGGTCCTCTTCCACCGTTGAGGGCCACACATACATTCTATCCACAATTGACCGCACGTCCCGCTGGGTAGAGGCAGTCCCCTTACCTAACATCACTGCCGAGACCGTGGTCAAGGGTTTTATCTCCTCATGGATTGCTAGGTTCGGTTGTCTGACCACTATCACCACCGACCAGGATCGGCAGTTTGAGTCATCCCTGTTCACCATTTTATGTAACGTCTGTGGCATAAAGAAAATTCAAACCACAGCCTACCACCAACAAAGCAACGAGTTAGTGGAGTGGTGGCACTGCACTCCAAAAACGTCGTTCAGGTTCCACGACTGCCTCTGGTCCAAAGCACTTCCATGGAAACTGCTTGGCCTCCGTTCAACTTTCAAGCCCGACTTACCAGGTACTATCTCAGAATTCGTTTTCAGGGAGAACCCGTCCTACCAGGGGAACTCATTCAGCCTCAAGAACCTGAAGATTTTCCCCCCCTCCCTAGATTTCATAAGTCGCATGCACACACACTTCAAACATGCACACCTGGACTCATCTATCAGCCACTCCTCGCCGGGCACTTAATGCCAACTGCTCTCAACACTTACTCCCACGTAATGCTGAGAGACGATTTGGTCTGACAACCTCTGCAACCACCTTATCTCGCCCCCCTTAAAGTCCTCCATTGGGGCGATACAACTGTCGACATCATTGTCAAAGACAGTCCGCAAACTGTTTCGTTACACCGACTCAAAGCAGCATTTGTGAATCCTGACGTGAGGGACGGCTCTGTCAGATTGTCCTAACGACTCTCCCGCCAGCCCCCCTCCTGTCGTGGAATCCGACAATGTTTCTCCTTGGGCCACCACGCCATTTTGTTCACCCGTGGCGGATGTAGTTCCTGACATGTTTTACTAGGTCTGCAGGTTGACATCCACAGGGTTGATATTTTGTGATACGGATTCTGCTGGGAGGGTTACCGGTTCCCCATAGAGAACCTCTGCCAGTGAGGCGTCCAGAAATTCTTTGTAGGCACCTTGTATACCCAGCAGCACCCAGGGGAGGGCCTCCGTCCACTCCTGCTGGTGGCATATGAGTGCTGTCTTGAGAATTTGCATTGGCTGCAGGCTCTCGTCCATGCAGTGCAGTCTCGTTTAATGTTCTGTTCCGTTATGAGTTTCAATGTCAGGCATACTCTGGGATTAGACAAGTTGTGGAGGTCGAAAAGTGTCTTCCTGAAGTTCTGTGGGAGGACTGGTCATTGCCTACCCTGGGATACATCACACCAAACTAGTTTGGTTTTGCTTGCAATGGTGGACTGCTTGAGCTGGAGGCCTATTGTGTGTCCAGATAGCAGTGTTCGAAGCTCGGTGTCAGTTGCTTGTGCCTTCACTAGTTGGTCAAAGCCAACGTGTGTCCATGTGGTGGCTAGTTCTGTTTACATGGTCGAAGCTTGACAACATTTTCTGGGAGTTGGTAAGTTTCTGCAAGAGAAACCGTAGGGGTTGGGTTGCACCAGGGACTTCCTGTTGTAGCACTGCTCCAATTGCCTGGTCGCTGGCATCAGCCATTATACCCATTTGGGTGTCTGGCGATAGGAGTACAGGGTGGTGGTCTGAGCGAGCTTGGTTTTGATGTTCTTGAAAGTTGCTTTCGTATTAGGAGCCCAAGTGAGCTGGCGTGTCCTTGCCGTGGAGTGATTCTGTGAGTGGCAGAAGTGTTTCTGCGGCATGGGAGAGATGTTGTTAGTAAAAATTAATTAACCCTAAAAACGGCGCATTTCTTGATAGTCCATCAGGGATGATAGATTACGAATTTGGTCTATCTTTTCTGGAGTGGGGTGGATGCCCAAAACGTCGCCAGAGTTGGCATTTGTCCTTGTTGACCACAACATCATGCTCTCCTAGTTGGTTGAATACCACTTGGAGGTGTTTCTCATGATCCTGAGCTGTTTATGAGAAGAGAATTACATTGTCCAAGAAACAGTAGCAAAAGGGCATGGTAAAAAAGAAGCCGTCAATGAACAATTGCCAAATCTGGGCTTCGTTCTTCAGTCCAAAGGACATAAAGAGGAATTCAAATAGGCCAAATGGCGTAAGTATTGTCGTTTCTGGGATGTCCTCTGTGGCCATTGGACTCTACGGATAAATTCTTTTGCGGTCAACACACTAAAGATGGTTGCACCAGCCAGTTCGTGGAAGACTGCTGAATTTTAGGCATGGGGTAACTATCAATTATGGTGTGTGCACTCAAATGTCTAGTCTCCACACAGCCGCCACGTTTTATCTTTTCTCATCCTCACAGCAGTCGATGAGGCCTACTCACTGTCTGATGGTTTGATGGTACCCTTCCATTACAGTTCCTTGATCATGGCCTTGGCCACCTTTAGTTTGTGAGAGGCGAGGTGGTGGGGCCGGCATCGGACAGGGGGACTGGCGGTAATATTAATTCTGTGTACAGTACTGTCACGTACAATGTTAATCTTCTTATAGGGCTGATGAGGGGTAGCACATGAGGCACACGATCCAACTCGTGGAGGCGATATCACTGTTTACACTCAACCCAGTCGCCAGAGCAATATCACTGTTTTTGCGTGGAGCGTCATCACCAGAAGTAAGAGGCACTGGACTGACCTGTGGTTCTGAAGGCCTAGCGGCGCCTTGGCGGGCGGCTCTCATTATTGCCGGTGTGACGACAGCTGTTGCTGTGTGATGTGCAGTTCTGCCATGAGCTCAGCAGCAGTTGCGGAGGTGTTTGTTAGCTGCTCATGAGCTAGCATTGGTGCGGTGGAGATAGGTGTATGCAACAATCGCCGTTTTAAACTTCACGAACAATGTCAGGCACTTTAGCATGAGGTCCAGTACTGTTTCATAGGGAGGACGAGCAGGTGGCGGAGACTCGTCCGTCGGTAGGTCGTCACTGTTTACTGCACTGATCCGTGCCCAGGTCTGTCAGAAGATTGTAATAACTCAGAAAATCTGTGCTCAAACTGGCTGTACTGTGTCAACTACGAAAAACGTCCATGGACGAAGGGTGTGGTTGTCTAGTTGAACTGTGATACAGGCCAGGCCTATCACGGGAATCACTAATTCGTTCACGGCACGTAGTTGTATAGTGGATGGTGTACGTTGGCCACCTGAGGTGGCAGTGTGCTAACGTCGGCGCCTGTATTGATTAGGAAGTATGTTCTTAGATAGTTGTCATAGATGAAGAGCTGGATGCTGTTAGGATGTAGATGCGAGATATGATGAGCACTGTCATGTTTCGTAGTGAGGCAGCTTGAAGCAGGGGAGCGACCTTATACACCTATGTCAGGCCACTGTACTGGTTTGGGTTGCTGCAGGCTGGGCGACAATGGCGAGCGTCGGCTCTGAGTAGGTGCAGTGTTCTGGCCAGGTGAGTTGTTGTGTCCATTAGGTGTGGGTTGACTGCTGGGCATGAATGTGGTAGGCAGTTGTTTAGATTCTGCTACAAACAAGGCACCTAGGTCTGTCGTGGAATCTGATTGTTGATGCCTTGCTGCAGCAACATCTTGCGAGGTTGCTGCAGGTCCAGTGTGGAAGGGCTCGGCTCAGTCATCTGTCAGTTGGCTGGACGTTGCACAGTGAGCTCTGCGCAGTGGTCAATGTGGACACAGCCAGTGTGCAGGTTCAAAAGCACCAAAAACTTGTGGTCATGTGTGATCTCGGCCAACTGCATCAAGCACTCGCAGAGTGCGAATCAGGTATTATAGTTCAATTCTTTTACCTTGGTGGTTCGCACATGCCCGCCCAAACGCGGGATATTGCTGCATTGCCAGTTGTACGCGCCAAGAGAAGCAGCGCCATAGTATAGTTCGCAAACTTACGTTTAGGGGGGAGCGCGGAGTTTATGAAGTAAAGACACCACAGCCGCATTAATCCTTTCGCTGCTACAGAGACGTCCTCCCTGCATTCCGCGATGTGCGCGATTTTGTCATCATTGCACTGCTCGCCTGAGCAGACATACGGTGTTTCGACTGCTTTGACACAATTTATCATTCGATTTCACAAAATCTATTTGGCCCCAAAATTTGATTTTTACACATCTTCTTGACTGATACCTTCCCCCCATAAATGACTTAATTTTGTTCAACGCAGTTATTGTGCAGCATTAGATGTAGTAAACCATTGCACGAAGTTTTGAAGAGTTTGCAGAGGTAAAAGTCCATGGCGTATAGTTGCCACAAGAAATTTCAAAAAATTACATTCAAACGGTTAAAATTCATGAAGTAAGACACTTTGATATTGTTTTTAAATAAAGAAAATATTAATTACCGAGTGAGCTTTGAACACAGAACCTTTCATTTAGCAGCTACACACTTTAACCATTACGCTAACAAGGCTCATCAATTGACATGTCTCCCAGTGGACTTTAAGAGAACACGCAAAATATCGACAAACACTGTTGGTATGACTATGAATTACTCACGCTTCGTCGAAGTACAATAGGAAATAAACAATTACCGCTGTTCCTTATTGCGAAAAAGCGGTTAGTGAGAATGATACAAACTCCTTTCCTTGCTATTGCCTGAATTAGGAGGCTTATTGCTTGTTTAATTAATAGAATATGAAGCAATCGGTATGAAGAATGCTTTTTCCAAACTTTCTATAAAAGAAAGTCTGCTATTAAGACACTGCTTTTGTTCAATTACTTTATTTATGACTGAATGTTTCTAAAACTGAAGACACTCGTCCGTGCTCTGCACTGCAGTCGAGCTCTGGCAACGTCGTTCTCTATCCTTGGCTGACGGTGTTTTGTGACGTCAGATGCGCAGAACGAACCTAACCTCGGCCGCCGTCATAAATGACGCTCACTTTAGTGGCAACAGATGTAACCTGGTGTGTGGCCGGTGGTAATCCACCTGGTGACGAGGGGCCGGGACCAGTATGAAGTTGTTGTAATTGGATGGGGTACAAGGAGCAGGTTCATGAACACCATGTGATGGCGCTGACAGAGGTGGCAGCTGACGTCGATGCACAGTAGTTGTGGTAGGTATGTCAGTAATGCAGTTGTCGTGACCAATTATAACGGTATGTGGCACAATTTGTAACGATACCACCGATCACCTTAAACGATAATCGATTGTAAAGTTATATCCTTGCGAGGAATTTTTGAGATGTGACCGCAAGATAACCTAACGGAAACAGAGTAATAAAACTGAGATTCATTTCCGAAACACTCCAGCAGAGTGTAAACAACAGTAAATGTTGAGTCTGGAACAAACGTTCTCCCAGCACAAAATCAAGTTGTAACATTACATATTAAAACAGGTCGCCAGCCTAATTAGGCATTCTTGTGTCAAGCATCATGATAAAGCAGACGGCAGTGCTAAGCCTAACGTAATCTTCCTTGACACACACACTAAACTCTTTCCTTATATCTGTTCACACCACAACATAGTAACCTAACCTTGCAGATAAATGCGCTACTAACAGAAGCTCTTCTGTGAACCTGTAAAGTTTGGAAGGTAGGAGATGAGGTACTGGCAGAACTGAAGCTGTGAGGAAGGGTCGTGTATCGTGCTTGGGTAGCTCAGTTGGAAGAGCACTTGCCCATGAAAGGCAAAGGTCCAGATTTCGAGTCTTGATCTGTCACACAGTTTTAATCTGCAAGGAAGTTTCAATTTTTAATTTAACAGCTGCCACATAACATCTGGAGCTATTTTATGCATGTAAAACCGGGTTCACACACGCAACTAATATGACGCCTCAACTCATGTCTTTCTCTAGTGCCGTGCGGGATTAGCCGAGCGGTCTAGGGCGCTACAGTCATGGACTGTGTGGCTGGTCCCGGCGGAGGTTCGAGTCCTCCCTCAGGCATGGGTGTCTGTGTTTGTCCTTAGGGGCCGGCCGTTGTGGCCGAGCGGTTCTAGGCACTTCAGTCCAGAACTGCACTGCTGTTACGGTCGCAGGTTCGAATCCTGCCTCGGGCATGGATGTGTGTGATGTCCTTAGGTTAGCTAGGTTTAAGTAGTTCTAAGTCTAGGGGACTGATGACCTCAGATGTTAAGTCCCATAGTGCTCAGAGCCATTGGAACCATTTTTTTGTCCTTAGGATAATTCAGGTTATGTAGTGTGTAAGCTTAGGGACTGACGACCTTAGCAGTTAAGTCCCATAAGATTTCACACACATTTGAACATTCTTTCTCTAGTGGCATTGTGAACTACTATCACCCAGGACGCCACAGATTCTATTTAGTTGCATGGCTTTCAATATGGCGTCAATTGAAATCGCATGGGTGGGTATGATGTTATCGTACAGGTTATAGCATTAGAGCTGTGACAAGCGTTAAATATGAGGAAGATGAAACCCAAATGTAGGATCCGAAAATAGATTTTGTACAGGGAACTGTCAGGGTCCACAAACACAGTTATAAAGCAAATAACACTCGGAGACAGAAAATGATGTCTGTAGTGGCAAAATAACCAACAGCTGGCATGTAAATATCATCTACAGACACACCACTCTTCCAAGATATTATAATCTCATTGATGTAAGCATTTTGAACAGCTAATGTTTAGTTTAACAGCTGCCACAACACGCTAGGGAGCTATTTCCTGGTTATAATCAATTTATACAAATGTTGGTCTAACAAGTCATGAAGTTCATACAATTAGCTTTTTGAGTTACATTTTGTTATTGTGATCTTCAGTCCAAAGACTGGTTTGATGCAGCTCTCCATGCTACTCTATCCTGTGCAAGCCTCTTCATCTCCAAGTAACTACTGCAGGCTACATCCTTCTGAATCTGTTTATTGTATTTATCTATTCGTCTCCCTCTACGATTTTTACCCCACACAGTTCCCTCCAGTACAAAATTCGTGATCCCTTGATGCCTTAGAATGTGTCTGACCAACTGATCACGTCTTCTAGTCAGGTTGTACCGTAATTTCTCTTCTCTCTGACTCTATTCAGTACCTCATCATTAGTTACATGATGTACACATCTAATCTTCAGTATTCTTCTATTCTATTCTCTTCTTTTTTTATTTATTTATTCATCCAAAGATCTTTTAAGATTATGGGATACGCACACACACACACACACACACACACACACACACACACACACTCTCTCTCTCTCTCTCTCTCTCTCTCTCTCTCTCTCTCTCTCTCTTCCTTCTCTCTGCTGAGGAATGTCTTAGGTTGTTGTCCTTGTAGTTCCAGAAACAGCGTAAGTGTGCCAGCCGACCATTGTTTTCACTTTTATCAGTAATAAAATGAAAACACTCTGGAATCAAATGGAGTGCAGAATCAAGTACTCCACTATCAGAATCCCCATGTTTCGAATTACTGTCATGATGGAGCAGTGGTGAAAGGAAAGTGGCACAACAAAGTACAACTAAAGCTGGGTTCACACACGCAACAAAAGAGTCAGCACAGCTAGTCGCATACTGCAGTTGCATGTGTCGACTGTCAGGTTTTAGTGGCACAGCTTATGAGACACAATTTTTGTTGTGCCACAAAAAGTTCAAGTCAGTTTACTTCGTGACACCACATTCCTTCCACCACTGCTGACCGATGGCAGTATTTCGAAACATTGCTGCTGTATTCCATTTGATTACAGTGTGTTTTCATATTGTTACCGAAAAAAGCGAAACCAGTGGTCGGTGGGTAGACTTTCGTAGCTCCTGGAACTACAAGAACAATAACCTATGGGTGATTTTCGTAGCAGTCTGTGTATGTATACAGCATTTACGAATCAGTGACATATCCCAGAATCTTAAAAGACTTTTGGATGAATAAATAAATATACTCAATACAGGTAACAAAAAAAGCTTGTCATATAAATGGTGTGATACGTGAGATCAATCATTGTATAAATTGTGGACTATATGCAGCAAATAGCTCCCAAGTGCGATGTCGCAACTGTTAAACTACAAATTAGTTATTTGAAATGCCCACTAACGAATACAATAAGATTCTAATATCTTAGAAGAGTGACGTGTCTGTTGGTGATATTTACATATCAGCTGTTGCTTAGTTTGCTGTTACAGGCAGTATTTTCGTCGCAGAATATTATTCCTTTAATAAATGTGCTTGTGGCCCTTCACTTACTCCCATTAGAAATCTATTTTTGGATCTAACATTTGGATTTTGTCTTGCACACCTCTAATGCCATAACCTGCACTATAGCATTATACAAGCCCATATGATTTCAGCTGATGCCATACTGAAAGCGGTGCAACTACATAAAATTTGTACCATACTCTGTGAATGGTTGTTCATGACACCACTAAAGAAAGCCACAAGCTGTGGAGCCACATTAGTTGCGTGTGTTGCTCAAGTTGCACTTTGTTTGGCATGACGAAAGTTGCGTCTCTTCAGTTGCGCCACTAAAATCTGGCAACTCACGAATGCATCTGCATTGCACCTACAGTATAACACTAGCTGTGGTGACACTTTTGTTGTGTGTATGAACATGACTTAAAAATATCAAAAATTCTGATTACACCGATTTACAGTTTTATACAAAATCACAGGTCCATATTACTCTTTCTATAGAAAATGAATTCAAGTAACATGTTAGCAAATAAGAAAGTATACAGCATCAAAATAATTGAAAATGGCACTCATGTTCGTCATAACGATGAGATTATGTAAACAGAAACATAATTACACCAAGAATGAAATTTACAAAACTCTTTCTTAAAAAACCTTTTCAATGTATGATAAAAATAAAGCAGGATGGAAGTAAAAGAAAACATTGTACATCAGCTTGTAGTGCCATCTTCACAAGGTCTCTGTGTGACTCAGAAATCATATTCCACAGTGTACACACAACTGCTGTATGTCAACACAGGCCCTGAGCCCATTCACTCGCCAGAACTGCCCCTTCTGCCTGACTCCCAAGTTTTCTATCCCCTCCTCTGTATGTGGGCCGTTGCTCACCATTGGTCACACAGAGTGGTGCCCCCAGCACCAGACCCAATATGGCAGGATTTTAAATTAGTGTGGCAGACTGACAATCGCCACATTACTGAGCACATTAAACTGGGAGAAATTTAAGTGTTACTATGAAAAAAACATATTAATTCAGCATAAATCAGCACTAATTTTACCGCAATTTTCTTTTCAGGGTCCTTTTTTCAATCAGTGATTTCACACACACTGCAAAATGAATTCTTTTTGTTCTTCATCAACTGTTAATGCTCCATTGAAATCTTGATTACCTCCACTCCTCTGTCTGGGGTATCATTTGTTACCTTACGATCTTTCATAGTCTCTTTGACACTAAGGTAGGAAGTGCCTGAATTCCAAGAAACAGAACCTTATTCAAGAGATCCAAATATATTCTTAACTTCTTCAACACGCCCAAAGTCTTGACCAAAATGAACTCATCAGTTTTCTTTTCGAAGTAACAAAGAGACTCAAAGCACAACCCATTAGTTAATATTTTGATATATTCTAACAGCCTGTGCAAAAATGCTAAATTTAAATTTATGAAATTGTATTAGGCTAAAAATCAAACCTACCCAAACATTTCGTAACTAAAACAGATATAACAGCATACCTCCCTTTGGTCCCCAAAATTTCCTGTATCAGTTTTCTAACCATATATGTTATAGTGTCATTGTCATGAAACAGTGATAACACACAACTCCCTTCAGTTATACACCACAATTTCTGACAAAACAACCTTAGAGTTTTCGAAGTAATCCTTGCATACTATTTCATACATTTTTAATTCTTACAAAGAGCATAAGTCATTATAATTTCCTCCATTTGCTGATGATCTCGGAAACCACCATTTTGTACATAGTTTTACCACAAACAAACAAAAGTCCATCAGGCCAAACAATTCACTAATACTGAGGGATAGCTGCGATTGAAAGAGGAACATCTTCAATGAATAAATTCCTTTAGCCATCTACCTTGTATGATGCAAAGCTTCAGGTGGTCTTATTTGTAGATTGAAGTCCACTGTTGTCTCCTAAACATGATACACAATTCAACAAGTTGACAGTAATCATTTTCAGGTATTCTTTTTAAGAAGTTAAGTGATTCATCAGTTTAAATATCTCTGAAAGCCTCACGAAAATTTCCATGTCCTTCTTTGTAAATTGCTTTTTCCATGCCATTCCTCTTTTCTCTGAGCATTCTGAAAAATGTTAAATTTGCCACTAAGAGTAACTCATTTTCGAACCCCTTCTGTTGCATTGTCTAATACATGTGAAGTTTGCAAGGTGAAAACAGCACCTCTCTTCCCGTCAACTAGCTGTAAATCAGTTTGATGGTCGAAGGTAGGCAAGAGACTATCACTTCCAATAGAACCATGCCTATAAAGCACTGTGGTGTTCAAAACAATCTTCGGATTAATGAATGCTGTGCTTTATATTACTTACATAAATTGAGAGAAGCTTAGCGGAGCAACTGTTGTAACTGTAATTACACTGGCATAAACAGCTTGACGAAAAAAAAGGAAAAGCCGCTAGAAATGTATGCTTTAACATAAATGCAGATGCTAGCCAAGCTTTCACTTTGTACTGGTATTTTTGACCATGAATGGAAAGTGTCCAAAATATCCTCAATATATTGCAAATATCAGTCGTGCTCAGGACAGTGTTCCGTGTAGTTGTGAATTGTGAATGCATCATGGTAGAAGTAAGTGAATTCCAATTAGGGCAAATTGTTGGTGTTTATATGGTAGGTGATGTGTAACCAAGGTAGCCATAGTGTTTGGCGTTTCAAGGGCACCAAGTCGAAGATTTATGGCATGTAAAGGGAAAGTGGAAAATTATCATCAGCTCAGCCACAATAAGGATGAAAATGGGTGTTGAGTGATCATGATGAATGGTCGTTGAAGAGGACTGTCACCAAAAGTAAGGGGACAGCTGTTGCAAATTTAACTAAGAGCTGAATGTTGCACTCGCTAACCCTGTCAGCACCAAAACAGCATGAAGGGAGCTTCACAACCAAGGAATTGCAGAGAGAGCTGGAATTCCAAATCTGCTCATCAGAATGCAAATGCCCATAACAGGAAAATGTGGTTCCAAAGCCATACAATCAGGACTATGGAGCAATAGGGGACAGTAATTGCTTCTTATGGGTCTTGTATCACACTGTTTCCAACTTCTGACCAAGTTTACTTTCCAAGAGTAAAATATGGTAGGGGGTTCAGTGGTGATTTCGGCTGGCATATCCTGGTAGAGGAGGGTGGAGCTAGTGTGGACACCTTTTATCTTTCATGTTTTGTCTTAAAACTATTTGAGATAGACTTTTTGAGTTTAATATCGTCTACTAACCAGTTTCCACACTAAGAGAAGCACTAAATGAATTCTTTGTAGCTTCAAAGGTTGGCCAACACCTGCAATCTGACGCTGTTTACACTGTGGTGGGGTAAGTGTGGTCATAGCTGAAACTGCATGCAGTAAAAGTAAATGTTATGTTTCCGATATAAACAAGGTCAAGTTTATTGCTTAACAAATGTCATGCATATCAAAATTAAAGTAATGGAAATTTATTTTTGTTTTTTTAAAATGTATGGTACATTTCAAAATTGCCATTGGACTGCATATACCCTTGTATTTGTGTCCCAACTGTTTTTACAAAAGGCAGGAGACAAATGGTATCAGATATCTCCTCTACTAACTTATGTGAAATAATAGTGAAGACAAATCCAGATCTTTCCTGCAGATGGGACATATACACTTCGCCTTTCCGAGCTGTATTCCTAACTTGGCCAACATAATATTTAGATCTTCCTGGAAGCGAAATGAACTAAAACAAAATCACCAGACCTGACTTCTTCAACACCTGCCAAATGTCGTAATGTTTGGGCTTTATCACCTTCTCTTTCACTGTATCCCTCATCCTCAGATTTCAGCAGACTGGTTGAAAACGTTTCTGATTCACTGTGTGTATCAGCCCTCATTTTATTTTTCTGCAGAAATCTTCAATTGCTTCTTGCTCTGAAAAAAAATACCTTCTTTAAAATTGGTCTCATTTTACCCAACATTTGGATTGCAATTCGTCTTTGGTTGGAGTACTACTGTAAACAGCAGAATTTTCTCTCTTAATTTTGCTTCTTGCTTCACAGCTTTTTGGAAAGGTCTAAAGTTTTCTGGAGTAGGTACTTCAGTTAAGCATGCACCTGAAGTGGAAGTTGAAGCATCTCATAAAGTTGCAGGTACTACAAGAGAATGTGTTCACAAGTTGATGCAGAGGCTTCTGGCTGCCCAGTTACTTCATTTTTGAACAAACCTTCTTTTACCACTTTCTGAACTTATCCTGAATCAATATTAGCCCTATCAGTTTTGCAGACATATGTCCCCACCATCTACAATATAGATTTTACTCAAAATTGTTTATTAAAGTAAATTATGGAATTGAAATTTGTCCTCTGTTCTCAATCATGACTGGGTTAACAGTGGATGCTATCTACATTTACCCTTCTTCAAATGTCCACACTTGCCTCAAGGGGTCATTTTGCATATAAAACCAAACTATAAAGCAATTAACCTAAACGTGGAATGAGGCTAAATGGCACATAAAAGCGCTATAGGCTACTCTATTTTTCTATTTTATTAATTTCCCGAAAATCGGATGTTTATTCTTAGCACTTTCTAGAGAAAGCATTAATAATAGTTTTTCAGGCTATTAACCGCTTATTATGAAAATTTCGCAATGTAAAGGGCGTTAGTGAAACTATTTAAAAGTCTGCCTTTGTCGACAAACAGTCGATTTTCCAGTGCACCTGAAGATAAGAATATTAATGTATATTTGTTTTTTCTGCATAATGTGTATTGTCATATTACCAATTGAAATTTATCACAGTTAGTCAAGAATATTATAATTAATTAAGAGACTATCTACAATAGATGGAACTGTTTCCCTCCCATTGTAGAAAATCTCATTGCAGAAAAAGACATGGATAGATTCATGATGAGAAGCAAAAGAAAAACGAAGAGAACTTTGGCGAAACAGTTTCTTTCAGACTATGCTTGCCAAATATTTGACCATATGCAGTGCTGTTTCATGGTTTTGTCAAATGTAGATCATGTTTGACATATTTATGAGAAATTTTGATTGTCCATATCAAACGGGTCTTGGCCAGTATACACTCTAAAACATGTAGTTTAATTTTCTGCTTTACAAAACTTGTTATAGTGACTCTGATAAGCAGTTTGTTACCACGTCTTTGAACTTTCGAAATATATTACTTACTGGCACCTGAAATTTAAATAAAAAATTCATAATAATAAAGGAAATCTGTGTCACTCACATTGTTTTATCAGGCAAAATATACTGCATGGCTTCAAAATAATAGACTGATGCCAGAAATGTCAAATCTGTACTATAGTGTTTGAGCTGAAATTAGCAGCCACTTTTGATGGAAAGGCCATAAAATTTTAAAAGAACTTGGGTTGTCAATGACTCTTCAAACTGGAAACATGGAGCAGAGTAGATAAGGACTCACACAACAAGTTCTTTTCATATTAATTGCACCAAAACTTCAGAAAATATTGAAACTGCTAATGCTGTTCAATTGATACTGCCATTTCAGTTGAAACAAATGATATGTAATTGAGCTGTGTTGTTGAAAATATTTAGGCACTGATAAGCTCAGGTCTCTCAACATGTGAATTTAACAATGATGAAAGTTAAGAACTTTGTGACAATTTTAAAGGCTTGAGCAGATGTGGGAGAGTTAAAATCTGGGTTATAAAAAAGATGAATAAAATAAATAAATTTTTACTGTCATTCAACTGTTACAGCAGTAGGCACTGTGACATTACAAATGTATATAAATATACAGTATATAATCAAAAAAGATTTCTTCATAAAAGCTAAAACTACAATAAATTTTAATGAAGTATGATATTTAAGCTAAAACAATTTGAACAAAGCATCTAGCATCAACAACATTATAGAAATTGTGGTACACCCTCCAATGAATTACGTCAGTCCCATCACATTTTCATGTTCATAAAATTCATTAACTGAATGAAAAGGATTAATGGACAAACAACAGTACAGCCTGTACTTAAGTAAGTCGAATGCAGCTTCTACCCATTCTACAGACACTTTATTGAACGTTTTTGTATGCATCACTTCATAGCCATTCAATGATTTGGATTGTCTACAGTGAGGTATGTCAATACAACTATTATTTCTAGTGCCATGAGAGCGCAAATTCTCTCTAAACTTGTATTCTGATAAATGTCGTTTGTAGATAAGAGACAAGTGTAAATGTACACGCTTATTGCAGTTGATGTTCTTACATCTACAGCAGGCAAGTTTTTCTGAGTTTGTAATAATCCTAATAAGTTTCTTCTTAAGTACCAAAATATCCTGAACAAGTGTGCTATTGCCACAAAATAAAAGCCCATAGGATATGATACTCCAAAAAACAAAATGGGCTGTTCTTAGATAAGATGAAGGTACAGGATTTTTAAAATGTTTTAGCAAATACACCACTCTAGGCAACCTTGCACTAATATACTTAATGTGTGAATCCCAAGACAATTTACTGTCAATAATAATACCAAACGCTTAACACTAACTAAACAGTCTTGTATGTTTTCTTCCTCAGGGTCAATGTTATCCAAACTGAAAGTACCTGTTTCGTGTATAACAAACACCTAATCTATATTTCTTGGGATTCTCCGCAGTTATATTCCACTTGACAACAGAATGAAGTTGTGCACAATGTGACAGGTTGTTGGCTAAACATTAACTCACATTGAGTTATTTTATCAGACTTATTTATCTGCTGCTTCATTGTTTAAATAATTAACAACAAAGACAGATCACTTGGTTACCTCTTCAGATATAGGTGGTGGTCAGAACCGCAATCAGTCTGTTACACATTAGTAAATAGCTGCTACAATACATCATTCTGAACTCAAACAACTGAAAAGTTTTGGTTTGTATGTCACGAAAATCGGAAAAGACGACGTCACTTTTCGTAAATCTGGCATTGCTTCCTCCAATCAGATGATCGTAAGAATAAGTAAAGAAAGAACCCTAGTTTGTGATACACGTTGATTACTGAATTAACAAAATTGTATTGTTTACATTCAAGACTAGCCATTCGTAATATTACATTGAAAACTATATTTAATCAGAAGAAACGGGGAGTTTCGCCTTTACGAGATTTTATTTTAAACAAAAACTTTGAAACAACCAATGTGATGACGTTACATGCGTATATGGTCCAATTAGCGACTTTAATACACGCAGCGCTATAGCACACTGGCAATGTTTTGGTTAGAGTGTCATGGCAGCGAGCCACGCCCCCATGGCTTCAAAACGTAGTACGGCTGGGATACGTAGCGCCGTCTCCCCTTATTCTTACCTCCATGGTAATAATGCTCTGTCTCATCAGTTTATCGTTTCCCCAAAGAACACAGAGTATCTAAGTAACCTGCTCATGTATGTGTAATATATGCACATTAATGATTAAACGTTGTGACAGTCCTGAAAAATTCTTAGTAGATAACATTCACTTAGTTTTTGTTTAGAAACTGTACATGTTTTTCTCATTTCAAATGTTTATCCATTCCTATGCCTAGATATTTTGTACACTAGTGTAGTTCCCCAACTCGACTGTCATGATTGTCTCTAACTTTGCTTCTAATATTTGTGAAATTTCCATACCGTTTTCTCTTATTTATGACCGAAGTGTTATCAGTGAACCAATTTTCCTGCCTCGTTTACTGCCTTGGAGGTTTCCTATCCGAGATCGTTTTCAGTGTCCCCTTTTATAAAACCGCTTGTGTCATCAGCAAAGAGTACTGCATCTGGTGTCATCAAGTGGTTTAGGAAATCAGTTATATGTATGGGGAACAACAGAGGGCCTAATGCGAAATCCAAATGTCCAATAGCCAATTACTTTTTAATTTGAAAGGTATTCTTTGCCTTTATGACATATCCACTCTCTGGTGGATATCAGAGAGATAGGTCGTAAATCGCTTGCAGGTCCATTCCTGAGTCCCATAACAGTCTCGTTTTGCAAAACTTGAAGTAATTGTTGGCTAGATCAAACGCTTGAATAAATCTAAGAATATCACTCTGCCTCATTCATTCCTATCCAAAGAGGTTACGACAATTCTCTGGAATTGAAAGATTACTATTTGGCTGAGGTGTTCTTTCTAAACTCTTACTGAACATAAGTCAGCACTTCATTTTTATTCAGCAAATCAGTTATCCTTTCATCCATTACTCTTTAGTTTTCTTGGGAAAAACCTGCAATAATTATGCAGTTCTACGATTATGTATGTCAAAACCTTTTTGCAGAATGACTTTATTATGGATGGCTTTATAATGGATGGCTTAGTTTTGATGGAAACACTCCTATTCTGAGAAAGGATTAGTTATATCAGTAAGATGGGCATCTATACTAGTGAAAATTTATTTGATTGCATTGGCTGTAATTCAATCAACATTTTATGTTTTAACTTATTAGTAGCATTTCTCGGCTTAGATTCCTTTAGTGGTATAAACACATTGTCTTCTCACTAATTGGTACGGTTATATTTTCATTAATTCAACTGTTCATATTTAAGATCAGATTTAGTATCGTATTTGCTATACTGAATGCAGTGGGAACAGTGTCAGCATTTTCTATTACAATCACTTTAATGTGCATTAACTATGAAGATATTCTCACTCCAGAGTCATTTATGCTCTATCGTGATCTGTGGCACAGATTGTGTGTTTCATCTTCCCGACACATCTCTAGACAGTAAATAGTAAATACAAAACATTGTGGGCTCTATAGCAGTCAAGTTAGTAAACACTGAAAATGAATGTTGTAGTTCCAGAAGGTCAGCATAAGCTAATGGATTTTTCATGTCAGATATGTTCGAAATCTCCAGCGGCGGACCCAGCAAACACGACAACGTCTTGTCTGCTACAATTAAAAGTGAGCAAATAACTTGTCTCGAGAACGATAGTTTTCGTTTCGATCATTGGATTAAAATAATTTTTTGAGGCGAGAAGCTGTTTTGACATTCTATTTTTGCTTGCCTTATTTATGGAATGTACAAGTTTCTTCAAAGTTATTTGCGTATTTTTTCAGAAAACACGAAAAGATCGTAACTTCGCGAAGTCGTGCTTAGGCTTAAATTTTGTAAACGTGTTTGTTTCTTGTTTCAAGGTAATTTAACTAGTTTCTCGGTAACAAATAAGTAAACTACCGTAAATAGCGTATAACTTCATTGTTTTAATACAGATTTCAGAAAAACAGCGTAACTTTATATCAGAAACTTGCCTATATACATTTGTTTATAGGTCTATTCTCGTAACGTTTTTGGAGAATCAAAGTTAAAGTATCTCGTTTAATTGCTCTTTTTTCATTCCATCGAGTGAAATATATAATAAATAGCGTATACCTTCGTTGTTTTAATACAGATCTCAGAAAACCAGCGGAATTTTAAATCAGAAACTTGCTTATATACATTTGTGAATAGGCTTAATTCTTGTAACGTCTTTTTTGATTTTCGGTAATTTAATTGATTTATTCTAGCTAAAGTATTATTTTTGCCATGAGTGAGAAGTGCCTGACTTGCTGTAGAATTGTTAGTTCCGGGATTTGGTGTGATGGATGCAGTAGTTTTTTTCACTGGGGGGACTGCAGTGGCGTGGGTGTTGGGAAAGTGGATCAGGCTCATCAGTGGTTATGTAGGATTTGCAGCAGAGATAGGAAGATAGTGGAACAGGAGGGGAAAATTGCTGCCCTTCAGGCTGAGCTAGATCAGGCTAGGGAAGATCTGGACAGGTTAAGGAGGGAGAAGGGCAAAGAGAGGTGGGAAGTGGCAACAGGTAGCAGAAGGAACAGGCCTAGAACTAAGTCTGACAGTTTTGTGGTGAATGTCAAAAATAAGTTTGACCTGTTGCTTCAGTTAGAAACTGATGAGCCTCAAGCAGAGGTAGGTGTAGACAGGACACAACAAACTTTCAATAGGAAATTGAAAAAGAATGTAGGAAAGTCATCGAAAAGGAAGAAAGTTTTGTTGTTAGGCAGTTCTCATGCCAGAGGTGTAGGCCAACTTCTGCAGGAGGAATTAGGACCAGAATACCAGGTCACAAATTTTTTCAAACCAAGTGCTAGTCTGGATCAGGTGACAGAGGATTTAGGTTCACTCTGTAAAGGATTTACCAGGGAAGACACCGTGGTTATTGTGGGAGGGCCAGGGAACAGCATCGACAGAGATCCTGGGTACAGTATAGAGTGTGACCTGGTAAAGATTGCGTCGGCATCGAGACACACCAATGTTGAATTTGTATCTGTCCTGAGACGCCATGACCGGCCTCATTTGAACTCTTCTGTTGGGAGAGTTAATTTGGAGTTGGAATGGCTGCTTGTGTCGGGTGCGGGGGCTCATATTGGTGTGGTTCCTGTTGATTATCTCAGTAGGTGGGACTATACCAGGCACGGCCTACATCTCAACATGAAAGGGAAGGGGAAATTGGCTGGGGTAATAGCAGTAAATTTAAGGGGGGGAGGCACTGCCATGAATGGTAAAATACCAGTGGTTACGGGTGTTGGAGCAGCACCTTTTTTAGGATAGGTAAGACAGAAAGATGTCAAGTTCTACGAGAGGTCAGGATTGAAACAAATCTTCAGTTTAGGAAAGAAATTCAACAGCACAATTCTAGCACATTGGATCACCAATCACAGCTATCAATTATAAATTTTCACCAATCACCAGAAATTTTATCTCCACCAAGTTGTATCTCAGTCCTAGGTAATTGCATTGATGAACTAAAGTCACCCAACCCAATTGACATAATCTGCCTCTCTGAACACCATGTGACCACTGGTATAGGAACTAGGCCTAAGCACAATGAGAAACTCAGACAGGAGAGTACTGCAAATGTTAGAATAAGGAAAGGTTCTCATAAAAGTATAATTAAAAATAATGTAAGAATATTTCATCAAAATATTGGGAGTTTAAAGAATAAAGTAGATGAGCTTCTGGTTTGTTTGGAAGATTTAGAAGCTGAGAATGAAATAGATATACTATGCCTGTCTGAGCATCACATTGTTACTGATATGGATAAGGTAAATGTAAGTGGTTATAAGCTCTCTGCACATGTAATGAGAGAAAATATGGAGAAAGGAGGAGTTGCCATATATGTCAAAAGTTATCATTGTGCAAAAAGTATAGAAACAAAAAAGTTTTGTGTAGAGAAACATATAGAAGCATGTGCCTGTGAGCTTAAATTAAATAAAGGCACATTTATAATTGTAACTGTATATAGGTCCCCATCAGGAAATTTTCATCTATTTCTGAAAAATTTGGACTCCTTGTTGTGCTATCTGTCAGACAGGGGGAAGCAAATTATTATTTGTGGGGACTTCAATGTAGATTCTCTGAAAGAGGGTAATAGGAAAAATGACCTTGAAGTATTACTCGGTTCTTTCAATTTGACACCCGTTATTGATTTTCCTACTCGGGTGGTAAAGGATAGCAGCTCACTGATAGATAACTTCTTTATAGACCAAGATAAGTTTAACCAGATAAATGCTCAGCCTGTTGAGAATGGTCTTTCTGATCATGGTGCTCAGCTAGTTACAATATATGACATAGCTCCATTCAGCAATACTAAACAGTCCTCCAAAGTAGTACGTTCAGTCAACAATTTAACAATTGCAAATTTCAGGGAAAGCCTACAGCAGTTAGACTGGGATGAGGTGTACCGTGAACCTGATGCCAATTTAAAATATAATTTATTTCATGATATTTTTGTAAATGCATTTGAAAACTGCTTCCCCAAGAAAATAATTAAATATACTCGTAAGAAACCTTGTAACAAACCATGGCTTACTAAGGGTATAAAAATATCCTGTAACCGGAAAAGGGAAATGTATCTGACAGCAAGAAAGAGTAGTGACCCAGAAACTATCAAAAATTATAAAAACTACTGTGTTATATTAAGAAAAGTTATTAAAAAATCCAGGAGTATGTGTATCATGTCTGAAATCAGCAACTCTGATAATAAAATTAAAACAATTTGGAATATTATTAAAAGAGAAACAGGTCAACCAAGAGCAGAGGAAGACAGTATTACCATCAAATTGAATGAAAACTTTACGAACAAAAAGTCAGAAGTTGAAAATATTTTTAATAATCATTTTCTAAATGTTGTGGATATAGTAGGATCCAGGTGTTCATTAGTAGATGCTAGGCTGTTAATGGAAGAGGCCATACCTATGCAATTTGATACAATTGAAATCTCACCCACTTCTCCCTCTGAAATTAGGAAAATAATAAACTTGCTTAAAAGCAAAAACTCACATGGAATTGATGGCATTTCCAGCAAAATACTAAAAGCTTGTTCTCAACAGATAAGTAAGATTCTCAGCCACCTGTGTAATAGCTCTCTGGAACAGGGCATTTTCCCTGATAGACTGAAATATGCTATTGTTATACCTTTGCATAAAAAGGGGGATAGATCTGATGTCAACAATTACCGTCCAATCTCCCTTCTAACAGCTTTATCCAAAATTTTTGAGAAAGTAATGTATTCAAGAGTAGCTTCACATATCTGTAAAAATGAAGTACTAACAAAATGTCAGTTTGGTTTCCAGAAAGGTTTTTCAACAGAAAATGCCATATATGCTTTCACCAGTCAAATTTTGAATGATCTGAATAACCGAACACCACCCATTGGGATTTTTTGTGATCTCTCAAAGGCTTTTGATTGTGTAAATCATGAAATTCTGCTAGACAAGCTCAAGTATTGTGGCATGAGTGGGACAGTGCACAAATGGTTTAATTCGTACCTAACTGGAAGAGTGCAGAAAGTTGAAATAAGTAGTTCTCGTAACATGCAAAGATCAGCACATTCCTCAAACTGGGGAACTATCAAGAATGGGGTTCCACAAGGGTCAGTCTTGGGTCCTTTGTTGTTCTTATTATATATTAATGACTTGCCATTCTATATTCATGAAGAGGCAAAGTTAGTTCTCTTTGCTGATGATACAAGTATAGTAATCACACTTGAGAAACAAGAATTAACTGATGAAATTGTCAATACTGTCTTTCAGAAAATTACTAAGTGGTTCCTTGTAAACGGACTCTCACTGAATTTTGATAAGACACAGTACATACAGTTCCGTACAGTGAATGGTATGACGCCATTAATAAATATAGACCTTAATCAGAAGCATATAGCTAAGGTAGAATATTCCAAATTTTTAGGTATTTCCATTGATGAGAGATTAAATTGGAAGAAACACATTGATGATCTGCTGAAACGTTTGAGTTCAGCTACTTATGCAATAAGGGTCATTGCAAATTTTGGTGATAAACATCTTAGTAAATTAGCTTACTACACCTATTTTCACTCATTGCTTTCATATGGCATCATATTTTGGGGTAATTCATCACTGAGGAATAAAGTATTTATTGCACAAAAGCGTGTAATCAGAATAATAGCTGGAGTCCACCCAAGATCATCCTGCAGACATTTATTTAAGGATCTAGGGATATTCACAGTAGCTTCTCAGTATATATACTCTCTTATGAAATTTGTTATTAACAACCAAACCCAATTCAAAAGTAATAGCAGTGTGCATAACTACAATACTAGGAGAAAGGACGATCCTCACTATTCAAGATTAAATCTAACTTTGGCACAGAAAGGGGTGAATTATACTGGCACTAAAGTCTTTGGTCACTTACCAAATAGTATCAAAAGTCTGACAGATAACCAACAAGTATTTAAGAAGAAATTAAAAGAATTTCTGAATGACAACTCCTTCTACTCCATAGAGGAATTTTTAGATATAAATTAAGAAAAAAAGAAAAAAAACAAAAATATTGAAAAAAAAATAAAGTTGTTATATTAACTTAGGTATGTTGTTAAATTAACCTAATTATGTCATGTATTGGAAAATTCGACTCGTTCCACATCATTACGAAATATCGTATTCATGATCCATGGAACTAGTATTAATCTAATCTAATCTAATCTAATCTACAGATGGAACAGCATGCTGGTTGAAAAGTTAAAGTTGTACTGTGTGTGTGTGTGTGTGTGTGTGTGTGTGTGTGTGTGTGTGTGTGTGTGTGTGTCGTTTGATTTACTGATTACTGTGGAACTTCCTGTGTGCTGTAGTGCATGTTATAAAGGAGATTCTTTTGGTCATGGCACTAGAGTCATTTTATTTTAAGTTTAAATTCTTAGTTAATATATCTCATACACAAATAAAAATATTAATTTTTGATGGGAAAAGGATAATTGAAAGACGTAAAATAACAAAGTAATATAAAATCATCCATTAAGAGTTCAAACCTTATAATTTATATATATGGTTTCAGTTTGACTGTAGGATATCAAAAATTCCATTCAGAACAACAGAATTTGCAAGTGCCCTGTGTGTATATCTGTCGAGGTAAGAGTTCATGTTTTAGGTTCACTTATTGCATGAGATGTATTTGTATTTAACAAAACAGGCTTATAATTCAAATATAGTCATGGAACTTCAGGAATTTGCAGGATACATTCTTGAGTGGTGCAAGGTATTTTTCAAGTCTCAGACCAAACCATTAGTTTTCTGTTTAAATATAATTTAAAAAAATTAATTTAATTGGTGAATTGTGTTTAATTCTGCACAATCAAGTAAGTGCATTATTTGTCATTTAGAAGAAGAAATGTTGGTGTACTGAGTAATGAACCTCATGAAAAATGAGTATTGTGACACACGGGAAGGATTAGTAGTATACTTTGCTCCCTTTGTTGCAAGAATAAGTTTACTTACTTGTAAATAATAAGTGGTATTTGTACTTAGTGTTATATTTACAAATGCTTCTATTACTGTCAAATTGTAACTAATTCTTAACAACAAATCAATATAGTTGGCAGCTGTCTTTATGACCTTCAAGGATGTACACTGACTATTGCCCTGATAGCATGTTTCTTTGCAATGAATGGTTCATGTCCCAAGTGTGAGATTGCTTCATAAAATTCTGTTAGTATTAATGAAAGGAAGTAACTAAGTAAACTAACTTTTTGCCAGACTCTCTTGTTACCAGTGACGCTTATACTCTGCCGTGTGTGTAATTAAATGAACTGTGTGTATGTGGTTTTATTGTCTATCTAAATCAGATTGTAATTTATATAGAAAAGAAACCCTTGTACTCAGCTGGGATTCAAGTCCCCATCTGGTTGTCCAGAATTGAATTTTCCATGGTTTTCATAATTCTTTTTAAGGGAAAGGCTGAGGCCGTTCTCTTGTAAAGAACATAGTGAATTTCCATCTAAGTTTTGAGTTTGTGCTCTTGTTACTGATGATCTCTTTGTAAACAGGGTAATAAACACTTGTCCTGTTTTACAGAAAATTAATTAATAATTATTGTGGAAATTTCATTTGACATTCATTTTGCAGAATTATCTTCTTAGCAGCAGACAAAACAAGTCCTGTCTCTCCAACCACAATATTAGTCTTGGGGTGATGTGGAATGATGAAGCGATGTGATGGATTGATAGGATGCTGGACTTCAGGGTATCATTTTTCACTGAGACCTGCTCTTGCAACCTGATGATGAGCTACCTGCCAACCTGGAGCAATGAGTAGTACACTTTGTCTGTTGTGTCCATAAGCAGTCAAAGGACAATAGGGACGCTGCTGGTACCTTCATCTTGACTTTCGTGGGTGATTCATTGACCGAAAAGGTAAAGGTGACGGTATACTTACGCGATGTGATGTCTCTCTTCCCCACCCCCCACCCCCACCCCCCATGCAGTGCTTCAAGTGTCTGAAATTGGAGCACATATCTTCACATTGCAACACTACCCCCATCTGTAGAGATAGTGGATTTGGGACTTTTATGGTGCAAATTCATATCTGCCAAAGATCCAGGTTTTCCGCAGTTTCGCTAAACCACTTCGCAAATACCAGGGTGGTTCTTTTTAAAAGGAACAGCTGATTTCCTTTCCAAATCCAAGCTTGTACGCTTTATCTACTGATTTTGTTGATGGAACATTAACTAAATTCTTCCTTCTTAATACTGAAATGCGTTCTGTGTGTTTCATTGCTGAGAAACACAGACACATTACATGGTATAGCCAGTGTGGGTTCTGTTAAATTAACTACAACTATAAATGATTTTCAGTTTTTTGGAAACTGATTAACACTTGTGACCAACTGAATTAGATTTAATTTCTATGCTGGAGAACATGTGCTTTTCAGACTGGAAGATCAAATAGTTGAGCGTGTCACACATGATTGCCCCCCCCCCCCCCCACTCCCCCCGCCAGGGGGCTCACAACTCTTTTGTGAGTACATGCTTGGCTTCCATGGGGCCCCAGTCTTTGCAGAATAACTTCTTTTCTGTGCTGCAAGCTTATACTTCCACTATCCCTGTCCCCCCTCTGCCTGTCCATCAGGTGGTTTTCTTGGTGCAGACCTGCTTGGACCAGATTTATGATTTTGCTCTCGAGTTTCCTCTTCCAACATTTTCTACAACTTTCCGCTAAACAAACACATGGTCTGCATTATTAAGTTTGATGTAGGAAAGGTCGCCCAATGTGGTGTATGCTCCACCTTTTTGCATTTCCATCTTTTCACCCTTCTATTTAATAATGTAATACATCCAAAATCCCGAACTTCAGCCATCCTCCTGTGGAGGGGGTCATCAAGTACAGGGTTATTACAAATGATTGAAGCGATTTCACAGCTCTACAATAACTTTATTATTTGAGATATTTTCACAATGCTTTGCACACACATACAAAAACTCAAAAAAATTTTTTAGGCATTCACAAATGTTCGATATGTGCCCCTTTAGTGATTTGGCAGACATCAAGCCGATAATCAAGTTCCTCCCACACTCGGCGCAGCATGTCCCCATCAATGAGTTCGAAAGCATCGTTGATGCGAGCTCGCAGTTCTGGCACGTTTCTTGGTAGAGGAGGTTTAAACACTGAATCTTTCACATAACCCCACAGAAAGAAATTGCATGGGGTTAAGTCGGGAGAGCATGGAGGCCATGACATGAATTGCTGATCATGATCTCCACCATGACCGATCCATCGGTTTTCCAATCTCCTGTTTAAGAAATGTCGAATATCGTGATGGAAGTGCGGTGGAGCACCATCCTGTTGAAAGAGGAAGTCGGCGCTGTCAGTCTCCAGTTGTGGCATGAGCCAATTTTCCGCATGTCCAGATACACATGTCCTGTAACGTTTTTTTTGCAGAAGAAAAAGAGGCCGTAAACTTTAAACCGTGAGATTGCACAAAACACGTTAACTTTTGGTGAATTGTGAATTTGCTGCACTAATGTGTGAGGATTCTCTACCGCCCAGATTTGCATATTGTGTCTGTTCACTTCACCATTAAGAACAATTGTTGCTTCATCACTGAAAACAAGTTTCGCACTGAACGCATCCTCTTCCATGAGCTGTTGCAACCGCGCCGAAAATTCAAAGCATTTGACTTTGTCATCGGGTGTCAGGGCTTGTAGCAATTGTAAACGGTAAGGCTTCTGCTTTAGCCTTTTCCGTAAGATTTTCCAAACTGTCGGCTGTGGTACGTTTAGCTCCCTGCTTGCTTTATTCGTCGACTTCTGCGGGATACGCGTGAAACTTGCCCGCACGCGTTCAACCGTTTCTTCGCTCACTGCAGGCCGACCTGTTGATTTCCCCTTACAGAGGCATCCAGAAGCTTTAAACAGCGCATACCATCGCCGAATGGAGTTAGCAGTTGGTGGATCTTTGTTGAACTTCGTCCTGAAGTGCCGTTGCACTTTTATGACTGACTGATGTGAGTGTATTTCAAGCACGACATACGCTTTCTCGGCTCCTGTCGCCATTTTGTCTCACTGCACTCTCGAGCGCTCTGGCGGCAGAAACCTGAAGTGCGGCTTCAGCCGAACAAAACTTTATGAGTTTTTCTATGTATCTGTAGTGTGTCGTGACCATATGTCAATGAATGGAGCTACAGTGAGTTTATGAAATCATTTCAATCATTTGTAATAGCCCTGTACCTGCACGGTGGTAGCCCCCTGACCACATAGGGATCATACTGTTGGTGCTTCAACTGAAAACTCCCCACGTATGCTAAGGAGTATCTGCCTGTTATGACTGGGGCACAGGACTCTCAGCAATGGATTACTGGCCAGGTAGCTGTTGCTGAGGCTGGGTGGCGGCCATGGGGAGCGCTCCCATTCGGAGTGGGTGGCACCGTGGCGGATGAGCTGTAAATGAAGTAGATGAAGTTATCTCCCACTGGTGGCGATATGGCCCCAGCAATCTCTGTTAAAGAAAAGTCCTTGTTCAATGCCTAGAGATACGACCTCAAGTTGTTCCAGTCACTGGTTATGGTGTGGGAGGAACATTGAGTTAAACAGTAAGCAGGGAAACATACCCTGCAGTACTTGATTTGCACGAGGGCTGATGGTGATTCCTTCTTGGCCACAAAGCCTTTATTTTTTGTGGAGAACTTAGAAGACAAGTTTGAGTAAGTGGCAGCCATCTCTAACATGAAAGTGGATGAGTTTTGATCAAAACGGCTTCCCCTGCCCAGTCACAGATGCTGTTTGCTTGTAACAAGTCAGATCACATACCAGTCACTCTCCATAACAGTCTGTATACGGTTCAGGGCATCATTTTTCATGGAGACCTGCTCTTGCAATATGATAATTAGCTACCTGCCACCTTAGAGTGATGGGTTGTACACTTTGTGCGTCATTACCTGAAACTGATTCAAAGAAACCCTTGCTATCACGCAAATCCTCCAAAGAGAGGAAAGATAAGACGAAGTCCTCCAAGAAGAAGGAGATTCTGGTGACCCACATGCCAGCAGATCCCACCTGTTCCACTCCTGTGGCCAAGGCAGAGGTTCTGGTGCCCCCTGAGGCCCCGTGCTGCACCACACAACAAAACCAAAAACCTATTTGTGTTGATGCCTTAACCCCTCAACCAGTGGCAGCAGGTTATCCTGGGGCATACCTGGCCTCCATGGTCCCTTCATGGCCTCATGATACGTTAACAACATTATTCCTAAATGGAATTGCAGCAGTTTTTTCCACCATCTGGCTGAGCTACATCTTTTAATCACTTCCCCTGCTTTCTGCATTGCCCTTCAGGAGGCTTGGTTCCCAGCAGTGCAGACCCTGACTCTTCGTGGGTATCAGAGATATTATAAGAATCATCCTACCTGTGACAGGATGTCAGTGGTGTTTGCACCTATGTTCTGAACGTGCTATATAGTGAAACTATGCCTCTTAATGGAGGCTGTGGCTGTTCGAGTAAGAGCATTTTAGGATATTACCATCAGCTGTGCTTACCTCCCTCCCGATGGTGAAGTGTCTTAGAACGTATTGTCTGCATTGGTTTCTCAGCTTCACCCATCTTTCGTAACCTTGAGTGAGGCTTTCACCTCTGCTGTGACAGCTTGGCTCCCCACTGCATGGAGATGTCGATGAGGCAGTCCAGAATATGACTACAGCTATTCTTTCAGCAGCTGATTTAGTGATCGCTTGTTCTGCAGGCCCACCCTGATGGAAGACAGTACCTTGGTGGTCATCAGGAGTTGCAGAGGCCATTAGAGATTTATGCAGGCTCCCCAGTGCCATGTCACCCTTCAATGGAGCACCTCATTACATTTAAGCAGCTCTGTGCCTGGGTCTGCCACCTAATAAAACAACGGAAGTGTGAATGCTGGGAATGGTTCGTTCAACCATCAGACCACGTACTTCTCCTTCACAGGTTTTGGCAGTGATCAGACTTCTCAATGAATACCAGACACCTTCAGCTGTGCCTGGTATTACTTTGAATGGCGCTGTCTACACTGACCCAGACATTGTGGCCAAACATTTTGCTCTGCATTATTTTCGAGCCTCAGTGTCTGAAAATTATCAACCTGTTGTTTGTAGTATAAAGTGGGGGTGGTGGAAAGAACTATCTTTTACTACACACCACCTGGAGCCATATAATGCTCCATTCAGTGAGTAGGAATTCATCAGTGTCCTAGCCCACTGCCCTTATACAGCCCCAGGGCTGAACCACATCCACAACCAAGTGATCAAGCACCTATCGGTGGACTATCAGCACCATATCTTTGCCATCTTTAACTGCATGTTGAGCAAGGGTGAGTTCCCATTGCAGTGGTGAGAAAGCATTGTCATCCCAGTACTGAAACCAGATAAGCACCCACTAGAGATGGGCAGTTATCACACAATTAGCCTCATCGGTGTTGTCTGTAAGTTGCTTGCTTTTGACAAGGCCATTCCACTTCTGATAATCTGGTTTACCTGAAGTCTGCTATCTGGACAGCTTTCGCCCGGTGTCAACAGGTTATAGCTGTCTTCTTTGACTTAAAGGGCTTATGACACCACATCCTTGTTGCCTTACATGACTGGGGTCTCCGGGATCCACTTCTGATTTTTATCCAGAACTTCTTGTCGCACTGTACTTTCCGTGTTTGAGATGGTGCTTCCAGAAGTACTCCCCATATCAAAGAGAATGGGGTCTCACAGAGCTGTGTACTGTGTGTCCCTCACATCAATGGTCTAGTAGCAGCTATGGGGTTCTCAGCATCACCCTCCTCGTAAGATAACGACTTTTACCTGTACTATTGCTCCTTTAGTGTGCAGATCGGTGTATGTCGACTGCAATGCACCATACGAAAAGCGCAGTCATGGGCCATCACTCAATGCTTTCAGTTTTCAGTCACCAGGATTTGCATCGTGCACTTCTGTTGTTCACCTATAACTAGAACTTTACCTCCACGATCAACTACTCGATGTGGTAGAGACTTATCACTTTTTAGGACTGGTCTTCGATGCTCAGTTGAAGTGGATTTTCCATCTTCCAGTTTAAGCGAAAGTGCAGCTGCACCTTAGTACACTTTTCTTCCTGAGTAACACCAGATGGGCTGCAGAGTGCATTACCCTTCTGCAGCTTTACAAAGCCCTGATACAATGCAGTCTGGCATATGGTTCGGCATGCCCTGAACATTGTGGATACTGGATCCATTCCTATACTGCGGGGTTTGACTTCCAACAGGAGCCTTTCAAACTAGCCCTGTGGCTGAGGTCCCTCTATCGTGGATCAGGTGCCAACAACAGCTTTTCAAGGGTGCTACACAGGTGTGCAGTCCCCCTAAACATCCAAATTAGCATCTCCTCTTCCCAAACACAGAAATCCATCTCCCACAATGATGCCCACTCACATACGTGTCTGTGGTGCATCCCTTGGCCACAGCTTTGTGTCGAACTATCGTAAGGTCTGAAAGACTTGGTTCGGCCCGATGCCATCCACCATCAATTCTTCTTCATCCGGTTCACATCTCGGGGTTCGGAAGTAGTATATACTGATGGCTTGATGGTTGCTGGTCACATAGACTTTGCTTATACTCGTGCAGGACATACTGAACTGCACTCCTTGTCAGATGGCTGCAGTGTTTTCACCGTGGTGTTGGTAGCAGACTCTCATGCATATCCGTTCCTGCACTCATGAGTCCTTTCTTGTCTGCAGTGACCCCTTGAGTAGTTTGCAAGTTTTTGACCAGTGTTACCCTTGCCAACCTTGGTCACTGCTATCCAGGATTACCTGTATGCACATGAACGATGTGGATGCTCGATGACGTTCATCCGGGTCCCAGGCCAAGTTGTGACCCTACAGAAGGAACTCACTGCCAGAAAGGCTGTCACTAAGCCAACTCTTGAGATCAGCATTCCTGAAACAGGCCTCCGATTGGTGTTATGCCATCAAGTTTTAGGAATCTGGTACAGAATGGGTTACTCTAACTTACCAAACCAACTTTGAATGATAAAAGAGACTATGAATCTGTGGAGGTCCTCCTTGCAGGCCTATCACAAAGATTCACCTGTCTTTTGCTGGCACCACATTGTCCATACTTGCATGACTTATGGCCACCTCCTCTGTTGTGAGGACCCACCCAACTGTCATTGTCTTTGATGGTGGTCCGTGTTTTGCTGGACTGTCCCAACCTAGCCACCCTGTAGTGGACTCTCAATCTCCCTGACTTACTACCTCTAGTATTAGGAGACTATACGTCAGCGGCTGACTTAGTTTTACATTTTATTGTGACGGGGGGCTTTTACCACTCTCTTTAAGGGAGTACCACTTAACCTTATTGGTCCATTGAGGTGTTGGCCTCCTCGACCCAAACCAGGCCGCAGCTGTCTGGGCCTGGTGGTTCGCCATGGCCCTCACTGTACCTGCTTGTTTGCTCTTCCCTCCCTCCGTCCTCCTCCCCCCCGCCCCCCCTCTCCTGTGGTCTGTTCAACTTGTTCGTCTTATGTCTATCTGTGTTTCTCTTGCCCTGTTACTAGGCAGTTTCTGAGTGGGCTACCTCTGGTAAATGGCAGGGGTTGGGGGTTGTATGTACCCTCATTGCATTCTGATTTCGGGGTCTTCTGGCACTCCCTAGTTAGGGCGTCTCACATGCCTTTCTTCCTATATCGTGCCTGACCCCCCCCCCCCCCCCCCCAACGTTCTGTCTTTTTTGTCCCTTATCTAGCTTTTTGTTTACCTTTGTTAGACCTCAGAATTTTCTTTTTCTGAGTTTCAGGTGGTAGGCCATCTCTGTAACATCATGTAACACATGTCTGTTTAAGGAAAAGGGACTGGTGACATGGTAGTTTCGTCCCTTTAATCTTCCAACCAACTAACCAACCATGTAACTGGGCTGTTGTCAGGGCTGTGGTAATTGCCGGTGTGACAGGATGCAATATCATCTCATTGTATTGCATGCAAATTGTGGATGTCTGAGACATGGAACAGTCTATCTGAGAAGTTTAACTCATTGCATTTTTCTTACACCATGTATCAAGAATATATATGAGTATCTTGATTTGTGGAAAACTGCTGCTGTGACCAGAGTCAACACGCTTGTTAAATTCTTTGCCACACTGTTTCTTTTTTATGGTAGAGACTGTCATTTGCTATTGTGGACTGTAACAGCTGATTGACGACCAGGGACTAGAAAATAAGTTTCCATTTTATTGTTGGATGGTACTAACTCATGAGCAACCATACCATCTTGTTGCTGGATATGTACGTCATTCCTTGTGTGTTTCTCTGTTACATGTCACAGGGCACAGAGCATAACATAGGCAGAGGAACACCACCATTGGGTGTTTAAATATGTTGAAAATCCAACTGGACTGATGGCTCACAGTATAGGCTGGTAGAGGGTTTAAGTCCCATTAAAATGATAGGAGCACATTGAAAACCACTAGGGGTAATGCCTCTTGCCTGCCAACAGGATACTGTTCAGGCAGGCAATGGTGGCGTTGTCATATGAGGAATGTTATATGGGATGAAACTGGTGCCTGATACATCTATCATCATCATACTGTTCAGTCATCTCTGTACACCTTGTGACCTACACCACTTATGGATGACTTGTACTTTAGTCAAGGTAGAGCACTATATAGTTTTCCCCAAATTGTGTCGGAATGATTTGAAGATTACACCACTTATTTGAGATGGTTCTGTGAATTCCCAGGTCATCTGACCCCAATCCTATTGAGTACACTTGGAATGCCATTGTGTGTGCCTTAAATACGCCTACAATTTTTGGGGCTCCTTCTTTCTGTTTCCAGTGTGGTGCTGTTTTTAAGATAATGGGTGCAGAACTGTTGAGAATGAGTTGAAATATCAGCTTGCCCATTCCTAATCTATACTTTCGTTGGTTACGTAAACTGTTGTACGCAAATGCTGGGATAGTGCCTTCCACATTTGAGCCAGTGGGCCTATTATAATTATGTTGATGACATACTATACTGATATTCCTTTACATTCTCTCCCTTCTCTGTCTGGAAGCAGGAAAAAGAGAACATTGCTAGAACTCAGATTTAATTTGTCTGATG
Source organism: Schistocerca piceifrons (assembly GCF_021461385.2). NCBI lineage: Eukaryota > Metazoa > Arthropoda > Insecta > Orthoptera > Acrididae > Schistocerca > Schistocerca piceifrons. Next base: position 1,084,650,429 of record NC_060138.1, read on the forward strand.
GTTACCATTGTGGTTGTTATTGTTTTCCAGTAATGTTCCCTGAACCTTGCATTAAATTTCTACAAAAGAGTTTTGACAGTGTTAATTACTGTCTAAAGGACACCAGGTCTTGCTTTCTTTTCTTGTCCTTACATTTTGGTAGTGTAGTTTTGTGCCATCTACATTGTTACTATTGCTGAGAACAAAGAAAATAAACTAAGTTTCACATTTACTGCTCTACCTTGCTTACTACAATCCCTCATTTCTCATATGATAGCTCGGATAAGACATTTTGTGGGTAGTGATGTTGTTGTGTATAGTAATAGATGTCCATGGGCTGCACTTATCTGTAGGGATGTAGGAAGGTTTAGACACTATTTGCAAACAGCCAGTAGCTATGTTGGCTGTGGCCTAGAGGCTTCTGAAACTGTGTTGGCCACAGCTGACAGGGTTTCAGTCACTGGTCTGGGCTACTGTGGTATCTCTGGTGTCTGGCTTTGTCTGGGGTCCATGACACTGCTGTGCCAGCAGAAGTGCTGTATTTGGGCTGTTAATTCTTTGACGGTGAATGGTGGACAGTGGTAGGATTGGGACCTATGAGTGTAACACAAATGTGGATTATGGGTGCATGGCTGTTGTCCTTGTTAACAAAATATATGTGGTGTTACTCATTCCTGTGGTATTAATAGCTCCTGACTACAGATATGAACCAACACAACACACCTTGCCCTTTTGTTGTTGGGACCAATCTACCTGATAGAACTAAACGAGTACAGGAAATGAGTGTGCTGATAGTGGTTGACTTAGAAAGCAGGGACACAGCTGTGAGTTTGGAAAGATGGTCAGTGAACTTCTTAGCAATTTCTTTTGTGGGAGAGGGGGTCTTGTTACAGAAGTGGAGAAAGCTCTGCCAGTAGATTTTGAGTACACTGGCTGCAGATGCTAGCAAAATTAATATGGCTATTCCACTGCTAGTGATGCTTAGTGCCGTAGTTAAGAGCCCTCTCTGGGTTTATTTAGGTGATTATCTGAAGATATGAGTACTAGTTGTCTTACTCACAGTGTGAAAATGCAGCTTTTATTTGGTTTGCAACATTGTTCCTTTGGGTTGGAGACAGTTAGAGGACTGTAACCACTGGCTTCAACAATTGTGCACTGTCTTTAATGTGAGTCAGTTGACCTATACCATTGTGTACGAGCTGTAGGACAACCTTGAGTAGGTGATGTGGGCATTACATACACGATGGGGTAATTGTATGGCAATGTGTGTATGGGGTGCACTGTTAGGTGGCTTGCTGCTTATAGATGTAGATGTATCACTTTCACCACCACAACAAGCTATTTGATTTGCATTGCTGGATAAATGTCACCTCTAGACTGTCCTGCCCACCTGCATTTTATTTTCATTATGGTCATAATTATGTCACCCACATCAGTCTGTTCCTTGATTCCATTCATTGGTAGAGGGAGACATGGGAATTTGTTACACCCAACCCAATGAAACTTTCAGGGATCTTGTTACGGTACACTGACTAGCCTAGTTTTTTAAACATTATTTAGTTTATCAAAAGTGGTCCAGACTTTTTTTTGCTCTTTTTTTACATTTTTGTTGTCTCCAAATGATTGCCTTCAACACCAAAACACATCAACTGACTACATTAGTTACTTGTACTCTTTTGTTTTTGATATGTTGGTTATAGGCCTAAATTATTATTGTCTTATTATATTTAAGATTCAAACAGGGTTTTAATTTTCTGATTTACAATAAATACTACATTTGAATATTCCTCCCTGCCACTCTCTTTGTAGTAAAATGTTTGTCCAGATTTTGATTTTCTTTTTGTTTTCCTGATAACTGAATGAGATTTAGTTTTAGGTCATTTAAATCATCTTCTAACTCTAATAACCTATTATTGTACCTTAGACTTCAGCCTTTTTGTCCTCTAAACAAAATAAAATGCAGTAGAATCAGTCAGATTTCTAAGGTCCATCTTATTACCTGTTTAACTGAACTTTAAGTGGCAAGGTGTGGGAGTAGAAATAGCTAGGCATGCTCCATGGCTCTCATCTATTGCCTGAGTTCCCTCAGGTCATTACTTTCAGTACTAAACACAGGCCTTAATACTGATATCTCAGAAACAAAGATATGTACATATGGCTTCAGACAAACCCTGCAGGGCTCAGTCTGGTGTGGTGAGACATGTGATCAGTGCTAACAGTGATCAGTGCTAAAAAAAAAAAAAATAAAAAAAATCAAAAAAAATCATACTGTTGACTTAAGTACACTTTGATGAAATTTGTTGTTATACGTCGTCAGTTGGAAACTGATTTGTAAATGATGTAGGTGTAAAAAAAATAGTCTGTTACTCGCTAAACAGTCTTCCTCTTTTTCTCCGTTGAGGTTAGAAACCTATTTTGTTTATGAAAGGGTAAAAATTGTCAGGTTTTTATAAGACTACAATGTGATGGAATTTACCTACATAGTTATTTATTTAGCTCTCACACATCAGATCAAATTTAGGTCAGAGGTAGAATGGGAGAGTGATCATTTCCATACTCGCCAATGCAGAAAAAGAAAATTAATTCAAAGAATACAATGTGTGAGAATATTGTTACCTTTTTTTCTGGTTTAGTAACATGATGTAAACAATCAAAAGCCTTGAAAAAATCAAAAAATACCAATTGGGGATACTGCATTATTATTTAAGGCTTGCACAATTTGATGAATGGATGTATAAATAGCATTCTCAGTTTAGCAATCCATCTGAAATTCAAACTGTGACATGCTAAGTAAATTGTTTCTATGTAATTGTGAGACTACTATTGAGTACAATACTTTTAGTATACAACTTAACATTGTTTCTAGATTTTTTCCAACTGTTACAGCAAATAGGCTGTCATTTGCTAAATCTTAAATAAATGATCTACTATATAAAATATAATTGCAGGTACTTCTGTCACATGGTCTGTTGCACTGGTATAGTGCATGGGCACGTGTCAGAGTTTACACATTCATTTGATGTCAATGTATTTGATATTTTATATGTAAATACATTCTTGTTTCATACAAATGTCGTTACATTCATAATTTTTATGCTAGTAGGTATTCATCTATGTGATTGAGGAGTAAAAGAAGAGAATAAAATGGTAACACTAAATCTTTTAAGAAATTATAAGGCAGAGTAAAACTGAGAAATACTTGGACTGATAACAGCATCTGTGTTAAGCATGTCTGTTAAGTGAACGTGGTATAAAAAAATTATCACTTTTGGGAGTAGATGTTCCTTCTTATGGCAAAAGAGGAAAGAACTAGATATTCACTGTTCTCCTATACCTTTTCTCTCCTTTTTTATGTGAAGGAACCACTACTTATTAAAACATTGTGTGTCATGAACTTTTTCAGCAGTGGAAACCTACTGAAAATATTGTTCTGAACATTGGCTAGTTTTTTGCCACAAAGTTGCTAATTTATATCTGAATGATATTAAGCTGTAAGATCTCCAGTGCAGTTATATAATATTTGACATTGCACTTTATGTGTTTTAGTTGCAAGAAAATGCCAAGAAGGTTGGAGCAGAACCCCAAGTGTCAAATGTGACACTTGAATTGCAACAGTCAACTTTAGACTCATTGTTGGAAGGAATGGGGCGTGTAAGAGACCAGCTTTCTGCTGTGGCAAACAAGAAATAAGAAAACATAAGGATCTAAAATAGTGTGTGCCTTTTTCATGATGTTAGGTATGACCTGACTGGAGTGTGTGGTTTACATGTGACCATCATTAAACTGAAATGAAATAGCCCATTGTATTTATAAATACTGGCAGCAGTGCCACAGTGCTATTTCTATTACATATTATGACTTTTCTCAGATTTATTACATGTTATGTGATAATATGAAACTGTTCATTTTTATATAAGTTTATAGTCTTTTTTATATAAGTTCATATTCTATTATTTTTTGTTCATTTATGTTCACATATCTATCAAGAGGAAGCAATAAAAAGAATTTAAGATTGTGGTTTACCTGATGTTTGCTTACCTGTATCTGTGAATTCCACTGCACACAGCATTGGTTCATAACCTCGAGAAATATATACAGTACCACCCAGATTAACCAAAGCCGAAGGGGGTAGCCAGTTCTGATAACAATTTCTTCAGTGAAGTCATGAACATTTAAAGTTTGGGGAAAGGAAATGCACAACACAAAAGTTGCAAGGATGTGTAGGTGCAGTGTCAATCAATAAGTTCACTTTTTTAGGGAGACCTTCTTCAGTTAAAAATGTTACAACTTTCACTACAACTGATCATCATTCTTCAAAGAGTTCGCAAGACATGCAAGAAGTTCTTTTGGGCTCTATAAAAACCTGGTAGGGTATTTTGGAAACATCCTTCAATGCTCAAGGCTTTTCACCTACGTGATATGTATGGAGGGCATTGTATGTGTGCAAGAAGCATTTGATGCCAAAAGAGATGTTTTCCATTCTTTTTTCTTGTTGCGTCTTGAGGTAGAATTTTTTTTTAAGGAGGTTAAAATTGACACCCATTTCGTCAGCATAGTAAATGTTATACTTAGTGTAGCATTGGCTGTAATCTTCAAACTCTCTTTTCAAAAGGTCACCTGCACCTGGGTCTGCAGATAACTTTTCTCCACAAACATTAAGTTGCTGAGTACCTGTTTTCACATCCCTCTAAGCACCTGGAGCTTGAAAGAAGAACCTTTTTGTTCCTCACCAAACAAATCAATGAACATTTTAGCTATTTCTTGTATAATCGGACCAGTGAGAGGCATGCCTTTTTCTTGTTTTTGCGTGAACCAAGGATAAAGAGCTTCACCAACTTTTTCAAAGTTGGATATTTTCAGTGTTTTTCTGCGAAGATTTTTCACAGCTTTCTCTAGAAATTTATACTTCACCCATTCCAAAGTGATGGATACCAACTCCATAATCAGCCATGACAGGTTTGAATAAACTGCCTTTTTTAATTCATTGATAGCAGATAATTAATAAGTGAAAGTAATCATAACACACTTCCATTTATCACCATAGCAAAAAATACACAAGCAACGGAAGTAAACGACCACTTGAATGCACTATTGTTGGCAGTGTATTTATACTCCTATTTCGACTGGCAAGTCCAATGGCTGGGGAAGCTACTTAAGGTTGGACGTCAACTAGCTATAACTTAGAACACTCTCGTCCTCAAATTATTTCTGTGCAGTACAATATTAAGTTTTGCGTTTGTGATTTTTGGAGGCATTTCGGATAACCTAGGTTTCGGTTGACCTGAGTTCAGTTAACCAGGGCACCTTCATTGTATGAGGTGGTGCAGTGATTTGCACACTGGACTTGTATGTGGGAGGACGACAGTTCAAATCCACATCCAGTCATCCAGGTTTAGGTTTTCTGTGGTTTCCTAAATTAGTGCTAGGCGAATCCTGAGATAGTTCCTTTGAATAGCCATAGCTGATTTCCTTCCACAATCCAAGCTTGTGCTCTGTCTCTAAAGTTCTTGATGTATATGGAGCATTAAACTCTATAATCTTCCTTTCCACCTTGCATCCTTCAGTCACCACTATGGACTTCACTTTCTCTGCAAGTTTTCCCCTAGAATGTTCCAGGAATTTTCTCGATGAGACTGGATGGGCTGTGTATACCTAAGGTTATCTCATGTTCAGGCCTGCAATTGAGTATGAGTTACATTCCCATAGTATAACAGAATGAGTATAAGGTTTTAACTTCCCATGGAGATATATGTATAGTATCTTATTCAGTCTGGCCTGTAAATTGTGGGGTGTTGGGGCTATTATTAATTAAATCTTTAAATTTGGACTTACTGCACTGACAGAATTTATGTGGTTTCATATGGCAGTAATAGGAACTGACTTAGATTGGTCTCACAAGATTGTATATTAATGACTAAAGGCAAAAATTCTTACAAATATGTGCTGAACACAGTATTAAACATCTGTTTCAAGGAACAAAGCAGATAATCCGCACACAACGTACCTATTTTAGACATTTTGGCAAAATAACAAATCACATCTTTCCTACAGTGTCATCAAAAACAGGGTGTATACGACCTAGGATAACCAGGAGAAACCTAGGAATTTTTTCACCCAGGAGAAAACCGGGAAAAACCCAGGAATTTTTTAGAATTTGGGGAATTTTTCATAGTTTTAGTTTTCAGTTAAATTTTTGTAATTTTGACTGGTAAGAACCCATACTCTAACAAAGGGTATTACTGTATCCTGCTACTGCATAATAATACTGCAGCAATAAAAACTTGAATGAGAGAAAAACAATGAAAATAAAACTTAAGTTGCAATGGAAATGCACCTTATATAACAACAAAACACAGTGCTTATATAAGCATCTGCCAACAGGACAATGTGTCAAAAGCTTTAGGAAGAAAATGCAATGCTTCGTAACAACAAATTGCCTCCAATTAGCATGATGTCACAACTGTTTACTTTTGTTTGAGCAGTTACGAGTGGGCTCATGCACACGCGCAGGTGAGTCATGTGTGAGTAGTACCTTATCCCAGGTTCGAATCCTGCCTCGGGCATGGATGTGTCTGATGTCCTTAGGTTAGTTAGGTTTAAGTAGTTCTAAGTTCTAGGGGACTGATGACCACAGCTGTTAAGTCCCATAGTGCTCAGAGCCATTTGAACCATTTGAACCTTATCCCACTCAAGCTACCCAATTCACGCATGTGCAGTAGGCCCGGATCTATGTGCCGGGTGGCAGTTTATGGGGAGGGGGGGGTGGTGCCAAATTCATATTCTTGAGGAAGAAAACCTTGTTTCAGAAAGCATCTAGCATTCAGCACATGTTGGTCTATCGATTATTCATATGATTGAGAAACACATTCCTGTTGGTTTTTGAACACATTCTAGATTGATTTCTGAATGAATGATAAGATGATTTTTGAATGCATGTTTAGTGTACATGAGGTCTCTGCTACGGGAACCCTAGTCGCATCTAGTAATAAACTTTCCTGCAGCAAAAGGGGGTGGGGCTATATGAGCTGAGCAAAATAAAACTGAATGGGTGAATGCTAATCGCTGTTTGTTTATGTGGTTGACTGGGTTAGCAAATGATCAGCGTTGTTAAAATTACTAGTGAAATCCTTAGATTGAGACTACCAGAGTGGAAATAAGTGACTGACAGGTAAGAAAGATAACATATTATCTTCTCGGTGTATCCAAGAAAATGAAATTTTAACAAAAATTTTTGGCCAGATCGCTACACTAGTAAGGGCCAGTTGTACAGTCCCCGGCTAGCAGCCGTTTCAGTTCTATTTTGGGAGTAGTGCGGAAAATGCATTGTACGAACACACAATAACACTTAACTGGAGAATAAAGGCAGGATAACTAAACCGGTGATTGTGACAGGGTTATTGTAGTTACCTGGAGAATAAGTTTTGACACTGGCATGAATAGGAATAGTATTAGTGGTGAGAAGATTGTTTGTTTGAAGGAGGATGGAAAAAAAAAACAGGGACATTACACAAATTATGGAAGAATATGAAGATTCCAAATTTATATAAAAACTTCGTACTACTACTTTTTGACATCATGCTTGAGAAACTGGAGTGTGTGAATGAAATGTGAAACTAATTTCTGACATAAACCGTTTTGCTTGTAGTAGGCCTAATAGGCATTTGATATTGGTACTACGTGAATTATATTCTGTCATGTTATAAAAATGACCATTGGTGCCCAAACAGTCTCGTTTATTTGGTGTGTGTTACAATTGTTGCAATATTAGAAAGGCTTATATTGTTATATCTAACAGACAGTGGCAAAATAGACATAATCAGATCGAGAAACCACGCCAGTCTTGGGTCTATTTGTAATAACTGCTTTTTCAGTAATAGACAACAACATTTTGATTTTTCATGTAGCAACTGAACTTTGACGAACTTGACGAACTTTGACGAGGTAATAGATTCTTTTGTAGAAGGGAAAGCACACCAAATAGAGCTGAAGGAAGATTAGAGAGAAAAAAAATGCTAGGACCTAGTGATTGTAGAAATGTGTATTGTCTTGCTTGTCTCTTGTCTTTACTGGTTTTATGTATCCTATATTTGAATCTTCCTGGCAGATTAAAACTGTGCACCAGACCAAGACTCTAACTTGGGACCTTTGCCTTTCACGGGAACATGCTCTATCATCTGAGCTACCCAAGCACAACTCACGACCTGGTCTCACAGCTTCAATTCTGCCAGTACCTCGTCTCCTACCTTCCAAACTTCACACGAGCTCTTCTGCAAACCTTGCAGAACTAGCACTTTTGGGAGAAAGGATGTTGCGGAAGCATGGCTTAGCCACAGCCTGGGAGATGTTTCCAGAACAGAGTTCTTGTTCTGTGGTTACAAATAATCCCATCCAGTATAAATTGCGAGCTTTTTTAAAAGAGGGGCAGAATATCAAACTGTCCGACTGGGAGCGGGAGACACACCACAGGACAGTGGAATTTCCACTGCCCTGAATATAGTTGATGGAATCCATTACAAAATATACACGTTTGAGCTCCATAGAGCGAAATACAATGATGTGCGATAGAAGAATGCTGCGTGAAGAGGTGTGGCACTGTACCATGGCACATTTTAAGACCAAATAACATGTCTTACATTTCCCTGAACATATATGTTTTATATACCAGATTCTTCAGAAAGATGTGCGCTATGAAAGAACATATTATGGAAAGTCGATTTTTAAAAAAGTTTTTACAGCCTATCTGAAATGCTCGAGGGGGGGGGGGGGGGCACTATCTGGTACTGCCCCAGTTCGGAAACATTGTAGATCTGGGTCTGATGCACAGAGCAGCCTAAGTTTTGGTGAAGAAATGTTTATGTTTAGTGATTTTGCTGTTTCCTCTTTGTTTACTGCTCTCACGTCAGATGAAAACAAAACAGATTTCTGTGGCCAGGAGCTATCAAGTGAATTGAAATATATTCACATAATTATGGGAGGCTAAAATATGTTATTAGTATCAGATATTATTTTATTTACACTTTTCTCTGACAGTCAAGCATCAATCACCTTGGAGAAAAATGATGTTATTTTTGTCGGATTGCTAAATAAATTTGGCTTTTATTAATTTTTTCCACTGAATCAGTCAACGTATTTGAAACGAAGGGTTTAATTCCACACTATTGGCTAGTTTCAACTGTTCACTGCATTTCAAATGCATGTTTTCATCTTCTAGTACATATGGCACTATGCCATAAGAAGAACCAAACACGAGATAATACAGTACTAGGATGCCAAGAAAAAGTTTACATCCAGAAAACCATGCCGAAAAGCTTAATATCAGGTTGAGGTCTACTTCATTGGGAATCTGGACATATGAATGTGCACTTTAAGCCGAATTATTCATTTCAGTATGGTTCACGAAATTTCGATTCTCTTGGAGTGTCCTCTGATGTCTTGTTTGTTGTATGACAATGTAAGACCTTTTAATGATTTACACGTACAAAAATATGGGCATCCTAGCAGAAGCACAATGATGCCTGTTATCTGACGCTCTCTGGCAGCTGCTTAAACGAACCTATGTCTAACAGGTCACAGGAAAATATTGGGAATGGTAGTTTGAAAAGCATTATTCACAGGGCAAATTTCATTTTACACAAGATGAACTGTGTGCGGGAATGTATGACGAATTTGTTAAATCACAGAGCGTTTGACTCTCATTTAAAAATCAACTCTTTGTGGATGAGCCATTTAGAAGAATTTTGAACCCAGAACTTCAGACACGTCGTTATTAAAAATTTTACTGGCACATTTGTGTGATATATCTTAAAAGCGTAAAAATCACAGAAAAGATCAACATTAAATGTGAAAGGTTAGCTTCTCTTGCAGCTTATTAATCTTTGAGACCAATATCATATGTGATAGCTTTGCTTTTCTTGCAGCAACACTATGTACATTAATTTAAACCATTAACATTTCCTATTTGTGTGTTTATGGTACTTGACAGTGATGTTGTTATTGGCTGATTACATCACATGTCCTATGCTCTGAATATCCACTGTCATCAGCTGGTGAGATCACATGGCATGAGCTATGACTTTCTTACGAAAAGTGCATCGCAATCTCGATTTCAAAGCTTCGGAAAGTAAGGTGCAGTGTTTGGTGGAATTAGAATTTATACTTTCATATTATGAAAATATGTAGCTTACATGTTACTGCACATCAAAGAGCTTTCCAAAACGTGTTTTTTCCCCCCTGAGTTTCATTTTGTAAAGGCCCGGAAATTCTAGGCCGATGTATAAAACCACAACCATGCAAAGGATTGATACAGCATGAGTTTCATTTTCTAAAAGCCGGGAAATTCTATGCTGGTGTATAAAATCATAACCATTCACAGGATCGATTAGTTTTACAGTTCTGAGGGAGGGTATACTGTCACTTAACATGAAAAATTGTATTGTTAATTGGGGAATTCTTTTTTCGTTGTCCATGCATACATCGGAAAAAGGAAGGGAATAGTGAAAATAATATCAGTAAAGAGAGTAAGATCACCAGTTAGAAAACCCTGATGAAGAAAAGTAGGAAAGTATACGTTTTGATTATTAAAAGACAAAGTGAGTACATGGAGCTCAAATGTTGTAGTTAAAGCTCAAAAAATAATATATAACCCCGTAAATAAATATGTACCAAGTAAAGCAATAAAACAGGCAAAAATTTAGCTTGGAGTAATGACAGCATTTCGAGAAAGTTGCTAAAACAATTTGTTACAATTCCACTTCAAAATAAAATGCAGGGAAATTGAAGAGGGAACTTAGGGCAATTAAGGCTTCGTAAGAAATGATTTGCATGAATCCTGCAGAAATTTCTATCATGAAATTTATGTGTGGATCCAGGGGGTTATGACAAACTGCCTCCCCCCCTCCCCCTTCCCCTTTTCCTTCCACCTGACACAAAAGCCAGTTTTACATTCACCAGTTACAAAAATTTCGCAGCTAATTTTTGGAGAATAAATTGGCATGAAAACTTGAAGTGCCAAAAATGGCAAGAAATACTAAACAACAAACACAGGATGCTTTTCAGTTATTTGCATAAATGCCTGACCTGTGGGAAAATTCCACCCAGGAACAGGAGCCCATTTACAAGCTGAGCCTACTTACAGTCAAAAACAAATCTGACCCAGTTTATAAGTCCACAGGTACAGCCTACGAACTACAGGAAAGTGCGTAAGGAAAGAAAGAGAGGGAATGACTTTCCATCAAGAAATATAATGGGAATTTGTCTCTGTGAATATAGGTGGACATGACTGAAAGAAACTGCTTTTCAGTCATTATGCATTTGCACAGCCATAATATGCAGGCCTGCATTCATAGATGTGAAAGGTTGATAATGGTAATCACACTGTCTCTGGATTGGAATTGTTTGGAAGTAACGCTCAAACTCTGTACTAACAAATGGCTTTGAGTACTATGGGGCTCAACATCTGAGGTCATCAGCCCCTAGAACTTAGAACTACTTACACCTAACTAACCTAAGGACATCACACACCTCCACGCCTGAGGCAGGATTCGAACGTGCGACCATAGTGGTTGTGCGGTTCCAGACTGAAGTGCCTAGAACTGCTTGGCCACACTGGCCGGCTGTACTAACCACTCAGGTAAACAAATTATTATTATATTACAACATTTTATATATTTCATTGTAAGTAAACAGCTTATTGTTAAAACAATAGTAATATAATAAAATTGTAAATTGTGACAAAATAGTAAAATGTAAATCCCTCAACATAACATTTGTGGTTACAATCTTTCCAGCAACACAATGCTGCAACTCATTCATACTTCAAAGTTTTACATAAATATTTAACAGTTTTGACTTGGATTTTTTTTCTTCATAGCCACTGAAATGCAATGTCAGCAGATTTAATAAAACTTAAGCAATTTATTGATTTAAGTATGCGTAGTGAGATACTTTCTACACTCAAGCAAAGCAGGTTCCTTCATCTAAAGGTTCATATGCAGATCGTTAAGACATTAAAACATGAAATGTATCTGAATGTTACAATATCATAATTGCATTATAGACAATGTAAATGTACTAGTATAAATATTTACATAATACACAAGACATAACTAGAGTATGTATGACATACAGAAATTTTAAATCAATTTTAACTTAAATGAAACTCCATTTTAAGAACATTTAAGTAGTAGTTTGAATAATCATGAAAACTTATTCCTTTAAGAACTTCTTTCTTCGATCAAACATTGAGTAAAATGTGCAAATTAGGTAGAAGTCTCAGTCATTTGTACATGTAACCAAATGTATGAAATTTATTCTTTACTCTAATCTTTTCTTTTGTTGGCTATTCACTAAAGTGTTCAGTGAGAGAGTACTAATACAAAATAAGACACCATAAATACCAGAGAAAATTCTATTCAAGCTGATAAAATTTTGTTTTTAAAGTGTCAACTGAACGAAAACGCACATCTACATGTAAGTGACACTGCACACTGTGGCTTTGCACTTTGAGGTCCAGCCACATACAAAACTTTTGGCTTCAGAAAACCAGCCATTTATAATGTTATTTAAAATGTTACTGGTATTTTTGTCAAACAATGGAAAATCCGGGATGGAATGTAGCAATATTATGAAAAGGAAAAGTGCTACTCACCATGTAGCTGAGATGCTGAGTCGCAGATAGGCACAAAAAAAACACTGTCACAATAAGCTTTCGGCCAACAAGGCTTTTGTTGAAAATAACCTATTTGCGACTCTGCATCTCTGCTGTGTGGTGAGTAGCAACTTTCCTTTTCATAATATTGTCACTGGTATATTTGAATTTGATGTATCTTGTAGGGTAATGCACACTAAAAAAGATCAAGCTTCAAGGTTTATTTTTCATATGTATTTCAGTTGCTTGATAGATTACAAATTTTACAGTAATGATGACAACAAGTATAATTGAGGCTTTGACATGGGAAAGGTTGTAACTGCCAAAAATTCCAGTCTTGAGGTTTTATATCAAGAAGGTAGTATGTAGCCATGCCAATGGCACAGAAGAGATAGTATTCTAGGTATGATCAAACTTAGCTGAAAACATAGTGGCCAGATAGGGTAAATTGTATGTGCAGAGCTGCTGGCGTGGGTAAGGTGTTGTCTCTTTTTACAGTGTTGTGGCAACAGAGAAAGTCTAGATGGTTGGAAACGAGTACTGTTAGTTGTGATACAGATTTGTGCTGATAAATCAGTATGCCACCAACACCTCTTCCATTTAGAATGGTAAGTTGAAATTATTAACTCTTTACTCTTACTTCACTATTTCGTGCATGTTTAACCAAACTTGCATGTACACAAAATTCTTTCCTAGGCAACACCTAAGTGTCTTTATAAGTGTCACAAATTCACTGAAGAGGCTATAAGAAAACTTCATACCGAATTTTGGAAACAGACAGCTGATGTTCAAGGAACATGTCTGATGGGTTTAATTAATATCATGAATATTCAGAGAAGGCGTGATGGAAAATATGATGATCCAGCATTAAGTAGGAGGCAATTTTCTGTCACATATTGCTTATCTGCTGACATTGGCAACATGTAAGTTTGCAGAAGATCTTTTAAAATTATGTTAGGGCTATCAGACAAACATGTGTATATTGTAACAGATGAGAAGAGAAAGGGTGCACAAATATTTGACAACCATTGTTCACAAACAAAAATATACCGAAGTAGATTAAGAACTGGTCAAGTCACATACACTGCCATTTCCAATAGAGGAAAGTCATTATGCACGGCATAAATTAACAAAATATTGGCATTCCCCAGATATTTTGTACTGTTTGCATTGACATGAAAAGGTAATTTTTACCCCCACATTAACTCATGCAAAGATGTTTTGTAGCAGGCAGTTATCAAATTACAACCTGTGCCTGTATGTTGGTAACATTTGACAAAGTTTCATGTGGCTGCAGCACAAGGACATTGCTGGTAATTGTGAAAGAGGACTTTAAAAATGTTGCATCCTGACAGTTAGATATGTCATCGATTCTACCGGAGAATGTTTATAAGAGAAAGTTTCTTAAGTTGTTATTCCATCAAGTTCACGCTGACACATGCACAAAATGTGACCAACTGACAAATCAGATAAGCTGCAAAGTTAGCATCAACAAATTTTGCATCACTGCTAATAAAAAATTACATCTACAAAAGGCAGAAAAAGCAATAAGCACTTTCAACAATGATAACATGATGTCACTTTTGCCCTCAAATACGAGTTATACTGTTTGCAGCAGAGTATGCACTGATATGAAACATCCTGGCAGTTTAAAACTGTGTACTATACTGAGGCTTGAACTTAGGACCTTTGTCTTTCGTGGGCAAGTGCTCTACGACTAAGTTACCCAAGCGCAACTCTCTACCCATCCCCACAGCTTTACTTCTGCCAGTATCTTGTATCCTAACTTACAAACTTCACAGAAGTGCTCCTGCTTTGCAGGACCTGTGAGGCAGGTCATGAGTTGTGCTTGGATAGCTTATTCAGTAGAGCACTTGCCTGCAAGAGGCGAAGGTCCTGAGTTCAAGTCTCATTCCAGCACATTTTAAATCTTCCAGGAATTTTTGTACTGTTTGCATTGACATGAAAAGGTAATTTTTACCCCCACATTAACTCATGCAAAGATGTTTTGTAGCAGGCAGTTATCAAATTACAACCTGTGCCTGTATGTTGGTAACATTTGACAAAGTTTCATGTGGCTGCAGCACAAGGACATTGCTGGTAATTGTGAAAATGAGGTTGCATCTTGCTTTCTGAAAGTTCCATCTTCTTTCACCACCATCAGACGGAATTTACAAACATGGGCCAACAACAACTGTGTGGGACAGAATAAGAATAATATGATTTTAATGGTCCTGATTTATCCATTGTAAATAACTATTTCGATTTTGTGGATTTGAAATTACTAGTGCCAGGACGTTCTTACATGCCTTATGACAGGGAATTTGACTTGTGCACTGATATGAAACTTCCTGGCAGATTAAAACTGTGTGCCGGACCAAGACTCGAACTCGTGGGCAAGTGCTCTACCGACTGAACTACCAAGTTGTTCTCCTTTATCCTGATGTTGTTATTGGTTTTTTTAGTCGCCAGTCTTCTCAGTGTTGCTCAGAAGGGCAACATAAAGGGGCATAGAATATCGTCGACCTATCACTGTGCTGTAAGGGTGCCACAAATTTCAACCAAATGTATCTTGCTATGACAAGAAATGGCACTCCAGATCATCACCCTTGGTTGTCTGGCCTTGTAACAGGCTACAGTCAGGTTGCTATCCCACCACTGTCCGGGGCATCCCCAGACATGTCTTTGCTGGTCATCGGGACTCAGTTTCCAATGGGACTCATCACTGAATACAGTTCTGCTCCAGTCAATGAGCTTCCAGGCCGAGCTCTTGTCTGGAGACGCCACGGGCAGCGGTGGGGCACAAACCTGACTGTGTCCTGCCATGCGGCCCAACAACCAGCAGTAACAGTGTAGGGTGCAATTCATTTCATAGCAGGACTGCTTTGATGGCCATCTATTGCGTTCTTACAGCACAGCAGTATGTCGACACTATTCTATGCCCCGTTTTGTTGCCCTTCATGGCAATCCATCCTGGGCTTTCATTTCAGCAAGATAATGCTAGCTCGTACATGACGAGAGTGTCTACTGCTTCTCTTGGAGCTTGCCAAACCACACCTTGGCCAGCAAAGTTCTAACGCGCCAATTGGACAGAATTTGGCACGATATCCCTCAGGAAGACGTCCAACAACTCTGTCAATCAATGGCAAGTCGAATAACTACTTGCATAAGGGCCAGAGGTGGACCAAGGCGTTGCTGACTTGCTAAATTTATGAAGCTTATTCTCTTGTACAGATCTAATTTTTTCTGAAATTGTAATCATTTGTCTCCACCGATAAATTCGTAACATTTGGTGTTGCTTAAAGTAGTTTTTGGTAACTGTTTTGGAGTTCTGGGTAAAAAAATGTGTATTAATAAATGATAAGATGCTCATTTTAAGTTAAATGATATTTATTGGTTTAGATAGTAAGCTATTTGCCGCTCTTATTCTTCTGTTAAAATGTATTTGAAATATAGAAATATATTGCAACCTATATTGCTACATAATAAAAAAAATTGATTGAATCTGTTGGAGTAATATATTCGCTGATTTCTGAAGTCATTTTAGCCAGTGTAATATGATACTCCCCCCTTGCCAAAGCCCCTGGGTGTGAGCGTGGGATCAGAGCCGTACAGAGGTGATCCTGCGCCCCTGACAGAATTGTCGAAATTGCGTCCCACCTCCCCCCAGAAATACTATCTTTCTCCAATTTCTTCCACACATATAGGAAGTATTATAACTTGTGAGGTAGAATTAATAAAAAGGAAGCGTTATTAAAATACATTACTTAAATAAGATATGTAGAAGAACAATATTTCAGACAATAAATTCGATGTATCATTGTATTAAATAAATAAAAAATTGTATAAACATTAAAAAATAGAAAGTAAAACCAAATCTATGACTCATTCTTTACAGGAGCTTCTGTATTTTAGTGTGATGTGTAATAGAGAATAGATTTGACTTGCTCTTCATACATTACTAACATGCGTAACTTATTAGTTGGAAATAAAAGAAAAAGTGCTACATTGTTGCTTTGAGGACACTTTCCAAGAAATAAGTTTTTATTATCGTTGTATTTTGCATTTCCTTGCTTTGAGCGAAGCAGACTTTTTAAGACAGTGAAGTCAAATTTAGCAGCTGAGTCGTGTTCTATCGATAAGATAGCTGAATTTCACAGTCTGCTTTACCTACAGGTAAATATGACATTAAGTAGTTTTTTACCATCTTTAATTTCGTAAAAGTGCTTTGACAAGGTAGTGCAATCGCAAGAATTATCATAAATACCCTCAGTGTTTGGAGAGCATCTCGCAACTCCAAATATGAAGCCATAACAGTTCTCTTCATCAGATCTCTCTACTGGAATCAGAAAGCTGTTATTCTGTTAATAAGTCCTGCTGTTTCGGTCTTCCTGCTATATTTTGCAGCAAATTCTGCTTTACATTTTTCAAAATAAGATACAGAGCTCTCATTTAAGCCGCGCCTGACATGAAATTAAAGTGAAATGAAACGATGTGTTATATGTGAGATATTTCCCATTTCACTTAATATTCTATCAAATACTTCGCAGCACTCTAGGTTAAACAGTTTCTCTCCAGTTCGCAGTTGCCAGAAATCGGAAGCCTTTGGTCAAATAGTATATTTGCTTCAGCACCCACTCGCCATACTTTGAGATCCCACAATAACGTAGCGAAGTAGCAGCAAAAACTCCGGTGTTCATATCGTACGAACGTCGAAATGTCAGATATTGAGATAACCGATCGTTGAATGGAAAAGCAACTACAGTTACTTAGTAGTGGAAAGGCATCAAGACCAGATGAGATACCTGTAAGATTCTGCGGAGGTTGTGTGAAAGAACTTTCTCCCCTTCTAGCAGCAGTTTATCGTAGGTCGCTGGAGCAACGAAGAATACCTAGCGACTGGAAAAAAGCGCAGGTCATTCCCGTTTCCAAGAAAGCTCGTAAGACAGATGTATATAAATAGGGCTATGTCGCTGACGTCAGTCTGTTGTAGATTTATATAACATGTTTCATGCTCAAGACATGTGACATTTATGGAGAAGGAAAAATCTCCTCTATAAAATCAATATGGGTTCAGCAAACAGAGATCCTGCGAAGTTCAGCTCGCTCTGTTCCTCAGTGGGATCCATAACGCTGCAGACAACGGCCGCTCACGATGATGCCACGTTCCTTGACTTCAGGAAGGCACTTGACACCATGCCGCACTGCTATTTATTGAAAAAAAAAAAAAAATGAGCTTACCGAGTATCAGACCAGATTTGCGACTGGATTCAAAACTTCCTCGTAGATACAACTCTCTAAGTCGCTCTTAACGGAACAAAATCGAAAGATGTGGAACTAATTTCGAAGGAAGTGTGATAGGGCCGTTGCTGTTTACAAAGTACACACATCAAAAAATGTTTTGCATCACCCGGGTTCCCAGTACTCCTGAAGATAGATGTTGACTGTGGATAGTGTATCACAGACACAGTCCCTGCCCGCCCAAAGATGTAAACAACCATGCATGAGCAGCGCCTATCAGACGGAGGGGGTCCGACAGCCGATCATTTTCAGTCATTCCACCAGGAAGGAGGTACACGGCTCGTGTTGTCTGTAGCTCAACCACGCCTAGACGGTCAATGCCGCGGTTCGATCGCGTCCGCATTGTTACTTTGTGCCAGGAAGGGCTCTCAACAAGGGAAGTGTCCAGGCGTCTCGGAGTGAACCAAAGCGATGCTGTTCAGGCATGGAGGAGATACAGAGAGACAGGAATTATCGACGACGTGCCTGGCTCAAGGCGCCTCTAGGGCACTGCAGTGGATGACCGCTACCTACGCATTATGGCTCGGAGGAACCCTGACAGCAACGCCACCATGTTGAATAATGCTTTTCGTGCAGCCAAAGGACGTCGCGTTACGACTCAAACTGTGCGCAATAGGCTGCACGATGAGCAACTTCACTCCCGACGTCCATGGCGAGGTCCACCTTCAGAACCACGACCCGTGCAGCGCGGTACAGATGGGTCCTACAACATGCCGAAAGGACCGCTCAGCATTGGCATCACGTTCTCTTCATCGATGAGTGACGCATATTCCTTCAACCAGACAGTCGTCGGAGACGTGTTTGGAGGCAGCCCGGTCAGGCTGAACGTCTTAGACACACTGTCCAGCGAGTGCAGCAAGGTGGAGGTTCCCTACTGTTTTGGGGCGGCATTTTGTGGGGCCGACGTTCACCGCTGGTGGTCATGGAAGGCGCTGTAACGGCTGAACGATACGTGAATGCCATCTTCCGAGCAATAATGCAGCTGTATCGGCAGCATGTTGGCGAGGCATTTGTCTTCATGGACGACAATTCGCGCCCCCATCGTGCACATCTTGTGAATGACTTCCTTCAGGATAACGACATCGCTCGACTAGAGTGGCCAGCATGTTCTCCAGACATGAAGCCTATCGAACATGCCTGGGATAGACGGGAAAGGGCTGTTTATGGGCGACGTGACCCATCAACTACTCTGAGGGATATACGCCGAATCACCGTTGAAGGAGTGGAACAATCTGGATCAACAGTGCCTTGATGAACTTGATAGTATGTCACGACGAATACAGGTATGCATCAATGCAAGAAGACGTGCTACTGGGTATTAGAGGTACCGGTGTGTATAGCAATCTGGACCACCACCTCTAAAGGTCTCGCTGTATGGTGGGTGGTACAAAATGCAATGTGTTGTTTTCATGAGGAATGAAAAGGGCGGAAATGATGTTTATGTTGCTCTCTATGCCAATTTGCTGTACAGGTTCCGGAACTCTCGGAACCGAGATGATGCAAAACTTTTTTTGATGTGTGTACAGAAATGATCTACTAGGAAGCGACGGAAGATCTTTAAAACTGTTTACGGATCATACGCTCGTTTGTAAGAGAGTAGCAATGCCAGAAGACAGTATCGATTTGAAGACTGAGTTGCAGAGGACTGACGATGGTGCAGGCTCCGGCAGTTGACCCTGAGCGTAAATAACAGATTGCATATACATAAGAAAAGAAATGCACTAATGTACAACTACACCATTGATGATAAATCGCTGGAAACAGTACCTACTGCAAAACATCTATGAGTAATCATCTTAAGCGGAATGAGCACATGCAGCAAATAGTAAGAAGAGCAGATGCCAGACTGAGGCTCATAGAAAGAATCTCAGGGAAAAGTAACTCATCCACGAAAGAATTGGCTTACATGGCGCTTCTTCTACAGATTCTTGAGTACTGTTCATCAGCCTGGGACCTTACCAGGCAGGACTGATGGAAGGGATAGAGAAGATCCAACAAAGAACGGCAGGTTTCGTCATGGGATCGTTTAGTCGGCGCGAGAACGTTACGGAGATGCTTAGCAAACTTCATTGGCAATCGCTGCAAGAGAGGAGTTGTGCATTTCGGAGAGGTTTACTATTGAAATTTCAAGAGAGCACTCTCCGGGAAGAGTAGGACAACATATTATTTCCTCCCACATACATCTCGAGAAATGACCACGATTAGAAAGTTAGAGAAATCAAAGCTAATACGGGGGCTAACCGACAATCAATCTTCCCACGCGCTATTCGCGAGTGGAATAGGGAAGTACTCTCCACTGGACACCGTCAGGTGGCTTGCGGAGTACTGATATAGGTGTAGATATTGGACTGAGGGGAATAATATGGTGTAATGGTATCCTGAATAAAATCAGTGTGGTTTCAGAAGAAATGTGTTGCATTACATATCGAATGCTTCTCGTAGTTGCTTTGTAATGGACGGGCCAGAAGACATGAACACGACTGGTAGGAGTACTCATGTACGTTATCCATATAGTTCTTAAATCTTCATTTTCTTGTTTGTGTGTCTTGTGTCTGTTATTTTGAAAACCACACATGTTTGCACCTTGAGGACCAAATAATATCTTCTTTACCTTCTTTGCAGATGCACTAACTCTGCCGGCACCTTATGCGCGTCAGCTGCATAGCTGCGAGCAAGTGGAGGATAATGGACGAAGACTCTTCATTTGCAGTGTGCGCCATGTGGGTATTTGAGCAGGATTGGAGGCGTGATCAGATGACTGGGGTGATTGAGACAACTGTTCTAGAGAAGCGGAGCATCCAGGTCCGGCACAAATATTCACTTGTCTCCGTTGCATTCGTCACTTCCTAATAGATTATTTACACGGGTGGTCCAAATATCTCACGAAATAAGCATCAAACGAAAAAACTACAAAGAACGAAACTCGTCTAGCTTGAAAGGGCAAACCAGATGGCGCTATCGTTGCCCCGCATACCCGTATGCAGCTGACATCTGCAAATTTCTCTTTCATTCACTTTCTTTGTCTTTTCTGTGTCCCTCTGTGCCTGCGCCCTTGGCAGGGACCTGTCTTGCCAGAGGCTCGGTACAGGCCTGCCCAGGAAAGGGAAGTTTGCTTGGATTACCCCTAAGACTGACTGCTGGAGTTAGCAGTGTGAGTTATGAGTGCTGTTATGCTGTATGTGAAGCGTGGCGGTGTAGTGGTGTTACTCTTTGCGGCAATATCTCAAACACGCCGTTGGTTTTCTTCTTTCTTGGAAACCGGATTAGTGTCCAGCACTGTGGATATATGGTAGCAAGATTCTCAACGAAACCTTGGTTCATCTGTTTGAGGATAGTCGAATTTCTAGTAGTGAATATGATGTGGATAGATGACACTCCACCCAAGGAAACATAGAATGCAAGCTGTAACTTCTGACTCACCTACACTTGGCTGCTTAGTTGTATATTGTGTTTCAGGTGTGTCTCCTCTTCATACATATGGACTTAGAACTTCCAGTGTGGTTCCAAGGGTTCCACACTCATTGAATCGTGGCGGCTCGTTTCATCTTCCCTCTATCGATAACTTTTAGCTGGCGTCTCACCAGAGGGCGCGGATTACTTCCTTGTGCGGTTATCGCTGCCTTGCCTAGTCTTCAAAAGCGGCCGCTAGAGTCGCGTCTAAAGACAGGCTTCCGACGAGCGCGGCGTATGCGGTTGACGGGTAGTTTTCGCACAGTGTGGAGCTGGGGTCAGCACGAGATGGGCAAACTCGTTCATCCTTGGGAACTAGTTCACTGGTGATCGTTCTTTTTTGGGAACCGTTCATTTTTACTAGTTCATCGTTGTGCTTGGTATATGCTTCTCATGAAAAACTGAAAACTAGTACAGTAGGTGACTGAAGGGTGGGGGGCACCAAGAGGGGGCACTTGTCTCCCCCCTGGAGTACAGAGTTTTTATTCATTACAGTATTCATTACAGAATTCTCACATACTTGTAGAAGTAATTTCCGTGATTCTGCAGAACCTCTCATTTAGCCAACTGTAGCGTTGTGTGGCTTATCTCAGGGAAATAATATACGGTGGCGCACGGAAAACCGACCCGGAGTACAGACGGCTCGCCAATTAAGCACGATTTGTCGCGCATTACGAGCAGATACAACAAACAGATACACATATCGTCTTAACTTTATAAGTGAAAAAAAAAGAAGATGGGGGAAGAGTTCGTGAATGGAATCAGTCATCAGTTATCTGAGAAAGAGAACTTCTGAGCGAGCAAGGGCAGTCAGGCAACCATTAACAAAAAAAATGGTTCAAATGGCTCTGAGCACTATGGGACTTAACATCTATGGTCATCAGTCCCCTAGAACTTAGAACTACTTAAACCTAACTAACCTACGGACAGCACACAACACCCAGCCATCACGAGGCAGAGAAAATCCCTGACCCCGCCGGGAATCGAACCCGGGAACCCGGGCGTGAACCATTAACACACGAGAGTGAAACGAATACGAAATTTTACAATTACATTTTCTGTACTTAATATAAACTTTACACAAATGTATATGAAAAGCGAAATCTATTACTATTTCAGTGCTGATAATTGTGTTTCACGTAATATGGAAAAGGTTTCAAAGTCACTTCTCTACGTTTTTCTTTAATAAGTGGAAAACCATGGCCTCTAGCGAAAACGTATCCCGATGTAATATTTAACTACATTAAATTTCCTACAAGAAAAGGTCCTATTCATTTTGTCTAGCATTAATAGTTTGCGTGTAGAGAGCTGGAGAAGAGAACATGAAAATCTCACGCGACGCGCATGGGCTATAGCTCATGTAGTCTTGTAAACTTGTTGGTGGCTGTTTCCCAACTTAATAGACCACAAGCGTCTTGTATAAAATTCTTCGTCTCGACTTCCTCTACACAGCTATGCTACGTTGTAAACAATAATCGTTTATACCCTATATATACTTCACGTTGCCTTTGAGTTCCTAGGCGAAGTAGAGACTTTATGGAAGAATAAATAGTTTTAAAATAAAATGTGGTTTTCTCATCATACTTGCCTCATTCGCTTAGTAAAAATTAGGTTTTTATGTTGCATTATTAAAATTAATACAGCAATAATAATAATTAAATTCGCAGTAATAAAGTTTTTGGTTTGAAAGCTCCTTCCGAACAAATGTTTTTGAGATAATAAGTAAATACGATTTTATGCCAATTTATGTCTTTTCAAATGGAGAGGCACCCATTTTCCTACTGAGCCAAAATGACCCACAACCCACTTTTTCATTTTTTTTTCAAAGAAACCAAACCAGCAGGTAATGCAAATTGGAAAAAACCAAACTTAAAAATAATTACAGCCTTCCTAAATGCAATGTTTTGTATATGAAAGATAAACGATAATATTTTTATATGAATTTTCTTACACCACAAATTAAGCAAATTATTGAAAGTTAGTTGCTAAATCAAGTCGATGAAACCAAAAAATATATGAATAACAAAAAGAACTTGCCTTGTTAAAAGCATTTCTTCCGCTGTTCATCGATATAATGTAGTGAGTTGATATGCCCTTTTGTTACCTGAAAAGATGTACCTATTACATACAACGTAATTTTTATGTAATTTATGTAACTACAAAATAATTTTTAATTACCGGTCGTGGACGCTGAATAGCCAGAACCAAGTGCCAGAACAGTTTGAAACACATGTAAAATGGGCGAGCGCAGTGAACGAAACGAACAACTGGATACTGAAGTAACTAGGAGCAGTCGGCCGTGGAACTGCGACAGGTGGTCATGCGAAGAACGACGGGTGCGGCCGAGGGAGACCGAGCTGAGACGAGCACGGGACCGAGGCTGGAACGAGAACTGCCGAAGTGACCGCCGCGGCCGAGGTGAACTAGTGAACAATGAACCGATCGTTCGTCGTTCCCGGAAACTATAAGTAGACCGCCGCGACCGAAGTGAACTATGAACCGATCGTTCCTCGTTCCCGGGAACTATAAGTAGACCGCCGCGACCGAAGTGAACTATGAAAGACAGTTCCTTGGAATTCGTTCCTCGGTCCTTTCGTTCATCTTGGTGAACCGTTCCTTTGGAACCGTTCGTTCGCAAACTACCATTATCTCCACAGCAGTGCTTGGAGCAACGGACGCGCGGTGCGAATCGGCACGACGTCTCTTCCGGGTCGTCGTTCACTCTTCCTTGCCAGGACTGGACAGAAGGCAAAGAAGCTGGTGGGCTCCCTAGTATCACTATTATCCAGCCCTTTAAACATATTGTGAGTTCCAGCTAATGCACTTACGAAGTTGCTGGGAGAGTGTTCCGTGTCGGGGGCTCCTTGCCGCGTGGGCCTGGCTTACTTGCGGCCGTGTGCACGGCTCTCGAGCATATCCTAGCCCAGCTTGCTGTCTGTTTGCAGTCGCACGTCCTGGCTGTCTGTTCAAATGGTTCAAATGGTTCAAATGGCTCTGAGCACTATGGGACTTAACTGCTGTGGTCATCAATCCCCTAGAACTTAGAACTACTTAAACCTAACTACCCTACGGACATCACACACATCCATGCCCGAAGCAGGATTCGAACCTACGACCGTAGCGGTCACGCCGTTCCAGACTGTAGCGCCTAGAACCGCCCGGCCACTCCGGCCGGCCTGGCTGTCTGTGCTCAAGCTGAGTATCTTATGTTATCTGACTTGCGTTGTAAACGAAATTTTCTTGTAGGCCAAGTGGCCTGCCTTAGCACAGCAAATTTTGTCTCTAATGTTTAGTACATATTGCACCCTTGTTCTAAGTTTTAATATAAATTTTTTGGTGTAAGCCTTTTGGGTAATCCCTAAAGACCAATTGTTAACTTTACTGACATCTTTATTAATATTTATCTTCTGGGGTCTGCCTAATGTCTTTGATTTGAATTCGCTTGAAGAAATTTGTCTAGAATTATTTTAATTATTTTAATTGGCTAGTGTATTTAAAGAAAAAAAGAAAAGAAGAAAAATTCGGAGAAGGTATTAAAATTCATGGAGAAGAAATAAGAACTTTGAGGTTCGTCGATGACATTGTAATTCTGTCAGAGACAGCAAAGGACTTGGAAGAGTAGTTGAACGGAATGGATAGTGTCTTGAAGGTAGGATATAAGATGAACATCAACAAAAGCAAAACGAGGATAATGGAATGTAGTCGAATTAAGTCGGGTGATGCTGAGGGTATTAGATTAGGAAATGAGACATTTAAATTAGTAAAGGAGTTTTGCTATTTGGGTAGCAAAATAACTGATGATGGTCGAAGTAGAGAGGATATAAAATGTAGACTGGCAATGGCAAGGAAAGCGTTTCTGAAGAAGAGAAATTTGTTAACATTGAGTATAGATTTAAATGTCAGGAAGTTGTTTCTGAAAGTATTTGTATGGAATGTAGCCATGTATGGAAGTGAAACATGGACGATAAATAGTTTAGACAAGAAGAGAATAGAAGCTTTCGAAATGTGGTGCTATAGAAGAATGCTAAAGATTAGATGGGTAGATCACGTAACTAATGAGGAGGTATTGAATACAATAGGGGAGAATAGGGGTTTGTGGCACAACTTGACTAGAAGAAAGGATCGGTTGGTAGGACGTGTTCTGAGGCATCAAGGGATCACCAATTTACTATTGGAGGGCAGCGTGGAGGGTAAAAATCATAGAGAGAGAGATCAAGACATGAATACACCAAGCAGATTCAGAAGGATGTAGGTTGCAGTAGGTACTGGGAGATGAAGAAGCTTGCGCAGGATAGAGTAGCATGGAGAGCTGCATCAAACCAGTCTCAGAACTGAAGACCACAACAACAACAACAACAACAGTTTATATAAAATGCCTAACTTAAAAATTTTAAAAAGGCCAGTATCGTTAAGGTCTTATTTCTTGAATTTGTTTGAGGTTATTATTACTGTAATTAATCGGCTGTCTCATGCACCATTTTGAACGCGTTCATGTTTGTAACGGCAAATTGATTTCAATTTTCCTACCTGTTTTTCAAAGGGGATCTGTTGTTATCAAGCCGGCCGGAGTGGCCGTGCGGTTGTAGGCGCTACAGTCTGGAGCCGAGCGACCGCTACGGTCGCAGGTTCGAATCCTGCCTCGGGCATTGATGTGTGTGATGTCCTTAGGTTAGATAGGTTTAATTGGGTCTAAGTTCTAGGCGACTGATGACCTCAGAAGTTAAGTCGCATAGTGCTCAGAGCCATTTGATTTTGTTGTTATCAAGAAAATATATAAAAATAAACGTTGTTGTCCAAGGATAAATGATGTTAGTTAAAGGGACCTAGGCCTTCCATGTCATTTCTCTGATCCTGGTATTTCCCGGTTTCACTCAAGGTGATTTATTTGAACAAGTAGCGTAGATCAGAGCTTCCAGATGGTGACACTCCTAATTGGTTACGGTCATTACGGATAGAGCCGGTTAGCCACTGGGGTCAGAGGTGATTGAGCTTGTTGCCACTGTGGATGTTGTGGGTGGGAGGTAGATGGCCCATTTGTAAGAGGTGTTACATTGACCCAAGATTTACCTTGGTGCTTACTGTATTAAACATAGTTAAAATTCTGGACCACAGGGATACCTAAGAAGTGGTAATGCAGCTACTTTTAGTATTTAATTTAAACAAGTACTTTGTTGTTATTAATTAGATGTTACATGTTATATGATGTATGTGTTGCCTTGTGGTTTAGGAAGTTAGGTGGGGTTCTACATGCTAATTATTTTATGAAGTGTCATTTTAAGTAGTTTATTGTCCACCCCCTTAGCTGAGTGGTCAGCGCGTCTGACTGCCATGCAGCGGGCTCGGTTTCGATTCTCGGACGGATCGGAGATTTTCTCCGCTCTGGGACGGGATATTGTGTTGTCCTCATCATCATTTCATCATCATCATCGACATGCATGTCGCCCAATGTCACTTCAGCTAAAAGTCTTGCAACTCAGCGGCCGAACTTCCCCAGTTTGGGACTCACGGCCATCGATGCCTTACGATCATTTCATTTCATTTAAGTAGTTCATGAACCCGCCTGTTAAACTTTAAGCTCTGAGCTCGGAGGTTGTCTTTTAAGCTATGTTGTCCTTCACACACTAGTCATTTTATGGGGGATTATTTATTTGTCCAGTAATGTGCCGTTACGTTTTAATTTGCGAGCTGGGAATGTACTATTAAAGTATGAACTGCCTTAATTACGTGGATAGGAGGAATTTAACTGCGACTGTTGTGAGAGACTAGTTGGTACAGGAACTGTAGTAACCTTATGTCTTGGCCAAACGTTAATGAAATTTAGTTTCCGGATGAGCAGAGAATCAATTATATATAACATTTACGTGAGTGGCAAAGAAGGGCCCTAATACTGCCTATTTGTAATCTGTGGATGAACGCTCTTTTCCAAGGAGTCACGGAAGCTACTCCTTATACTGAATATAAAATGTCTATTGTCTATCCGTTGTGGCGTACGAGTATTTAAATTTCGATTCTGAGATATTATAATATTATTAATAAATCTTATGTTGTCATACTGTGCTTTATTAAACCAGTTCTTGCTTCGACAAGCGGCCTGTGGATCACTGTACCAAAATAAAGCAACATCTCAGCTGTGAGACTTGCCACAAACAGTGGAAATACCGTTGAATTTACCTCTTCCAGACTGTACGCCAAATTCATTCCAGATATCGAACGCAAATTGTTAAGATGTTATGAATCACGTGTTCAGAATCCACAAGGCTTTTGAACGACATCTCTCTCCACTAACGATGTAATGACATACAAAAATTTGCAGAGCGTTTACTCGAAAAACGAGTTCCGTACGAAAGTCACCTGACGATAGCGGTAACGCATTTTGGCTACAAAAATTCTGTTCTGCGCATCTGAATGCTTTCAAGATAGATATTCCTACACCGTAATTTGAACAGACATCTTAAAGATATAATTTGGAATTCCCCATTGCGCTTCGGCAACGGCCTTGCTGCAGTGAATACACCAGTTCTCGTGGGATCACCGAAGTTAAGCGATGTTGGGCGTGGCCGGCACTTGGATGGGTGACCATCCAGCCGCCATACGCTGTTGCCATTTTTCGGGGTGCACTCAGCCTCGTGATGCCAATTGAGGAGCTACTCGACCTAATAGTCGGTCAAGAATACCATCATAACGCCCCTTCTATCCGCATCCTCCTCGTATGGTCACGGTAGTCCACTCGTGGCCTGAAGACGGAGTGCTTTTTTACCATTCTGCCGGAGGGCAAGAGGGAACACAATTTCGAGTTGTGGAATCCTTCTTTTTGTATTTATAAATTGCTACATCCCGTACGAAAGTCACCTGACATAATTTCCAGTTGTGAAACCCTTCTCCTTGTATTTGTAAATTGCTACGCCCCTACTGTGAAACAGCAATGGGGCTAGGAAGGAGTTACGCACTCGTACCCTGCCCGATGTCCACGGAGACCACATTTTACGTATGTTTATTGTAGGGCGCAGCGGACGATGGCATCGGGAAGTGCTCTTCCCTCTTATCACGTTGGCTTCTGTCCTACCGACGACACGCTTGACCTTCCCCTCTCCCCTCCCTCTTTTCCGCGGATGCGTCGGTACGCAGATGCGGGTGATTGCGGCGCCGGTTTCCAGCTGGAGGCTGGCCGAGATCTCTCATCTCCAGCGAGAGGTGTGCTGGACAACACGCTCCGGCCGTCCACCTCCCTGGTAGCGCTGTAAATTGTCCCCAGCTGCCGCCTGCCCCCGTTGCGGTTCCGCGCGGCTATCGCAGACCATTTTTCGGGCACGGTTCCGCTAACGATGCGCGTGGACACTGACCTTAAAGACCCCCTCCGAAACTCTGCAGCTGACCACGAGATTAAGGTCGGGCTCATTAGCGAGCAAGATGCAAGTCGCACCGCGCCGCCTTCCTCTTCCAAACGGCAGACAAACTGGATATATTGCTAGTTCCCGGAAACGCCACGAATTTGAAACGTCCGACATGAGAATGAGGCTGTGCCAAGGAGACGAAAACGCATATTTCTTTTCACATATGAGGCCAGAATTCACGTACTGCTAACTATTGAGTTTTTGAAACAAGGCATTAATCATAGACGTCCATCATATTACTTCACAGATGGGTCCTTCTTTGTCACTAAATAGAATTTTGACAAGTAGACAGCCTTTCATTTAGTTGCAGAGACGGTCCTCGGATTTTGTTGGTGTGGTCTTCAGTCCAAAGACTGGTTTGATGCAGCTCTTCATGCTAATCTAGTTTCTATGTGAAACTTGCGATGCCACTACCCTAATTTACTGTATTATTATTATTATTATTATTATTATTATTAGACCATGCGGCATCGGACTTCCGGAAAGCGGCTCTGCACGGGTTCGATTCCCGGCTGGGACGGATATTTTCTCCGCTCAGGGACTGGATGTTGTCGCAAGACTTGCACCAGGCGAACGGTCTACCCGTCGGGAGGCCCTAGCCACACGGCAATTCCATCGAGACAAAGACGTGCACCGAATATAGACTTTCGAAGATATCTCACAACGACTAAGTACGCTCGAGTTCGAGTAAAAAATGGTTCAAATGGCTCTGAGCACTATGGGACTTAACTTCTGAGGTCATCAGTCCCATAGAACTTAGAACTACTTAAACTTAACTAACCTAAGGAAATCACAAACATCTATGCCCGAGGCAGGATTCGAACCTGCGACCGTAGCGTTCGCGCGGTTCCAGATTGTAGCGCCTAGAACCGCTCGGTCACTCTGGCCGACTCAAGTTCGAATACGCTCATAATTATGCCTGTTAGGCCATCATTGAAATTACATGTCGATTATTTTTTTCCTGTTGTGAATGGTTTTAGGAGACACTTTTTCACAAATCCCCTTGTAACACGCTAATGGTGTTTCTGGCGAACTTTGGATGAACAGTAAAATAAAATAGACGCCCCATTCTCCACATTCATAAAGTCTACAAACCAACTTGAATAGTCATTTGGTTGCCATTTCCGTCAATGATTTTAGAAATTCCACCTTATTTGACAGAAAGTCTTTCAAGGCTGTATTAAACTCCAACAATGGACCCCATTTGTCTTCCATATCGCCCCCCCCCCCCCCCGTTCTTCTGCTATCACTTCTTTAGATAGTTCCTTCCTCTTGTAGAGGCCTTCAGTTTACTCTTTCCACCTGTGACCTCCTCTGCGGTTACTAGTGGTCTTCCTCTAATACTCTTAATGTTGGCGTCTTTGTTTTAATTTCAACGCCATGCGATTTCCTTATTTTTGTAGGCGTGAAGAAAGACATTCGTGACCATCGATTTGCTTCGGATGAAGAAGTATATGCCTATTTGTAAAATCATTGTTACGTAGGCAAACATTTTCCCTGAAGGCACTGGCTTTAAGCACTATGGGACTTAACATCTGAGGTCATCAGTCCCCTAGACTTAGAACTACTTAAACCTAACTAACTTAAGGACATCACACACATCCATGCCCGAGGAAGGATTCGAACCTGCGACCGTAGCAGCAGCGCGGTTCCGGACTGAAGCGCCTAGAACCGCTCGGCCACATCGCCAGCCTTGAAGGCACTGACCGTCTTTTCTCACAATGGGATAAACGTATTAATAGTTGCGGCAATTACTTTTGAAATAATAAATGGTTTACTTACTTTTTTTCCCTCTGTCTCGTTTTCATTTGACTGCCCCTTATACCACGGGCGTTCAATAACTAATGAAACACATTTTTTCTTAAAGCATGTTGGTTTTATTAACAATTTCAATACTCATTATTATTCCCCGCTCTTTTGGTTACAAAACCCTATTTCTCATGATAATCTCCATTAAATTCGACAGCCTTTAGGCCACCTCATTGGTGGGCTGGGGTGCTATATGCCTGTGTGGTACTACTCTACTAATCGACGTCAGAGGCAATGTCTTGCTGCAGCAATAACTTCTGCATCATCCGCGCACTGCGTCCCACCGAGTGTATCCTACATTGGGCCAAACAGATGGAAGTGTTGAGTGATGCAGCGAGGAACCAGCAGCCACACACCTTTGAATGCCCCATCTGGTGGATGAGTGTGTCGGAACTACCAAGACAGACGTCCAGTTGTGCAGCGAGGTGTTTGATTGTGATCCGTCGATCATCTCGAATGAGAGAGTCCGCACACTCCAACATTGCAGTAGTCACAGCTGTGTGGGACCGGCCGGTACGCGGGAGACCGGACAGGTTTGCGCGATCTTGTTACGATGATGACAGACAGCTCTTCCAGCGACTCGCTGTGGTTTTGTTCCATGCCAGGTCTCCGTATACATTCAACTTGTGCCTACGAGTATCTGCTATGCTCTGATTGTCCGCCAAAAGAATGACAGCTCTCTGCTTGAAACTTACCTCCGCTGTAGACGCGGTATTAAAGGCCACGTATAGCGTCACCACCTATCGGAACTTCATGAAATTATAGGAGCTGAAGTGGGAATATTCTACGATATACCACCACAAATATTGCATTTTGTGAACTGAAACTGAAGGAGAAAAAATCATCATCATCATCATCATTTAAGACTGATTATGCCCTTCAGCGTTCAGTCTGGGGCATAGTCCCCCTTATAAAATTCCTCCACTATCCTCTATTCAGTGCTAAATTTGGTGCCTCTTCTGACGTTAAGCCTATTACTTCAAAATCATTCTTAATCGAATCCAGGTGCCTTCTCCTTGGTCTACCCCGACTCCTCCTACCCTCTACTGCTGAACCCATGAGTCTCTTGGGTAACCTTGCTTCTCCCATGCGTGTAACATGACCCCACCATCTAAACCTGTTCGTCCTGACTGCTACATCTATAGAGTTCATTCCCAGTTTTTCTTTGATTTCCTCATTGTGGACACCCTCCCGCCATTGTTCCCATCCACTAGTACCTGCAATCATCCTAGCTACTTTCATGTCCGTAACCTCAACCTTATTGATAAGGTAACCTGAATCCACCCAGCTTTCGCTCCCATACAACAAAGTTGGTCGAAAGATTGAACGGTGCACAGATAACTTAGTCTTGGTACTGACTTTCTTCTTGCAGAAGAGAGTAGATCGTAGCTGAGCGCTCACTGCATTAGCTTTGCTACACCTCGCTTCCAGTTCTTTCACTATGTTGCCATCCTGTGAGAATATGCATCCTAAGACTTGAAACTGTCCGCCTGTTCTAACTTTGTTCCTCCTATTTGGCGCTCGATCCGTTTATATCTCTTCCCACTGACATTACTTTAGTTTTGAAGATACTAATCTTCATACCATAGTCCTTCTGATCTAGCTCTGAAATATGACTTTGCAAACTTTCAGTAGCATCTGCCATCACAACTAAGTCATCCGAATATGCGAGACTGCTTATTTTGTGTTCACCTATCTTAATCTCACCCAGCCAGTCTATTGTTTTCAACATATGATCCATAAATAATATGAACAACAGTGGAGACAGGTTGCAGCCTTGTCTTACCCCTGAAACTACTCTGAACCATGGACTCAACTTACTGTCAACTTTAACTGCTGCCTGACTATCTATGTAAAGACCTTTAATTGCTTGCAAAAGTTTGCCTCCTATTCCATAATCACGTAGAACAGATAATAACTTCCTCCTAGGAACCCGGTCATATGCCTTTTCTAGATCTATAAAACATAGATACAATTCCCTATTCCACTAGTAACACTTCTCCATTATTTGCCGTAAGCTAAAGATCTGGCCCTGACAACCTCTAAGAGGCCTAAACTCACACTGATTTTCATCCAATTTGTCCTCAACTAATACTCGCACTTTCCTTTCAACGATACCTGAGAAGATTTTACCCACAACGCTGATCAAAGAGATATCTCTGTAGTTGTTACAATCTTTTCTGTTTCCATGTTTAAAGATTGGTGTGATTACTGCTTTTGTCCAGTCTGATGGAACTTGTCCCGACTCCCACGCCATTTCAATTATCCTGTGTAGCCATTTAAGACCTGACATTCCACTGTATTTGATGAGTTCCGACTTAATTTCATCCACCCCAGCCGCTTTATTGCACTGCAATCTATTGACCATTTTCCCACTTCCTCCGATGTGATCCTGTTTCCATCATCATTCCTGTCCCACTGTACATCGAAATCTGAAACATTACTGATCGTATTTTCACCTACATTGAGCAACTCTTCAAAGTAAAAAAATGTGTTGTCTTATTTATTGAACGCCCCTCTGCGGCGGCGCGGTTCTTTCCGTTCTTTTACGACGTACCTGCACCTACCTGTGAGCATTGTCTCAGCATATCATCAGTAGGAAAGCCGAGCGAAACCTACCGTACTTCGACGTGAACCAGGCTGCAATTGAATTCACTAATCTACGTTTCGGGAGAAAGTTTTCACACGAAATGAAAGGTTGGAAATTTTGCCCTCAATTAATATATTCTGAAACTTAGGTGAACAAGTATCACTGCCAAGCCAATGCTAGTCTTAACACAGTCACTCACAACCCCCTTCACTCACGTTAGCAAGTTTATGGTGTTGCATTTCCCGAAAACGTAATAGCTACAAAAATACCGATTATGTTTGATTGATAATGCTCGCCAAATATTAAGTCTGTCGGTACCAAATGCAGTCACAGTTTTTAGCCACCGACCTGCTCAATACGCCACGCGGAATATATGTTTTTTCTCGTCACAAAATTCACTTAAAAACTCCGAAATTTCTACACACCTATCGGAATTATTATGCAGTCACTTTACAACAATTTTGATGTATGAAACACTGCTGGATCCGGCAACTTCTCATTTCCATCGGAACTACTGCTACACACATTCGAACTGTTTCATGGCTAGGCTCCGACTCTTCCCTAGAATACTGTCTTCTCTACCAGCAGAGAAAGGCGCGCGAAGAATATTGCTTTACCATTGGTCAGTTTACTCAACAGCCAATAGCAAAACATCATTCTCCCGCGTCAATCCGCGCTTTTCATCAATAAACAATCGCAAAATAGTAAACCTAACGACTGCACTTTTTACCGACGTAATTATCTAATATGCTGAAGTTTTGCTTATGCATAAAGTTATTTACTATTGTTATTTATACCTGAATTAACTTTCCTTTTACCATAAACTTACTTTACGAATCTATTCTACAAAAATCCCCTTTGTCCATATCCATACTTCTTCGAAATGTTCCCACACTAAATCGTACTACATAACTCGTTAAACAATGATCTTCATATTAACCTCAAACCACTCTCACGCATCATTTATACTACTAAAACACATTTATAACATTTTACATATACAAACAGACACAATAACACTTTATGAAAATACTAGAACCGTTTATGAACAACAGTCTATTACTTTAGTGCACTCTGGTGGGCACAATCGAAACTAAAATCACAGTCCCCCTATCCAATATTGTCCTCTATCGGCTGATACATAAACTACGTGCGCGTCCAGTCTCGCCTCACCATCTGTCATTATCCAGCTCTGAGACACATCTCCCACTTAATCGCCCCCAAGGCAGGATCCCCTTGTAACTTTATTTCTTGTGTGGTTTAAAAGAACGAGAGCCTCACTCAATTCCACTAGCTCGCGTTCGTAATTTTGTGTCAGTAGTGTGGCTCCGGAAATATATTGCCACCAACATTTCCGGGCAACAGATGCCGGTAATGTGTCTAGCACTAATCGCACAGACTAAGTTGACACTCGGCGCAGTGGCTAATGAAAGCGACCGTAAATGCATTTCCCATTTACATTCGCTCTCGTCAGCCACCGCGCCGAGTGGTAACTTAGTTTACGCGAATAATACGAGGGTCATTAAATAATTAAAGAGACAAATACGTGTGGGGGAAAAACTGTTAGTAAGGCAAGTTTGGTACTTTCATGGCTTTAAGTTGGCATCACTGGGATGTGCCCTGATCAGCTGATGTATCAACAATGTTTTGTTTATAACCTCAAAAATACATTTCAAGATGGTGAACCGCTCGAAACGTCCACATTAGTTGAACAACGTTCTGTCATTCGTTCTTTACTTCCTGAAGGCGAGAAACCAGTGAATATATATTGCAGAATGTCTAAAGTTTGTGATGAGGGTTGTGTGAATCGTGAACATTTTTACAGATGGGTAGAGTAGTTCAAAAATGGTCGCGACTCAGTGACTGACGAACACCGTTCTGGCCGACCAGTTGCAGTTTCAACTCCCTCACTTGAAAGTCGAGTTGATGACATTACTCGTGCCGACCGCCGTGTGACTGTGGAAATGATAGTTGGTAAGGTTCACGTTAGTACTGGTAGAGTTCATAACAATATCTGTAACAAGCTGAAGTACCGCAAAACATGTGCAAGATGGGTTCCAAAGGAGCTGACGTGGCTACACAAGGAGACAAGGTTGAGAGTGCGCACAGAGCTAAAGGAACGTTAAGAAAGGGTATGCGAGCACTTCCTCAACAAAATTTTAACTTGTGATGAAACTTGGGTTCACTATTATGAGCCAGAATCAAAATGACAAAGAAAGCATGGAGCGGAAGCACACCAACTCACCTGTCAAAAAAAAATTCAAAATCCAATCATCAGCAGGAAATTTCACTTTGACGGTGTTTTGGGATGCTGAACGTCCTGTTTTTTTGTGATTATCTCGAAGAGCAGCGTACAATGAACAGCCAGTACTACTCGGATTTGCTTTTAAACAAGGTGATGCCGGCCATGAGAGAGAAACGTAGTGATCTCAGAGGAGAGGTGTGATTCTCCAGCAAGACAACGCACGTCCTCATATTGCTCAGCTAACTCGTGAAACCATCGACAAAACGGGCTGGGAAGTACTGCCTCATCGCCCTTACAGTCCTCATTTAGCACCCAGTGATTTCCATTTGTTTGGTGCACTGAAGGAGGCATTACGTGGGAAGAGGTTCCAGGACAACGAGGACGTGAAAAAGTTTGTGGAAATTGATTCAAACATCAAGATAAAGAGTTCTT
Organism: Schistocerca piceifrons; assembly: GCF_021461385.2. Lineage (NCBI taxonomy): Eukaryota > Metazoa > Arthropoda > Insecta > Orthoptera > Acrididae > Schistocerca > Schistocerca piceifrons. The sequence continues at coordinate 1,084,686,272 of NC_060138.1, forward strand.
TGCAGCCGGAAGAAAAACTGAGTTCTTTGCAGCCGGAAGAAAAACGCTTGTAGTCCTTTGGAACAAGTGCATAAATTTTTAGGCTTTTTTTTTGGTTATGGTTTTTGGGTGCAGATCTGCTACGCTCATTAGCGCCCGGTCCGTGGCTTAGGAAAAGGTAAAAAACCAAACTGGAAACCAGCAGCAATGGGAGCGAAACTCAAAAAAGTGGGGAAACAAAAAAAAACAGGAGGAAAACTTAAAAAACCACTATAGAAGGGGGGGGGGGGGTTGGTGGTCCCCAAAAAGAGCTTCAAATGACTGACTTCATCTCACTGACACTAATAAACTCGAGAACGCGACCGGCTGAGCGCGTGTCATTTGCTGAAATGGAAGATATATCAGGCGACAGCTGTAGACGAGTGCGTAACGGAGTAAAATAGGGGCACTCAAGTAAAAGATGTCTCACCTTCCACAGTTGAGAGCCGTGGGGACAACGCGGGGGAGGATCGCCACTTAAAAGATGTCGATGGCTAAAAAGACAGTGCCCTATCCGGAGTGTAGTTAAAATTACCTCCTCCCGACGACGAGTTCGGGAGGAAGAGGTCCAAGCACAGGGAAGAGCTTCCACATCCCGCAATTTATTATTGGGAAGTGTAGACCAATGTGCGTGCCATAAAAGAGCAACACGACGACATAAAACACCCCGTAGATCGGCGAAGGGAACCATGCGAACAGAAAACTGAAGAAGAGAAGACTGCAACCTTGGCCGCTATATCGGCCGCCTCGTTTCTACGGATACCAACGTGTCCTGGGATCCAGAGGAACGCCACAGAGACGCCCCCCCAAGTGGAGCGAGTGGAGGCAGTCCTGAATCCGGTGGACCAGAGGGTGGACAGGGTAGAGAGCATGGAGACTGAGGAGGGAGCTGAGCGAATCTGAGCATATCATATACTGTATCCGCTGATGGCGACGGATGTATTGGACAGCCTGGAGAACAGCGTAAAGCTCCGCAGTAAAAACCGAACACTGGTCGGGAAGCCGAAGTCGATTAGGGGTGTCGCCAACAATATAGGCACTCCCAACACCAAATGGTGTTTTTGAGCCGTCAGTGCAAATAAATGTGGCATCCTTCATTTGTGCGCATAGAGCAGCAAATGCCCGACGATAAACGAGAGAAGGGGTACCATCCTTGGGAAACTGACAAAGGTCACGGAGCAGGCAGGTCTGGGGCCGGAGCCAAGGCGGTGCTGTACCCCAAAATGTCAAGAAAGTTTTAGGAAAGCGGAAGGAAAGAGAACGTAGCAGTTGACGGAAGCGGACTCCTGGTGGTAGTAAAGAGGAAGGGCGGCCTGCATATCCTAAATCCAAGGAGGAAAAAAATGTCATGGGCCGGATTAGCAGGCACGGAAGACAGATGGCTAGCATAACGACTCAGAAGGACAGCTTGCCGATTGGACAGCGGAGTTTCAGCAGTCTCAGCAGAAAGGCTTTCCACAGGGCTGGTGTAAAAAGCTCCAGACCCTAAACGCAATCCACTCAGGGGGTTTTGTTGAAAAGTAGAAAAAGTATTGTTTAGTAAAAATAAACGCTTCCAGACAAATTTGTCTCTTTAATTATTGAATGACCCTCGTACATATGGCTGCAGTTCGTGTGGCCACAAACTGCTGGACAATATTGTCGGTATATATTCTACATCTACATACATACTCCACAATCCACCATACGGTGCGTGGCGGAGAGTACCTCGTACCACAATTAGCATCTTCTGTCCCTGTTCCACTCCCAAACAGAACGAGGGAAAAATGCCTATATGCCTCTGTACGAGCCCAAATCTCTCTTATCTTATCTTTGTGGTCATTCCGCGAAATATAAGTTGGCGGCAGTAAAATTGTACAGCAGTCAGCGTCAAATGCTGGTTTTCTAAATTTCCTCAGTAGCGATTCACGAAAAGAACACCTCCTTTCCTCCATAGACTCCCACCCGAGTTCCTGAAGCATTTCCGTAACACTCGCGTGATGATCAAACCTACCAGTAACAAATCTAGCAGCCCGCCTCTGATTTGCTTCTATGTCCTCCCTCAGTCCGACCTGATAGGGATCCCAAACGCTCGAGCAGTACGCAAGAATAGGTCGTATTAGTGTTTTATAAGCGGTCTCCTTTGCAGATGAACCACATCTTCCCAAAATTCTACCAGTGAACCGAAGACGACTACCCGCCTTCCCCACAACTGCCATTACATACTTGTCCCACTTCATATCGGTCTGCAATGTTGCGCCCAAATATTTAATCGACGTGACTGCGTCAAGCGCTACACTACTAATGGAGTATTCAAACATGGCGGGATTCTTTTTCCTATTCATCTGCGTTAATTTACACTTATCTATATTTAGAGTTAGCTGCCATTCTTTACACCAATCACAAATCCTTTCCAAGTCATCTTGCATCCACCTACAGTCACTCAACGACGACACTCTCCCGTACACCACAACATCATCAGCAAACAGCCGCACATTGCTATCCACCCTACCCAAAAGATCATTTATGTAGATAGTTAACAACAGCGGACCTACCACACTTCCCTGGGGCACTCCAGATGATACCCTCACCCCCGAGGAACACTCACCATCGAGAACAACGTACTGGCAAATGCAATTTTTCTGGCCCGTATAAAAAAAAAGCGTACAGCAAGCTGAGCAGGCGCTCTCGCGCAGCAGTGGGACCGCAGCGGGCAGCTGTGGGAACGACAGCGGCGAGGCGGCCGGCCGACCCCGGCGGCGACCGCACACCGCTGCCTGCTGTCCACCCAGCCGCAGTTGACAGCGACAGCAGCTTTCGCGCGATGGCCGCACAGATTGCGGGGTGTGGTGGGGTGGCTTGTGTCCCGGCGCAGCGGGCAGCGGGTAGCGGCCGCTACCAGTTTTCTCCGAGCTGAGGCGCAGATAACGCAGCCGGGCCGCGCCACCGCCGAATTATGGGACACTTCCTGGAACACCGGCCGCTTGTCGCCTGTCCTGTCTCGCGCGCATGCGCACCCGGCCGACGCGCTTTCACCGGCGGGACAATGTTCGAGTATTTACGACGAGGATGAGAAAAAGAAAATTTCACTCGCAAAACGACTAGTTGTTAAGGGGGCAGGCCGTGCGGATGCAAATTAGTTGCCACTCTCCAGAGATTAACGATCGATAAATGGAGAGCCGTTTGCAGGTTATCATTCTCAGGTTTCGCACCTGGCCACCAGAGAGCATCCGAGGAGCTAGACAGCTAGGTAAATTATTAGATAGATCTGAATAAGGGAAACGTAGTGCTGTTTTAAATGGCGACATATTTCATAGAAACTAATTCCATAAACACTTTCGTGCCATTATTTAGAGAGAGTAAGTGTGGCGGCCTGCAACTTTCGACGTGAATACACCCGGTATCGTAAATCCTCTTAATAAGAATACGCTTTCTTTCACAGAATGGATACTGATTGGTCAATCTTCCATTTCCAGTCGCCAACAAGTAAGTGTCATTTCATTGTCAGTATAGTTAATGCCGAGTTTCGTGCATCATTTTCGTCACGTAAGTGCTATTAAGGTCTTGGCACGAAGGAAATACAGGGTGTTTCAGGGTGAACAGTAAATATTTTAGAAAGTGGTAGTATACACTAATTAGAATAAAACTTTCCATAGAAGATGTACCCAATTTTTATTGGGTACTGAGACACGGTTAGAGAGACACGTTTTCTTTTCACTTGTTAGTACTCCAGTTGGTATGGCTTTATTTATCGGCTGTCATTTTTGTTTTGTAGGTGCAGTTGTGAGCTACGGTCGCAGGTTCGAATCCTGCCTCGGACATGTTAGGTTTAAGTAGTTCTAAGTTCTAGGGGACTGATGACCAAAGAAGTTAAGTCCCATAGTGCTCAGAACCATTTGAACCATTTTTGCAGTTGTGAAGTGCTTGAGTTTCCAGCATTGAATTTTTCAACTATGGTTGTCACTGCGACTGCATGTATTCACAATTGAACAAGATCCAGAAAGGGCACACTAACAAAATTTGAAATTTTCGTTGTCTTGCATCAACCGATAGCTGGAAGTAATGTCATACACTGAGCAAAAAGGGTCACAAATATACGCACTGGAACACGGTTTCAATGTGCAGAATGGACATATGCAACACAGTTGTTCCATTTCTGCAGAGTAGGGGAAGTCGGTCATGTGACACTCTATCGTACCATGAGGCAATTGCCAAGACAACTCCTGATGAAGCATGCACATTTCTATTGGACTACATCCAACAGAATATTAAGGAGCATCACGCGCAGTCCTTAATATTGTTCTTGAGTCATGTCCCGGACAAAATAGAAATCATACATTGGTTGATTTTCTGCTTAATATGGTTGATAACGATACACTGAAAACTATAAGCCAATATTTCCCTGTACGAGGATATATCTTTCCGCCCTGTGACATGGACTTTGGGACTATTGAACGAATCATCAGGAAAAGTAACAGAATACACAGGAGAAGAATACTGTGAGCTTACGAAAAAGAGCAGTGTGGACGTTTCTCAATCAAAGTAGATGATATTGTATCCTTCAAGAAATGGAGGGCTACGCACTATAAAATATGCGCCTATCAGATGAAACAGCTGGAACTGTATTCCTAAGAAAAATAAAATTACTTTTCAGTTTTCCAAGTTGAAGCATGTTGCATATAAATCAGATATAAAAGGGAAGATAGGTGCTTATGAGTATATTGATGGACCAGGAGACAAGCACAAATATTCTCTTAAATGCTACAACATCCATCCGAGACTACCAAATGAGAAAGCATACATCACTGGCAGTGTTTCAATAACGATAGAAAACGAGAAGAATCTCCAAAAACTTGCGCAACATGTTCCTCCAGGATACAAAGAGTTTTAAGAGACACTTTTGAAATGGCCCGCAATATACACAGATGAGTCAAAACATTATCACCACCTGCTTAATGTCAGTTGTATAAGTTAATTATCCTTTTTAGCAGCTGTAATAAAAGATTTATTCAGAGCAGAAGCGTTTCGCTTTATTTTAAAGTATCTTCAGTGGTCACTGAAACAATATGGTATTTTTTCTCTTACAATTTTGTTTTGGTCATTGACAATTCTTCTGCTTTACGAAAACTGTGAGTGACGAAGAGAATAAAAACTATTTATAGTAATAAGTGAAGCTTTCGAACTGTTAACGACCAAAACAAACAAAATTGTAAGAGAAGAAACCATATTGTTACAGTGATCACTGAAGATGCTTTAAAATAAAGCGAAACGCGTCTGGTCTGAGTAAGACTTTTATAACAGTTGTTAAAGACGGCAATTAACCTATATAACTTGTACAAGCACAACTGCGGGTAAAGGAGGTAAAGAAAAAACAAAAACGAAGAAGACAAATGCACATGGTTAAAAGCTGTCTTTCCGTCTCTGGAACAAAATACATCACTATTTCTGCGTATAAGAGCTCCGAAAATTTGTTGGTTAGTTTGTGGATGTATGTGGCACTAGATGTCTACGCGCAGGTCATGTAGTTCGAGTAAATAAAGTGCTGCTGATTTGCGTACGCGGCGATGGCGCCCAATAGCGATCCAGAAGGGTTCCATATAATTTACATCAGGAGAATCTGGACATCAACTTGAGTTCACTATAATGCTCCCCAAACCACTGCGCCACGGCTCTGGCTCCGAGACACAGACAGACTGCTGAATGATGGCATCGCCGTCGGGGAAGACATCAAACATGAAAGGACGCAGGTGGTTCGCAGTTGTCAGTGTGACTTCGATTACTACCACAGGCCCATGCAAGCGCAGGAGAATGTCTCTCATATCATAATATGGCTCCCAAATGTGTATGTATTCCTAAGGGACCGAACTCCTGAGGTCATCGGTCGCTAGACTTACACACTACTTAAACTAACTTACGCTAAAAATAGCACAAGCACCTGTGCCCAAGGGAGGACTCGAACCTCCGACTGGAGGGGCCGCGCAATCCGTGACATGGCGCCTCAAACCACGCGGCCATTGAGCTCCCACCAACCTGCGTAAGTGGCGCGCTGCACGTTTCGAGCCGCCGTTCTCCTCGCTGACGGCGTTTGTTGAGAAGCGAGGCCCACGAGGAAGACAGGCCGCTGCCCGTTTTCGTGACGTCAGCAACTCGGGCTTACCTCGTAGCTCACGAGATCGGCCGTGCCTAGGTTTCTTATTGCGGTTGTGATTCATGGCGGCAGGTAACTGTTGTTCGCTGCTATTTTTAGTGAATTGCACTCTATAGCGTGAGTTACTTCTACTAAATTTCTTAGTGTTTACGTAACAAAGTCATCCAACCACTACACAAGACTTTATATGCAAAATAAGTGCTAATGTAATGATGAGAAGCACGCATATTATCCTCACAGATTTCACGTAGCCCTCTATTTTACCTCATTGTGAGTTTTAACCTTATTACCGTATGGAATACAAGTCACTGATATAGTGTGTCTGAGACAGTGAGGTAAGTAAAATATAAAATTCTCGGGATTTGAAGTTCTGAGGTTACAGTCGCGAGATAGCAGTAAAATACAGTAAGCCTTGAATAAATACCTTGGTGGTTACTTGCAAGTGATATTAATTGCGTTTCGTTTTATTTCTAGATTCGGAGAAATTTCGAAGTGTCACGAAAGTGTAGTGTCTTTGGGTGCAGATCCAATAACAAAACGGAAATAGAAGGAACAACAATATTTTCATTGCCATTCCAACTGACATTGCCAAAGATAAACAACCAGATGTTTGCATAAAACATTTCGCTGAGTGGTATGTAATTAGAATGGACAAAATTATGGACAAGGGAGAATTAAAAGTTTTTCCAAGAGAAATTCCTAAACTAAGAGTTGATGCTGTGCCCACAATATTTCCAAACACACCATCGTACTGTTCGAAATGTAAAATGTCTTGCAGCTATAGAAGAAGACAACACCCAAAAGGCTATTTGGGAGAGTATTGAAACTCATAAGTGTTATCTTCAGCAGGATTCATTGGAAAGTCTGTGTGACATTACTTAACTTTTAGAAAACAGAAATATTAACGGTAGTATGCGGTCTGTGATGAAGGAATATGATAAAATGCATATTTTTCTCTGGACACTTGACAGTGGAGTTGCTTGTGTGACTTCCTTCATCACAATAAATTCTGATTTCAGTTACAGTATAAATATAAATGCTAGCAGCAATAAACTTGTTGTCAAGTCATTTTCAGATAATCTAAAGATGCTTAACTCCGCAAACACTTTAGAAACCGTTATGTTACAAATGGAGAAAAAGAAAATAGTTCAAAGTATAAAAAAAAAAAATTTAGAACATGCCATCCAGTGTCTGCAAACTACATCCAGTTATAAAGAAAATGAACCTTTAAAATTTTGTATAGAATAACGTAACCTGTCACAAATACCAAAAAACAACAGACATTATGGCAACAAAACCATGATACTTGCTTGCTGTTCGTATGTTCATTCAGTTTCTGCATATAATGCTCTCTGGAAATGTGATGTTATTTTTCTTCAACACCTACGTACCCTTCCGAAACTCTTTGCAATTATCAGCGAGTCAACTCATCATTAGAAAGTTGTCAGTGCCCTGAAAAACAGAGTTAGTTATTTAAAGCCACATGAATTGTTAGTTTTTCTGTTAATGGATGAGATTTATGTTCAGCCACAGATTTCCTTTAAGTGTGGTGAAATATATGGAAGCAGTGTTTTTGATGCTGAGACATGTGCCAAGATAGCTCAAGTATTTACTGTTTCCTCTCTTTTGCCAAAATATGTTGATGTTATAGATATTGTACCAGTTGCCAATATGATACCAGAACAGTTGAAGTCTTCAACAGAAAAAGTACTGACCATGGTAGAAAGTACAGGATTCAAAGTTGTCAGCCTCATAGCAGATAATAATAATGTGAACAGAAAGGCTTATGAACTTTTTACTCCAAATAAAATCTTGCAACGTAACATTGTACATCCTCTGGATGCTTCTATGTTTGGCACTGTGCACGTACTGAAATCCATCAGCAATAACTGGGGAACAGAAGGAAATGTGAACAAGACACTGCATTTTCCTGATATGACTAACCATTCTGTCATGTTGTCAGCACAGTACAAGCATATGGAACTTCTGTATGAGAAAGAGAAAGACTCATTGGTCAGATATGGCCACATACTTTCAATCAAGTTTTTGTACTCTTCATCTATACAAAAGCAAAATGTTAAAATAGCTCGGAGACTATTCAATGATTATAATGTTGTGGCACTGAAATATACAATGAAAGACCTCCCTAACATTTCTGAAGAGGTAAATCAGACTGCTATTTTCATTCAAATTATCGTAAACTGGAAAATTTGTAACGTTAAAAGTGTATTTGAAGCTCATAGGTTCAATGACCCATACAGAGTAGCTGTAAGAACCACCTCTGTCAATCAGTTGAAGTTTTTAAACGCTATGCTTCACTGGCTTAAAATTTGGAGGCAGTCTGTCCCGTCAATGTTGCTTTAACTGCACAAACATTTCAATCTTTAATTTTGACTACAGAGTCCTTATTGGAAGTAATTCCCTTCTTATTTGGCAAATATCAGATGGATTATATTCTTTTATCCAAATTTCAGTACGATAATTTCGAGAGTCGGTTTGGATCCTGCCGGCAACTGATTGGTGCCAATTATTATATTAGGTATGTTCAGGTTTTAGAAAATGAGAGGAAACTTAGATTTAAGAATGATGTACTGTTTGCTGCCAACAGTGGAAATGTACATCTGAAAACCTTAATTCCTGTTCATCAGTGTAAAGATGAAAATGTTGATTTACATATGTTTTCAGATCTCATGAGTTTACATTAGATGACATACCCTCTGATACTTTGCATATTTTAATTTACATTGGAGGTTATGCAGTTATGGAAACTTTACAGAAACGTAAGTGTCATACATGCGCTGCATGGTTGCAGTTAGATGAAGAAATCAAAGTGGACTCTTCTTATGGTTTTGTGAAAGAGTTAAACAGAGGTCGACTAACCTTGCTGTCTGAGGAGGCAGTCTTTAGGGTAGCACTGGTATGGCACACGGTATCTTTGCTGCTGGGAAAGTACCTGCAGCAGTTCATAGCATGTCGAAAGCAGCTGTCAGTTGCTTACAATCTAAGTTTCAGGAGGCTGATTAACACTGTAGTCATTGATACTAAGTGTAAATGTTTGCTGTATAACACTCTATTACGTAAATTAGAATATATGTCTGTATGTACATCAAAAATTCTCCTAAATAATTTTGAGAAAATGTGCAATGACAAAGGCACAGATATTCAAGGAAAATCAAGAAAAGTGAAGAAATTTAAGTGTGTATCCATATAGACAGATATGAAATTGTTTACTGTATGCTTGTACCTAACTGCCACACTGTGTTTTTAGAATAAATTGATACTGTATATGTAATCAACCCACAACATGACTACTTTCAATTATTTATTTTTAGAGTGCTGTTTTTATTTACTATGCTACCCCCCCCCCCCCCTCCTCTTCCCTGTCGTTTCTCATGCAAGGAATGCTGAACGTTGTATATTGTCCACTGTTGAAGAATACATTCAATGCAAGTTGAGCAAAATGTAAAATTGTCTAAAACACTCAGCTAATTAGTTCAGTGGTGATGATGATGTTTGGTTTGTGGGGCGCTCAACTGCGTGGTTATCAGCGCCCGTACAATTATCCAATCTTTGCTCAGTCCAATGTCGCCACTTTCCTGGATGATGATGAAATGATGAAGACAACACAAACACCCAGTCATCTCGAGGCAGGTGAAAATCCCTGACCCCGCCGGGAATCGAACCCGGGACCCCGTGCTCGGGAAGCGAGAACGCTACCGCGAGACCACGAGTGGCGGACAATTAGTTCAGTGATATGCAGTTAAAAATAGTTCTGCTTCCTTAGAGGCATCACCTATGTAGGCCACTGGTTTACATTGTTTAACACATGCAGCCTGTTTTGGATCTTTGTTCATTATTTACTCAGGGACTTTGTTAGATTTAGAAGAGTAATAGTAACTAAAGTGACAGTTTTCCCTCCATACAACATTGCCTACATTCCTATGGATCATTATCAGCAGGTTTCTTAATCAAGGTGAGTGTGTATGGGTGGTATGATCCTGAAGTGAAATTATGTGCCGGCCGGAGTGGTCGTGCGGTTCTAGGCGCTACAGTCTGGAACCGAGCGACCGCTACGGTCGCAGGTTCGAATCCTGCCTCCCTGCCTCGGGCATGGATGTGTGTGATGTCCTTAGGTTAGTTAGGTTTAATTAGTTCTAAGTTCTAGGCGACATGACGTCAGAAGTTAAGTCGCATAGTGCTCAGAGCCATTTGAACCATTTTTGAAATTATGTTTGGTAATTGTATTATATTCTGTTTGGCAGAACTGTAGTTAATGGTCTATCATGTTGTGCTAAATGAGCTACAATACTGTCAGAGGTTCACTCAGTCAGTAATAGGATAAGTGCAAACCACAGAAGATATTTTATACCAAGGTCTGAAATTCGAAAAAGTACAGATTTATGCAGATGTCTGGTTGCTTATATCTGTTCCTTAGTGATAAGAAAGATGGAGATTCACATCAGAAATTATGCCTAATTCTTGTTAATCATGCTGAGGAAACTGTTGTACGCTGAGCTGCCAAGATACAAACAACTCCTCTTCTTGTGACTATCAATGTACTGATCATTCATTCTATTTGGTAGTTATTGTTGCTTACGAGTCTGGTTACGTTTATTTAGTGCTCTGTTTTTGCAGTAATGTGTTAACCAACAGAAAGTCTCTCTGCATTTCTGGTTAGCTTGCTTTGTTTTGACTGTCAACTAAGCACTCTCTCTCCGTGTGTGTGTGTGTGTGTGTGCGTGTGTGTGTGTGTGAGAGAGAGAGAGAGAGAGAGAGAGAGAGATGAGAGAGAGGGGGTGGGGGGGGGGGAACTGCTTTTCTGTTATGACTGTGGCAGGTTTTACAGTGATTCTCATGAACTTTTCTTATCACATACTCTGTCTAGAATTAATTTCATGATATGGGACGATTTTAATTTAACTCTTTTGTAGCTTAAAATAATAAGTAGTAAAAGTGAAACTCGCATAAATGTAATGTATTAGTCTCGTAATAAATATCTTAAATGAGAATGAGCAAAAAGTAACACAAAGGATCATCTTACATTGAGCATCCTGTATGACATGAAAGACTGTGTAACAGGAAAATTCCTCTCACAGTTAAAGCCCAAGTATAATGTCCGTTTATCTGACCTTTTTCTCCGAACTTTAGTCTATAATTCCGGTATAATCATAAGCTATTATTCTATCTCAGTACAAGTTTGCGCATTCTAATAGATGATACAGTTCGTAAACGTGTATTAGTAGGTAACAAAATGTTGAATCAGCCAGAAATGTAGTTTGCCTTGAAGATGGTTCGTAGGTAAGGCGCACTGGCGCAGTTATGTAGCGCGGCCTTTCCTGGTCACGTGAAGGTCAGCGGATGACGTACGCGCCGCGGCCTGTCTTTCTCGTCGGCTTCGTGGAGACGACTGTCAACAAAATGTCGCAAAAATGTGATTCACGCGAAGAGCCGCCACGTGTCCATTGTTCGAAAGTCGAATCCCCATGGACCCGTGCCCAACTGGCGACGTCGGTGGGTCAACATGTGAACACGTAGGGGTGGTCTACTGCGGAGCTCCATGTTCAACAATATACGATGAACAGTGTGCTTAGTAACACTTTTGCGTGTACCAGCACTGTGCTCTTTCGGCAGAGATGGCACAGACATCAACTGTTCTACTTTACAGAGCGGACAAGCCTCCGAAACCCACGTTCTGTGAAGAGTGGTGGACGACCAAACATTTAGCGACTAGTCGTAGTTTCACTGTTCTTCTACCTCTTTCCATATGTGCTAACGGCACTAGCAAGTGAAAGTTCGATCAGATTCGCCGTTTTAGACATACTCGTTCACAGGCTATGCGTAATAATTATCTACCCATTGTCAAAGTCAATTGTTTCAATGGATTTGCCCGTTTGTAGCCCATATCTTCACTGGAATGATCCCCTGCCCGTGTCTCCTCCGCTAACATACTTTTGCTACCGTGTCACTTGCTCCCAAAGCCACCAGGCGACATCCAACGTCTGGGCAGTGGTCAAAATTTTTTGGCTTATCAGAAGACGAGGACAATGGATGAGAAGAAAGGCTGCCTGTAATTGCTCTGTTCCCATGCTTTTTTGAAAATTCTTATCAGTTTTGCTCACTTCATGATTTTCTATCATGAGAAATAATAATAAAAAGGCTTTTCTCCGACAGTTTGTTTATTTCATTGCAAGTTTAAGTCATATATTGCTGAAAGGGCATGTGTAAAATATACAAATTGTACACTAACTGCCTGATATGCCACTACGTTCGAGTAGTTTTCCTTTCGGTATTGACCAAACATGACTGCAAAGCTGCAGAAAAGTTTCGTGTGAAAACTTGGTGTTTGAAATTATCTAATGAGTTTATTGTGCCTACTGAACATTTTCACTTTTGTTAGAAATGCCCTTTCTCATCTTGTAGTTCAGTTACTGATCATACCGATATGGTATCTGTGCTTGGATTTTGCACTGCAAACGCTGCTGCTGCTTCTGTTTCTCGAGAAAACGATAGACGATTTCGTAACTGCAGAGTACCAGATTCGAGAGTATTTACTCGTATTATCACTAGACTGGTTCAGTGCCGATCAGTTAAATTTCAGCAAATGAGCAAGAGTGTGAGTGAAGTAGACGACATTCAACAAGCACGCGCTGAATTTCTACAATTATCAGTTTCTACATACAAGAATATAGTGAACAACCATTTGACAGGGCCTGTTGTGCTACCGCATCGTCTCACAGAGCCCAATCATCTAGACTTTCTTGAAAACGAGCTTCTAGAATTATTGGGAGGAGTTCCTTTCACACCAAATATGGGCATGTTCTTTCAGCATGACGGCCTCCTTGCACATTCTAATTGTCAGGTGACACTTCACATTCCCGAGAAGATGGAACAGCAGAATTAGTCACGTTTCTTGGCCACGCAGGTCCCCAGGCCTTACACCGTTAAGTCTTTTCCTGTGGTGAGAGGTTGAAAGGATGAAGGCTACAAAGAAAAAAATAACCAAAGAGATGAATTGATCGTCGGGTTATGAATAGTGCTGTCCTCATGAAAGAACGCTAAGACGGCCTCGGGAGAGCTACTAACAACCTAATTCCAAACTGCATATAAAGGTTGGAGGTGGAATTTATGAAAGTCATAATTGAACTTTGCTTAATACCTTCTGTAAGTATTTGTTTGATTGCATTCTAACAGCTGTATCTCTGCGACCAATGAAATTTGCACACATGTGATATGAATGCTTTATTCGAGTAAACCTTACTGCAACGTCTAAAATAGTTCATATTCCTCATGAAGCACCCTGTAAAGTGCAGCAGTTACTAGGAGGAAGGAGAAGGTTGCATAACCACAAAAATACAGTAAAAATTTGTATTACGAATCTGTATTTATAATAATAAACACTGACGAAAAAAAAATTGCAACCCAAAAAATAATTAATGTAGAGTAAATGAAATTTCTGGAACAGATTTGTCTAGGTGACATATTTAAGTGAGTATTCCATTAGAACTACTGGTACCCTTGGGAGAGCCAGCCCTGACAAAACTCTACCACCTGGTGAGCAAGATGTATGAGAAAGGCGAAATACCCTCAGACTTCAAGAAGAATATAATAATTCCAATCCCAAAGAAAGCAGGTGTTGACAGATGTGAAAATTACCGAACTATCGGTTTAATAAGCCACGGCTGCAAAATACTAACACGAATTCTTTACAGACGAATGGGAAAACTGGTAGAAGTCGATCTCGGGGAAGATCAGTTTGGATTCCATAGAAATTTTGAAACACGTGAGGCAATACTGACCCTACGACTTATCTTAGAAAATAGATTAAGGAAAGGCAAACCTACGTTTCTAGCATTTGTAGACTTAGAGAAAGCTTTTGACAATGTTGACTGGAATACTCTCTTTCAAATTCTGAACGTGGCAGGGGTAAAATACAGGGAGCGAAAGGCTATTTAGTATTTTTACACAAACCAGATGGCAGTTATAAGAGTTGGGGGGCATGAAAGGGAAGCAGTGGTTGGGAAGGGAGTGAGACAAGGTTGTAGCCTTTCCCCGATGTCATTCAATCTGTATATTGAGCAAGTAGTAAAGGAAACAGAAAAATTCGGAGTAGGTATTAAAATCCATAGAGAAGAAATAAAAACTTTGAGGTTCGCCGACGACATGTCTTCAACAAATGCAAAACGAGGATAAGGGAATGTAGTCGAATTTAATCGGGTGATGCCGAGGGAATTAGATTAGGAAATAAGACACTTAAAGTAGTAAAGGAGTTTTGCTATTTGGGGAGCAAAATAGCTGATGATGGTCGAAGTACAGAAGATATAAAACGTAGACTGGCAATGGCAAGGAAAGCGTTCCTGAAGAAGAGAAATTTGTTAACATCGAGTATCGATTTAAGTGTCAGGAAGTCGTTTCTGAAAGTATTTGTGTGGAGTGTAGCCATGTATGGATGTGAAACATGGATGATAAATAGTTTGGACAAGAAGAGAACAGAAGCTTTCGAAATTTGGTGCTACAGAAGAATAATGAAGATTAGATGGGTAGATCACATAACTAATGAGGAGGTATTGAACAGAATTGGGGAGAAGAGGAGTTTGTGGCACAACTTGACTAGAAGACGGGATCGGTTGGTAGGACATGTTCTGAGGCATCAAGGGATCACCAATTTAGTATTGGAGGGCAGCGTGGAGGGTAAAATTCGTAGAGGGAGACCAAGAGAAGAATACACTAAGCAGATGCAGAAGTATGTAGGTATCAGTAGATACTGGGAGATGAAGAAGCTTGCACAGAATAGAGTAGCATGGAGAGCTGCATCAAACCAGTCTCAGGACTGAAGACCACAGCAACAACAACGTTGCAAGATCACTAGTTAACGTAAGCGCGAGATGAGCCATTGGAAATGTAAAATGCTGGTAGTGTAATACTCGGTGTAATCGCCAGAAAGTTGAATGCAGTCATGCAGACGTGTATCGTTTGTGTCAACTGGTGCTGGATGTCAGTTTGTGGGATGGAGTTCCATGCCCCTTGCACTTGGTCAGTCATAACAGGGACGGTTAATGCTGTCTGTGTATGACGCTGGAGTTGTCTTCTCATGATGTCCCACAAGTGCTCGATTGGAGGCAGGTCTGGTGATCGGGTAGGCCAAGGCAACATGTCGACACTCTTTAGGGCATTTTAGGTTACAATAGCGGCGTGTGGGCGTGCGTTATCCTGTTGCTAAATGCTCCATGGAATGATGTTCTTGTATGGGAGCAGAACAGGTCTAATCAGCAGAATGACGTACGAATGTGCCGTCAGGGTGAGTTGGATAACGAGAGAGCTCCTGCTGCCATAGGAAATCGCTCCCAATACCATAACTCCAGGTTCTAACAACCCTACAACAGCAAAGGTCAAAATTTAATAATGATTGTGGTGTTGCTCACGCTGCTAAATACTGCATTTTCGGGCAACAACAAAGTTATTATGTGGCAAGTGTCATTAGAGCACAGTTAATAAAGTCATTTCATGTAATAATGAATAAACTAGGCACTCATCTTTTCGTGTTTCCCACGCTGGTCTCGTTGTAAAATCATGGCTCAATCATCGAAAATGTAGGTGGTGATGATTCCAAGCTCGGATGCAATGAGGCCTAGGTTTTATTCTGCGATATTCAAAAGTTTTTTTAGATGCGCTTTACAAACCATTCTTGAAGATTACACTTTTGCAGGACAATGGTGATGTAAAAAAGTAATCAGCACTTCGAATTTAAGTTACACTTCTTTTTTATTACTTTTGTTGCAATATCACGTAACACACAAAACATCACTTCATAATACAAAACATACTTGAAAAACATCTTCCTCACTGTTAAAGTTCACATTTTATAAGCTGACGACAATTTGCGTCTTTTCAACATGACGTCCAAGACTTGACTCTCTCAAGGTCCGACTCTCTAACAACTAACTAACTAACTGTTTACGCACCCAAAAATCAGAGTTAGAAGTACGTCAAAGATCATAGTGACAAAAGAAAGAATACACATGAGAATAATGTCATTGCAACATAAACATATCGATGTATCAAAGTACCTCTACATTAATGAAATCAAATCTGAATGTTGTCTCAGAAATATGTAAACTACTTCACAGAAACACAGTAGAATATAGCTGGTATCGAGAGGTTCAGGTGAGGTGCCTTAATGGTTACGTAATTCAAGTACCATTACAAGGTGTAGGTCCAGCATGTCTTGCATACTCTTAACTGGCCTTCCCTTAACCAACACACGGCCAACGTTGGCACCGAGGCAGACCCAGTTTTCATCAGAAAACGCAACAGACCTCCACCCTGCCTTCACTAAACTCTCGCTAGACACCACTGAAATCGTAGACGGCAGTGGTTTGGGGTCAGCGGAATGCACGCTACAGGGTGTCTGGCTCGCCGAACACTATGGTTTCTCCTCACGGTAGTGCCACATGGCTGCCCGGAGACTGGTCTCCTTACGACCTTACATTCTCGTGACCACCGCTTCCAGCACTCATGTACAGTGACAACATTCCTGCCAAGTCTTTCTGCAGCGGGGAAGAAGGGACATCCATCTTCTCGAAGCCCTATTACACGACCTCGTCCAGAGTCTGTGAGGTGTTGATAATGGCGTCTTTATCGTCTTAGAGGCATCCTTCACTAACATCAACGCTCCGCGTCCAGTTTCAAAGGTAACTAACGCTCACGACCATTACAGCGGGTACTTAAAGCAAACCTGATTTGCATACTCGTAGTGGCAATACTGGCGGCACTCTTAAGAATCTGGCGTGAAATTTGAATAGACATCTTTCTGATGTAGAAACAACTTCCTTTTACGTCGCACAACTCCTTGGTGTTGCTATCTTTTGCCGTCAGTGTAGTTTTCTTTGTTCAAGATGTCAGCTTCTTCTCTTGGCCTTCAACGTGTCTATTTAGGAAGCTGAGCTATATATATATTGTTGAAAACTGCCTGTGTGTGTTCAAAACAGAACTAGTACTATTCCGACACCGCAACCGAACAAGAAAACGACAGCAAAAGGAGGAAGACAGAACACTCCGAGCCGGCTGCTGTGGCCGGGCGGTTCTAGGCGCTTCAGTGCGAAATCGCGCTGCTGCTACGGTCGCAGGTTCGAAACCTGCCTCGGGCATGAATGTGTGTGATGTCCTTAGGTTAGTTAGGTTTCATAGTTCTAAGTCTAGGGGACTGATGACCCCAGATGTTAAGTCCCATAGTGCTTAGAGCCACTTGAACCATTTAACACTCAGACTATGGAACGAGCCCCTACATCTGACCGACACCGCGAGATACCTCGGCGTTTACCTTGACAAACACCTGAACTACCAAACCCACCTACAATACCTACTGAACAAAACAAGACAACGACAGCAATTAATTCGACAAGTACAAGGACGGCTGTGTGGCTGCCCCACCAGGACAGCCATGCACACATACAAGACATACATACGACCAATCTACGAATACGCCACTGCGCCTCTGGGCGGTGCACCAAAAACAGTAGCAAACAAACTGTACTCGGCGGAACGCCGACTATTGCGCAGCATAGCCAAACTACCGTGCCGCACCCCTAGCGACGGAGTGCACGAGACGACAGGAATAACACCACTTCAGACTAGACTGGCGAAGCTAAGGGCAAGGTATGGCTCACATATCTTACATAAACGACCCGATGTGGAAGAGATACTGACGACCAAGGCACACACAACGAGACGCCCGTGATCAAAATAAATTTACCCAGCGCGTACAGTAGCGCAAAATACATCGAACGAGTTCCCCGACCTACCACCAACGATGACACAACTGACACAAAGAGAAACTACCCCTCCCCACCTAGACGAAAGACGCTAATGCAGAAATGAACAACTTAATACGCCATGACGGCCCCCGCATTTATCCCACAACACGCGACACATTTCACAACACCGAACATAATAGTTTTAAGGCAATCTTACGTAAGTTAAAGAACCATTGTAGAAACCAGCTAGAAGTACTGCTATAACAGGAAAGGAGAACATCTAAAACTAGACCTAAGACAGCAAGGAACCATTGTAGCAACCAGCTCCAAGTACTGCGAAACAGGAAAGGAGAACCTGTAACCCTAGTTATAAGAGTAGCTATAAGTTAGAAGACACCACTCACAACACCATCCACCAACAAATTTAAACTTAACACAGTTTTATCCATACATATCAGCCTTCATTTCCTTGTTTCTTTTGCACCACTTTGGCATAATTGCATTATTTTAGAGTAATAGAATGGGAAAAAAGAATGTGTTTAGTATAAGAACATTTCCAGTAGGTTATCTTGTCATTTTCACCTACCTTGTTATTCTCATGTATTTTATTAATCCATTTATCTTGTTAAATTCACTAAAAAGTAATGTAAAAACTAAGAATATTCAGTATAAAGTAATAGCATGTATTCAAACACATGAAAAGTTGGAAAAAAATAAAATAAAAATTCTTACCTCTGGTTGATGAAGGGCAACCAGACAAGCCTTAGAACAGCCCGCCTTCTCCCCACAGGAGGAGGAATGAAACGTGCAAAAAAAGAAGAAAAAACCCTCTGTGTGTGTGTGTGTGTGTGTGTGTGTCTGTGTGTGTGTGTGTGTGTGTGTGTGTGTGTGCGGAGGGGGAGGGGGCTGAGTTTATTTTTCGATATGTCGAATATTTTTTTATGTCTGCAAAATACGAGGAAAATGACTTATGTCGTCAAATCACTGCCGTTGCTACAACCAGACGACTGACATTGTTGAGGGAATGCGTGTTTTTTTTTTGTCTGCGTATACTGACAGTAAGAACGCTGGAGCAATGTCAACCATTACGAATGCAAGAAAATGTCTCTGCACAAAGGTTGAGATATGCTGTATCCTAAATGAGTGCGGGTTATTGGCTCAACATTATTATACGACACTGTCAACACAGAACGCTACGCTACGGTCGCAGGTTCGAATCCTGCCTCGGGCATGGATGTGTGTGATGTCCTTAGGTTAGTTAGGTTTAAGTAGTTCTAAGTTCTAGGGGACTTATGACCACAGCAGTTGAGTCCCATAGTGCTCAGAGCCATTTGAACCATTTTTGAACAGAACGCTATCATAATGAAATTCAGGAAAATTTCATGGAACAAGTCAATTAGTTTCCGGTTGAAGGTGAATGGTTCCATCTAGCTTGCTATGTTTCTAGATCTCACTCCATTGGGTTTTTGCTGGTGTTATTCACTACGTAAATGATGAATAAAAAAAGCTGTCTTGATTCCGAAGACTATTTTGAACACTACAGTGCCTTACTAGGCATGGTCCTATTGGAAGTGGTATGCCGTTGCCTTCCCCGCCCTTTGAACTGACAAACCCAGCCAGTTCTAGTGGAACCTACAGTCTAACGAGGATTCTGAACCATGTTGGAAACGACAAGAATCTTCATCCATTGGAATAGCTGCATCTGTATCTACATCTGTACATCACAGACCATCACACAGCATTGGGCGAAGGTGCACAATGTATGATCAGAATAATTTTTCTCTTTCCTCTTGCTTTCGCGGGTGATCCATGGAAAGAGAATTTTGCGAGTAAAGCTCTCAGTGATATAAAGGGCGTTCCCGTAAAGAATATAGCTTTTGAGTACGTAGTATCCGCGAGGAGTGGTCGCGCGGTTTGAGGCGTCATGTCACGGACTGTGCGGCCCTCCCCGCCAGAGGTTCGAGTCCTCCCTTGGGCATGTGTGTGTGTGTTATTCTTAGCATAAGTTAGTTTAAGTAGTGTGTAAGTCTAGGGACCGATAACCTAAGCAGTTTGGTTTCTTAGGAATTCACACACATTTGAACATTTTTGAGTGCGTAATAACATACAAATTTATTGGTGAAATCAAATAATTTACGTATCATTGCATTGTATGCCGTCTGTGATAATCTATGTGGTATGATGTTACTTAAATACCCTACGAGACGCTGCAGGTGCACTCTCGATCTTTCGATGAAATTTTCCGGCATACTTGCTTCTCTAGTTCTGAAATTACTCGCTTAAACCAGGCTTGAACTCTGGAAGCGATCAGGGTTTGTTGGTGTGCTCACGAGCTTGCAAATAATCCTACAAAAAGAAATCACATGGAGACATATCAAAAGGTCTGGCTGGCCAGTTCAGGTTACAGTCGCGAGAATTCACCCGCCATAGAGTTTCTCTCGCAACAAGTCCATTCCTGCAATCGATTTGTGACAAACTGTGCCATCTTAATGAAACCAAACATCTCCAGCATTCACACGACCAAAGACGGACAACAAAAACTCTCATAACATATTAAGGTAGCATTGGCCTTTTTCTGTTAATGCGTTTCTAGTACCATCTGCGAAGAACTACCGCCCCGTTACGCGCTCACCCAAATGCCACACCACACAGTCACCCGTTATGGATGCAAAGGCTTCTCCATAATTACACGAGGCTTTCTGTGCGTCACACCCTGCGATTTTACTTTTTCATGAAGCCGTTCAACAGGAAGTGCACCTCACTGGTGAACATTACTTCCTGATGAAACTTTGGTTCGCCCTACGCTTCGCAAGCACCCAATGGGCAAATCCGCTTTTCCTGGTCGCTTGGCTTCAGCTGGATTGGCAGTTTGGTTTTATAGATAAAGATGCAGCTCTATTTTCAGAAATCGTTATTTGCTGGTTCTGAGAATCTCCGACTGCTGTGAACGTCGGCGAACAGATTTCACTGGGCTTACAATAACATGATCACTCAAAATGGCAATGGTTTCCGCAGAACTACTAACACGGCTACCCCCCGAGAGTTTAATGAGCACAGCTGAACCGGTTTTCTCAAATTTTGCAACCAGTCTCAACAGAGTCGAATTATTCGGAGCCTTACGTTGAGCAAATATTCGATGGAGTTTGCGAAAGTCTCTACAGAACATTCCTCACATTTGTAATAAGTTTTCATTATGACAACACACTGTTCGTCCTGAAACATTCCAACGCTACCCACATGCAACGATCTGTGATACCAACGTACTAGAACAGAAATGGCGAACATTTCAGAAGTTGGATTCTTTATGGGAAACCATTTACAACGTCTTTCTTGTAATGTCCCCCACATTAGCTCACTGAAAATATCTGCTGCACTCTCACGCTTTCTAAAACGAATTCTTATGCAGGTGCGCAGCTCTGCCTTGAACCTTCCCTTTCTTTACTTCCAGCCGGATAGTGACATGCTAGTGACTGATCGACTATCACAACTTCAAATGCTTCTCGACATTTCGTCTATTTAAGTACACTACATTATGTTTATGTATGTTATAACTCAGCTGCCACTCACTGATCAGCAAATTTTCCTGAATTTCGAAGGAATTCCTAATGGTATAACTTCCTTGCACACACACACACACACACACACACACACACACACACACACACACACCAGAGACTGGTTTGATGCAGCTCTCCATGCTACTCTATCCTGTGCAAGCTTCTTCATCTCCCAGTAAGTGCTGCAACCTACATACTTCTGAATCTGTTTATTGTATTTATCTCTTGGTCTCCCTCTACGATTTTTACCCTCCACGCTGCCTCCAATACTAAATTGATGATCTCTTGATGCCTCAGAATATGCCCTACCAACCGATCCCTTCTTCTAGTCAAGTTGTGCCACAAATTTCTCTTCTCTCCAATTCTGTTCAATACCTCCTCCTTAGTTATGTGATCTACCCATCTAATCTTCAGCATTGTTCTGTAGCACCACATTTCGAAAGCTTCTATTTTATTCTTGTCTAAACTATTTATCGTCCATGTTTCACTTCCATACATGGCTACACTCCATACAAATACTTTCAGAAACGACTTCCTGACACTTAAATCTATACACGATGTTAAAAATTTCTCTTCTTCAGAAACGCTTTCCTTGTCACTGCCAGTCTACATTTGATATCCTCTCTACTTCGACCATCATCAGTTATTTTGCCCCCCAAATAGCAAAACTCATTTACTACTTTAAGCGTCTCATTTCATAATCTAATTCCCCCGTTTTGCTTTTGTTGATGTTCATCTTATATCCTCCTTTCAAGAGACTGTCCATTCCGTTAAGCTGCTCTTGCAGGTCCTTTGCTGTCTTCTGACAGAATTCCAATGTCATTGGCGAACCTTAAAGTTTTTATTTCTTCTCCATGGATTTTAATTCCTACTCTGAATTTTTCTGCTTGCTCAATATACAGGGTGATTCAAAAAGAATACCACAACTTTAGGAATTTTAAACTCTGCAACGACAAAAGGCAGAGCTAAGCACTATCTGTCGGCGAATTAAGGGAGCTATAAAGTTTCATTTAGTTGTACATTTGTTCGCTTGAGGCGCTGTTGACTAGGCGTCAGCGTCAGTTGATGCTAAGATGGCGACCGCTCAACAGAAAGCTTTTTGTGTTATTGAGTACGGCAGAAGTGAATCGACGACAGTTGTTCAGCGTGCATTTCGAACGAAGTATGGTGTTAAACCTCCTGATAGGTGGTGTATTAAACGTTGGTATAAACAGTTTACAGAGAATGGGTGTTTGTGCAAAGGGAAAAGTTCTGGACGGCCGAGAACGAGTGATGAAAATGTAGCACGCATCCAGCAAGCATTTGTTCGCAGCCCAGGAAAATCGACTCGCAGAGCTAGCAGAGAGCTGCAAATTCCACAATCAACTGTATGGAGAGTCCTACGAAAAAGGTTAGTTATGAAACCTGAACGTCAACCACCCGAGGCGATGGATCGGCCGCCTTGCAGCGCGTGACAGAGCACTTCATCACTGGCCTCCAAGAAGCCCTGATCTTACCCCCTGCGATTTTTTTCTTATGGGGGTATGTTAAGGATATGGTGTTTCGGCCACCTCTCCCAGCCACCATTGATGATTTGAAACGAGAAATAACAGCATCTATCCAAACTGTTACGCCTGATATGCTACAGAGTGTGTGGAACGAGTTGGAGTATCGGGTTGATATTGCTCGAGTGTCTGGAGGGGGCCATATTGAACATCTCTGAACTTGTTTTTGAGTGAAAAAAACCTTTTTAAATACTCTTTGTAATGATGTATAACAGAAGGTTATATTATGTTTCTTTCATTAAAAACACATTTTTAAAGTTGTGGTATTCTTTTTGAATCACCCTGTACAGATTGAATAACATCGGAGATAGGCTACAACCCTGTCTCATTCCCTTCCCAACCACTGCTTCCGTTTCATAGCCCTCGACTCTTATAATTGCTATCTGTTTTCTGTACAAATTGTAAATTGCCTTTCGCTCCCTGTATTTTACCCCTGCCACCTTCCGCAGTGGTTAGCACACTGGACTCGCATTCGAGAGGACGATGGTTCAATCCCGTCTCCGGCCATCCTGATTTAGGTTTTCCGTGATTTCCCTAAATCGTTTCTGGCAAATGCCGGGATGGTTCCTCCGAAAGGGCACGGCCGATTTTCCTCCCAATCCTTCCCTAACCCGAGCTTGCCCTCCGTCTCTAATGACCTCGTTGTCGACGGGACGTTAAACACTAACCACCACCACCACCACCACCCTGCCACCTTCAGAATTTAAAAAGAGTATTCCAGTAAACATTGTCAAAAGCTTTCTCTAAGTCTACAAATGCTAGAAACGTAGGTTTGCCTTTCCTTAATCTATTTTCTAAGAGAAGTCGTTATATATATATATATATATATATATAGGGTGGTCCATTGATAGTGACCTGGCCAAATATCTCACGAAATAAGCATCAAACGAAAAAACTACAAAGAACGAAAGTCGTCTAGCTTGAAGGGGGAAACCAGATGGCATTATGGTTGGTCCTCTAGATGACGCTGCCATAGGTCAAATGGATATCAACTGGGTTTTTTTAAATAGGAAACTCCATTTCTTATTACATGTTCGTGTAGTACGTAAAGAAATATGAATGTTTTAGTCGGACCACTTTTTTCGCTTTGTGATAGATAGCGCTGTAATAGTCACAAACGTATAAGTACGTGGTATCACGTAACATTCCGTCAGTGCGGACGGTATTTGATGCGTGATACATTACCCGTGTTAAAATGAACTGTTTACCAATTGCGGAAAAGGTCGACATCGTGTTGATGTTTGGCTACAGTGATCAAAATGCCCTACGGGCGTGTGCTATGTATGCTGCTCGGTATCCTGGACGACGTCATACAAGTGTCCGGACCGTTCGCCGGATAGTTACGTTATTTAAGGAAACAGGAAGTGTTCAGCCACATGTGAAACGTCAACCACGACCTGCAACAAATGATGATGCCCAAGTAGGTGTTTTAGCTGCTATCGCGGCTAATCCGCACATCAGTAGCAGACAAATTGCGCGAGAATCGGGAGTCTCAGAAGTGTCGATGTTGAGAATGCTACATCAACATCGATTGCACCGGCACCATATTTCTGTGCACCAGGAATTGCTTGGCGACGACTTTGAACGTCGTGTACAGTTCTGCCACTGGACACAAGAGAAATTACGGGAAGGTGACAGATTTTTTGTACGCGTTCTATTTGGCGACGAAGCGTCATTCACCAACAGCGGTAACGTAAATCGGCATAATATGCACTATTGGGCAACGGAAAATCCACGATGGCTGCGACAAGTGGAACATCAACAACCTTGGCGGGTTAATGTATGGTGCGGCTTTATGGGAGGAAGGATAATTGACCCCCATTTTATCGATGGCAATCTAAATAGTGCATTGTATGCTGATTTCCTACGTAATGTTCTACCGATGTTACTATAAGATGTTTCACTGCATGACCGAATGGCGATGTACTTCCAACATGATGGATGTCTGGCACATAGCTCGCGTGCGGTTGAAGCGGTATTGAATAGCATATTTCATGACAGGTGGATTGGTCGTCGAAACACCATACCATGGCCTGCACGTCCACCGGTTCTGACGTCCCCGGATTTCTTTCTGTGGGGAAAGTTGAAACATATTTGCTAACGTGATCCACCAACAACGCCTGACAACATGCGTCAGTACATTGTCAATGCATGTGCGAACATTACGGAAGGCGAATTACTTGCTGTTGAGAGGAATGTCGTTACACGTATTGCCAAATGCATTGAGGTTGACGGACATCATTTTGAGCATTTATTGCATTAATGTGGTATTTACAGATTATCACGTTGTAAGAGCATGCGTTTTGAGAAATGATAAGTTCACAAAGGTACATGTATCACATTTTAACAACCGAAATAAAATGTTCAAACGTACCTACGTTCTGTATTTTAATTTAAAAACCTACCTGTTAGCAACTGTTCGTCTAAAATTGTGAGCCATATGCTTGTGACTATTACAGCGCCATCTATGACAAAGCGAAAAAAGAAGTCCAACTAAAACATTCATATTTCTTTACGTACTACGCGAATATGTAATAAAAATGGGGGTTACTATTTAAAAAAAAACGCAGTTGATATCCGTTTGACCTATGGCAGCGCCATCTTGCGGGCCAACCATAGCGCTATCTGGTTTCCCCCTTCAAGCTAGACAAGTTTCGTTCTTTGTTGTTTTTTCGTTTGTCGCTTATTTCGTGAGATATTTGGCCCGGTCACGATCAATGGACCACCCTGTATATATATAGGTTACAATAGCGGAATGTGGTCGAATGTTATCCTGTTGCAAAGCGCTCCCTGAAATGCTGTTCTTGTATGGCAGCACAGCACGTCTAATCACCAGATCGACGTACAAATTTGCAATCAGGGTGCGTGGGATAACCACGAGAGTGCTCTCCTGTCCTACGAAATCGCACACCAAACCATAATACCAGCAGTGTATCAAGTGTGTCCAGCTCGCAGACAGGTTGTTTTCCGGCCCCTAACTGGCCTCGTTCTAACCAACACACAACGTCACTGGCACCGGGGCAGAACCAATTTTCATCAGAAAAGACAACATACTTCCACCCTGCCTTCTAGTGAGCTCTCGCTTCACACCATTGAGGTCGCAAATGGCAGTGGTTTGGGGTCAGTGGAATGCAGGCTACAGGGCGTCTGGTTAGGAGCTGTCCTTGAAGTAACCGATTTGTAACAGTTCGCTGTGTCATTGTGGTTCCAGTTGCTGTTCAAATAGCTGCTGCAGGTGCAGTACGATGCCCCAGAGCCAACGCCGAACACGATAGTCTTCCATCTCGGTAGTGCCAAGTGGCTGTCCGGAGCCAGGCCTTCTTATGACCGTGCATTCTCATTGCCAGTAGTCATGTACAGCGACTACATTCAGGCCAAGTCTTTCTGCTGTATCGCAGAAGGAGCATCCAGCTTCTCGTAGCCCTATTAGACGATCTCGTTCAGAATGGTTCAAATAGCTCTAAGCGCTATGGGACTTAACATCAGACCCCTAGACATAGAACTACTTAAACCTAACTAACCTAAGGACATCACACACATCAATGCCCGAGTTAGGATTCGAACCTACGACCGTAGCAGCAGCGCGGGTTCGGACTGAAGCACCTATAACCGCTCGACCACAGCGGCCGGCCCTCGGTCAGACTCGGTGAGCTATTGATAATGACGCCTTTGTCGCCTTAAATACATTCTTGACTAACATAAATTCACCAAGTCTAATTAGCTAAGTTATAGCGTCTACTTAAAGCAAACCTGATTTGAATCCTCTTAGTGGCACTACTAGCGCCACACTTATTCATCCACCGTGAAATCTGAATAGACATCATCTTTGATGTGTAGATCCAAGCCTACCAATTTTCGCTTTTGAGGCACAGCTCTTTCGTGACGTAGCGATTTTTTCTCGTTTTAATGGTACTGAATTTTAATTTTTATTTTTTTTCAGTAATCTACAACAGAACTGTGGGAAATTATGTTTTAAATCATGACTTTGAAGTCGAATTTTTCTTTTTTTTTTTTGAGTAATCAACAACAATGTCCCAGCGCACAATTCAGGAAAGGGTGGAGATGATTCTTAACCATGCTGCGTGCATGAGTCTACGGGAAGCAGCGAAAGAATATCACAGACAGCATCCAGATCAACCGCCACGCATTATACAGCCATTGTTTGTTTACTGGAACGCTCCAAGCCGACAGGGACCACCAATGACAAACGACGATCGGGGCGGCCACATACAACAGATCATGCAACGTCAGCTAGCGTACTAACCAAATTGATCAGACACGGGCAACAAGAATAGTGGCTCAAGAACGTGGTATCAGTCGAGCATTTGTGTCCAGGTTATTATCCACTAATCATTCCCATCCATATCGTGTGCATTTTGTCCAGGAACTTGATGGAGGTGACACAGATAGGCGGTTGCAGTTCTGTGCGTGGTTTACATAAAGTCGAACACACGAACCACAACTTGAGGCTGACATTCTTTTCAGTAATGAGGCCTGTTTCCATCAGAACGGAACAGTGAATAGACATAACGATGTTTATTGGGCAAACCGAGAACCCATACGACGCTGCAGATGCTCATCACCACACTGACACAAGGTTAAATGTGTGGAGTGGCATGCATTGGGATGTTCTCATCGGTCTCACAAGCTCACTGCTGAACTGTACAGAGAGCACCTCGGGCTGATATTCCTACCTTATTTGTATAATCTACCCCTAGCAAAACAATGGTGGTTTTTCTTTCAGCAAGATGGAGCACCACCGCATTTCGGACGAACTACTCGCGAATTGCTGAATGAAAGTTTTACTTGAGCGTTGGATAGGCAAGATCATCAGACACCACTTCACTTTTTCGTGTGGGGCCATCTCAGATCCATAGCATACATAAACAGGCTCCTAACGCTGCAGTAAAATATAAAAGAAAGCCTGTGCGCAATAAAGTAGAGTTGTGTGAACCATATTCGGATGTGCCGTCAACCCGCCAGGTTAGCCGAGAGCGGTAATGCGCTGCTTTCTGGACTCGGGTAGGCGCGCCGGCCCCGTATCGAATCCGCCTGGCGGATTAAGACGAGGGCCGGTGTGCGGACCAGCCTCGATGCGGTTTTTAGGCGGTTTTCCACATCCCACTAGCTGAATGCTGGTCTGGTCCGCACATCCCGCCTCAGTTACACGACTTGCAGACATTTGAAACACATTCGCGCTATTTCATGATTTACACTAGATACGGATCACTGGGGTACACTGATTCTGCCCCGGGATGTATGGGGTAGCTGCAGGAAGGGCATCTGGCCACCACTTCAAATTAACCAAGCCACATCCAATTGTAATCATGCCGGCCCTGCGAAAACTGTGGGGCAAAGGCGCAACAAAAGCGGAAGAAGAAGAAGATTCGGATGTGCAGTCAACAGGATGGCAATCAATTTGAACAGTGCTTCCAGTAGTGTCCAAACAGTGCAGCTCCAGGACATGGCAGTTTGAGTCATTAAGCTCCAGGACATGGCAGTTTGAGTCATTAATTTGTTTCAGTTTGGCACTCCATGAGTTTGCTGCTGTGGTTGTCAATTTTGTTGATAAGTCGTAAATGGTGTATGGATATGACATTGATGTATTTTTGTTTGTTTCAGTTTGTTCTTTTCACAGTCGTTTTGTTCTAATAAGTTTGTGATTTCAAGCAGGCTAATAAACTTACCAAATAATAAACATGAATGGTGACTCTTACGTCGCAGCAATTAAGTTCAAGATTTAAAAAAATATATTTCCAATGGTTTCACGCTATATCGTTCTTTCGGTATCTGCACAAATAACAGAATTGTCCTGTATTGCGTAACTTGTGTGGTGTGGTTTTCACAGACTGCATTGATGTCAGGGGTTCTGTTAGCCAATAAATATGTTGCAATAATACTGTGTGTTTTTTGGGCAAACATATAGTTTTTAAAATGGAACAATGCCTGCTGACAGTAACAGACTAAAAGTATGGTAAATTAGAATGTCAGTGATGCTTGTTGCAGGATTCTAGTGTGAGTCGTTTGCGAGATATTGTATTTTGTAAAGGTTCCACACAGTCAGTTGTTTGTGCCATTCAGCGTGTCTACTTGCTAGGTACGACGTTATTATGTTTGCTTACAATGCCCTTGTGTGTATCTTGAATGCATTGCAACTTGCTAGTCAGTGTATGACAGTTGAAGCAGTAGTGATGGTCAGTTGTCTCGTTACTGGTCAGAATCCACATAACTAGTGTATGGACGTGTGTTGTCCTTTAGTGTGTGTTACTACATGTATTGTACAAGTGTCGGCGTGGGAACCTTTCAAAATACGATACGTCATACACGCGACTCGCACCAGAATCCTGCAACAAGCACCACTGATATTCTAATTTACCCTGCTTTTAGTTTGTTAATGTCAAAAGGCATTGTTCCAATTAAAAAAGTTTACGTTTGCGCAAAGAATACACTTTCTAGGTATTATTACAGTTTGTTTATTGGCTAACAATAGGAGCTCCTGAATACCTATTCTGTGAAAACCACACATCAATAACACTTTCTATTCTCACAAAACTTGCGGTGCAAGTTATAGGTGATTTTTATACATGAAGGCGAGAGATAAAAGCGTAGCTCGGGAACGCCTGGATCAATTTAAACCATATATGGTATATACATGACTCATCATTTCTATAAATATACTGTGGGGGTAAGATACCCCTACTATCGCCAGGAAGTGGTAGTGACGATCAGAAGGGGTGATGTGTAGAAACGTTGTGCCGGAGTGCCATAGTGGTTAGCACATCTGCCTAGGAAGCAGGCGACATGGGTTCGAATCCTGGTCTTGGTACACATTTTTATTCGTCGCTTCCGCCTGCATATATAAGTCATAGATGTTGAGACTTGAAAAGTTCTCTGGAATATTATAGTTCCTGGAACGATAGTGTGCTTGGTGCTACTGGACATGACAAGAGAACTGATTCGCTAATTGTTGACGGGAGTCTGAATGCTCGGCAGGTGTAGCAAGAATGGTAAACCGTGTTGTCTTATCATTCATGACCATGGGAGTAAATGGCTCATTCCAGCAGGATAACGCAGAATCCCACGATGCAGTTCACACCGGAAACACTTTTAAGAGTGTACAGATTCATGACGGGCATGTCTAGCCCCCTAATTTGTTGCTCATAGAATATCGTTGTCGACAAGACGTTAAACCCTAATCCTTCTTCCATCCTTTTCTCATATAGCATGTCTGAGATGCGCTAGCAACCCGCAAAATTAATTCCAGCCTCCAGCCAGCATCATACCTGAACTGACTGAGCATTTGGTTCAATTGTGACAGGAAAAGGCTGACGATTACGTTCGGAGGCTGCCTACGTCCATGCCACAACGAATACAAGGGTGAATCTGTGTCTATGGGGACTGCACGTGATACTGACGCTGATGATGGACATTAGTTGCAAATGGAATGAAAATTTTGTTATCTAGAACCTATTATGTGGTGAAAATCTCACAGTTGGTAAATTTTCAACTGATACTTGATAGTCTAACGTGGCTTATGTTATTCATGTTAGTAATTTATACTGTTTGCACTTTTCTAGTACACGATCCACACAAGGTGAAGTTCTGTCCTATTAATGTCAAGCTGTTCATGAACATTTGTGGCCTCACATCTATGACCAGTTTTTGACGTATTGCTAAGTAGGCAAAACGATCTTGTAACGTCCTTCGG
The DNA here is from genome assembly GCF_021461385.2 of Schistocerca piceifrons. NCBI lineage: Eukaryota > Metazoa > Arthropoda > Insecta > Orthoptera > Acrididae > Schistocerca > Schistocerca piceifrons. The sequence continues at coordinate 1,084,716,976 of NC_060138.1, forward strand.
ATCTTCGGTCTCGGCTAACACTCAGCGGTAGAGCAATGAGATTGTTATTTCTTATGTACCGGTATCGACGTTACAAACAGAACATTGATGAACTGAACCCGCGACTTGTGCGAGATATTTACTTCACCAAATGTTGTAATTAAATCGTTTATAATCGATGGTTTATCAGTTGCTATTTAAATATTAATGATAAGTTCAAATTAGTTCCAGCGACACCAAATTCCCTATACACTGGTTCTAATCTCAAATCTATAATCAGTCGTAACAGTGTTATTAATTCCTAACGTCAATGAGTTTCTATATAAGCGCCGAGCGCTTCAGTCAAATAATATCGCAGCACGTTATCTCTATAAACAATATTGTAAAACTTGAATGATAAATGCGTGAATTGACACGATACGCTGGTTTATTACGCAATATTAGTCACTTCCTAACAGAGCCGTGAGGAAGAAGCTTTCCCAGGTGTTGGGGGGAATTATAAATTATAAACTTCGTAACTATCGCCAAGTTCCATAGTCCATTAGTTATTACGAATGAAATTGTGTATCTGTGTTCACTTCCTAAATAGTGTTAACTTCAGGTTATCTAATTAAAAGTCACTTCTGTCTAATATATGCAAGTCCTCTATCTTAATTCTAAATAAAGTAATATTTGAAGTCAAAGTATCGTTTCACTGCGTCATAGTAGATCGCAATAATCAATTCTGAAAAAACAATCTAATTGCGCCTACATATACGAGCATTCAAAAGTGTGACCTGTTTTGGCTAACTCTCGTAGCAATGGATTGAATTATCCTTAGCCATTACTCACCAATCTCAAAGAGTACTCACACGGAGTATTCTTTGGGAACGTTGGTTCTACTTTGCGAATTTTAATTGTAATGATTATGCGATTTACTATGTTCTTGAATTTGGAGTTTGATTTTACTGGAATCCTATCTTTTTCCGTATGTTAATAAATTACTAAGTATTAGATTCCTGATTCAGTTACTGGTTAATATCCAACTAATAGTGTTAACTGGAAATCTGTTTGCTTGTTCATTTTTCATGGAATTTGGAACTTGTTTTGGGGAAATCTTTGGGAATTTTAGAGCTAATTTTTGATTTTCATTTCTCGTCCGAGGAAGTGGCATTACAATCTGGAACATCTGAAGATATTAAAATTCTGTCTTAAAACAATACTGTTCGACAGCCTGAAATGATGCGTTGCATTTGCAAGTCTTTTTACTTTTAACTTCTGTCACAATGTTCCATCCGGATACGCGAAATTTGCGTGGCAGAATGTCGTTAGCAAGGAGATTCATCGCTAGAACTTGCAAACCTGTGCGAACAGATGTACATGCGAACAAATACACGACTCCGTGCGTTCGAGCATGCAGTATCTGCCAAGCAATTACTTAAGCTTTATCTTTCCATCAGCATGTGTCAGCCACGCCAAACACAACTGAACTGCGACCATGTAATTACTTCGTCAGCCGGAATGAAGTGGCTGCTGTCACAGTCCGCTAATAGACTCCGTAATTGCCGTCATCAGTAGTCTTGCCGATTACATCTCTGCTGATTTAGTTGCTCGTGTCACTTACCGCGATGTTTGTGTTCATCAAGACGGAGGAACTGAGAAGGGGATAACCCGCTCTAAGCAGCTAATTTACCAAACTGTTTCTTGTGGCTTCTGTCCATTTTTGATACTAGTGTTACTCGTGAAGAGCTGAGCACTGTTATGGTGAAGTGGTTCTTCAGGTTCTTTTCATTCTTTTTTTTCCTTTTTTTTAATTTGGCCAGGTGCGACTGATGCTCGAGCACTGAGGGCTCCGTACGAACTTAATTATGTATATAGTCAGTTCATTCATTCTTGGAATCGAGGACACTGACCATTTTTACCTTTTTCCGAAATTCATACTGGCAAGATACCAGTCTCAGGGGTTCCAGGACTTTCGAGAACGTTTTAATTTCAAGCTTGAAGTCGGATAACAAATGACAAAAGAAATAATTTTTCGTGCGATATAATTACGTATTAACAATTTTTGATTTTTTCCTTTACTTCCATAAGAAACTGCCTGATTCTAGACCAATACAAGTTTGAGGAATTGGTTTGCGAGAATCAAAATATATGATATAAGCCGCCGTATTTTTTGGTTGCAGAGGCTTAGAAGCTTACATCTATTATATTACCAACTGACCATAGGCCCTACCTAGTACGTGACATAAATTTCAACTTGATACGTGGAACCGTTCCTCAGGAAAATGTAGCTTAACGGAGGGACAGACCGAGAGATAAAAAATGAAAATTTTTTTGTGTGATATAATTACAGATTTACTGTTTTCGGATTTTTTCCTTTGTTTATACTGCAAAACCTTCTTCTAGCCAAATTTCATGATTGTAGGCCAACAAGAAGTGCCCTATAGGTTTTGATGAGTGAGTCTGCGAGTATTAAAATAGGTGACGTAAATGGCCGTATTTTGTAACTGCACTGACTTAGAAGCTTCACTATTTTACACCGCCAAGGGACCAAAGAGCCGGCCGATGTGGCCGAGCGGTTCTAGGCCCTTCAGTCTGGAACCGCGCGACTACTTCGGTCGCAGGTTCGAATCCTGCCTCGGGCATGGATGTGTGTGATGTCCTTAGGTTAGTTAGGTTTAAGCAGTTCTAAGTTCTAGGGGACTGATGACCTAAAATGTTAAGTCCCATAGTGCTCAGAGCCATTTGAACCATTTGGACCAAAGACCTCAGTGTGTACAAATTTCAACTTCATACGTCTTCCCTGTCGTGAGAAAAAGGGCTCTTATTAGTCAAACAGATTGAGTTACGGAACGCTAGAAAATTAGCATACTCCTCATCCTCAGAGAATGAAGAGCGAATTAGTTGGATGTTTTGAAATGGTGTTGCATTTTTAGTCTGAAACTATCTAACTTGTACCATCGTAGGAGTTGTTATGTGTTACTTGTGATCATGTGAATTAATTCTTTCCTGTCAACGTATGGCTTTTGGAGGTGAAACTGTGCCTTACATTTATTTTTCTGTGCGACGTATCGCCTCCTGCCGCGGGAGGCGGGACCAGAGACTATGGAGGTTGAGCAGTAGAAAACACAAGTGCCGAAAACTGAAGCGAATCTATAGAGTGGGCACAGAAAATAATACATACGAGAACAACTTCAGTGCAAAATAAGAACTCAAATTATGTAAATTGGAGAACGCGAAGGTAAATAGAGCAAATCGGGTTAATTCACCTGCCGAATCAACTCCAGGACCCTGTTCGGCACGACTAGCCTATTTTCTACAGACTTCGCATAACGTCGCGCCCAGCTACGAATAAACCTCTTGGTCCTTGAACATTTTGTTTATTACCCGTCTTTCCCTAAATGTACCCGTATTTTTCTCAGAATCTCAAACATCTTGCATCATTTTACATTGTCGAACGCGTTTTTAAGGTCGACAGATCCTATGAACGTATCTTGATTTTTCTTCAGTCTTGCTTCTATTATCAACCACTACGCCAGAACAGGCTCTCTGGTGCCTTTACCTTTCCTAAAGCTAAACTAATAGTCATCTAACAGATCGTCAGTTTCTTTTTCCATTCTTCTGTATGTTATTCTTGTCAGCAACTTGAATACGTAAGCTGTTAAGCTAACGGTGCGATAATTCTCCAGCTTGTTGGCTCTTGCGGCCTTAGGAATTATGTGGATGATGTTTTTCTGTAAGTCATATGGCATATCGTCAGATTCTACACACCAACGTGAATAGTCGTTTCGTTACCACTTCTCCCAATCATTTTAGAAATTCCGATGGAATGTTATGTATCATTCCTGTCTTATTTGATAGTAAGACTTCCAAAGCTCCTCTAAATTCTTATTCTAATACTATACCCCTATCTCTTCCTTATCGATTCCGGTTTCTTCTTCTGTCACTTCATCAGGCATAGAGGCCTTCAACGTATTCTTTCCGCCTATCCGCTCTCTCATCTGCATTTAATAGTTGAATTCCCATTGCATTGTTAATGTTAAAGCCGTTGATTTTAATTTCACTGGAAGTTGTTTTGACTATTCCGTATGCTGAGTCAGTCCTTCCGAGACTAGATCCTTCTTTGATTTCTTCGCATTTTTCAAACAGGCGTTTGTCCTTCGCTTCCCTATTTTTGCTATTTGTGTCATTCCGATACGACTTGTATTTTAGGAGCCCCCAATACTCTGAGTTGACAAAAGTCATGGGATACGCCCATATGCGGATTATGGTAGTATCGCGTACGCAAGGTATAAAAGGGCATTGCAGTGCGGAGATGTCATTTGTACTCAGGTGATTGATGTGAAATCGTTTTCGACATGATTACGGCCGCACGATGGGAATTAACAGACTTTCAAAGCGGAATGCCACTTGGAGCTAGACACATGGCACTTCCCATTTCGGAAATCGTTAGGGAATTCAATATTTCGGATCCACAGTGTCAACGATGTGCCGAGAATATCGAATTTCAGGCATTGCCTCTCACCATGGCCAACTCAGTGGCCGATGCTCTTCGTTTAACGACCGAGAACAGCGGTGTTTGCGTAGAGTTGTCAGTGTTAACAGACAATCAGCACTGCGCGAAATAACCCTAGAAATCAAAGTGGAACGAACGACGAACGTATCCTTTAGGACAGTCTGGCGAAATTTGGCTTTAATGGGCTATGGCAGCAGCCGATCGACGCAAGTGCCTTTCTTATCAGCACAACATCGCCTGCAGCGCCTCTCCTGGGCTGTGACCATACCGGTTGGACCCTGGACTACTGGAAAATCGTGGCCTGCTCAGATGAGTTCAGATTTCAGTTGGTAAGAGCTGATGGTAGGGTTTGGGTGTGGCGCAGACCCCACGATGCCATGGATCCAAGTTGCCAACAGGGCATTGTGCAAAGTCATGTTGGCTCCATAATGGTGTGGACTCTTTTTGCGTGGAATGGACTTGGTCCTCTGGTTCAACTGACCCTGTCATTGACGAAGTGGTTATATTCGGCTACCTGGAGAACATTAGCAGCCATTCATGGAGTTCATGTTCCCAAACAACGATGGAATTTTTATGAATGACAACGCATCATGTCACGGGCCGCAATTGTTCGCTACTGGTTTGAAGAACATTCTGGACAATTCGAGAGAATGATCTGGCCACTCAAATTGCCCGACACGAATCCACCGGACGTTTATGGACGTAATCGAGAAGTCAGTTCGTGGGCAGACTCTTGCACCAGCAACTTTTTCGCAATACTGGACGGCTATAGAGGGAGTAAGGCTCAATATTTCTACAGGGAGCGTCCAACGACTTGAGTCCATACCACGTCGAGCTACTGCACTACGCTGGGAAAATGGAGGTCCGACGTGGTATTATGAGGTACACCGTAAGTTCTGTCACCTCAATGTAGCCTAGCTACAACAAGCGTGCTATAAGTTGGCTGTAGGCCCCCAAGTATTGATCGCTACGGTCGCAGGTTCGAATCCTGCCTCGGGCATGGATGTGTGTGATGTCCTTAGGTTAGTTAGGTTTAAGTAGTTCTAAGTTCTAGGCGACTGATGACCTCAGTTGTTAAGTCCCATAGTGCTCAGAGCCATTTGAACCAATGTTGTGTTTGTGTGTGCATATTATTAGTTGAATAGTAACAGTAACTGTACTTATATTTAAATGCATTATACAATATGAAACACAGACACAGATGTTTGGTAAATGTTTTGAATGTCATTTTTCTTCTACTAATTGCTTTGTATTGCAAAAGCTTTAATTTAATTTCACATCCTAAATAGGTAACGAAATTGAAGATGACCGTCTCTATAATGCTCATTCACGAATCCATCCTACTTACGTGTCAAAATTTAAACCATAGGAACTCATAGGTGCGAGTCGCCCACACTCGTGAGTTGCTAGCAGTCGAAGACATACAATGAATCATTCCCCGTCTCCCACGCTCTAATACCACAATGGTCGCTCTACTAATCCCACTATCCCTTAGGTAAGCGGTCCACTTTACTTAGCTCATAGCCGAATTCACCAGTGTAAGTTAAAATGAAGCACACCTTAAAATACAAAGCGCGTCTGAAAACTTCGGTGAATGGTCTCAGAAATTAAAGGAAACAAGAGTTACGAACAAAATATCTTTACTAGTTTTCAAAGTAATGACAGCTACAACACACTTCTGACATCGATTGTACAGCCTTTGGAAACTGTCGGAGAATTCTTCTTGTTGAATAGGTTTAAGCACCTTGGTCAAGCGTAACGTCTGCGAATCGTAACGGCGGGAAATAAAAAGAAGTCTGCCCAGCGCCGAAGCTGGAGAGTAAGAAAAGTATTAAAGAACAGTCACCTCACGCTGAGTAAGAAAACTGAGAAGCAGACGTTACGGATTTCCGACAATCCTTGATCACGGTGCTTCGAGCTATTGCACAAGAAGCGTTTGCTGACAGTTTACGACTTGAAAGCCGATGCCAGAAATGGGTCGTAGCTAATTGTCATTACTTTGAAGACCAGTGAACATATTTTGTTTGTAGGTCTTATTTCCTTTATTTTCTGAGAACATTCACCGAACGTTTCAGATGCTCCTTGTATTACTGTCTCTGTCAATATTTTTCTTTGTTGCTGACCAGGAGGACTTGCTCATGCATGGTTGTTCACAACTTGGGGCGGATTTAGTGGTATCTCTGAACAGTCAAAGGGACTGGTCTTTGATACAATATCCACATCAACGTCTATCTTCAGGTGCTCTGGGAACCGGGGTGATGCAAAAACTTTTTTTGATGTGTATATAATACGGCTGAGAACTGTGGACTGCAGTTTGACGACCACTAGAGCAGAGCCTTGAATGCAAGTAAAACGTGAAACACGTGCAGTTCGTATAAGAAGAGAACTGAAGCTTTTGAAATGTGATGCTACAGAAAAATACTGAAGATTAGATGGGTTGATTGAGTCACTAATTCAGAGACAATGAATCGAACCGCAGCAAAAAGAAACTCGTGGCACAAATTGGCTAAAAATGGATCAGTTCAAAGGATACATCCTGAGGCATTAAGGAATTGTCAGTTTGGTTATAGAGGGAAGTTTGTGAGGTAAAAGCTGTAAAGGGAGATCAAGACATGGCTACTGGAAGCCGGTTGAAATAGGTGTAGGCTGTAATAGTTGTGTAGAAACTAAAGAGGCTAGACTAGCGTGTGGAGCTGCCTTAAGCCAGTCTTCGCTGTGAAGACGACAACAACAACAACAACAACAACAGTAACAACCGGTCTGGAAATCAGGAAAATTGTCTCTTACCAGTCAACCTGGAAAGCCCTGTAATATCAAAGCCCCTTCCACGTGCTTTATTGCATAACGAATATATATCACGGTGGCTAGGAGGGTAAGCACCAGACTCCAAATGTGAAGATTCAAGATTGGATCCTCAGTTTCTTCAAAGATTTTCTTCTGTTACTTATTACCTTCTTCACCTCTTACATGTACTTGTTAATGAGAAAAATACAGAGTCGCTCTGTAGTTCTGAGTCCAAGTGAAGGTGTAGGTCTTTCTTTAACTATCTGGGTAATTCAGACTAAATACGGAGGATGTTGATAGCATACCATCTGCAACAGGGTCAGTGTGGTTGTTCTAACCATCTGCGCACTGATGACAGCTTTATCTTTGCATTATAACGCCATATTTTGTCAAAACACCATGCCACTAGCATCAAGTCGCCTGGTAATAGTAGTGTAGTGAATTGTTCAAATTCCGTGTGTTTACTACAGTTACATTAAGCCTTTGCCTACCATCGGGAGATATAGGTCCTACGACAGGTTGTCAGAGAACAAAGTGGAATTTAGTGCATGTTATTGTTACGTATCAGTGTCCCACAGGTAGAGGGAAGCCTACTAATGGTTACCAGAATTCTGATAATTACAGATTGCACCTGTAGGCAGTGCTATCCTCAGATTTCAGATTGACACATCGAATTAATTCGCACCTACAGTTAGGCAACCCAGTTACCAGATTCGCAAAGGGGGCTGCCACTGCGCCCTGCCGGACACGTGTCAACGCCTGGCACCCGCATATTGATGCATCGCAAATCACAAATAAGTCTCACATGTGAGTTACAAACGTGGATAGATGTTCTGTCCACTGATGTGCGTTTGATTTCGGTATATTTTGTAGTTTTTGGGGAATCATATACTGAAACCGCGGAGATACTTATCGATAATCCTGTATGTCCTACCTCCACCCTCCCAACCTCCTTGGAAACGGCGGGAAATTAATGTTTAAAGAAAAAAAATTGGTAGTCAAAGTGTAACGAGGCAACGGTAGGCGACGGGTAGTACTTTTAGTATTCCAAAGACGTGTTACACCACAGTTTTGTTATTTTATTCCGCTTTCCTGAAGCATGAGGTACTTTCGCGTGGCACGCATGTTGACCGTATTGATTTTTGGGAAGATGATGTAGTTGCTGTATGATAAGCTTAATATGGCGACTGTTATGTTTCGCTAAGTAGCTTAAGACAAATGTCGATTTTTTTTTTTTTTTTTTTTTTTTTTTTTGGAACTTCGTGGCAGATTAAAACAGTGTGACAGACCGAGACTCGAACTAGGGATCTTTGCCTTTCAGGGGCAAGTACTCTACCATCTGAACTACTCAAGCACGACTCACGACCAGCCCTCACAGCTTCAATTCAGCCAGTACCTCATCTCCTACCTGCCAAACTTCACAGAAGACGAGGTACTGACAGAGAGCTGTGCTTGGGTAGCTCAGATGGTACAACACTTGGTCGCGAAAGGCGAAGGTCCCGAGTTCGAGTCCCGGTCCGACAAACAGTTTTAATTTGCCAGGAAGCTTCATATCAGCGCACACTCCAATGCGGAGTGAAAATCTCTTTTTTTTAATTTTAATTTTAATAAAGAACAAAGGCTGCTTCCTTCCATATCTTTTCAACCTAGCTTGTGCTCAGCCTCTAATGACCTCAACATCGGCGGAACGTTAAACCCCAATCCTTCTCCTTGGATTATTCAGACGTTGCGCCCCCGTGCAACCGACCTGGCCACCGTTACGGAAATAAAACGAAAGCTGCTGTTGTAACTCGGGAGCAGTTTCGCAGGTCGTTAAATGAGGCCCGGCTGATTTATTCCGCCTCGTCAGAGGGCCGAGTGGTACCTGGCGTCGCGTAATTAGCGAAGCCAGTTTCTGGCTTCTGTCCGGGCCAGACCAGCACGTGGGCGCGGAGGCAATTAACCACGCATCGCAGGCTGCCAATTAAACGCGCGCTTGTTTCACCTTCGATTATGCTAATAAGTTTCGCAGTAATGAAATCTGTTACGCGAGCGGATTCGCGATTCTACGGAAGCTGCAGATCGTACTTGGAGATAGGTAAAGGAGCTACTTGTGTCGGTCGTCCATTAGCCTGGCTGCTGACTACAGTTATTTATCTTGGTATTCTGACTTCACATTACCTGCAGCATTGGAATATGTGGCCATTTGATGTACATAGGCAGATAAGTACCTATCATATATATGTAATACAATAATTGCACTTCCCAGAGGTGATGAGTACTCTACGGCATTGCCCCTTACGTAGCTCCCATGTGTCGCGAATCTCTCGCTCAGCACGAAGTCCCAAGCGACAGGAGAAAAGCTCAGGTGACCCATGTACGTAAGAAGGGTAAAAGAACCCACCCACAGATTTACAGGCCAATATTCTTCACCTCGGTCTGCTGCAGAATTCTGGAACATGTTCTCAAGTTTGAATACAATAAACTCCCTTGAGACGGCAAAGTTTCTGTTCACGAATCAGCACGGATTTTGACAGCATCGCTATTGCGAAACTCAGCTTGCCCTTTTCTCACATGATATCCATGATGGATGAAGAGCAACAGGCAGACTCCATACTCATAGATTTCCGAAAAAGAATTTGACACGGTGTTACACTGCAGGCTGTTAACGAAGGTACGAGCATCAGAATAGGTTCCTAGATAAATAACTCGAAGACTCCTTAAGCCACAGAAACCAGTATGTTGTCCTCGATGGCGAGTGTTGATTAGAGACAGGAGTGCCCAAGGAAGTGTGATAGGACCGCTGTTATTTTTTTATATACAAAAATGATCTGGCGGACAGGGCGAGCAGCAATGTGCGGTTGTTTGCTGATGAAGCTGTGGTGTTCGGGTAGAAGTCGTCGTTGAGTGACTTTAGAAGGATGCAGGATAATTCAGACAAAATTTCTAGTTGGTGTGATGAATGGCAGTTAGTTCTAAATGTAGAAAAATGTCAGTTAATGCACATGAGTAGGAAAAACAAACACGTAATACTCGAATGCAACCATTAGTAGTGTGTAGCTTGACACAATCACGTCGATTAAATATCTAAGCGTAGCGTTGCAAAGCGGTGCGAAATGGAACGAGCATTTAAGGATTGTGGTGGGGAAGGGGAATGGTCGACTTCGGTAAACTGGGAGACTTTTAGGGACGTGTGGTTCATCCGTTGAAGATATCAGTGCAGATCACTAGCGCGCCCCTTTCTTGAGTACTGCTCGAGTGTTTGGGGTCCGCACCAAGTCGGATTGAAGGAAGACATCCAAGCAGCTCAAAGGCGGGCTGCTGGAATGGTTATCCATAGCTTCGATCAACATCAACTATTATGGAGACGCAACGGCAACTCAAATGAGAATCCCTGCAGAGAAGGTGGCGTTTCGAGGAGAAAATTTAGAGCACTGCCATTTGAAACTGACTGCAGGACAATTCCACAGACGCCAACATTTTCTGCATCTACATGATTACTCTGCAATTCACATTTAAGTGTTTGGCAGAGGGTTCATCGAACCACAATCATACTATCTCCCTACCATTCCACCCCCGGAGCAGCGCGCGGGGAAAACGAACACCTAAACCTTTTTGTTCGATCTCTGATTTCTCTTATTTTATTTTGATGATCATTCCTACCTATGTAGGCTGGGCTCAACAAAATATTTTCGCATTCGGAAGAGAAAGTTGGTGACTGAAATTTCGTAAATAGATCCCGCCGCGACGGAAAACGTCTTTGCTTTAATGACTTCCATCCCAACTCGCGTATCATATCTGCCACACTCTCTCCCCTATTGCGTGATAATACAAAACGAGCTGCCCTTTTTTGCACCCTTGCGATGTCCTCCGTCAATTCCACCTGGTAAGGATCCCACACGGCGCAGCAATATTCTAACAGAGGACGAACGAGTGTAGTGGACTTGTTGCATCTTCTAAGAGTCCTGCCAATGAAACGCAACCTTTGGCTCGCCTTCCCCACAATATTATCTATGTGGTCTTTCCAAATGAAGTTGTTCGTAATTTTTACACCCAGGTACTTAGTTGAATTGACAGCCTTGAGAATTGTACTATTTATTGAGTAGTCGAATTCCAACGGATTTCTTTTGGAACTCATGTGGATCACCTCACACTTTTCGTTATTTAGCGTCAACTGCCACCTGCCACACCATACAGCAATCTTTTCTAAATCGCTTTGCAACTGATTCTGGTCTTCGGATGACCTTACTAGACGGCACACTTCAGCATCATCTGCGAACAATCTAAGAGAACTGTTCAGATTGTCACCCAGGTCATTTATATAGATCAGGAACAGCAGAGGTCCCAGGACGCTTCCCTGGGGAACACCTGATATCACTTCAGTTTTACTCGATGATTTGCCGTCTATTACTACGAACTGCGACCTTCCTGACAGGAAATCACGAATCCAGTCGCACAATTGAGACGATACCCCATAGGCCCGCAGCTTGATTAGAAGTCGCTTGTGAGGAACGGTGTCAAAAGCTTTCCGGAAATCTAGAAATGCGGAATCAACTTGAGATCCCCTGTCGAAAGCTGCCATTACTTCGTGCGAATTAAGAGCTAGCTGCGTTGCACAAGAACGATGTTTTCTGAAACCATGCTGATTACGTATCAATAGATCGTTCCCTTCGAGGTGATTCATAATGTTTGAATACAGTATATGCTCCAAAACCCTACTGCAAACCGTCGTCAATGAGCAAGGAAATAAAATAAGAGAAATCAGTGCTTGTACGGAGTGAGCCGTGTATGGTTGACCTTCCCACAATTTGGTATTTTACACCCTGTTTTAACGTATTTCAGGCCGGCCGGGGTGGCCGAGCGGTTCTAGGCGCTACAGTCTGGAACCGCGCGACCGCTACGGTCGCAGGTTCGAATCCTGCCTCGGGCATGGATGTGGGTGATGTCCTTAGGTTAGTTAGGTTTAAGTAGTTCTCAGTTCTAGGGGACTGATAACCTCAGAAGTTAAGTCCCATAGTGCTCAGAGCCATTTGAACCATTTTTAACGTATTTCCATCTCACCACGTCGATTTAAATTACTGGCGTTACTGAGGTGCTGTTTTGCCTGACCGTCATCGGCGCTAGCGGCGCGTATCGATATATCGCCTCTGATAGGATCTTTGCTCGGCTGCTATTACTTCCCGGTTGTCATATGTCGTGGAGTCAGTCGGATGTGCGAGGAGTACAGTTCACGGCGGCATTTTGGGTCGTGAGTTGGGCCCTGGCAGTCAGCTGCAACGTGTCTGGAACGCAGCCCGGGCCAGCCAGTCGCCGGTTTGCAACAGCAGTGAGCCCTGCGTGGACATCGCCCGCCCGACCGTTGCCGCCACGCATCACTTCAGCCGGGTCTGACTTTGGTGGATTGTTGGTCGTTCGGTTGGTCCAAGGACACCCCTTGCGGCGTAGCCGACTGGGCCGCTGGCGGTCTCTGCGCAGTGTCGGAGTCTGTCTGGAGCTGTCCGATCGGTACGAACATCGTCGCTCGCCGACCCAGGACGTGAAGTTTAAGTGGTTTTGAGCATTACGTTGTTGGTTCCGGCGTTGCTGTTGTGGAGGTTATCCTGTGAGCAACAACGAGTGAAGTGTTCGAGATAGCCGCCGTCAGGTGGAATTGATTTAATTAATTTATCCATAGTTAAGTGCAACATCGGAATTTTCTGCCTTGTGGCCGTTAGTGTTCTGGTTACTTGCCCTGGCCGTTAACGTAATTTTTAGGCAATGTCTTTTCCTCACCGGTTGTTGCTGCCTAACATGGTGTGTAGTTTTGGCAGCTCCTTTTCACATGCTCGTTTGTTTGGGGATAGTGATACTTGTAGCTTTTTGGGGCCTTGAATTCTCGTGTACTACGTCGTGGCAAGCAAGCGGTTGGTCGGTCGGTCCGTGACTGACTCTTGGTTGGGTTCGGACGAATCGAGTGTAGTTGGGCTCACCGCCTGTCTCGCCTTAGTAAAGGAGGGCAGACCGATCCCCTGGAGGCTTCTGAGTGCTGTTCCCTTGATTATTCTTTGGCAGTGTTAATGTTGTTGTAATTTATTTTAAAAGGTGTTTTTTGGGGCATTACTGTATTTTATATTTTCAGTTGGGTAAAGATAAATGAGGGCCTTCAGCCCTGGAAACATGTTCTCAGAGTTTTCTTAAAGTCCAAACAGTATTGCCTTCTGCTCTTGAAAGGTTATTGTAATTACCTCTGAAAGATTTTGCAAGTTATTGTGGGCCTTCCACCTTTGGTGCTGCAAAAGGAAATTGGTAAACTTAATGTATTGTTTTACCGATTGTTGCAATATGTATATTTCCTTAATTTTCAGAATTTAGCTTTGCGGCCTTCGGTCATCTTATGGCGTTTCTCTTTCTATGCACCTTGCGGGCCATCAGCCTTCTTAGCATCTTAAAACATTGTCGCCTTCTGCCTTCAGTAATCGTCATAGTTTATTTGGAATTCTGAAGATTTAATTTGGCGGCCTTCAGCCGCTCTGCATGCTGATCTCATATATGTATGCGATTTATCTTATTCGTAAATTAAACTGTGTCATGTCTTTTCAAAACCGAACTTATTCTAAATCATCTGTTTGGAGGCCTTCAGCCGCGAAGCAAATTTAATTCTCTCAAAAGTGTATTCGTGAACTAAATGATAATAAATTACAATTGTGAAATGAATCCGACCGCAACTCCCTTGGCCCTTTCCACAACCCTAATTACGTGTTAGCCCTGCGTGATTTAGCGGGCGTTTCACGGAGGCATCTAGATTGTTGTTTCTCCCTCACTCTGTTAGCGAGTGGAACAGGAAAAGAAATGACTGCTAACGGCAGAGTAACGTTCACCACGCCCCGTGCCGTGGATTGCGGAATATGTATGTAGAAGTAGGTGTACATGAAGATCATACATCACCAATTAAAAAAAATACGCTTCATCTCTCGCGCAATTACACCGAGATCTCTTGTATAGCGCACTAATTTTCATGCGGAATGTGAGATGTTCTGAATCCACGTGCAGAGTTAAAATTCAGGGCGGAAGTGTATCAGCGATAAAATCCGCTGATGACATTGTTGTTGCTGGCCGTTGTGGCCGAGCGGTTCTAGGCGCTTCAGACTGGAACCGCGCGACCTCTACGGTCCCAGGTTCGAATCCTGCCTCGGGCATGGATGTGTGTGATGTCCTTAGGTTAGTTAGGTTGAAGTAGTTCTAAGTTCTAGGTGACTGATGACCTCAGATGTTAAGTCCCATAGTGCTCAGAGACATTTGAATCATTTTTTTGGACTCTGCTGTTCTCAATGACTACGAGGAAAAGTTACAAGACCAACTGAATTGAATGTTGCAATAATTTAGTTGCAAATTTTTTTGGTAGTAACTTTCCCCCTAGTAAGGTTACCCCTGTGTCTACGCTGGTAGCCTCATTAGTATTGAAACTGCAGTCTGTGTACGGGTCGCAGTTGTATCTTAGGGTGTCGAGAAAGATAGCGAAGTTGTGTAAATTGTACTGACCTGACATCTTCATGCTAATTAATAGTCGCGGCGCAGTGAAAGGCTATGAGTCGGTTCTTTTGGCTGAAACTGACCGCTTCTGTATGTGACTCGGATTTTAAGGCTTGAACAGGTTATTAGTGACGTACTCGAAATTTCACAAGAGGTCATCCCATGTAGGCTTTCACGGCCGGCGTCTTTATCAGTAAAGACTTCCAGGCTAAGTTGCCGTTGTCGATCTGTAGAAATTCTTCTCCCTGACTTTTCGTTCTCAACTACGGAGAACATCTTCCGAGGTGAGTCGACGACTGGCTGCTAGGAGCTGGGGCTGCCGCTTATATGGAGATCGTAGAGGGCGCCACCACACGTCACGTGGCGTCGATGTGTGGCTATCTCTGGCTATCGTCTGTTCTCTCGATTGCAGGCAATCGATTGTCACGTGATTGATGCAACGTCGACCGCCATATATTGTTCAATTTTAATCCTTCTCCTTTACGATTAAAATTGTATTGATGTTTGTGGATTTCAATTGCCTCTCTATACATACGTGTATAATAGTGCGACGTCCTCGCTAGCACGCTTGTCTCACCAAATTTTATTTCGTGATCTCCATCCTTAAAAACATGTTCCGCTACTGCCGATTTGTCGATATGTCCCAAGCGACAGTTTCTTTTGTGCTCCGTCAACCGTGTATTGATGCTTCTTTTTGTAGTTCCTATGTAAACCCTGCCACAACTACACGGAATTTTATATACCCCTGGGGTGGCTAGGGGGTGACGAGCATCTTTTGTTGATCTTAGGCAGTCACTAATTTTCTTAGTAGGTCTGAAAATAGTCTCCACCTGAAACTTGGCTAGTACTTTTCCAATGCGATCAGTGATGTTATGGATGAACGGAAGAAATACTTTTCCAGCTGATGGTTGTTGCTGTCCCCTATTTTTAGGCATTTTTCTACTTGGGTGAAGTGCTCGGTTAATCTCGTTTTTCGTATAACCATTTTTCGCAAAAGCCATTCGTAAATGATTTAGTTCTTCTTGTAAGTAGCCTGGTTCACAAATATTATTGGCCCTATCCACTAGTGTTTTTATGACCCCCCTCTTTTGCCTAGGGTGGTGGTTTGAGTTCTTATGGAGGTAGCGGTCAGTATGTGTACCTTTCCTGTAGACCTTATGGCCTAAGGTCCCATCCGCCCGTTTGATTACTGATACATCCAAAAAGTTAAGTTGTCCGTTCTTCTCTTTTTCCATAGTAAATTTGATCTTTGGGTTGATGCTATTTAAGTGCACCAGGAAATCATTCAAGTCTTCTTCCTCATGATTCCATATTACAAAGGTATCATCCACATACCGATACCACTTCGAGGGGCTTTTTTTTGACCGACTGGAGTGCTTGATGTTCAAAAGCATCACAACCGACAACGCCAGTAACATGACGGCAGCCGTACAACTTATTCACAGTGGCAACATAGATATGCAACATGTGCCTTGTTTAGCACACACTATCAATTTAGTTGTGAAAAGTTCTTTGAACAGCAACAGTGAGCTTTGCATAATGCGGGAAAAGGCCAGAAAAATTGTTAGCTATTTTAAAACAAGTTGCAACGCTAATGAAAACCTCCATGAGATCCAGGATCT
The DNA here is from genome assembly GCF_021461385.2 of Schistocerca piceifrons. Lineage (NCBI taxonomy): Eukaryota > Metazoa > Arthropoda > Insecta > Orthoptera > Acrididae > Schistocerca > Schistocerca piceifrons. Next base: position 1,084,733,344 of record NC_060138.1, read on the forward strand.
AATGAAAAAACCTGTTCATAAATTGATTCAGGAAACCGGAACCCGATGGAACAGTACGTTTTATATGCTACAACGTCTAGTGGGGCAAAAGGAATGCAATGTAGCGTTTTTATCATCTTTGTGTTTAGGTGTAGAGAACCTCACAGCTGACGAGTGGCGAATTTTGAGCGAATGTTTGTGTACTGCATCCATTTGAAGTGTTAACAAGTGAAATCTCAACTGAAAACTATACCTCTCTTTCGAAAGCTAATCCAATAATCAGACAGTTAATCCTAACTATATGCAATGGGAAGTGGGCTACCACGACAGCGCAAGAGCTACAGCAACATCTGCACAACTCACTAATAGCCCGGCTAGGACAGGGCTTCACAACATACGTGCTCGCGGAGCAATGCTGCTGTGAGCAGCAAGGCGCGAGCATGGAGCAGCGCGAGCACGCTACCCCCACTACCGGAGAGTCACGTGGGACACAACAACAGCTGCCGCCAGTCAATGTAAATCCGCGGCCACCTGCAGGGATATCACTCACGAATTATTACTGCGACAAATGAAACAAATAAAGGAGAGTGTACATGTGCCACATCATTTTATTAGCTTAGTGTATGCCTCGACATTCGTATTAATTTGTGAACTGTTACACAATAAAAGGTGTCACTGAAGTGTGGAATTCTCGGTTATCTTGTACTTTTTGCCCTTTACAATTGAGTCTATGTTTGGAGTAATTGTTCTCGTGCATTGTAGGCGCAGCGTGCAGTTTAAATTTCGATCAGACAATGCGTTTCTCAGGCGCGTCTTGTTACATTTCATTGCAGAGAACAGTTGTTCACAAACATACGTGGAACCGAACATTGATATTATTGTAGCCTCCAGTTTGTGCAAACGAGGAAATCTATCATGAGGGAAGTGTCTAGAATTCCAGAATGTTTTTCTTGTTCTGAAATTTGTCTCTGTATTCTCTGTCACACTGCAGGTCAATAATTTCTAGTTGCCGCTCAGAACGAATCTCTTCAATATTCGCTGAATACGGAGAGTAGAACCGATCAAAATCACTGTCTAGTGCTGACAGATCTTGAAAGCGTTGATCAAATTCTTCCTTAAGGGCAACTAAACTATGTGAATAACGTTCACAGTCTTTGTGAACATCTTACATTTTATGATAATTTAGGAAAATGAGCTAATTTCCTGTTTCCAGCTGACTCACCCAAAGTGTCGATTTCATTTTAAAAGCTCGTATTCGATCTATGAAATGAGTAATTAGCAGATCTTTACCTTGTAGTGAAATGTTCAAAGCATTCAGATGGCTAGTTAAATCTGCTAAGAACGCGAGATCACATTTCCATGAAGGCTCTTTCAATTCAGGAACACACATGTTATTTATTTCCACGAACATATTTATCTCATCTAATAGGCAAAAAGATCGATTTAATAATTCGTCACGTCTAAGCCAGCGGACCTCGCTGTAATAAGGCAGGCTACCATACTGGCTTTCTACATCCTCAAGAAAGCTTTTAAATTGCCTGTATTGTAGCCTATGCTTCCTTATATAATTGGTTGTACGAACAATAACACTCATCACATTTTTTAGAGTGATACTCTTTGCACATAAGTTTTCCTGGTGGATCACATAGTGAACGCCCCTTATTTCATTCGGCACGGTCAGTTTTTGCATTTTCTCCTCCAACAGCGCAATGAAACCTGATTTTTTTCCCTGTCATCGCTGGTGCACCGTCTGTAGACACTGAAACTAAAGAATTCCGCGAAAATCGTATATTTTCAACACTTTCTTCAACACTACTTAAAATATCACCTCCGGTTGTAGTGTTCTTTATGGCTCCTACATAGAGGAGCTCCTCCCTCACCTGAAGATCTATATTAATACCTCTAATAAATATGGCAAGCTGCGCTGTTCCAGTGATATCAACACTTTCGTCCAGAGCTAGAGAACACGCCATAAAATCTTTACAGATATTTGCAAGCTGGCTCTGGACGTCGTCTGCCATGTCCTGTATGACACGCATAATGGTCATGTTAGATAATGGCACAATCCGAAACTGTTCAACTTGAGATAGACACAAATGTTCCGCTGCCGCTGCAACTACCAAACATTCTTTTATTAAATCGCCATCAGTGAAGGGGCGCAGGGATTTTGCTGAAAGCAAAGCAATTTTGTAGCTCACTCTGAGAGCTGCCTCAGTTGATTTTTCTTCGTCATCCAGATCTTCTTCGGATAGCTTTCTTTTAAGTTTAATAACTTCCTGTGCACTATCTGATCCATCACATTTTCCACTTCCGTAGTCTTTCGCGTGGTACAACATATAATGTCGCTGCAAATTAAATTTCCTAAAAGAATTCAGCGTTTTGTGACATACTAAACATTTTGCAACACCATCTTTTTTCTGTAAACAGACACAATTCCTCCCAATGGGGGTTGAACTGCGAAAGCACGGTTGGGGTTACACAACGGCGACTTGACATGATTCTTAACCAGCGAAGTGACTGTTAGAGCTGATCGAAGTGCTTTTAAAGGTTACACAGTCGGCGGGATTTCAATAGGCACGCTGCGGTCCTATTCAAACGTGCGCGCGCATTTCCCCTCCCTCCCCACTCCGCGACCTTTCACCTACTCGCGAGCATGTGCCTGAGCAGACGCGAGCACTCGCGCTCAAAACCGGCCAGTTGTTAAGCCCTGGGCTAGGATTAATAGAAAAAAACAAAGTACATGCCGTTGCCACAGTTCTCGACCCAAGATTCAAAACGTTGCCATTTACGAATCCCATTCATTCAAAACATGCCGTTGCAAGCCTAATTACACAGTGCACAAACGTCGTAGAGACCGTACGATCTACTCATTTGGCTGCTAACGACACTAGCCACGAGTACCATTTCGTGCAAAACGCCATTCACCGAAACAAGAGGAGACGTACTGTAAACACGGCAAGGCGCGTGACCACAGCGCTGCCGTCGAGGGGTGTACAAGGCAGGGGCGTCAGAAATTTAAAAATGACAGTCGTGTTTTTTATAATTTGGCACCTGAACATGATAAAGTGATCCGAGAACTACCTTCCGACACCTTTTTTTACGTTACATTAAAATTTATTGTCACTGAAAAAGAGAAATATAGGGTGATTAAAAAAGAATTCCACAACTTTAAAAATGTGTATTTAATGAAAGAAACATAATATAACCTTCTGTTATACATAATTACAAAGAGTATTTAAAAAGGTTTTTTTTCACTCAAAAACAAGTTCAGAGATGTTCAATATGGCCCCCTCCAGACACACGAGCAATATCAACCCGATACTCCAACTCGTTCCACACTCTCTGTAGCATATCAGGCGTAACAGTTTGGATAGCTGCTGTTATTTCTCGTTTCAAATCATCAATGGTGGCTGGGAGAGGTGGCCGAAACACCATATCCTTAACATATCCCCATAAGAAAAAATCGCAGGGGGTAAGATCAAGGCTTCTTGGAGGCCAGTGATGAAGTGCTCTGTCACGCGCTGCAAGGCGGCCGATCCATCGCCTCGGGTGGTTGACGTTCAGGTTTCATAACTAACCTTTTTCGTAGGACTCTCCATACAGTTGATTGTGGAATTTGCAGCTCTCTGCTAGCTCTGCGAGTCGATTTTCCTGGGCTGCGAACAAATGCTTGCTGGATGCGTGCTACATTTTCATCACTCGTTCTCGGCCGTCCAGAACTTTTCCCTTTGCACAAACACCCATTCTCTGTAAACTGTTTATACCAACATTTAATACACCACCTATCAGGAGGTTTAACACCATACTTCGTTCGAAATGCACGCTGAACAACTGTCGTCGATTCACTTCTGCCGTACTCAATAACACAAAAAGCTTTCTGTTGAGCGGTCGCCATCTTTAGCATCAACTGACGCTGACGCCTAGTCAACAGCACCTCAAGCGAACAAATGTACAACTAAATGAAACTTTATAGCTCCCTTAATTCGCCGACAGATAGTGCTTAGCTCTGCCTTTTGTCGTTGCAGTGTTTTAAATTCCTAAAGTTGTGGTATTCTTTTTGAATCACCCTGTATTTAAGCCTTCAGGAAAAGCTGTTTTTTCGCGTTACCCTACATTAACATGCCATATCTCCTAAACTGAGTGTCGCACAGCAAAATAATTTTATAATTGCCTTCAGTACTATATGTTGATGACGTCTGCAAATTTTCTACCCGATAGTCAGTAATAGTGAAGTAACAAAATAAAATCTCACGTCTGATGCAAAACTTTTACCAATCATCATCCGAAATATAGTAAGCGACAAACTTTTCCCCTTTAAATTTTTTTGTGGGGGTGTAAGCGAGAAAAGTTTCAGAAAGGTTTGAATTTAATTTTGTAGTTTGTTTGAATGCGATGGGTGCAACCGTTTGTCCTTTATGAGCGATGCATTGTGCGGTTCGCAAGCGCGGCGCTCGGTCAGTGTGGCCGTCCCAGCTGCAGGTGTGAGTTCGTTAGTGGGTGTTGTACAGCGGCGATTTCAGGATATCTTAAGATCTGTAAAGACGCTGGAAAGATTAGTTGTTGATTATTAGAGTAAGTATATGTGTTTGTAGTCATGCTGAGCATTCACTGTTTATGTGCGCATCCAATAGCATCGCATGGTTTCTTATTTTATGTATTCACTTATTTCATTAGCATCACATCGGCTGTCCTCATTATGTCATCCACGGATTCAGCGAGCGAGGTCGACGTGTCAGTTCTGAGTCCACCAAAGAAGCGAGCAAAGAAGAAATCATTAAGTTCTTCTGAGAAGCACATGGTGCTTAATGTGTATAAAACGGAACTGTTACATCCAGAGCAGTCGATGAGTGACATTGTTCCGAAAACAGCTGCAGCTACAGGTGTTGGACGTTCTTCAGTGTATCGTGTGATAAGTGAGTACAAGGCCACACACTCTTTGAAGTCTCCCAAGAAAGGAAAATTACGACAGAAACTTTCTGAAGGTGTTGATGACTTCGATAGAAATGCGATACGAAGGAAAGTACACGAATTTTTTTTCGTAACGAATTATCAACAATTGACAAAGTGCTTACAGTCGTGAACGAAGATGCAGATCTGGGCAATTTTCGAAGAACTACATTTTATAAGTTCTTGAGAGAAATGAATTTCAAATATGTCCGGCGTCGGCGCGATGGCATGCTAATAGACAGGGATGACATCATTTTATGGAGGCGGCGTTATCTTCGAACCATTAAACGGTTGAGAGACGAAGGCAGACCCATTTACTATTTGGACGAGACGTGGGTGAACGCAGGACATACCCGAAGTTACGTCTGGATAAATGACACTATAAATTCCTCAAAACAAGCGTTTCTCTCTGGATTATCCACCGGAACCAAGGGCCCATCAGGTAAAGGGAAACGTCTGATTATCGCACACATTGGCAGCATAGCAGGGTTCGTTGAAGGATTTTTGTGGACTTTCGAATCCAATAAAAGTGGAGATTATCATGAGGAGATGTGCGCCGAAACCTTCGAGAAGTGGTTTCAAGATGTTCTTCCTCGGTTTCAGGAAAATGCAGTTATTGTTCTTGATAACGCGCCGTACCATTCTCGGAGGAAAGAAAAAGTTCCCAATGCGAATTCCAATAAGCACGAAATATCAGAGTGGCTAAAATCTAAAAACATCGATTTCGAAGACGGTATGTTGAAGAAAGAACTTTTAGATATAGTTAAAAATCACAGAACAGCGCACAACGAATACGCAATAGATGAAATGGCGGAGAATGCAGGGAAAACTGTTCTCAGAATTCCTCCGTACCACTGTGAATTAAACGCCATAGAGTTAGTGTGGGCCAGAATCAAAGGCTATGTTGCAGCGAAAAACAAAACATGCAAAATGCCGGAAGTTAAAGTACTGCTAGAAGAAGCAGTAGTAAGAACAGTGACTGCAGAGGATTGGAACAAGTGCGTCCTCCATGTCGTAGAAAAAGTGGAACTCAAATGTGGAAATTAGACTGCATTATAGAGGAGAGAGAGGAGCGGTTTGTTGTAAACCTTAATGAAAACAGTCCAAGTTCGATAGAGTGAACCTTGTTTCGTCCTTTGTCGTTATTATTACTGGTATTGTTATTAAATTAACAATTTATTGTGTTTGAATGGAGCGTTTTGTTAGCAAACCTGAATGAAAATAAATCTGCTTCGACAGAATGAATTATTGTTAAATTTATTTCGTACATTGTTGCCCAGATTTCTCACGGTCCGTTGTGACAGCTCGGCAGCCAGCCGAACACCGCCAGCTGCAAAGCGTGCGCCAAGGATTTTCCACACCCCTACGGATCACGTAAACACCGAATGCTTTCTCTGGAAACGAGCGTTGTCGCTCAAATGTCACTGTTTATGTTTCGTCCCAGCTCTCGGTGAATAGACTGTAGTTCCTTATGGGCTTCTTTCGATGAAGAGATTTCGAATAAAAATCTAATGGAAAGCGGTTGTGATAGCATTGACCTGGAGGTACAACGGTATTTGGAAGAACCGTCCCTACAACGCACGGATAATCCTTTACACTATTGGAAAAAAAATTAAAACAGTTACCCAGGTCTAGCTGTCGTGGTAAAATCTTACAATTCCTGCAACTTCTGTTCCTAGTGAAAAAATATTTCCGAAAACAGAACTACTTATAAACAAACAGAGAAGCAGACTAAAAGGTCAATTGGTTAATAAAATCATATTTCTAAACAAAAATCGACGGCAGTGGAGCAATGGGATGTAAAAATGCCTTCTGCTGAACAACTTTTGTATCCTTTCTTTCTTCAGTAAGTAAACGCCTGTACGCAGTTTGTGTATATAAAAGGCTATAGCACTTCTCTTTTACGTTTAAGCATGCATGCATACATGCACAATGTGCAAGGTAATTTATTTTGTAATAATAAAGCTTCTGTTTCATGCGAATTCTGTGCTTTGTTTTAGACAACAATTCTGTGATTTTTGTCTTATGAGACATATACTAATACTTCAGTATATATTAATAACGGTAGTACAGTTGATATCAATCATAGAATTTCAAAGTTTTCCGTGCACGTACGTAAGACGAGTACCACTGCTGCGGCTGTGCTTCGTGTACTAAAGGTTTGCGCAATTTCTCAGAGAGCGCAGCACTGTCAACTTCTCGAACGTACCCGAGACATTCTCGAGAAATTGCCTTCGCGTCGCGCGTTTCCCGTGCGCGATCAGAGCCCATCCCTAGCACACAGTGTGTGTCGGCCTTGTACGTCAGTTGAGTTGCGTCGTTGTCAGGATGGCGGCTGTTGACTCAGCGGTCTGCGTCCTTGCTGACTCAGCACCGCTCGATGTGAGCCGCAGGTGGCCCAGCTGCGTACTTCTCGCTTTCATGGCTAAGGTCGCAGCGACAAGAAGCAGCCGCGATCCGGAGACCGAATCTGTTGCCCTCGCCTCAGGATGTCTCTGGCGTGTGTCGGAAGCCAGGACGAGCCCATGGTAGCGAGCCGGGGGGTGGCCGGCCGCTGGCTTACTACGGACCCTGCGTTGGCCTCAGTCGAGCCACCAACCCATTGTGGACTGGAATGAGGTAGTGATGGGGAGCTCGTGAATGAGTCGTTCAAATGAACGCTTCACTCCAGTGAAGTGTGAACTAACCACTCAATTTCAATGAACTGGCACTTCAAACTCTTCACAGATAGCACACTCCACACTTTTGTCTAGTTCACTCACTCTCTTCCACTCTCCCTTTTCCACTACATCGGCGCTAAGTCACTCATTCTCCCTTCACTTCAGTGCTCCCTCTACTGCCTGTCGACGAATCGCGCGGAGAAATACACTTAGAGCAACAGTTGCACTTTGCTTTCCCATCACCTAAACTGGCGAAGAAACCCAAAATTTCACTACTTTTAGGCGATCGTGAGTTGCTAGCCATAGTATAAGCGTGAGCAGAAACAAAAACTGCTTTCCGAATAAAATAATGCGGGATTTTACCTGAAATCGTACCAATGACTACAGGTGACAGTTTACGTTTTGAATTTAGAGGGTTATTATTCTCAACAAAAATAAAATATACAGGAAAACTTCTGAATAATTACGTAACGTAGGTATATAGACTTTGTGACAGTGGCAAACATACTCATTCCATTTTGGATTAAATTTTAAAAGGAACATAAAATTGGACTGCATTTCGTTGGTAGCCCTAGTTTTCAGTCCACGAATAAAACAAATAAGGTTTCACTTGGCAGATGAAGACTTTTTTTGGCGCTTCATGAGAAAATGTCGAGCAAGATTAAACGTAATACCTTCTTTATATATGACATGCTTCTCTGTTTATCTTTCCTTTGTCCCCTTCGACCATGCTCTATTTAAGTTAACTCACGTCGGACGCTGTAAGACGCAAAACGTTGCGTGCACGTTACTGCATAGTTCGGCCATCTGTTGGTAAAATTATGAAGTACTACGAAGCTTTATTATACGAGCGAGGCGAAGCGAGCGTAGCCGCGGCTGAGCGGCGAACTGGGCAACTTCGCCAGGCTTCCGTACTTCATGAGTGAACGCTTCACGGCAAAGAGTGAAATGAATGAAGTAGTTCACGGGAATGAACGAGTTCGACCCATCTCTAGAATGAGGATGCCCCATCTGCTTCTGCATGTAGCTGATGTGACACGCCCCGCCATCCAGGATAGCTGCCACAGTTGAATGAATCTCATTAGAAGCCCGCATCCATTTTATCCGCGGCTGTGCTCCTCTGTTTTGCTACACGTGCCGCTTCGTCTCACATACTCATGACACGCTAGGTTGGCCAGTGGGCCCCTTCTGCCTGTGATTTGCGACATGCAAAACCGCTACGTAAACTCTTTTAACAATTTGACGGCCCTGTGGCCTCTATTCTACTTCGCAACTGTTGGTATGCGTAACTGACCGCAATCTGGCTCGCACCTGTCTGTAACTCGTGCTCAGAATATTGCACAAAACTAACTTTCCCTATCCTAAACGGTGTTGCCGCTACAGTATGCTGTAGTCGTTTGTGTTTTGTTCATGAATGTCATTTTAACAACATTAGATTTAATAGGCTGTTTGTGTTGGGCGTAGGAACAGACGCACCTCTCAGGAAATTTCCTATAAATGTGTCAGAGAGAACACGTGGTTTGCTTCTGCATCCACTTCGGCGAACTTTCGTATTGTTCATGAATGTAACACACGTTTCTGACATTTTGTAGGTTATGTAGATTATGATATGGCGCAGTGGACTCGAGAACCATCGGCAGACGTGCCGAGATATGTCGATTTGTCTGTTCTCTCTCAGTAGCATCGCGAATACTACGCAAGATAATCAAACAGTGGCTATTAAAATTACGTAAGAAATTATTCCGCAGGGACTGGGAGGTAATTTCCTCGTCATACAGAAGCGTGTAATATCCTTTCTCAAAAAGAGTGGAATGATACGTCTGATTCCAGTGTTTTTAGCATTACTAGACAAAAATATGTTGCCAGTAAACTGTCGGGTGCATGTTGCTGTAACGTAGTTGTGGGTTTACGCTGTACTGTAATTTTACTTTATGAGATAAATCTGAGACCACAGAGTATCTAATTAGTGTTTGGAATGTTAACGTCTTACGCCCGCTGTAACATTTCCGGAAATTGCTTCCACAAACGTAAGCTTGTAAAGACTTCGTATAAGTTCTAGCCCTCAGCCCCTACTCAATGTGAGGACTGGAAGCACCTAATTCACCCATTTACATCTGCATGATAGCAAGATAGTTTCGAAATTAAGTGGAAGTCATGGTTCATTTTAACAGTGAAGAGAGAATCTTTCGATTACACTTAGGGAAAATAAGAAATTGGTGACTACTGTTGGTCTGGGACCCTTCATTACTTTTAGGAAAAATAGACCTGCCTCTTTTCTGACAATCAAAAGCCTTATGATTTTGAGAAAGGTAGGAGGAGGGGCAGGGCATAGGTATATGGCACAACAGGTTGTTAAAATTCGGCGTAATGCATCAGCTATGGAAGTATCATTATACTAAGGTATTCATGTTACCCGAAACTAAATCGGCAAAGACGGTAAAAATGACACAACTATCGAACGTGTTTCATCCTCTACCAGTGATCATCAAAATGCTTCGATTCATCATCTACCTGATAAACACCGTGTTGTCGTTGTCAAACTACTACAGCACTCTCCTTCTTGATATGACGTAATGACAGCTCTTAAAACTACCGGAATTTTACAAAGACTTTGTCCCATTATAGTCGTGTCAGATTCAATAGGCAGTTTGCTTGAAAGCAATTGACAATTAATTTTGTTTTTCCTAGTGAAATAAGGCACGAGAGGAAAGGAAGGCAATCACGTTGTGGGAAGCGCGTGAAATCTGTAATAGCGACCCGACAGCATAATGATAGCTGGCTCTTTTCGCCTCACACACGCAGCCCGAGTAAGTCGCTATTATGGCTCGCCACTCTTTTGACAGGCGTTACGCGTCGCTCGCGACACAAAAAGCACTGCCCACAACAGAGTAGCAAGAAGAGCCTTTCCGTTCAGGCATTATCTGCTCCTCAGTTATTATCTGTTAGGCCCAACCCAGAGCGACGGGGATAAGATCTCTCACATACAGTCCATCTACATTGTTATGACCACCTCGTAAATCCGTCCCGCGGTGCTCGTAGGCAGTGAAGCACCAGCTTTGTCATAAGCTGATGAGATGGCATATGAAGTGCACAACATACCGACTGCGTAACACTAAGACCGCCCACAAATAGTGCGCTGATCCACCCTTGGCACCCTAAAGGGATAAGCTTCGTCGTACCATACACTGGTATGTGTACTGACAATTACAGTTCAAAACATCCACCTGCATTTCACGTACTTTCCATTGGTCAAGGCAAGGTGCAGGTTGATTCTAATAGAAAATAAAACCAGCAATTAAGCATTATTTATTCATTAAGAAATATCGTCGTTAATGATTCACAACCAAGAGGTTCATCGTCGGACTTCTCTCACATTTATTGTATTTAATTTACATGGGATGACTAAACGATGTCATCTGTTCCCAGCTGAGGTGTAAATTTTCCCACGTTATGGCGCCATCTAAAAGCCTGTGTTGTTTTCGTGGAACTGATGCCCGCCGTCTGAAAGCTTCATACCGAGCGTGACAATAAGATGCAATAGACACTTTCACGGTTTTGAAGACTCACTCAGTGTAAACCATTGTGCGCAATAAGATGATGTCATAAATTACGGATTTATATTGATTCCTTTATCGCTGTAAAGTGACAGGATGCAGCCTTCGTCTCTGAAATCACTAGCGTGTAAATTTCATATCAGTAACTACAGTTTAGTAGAAAAAATGAAAGAAATGATGGGAATATAAAAAATATTAATTTTTCGTCTGTGAACGCGCTGTATTAAATGTGATGACTTAATTTTAAGTATTATAATGACAAAGAAAAATGACGAGGATATTTCCCAGTTCGCTATGGGTCTGAGATCTGCCACTATAAGATTAGTCAGTTACATATCCTGTAGATAATTTGAACGATAAAAATGTCTAAGGTACCAGTTTTGAATCGAGTAGTATCTTTAAAAGTGACTGAGAAATATTATACAAAGAAGAAAACATGTAAATCCGAAAAGGGGTTTTCAAACTTCATGTACTAAAGGTAGCTTAACTTAGTAGCTATGTTTCACTGACACACACAATATTTTTGAGTGAGGCAACAGGTCATAAATACCCCTTAGTAATCGGTTCGTCTTATCTCTCCTCTTCGTGTAGTGCTGTATATGGTTTGTGGGGTTCCACACACGAAATCTTCGGAATTCGGAGGCGCTCTTCTAAAACCAGGGTAGAAAAATTATGCTCTTTCAGCATGAACAGGTATCAAAATGGAGACTGGCGTGTGTGGCAGGGGGAGAATAAGAGACGAGATGGAAGTTAGTCATTTCTTATGAAAGGGATTCGTATTTTGAGAATCTGGACTGGCGTCAGCTTTTTGCTACCCATGTAAATGTGTGCCGAGCCGGGACTTGAAACTGGATTTTCCGCTTATCATTTCGGCTATCCAAACACTCCTCGAGGACCCATACAAACTTCCGTATGTGACTGAGTCCACAACCCTTACACTCGCACATTTCGTGATTCCCGTACAATGAGAGAGACAAATTTTTATCGTCATTTTAGCCCGTCGAGGCCTGGTTACGTTATTGATGATTACAATGTCAGTGTTTATACAGTGTCTATAGCTGCACATTACGCGCATGCATGTCTGAAGGAACATATAACACTCGTTATTGATGATTACAATGTCAGTGTTTATACAGTGTCTATAGCTGCACATTACGCGCATGCATGTCTGAAGGAACATATAACACTATTATCGGTAGCCAATAATGGTCTTATCTAACTTCTTCGTCTGTTTTTATGTAATGTGATTTCTGTACAACCATCCTCTTTGATATAACAACGATGTAAATGCTTTGTTCGTTATTTACGAAAATTGTTCATTATTTACGATAATTTACGTAACTGAAACTAATCTATGAAACCAATTTTAGATGTAATGTGTTGTAAAAGAATTTAAAAGTTAGAAATTAAATTCTATACTAGGAAAGTGGGTTTGTAAACAAAACTTAAAGGGAAGCACCTTTGCAACGGAACTGGCGAGACAGGAGTGATAAGGTTGATCTGGCGTTTCTTTGTGGCTTGAGAAGTCGGTGGCTAACAGGCGAAGTGTACTTATTTGCCGGCCGGGGTGGCCGAGCGGTTCTAGGCGCTACAGTCTGGAACGGCGCGACCGCTACGGTCGCACGTTCGAATCCTGCCTCGGGCATGGATGTGTATGATGTCCTTTGGTTAGTTAGGTTTAAATATTTCTAAGTTCTAGGGGACTGATGACCCCAGAAGTTAAGTCCCATAGTGCTCAGAGCCATTTGAACCATTTGTACTTACCTTATAAACTGAAAGATGCGAGAAGATCTGCAAGATTACACACTGGTGTCCAAAATTAAAGCAGAAACCGTAATTTTGCAAGGTTACATTAATTTTGCCACAAAACAGTGCAAACAGGTGATAGTAAAGTAGAAACAGTGTAAGGAATACAGAAAATAAACAACTGCAATATGCGTAGCGGTAGGCAAAAATGTTTTTCGTTTTTGTCCAACTTAACGGATTTGCACACATATCCCGACAACTGGTTAATGTGCTTAGAATGGGGTGTTACGTCCGCAGCTCGTGGTCTCGCGGTCGCGTTCTCGCTTCCCGAGCACAGGGTCTCGGGTTCGATTCCCGACGGGGTCAGGGATTTTCGCTTGCCTCGAGATGACTGAGTATTTGTGTTGTTCTCATCATTTCACCATCTGAGCAAACGTTGGGACTTTGTACGGGCACTGATAACCGCTCAGTTTAGCGCCCCACAAACCAAACATCACCATCATGGTGTGTTACCACGTCTCGATGCAGTACAAGCCTGACAACCACGGGCATGCTGTGAGTGATTTCATCAGTCTCATGTTGAGGCAATAACGCCTATTCTCCCTGTAAAACTGCTCGCAAGTCTTGGAGAGTGGTTGCTGACGAGATGCACCCTGTCTCCCTAGCGCATCCCAAACATGCTCCACTGGATTCAAATCGGGAGAGCGACCAGGCCACTCCATACATGCAGTATCTTCCGTTTCCAAGGAAACATCAACCACCTGTGCTCTGTGAGAGCGAGCATTTTCGTCCATCAGTACGAAATCTGGGCCCACATGAGGTACCAAGATCTCGTCGCGATACCTGACAAAAGTTAAACGTTGCCGATTCACCCGCCCATTTTCATGAAGAGGTGTTAGAGTGATCAACATAATCACTGCCCACACCATTAAGGACCCTCCTCGATATTGGTCTCTTTCCACAATGTTTGGATTCCGAAACCATGTTCCACGTTCCTTGCAGATGCGAATGCGTCGAGAATTACTATCCAGACCAGATCGGCGCTCATCTGAGAAAAGGACATTGGCCCACTTTTTGACCGTCCAGGTTGCATGTGGACGACTCCACTTTAGACATTCCCTTGTGTGAAGACGCATCAGAGGTGCACATACAGAAGGCTACTCTGCCGAAGTCTTCTCTACACCGTTTGTCTCGATACAACGCGTCCAGTGGATGCTGCGAGATCAGATGTCAGTTGCCGTGCCGTACTAAGGCGGACCCTACGTCCAAATACCAGTCCTCTCTTTTTGATATCACACGTGGTCGGCCATGGTCTGGTATTCGGGATACTGTTTCGGTCTCTATAAGTTGTTCTCACATCCAAGAAGCAACAGAACGATTCACATAAAGCCATCGGGCCACAGTAGCTTGCCACTGTTCAGCTTCCATTTTCTTATAGCCCTCCACAGCAGAAAGTCTGTTAGGCGCCTTCTCTGTGCCCTACTGCGCCGTCTGTGACAGTATACACAGCGACTGTGGATATGGGCTTACCCGGCATCACTACCCCGTTTGATAGGTGCCCTGACGTCATCGTTGACGTGGTTATCCATTGACCGGAATGCCATCTTCTGTGCAGAACACGATTGTACGGACATCTGTTGACATTTTGTATGATTATACAGTGAATTAGACACAACGTGGGAAATAGCGGTTTGTTGCTTTACTTTTGGACACCGGTGTGTCGGATACGGATTTAATTCAACTTATTATTCACAGCATACTTTGGTTAGCTCTGTACTATGAGAATCCGACGCTAAGAAGAGAAATTTCAGAGCTTGTTACACAGGAAGAGCCATGGATACGTTTTCTGCTTTTTTTTTTTTTTTTGAATAGCACAGAAGATCGACGCGACATCATCTTCATCTCAAATTATTAGTTGAGTACTACGTAATGGACCAGCTATGTGGTTTCATTTCCAATAATAATTTCGTGTTCTGTAAACTCTGTGTTGTGCCACCGTATTTTACCCTTAGTCACTTACCAAGACAGAGTCTTGTCCCAAGTGCTACGATAAATCCGAATATCATTTTAGTGAACTGAAAAGTAATTATCTTCTTTAATAAAAGTTAATTACTTTGTGGAATTGTGAAGTACGTAATTATTTAGTGAGTGTAAGTTTTGAAATACTCCACGTCGTTTTCATATATGGACAGCTAAGGTTTCATCAAAGTACAGTTAGTAAGAGATTTAAAGTATTCAGTTCAAAGATTCTTCTTATTGAAGTAGTAGTGTGTAGAACCTAACGTGGTATATAGCCAACCTCCGTTTCCATATTGTATTGTGACTAAAGCGCTCAGCCTCGGCCTGAGCTTGCCGATAGGTTAGTTTCTGCGTCCCTACGCTATTATAAGTAGTTGAGCCAGATTTAAAGACCATATTACAATGACAGCAATAACGAATACGTTACTGGTTACAGATATTCAAAGTATATTAGATCCAGGTATCACATGTTCCATTAAGTAGTATAAGGAAGTGGATATTCCTTAAGAATGCAAATAATAAGCAGTACAAAAGATACAATTACTTAATAACTAGTTTAATAATAGTAATTTCCTATAACTAAACGGACAAGAGAACCTTTTGTCGAAGTCAGTAGTGCTCCACCATTGGTAACCCTGTCATTCTCCGGTAGCTGAATGGTGAGCGTGACGGATTTTCAATCCTCTGGGCCCGGGTTCGATTCCCGGCTGGGTCGGGGAATTTTCTCCACCCAGGGACTGGGTGATGTCCTGCCCTCATCATCATCCTATCATCCTCATTGACTGCAGGTCACCGAAGTCGCGTCAAATTGAAAGACTGGCACCCATCGAATGGTCTGTCCGACGGGGGGCCCTAGCCATACGATTAAATAAATAAAATTAGTAACTCTTTACCTATAATTATCATTAATGTAATGTACAGTTATTAAGTGTTACTGAGAGCCAATTGTTACCTAAACGCATTAATACTCCTCCTATGTAGTTCAAGTCAAACTGCTGCTGCATTACCTGCTAAATTGCGCTGCTGTCTTGTATGTTAGCAGCAAAACAGTAGTTTAGTTTCAAGTAAAGTCAACCCCAACAGTTAACTTCTTCATGAACTATGCTACTATTGGGTACAACTTTGTCTACTTAGGTTGGTGACCATTTCCTTTTACGTAATTACAATTTACTTGATTACTAATAGAACCTTGGTTCGATTCCCGTTTACCTTGCTACTACTTCCTTTCAGTAAAAATCTTTAGGGAAACAAAATTACTACGATACCCAACCGTTACACACCACCATGCTCACAAAATAAAAATCTTTTCATAGGAGTAACACTATTACTTATTTAATGGCAGCCGGTAGTGTTACAAACTGACATTGTTCTGACGATTACAGCTGTGGTAAATATTACGAAATTTTTTGAGTCTGTTGTGACACATGAACATTTTTGCCTGACCAGAACTCTAACCCGGATTTCCCGCTTATCACGAGCAGTCGCCTTAACCACTTTGGCTATCCAAACATGCGTCTAGGACCGTTCCAAACTTCCATTTGTCACTGAGCCCACAGTCCTTACGCTCGCAAATTTCTTGATTCCCGCACAGGAAGAGACAGATATTTTGTCGTCATTTTAGCCCGACTGGAAGACAATGTATTGGGCAGATACAGATACTGAACAAACACAGAGGTTGTATCTATAAGTAATGTATCCATGCCTCGATGGACTAAAATGACGATAAAATATTTGTCTCTGCCTGTACGGGAATCACGAAATGTGCGAGCGTGAGGGTGGTGAACTCAGTGACATGGAAGTTTGGATCGGTCATGGAGTCGCACCCGGTTTGCTTAAGTAGTGAAGGTAACCGCTAGTGAGAAGCGGTACGTGCGGGTTCGAGTCTCGGTCTGCACAAATTTCCCTGTATCGCAAACAACTGACGTCAATCCAGATTCGCAAATTGCGAATCTGTATAGTAATATTTTAATATGCATGCATGCAAGTCTGAAGGACATTGTAACGTGCAGATAACAGACACTGTATAAACACAGACTTTGTAACCATCAATTAGTCACCATTTTATCGTCATTTTAGCACCTTTTTGGTGCTTTATACAAACTTTGAATTATTCTATGGACTGAAACTTCCTGGCAGATTAAAACTGTGTGCCCGACCGAGACTCGAACTCGGGACCTTTGCCTTTCGCGGGCAAGTGCTCTACCATCTGAGCTACCGAAGCACGAGTCACGCCCGGTACTCACAGCTTTACTTCTGCCAGTATCTCGTCTCCTACCTTCCAAACTTTACAGAAGGTTCGCAGGAGAGCTTCTGTAAAGTTTGGAAGGTAGGAGACGAGATACTGGCAGAAGTAAAGCTGTGAGTTCCGGGCGTGAGTCGTGCTTCGGTAGCTCAGATGGTAGAGCACTTGCCCGCGAAAGGCAAAGGTCCCGAGTTCGAGTCTCGGTCGGGCACACAGTTTTAATCTGCCAGGAAGTTTCATATCAGCGCATACTCCGCTGCAGAGTGAAAATCTCATTCTGGATTCTATGGACTAATCACAATATTTACATGCCTTATGTGCTACTGCTGTTGGATCAACAAATGAAATCTCGCTTATGAGCCTGTTGCTGCGAATTACCTTCTGCATCAACATAGGCGACTGCAAGTCCATAGACATACTCCGCTAACCGCTGTACAACGCATCTGTACCGTGCATGACGTCGTGTAGGGGAGAGTGTTGCACCTGAAGAATAGTGTATCTTGGAATACACGATGTTCCCCGGTCGGTTTTTCAAACTAGTGACCGGGTTTGGAAATTCCATTCACCCATCCTATAGTGTCCGACTAACGACGGCGTCGTCGGCAGATAATCAACACGCTGACTACGCCTCATGGCCCACAGGTGACTAATCATAATGACATCGTTCAGCCAATTGTCGAACACTACCGTCATACTTATAGGGAAGAATATGCTGATACTGAAGCAGACGACTCCATTTTGCATTACGTCATGCGCACCCTCCCCCACACGAAGACGGATACTTTGACAGTGGCGGTCACAAGAGACGAGGTCGACAACGCAATCGACAAGAGTGCAGTCAACAGATCGCCTCGCATTGACAGCTTACCGATTGAGTTGTACCGTGCCTTCCGGGACCTCATGGCATCGCGGTGAACGACTATGAATCAAGAAATAGTAACATCTGACCAAGGAATCCCATCCGCCTTTGTTGAGGGCATCATCATTCTGGTCCACAAACCAGCCTGTGGTTCGAGGGTCATGAGTTACAGACCGCTCACCTAACTCAATGCCGATTACAAGATTTTCGCTCGATTACTGGCAATGCGTCTCCGAACGATACTCCCTCATGTCCTCTCGCTAGAGCAAACGACGCCTGGGGGACAGGTTAACATACAGACTGCCACAGGGGAATGCTGCGATTTAATTGCGATGGTGGCGGCCTGCAGACTGCGTGCAGCGGTCGTTGGCATCTGAGATCCCTTGCTATACCCCCAGGACAGGACAGAAGTTTAATTTGTGGAAAGGGGCCAAAATGAAATGGTTCAAATGGCTCTGAGCACTATGGGACTTAACATCGGAGGTCATCAGTCCCCTAACTAACCTAAGGACATCACACACATCCATGCCCGAGGCAGGATCCGAACCTGCGACCGTAGCGGTCGCGTTGTTGCAGACTGATGCGCCTAGAACCGCTCGGCCACTCCGTCCGGCAGACCTAGGATAACATAAAACAAATAATATTTTGGGTCGTCATCTTGGAAGTGGTATCTGTAATAATGTTGTTGTTGTGGTCTTCAGTCCTGAGACTGGTTTGATGCAGCTCTTCATGCTACTCTATCCTGTGCAAGCTTCTTCATCTCCCAGTACCTACTGCAGCCTACATCCTTCTGAATCTGCTTAGTGTATTCATCTCTTGGTCTCCCTCTACGATTTTTACCCTCCACGCTGCCCTCCAGTACAAAATTGGTGATCCCTTGATGCCTCAGAACATGCCCTACCAACCGATCCCTTCTTCTAGTCAAGTTGTGCCACAAACTCCTCTTCTCCCCAATTCTATTCAGTACATCCTCATTAGTTATGTGATCTACCCATCTAATCTTCAGCATTCTTCTGTAGCACCACATTTCGAAAGCTTCTATTCTCTTCTTGTCTAAACTATTTATCGTCCATGTTTCTCTTCCATACATGGCTACACTTCATACAAATACTTTCAGAAACGACTTCCTGACACTTAAATCAATACTCGATGTTAACAAATTTCTCTTCTTCAGAAACGCTTTCCTTGCCATTGCCAGTCTACATTTTATATCCTCTCTACTTCAACAATCATCAGTTATTTTGCTAATTCCCTCAGCATCACCCGTTTTAATTCAACTACATTCCATTATCCTCGTTTTGCTTTTGTTGATGTTCATCTTATATCCTCCTTTCAAGAAACTGTCCATTCCGTTCAACTGTTCTTCCAAGTCATTTGCTGTCTCTGACAGAATTACAATGTCATCGGCAAACCTCAAAGTTTTTATTTCTTCTCCATGGATTTTAATACCTACTCCGAACTTTTCTTTTGTTTCCTTTACTGCTTGCTCAATGTACAGATTGAATAGCATCGGGGAGAGTCTACAACCCTGTCTCACTCCCTTCCTAACCACTGCTTCCCTTTCATGTCCCTCGACTCTTATAACTGCCATCTGCTTTCTGTGCAAATTGTAAATAGCCTTTCGTTCCCTATATTTTACTCCTGCCACCTTCAGAATTTGAAAGAGAGTATGCCAGTCAACATTGTCGAAAGCTTTCTCTAAGTCTACAAATGCTAGAAACGGACGTTTGCCTTTCCTTAATCTTTCTTCTAAGATAAGTCGTAGGGTCAGTATTGACTCACGTGTTCCAACATTTCTACGGAATCCAAACTGATCTTCCCCGAGGTCGGCTTCTACCAGTTTTTCTATTCGTCTGTAAAGAATTAGCGTTAGTATTTTGCAGCTGTGACTTATTAAACTGATAGTTCGGTAATTTTCACATCTGTCAACACCTGCTTTCTTTGGGATTGGAATTACTATATTCTTCTTGAAGTCTGAGGGAATTTCGCCTGTCTCATACATCTCGATCACCAGATGGTAGAGTTTTGTTACGCCTGCCTCTCCCAAGGCTGTCAGTAGTTCTAATGGAATGTTGTCTACTCCCGGGGTCTTGTTTCGACTTAGGTCTTTCAGTGCTCTGTCAAAATCTTCACGCAGTATCATATCTCCCTTTTCATCTTCATCTACCTCCTCTTCCATTTCCATAATATTGTCCTCAAGAACATCGCCCCTGTATAGACCCTCTATATACTCCTTTTACCTTTCAGATTTCTCTTCTTTGCTGTAATAATGGTAATAGTAATTATTGTTTATCCTGGTATAGGGATTATTACAAATTTATATACAACTTAGGCAGTTGACGCATTATATATTCAGAGCAGCGATAAAATTGAGTATTCAGTAAAGAAAAGAGGAAGCGATGAACTGATGATAATTTGTGGTAGCAGTAGCACTAACAACAAAGCGTCTCAATTGGGAATGGCCCAACGTCGATTCATGCACATTGACAACTTTTCTTAGCTGATGTGTAACGAACGACTTTTCTTGTATATTGGAGGAAATTCCTGTGGTGCTTTTTGCTTCTTCATGAAAGTCTTCGAAAGTGCGGAACCTTGAAAGATGCTGTTTATAAACACACTACTGCCGCGTTACTGTCCGCTGTAATTTTCCTGGCAGCGTGACTGAGAAAAAACGAAACTGAAGGTAGAGCAAGCGAAATATTTTCCCTGGTGACAGTGTGGCCAGACTTATGCGCCACGCCCTAGATGAAGTCACCGCTGGTTGCAGTCTTTGTCGTGACGAAGAAATGAAAACGGACGGAATTACGGTACCGCTTGTGCATGACATACAGAGGGGCATGACTGGCGTAAGTGAATGGAAAGGGGAAGGAATCCAAGGGCGAAGACATTAGAGCGATGGCGCTGTTAATCCAAGCACGAGAGAATCACAGACTGAGACTGCGCTTAGTAAATACGATACACCTGGAAGTGGGCTAGTGATATTGTTGATTCCTATCGGCAATGAGTAACGGCTGCCTTTTCCAGCCAACAACACAAAAAAATCTCTTGTTCTGATCAGGATCATACACCATTTACGTAATATTGGGCACTGTGTTCGATTAACGAAAGAATTTTATAAAGGTGAACTGTATACAGTGTCCAAAAAAAAAAAATCGACAAACTTTTTTTCCAATAGCAAATCAAGAAAAAAATCATGGGTTCTAAAATCCATACCTTAAGAGATATGGATACTTGTACAATACACGAGATGTGTTTCACAATAGTGAAGATGAGCAATTGCTCACAATTCCTCAGGTGTGCAATTCAGAGCTCATGTTTACTCGATTATTTTTCTTGTTTGGGTCCATACTGCCACTCTGAAAGTTGCCTAGGCTACAGTCTTAGCAGCAATAGTACACGGCACACTGTAAGAGGTGTAAGAAAGATTTTCAATAGCTTCCGACTTGTTCATTTCCGGAGCAGAATCTCTTAATTCAATACATATATCCTTCTCCACCATCCCCGACAGTTTGTAACATCATCTTGGAATCACTCCGTATATACATCGTGTATAGGATGTTTCAGAATTCGGGTGGGTGCTCAAGTGTCTCCCACTCGAGTTGGCGTAACTTTTGCGTAATTCCCAGATCGACCATCACGGAACTTGGTGCACAGAAATGTTGCCCAATAGATTCTTAATTCTATGTCCCCCGATGTTTGTCCTTTGAAAGCGAAGAAAAGAGTAACAGCACTTTGGTCCTGTTTAGAGTATTTGGTAACAACGTCGCCATAACTCACGTTTCCACATTCACCGTATGTCATACTAATCCATTCCCTAAATGTAGGTGCTTATATACCCGCATAGGAGTCGAACTGCATTGCATACACGTTGTAGCAATGCCTTTAAACGGAAACTTTTAGATCATATATATTTAGGGTGGCTCACTTAAACATTTCAGCACAAATATCTCTGGTACAATAATAGATATTGAAATACGACTTTCATGGGTATGAATGTAAGACAGGGGCTCATAAAAATAAATACCATAAATACCATGAGACATTCTAAATCGAAACCAAATATTATGTTCAGCATAAACTTGCGGTTTTAAAATTATTTCTTACTCAGTTAATATGAAAAATCACAAAAAGAATGGCGTTGGTTGCAACGCAATACTATTACATCCCGAGAAATTGCAAAGCGAAATTGACGCTTGGAATAAACGAAACGTGCCTCTATTGCACATCTCGAGATGCAAGCTTGAAACCTACGTTGTTCGTAAACGCGATGAGAGTGACGTACGTAATCTTATTTTCACTGTTGTCACGAGGGTCGACAGTAATAACAGGGTTTCCTGCCACAAACACACGATACAGTACGTCGGGATCACGCTTTGCATCTCGGCACGCGCAACAGCAGCGCATTTCGTTTAGGGTGAACAGTAACGAAACCGACGAACTGCACGGACAGTAGGACAGATTTCTGACTGGAAACGGATGGAAAAAGGTCGTATAAACATGAGTCCGGAAATGCATATTTGCTACGGTAGGTGGCGCTGACCATGTGCCGTGTGTTCCTTGGAAGCAGCAGAACGATCCGATATTTGTGTCGGGAACAAGCCGAAATGGTGTTTGTGTACGACCAAGCAGATGGAAACAGTTGAGAGGCAGCAGCGCTCTCCAAATCTGATGTACGCATAGTCCTCCGCCATCCTGGAAGTTCGCCTGTCTGAAACGACCCATGACTACACAAACGCCCTAAAAGAGCTTGAAATATGCGATGTGGTTGGTCTCTGTGAGGAGGCCGTTTGGTGACGTTGTGGGCACGTGAAGCGATAACAAAAGTGTGTAAGTGGAGCTACACGAAGGGGTGATACCCTAAGGAAGATATGGGTTGCAAATGTGGAGATCCATTGAGATAAGCGACTTTGACGAAAGGCAGATTATTATTATGCGGGGCTTGCGAACGAGTATCTGGAAAACGGCGAAGCTGGTCGAATGTTCACGTGCTACTGTCTTCAGCGTCTACGGAAAGAGGTAGAAGGACAGTGAAACTTCCACTAGGCGCTAAATGCTTGGACGTCCAAGTGTCTTCACAGAACGTGGCGTTCGGTGGCTTGTTTGCTCTATAAAGTGGAATAGGTGGTGATCTGTGGCCTTTATGCCGAAAGATCACAATGGTAGTGCTTGCACGTTTTGGGGCACACCGTTCATTGCACATTATTGAACACGGAGCTCCGCTGCAGACCACCCCAGCGTGTTCACATGTTGGCCCAACGACATCGTCAGTTACGATTGCAGTTCGCACGCGATCATCGGGATTCGACCGTCGATCAGAGGAACGCTTCGACTCTTGAGGTGAATCACATTTTTCTACACTTCGTCGATGGTCGTCTCCACAAACGCCATCAGCGAGGTGAACGGGGGCTCGAAAATGCAGCGCGTCACGGACTCTGGTTGGTGGGAGCAGCATTATGCTATGGGAGACATGGTACTGCGCATGCATGGGACCTGTGGTAGTAATCGAAGCGCGCGCTGACAGCTGTGAACCACCTGTATACTTTAAGGGCTTGGTATCTTCCCCGACGGCGATGTCATCTTTCAGCAGTATAACTATCCATGTCCCGGACTCTGAACCGTTGATGTCTCGGCGACAAAACTCGCCTGCTATAAATCCTGTAGAACCCATCTGGGTCGCTATCGGGCGCCATCACCGCATACGCAAATCAGCGGCCCGTTATTTACGCGAATTACATGGGCTGTGTGTAGATATCTAATGCCACATACCTCAAAAACCTACGAACAAACTGTTGGACCCCTGAAACGCATTCCCCATTGGAGGCTCGAGTCCTCCCTCGGTCATGGGTGTGTGTGTTGTCCTTAGCGTAAGTTAGTTTAAGTTAGATTAAGTAAGCTTAGGGACCGATGACCTCAGCAGTTTGGTCCCATAAGACCGTATGACAGATTTCCAAATTTCCTGATACGCAGAATCAGTAACGTACATCGTTCCAAATAAGGAAAAACCAATGACTACAATTTCAGAACATTGGATAATTTATTCAAAATAAAGAGCTTCACAAATTGAGACATCAGTAACGCGTTGGTCCACCTCTTGCCCTTATACAAGCAGCTATTTGGCTTTGCATTCATTAACAGTTTTGCTGGATGTCCTCTTGAGGGATATCGTGCCAGTTTCCGTCACGTTAGATCGTCAAAATCCCGAGGTGGTTGGAGGGCCCTGCTCATAACGCTCCAAGCGCTATCAATTTGGGAGATATCTGGTGACCTTGCTGGCCAAGATAAGGTTTTGGAAGCACGAAGACAGGCAACAGAAACTCTCGCTGAGTGCGGGCTAACATTGTCTTATGGAAATGTAAGCACTGGATGGCTTGTCATGAAGGGCAACCAGACGTGACGTAGGATACCGTCAACGTAAAGCTGCTATAACGGTGCCGCATATGGCGACTAAGGGGGTCCTGCTACGAAAAGAAGTGGTACCACAGACCATCACGCCTGAATGTTGCTCTGTAAGGCGGGAAACTGTCAGACAGATGTCCACTGCTGTCCACGGTGTCTCCAGACGTTTCTTTGCTGGTCATCGGAGCTCAGTTCGAAGTGGGACTTATTACTGTCTACTCCAGTCAGTGAGATTCCAGGACGAAGACGTGTCCAGAGACGCCCCTCACAGCAGTGGGATACCAACCTGACTGGCGCCCACCATACTGTCCGACAACAAGGGGTGATAGTCAATTATTTTCACAGCAAGACCCTTTGGTTATCATCCGCAATGCCCTTACAACACAGTGGTACGTCGACGATATTCTACGCCCCGTTTTGTTGCCCTTCATGCAAGCCATCCTGGGCTTACATATAGGAAAGATAATGCCCGCCCATACTGCTTGTCTTCATGCTTGCCAAACCCTGCATTGGCCAGGAAGGTCACCGGATCTCTCCCTCATTGAGAACGTTTGAATCTTTTTAGGCAGGGCACTCACAGCTCGAGATTTTGACGATCTAAGTCACCAACTGGACAGAATTCGGCATGCTATCCCACAGGAGGACATTCAAAAAAATTATCTATCTGTTCCAGGCTGAATAACTGCTGGCACATTGGCCAGAGGTAGACCAACGAGTTACTGACTTGCTCAATTTGTGAAGCTCACTATCTTGAATAAATAACCCAATTATTTTGAAATTGTAATTTGTTGGTTTGTACATGTGCATCACACTTAGCGATATCCGCCCCATCCGGGTAATTTATTCATGGTGTGTCTTTTTTTGTATGACACACGAAATGAAGAACACGGGGGGGGGGGGGGGGGGGGAGGCGGGAACGAAATGAAACATCACTGGCTGAGAGAGTATGTGATGCTATTGCAGTGATGATCCCACTTATCAGAAAGACGTTGCATTTTCTTTGGCCTGGTGCATGCACAAATTCGTTTGGTACGGATGTCATTAAGTCGTTGTATCCTGTCCTGAATAAGCTGGCCTACAACTATTGTAATCCTTGATATCATTGACAGTGCCACTGGGATGAAGTAGGTGTCGGAAATGATCACAGGAGTACCTTAGGACGATGCAGACAGCTATAACACACGTGCCGAGTGCTGACGCGCGTTATCCTGTTGAAAAATGGCACCACCATAGTATTTGAAGAGAGGTAACACATGAAGCCGCATGAAGTCCATGGCGTAGCGGCTGTCGTCGGAGTTCCCTCAGTCGCTACCAACTATGACCAGAAATCATACTCGATGGCTCCCCATACCACGACTCCGTTAGTAATGCTCTACAGATAGCTCCTTGCCATTGTCATCCGGGATAGGGCAGAAACGTAGCCGACGCCATTCGCCAGGAGTCCATGCTTTCGGCCACGGCACCACTAGAAACGCATCCGTTTGTGTTGTGGTGTTAACAGCAGTACACGCAGGGGACGGTAATTCTCTAACCAGCTGCAAGTTTTCGAACAATTGTGCTGGATGACAGAATGTTGCAGAGAGTCCACTATTTGCTGTCGAATGTCAGGCGCAGATGTGAAGGGGTTACAATGTGCTTAGTGCAAAATACGACTATCTTCCCTTGAGATGGTCAGACCGGAACCTTGGCAACAATAAGAGTCTCTCTTCCCTTGCGCTCCAACATCAGGCTTCTGTCACATATGAATGTCACACAAATCTGAATATTGCAAGGTTCGACTTGCCATCCAAAGGAGACCCAAAATGAGGGTTTTTCTACTTTGTCACTTGTTGATAATGCTGTGTCACGCGAGTATGCAGCATCTTCGTGTCCTTCAGTCATCACTCGACATCTGACGCTGTCCACAGAATTGCAACTCTAATTCCTTCAGTATCTGTCGACGGTGTGTACGTGACAAGGTGCTTCACTTTTTTTATGAGGCAGATATACTCTTATATGAGTCATTAATTTTGTGACTCGTGAGATGAGACCCGGCACGAATTGCTCTCCGGCGTCAACCTTCTCATCTCGGAATAGCACTTGTCACCTGCGTCTTGAACTATTTTATGGATGCATGCCAATCTCAGCCTTTCTCTATAGTTTTTATCCTCTACAGCTTCTTCTAGTATCATGGAAGTTATTCCCTCATGTCCCATCGTCCTGTCCCTTCTTCTTCTCAGTGTTTCCCAAATATTCCTCTCCTCGCCGATTCTGTGGAGAACCTCCTCATTCGTTATCTTATCAGTTCAACTAATATTCATTGTTCTCCTGTAGCACCACAGCTCAAATGCTTCGATTCTCTTATGCACAGGTTGTCCCACAGTCTTTGTCTCACTGCCATACATTGCTGTACTCCAAACGTACGTTCTCGGAAATTTGTTCCGCAAACTATATCTGATATTAGTAGACTTCTCTTTGCCAGGAACACTTTTTTTGCCGGTGCTAGTATAGTTTTCTGTGTCGTCCGTCACGGGTTATTTTGCTACCTAGGTACCTAGGTAAGAGATTGTTTCGATGCATAAATTGAATATCAGGGGCGAAAGACTGCGTTTTGTTGATTTTAGAAGTTTCGATGGAATGTTATGTGTCCCTTTTGCGCTATTTGATTTTAAGTCTCCCAAAGTTCTTTTAAATCGTGATTCTAATACTGTATGCTGTATTTCTCACCTATCGATTCCTGTGTCTTCTTGTATTACGTCATCAGATAACCCACCCCCTCACCCCCTCCGCCATCATAGAGACCCTAATGTATTCTTTTGAACCTATCCGCTCTCTCCTCTGCATTTAACAGTGAAATTGCACACTTAATATTACCGCCTTTGCTTTTAATTTCACCGATGGCTGTTTTGACTTTTTTAATGCTGAGTCAGTCCTTCCGACAATATTTCATTGCTAAGTGACTTGTAGTTCTGTATTCGTAAATTTCCCTGAATTTTTGTACTTGCCTGTTTCGTTGGTCAGCTGTCCTTCTGTTACCCATGGTTTCTTCTCAGTTATCCTTCTTATACCTACATTTTTCTCCTCGTCTACTGTGTGGTGTGTGTGTGTGTGTGTGTGTGTTAGAGAGAGAGAGAGAGAGAGACAGATGGCGAACAGCATATAGGTTTAATTACAAAACAATAAACGTTAATAAGAGGTAGTTTTCGGGTATTAGTGTTTAACTGCCCGTCAATGACGGTGTCTTAAAAGACAGCAAGAGCTCGTGTCGTGGAAATACAGTGAAGAAAATCGGCCGTGTTCTTTTGAAAAGAAACATCTCGGCATTCGCCTTAATCGATTTAGTCTTTCCGAATGCAAATCTATTTCCACTGCGCCACCTCGCTCACCTTTTGTGACTGCTATTTAAGAAAAAGAAAGAAACTTCTGTAGCTGAGAATATTTATTCCATTGTTCTTCCTCTAACTTATTTTCTGCGCCAGTGTTTACCATTATGTTTGACCTTAAGTCATGCAGATTTCATCAGTTATTTGTATAGAGAAGAAACATGTATCTGCTAAGCACCTCGGTCGAATAAATAAAGTTGACTCGCATTTGGACAAACAGGTTTAAAATTCCAATACTGCCATCCAGTTCAAGGTTTTATGACGTTTCCCTAAATCGTTTAAAGTGAGTTCCCGGATGATTTGCTTCAAAATTTCGAGGGCACTTTCTTCCCCTTAAGTTTGCCCTGTGCAACCTTCAGCTGTGCCTACGAAGATAGTCCTCGACAATGCATTACACCTTTATGTCTTTTTTGAAAAAAAAATTAGCACCGTTGAAGGGCGAAAGAATATATCTCATTTCGCAAATGAAATATAGAGGCATTAGGATATGCGTATTGCACTGTTGGTTAAATTACTGTGGTCTGTCGTAAGACGATAATAGAGCGATGTTTGGGATGTGGGTCGGAATGTCAAGAGACAACGAAATACTATCCAATGACGATCATGTACATATTCGTGGTAACTAAACTACAGGAAAATTGAAGTAAATGGCTGATAACTGTATTATAAATGCAGCTTACTAAATTAAATTGAGACGTTGAGAAATATTGATTTCTTAACAAGATATTTCTTGCCGACCAAAGGATATCAAGAGAATATTCATTTTTATGCTCTTAATCACGAAAGTGTGTAACAGAGAAATTTTTAAAATGTGGTGTTAACATAGGTGTAAAGTAAATTGAGTAGCAGTTGATTACGAAACTGATACACATACTATTGCAATAACACCTCCAATATTTAAGTGAAGTAACACCTGTTGTTTATGCTACCGTGTAGCCTGAGCAAAGCTCCGGGTAGTATAGTTACAGGCGCTTCTGGCGACCGAAACATAACCAACTCGGGGAGAGTATCTTAATTGTTTCAAAAGCTTGCACGTTCGTCGAAAACCGAAGTCATAAATGCTGTACTTTGGCTCTCAGTGTTGTTCTATGTGAAACTGCAACGTAACAACACTGCACCCACGTTCTTTGTGGGAAGCATTTTTCAGAAAGTTTAGAGGAACGACATTTGCGGCTGACTGCTGAATAATTCTACTGTCACCAACGTACATTTCACGCAAGGATCACGAAAACAAGATACGAGAAATTAAAGCCCGCACGGAGGCCCCTAAACAGTCGGTTTTTCCCCGCTTCCTTTGCCAGTGGAAGAGGCAAGAAATGTCTACCAGTAATACAAGCCATCATCCGCCTTGCACAATCTTGTGGCTTGTGGAGTATGTATGTAGATGTGGACGTATCACATTATTCTTGGTTAATGATATTATGTGTAACAAGAAGTGTGACTGTATGGAGTACATTACGTGTGATACTATAAGGAACGGTTAAAGATTCCGTTGGAGGGCGTTGCTGCAGCTTATGTGTAAGCACCGACATGTAGCCAAGGCATTAGTGTGGCATTCGTGTCTTTCCGACGTGCGTGCGATAAATGCGGTAACGTGAACTATAGCGCCGTTATTATCAAACGAGTCCAAACAGGATCAACGTGCTGTTATTCTTTTCTTGACTGTCGAAGGACAGACTCTGGCGGACATCCATCGAAGAATGAAGAACTTGTGTGTCTGTGGAAAGCCACAGCTGCGGAATGGTGCGCCACGATCGGTGCGGGTCGCGATTCGACACAAGACGTCGGTCGATCTGAGAGTTACGCAGAAGTTACGCCAACTCTAAGCCACTTTAGCATCCGCCCTATTGCCTTGATTTCACTGCATTCGTTATCACGCCTTCGGCCCCTTAAAAAGGGCCCTCAAGGATCGACGATTCCTGTTGGATGTATGCAGAAGGCAATTAACGGACTTCCTCAGTACACGGTGTTTCACCAAGCCGGTATCTTCAACCTGGTGCATCAGTGGAATGACTGCCTCAATGCTCACGGCGATTTTGACTCATGCTCAAACCGTTTATCGACTGTACGGCCTTCGAGTAGAAGCTTTTTGATCACCCCTTATAATTGAAATAATTGTATTAGATTGGACTGTTTCTGATTGATGAAAGAAATATTGTGAAAGTTGTGTAATGAAACTTTTCTGGTTATGATATTTTATCTTAAATACGTAGTTCTCTCTACAGCCTAATCTGTCTGTGAGAGAAAAATTGCTTTACTTTATGTACATAGTTTTCTGCCACGAACTAGGGGAAATACGAATGCTTTTGGGAATGACAATTCTTGGGACATGTGGAGAAACCATAGTCAGTTTTAGCCATTGTCAGTCAGCTTCGGACTACTCCGGTGGGATGAAGTAGTGAAAATTCGACTACAAAAATTACATTGAATTGCATGGAAGAACATGAGGCAAGTAGGTCAAGAAACTTCCTGGCAGATTGGAGCTGTGTGCCGGACCGAGACTCGAACTCGGGACCTTTGCCTTTCACGGGCAAGTGCTCTACCTACTGAGCTACCAAAGCACGATTCACGACCAGTCCTCACAGCTTCAATTCTGCCAGTATCTCCTCTCCTAGCTTCAAGCAGGTCATATTTAACCTCGTTCCGCGATCTATTGATCGAAGGTCATATTTCGCGGGTTGGGAACGACCCACATTCAGCTAGGGGCATGACTTGCTGTGGACAATTTAAAGAAACGATTCAAATTATGAAAACCGCAACAGTTGCATCAAAATGATTTATTAATCACGCCTAGTTTCATGAAAATATAGTCAGACATTCAGGCAACAAGCTGTTGATCTTCCAATACATTATGTCCTTAAGATCTCCGTGACTACAATGTCGTGGAACTAGTCACCCACACTTATACCTCAGAAGTAACAATTTCTGGCATGTTGTTCGTGACACTGCCTCTTACCACTGCACAAAAGTGTCCGACTACAAGAAATATTCCCATGTTCGAGGTGTAGTGATCACCACTGATTGGGCTAATGTGCCACCTGCATAGTAGGTTACCTTGTCATCATTATTTATTTAAACGTTCCTGTGAGGGTAATGAAGGAAAAATACTTCTGTAATCGTTGCGCTAAAACTAATTACGTTGACAGTTCTATTCAAACTTAACCCTTACAAGCAGAATAGTTTCGTAGTCAGAAGGCCTGACTAATACAACGATGTAATTGTTTATTTTACGATATTTTTTGAGTCATCAATTGCTGACTGGTTTTATGCGGCCCGCCACGAATTCCTCTCCTGTGCTAACCTCTTCATATCAAAATAGCACTAGTAACCTACGTCCTCAGTTATCTGCTGCATGTATTCCAGGCTCTGTTTTCCTCTACAGCTTTCGACACCTACAGCTCCCTCTAGTATCGTGGAATTATTCGCTGATGTCTTAACAGATGTCCCACCATCCTGTCCCTTGTTCTTGCCAGTATTCTCCGCATGTTCTTCTCTACCGAGGACCCCCCTCACTTCTTTGAGTCAACGTAATTTTCAGTATCCTCCTATATCACCACGTATCAGACCCTTCGATTCTTTCCTTTTCCGGTGTTCTTACACCGGTGTCCATGATACACTACCGCACAAAGTGTTAGAGGACAGTTTTTCCAAAACTCTGTAACCTAATTAATAGCCGTCTATCCAGATTAAACTAACCACTTAGTTCAAACTACTACCGATGCATAAAAATGCGAATGTTAATAAATGAGCACCAGTGATCGCAAAGTCAGTAAGTATTTCTCAGTTTAATTTCTTGTTGATGAAAGTTACATGCAAGGTTTATTTTTGTAAGTTGGGCGCGCTGGCAGACATTTTACTTATAAGCCATCCACATGCGAATGAGAACGTCGAGGCAGTGCCATTTTTGTTGACTTTTGCAAAAGTTAACAGTAAGTGTGTAAGTAGGCTGTTTAGGTTTTTATATTGGTAACGCCACGTAGCGCTCTGTATGAAAATCACTGGCTGTGCTGTGTGCAGTCTGTGGCTAGTTTGCATTGTTGTCTGCCATTGTAGTGTTGGGTAGTTGGCTGTTAACAGCGCGTAGCGTTGCGCAGTTGGAGGTGAGCCGCCAGCAGTGATGGATGTGGGGAAGTGAGATGTCGGATTTTTGAGAGCTGATGATCTGGACGTGTGTCCATCAGAAACAGTAAATTTTTAAGAATGGATGTCATGAACTGCTATATATATATATTATGACTTTTGAACACTATTAAGGTAAATACATTGTTTATTCTCTATTAAGATCTTTCATTTGCTAACTATGCCTGTCAGCAGTTAGTAGTTTGAATCTTTTATTTAGCTGACAGTAGTGGCGCTAGCCGTATTGCAGTAGTTCGAGTAACG
Source organism: Schistocerca piceifrons (assembly GCF_021461385.2). Taxonomy (NCBI): domain Eukaryota; kingdom Metazoa; phylum Arthropoda; class Insecta; order Orthoptera; family Acrididae; genus Schistocerca; species Schistocerca piceifrons. The sequence continues at coordinate 1,084,765,491 of NC_060138.1, forward strand.
AAGATTTTTGTGAGGTAAGTGATTTGTGAAACGTATAGGTTAATGTTAGTCAGGGCCGTTCTTTTCTAGGGATTTTTGAAAGTCAGATTGCGTTGCGCTAAAAATATTGTGTGTCAGTTTAAGCACAGTCATGTATAATTTTTCTAAGGGGACGTTTCAAGTGTGAATGGAATGTTGTGAGCTTGTAGCTGTAATCCGAATAAAAGCTTACCGGTAAGGGAAGGGTGGAGGGATAGCAGAGGAATGGCAAGAGTTGGCTAACCAAATCAATTTTTTTACACCTATACCACATTTATTTCCCATAGCAGTGTTTTTCTTTTTTTACAAATGAAATTTGGCACAATGTTAAACGTTGCGTTTAAGTAAACCTTCATTAACAATAATTATATTATCAGTCCCGCGTACTGGTTACAATTATCAAATCAAACGTTTGAGCTGAGGTTTGCAAAGAAATGAAGTCATTGAAATGAGAAAAATGTAGCGCCCTTAATGGAAAAGAACCCACTGAACTTCATACATTCAAAATTTAATCTTACATAAAACTTAATTGTCCAGATAAACCTTAAAAACTTTGAGGAAAATTTCTTTCAATTGAATGTTAAGAAAATATAATCACGAACTTCTGCTATAGTTAAAAAGAAAATCCATGTTTTACACGTAGTGAAAATTTGACAATAAAAGATGCATCAAACAAGTTGGCGAATGAACTGGCTTCCGCACTAAGATCGGACTAGCCTCCTACTGCTTGCACCTACAACGCTCTTCCAACCGTTAATGGGACCCCAGCTTACTGCAGACAACGAATTGCTCAAAGAGTCTGCTTACTACAACATACAGAAACTAAAGTTACCAAAATGCCAGTCACAGCTCACTGCAGATGCTGTTCGATTGCGGGATCACAACAAACAATCATAATTTTAGTGACATTCTGTACCAGCAGAATACGAAGCAAAACATATGTCCAGAAACTGACTGCTCGAGGTACTACCACATAAGACTCAACATGGAGGCAACAACTAGTTTCTTGGCTCCCCCTGAAGGGTATTCACTGGGGAAGAAAACTTGCATCAGGTAATGAATAATTAGAACGCGGCGAGGGGCATTACAGAACACATGTGTCTGAGCACAGTTACAAAGTTTTCTTGTAATAGATGCTCACCAGATTCAGTTAACGAAGCCACAAGTCCAATGTGCAACAGTTCAAAGCCTTCTCTTCGTAGTGCTCTTGTATGAACATCAGTCCCACAGTCAATAGTTCGCCCCGCATGAGGCTGTGGTGCTGGAAGCGCCCCACTGCCGTCAAGCCGTGTGTCGATAGAGTCGCAACAGCCCTGCTGTCCTGAACGCGAAGGAGGATGTGTCATTGCGCGCAGGTGCTGTCGGAGCTAAGTGCTCACTTACTGCCACGCCCCAAGTCCACTCAGGTCAGCTGGGGAAGACATACATGCAGCGACGATGGCAAACATCTTTGATCGCGGCCGCAATTGAATCGAACCGTTCCAAGGCTCACTTACTCTGACACCAGCAAGTGAGTAATTGTCTGGACTCTTACGGTTGAGTGCGAGTATATTTTTAAAATAAAGTTGTCACCTTGGCAACAAGTAACCAAATCAAACCATGAAGCGCTTCAATCCTGTGCCCTTGAAAACGAAAGGAAAAAACCGAACCCAGAGCCCAAGCAAAATTTATTAAAGGCCGTCTTCTAAACTCGATGCGCTGCACTATACAAGTTTATTTGCCAAACCGGTACTCCGATTTATAACGCATTATCAGTGGCATCTGATGAAGAGGAACAAACAAATGTACGTACACAAATTTCTGCCGCACTTCAACTGTGTAGATAACAACAGGAATCGCCACACAAGAGAGCAACAAGAAGGCCTAGCTATGGGGAACCGCCTACCAGGAACAGCCTCAAGTATATTTTTAGATGACACTGAGAACAAATTTTTGGAAACTGCGATGATCTGACAAAAAAGTCATATACTATCGCCGTTATGTTGACGATAAACTAGTCTTGTTCAATGACACTCCTGCAAAAGGTAACAGATGTCGCCAAGGATTTAATTAGTTGCTTAAGAATATCAGCTTCACCACAGAACGTGAAGAAAATGGGAATGTTTAAATTTTTGGACCTGAATGTTAAAAGAGAAGGATATACCCACATTTTCAACATTTTCCAGAAACTCACTGCATCTGACTGCGTAATTCATAGCAGTTCTTGCCATCCACGATTCAATAAAGAGGCGTATTTTCGTTCAGTGATTGGCAGGTTAGTCTAATGCGAATATTAAGGCTCAATTATATGCATGGGAGAAAGTAGCATCTCAGAATGGCTATGATCCAAAACTTTTTATTAAACTATATATATATATATATACACACACAGACACTAAAAAAAAGGAAGATAAAAATAAAGTACTAAAAATAGAAATCAGATCACACTAGAAGTTGGCGAGCACGTAGATAAAGGTAAGTTTGCAACCCTACCATTTACGACAAAATAAGCCATTCCCTTTGAAAAACTAGGCTGCAAATTGGCTTCAGGACAGAGAACAATGGTAGATCACGTTCTATACGCAATATAGATAAGAGCCAAAGTATACCAGGTGTATATAAAATAACACGTAGTGAAAGTAATAAATATTATGTTGGGCAAACAGGTAGAACCATCAAAACGAGATTTAGAGAACGTTGTAACGTTAGTGGAGCCAATCCCTCGGCACACATTGTTTGTTTTAATGAACACAAATATTTTGCTAAAGGCATTATTAAAAACATCACTATTCTCCATAAAGGAGAGAAAAGCAGATTACTAAACATTCTATAAGAAATTGAAATATATACCCATATGACGAAACAACTGGACGACTTAATGAACAAACAGAGTTACAGAATAAGACGTATATACAAAATTTCAAATGTTTTAACAGAATAAATTCCGTTTGCAGCCTCTCCACAGCCTGCATCTAAAATTATCTAATTTGACATGATATGTTGGTTTATTTTGCAAATTTATACCTTTTGTATAGTCTACCCTCATATATCAGTTCTCCAAACATTGTATTTTAATATATTAATTCATGTCGCAGATTAATATAAAAATGATGTTAGAAATAACGAAAGACGTGTAATACCTATCAGTTCCACATTTACTCTATATGACAGTTATGTCAGAAGTGGTCAAGAACTCTCTCTGCCTATGATTTGACAACCTGTGTAGTATGAGATAGGATGGATTTCATATCCAATTTTATTAACACAGACATAGTTGTAATTGGGTTCTAGGTTTACGCATGGTGTTTGCTTTCTAGACGCACACCAAGCTGAACGTCATAAAGAATTTATAACTGCAAGCTATTGCTATAGAGATGCATAATGTAAGTAGACTTATATTTCTGCTATTATATATAAGTTTGCCATGTTGTAGAAATTGCCATACATACATTTGTTTGTTCCTGTCGTTCAGATGTCACTGAAGATGGGTTGTACACCGGAATACCAGTATGGAAATAGAGATTTCGAGTGCAGCTCATGGTTTTTAGAAGACATCCTTTGATAAATGTCTTGGAGCTGCAGAGCAGCAAGCATTCAATTTTTTTTACAAGTAATGTTTCTTTGATATTCTTGTGATCTGGACAAGTCTCGGTACAAATACATTGGCATCAGTTTTAAAACCAAGGAAATTACGATGTTATGAAACAGTTCTCCAAAACTAATTGATAGCCCTCTATCCCAGTTAAACTACCCAATTGATTAAAATTACTACCAACACATGGAAATGCGAATGTTAATGAAACGCCAGTGACTGGAAATGCAATGAATACTTCTCAGTTTCATTTCTCTTTGGTGAAAGATAAGTGTACATTTTTTTTCTGTAAGTTGAGTGCAATGGCAGACTGTGGGAACTGAGATGTAGGGGTCCAACGGCAAGGATGTCGCAAAAATGTTTCTAGCTGTAACGCCGGGTCCTAAGCAAGGTAATACTGGGCGGACGTGCTTAATCAGAGAATGCCCCATGTGCTGATAAAAATCCCGAAGAGCTGTGAAGGCGACTTTCGCTAATCTGTCAAACGCCTTAGTGAGAAGCATAGCAAAGAATGCTTTTGAAAGCGATGCGGTCTGCAAGGGCATTGAGAACACAACACACCCTGAGCAAGAAGGAGTTGTAGAATTCAAAGGAGGACAACAAGGGAAGTTGTTGAAATTTTGTAAGCTAGTCCCGGGTTGATTCACCAACATTATATTAATAGCGAAGAGAAAGACATTCGAGTGCATATGTTCAGTTCTTGTAATTGGCTGAAACTTGAAACCACTTTCATGGTGGGAGAGAATTTCTGTTTTCTGCCCCTCTGAGACAGAGACCTGCAGTACTGGTTAATCATGGCAGATTCTTGAGGGAAAGGGAAATTGTTGTTATTGTTATTAACTTTTCATTGATCAGAACTCGGAATGCCTACAACGAGTGGCTGAAGAGAATCTATTGCTGGCAGAACCAGCAAGATTTTGGAGTAGGATAGCAGATGCACACTTCTCCATAGAGTTGTAGAGAGGCAACACTTCGCCTTAGAACTCCGTACGGTGAAGACCTCCATCTTAAAGCTGCAGTGAGGCAGGGTGCTGTCCTTGAGCCGATCGTAGATGTCAGGGCTGAACTTATAAATTTCAGCTATCACTTCAGCCAGTCTGTGCACCTGTGTCTTAAAGCAACGGTAAGAATAAGCTGCATTTGCGACGAGGCGACCAGAAAGTTGTTTGTTGCAAGTTAGTCATGGTTTCCTAAATTAATTCACTCAGTTTGCTAGTTAAAATCAGGTGGTCCTTAGGCAAGGACATTGGTGCTCACATGTACTTTTCTGGTTTCTTTTCGTCAGACTGTTGACTAATTCCGCAATTATTGGTGTTTACATTTACATAGCTAATTCTATAATTCCATTCGCAAATCCACCCTCTTGTGCCAAGATCTTAATGTGTTTCTTTTATAGATGGTTTGAACCTGTGTGAAATTTATTATTTGTCTGTTGAAATACAATTAATGGCCTTCTTATAGTTCTGTGATACCCATCTCTCATTGTACGTATGTGAGCTATGGTACCCGTGTTTCGTGTTTATTTGTGCCACCCCTGTTTAAATTCAGATGATTATTAGTTTCCTTTGTACAACTTCTTTTAATTTTTTTTTTAAACGTTTCACACTATCTTTTGGGGAGCGGTCAGTTCTCTCTACAGGCCGCTGGGTTCAGATATTGTCAGCAGCTCAGGATGTGATAAATGCTCAACTGTGGTCTCACTAATGTCGTGTTCCAAACGAACATTTTCAGAAACTGCTTCTGTAAATTAAGGCCTATGATCGGTATTAGTAGACTTCTTTCGGGCAGGTACGCCCTCGTTGCCGTGCTAGTATGTTTTCCATGTGCTCCGTACAGCCATAAGTTATTTTACTTTCAGTGTAGCAGAATTAGTCTACTTTGTCGTTACCAGTTCTGATGCTAAGTTTATTTTTAAAATTATTTATGCTCCCCCTTATTAATTTAATCTTTCTTAGATTTAGTATTAATTCATTTTCTGTACTAATTAGACTTCACTCCATTCAACGGATCTCTGAGTACGGCGATGTCAACAGCGATCCTCGTCGTTGATATCGTTTCGCCCTGAATTTTAATTCCACTCTCGACTCTTTCTTTTATTTCCGCAATTGGTTCGTCGACTATAGATTGAACAGAAGGAGCGAAAGACTACATCTCTGTCGTACATCCTTTTTAATCCAAGCGTTCTTCACCTTCCATTAATACTGTTCTCTCTTTGTTCTGGTATGAATCATATATTAATCGTCGTTCCCTGTGGTTTACTCATATTTTCTCAAACTTTCGAACATCTTACGCCATTCTGTACTGTCGTACGCTCTCTGGAGTTCGACAGACCCTGTCAACATGTCTTGATTATTTTTTTTTAATTCGTACTAACTCCCATTTTCAAGTTGATAGTGAGAACTGGCCTTCTAGTGCCTTTAGCTTTCCGATAGCCAAACTGTTGGTCATCTAACATACCCTTCATTTCTTCCGTTCTTCTGTATACTGTTTATCTCCGAAATTTTGACGCATGAGACGTTAAACTGATTGTATAATAATCATCGAACTTGTATGTCTTTGCTGTCGCTGTAAATATGTGGTTGTTAGTTTTCTAAAAGTAGAATGAAACATTCCACACAGTGACTTGAATACTCGTTTGGTAGACGGTTCTACCAATGATTTTAGAAATTCCGTTGGAGTTAATCCATCTAGGCTGTCGTATTTGATCGCAAGTTCTCCAAAGTTCTGTTTGAATCTGATTCTAATACTGAATCCCCTATGTCTTCAATCTCAACTCCCATTTTATATCACATCATCAGACAAGTCGTCCGCCTCGGAGAGACTTTCATGTACTGTTTTTACCTATCCGCTCTTTCATCTGCCTTTAACAGTGGACTTCCTACTGTACTCTTAATGGTGAGTTTCTTGCTTTTCATTTCATCAAAGGCTCTATGACTTTTCTACGAGTGCATGCTGAATCAGTCCTTCCAATGAAAGTCCATTTTCGACTTCTTCAAAAATTTTCTGCAGTAATTTCGCCTTGGCTTCCTGTACTTCCTATTTATTTCGTTTTAGAGTTACATATTTCTGTAGTCCTGTCTTTCCCTGAATGCTTTTGTACTTCTTTCTTTCGCCGATAAACTGATTTACATCTTCTGTCACCAAAAGTTATTTCGCAGTTACGTTCCGTGCACCTTTGTTTGTCTGTTCAACTTTTGTGATTGTCCGTTTTAGAGATGTCCATTCCTCTTCAGCTGAGCCGCTTACTGTGATATTTATTACCGCAGAATCTACAACCATAGAAAATTTCAAATGCATCTCATAATTCTTCAGTGCTCCACATCTTTCCACGTTGATTCATCCAATGATTCTATTAAATTTGTCTACTCTTCACCATTACTGAATTTACACATGGTTCATACATCGTCGTTTATATCAGTGACAAAATCAAGGTGATATAACGTGAAGACGATGCTGCCCCCAATAGTCTCAATCCTCAGGATTTTTTTTCAGTAAGACTATTGCTCAACCTCAGCTCTACCAAGTGTATTTGCCCAACAGTTTACACTGAATCGCGGTAGTATAAACGTGGTACCATCTGCAAGTACTGGTTGACTGGAATTCCTGCATGTTTCGCCTCCCATACGAGCAATGTTGGTGCCCCCACAATGGTGCATCTTGAGACAGTGCACAGAGCCCAGTGGTGGATACAAAAAAAACCTCAAGGAGGGGCGCTAAGGATATCTTGAGCTACCTTTACTTTTACCGTAATATAAAATAAATCACATGCAAAGTTTAATGAAGTTTTATTTAAACTGATTATACACATGTACAAGACAATGCCATGTTATGATATAAAACCGTTACAATTGCTGTTCTCTTCCTTAAATGATGAGTTCTATGCTCCTATTCTTCCTCGAAAATTGGTTATTAACATTGTCAATAGGACAATCAATGTCAGGGCGAGTGTTTAACAGTGCTAAGCCATTAAGTCGATCTTTCTTCATTGTCGACCTCAGCCATGTCTTTGTGTGCCGCAATGTTCAAAAACTTCTTTCTACTGTAGCAATAGCTACAGGTAGACAAGCAAATATTTTGTACAGCGTGTGCAAAGTAGTATAGTCAGATATAGGACAAACAGACAACGCTTGCATAACAGAATCACGATCATCAAGGACGTTTATACTCGTTTGCTTGTGTTGAAGTATCTGTCCCATTAGTCACAAAGAGTGATTCTCCTTCTAAGAATGGTAGTTCAGTTAAGAACTGATTCACTTTATATCATTATCATCAGGTTCCAGTGGTTGTGAGGGCAAAAGTATGTTGGATTTTAAACATAAATATTTTGTTCAGCAAAACGTTGTCTCATGTCAGTCGTAAGATGGTCCAGTGTTCCAGATGTCATACCATCATCATTATGATCGCTGTTTTTCCTGCGTATTTGTCTGCCTGTAAGACGAGGAACACTCATCTCCATTTCTAACTCTCCCCATAACTACCTTCGCCTCTTCAACAGTAGGACCAAAGTTGCTATCAGCATTAGTTCTCATGCCGTCGTATACCTTGAGCGTCGAATCTGATTTTGCTTTTGCCACTGCGACGTCCAAGCTAGGGTCTTGTAAGACTTTGCTGACTGGCTTTATTATGCTCATGTCACTCAGTGTAAACAGAGTGATGATAAACTCGCAAGACATTGTCCTATCCCTCCAACACTGTATTTCTTTAAGAACTTTGCAAACTGTTCCGAGATCAGCTGCGAATTGAATAACAACATCATGTCGCTCAATCTTTCTCGTTTGACAATGTGACTGCAGCGTTTGTTTTAGGTGACTCTTCAATGTTACGAATCACTTGCTAGACACTGTAAAGAACGAGACTACTTCTTCAATAGTACCAAGTGAGTTTCTCACACTTGTAACTTTGCAACTGCGAGAGACATCGAGGTTGAGCTGATGACTTCGACACGGTGCTACATGCGGGTTGATAGCTTTATTTTTTTATTGCAGCCACAGCTCCTTTCAGTTCTGACACATTAACTGAGCAACCATCGCAGCCTATACCCACACAATTCTCCAGTGACATAGAAAGGCTTTCCATTCTCCTTAGAATCGCAGTACCTAATGTTTCACCAGTAACGATACGCTCTTCATCTTGACTCTCTTTAGGATCATCGTCAATGTTTCCAATTACAATCATTATCTTTATGGATGACAACGAAACCTAAAAATCTTTCGTGTAATTTGCGTCACCATCAACATATCTTGCAGTTGAGCGATGTGCGCTATTTCCGTAGTCTCACTGAAGCGCTACATCTACATCTACGTGATTAGTCTGCTATTCACAATAAAGTGCCTGGCAGAGGGTTTAATGAACCACTATCAAGCTGTCTCTCTACCGTTCCGCTCTGGAATGGCGCGGGGGAAAAACGAGCACTTAAATTTTTTTGTGCTAGCCCTGATTTCTGTTATTTTATCCTGATGATCATTTCTCCCTATGTAGATAGGTTTTAACAGAATGTTTTCACTATCGGAGGAGAAAACTGGTGATTGAAATTTCATGAGAAGATCCTGTCGCAACGAAAAAGTCTTTGTTTTAATGATTGCCACTCTAGTTCACGTATCATGGCACTATCTGCCCTAGTTCGAGATAATACAAAACGACCCGCCCTTCTTTCAACTTTTTCGATGTCATCCGTCAGTTCCACCTGATGCGGATCCCACAACGCACAGCAGTGCTCCAGAAAAGGGCGGACAAACGTGGTGTAAGCAGTGTCTATAGTAGACCTGTTGCAACTTCTAAGCGTTCTGTCAATGAATCGCAGTCTTTGGTTTGCTCTACCCACAATATTATTTATGTGATAGTTCCAATTTAGGTTATTTGTAATTGTAATCCCTAAGTATTTAGTTGAATTTGCAGCCTTAAGTTTTGTGTGACTTAACGCGTAATCGAAATTTAGCGGATTTCTTTTAGTACTCATGTGAATAACTTCACACTTTTCCTTATTCAGGGTCAATTGCCACTTTCCGCACCATACAGGTATCTTGTCTAAATCATTTTGCAAGTCGTTTTGATCCTCTGATAACTTTACCAGACGGTAAATGACAGCTTCATCTGCAAACAATCTAAGACGGTTAAACAGATTGTCTCCTATGTCGTTAATATAGATTAGGAACAATTGAGGGCCTATAACACTTCCTTGGGGAACGTCGAATTTACTTATGTTTTACTAGATGACTTTCTGTCTGTTACTACGAACTGTGACCTTTCTGACAGGAAATCACTGAGTCGATATTCCATAGACAAGCAGTTTGGTTATAAGACGCTTGTGGGGAATGGTGTCGAAAGCCCCCTAATGTATTCGCCACTGACAGAGCTGTGGATGTATGGCCACATGTTAAGGCGTATAAACGTTGTTACACTATGTTTGGGCAATCGGGAAGAACCGAAAGTCACCACTCAAGCTAAACCGAATTGGTCGAAGGAAAAATGTGAAGAAATCGATCAGGAATAGTTGCAGATGGGCGGATTCAGTATACCAGACAACGCAAATAGCTTTCGGCGAAACTGAAAGCGAAGACGTCAAGATTAAGAATTTAAACGAAACTCCACTGAAACACAGAGAAGAGACAGAAAAAAGATGTTCAGTTCCTCCACGGCCGCATTAGTACGGTGACTATCACAAAAAATTATATTGTCATATTTTCGAAAGTACTAGAATTTATATCAAGGAGAAAGACAACGACTGAAGATTAGCGATTTTAGGGCAGAGGGAAAGAAGTGCCACAGCAGGCGCCGTGGGATAAAAAACCTCTGCATCAATCGAGACGGGTATTAGGGTTACTGGTGGATTAATGCTGCGTTTGAGTTCTGTACAACACACAGTCATACCAACAATTTACGTAGCGCACGAGAGGGAGTCAGCGTAGAATGCTCCAATGTTTTCGGTGTACATATGATGAAAACTTCAACTGAAAGAAGCATGTCACTGAGCTTCTCCAACAGTTCAGCTGCTTTTGCTCTTGCCGTGCGGTATTAGCCGAGCGGTCTGAGGCGCTGCAGTCATGGACTGTGCGGCTGGCCCCGGCGGAGGTTCGAGTCCTCCCTCGGGTATGGGTGTGTGTGTTTGTCCTTAGTATTATTTAGGTTAAGTAGTGTGTAAGCTTAGGGACTGATGACCTTAGCAGTTAAGTCCCATAAGATTTCAGACACATTTGAACATTTTTTTGCTCTTGCTCTTCGTATAACAGCTATCTTGGAAACAGACGAATCCACCTCCTGACATATTTTGCTTATTTCCACACAATAATTTCTTTGCTTCCCCATGAACCATGGACCTTGTTGGTGGGAAGGCTTGCGTGCCTCAGCGATACAGATAGCCGTACCGTAGTTGCAACCAGAACGGAGGGGTATCTATTGAGAGGCCAGACAAACGCGTGGTTCCTGAAGAGGGGCAGCAGCCTTTTCAGTAGTTGCAGGGGCAACAGTCTGGATGATTGAATGATCTGGCCTTGTAACACTAACCAAAACGGCCTTGCTGTACTGGTACTGCGAACGGCTGAAAGCAAGGGTAACTACGGCCGTAATTTTTCCCGAGGGCATGCAGCTTTACTGTATGGTTAAATGATGATGGCGTCCTCTTGGGTAAAATATTCCGGAGGTAAAATAGTCCCCCATTCGGATCTCCGGGCGGGGACTACTCAGGAGGACGTCATTATCAGGAGAAAGAAAACTGGCGTTCTACGGATCGGAGTGTGGAATGTCAGATCCGTTAATCGGGCAGGTAGGTTACAAAATTTAAAAAGGGAAATGGATAGGTTAAAGTTAGATACAGTGGGAATTAGTGAAGTTCGGTGGCAGGAGGAACAAGACTTCTGGTCAGGTGACTACAGGGTTATAAACACAAAATCAAATAAGGCTAATGCAGGAGTAGGTTTAATAATGAATAGGAAAATAGGAATGCGGGTTAAGCTACTTCAAACAGCGTAGTGAACGCATTATTGTGACCAAGATAGATACGAAGCCCACGCCTACTACAGTGGTACAAGTTTATATGCCAACTAGCTCTGTAGATGACGAAGAGATTGATGAAATGTATGATGAGATAAAAGAAATTATTCAGACAGTGAAGGGAGACGAAAATTTAATTGTCATGGGTGACTGGAACTCGATAGTAGGAAAAGGAAGAGAAGGAAACTAAATAGTTGAATGTGGAATGGGATTAAGGAATGAAAGAGGAAGCCGCCTGGTAGAATTTTGCACAGAGCATACCTTAATCATAGCTAACAATTGGTTCAAGAACCATAAAAGAAAGTTGTATACATGGAAGAAGCCTGGAGATACTCTAAGGTCTCAGATAGATTATATAATGGTAAGACAGAGATTCAGGAACCAGGTTTTGAACTGTAAGACGTTCCCAGGGACAGATGTGGACTCTGACCACAATCTGTTGGTTATGAACTGTAGATTAAAACGAAAGAAACTGCAAAAAGGTGGGAATTTGAGGAGATGGGACCTGGATAAACTAAAAGAACCAGAGGTTATAGAGAGTTTCTGGGAGAGCATTAGGGAACGATTGACAAGAATGGGGGAAAGAAATATAGTAGAAAAAGAATGGGTAGCTTTGAGAGATGAAATAGTGAAGGTAGCAGAGGATCAAGTAGGTAAAAAGACGAGGGCTAGTAGAAATCCTTGGGTAACAGCAGAGATACTGAATTTAATTGATGAGATGAGAAAATATAAAAATGCATTAAATAAAGCAGTCAAAAAGCAATACAAACGTCTAAAAAATGAGATCAACAGGAAATGCAAAATGGCTAAGCAGGGATGGCTAGAGGAGAAATGTAAGGATGTAGAGGCGCATATCACTAGGAGTAAGATAGATACTGCCTACAGGAAAATTAAAGAGACCTTTGGAGAAAAGAGAATCACTTACATGAATATCAAGAGCACAGATGGAAACACAGTTCTAAGCAAAGAAGGGAGAGCAGAAAGGTGGAAGGAGTATATAGAGGGTCTATACAAGGGCGATGTTCTTGAGGTCAATATTATATAAATGGAAGAGAATGCAGATGAAGATGAAATAGGAGATATGATACTGCGTGAAGAGTTTGACATAGCACTGAAAGACCTAAGTCGAAACAAGGCCCCGGGAGTAGACAACATTCCATTAGAACTACTGACAGCCTTGGGAGAGCCAGTCCTGACAAAACTCTGCCATCTGGTGAGCAAGATATTTGAGACAGGCGAAATACCCTCAGACTTCAAGAAGAACATAATAATTCCAATCTCAAAGAAAGCAGGTGTTGACAGATGTGAAAATTACCGAAGTATCAGTTTAATGTCACGGCTGCAAAATACTAACACGCATTCTTTACAGGCGAATGGAAAAACTGGTAGAAGCCGACCTCGGGGAAGATCAATTTGGATTCCGTAGAAATGTAGGAACACGTGAGGCAATACTAACCTTACGACTTATCTTAGAAGAAAGATTAAGAAAAGGCAAACCTACGTTCCTAGCATTTGTAGACTTAGAGAAAGCTGTTGACAATGTTGACTGGAATACTCTCTTTCAAATTATGAAGGTGGCGGGGGTAAAATACAGGGAGCGAAAGGCTATTTACAATATGTACAGAAACCAGTTATAAGAGTCTAGGGACATGAAAGGGAAGCAGTGGTTGGGAAGGGAGTGAGACAGGGTTGTAGTCTATCCCCGATGTTATTCAATCTGTCTATCGAGCAAGCAGTAAAGGAAACAAAAGAAAAATTCGGAGTTGGAATTAAAATCCATGGAGTAGAAATAAAAACTGTGAGGTTCACCGATGACATTGTAATTCTGTCAGAGACAGCAAAGGACCTGGAAGAGCAGCTGAACGGAATGGACAGTCTGTTGAAGGGAGGATATAAGATGAATATCAACAGATGCAAAACGAGGATAATGGAATGTAGTCGAATCAAATCGGTTAACGCTGAGGGAATTAGATTAGGAAATGAGACACTTAAAGTAGTAAAGGAGTTTTGCTATTTGGGGAGCAAAATAACTGATGATGGTCGAAGTAGAGAGGATATACAATGTAGATTGTCAATGGCAAGGAAAGTGTTTCTGAAGAAGAGAAATTTGTTAACATCGAGTATAGGTTTATGTGTCAGGAAGTCGTTTCTGAGAGTATTTGTATGGAGTGTGGCCATGTATGGAACTGAAATGTGGACGATAAATAGTTTGGACAAGAAGAGTATAGAAGCTTTCGAAATGTGGTGCTACAGAAGAATGCTGAGGATTAGATGGGTAGATCACATAACTACTGAGGAAGTATTGATTAGAATTGGAGAGAAGAGAAATTTGTGGCACGACTTGACTAGGAGAAGGGGTCGGTTGGTGGGGCATATTCTGAGGTGTCAAGGGATCAGTAATTTAGTATTGGAGGGCAGCGTGGAGGGTTAAAATCGTAGAGGGAGACCAAGAGATGAATACACTGAACAGATTCAGAAGGATGTAGGTTGCAGTAGGTACTGGGAGATGAAGAAGCTTGCACAGGATAGAGTAGCATGGAGAGCTGCATCAAACCAGTCTCAGGACGGAAGACCACAACAACAACAACAACAACAATTTCTTGTGGAATAATTTCCTGGGGTATCTCATCACTTGGAAACAATGTACTGAGTGCACAAAATAGAGCAATAAGAATAGTACATTGAGGCGACAAAAGTCATGGGATAGCGATGTGCACAAATACAGGCGGCGTAAAATCGCGTGCACTGGGTATAAAAGGGCAGTGCATCGGCTGCCATTAGTACTTAGGTGACCCATGTGAAACGGTTTCCAACATGATTATGGCCGCACGACAGGAAGTAACGAACTTTGAACGAGGAGTGGTAGTTGGAGCTAGGTGCATGGAATATTCCATATCAGAAATTGTTAGGGAATCCAATTTCAGGCATTGCCTCACCATGGAAAACGCAGTACCCGATGACCTTCACTTCACGACCGAGAGCAGCGGCGACTGCGCAGTTGTCAGTGCTAACAGACAAGAAACACTGCGTGAAATAATCACAGAAATCAATGTGGGACGTACGACGAATGTGTCCGTTAGTAAAGTGCGGCGAAATCTGGCGTTAGTGGGCTATGGTAGCAGATGACCGAAGCGATTGCCTTTGCTAAAGGGCCTGCAGCGTCTCTACTGTGCTCGAGAGCATATCGGTTGGACCCTAGACGAGTACTGGAAAACCGTGGCCTGGTTAGGTGAGTTCTGATTTCAGTTGGTAAGAGCTGATGGTAGAGTGCGAGTGTTGGGCAGACTCCACGAAACCGTGGACCCTTGTTGTCAACAAGGCACTGTGCAAGCTGGTGGTGGCTGTGTTTACACGGAATGGATTAGCTGTGTATTGACTGGAAATGGTCATGTTCCGCTACTTGGAGACAGTTTTCAGCCTTTCATAGGCTTTATCTTCCCATGACAGTGCTCCATGTCACTGGACCACAATTGTTCGGTTTTGGTTTGAAGAACATTCTACATGTTTCGAGCGAATGATTTGCTCAGCCAGATCGCCCGACATGAATCCTACCGAACATTTACGGGACATAATCGAGAACTTAGTTCGTGTACAAAATGCTTCACCGGCAACACTTTCGCCACTATATATGGTTATAGAGGCAGCGTGGCTTAATATTTCCTCAGGGGACTTCCAGCGACTTATTGAGTCCATGCCAAGTCGAGTTGCTGCAGTATGCCGGGTCCGACACTATGTTAGGAGGTATCCCATGACTTTTCCCCACCTGAGTGTAAGTGGTGTTCACCGACGGACGTTAAGTAGTTGTCTCTTCGAGGACTAGATATTTTACCTGTGCTATCGCAGTGCACATATTCGCTAGTGAAATCTGCCATAAATAATCTATCACAATTTGAGGAAAACAGTGATGTCCATAACTGCAAAAGTAGACGGAAAACTGACCACTGTTACCCGTTATTAAAGTGTCAGCGGCTCAGGAAGGTCTTCAATATGCCTCATAAGATAAAATATCTGACAGACAGCAAAAGAAGTTTTACATCTAACTTAAAATCATTTCTCATGGACAACTCCTATTCCACTGACGAATATAATCTTATTTTTAAATGTAGTTGCTTGAGTAGGACTAAAATAATAATGTATTC
The DNA here is from genome assembly GCF_021461385.2 of Schistocerca piceifrons. NCBI lineage: Eukaryota > Metazoa > Arthropoda > Insecta > Orthoptera > Acrididae > Schistocerca > Schistocerca piceifrons. Next base: position 1,084,781,205 of record NC_060138.1, read on the forward strand.
ATTAACGTTAACACCAATCACGTATACATATCTTGTAAACTGACTCGTTCCACATCATTTCTATAAAAGAATCGTTCAAATGATCCATGGAACATATAACTTAACTGGTATAGGCATGGGTATTCAAGTACAGGGATACGTAAACAGGCAACCCCTGTATAAGACAACAAATGTCTGTCGCAGTTGTTAGATCGGTCACTGCTGCTGCAACGGCAAATTTTCAAGATTTAAGTGAGTCTGAACGTGGTGTTATGGTCGGCAGACGAGCGATGGGACACAGCATCTCCGAGGTAGCGGGGGGGGGGGGGGATTTTCCATTACGAGCATTTCACGAGTGTACCGTGAATATCAGGAATCCGGCAAAACATCAAATCTTCGACATCACTGCGACCGGAAAAAGATCCTGCAAGAACGGGACCAACGACGACTGAAGAGAATCGTTCAGCGTGACAGAAGTGCAACCTTTCTGCAAATTGCTACAGATTTCAATGCTGGGCCCTCAATAAGTGTCAGTGTGCCAATCATTCAACGAAACATCATCGATATGGGCTTTCGCAGCCGGAGGCCCAGTCGTGTACCCTTGATGACTGCATGACACAAAACTTTATGCCTGGCCTGGGCCTGTCAACACCGACAATGGACTGTTGATGACTGGAAACAGATTGCCTAATCGGAAGAGTCTAATTTCAGATTGTATCGAGCGTGGACGTGTACAGGTAAAGAGACAACCTCATGAGTCCATGGACCCTGCATATCAGCAGGGGACTGTTCAAGCTGGTGGAGGCTCTGTAATGGTGTGTGGGTCGTGTGTAGTTGCAGTGATATGGGACCCATGGTACACATAGATACGACTCTGACAGGTGACACATACTTAAGCATCCTGTCTGATCACCTGCACCCATTCATGTCCACTGTGCATTCCGACGGACTTGGGCAATTCCAGCAGGACAATGCGACACCCCACACGTCCATAAATGCTACAGAGTGGCTCCAGGAACATTCTTCTGAGTTTAAACACTTCCGCTGGCCACCAAACTCCCCAGACTTGAACATTATTGAGCATATGTGGGATAGCTTGCAACGTGCTGTTCAGAAGAGATCTCCACCCTCTTATACTCTTACGGATTTATGTACAGCCCTGCGGGATTCATGGTGTCAGTTCACTCTAGCACTACTTCATACATTAGTCGAGTCCATGGGACGTCGTGTTGCGGCACTTCTGCGTGCTCGCGGGATCCCTACACGATATTAGGTAGGTGTACCAGTTTCTTTGCCTCCTCGCTGTAAATAGCCACAGTTAAAGCTTGGACGTTAGTTTGTGGATAGTGGACAGGTTACCATTGTTGCTCCTGGGCCGGCATCAACGTCAGCGTATCTGTAAAATGCCAAAATCGTCATTAGAGAAGGTAATTTGATCATAAAATCACCTTCTCGGTGTATAGAGCCGTGTGTTTTTTTGCGTTTTATACATGTTCGGCTTGCTTGTTGTTGCCGTTTTGTTAGATGTACGAGTCGTTGTGGAAGTATTTCCCAAGATTTAGGATGAAGGGGTGCATCATGTATCGTGAGTTCTTTTACAGTCCTATGGCGAGTTTCTTGAATGCCTTCACGAGGGACTCGTGGCGGAATTCGTTGTATAAGTCCGTGGTGTGTGTGTGTGCATGGTTCAGCATTGCACATGATTCGTTTTACTTTCTTCCGTACGACCTGCAGACGGCGCAATCGTATTGGCGCTTTATAACCCTAGTCTGAAGCAGCATGCGTCATCATTGAAGTGGATTTCAGCACCCACTTATTTATTGTTCTTAGCCTATTAACACTAGAGCCGCTGATATTTTGACATACCTAGAACCGCGGCTGGGTCACTAGTGACCCGCGATCTTTTCCTTTATTTCCCCTATGTCAATGGGTTATTGTTACTGCCAATGAATCTATTGTTAGAAGCAGCAGGAAATTTAGAATGAAATTAACAAAATTAAGCAAGGTTTACACAAATTATAATTTTATATTTTAAAACTTACATGTATTTGCTGAGTGTTTTTACTGGCTACCGTTACATAATGAACACAAATAAAAGTATTTTGATGTACATTTGTTGCACACAGTTTTATTGCAGATGTGACACTTTACAAATGATTTGTTTCCTTCACAGTTAGACTTTACAAGGCAACGTGTTCGCTTTTTCTGTCTGTCAGGAATATCTTCAGGTCTGACACGGACGCTAGTATTTCTAGTCGCTGCGTACTTCTCAGCAAGATCCTCCCCCAGCTGCAGGATGAAATCCCTGTGTTTCAATTTTTTATCATTTAGAGAATTGAACAATACCCACGCATTTTTCCCAGCCAAATCCAGCAAGTTGTAAAACGTGTGAACAGGCCAACGTCTCGATGGTGCTTTGACAGAGTATTTGCAAGCCATTTGGTCGACCACGTCCACTCCATATTTAGAGCAGTTATAAAACGTAACTGTATCTGGCTTCTTTTTTATACCATCCTCAATCGTCACATAAGGATGCATAGTGCTCAGAATCAGGACATTCTTGTTGCTCTTACCCTGATAAACAGTCACTGTGGTATCATCTTTTTTCAACAATACTGTGCTGTATAACTGTTCTCTTGCCCTCTTGATACAGACTGGTATTTCCCTGCGAGATCGATTTATTGTGCTCACAAGACGCGTAGAATTAGCATTCAGTGTCTCAGAGAGCGCTAAGGAGGTGAAAAAATAGTCACATGTGACATTTATTCCTTTGTTGAGGTAAGGTTGCATCAATTTTTTTTACAACAAAGTCACCAAGACGCTCATCACTCCGCCTAGTGTCATCCTTTCCTAGATAAGGGATAGCATTCACAATATATTTTGAGTCTTTATCTACCGCCATCCAATACTTTTGCCCGTATTTGTCCGGTTTTGAGGCCATAAACTGCGTGAATCTGCAACGGCACTTTGAAGGAAAAAGCTGTTCGTCGATTGTTACATGTGGACCCGGTATGTAGCTATTCTGTGTATTCGCAATGAACTCATTCCAGATTTCTGATACCAAAGCAAACTTGTCTTCTCTTAGTCGTTCTGATCTTTGTGGATCTAATGTCAAATCTGAGAGAACGCATTATCTCTCTGAATGTTTCTCGAGCCATTGTTGATTTCACAAAATTATTTCCCCACTTCACTGACCACAATGTGTTCTAATCTCTTAGCTCTATTAACACCACGGACGTGCAATATAGCTATAAAGGCTTCCAGTTCTTCAGTTTTTATAGTCCACTCATCTGAGCTCAGTACACGACGTGCTTCAGTTTCTGTACATTTTACAATATATTAAAAAATTTTGTACGTCATTTTTAGATGCCATGCACAGTAACAGGTCTCATTCATGAAACTTCCTGGCAGATTAAAGCTGTGTGCCGGACCGAGACTCGAACTCGGGACCTTTGCCTTTCGCGGGCAAGTGCTCTACCAACTGAGCTACCCAAGCACGACTCACGCCCCGTCCTCACAGCTTTACTTCTGCCAGTACCTCGTCTCCTACCTTCCAAACTTTACAGAAGCTCTCCTGCGAACCTTGCAGAACTAGCACTCCTGAAAGAAAGGATATTGCGGAGACATGGCTTAGCCACAGCCTGGGGGATGTTTCTAGATCTCATTCATGTTTCGTTTTGCATGCGGAGATGGTCCTGTCCTATCTTTGAAAACATTCTGTTGTCCATATCTTCCAGCTGAACAGTCACCCATTACTCCAACTTTCCAGGTTGTTCCATCGGGTGCTACAATAATCGCTACCTGAAGGAAACTGAAGTAGTCCAGAACCCTGGGCATTTTGTTGTCCACGCCGACCTTGAGGACGTCCACTTCCTCGAGTTGACTTAGTCTTTGTGCAGCTGTTCCTGTAATAGTAGATATACGTATTAGAACGCGATTTAATATTGAATGTATTGTGTAATATTAGAACAAAGAAACACCTTCATAAATGTAATATATAACTTGTAAAAATTCAACACGAAACAAAGTATAAACATAAGTGTTGCAATTGAAATTAGTGTCTAAGCAACATATACATAAACAAAAATTATTATAAAACAAATACATAAACAAGCATACCTTTCTCATCAGCATTCAGTAGAACCTTCTCAGGAGTAACGTCGTCTTCTGATGAAGAATCCGGAACTACTGGCGATGGAAATTCTTCCTCAGATAAAGACTCCAGCGGTTCGCCCTCAGATTCATTATCTAAAATCTCATTTAGAGCATTTATAATGTCCTCTTCTGTGCGTAGAAATTTGGCCATAATATATTCGTCAGTTACAAGCACTATCTACACAAACAGAAGGCACTACTAAACCCGTTTTCGTGGTACAAAACTCTGGGTGCGCAATATCTGCATACAAGGTCAGACTTGTTTGAACCTCTCTCCCTCTCGTCCCACGCTGAAAACTGGAACGTCAGCCGGAAGTGAAGTAAAAACGAGTTTTACGATTGTTGACCAAACACACACTAACAATAGGCATGAAGCTACATGAAAAATGCGATTGTTATAGCGACTGCGCCGGGCGGGTCAGAACTGACCCTTCTGCAGTTCTAGGTGAATCTTCATATTTCTCTTTTATGTTTTCGCCATAAAATGTGAAATGAAGTATAATCACTAATTACCTTATTTCATAAAAAGTCACAGAAATGTAACACTCTAGGCAATAATACAAAAGAGTGACAAACCAAAGAAGTATCAAGTGGGTCACGAGTGACCCAGCCGCAGTTCTGGTGTTAAACGCTGAAAACGCTGAGTAGAGTTGTTTCACCCTCGTGTGTGCTTCGTTAGCTAGGTTTGCATGTGGTCGTCCATGTGAGTTTCCGATCCAGCCAGACACTGAGGTACCGGACTTTCTCGCGCGAACTTACTGGACGTACATGTAGTGCAATATGTCTGCAGTGTTGGTGTATTTGAAGCTGTTTCGGTCTGCGTCCAAACAGAAATGCCTCGGACTTCTCGATGTCTACTTCAAAGAGCAATTTCCATAACCCAAGCCAGCAGTTCAGAGCGGTGTTTGTAGTGAGTTAATGCTTGATGGTTCCCAATCTGCCAGGATGGCGGTATCACCTGCGTAGACGGCTTCTATCGTTATGTGTCGTTGGAATATCGTTAACGTAGAGGTGAAACAAAAGAGGTCCCAAGATGCTTCCTTGGGGTAGTCCGGCGTGAATATTATCTTGTTGATTGTTTGCCCTGAAAGTCGGTGTTGAAACTTCTCTTTGTGAGATAAGAGGGTACGAGACCTACGAATCCGTCGAGACAACCAGCGTTGCTGCGTTTGCTGTTGAGGCCATTGTACCAGAGACGGTCGATGGCATTATGGATATCCAGTACACAGTCCCCGTTGCCTCGTAGATATTGTAGCCGTTTGTTAGATGTTAAACTAGGCGGAGGAGTTACTGTGTTACAAAGCAGTGACTCCTGAAGCCAAATTGTTCCGGTCTCATGGTGCCGTTGCTGATGCAGTGCCTAACGAGCAGTTTTAGAATCACCCTCTTAACAATCTTACTGGACGGTCTTTCCAAGGTGATGGATCGGTAATTCTGTGAAAGGAACTGGTATTCTCCTGGTCTCCTGGACAACAGAACCTTGGCCGCCTTCCGAAAGGCAGGCAAGTTTTGGTGGGGAAGAGAGAGAATAGGAGGAAATGGCGCACAGATGGCCTCTGTCAAGGGAAGAAGCTCTCTGATGGCATGGTAGAAGAAGAAATGGAATACTATATGGAAGATATACGGGATTTACTGATAGAAGTCGGAGTTTGATAGAGCTACGAATGGCTTACGAACAAATAAGGCATAAGCGCATTTCTTTAGAATTAGAATAGAAAAAATAATTGAAGAGCTGCTAGATGACATGTCAGTGGCGTTAGGGAAGCGACAGTTCTGACTTATCGCTTGGTAAGGAGGACAAAACCTAAGAAGTATGAATAAACTATCATAGGATTTGTTTACCTAGGAAAACGCTTTCGACAACATACGCTCTAAGATGAAAAAAGACGCACCACGAAGTATAATTATCCGAATGAGGCGCAAATCGGGCGATAAACAAATAATTACAATTCCAGAAAAACTGGATAATTTATTCAATCGTAATAGCTTCACAAACTGAGCAAATCAATAACGTGTTGGTCCACCTCTAACGCTTATGCAAGCAGTTATTCAACTCGGCAGTGACTGATGTAGTTGTTAGAAGTTATCCTGATGGGCAATGGCCTTGCCGCAGTTCCCGTGAGATCACCGAAGTTAAGCGCTGTCGGGCGTGGTCGGCGCTTGGATGGGTGACCATGCAGGCCGCCATGCGCTGTTGCCATTTTTCGGGGTGCACTCAGCCTCGTGATGCCAATTGAGGAGCTGCTCGACCGAATAGTAGAGCCTTCGGCCAAGAATACCATCATAACGACCGGGAGAGCAGTGTGCTGACCCCACCACCCTCCTATCTGCATCCTCCACTGAGGATGACACGGCGGTCGGATGGTCCCGGTAGGCCACTCGTGGCCTGAAGACGAACTGCTATTTTTTAGAAGCTATACTGAGGGATCTCGGGTCAGATTCTGCCCAATTGGCGTGTTAGATAATCAAAATTCCACAATGATTGGAGGGCCCTACCCATAATGCGTCAAACGTTCTCATTTGGGGAGAGATCCGGCAGGCGACCTTGCTGGCCAATGTAGCACGAAGACAAGCAGTAGGAACACTCGCCGTTTGCCGCGTGGGATTAGCCTAGCGGTCTAAGGCGCTGCAGACATGTTTTCAGGTTGGCATTATCTTGGAGAAACTTAAGCGCAGCAAGGCTTGCCATGAAGGGCAAAAGGGAGCGTAGAATATGCTCGACATCCCGGTGTGCTGTAAGGGTGCCACGGATGACAGCCAAAGGGATCCTGCCATGAAATGAAATGACAACACAGAACTTCATGCCTGGTTGTCGGGGAGTATGGTGGGTGACAGTCAGGCTGGTGTCCCACTGTTGTCCGCAGCGTTTCCGGACTCGTGTTCGCTGGTCGTCGGGACTCAGTTCGAAGCGGGATTTATCACTGAAGACAACTCTGCTGCAGCCAATGAGATTCCAGGACTTGATGACCAGCGAAGGCGTGTCTGGAGACACCCCGGACAGTGGAGGGATAGCAGACTGCCTTCTCACCCAGCATACGGCCTGACAGCCACGAGTGATGGTCTGAAATGCCGTTTCATTTCATAACAGGACCTCTTTGATTGACATCTGCGGCACTCTTACATCACAGCGTACGTCGACGACTGAAGTCGTTAGACTGTGTTGAATAAATCGTCAAGTTCTCCTGAGATTGTAAGCATATGTTTCTCTGCACTTGTACGTCACATCTACCGATTTCCGTCCCATTCGAATAATTCCTTCATAGTGCGTCGTTTTTTTAATCTTAGAGTGCATAATGATGCGGGGTGTCTGAAATTTACAGAAAAGTATATTTAAGCGACTCGGAATGACGGTTAAAACACAGCACGTACAAGAACAATAAGAATGGAAGACCAAGAGACAAATGTTCGAATTTAAAGACGCGCAAGGCATGGACCTTTCTCCTACTTTTCAGCCAGTATGTCGAGGAAACGACGAAAGACTGAAAAGAAAGGTTCAGAAGGGAGTCAGAATTCAGGGTGACAACATGTCAGTGAATAGATTCGCGGTTGGCATTGCAGTGAAAGCGAAGAAGATTTATTGGACGGGTTGAATGGAATACAGGTCTACTCAGCACAGATTATAGATTGAGAATAAATCAAAGGAAGTCGAAAGCATTGTAGAGTGGCACAAATAAGATAAGCGATAAGCTAAACGTCAAAACTGGGGAGAGAAGAGAAGGAATTCTGCTGCCTTGGAAGCAAAATAACAGATGATGAACGAAGAAAGGAGAATACTAGAAACAGACCAGCAGAAGAAGAGAGGGCATTCGGCGTTAAGACAAGGCAGCTAGTATCAACCATACGCCTCAGATTGAGGAAGCAATTTCTGAGAATGTACGTTTGGTCGCACAGCATTTTGTGGAAGTGCGTCATGGACTGTGGGGAAACTAGAAAAGATTACGTTTCAGGTGTGGTATTATCAGAGGATGTTGAAAATTGACAAAAAAATTGTGGAGCTTTCGGCGAGAAAAGGGAACTTGTGGAAAGTGCTGACAAGAAAATGGGACGTCATAACAGGACGTGTGTTAAAACATCAGGAAATAACTTTCATGGTACTGGAAGGGCGCGTAGAGGGCAAACAAGTTAGTCAAGAATGCCTTTAACGGGACAAAGATGTCATTACCAACACCTCACGGACTTTCGACGAGGTCATGTAATAGGGCTAAGAGAAGCTGTATGTTCCTTCCGCGATTTTGCAGAAAGACGTGGTAGGAATGCAGCCACCTGAAATTATTGCTGGTAGTGGTCGCAAGAAGACATGGGTCCGGACGGCCACATGGCACTGCCGAGACGAAAGACCATCGCGTTCGGCGTATCTCTCTGGTGCATCATACTGCATTTGCAGCAGAAATTTGAACAGTTGACATCACAGTGACACAACCAACTGTTACAAATCGGTTACGTCAAGGGCAGCTTCGAGTCAGACGTCCTGTAGCGTGCATTTGACTGAGCTCAAACCACACCATTTGCGACGTCAGTGGTGTCAAGCGAGAGGTCGTTGGAGGATAGGATGGAGATCTGTTGTGTTTTGTGATGAAAGTTGGTCCTGGCTCTGTGCCAGTGATCGCTGTGTGTTGGTTAGTAGGAGCCCAGCTAAGGGCTTGCAGCCTACCTAAAGCTGTGGTCTGGAGTGCGATTTCGTATGACAGCAGGAGCACTCTGACTGCAAATATTTACGTCAGTCCGATGATTCGACCTGTTCTGCTGCCATTTATGAAGAGCACTCCAGGGAGTGTTTCCCAACAGGATAACGCTCACCCACATAACGCTGTTGTAATCCAACATATTTCACGAACATTAAATTCTTCATTTGTGTGGCCATAGCGTCCGTAGTTGAGTTATAATTCTTGACGGTATTTTTGTTCTACAAAAGTGTGTGATTTTTTTCACCAGAAGCGTTTCGCTTTATTGAGGTAAAGCATCATCAGTGGTATGTAATTAAGTTATTTTCATTTTGATTTGCTTTCAGATTTAAAAACAGTTCGTTAAGAATACGTTGATTTGTACTTACTGTGATTTTCGGTTGATTTCTCGCTTACATCGGGAAATGCCTGACAATTTTGGTCTAATTCTTAGTTGTTAGACCAAAGTATCAGTGTCTAACGCAGAAAAACAACGATGTGCTAGCAGACGGCATTTCCCTATGTAAGCGAGAAATCAACCGAAAAATAACGTCAGCTCAAATCAACTTATTCTTAACAAACTGTTCTTCGATCTAAAAGCAAATCAAAATTGTAAATAACTTAATTACAGACCACTGATGATGATTTATCTCAATACAACGAAACCTCCCTGGTGAAAAAAATCACGCATTTTCGTCGTTGCAACGGCAGAACAAAAATACCCTCAAGCACGCTCTAAGGAGTGTCGACATAGCCGGCCTGAGTAGCCGAGTGGTTCTAGGCGCTTCAGTCTGGAACCGCGCGACCGCTACGGTCGCAGGTTCGAATCCTGCCTCGGTCACGGATGTGTGTGATGTCCATAGGTTAATTACGTTTAAGTAGTTCTAAGTTCTAGGGGACTGATGACCTCAGCTGTTAAGTCTTATAGTGCTCAGAGCCATTTGAACCATTTTGTCGACATATTGCCTTGGCCTGTTCGATCACCAGATCTGTCTCGATTCGAATACATACGGGACATCATCGGACAACTTCAGCGTCATCCACAGACAGCATTAGCCGTCCATGTATCAACCAACTGCAACAGGCATGGAATTCCATCTCTCAAACTGACATTCGACATTTGTACAACACAATACATGCACGTCTGCATGCTTATATTCAAATTTCTGGCGGTTACATCGGCTATTAATGAGCCAGTATTTCACATTTGCAATGGCTTATCTCGTGCTTACATTAACCTGTGATCTTGTAATGTTAATCACTTAAAGATGTTACCTAGGCACGCGTATGCTCGAAATTTCATTACTCTACATTAATTATTTTTTGATGTTGCAATTTTTTTTGCATTAGTGTAGTTGAGATTTTTGTGTATATGTGCAGCTGATAAGTTTGTCGCAGGAGGGAAGTCTTAGATGATCGCATCATAAAGTAATGACAATAAAAATAAAAGTATCGAACAGTGTTTATGAGAGGATATACCGTTTTTGTTGTTTCTGGTTAAACGAATTTGAGCAGTGAGAAGCCATTGCTCTTCTACGTTTCAGCGTCCGTCAGTAGAATTCGCACGCGCTTATTCCTGTCACGTAAGTAAGTAAATGCACCTGTCTGGGAGAGCTGGAGGACCACACTTTCTTAGTAACGTATATTTTGCCTCAATTAAGTACTTATCAGGGCGTTTTGCGAGAACTTGATTTGATTCTAACCAATGATTATCCTAGCCCGTTTTCTCGCCTACTCTAGCACTGACTTGCTCCAGGAAGAGTTACTCTCTTTTTCCCTACGCTCACAGGAGAAGGACATCTAGATGCATTAGCGATATCAGGCTAAGTGCGAACAGCTGTTAACACGTCGGGCATAAGAGATCTGCATTTGAGACCTACATTTCTTTAGGGTACATGTTGCATTCGTCAGAACACGTTTTCAGTAAAATAATTTTGAATCTTCATTCCATTGGAAGAAAAATTTCGTTGTTCTCGTGGGCAGAGGGTGGAACTAAACAAGAATTTATAGAATGTATTCCAAAAAATGAATATTATTTAACAGTGCATTGTTTGAAACTAGATACAATAACAGAGTTAGATATTTCTTTATAAAATATACATGCTTTTCGTATTGATATTAAAGACAAGCCTAGTTCTAGAGCGTATCCGCACCTTTTCCATCTTTAATTTCGTGTAGGCCTACACAAATTTGTTTCCAATCGATATTGTGAAACGCAGCTATCCTATGCAAGATGGCAGCGATCTATATTTCAAATTAGAATTTACTATACACTCAGACATACGCGGTATTCGTTTGCTTGAACAAGAATATGTAACAGTAATTCATTTGTTTCATGAGTTCTAGCTCATTTCTAGCTTGTCTTTCGTCTTCTGCGTTGCGGAGTTGAGTTATTCTGTAAGTGTCTGTCCGTGTATGCATTTCTCGCTGGCTTTAAATAAGATTAAGCTTGTGTGTGTAATTTACTATGTTATCAGGTATAGAATACTTTCCTTTCCTCGAATTTTGACATGTACACGTATGTATTTGCTCACTATTTTTCAGAATATTCACTGCTCGAACAGCGAAGTCGGCAAAGAATTGTTGGGAGACGAAATGGCCGAACACATACCGTGTTCAGCCGTTTATTTGTCTTAGAATAAAATACAAAACGACCCTGTAATAAAATACCGGTCATTAAAGTATCTTGCAATAACTTTTGTGCAAGCAATGCTGAGAATGATTGGGTCATTGGTCTCCAATAAATGACGTCTATCTTCAATACCAGTCCGATACAGGCCGCGCTGTACTATTTTTCATCGAGTCTAGTATTTTCATTCAGCACTCTGTAATGAGCACGTAATTTCTTTCCGAAGCACGAACCCAGTGCGATAACAGAATCACTTACCATCAAATGAAGAGCTGTCCTCTCATGGCAATTGTTTACTTAATCTGTTACTTAAAAGACATTTAATTTCATTTATTCACTTGAATTGCCTGTGTGGAAACTTTCATTAATCAGAAAAAGCGGAGGTAGGAAGCACTTCAGATCGGATAACAGGGAGTTTTCACTGCCGCGAGCTTCGCTTTGAATAATTACAGTGCTTGCCATTCTCTACCTTCCCCGAGTGTCAAGTCGTCTGAAGTTCCAAATATTTTAATTGACTTGAACCCTAGATTATATCACAAAGGAAAAGTGCAACAGAAATCTAACTACAGTGCTTCAGATCGACTGATCAGGCACTGAATTTTACTAAATGATTCCTAGTATCCTTATGCATAAGATTAGTGATGACAGGCAGGAGTATGGCTTGCAGGTGAGCACATTGAGGAAATGTGTAATAGAGTTGAATTGACAAATGGCATTTATTCACAAAGTGAAGCGTATTACGGATCTTTCACAAGCTGCGACATTGTTGTGAATAAAACAGTGACCCGAATATAAAATAAATTTCCTTTACTTTACGTCTATGATCACGAACTTTTTGTCAACAGATTACCGGTTTAACATTTGACGATGCCACTATGGCTGCAGTACATTAGGACATTGTTTTTATAAAACTGATCTGAAGGTGGTCATTATAGACCGAAACCGGTAGTCGTTGACAAAAGGTTTGTGACCATAGACGTAAAGTACAAGAAATAGTACCATCGATCTTCGTTAATCATGTAACACGTATAAAATCTTAACACTACAGTTCCGTAAGAGCAAACTGTATTAATCATAATTACTCAGTCGAGATTAGATTGAGTCGAGGAAGTAAAAGTGGAGTGACTGACGCCTTTATATGACAGTAAGAACTAGCATTGTTACGGGATGGAGAAAAGCAATCTTACGTATTTTATTATTATTATTATTATTATTATTATTAGTGAATTTCCGCATTGGAGAACGATAAGCAGGTGATTTTCAATCTTTCTTAGGGTTCTTATTATTTTCTCTAATATTTCTTCATTTTCTCCTCGAAGGCCTTCCTTCTTTCTTCGGTCCACTTTGGTCGGTATGGTTTTGGTTCCATCTCTGGAATAAATTTCCACTTCTCAATTTTGCTTCTGAATGTATCCCTGTCTGATGCTTTTATTAGGTAAATTTTTGCTTTCCTCAAATCCTTCTTAACTTCAGTTACCCAAGGTATTAAGCTTTAAGGGATGTCACATAGTCCAATAGACATTTAGTTACTGTTTCCTGGTAAGTCTAGTGTTCGTAGAACTTCATTGTCTCTTTCTGATGTCAGTTTCGATGTTTGATAATTTTTTTGTTACTTCAATGGTTTACAATCTATATCCACCTGGGGTGTTTTGTGGCCGCAGAATTTTTCTAATAATCTTTCTTCTCTATTTTCGTATTTTTTCGTATTTTTTACGTATTTTTAAAAAGATTTTAAAATGTTTCACAAAATATATTGTTTTGCTTCCAAAAATGTATAAAATTACAAGTAATTACTAATTTCGGTTGCTAAACAATCATCTTCAGATAGCTCACGGTAGACTCAGCATCTACGTTCATCGAACCTAGAACGTCATCGTCTGCTGTATCCCGGTACATGCTTATCACTGAGTCAAGTTTCAACAAAGTTCCAGAGTGTGATTCTGAATCATTCTTATTAAGGAGCGTAACAGAGTAGAAATTTTACACATCCTCATTAAGAACTGCAACTCGTCAGTGTCGAGAATATGAAATAAAAAGGCACGCGAGGTTGGTAAAGCTTGTTTGTCACTATTTGAAGTTATTAGAACATTAGCTGCTGTGTGTCACACATTTCTATTGTCATACTCAGAAAAATCCAAACGAACAAAGTTGCGTTAGGGGATTAGAAAAAACTACTGTGTATGGCTATTAGTCCAGATTCCAGGTAATACCACGTTAAAGCAAGCATCAGTAAACACGCTATCAGAGATGACTCAGTCTTTAATGCTTGTAAACTCAAATTTATCACAGTAAATGACATTTCAAAAAGCAACTTTCAGCTTGAAATTGCGTGACGAAGTTTAAGCACTGAACGAAATCCCATGTCTCCAGTTCGGCATCTAATTCCTCTGTCAAGCAACCATGAAAGATCTTACATATGGTTTCAGTGCACGTGTTTGAACATGGAACGGCATGGTGTAAAGTTTTTTGTTAGACAAGGATTCGAACCCAGCACATAATCGGTTTATTAATATAGCATTCTCAAATTTAGGTTTTGAAATTTTGTACCTGTAGCGTGATGACTGAAACTGAAATGACGATACGAAAAAGATTTTCCTTACCGTGATTCAAACCTGAGGTCTATCGCCATTGTTTTCTAGTCACGAATAGACATTAAATATCAGTCTATTTCACAAGCAGCGAGATGTGCACACGTCTGAACTAGAAATAATATGGAGAATAGTATAGCAGTCGAGCATTGCATATGTCAGCGTTTTTGACTACACACGAAGAGAAGCTAACAATCGAATTAATTTTCACCAGAAACCAGGAGTGGGACGTTTGAATCTGATGTGATATGATGAAAAGTTTTGCGTCTGACTGGGAGTCGAAACTGGCACCAATCGTTATTGCTGACAACGCATGCAGAGACTTTAAACGTCATAATTATTTTCCAGCTGCAGTTTGGTGTGCGCATGCTTCAACTTTAAATGACGTGATGTAAATTTTTGTGCACGACCAGGATTCGAACCCAGACAAACATCTTTCGTAGAGACCTGAAGGATTTTGGAATCTTGGGGAAATAAACTACGGAACTCTTTCGTCCCAAAGGGATCAAATCCGGTGAAAACCGAAATCTGAATTCCAAAGCCATTACCATTATTTTCAGTATCTTCACTTCAAATACAATAAGAAATAAGTGCCACATGACCTTACATGATGACTTGTTCGTTAATAAAATAAAATTTCCAGTGTGAGAGAGCTAACTTGTCGCGACTTCCAACTCTGTCATGGCCCGACGTATGCCGACCCTCCGCCAGTAGGCAGCGAAGGGATGTCACATCTACATCTACACCATACTCCGCAAGCCACTTAATGATGTGTGACGGAGGGTACTTTCGGTACCACTATCTGATCCCTCTAAAACTGTTACAATCGCGAATAGTGCGTAATAAGAATGATTGTCGGTAAGCCTCTGTATTGACACTAATTTCTCGAATTTTCTCTTCGCGGTCAATACGCGAGATGTGTAGGGGGGGGAAGTAATATGTTTTCCGCCTCCTCCTGAAAAGTGCTGTCCAGAAATTTCAATAGTAAATCTCTTAGTGATGCATAACGCCTCTCCTGTAACGTCTGCAAGTGGAGCTTGTTTAGCATCTCCGTAACTCTCTCTCGCCAGCTTAACAATCCCGTGACGAAATGCGCCCCTCTTCGTTGGACCTTTTCTATCTC
Organism: Schistocerca piceifrons; assembly: GCF_021461385.2. Lineage (NCBI taxonomy): Eukaryota > Metazoa > Arthropoda > Insecta > Orthoptera > Acrididae > Schistocerca > Schistocerca piceifrons. The sequence goes on from NC_060138.1 coordinate 1,084,796,340, forward strand.
CTCGATCAGTTCTACCTGATAGGGATCCCAGATCGATGAACAATACTGAAGAATCGGGCGAACAAGAGCCTTATAAGCCACATCTTTCGCGGATGAGTTACATTTTCTTAAGATTCTTCCTATGAATCTGAGTCTGGTGTCTGCTTTTCCCGCTGTCTGTTTTATATGCTCATTCCAATTACGGTCGCTCTGGATAGTTACGCATAGATATTTTACGGCAGACGCTGTCTCTAGCTGTTTGTCGTCAATAGTGTAGCTGTACAGTACTGGATTTCTTTTCCTATGTATGCGCAATATGCTACATTTATTTACGATCAGGATCAACTGTCAGAGCCTGCACCAGTCATCAATTCTCTCAGGTCGTTCCGTAAATTCTTACTATCTGTTGGCGTTGCTACTTTGGTATAGGCAGCTGCATCATCTGCGAATAACCTTAAAGAGCAACCGACGCTTTCTACCAGATCATTTATATGTATTGTAAACAGCAACGGTCCTATCACACTTCCCTGTGTTACTCCAGATATTACCTTTACATCTGTCGATTTTGTTCCTTTAAGAGCGACGTGTTGAATTCTGTCTGCAGGAAAGTCTTGAATCCAATCGCAGGTCTGCTCAGATACTCCGTAAGCTCGTATTTTTTTTTCATTAAACTGCAGTGCAGGACGATGTCAATTGCCTTACTGAAATAAAAGGACGCGGCATCAACCTGAGCGCCGTTGTCCACTGCGCTGTGGATCTCATGGAGTAACAGAGCGAGCTGAGTTTCGCAGGATCTCTGTTTGCGAAATCCATGTTGCGTTTTATAGAGGAGGCGTCCATTAATCAAAAACGTCATAATTTTTTAGCATAAAACATGTTCCATAATTCTACAACAGATTGACGTCAACGATATCGGTCTATAATTGTTGTGGATATGTGTTATGCGAATTTGAAACGATAGTGCAAACCTACGTTGTTCAGCTGGCGTTACTAGCGGTGAAGAGGGTACGTTCATGTTTGTTGAAAAACGGTTGCCTTAAATGGGAATAAAGCCCAGACCTTAAGCATGAGAAGCTAGAATTATTCCAACAGACGACAGAACTACGCACGGATTCAAATGGTTCAAATGGTGAGACTTAACTTCTGAGGTCATCAGTCCCCTAGAACCTAGACCTACTTAAACCTAACTAACCTAAGGACATCACACACATCCATGTCCACACACTGGTTCGGTTACTGATTTAGTTACAACGAACGATACTCTGCACTGGATGATAATTCTGATTTCCTGGAGGCTGTTTACAGCCTGTTCAAAACATTCATTACGTTTCTTCAAAGACATCATGTTTACGCCAGTGACTGTTAAACTTTTTATTTCCACTATAGCAATTTCGGCCTTAGGCCATTATCAAGTGCAGATATTTTGACTTTAAGCCATCTCTGCTTTATGCAAGCTGTATGAAGTAGACATGGTTTAAAGCCATCTTTCTTCGATTTACTCTCAATCCGTATTCTGTACTCATTAGACTGTCCATACCATTCAACACATCATGTAATTCTTCTTCACTTTCACTCAGGATAGCAACGTCATCAGCGAATCGTATCATTGATATCCTTTCACCTTGAATTTTAAATCCATTCCTGAATCTTCCTTTTATTTCCATCATTGCTTCTTCGATGTGCAGATTGAATAGTAGCGACGAAAGACTGCATCCCTGTCTTACAAATCCGAGCTTTTCGGTCCTTGTCTCCACTCTCATTATTGCCTTTCGGTTCTTGTACATATTGTATATTACCCGTCTCTCCCTAAAGCTTACCCCTATTTTTCTCAGAATTTCGAACATCTTGCACCATTTTACACTGTCAAACGCTTTTTCTAGGTCGACAAATCCTATGAAGGTGTCTTGATTTTTCTTTAGCCTTGCTTCCATTATCAATCGCAACGTCAGAATTGCCTCTCTGGTGCCTTTACCTTTCCTAAAGCCAAACTGCACGTCATCTAACACATCCTCAATTTTCTTTTCCATTCTTCCGTATATTATTCTTGTTGTAACGCAGCAAGTTATTACGAGATAATATTCGTTGTAGTAAGGTAAGCCGCATTCAGTCGATAAGAAGATTCGCTGCATAAAAATGTTCAAAATTATAAGATTCATACCCTCTGCAAATCTAAATAATCCATATTAGTTATTATCCGAGTTTGTTCAAATTTGGTACACAGCCTTTTGTTATTAATGGAATGATGCTGTCTAAATTTCAGATTTTTATTTGTTATAGTTCCGGAGATAAAGAGAATTACGTAAAAGCCCTAAAACCTGCGCTTGTGTTTTAAAACCGGGTTAGGAACAATAACAGATTGATTTTCATTATCATTTGAAGCCATTACAAAGTTGTCAGTGCATAAAAATCAATTAATTAGTGTTTTCTTTTTAAAACTTCAGTCGCTTTGTATTACGTAATACAAAAAACGGTCAAAATTTTTATTTGATTGTATTTTGCCGTATGAGTGCGTGAGAATGATTGAGAGAGTGTATGTGGGACATACGTTAAAATTTAATATTTCGTTTTATGTAAAACCTTGTACAAACAAACCGTGGAAAAGTTTGTTGCAACGACGATTCAGGTGATGTGTGTCTGTATGAGCATGCTTTTGTATAAAAGCAGCCGCATTGGCAGTTAGAGGTGGAATAAGTTTATTTATCAATTTGAAGAATATTTCGCACTTCGCTTATTTTGATTAAACATAATACAAGAAATTGAAGTTTTGCTGACATTAATTACTGTGAAATTAGTGATTGAATAAGGCAAGATTTGCTGCGAGAATGATTAGGAAGGAACGTTCTGATTGGTCGTATAGATCAACAGCCAATCAGAATTAAGCTGTTCCCACACGAATAGAGGAGTGGGGAGAGAGGAGAGAACCTTGAGGGAGTCACTTGCTAGCCGGCCTACGGATAACACGCTGTTAGATTACTCCTTAAAAATACTCTGTAAGATGAGGAAATAGTGAGCTAATTTCGGTTCGAACATTACGTGACTGAAGCGAGTGGAGTTACGAACATTATAATGGAAGTTTGGTGTTTCTAAGTTAAATAGTTTGAGAGATATGAGCGTGTGAACTTCCTGGTTGTAGGAACGACACCACATGGCGTGTTTCGTGCTCTGTACGGAATATTTTGGCGAGCACTTCTTACGAAGAGGACCACTGAAACGATCGAATGCTTAACTCTTGAATAGTTGTGTGTCTGTGACTGGTAGAATGTGAAAATTAGTCGGGTCGGACTTACTAAAATTCTGGCTGCTTTTCAAGTGAATATTTGTTTTACAAACAGTGAAATTTCAATGATTACGTTTCACCATAATAAGTAAGGCCTTGATAACCATTTCATGTGTTTCAGTATAAATAAAAAACAGGGTTAATCTAGTTTTAAACGCTTTTCTGCAAGTAGACTGAATATCCGAACTCCTGATTTTTTAATCATGAACTTTCAGGAACTGACTCAACTAGAGTTACTTGGTTTCTGTGTGGTAGGTATTAGGTAGTGGTTTCATCAACGCTGCTTTACACTTCATAGCACGTATCTGCTACCACAGAGTGAAGGGGAATCGGCAAGAATCTTATCGAGATAGGTGGACTGGACGATAGCGTTAATAACAACACAGACGACCGATCCCACTTCGCCGCATCGTCAGCTTCTTGGATGCGTGAGTTGTTAAGTTGATTGTGCGATAATTCTCGCACTTGTCAGCTCTTGCAGTCTTCGGAACAGTATGGATGATATTTTCTGAAAGTCAGACAGTATATTGTGAGACTCATACATTCTACACAACAACGTGAATAGTCGTTGTTGCCGCTTCCCCTAATGATTTTAGAAATTCTGGTGGAATGTTTGCCTTATTTGGTCTTAAGTCATCCAAAGCTCTTAAATTCGGATTCTAATACTGGATCGCTAATCTCTTCCAAATCGACTCCTTTTTTTTCTGTCACATCAGGCAAAGCTTCCCTCTCATAGATGCCCTGAATGCACTCTTTCCACCTATCCACTCCCTCCTCTGCATTTAACGATGGAATTCCGGTTGCACTCTTAATATTACCACTCTTGCTTTTTCACCGAAGGTTCTTTTGATTTTACTATATGCTGAGTCAGTCCTTCTGACTATCGTTTCTTTTTCGATTTCTTCACATTTTTCATGCACCCATTTCGCCTTAACTTCCCTGCACTCCCTATTTATTTCATTCCTCAGCGACTTGTATTTCTGTATTCCTGAACTTCTCTGAACATTTTTGTACTTCCTTCTTTCATCGATCAGCTGTAGTATTTCCTCTGTTACCCATGGTCCTTTGCAGTTACCTTCTTTGTACCTATGTTTTTCTTTCCAGCTTCTGTGATTACGCTTTTCAGAGTTGTCCATTCCTCTTCAACTGTACTTCCTGCTGGACTATTCTTTATTGCTGACTCTATAGTCTTAGAGACCTTAGAGTGTACCTCGCCATTCCATATACCTTTTCCTTTCGGACTGATTCTTCCTGACTAATCTCTTAAACTTCAGCCTACTCTTCATCACTGCTATGGTGTCATCTCAGTCTATATATGCTCCTGGGTACGTATTACAATCCAGCATCTGATTTCTGAATCTTTGTCTGACCATGATGTAATCTAACTGAAATCTTCCCGTATCAACCGGCCTTTTTCAAGTATACGTGCTCCTTTTGTGATTCTTCATCAGAGTATTCGCTATTATTAGCCGAAATTTATCACAGAACTCAATTAGTCTTTCTCTACTCTCATTTCTTGTCCCAAGTCCATATTCTCCTGTAACCTTTCCTTCCACTCCTTCCCCTACAACTGCATTCCATTCCCCGATGACTATTAGATTTTCATCACCCTTTGCGTATTGTATTACCCTTACAATATCCTCTTATACTTTCTCTTCAGCTTCAGCTTGCGACATCAGTATTTATACCTGAACTATAGTTGTCGGTGTTTGTTTTCTGTCGATTCTGATAATAACCCTGTCACTGAACTGTTCACAGTAACACACTCTCTGCCCTACTTTCCTATTCATAACGAATCCTACTCCCGTTGTACCATTTTCTGCTGCTGTTGATATTGCCCTATACTCATCTGCCCAGAAATCCTTGTCTTCTTTCCATTTCACTTCACTGACCCCTACAATATCTAGATTGAGCCTTTTCATTTCCCTTTTCAGATTTTCTAGTTTCCCTACCACGTTCAGGCTTCTGATATTCCACGCCCCGACTCGTAGAATGTTATCCTTTCGTTGATTATTCAATCTTTTTCCTCATGGTCACCTCCCCCTTGACAGTCCCCTCCCTGAGATTCGAATTCCAATCTTTTGTCAATGGAGAGATCATCATGACACTTTTTCAGTTACAGGCCACATGTCCTGAGGATACTCGTTATGTGCCTTTAATGCAGTGGCTTCAAAAATGTGTGTGAAATCTTATGGGATTTAATTACTAAGGTCATCAGTCCCTAAGCTTACACACTACTTAAACTAAATTATACTAAGGACAAACACACACACCCATGCCCGAGGGAGGACTCGAACCTCCGCCGGGACCAGCCGCACAGTCCGTGACTGCAGCGCCTAGACCGCTCGGTTAATCCCGCGCGGCAATTCAGTGGTTTCTAATGCCTTCTGCATCCTCGTGCCGTTGATCATTGCTGATTCTTCCGCCTTTAGGGGCAGCTTCCCACCCGAAGGTCAAGAGATTGCCCTGAACCTCTGTCCGCTCCTCCTCCCTCTTTCGTAAAGTCGTTGGCAGAATGAGGGTGACATCTTATGCCGGAAGACTTTGATTATAAATCAAAATTTAAGCGGAGGCGGGTTTCGAACCTGGGACTGAGTAAGTTTTTATTATGAATCAAAGACGCTACTCCTCTTTTTCTATTATATCTCTTTCTATTTAGACTTTTTTATTTTTTCTATTTTGTCATTTTCTTAATTTTTGCTTTTATTAGGTTTTATCTCTTTATTATATTTTTTTTTTCATAAGGAACCGCTGCAGGAGCAGGACGTCGGATAGGGCAGGGGTCGACAAATGAGGCATGGCCATCCCATCGCCAAACCCATGCAACGTGCTCTGGAGTCGAAGACTCGGGGAGGGTATTTAGCGAGCTTTTCTATGCTGTTTTATTTATTTATTGAAGTTTCATTTTATTTTGTTGTATTTATGGAATTAAGTTTGTTATATTAAAAAAAAGATCCTACAACTGCCTTAGCCGAGCGTCCGAGTCGTCTTCTCGTCTGTTTGTAAGGGTTCCCCCTATTCCGTCCATAGTGGATCAATATGCTCCAGGATTCTTCTTCGGGTTCAGCGTCTCATACTCGGAACGCCCCAGTGAGCAGGAGGATCCGCAAATAATGAACCTAAATAACTAGCGAAGTTGGTCCTGTACTTCGGGTGGCGGCTGAAGCCTGCATGTGTCGACATCAGTAGTGACCAAAATTGGACTGTGCCTTCGTAAGCATCACGAAATATGTAGTAAAGGGCCATGCCTTTTAGTCAGTTAACGGCGTCCTGATCGGTGGAAAGACTACACCGTCGTGGCGCAACGTCAGCATGCGCTGCGTAAGTAGCCAGCACTCGCTGGTCGCGGCACGAGTCAGGCGGTGTGCATCCGAATGAACGACTGAGCATGTCGGGCACAAGGGGTCGTCCGAATGTAGCCTCTGACGAGTTGCGAACTTCCCGTTCACAACCACGTACCACAAGGAACGCACCGTCATAGGTAGAAAAGGCGTGTGTACTGCTCGCCACACCGCGTTCCAGCCAACTTCGGGATGCCTGTGTACGGCCGCATTGACAGGCTGCTGCTGTTGATAATGGCGATAATAGTCATTCGTACTGTTGATTAAAAAGTTATAAGGAATGTAGCAACCGGTCGCGAAAACATAATTTATTTATCTTGTTGCAGGTCGATTTAGACTGATATCAGTCATCATCGGTGCTAAAACAAATACAAGAGACAGGGCATAAACAACAAGTGCTTTAACGAACGAAAAATTTGACAATAAAACGTAGTTACATCATTTACAACATATACAGATGTCTGAAACTGAAATTCAAAGGCCGGCCGGAGTGGCCGACCGGTTAAAGGCGCTACAATCAGGAACCGCACGACCGCTACGGTCGCAGGTTCGAATCCTGCCACGGGCATGGATGTGTGTGATGTCCTAAGGTTAGTTAGGTTTAAGTAGTTCTAAGTTCTAGGGGACTTATGACCACAGCAGTTGAGTCCCATAGTGCTCAGAGCCATTTGAACCATTTTTGAAATTCAAAGTCATAACATACCATTTTTCTAACCGATACATGCCATAAGTTGAAGTACTGTCCTTGGCAGATTTCTATCGTGAAGTGACACATCATAGGTCAACACTACAACAAGTCAAAATGAGGTGGCGCCACGTTGTAATAAGCACCCTCTATGTAAAACACAAAAGTAATGTAAAATACTAGCAATAAGGAATTGTTACAATCTTGACGATCGTAGTTTTGATGTATATATTTAATTTGTTATTTTCATCGGACAAACAATGTTCAGACATTTCCACTTGTTGTAATTATTTAAATTGGTATCATCAGTCACCATCGCTGTATAATTTTTTGTAATGTGATATATTCCTGGTTGCTACATTCTTTATAATTTTATACTCCACGGTCGCTGCACAGAAAGGGAACCTTATGGAGCCCAACATTCAACAGCTGTTTATGCCGAACTTGTGCAGTCATGGACACCGAACAGTGCGGCTGGTGTAACGTGCAACTCAAACGATAGCTGTCGTATTGTCATTCATCCGTCATTCGTAACTGACATCATCTATTGGTAAAATTATCGTTAATTTTTTGTTTTATGAAGTTCCTCCCTGCGTGAATAATATGCTGTTCAAATTTGACGGCATTCTGAGTAGTGATTCTCTTTCTACAGCGTTTTGCAACTGGAACTTTAGTTCTGGACACCCTGTAGTTTTCAACGTGGCGCAAAAATTCAAATCGTTGGTATGTATTTGAACACAAGTAAGGTGGCTGTTCTGAATTCTGAATTAGAATGAAGAAACTGCGAATGCTATTGAAGGTCTCATCAGCATCTTTGGCACTAGCCCGTGTATGGCAGTGGTCAGAATTTCTTCATATTAGTTCATGTGGTGGCCACGCTGGAGATGTCAGAGCATGTCTAGTGTTCTTGGATTTATTTGATGTTCTACACAATTTGAGCTTTTTAAAATTTTAATAACTGTATTTAAGAAGATATTTTATCGAATTATTGATTATTGTCGCGACGATTCTAAGTTGTAGATAAAATAAAATGCTACCAAAATCATTTTGCTCTTGAGTCCTTACCCTAAAACTGCGTGATATTTCAAATGAAATATTCGAAAACACACTGTTCCTGCATTTTAGATTGCGTAATTGGTTATTGCTGTATAACTTCTCTACTGTCTACGGGCCAGCCAAAAGCATTTGTCGCAATTATCCATAACTAGTCACAAAACTTCAATATTTAAAATGTGCAGGCAGGATTTTTTGGTGATAAAAATTTGAATGCAACTGCGTTTATTACTGTCTTAAGACTGGATAAAAGTAATTTCTGTTTAACAGTAAATCAAAGCAATGTCTGCACGGAAGCTCAAAGAAAAACAGAGCAGTATTTCAAGTGAATTAATGCACAAAATCTGATAAAATCTCGAAAATAATTCAAAGTTCATTCAATGTGTGTTTTAAAATTAAAGTTCAACGTTGATTAACCCGATAAAAACCACCAGTACAAATCACTGCAAAAATAATTGCAGACTTGTTTCAGAGTGCTCTCCTGTCCACCTAACGTGAATTATTCTGAGTTCTCACTCTAGCTCAATTCACTGAAATATTTGTAAGTATCCGCTGCCCACAATCGCGTAGACACAACTCTCCGAGTTAGCACTTATAAATTTTTGCGTACACTACTGAGACACGAGTTAATCATTGCTCATACGTTCTTCATTGCTCCCAGGTGAACCACCAGCTAAGAAAGCCGAATGACGAATGGACAGGCTCAAAATGGCCGCCGATTATTGGAGCATGCGGATTGTCGCTAATCATATCAACATCCTTTCGTCTTCTGATACATAAGTCAACTATTACTTTTATACTATACATATGAGATATCAGCTAGCAAATTTACTGCTGTCCTTGGTTTTCCTGCTAAATTAATTTGTGGAATGATTTTTTTTAAAAACATAAACACTACTTTAAGCTGCTTTGTTGTCAATAAATACAAACAAAACTAAACACATTTATACATACATACTTTGCTATACTGCCACTGATTTCAGTGTTTCATTTATTATTTTACTGAAAATTGGTGTTTTATGTACAGAATGCATATTGCGACCAGTAATTTAAAATACATAATGTGTATAAAAATCATTATTATAACCTGATAGGTCTCCATGAGACCTGTTTCATGGACACTTGATTTATGAAAACTGCGGAAAGGATTATTGAGATATTAATTTTCAAAGCTCATTTTAATTATATAAACGTATTTATAAGACATTTGATATGAATAACTTAAAAACTACTTGGAGGATCAAGGGCGCGTTCTCACACACGCAATCGGAAAAAAATCGCAAAACCAAGAAGGAGTTGTGCGACATAAAAGAAAGTTGGTAGGTGTGTTCCTACACTTGAAAGATGGTGTCTATTCAAATTTCGCCCCAGTCGCATGAGAGTGGCGTCAGTAACGCCACTCTGGGGATGCACATCAGATCTGCTTTAAATACACGCTGTAACGGTCATGAGCGTTAGTTACCTTCGAGAGTGCACGAGGTGAGATGGATATTTAGTTAAGGCGACAAATGTGTCGTTATCGGCACCTCACTGAGTCTGAATGGGATCATGTAATATGGCTATGAGAAGCTGGGCACGAAGTTACACTGTGGCAGAGTAGTGACAATCTTCTCATCTAGATTTATTTATATTATCTTTCATAACGTACAATACTAATGTTGGAAGTATTTATGTATAAAGAAAGTAAAGCAAATGTTTCTGATAGCGTTACGATAACTTCAAACGGCTTAAGGCCTTCTTCCATGTTCATTTGTTGAAGTTGCTGATGATTGTCTTGTGGCTTTTAAGAATAGCCCTTACGGAATGAAGTGTATGGGATGTTGGGGTTGTCACTAGATAATTACACACTGAAGTTTATTAGATTACCTGGAACTACTTAACTGATCATCTTGAAACGACGTTCACGACTGTGTAACGTTGGCTGTTTTAATTTAATACGTTATTTACGACCTCTTTCGAAAAATATCATTTAGTTATAGAAAAAGAGACGAGATGCTTCAAAATTTTTACCATGTCTGAAATGTATTATAGCATCAATGGTGTTGCTGCAAGTGAAGTACCACTGCAAATTCGATGTCACACTTTAGAGTAACATTATTGCTTTTACTACTGTACACATTTGTTGTTGTAAACATATCTTGTTTCACTGGTATGTGGTTCCACTTTCATCTTGCGACTGTTTTTACTGTAACTTTCAGTATTAATGTATCCCTTTTCTTTTACGTTCAGTCAAATATGTTTGTAAAGATGTTCTATTCCTTTACTTTGCCACTGATGCAAAAGTATGTTGTTACATTACTTATGCAGTACAAATATATCATTTTGGTATAAATTGACTACTAAGGGATTCCTATTTTTTAACGTAGTCTCCATCGGACGCAAGCGCCTTACATTACGATACTGAGAGAGCCTGTATGTTCGCATAATACCATTCTAGTAGTCGACATCGCCGCGCGGGATTAGCCGAGCGGTCTTGGGCGCTGCAGTCATGGACTGTGCGACTGGTCCCGCCGGAGGTTCGAGTCCTCCCTGGGGAATGGGTGTGTGTGTTTGTACTTAGGATAATTTAGGTTAAGTAGTGTGTAAGCTCAGGAACTGTTGACCTTAGCAGTTAAGTCCCATAAGATTTCACACACATTTGATTTGAGTAGTCGACATTGGCGCCAACGTCTTGCTGCATCAATTACCTTCCCACAATCCGCGTACTGCATCTCGCGGGGTGCGTCCTAGACAGATGGAGATCGAAAGGTGCGCGGTCCAGGCTAAAGGGTGGATGAGGAAGAACAGTCCAATGAAGTTTTGTGGACAAGTGTCAGCACTACCAACACAGACGTCCAGTTGAGCAGAGAGGTGTTCTACTGTGATTCGTCGATCACCTCAAATGAGAGTGTCCGCACGTTCCGACATTGCAGTAGTCACAGACGTGTGCGGTTAGGTTTGCGCGACCTTGTTGCGATGATGAGGACGCCTCGTCCAAAGGCTCACCGTGCTTTTGTTCACTGCCAGGTGTCCGATGACATTCTGCAAGCGACTATGAATACCTGCGATACTCTGCTTTTTCACCAAAAGAAACTCAGTGGCTGCTCTCTGCCTGGGACGCACCTAAGTTACGGACGCGATTATGAATGCTACGTTTAGTGCCGTCGCCTACTGGAACTTCATGAAACTTCAGGGCAAAACAGAGGATGTTTCGCGATGTTTCACAACAAATTCCGCATTTTTCAACCGAAATTAGCAGAGAAAAAATGTATTGCATTACTGAACGCCGATGAAATCTGCGAACTTGGTGTGTGGGTTCCTGGTATCATGTCCTAGTTCATGAACCACGGGCAACGTATGAGTGGCCAAGTAAGTGGTCCTGACAGTCGGGATACCAGTTACTTTGGAATAAGGCTGGGCATCTCGAACATATTCTGAGTCGTGGTCACCTTTGTGCTCATACGGCAAAGACTACCAAATCCACCGGTTAGTCCCTCAACCGTTAGGGGTAAAACTCAATGGGACCCGGGGCAAGTAAGGCTAGCAACCTGTTTCCCTGGTACTATAAATATGATGCTGGCAACAATCAGAGCGAAATGACTCGGACCTTTGGAGGTGACGGAGTCCCACCTCTAATTGACAAACCAGGGACTCCTAAGATACGACTCGGCAAAAGAATGGTAACGAGATGGGGGACTATTAATATCAGTGGGGGCTACTCTGGGAAGAAGGTAGAGTTGGCAGAGGCTGCAAGTAAGATGGGGTTGGACGTTTTAGCTGTTAGTGACATTCGGGTAAGGGGTGAGAAAGAAGAGGAAGTGGGAGAATACAAGGTCTACCTGTCAGGAGTCAAAGCAGGAATAGCACAATGTGGTGTAGGGCTTTTCATCAGGAAAGCAATGGAACCCAGCGTAGTTGCAATAAGGTATGTAAAGGAACGACTAATGTGGATAGATTTGACAGTGTCTAGCAAGAAAATTATGATTGTGTCAGTATATTCGCATTGTGAAGGGACAGATCAAGATAAGATGGATAGTTTTTATGATGCACTCAGTGATGTAGTTGTTAGAGTAAAGGGCAAGGACAGTGTCCTGCTCATGGGTGATTTTAATGCCAGGATTGGAAATCGAACAGAAGGGTATGAAAAGGTTATGGGTAAATTTGGAGAGGATATGGAGGCCAACAGGAATGGGAAACAACTCTTGGATTTCTGTGCCAGTATGGGCTTAGTAATCACAAACTCCTTTTTTAAACATAAGAATATTCACCGGTATACTTGGGAAGGCAGGGGAACCAGATCTGTCATTGATTATATAATAACAGATCAGGAACTCAGGAAGGCTGTGAGGGATACACGGGTATTCAGGGGATTCTCTGAAGACACTGATCACTATTAAATCTGCAGTGAAATTGGTATTGTGAGGCCGAAAGTGCAGGAGGTCAGGTCCATGTGTAGGAGGATAAGAGTGGAGAAACTTCAGGATAAGGAAATCAGACACAAGTACATAACAGTGATCTCAGAAAGGTACCAGTTAGTTGAATGTGGTCAATTGCAGTCACTGGAAAATGAATGGACAAGGTACAGGGACACAGTACTAGAAGTGGCCAAAGAATGTCTTGGAACAGTAGTGTTTAAAGGCAGGATGAAGCAAACAGCTTGGTGGAATGACACAGCATGGCAGCCTGTAAAAGGAAAAAGAAGGCATACCAAAAATGGCTACATACTAGGACTCAGGTGGACAGAGAAAGTTATGTTGAAGAAAGAAACAAACCCAAACAGATAATTACAGCATCCAAGAAGAAATCTTGGGAAGACTTTGGAAACAGGTTGGAGACCTTGGGTCAAGCTGCTGGAAAACCATTCTGGAGTGTAATTAGCAGTCTTCGAAAGAGAGGTAAGAAGGAAATGACAAGTATTTTGGACAGGTCAGGAAAACTGCTGGTGAATCCTGTGGATGCCTTGGGCAGATGGAGGGAATATTTTGAAGAGTTGATCTATGTAGGTGAAAATACGATCAGCAATGTTTCAGATTTCGAGGTAGAATGGGATAGGAATGATGATGGAAATAGGATCACATTCGAGGAAGTGGAGAAAATGGTCAATAGATTGCAGTGCAATAAAGCGGCTGGGGTGGGTGAGATTAAGTCGGAACTCATCAAATACAGTGGAATGTCAGGTCTTAAATGGCTATACAGGATAACTGAAAAGGCGTGGTAGTCGGGACAGATTCCATCAGACTGGACGAAAGCAGTAATCACACCAATCTTTAAACAGAAAATATTGTAACAACTACAGAGGTATGTCTTTGACCAGCGTTGTGGGTAAAAACTTCTCAGGTATCGTTGAAAGGAAAGTGCGAGTATTAGTTGAGGACAAATTGGATGAAAATCAGTGTGGGTTCAGGCCTCTTAGAGGTTGTCAGGACCAGATCTTTAGGCAAATATTGGAGAAGTGTTACGAGTGGAATAGGGAATTTTATTATGTTTTATAGATCTAGAAAAGGCATATGACCGGGTTCCTAGGAGGAAGTTATTGTCTGTTCTACGTGATTATGGAATAGGAGGCAAACTTTTGCAAGCAATTAAAGGTCTTTACATAGATAGTCAGGCAGCAGTTAGAGTTGACGCTAAATTGAATCCATGATTCAGAATAGTTTCAGGGGTAAGACATGGCTGCAACCTGTCTCCACTGTTGCTCGTATTATTTATGGATCATATGTTGAAAACAATAGACTGGCTGGGTGAGATTAAGATAGGTGAACACAAAATAAGCAGTCTCGCATATGCGGATGACTTAGTTGTGATGGCAGATTCTATTGAAAGTTTGCAAAGTAACATTTCAGAGCTAGATCAGAAATGTAAGGACTATGGTATGAAGATTAGCATCCCCAAAACAAAAGTAATGTCAGTGGGAAAGACATATAAACGGATTGAGTGCCAAATAGGAGGAACAAAGTTAGAACAGGTGGACGGTTTCAAGTACTTAGGATGCATATTCTCACAGGATGGCAACATAGTGAAGGAACTGGAAGCGAGGTGTAGCAAAGCTAATGCAGTGAGCGCTCAGCTACGGTCTACTCTCTTCTGCAAGAAGGAAGTCAGTACCAAGACTAAGTTATCTGTGCACCGTTCAATCTTTCGACCAACTTTGTTGTATGGGAGCGAAAGCTGAGTGGATTCAGGTTACCTTATCAATAAGGTTGAGGTTACGGATATGAAAGTAGCCAGGATGATTGCAGGTACTAGTAGATGGGAGCAACGGCAGGAGGGTGTGCACAATGAGGAAATCAAAGAAAAACTGGGAATGTATAGATGAAGCAGTCAGGGCGAACAGGCTTAGATGGTGGGGTCATGTTACACGCATGGGAGAAGCAAGGTTACTCAAGAGACTCATGGGTTCAGCAGTAGAGGGTAGGAGGAGTCGGGGAAGACCAAGGAGAAGGTACCTGGATTCGGTTAAGAATGATTTTGAAGTAACAGGCTTAACATCAGAAGAGGCACCAAATTTAGCACTGAATAGGGGATCGTGGAGGAATTTTATAAGGGAGACTATGCTCCAGACTGAACGCTGAAAGGCATGGTTCACATGGCTCTGAGCACTATGGGACTTAACTACTGTGGTCATCAGTCCCCTAGAACTTAGAACTACTTAAACCTAACTAACCTAAGGACATTACACACATCCATGCCCGAGGCAGGATTCGAACCTGCGACCGTAGCAGTTGCGCGGTTCCGGACTGCGCGCCTAGAAACTGAAAGGCATAATCAGTCTTAAATGATGATGATGATGATGGTGTACGGAACAGGAAAACGAAAAAGGAAGTTGCTAATACACTGCTCAGCTACTGATATGCGGCAGGTCAGTCAGATATGGCGAGTCTTCCTTTAAGAAATCCTCACAAAGCTCTTCGCCCCTCAGCTGTTGAAGTTACACATGTCACAATATCATTCCTTGAATCAACACGGAGCTTAACGTTTCTACAAGTGAAAGTGGGTCACAGCTCCCCTTGATTTTCATTAGAGCCCTGAGTCTGAGTCTAGATTTGGCTAACAATGGAGTAAAAGGAAAGAGATATGGAGGAGGCACTTTCTCCCACAGTGGTACGTGAATGAGTGTTGATATACTGCGAGTACAGTCAGTGCGACTGTAGAAGAAGCAGCTCGTCTCTTGTAGTGCACGGTGGGGAGCAGAGCGTCTCGGGCTTCTAACAGCTACGTACACAGGCAGCGCCGGCGACGGCCACAGGATTAGTGTCAACGCAGCGACGCGTTTGTTATGCGCATTGTGTCCCCACCATGTGTGTGTGTGTGTGTGTGTGTGTGTGTGTGTGTTGTTCTTTTGTGACGGACGCACGACTCGCTTCTTTAATTCATTTAGTTGTTCCGTTGCGTAAAACGTTCGTGCGTCCATTATGTGCACTAATCCGATTACGGCACATTGTGAGCGTTTGATACCAGGATGGCTGTCTTAGCCAGGGCGGATCCGGCCTTTCCGTAACCGACACCCATATTTTACGTTGACTCACACTAGCCTTGTGGGACCTTGACTGAAATAGAGGAGAGATGGTGCTTATCTGTGCACTCAAATGAATTTTCTGGCTTACAAACTGCTTCCAGAATTTCCATTGTAGTTTACATTTCTGTTTCATATCTAGAGAACTTAACCGGTGATTCTTCAACAGTTCATATGCACTTCATCGCCTTGTTTGTGTTGCGAAGGTGCTACATGATTCTGAAGGTAATTTACAGGGTGACAATTATTGAACAATATGAAATAAAATCTTCATAAGTTCTGTACGGTTTGCGTTAGGACGTTCAAACTGCACGTCTGGCCACGGAACATATGCAGGCGTATAATTTGGCTTAGCGATGAAGCCCACTTTCATCTGGATGGGTTTGTCAATAAGCAAAATTGGTGCATTTGGGGACTGAGAATCCGCATTTCGCGATCGATAAGACTCTTCACCCTCAATGGGTCACTGTGTGCTGTGCAACGTCCATTCACCGAATGATCTGTGCGATATTCCTTGATGGCAAGGCGATTACCGAACGCCACGTAAAGGTTTTGAAGATAATTTCATCCCTGTTATCCAAAGTAACCCTGATTTCGACAAGATGTGGTTCGTGCAAGAAGGAGCTCGACGTCATCGAAGCAGGCGACCGCATTCTAGCTCTGGGGTACCCAGAGGCCACTGGCATGGGCCTCGATTGGCCGCCGTATTCTCCGGATCTGCACACATGCGAGCTCTTTTTGTGGTGCTATATTAAAGACAAAGTGTACAGCAATAACCCCAAAAACATTACTGAGCTGAAAGAGCCATTCAAGAGGTCATCGACAGCACTGATGTTCCGACTCTTCAGCGGGTCATGCAGATTTACTCTATTCGTCTGCGCCACATTGCCAGTGATGGTGTCGCATATCGAATATGTCACAACCTAAATCCGAATATCTGTAGTGACGTTTACATGTTGAATAAAGTGCGTGCACGCCGTAGTTTGTACCTAATTTACTTTTTTCCCCCATAATTCAATAATTGCTACCCTGTATGAAAGCGACATCGTTCCTGAGAGAAAGAGCTTGATCTACCCATAGGGAACAAATAAGAAACGATATGATCAGCGAGGCATTGAAACTATTTAAAACAAATGTAGAAATGGGACAAAATAAATGCAGCCTTACGAAAAAGGATTTGATCTACAAACTAATTGTTGGGGTACAAGGTGATCACCTGTAGAAGGGATGGGCGGATGTCCTTAGAATTCCCTGTCTGAACGCAATGGAAAATGATACCGATGACTTTGTTCACTATTGATAGGAGGGCTATTTTTTGTTAACTTCTCATCGCTCGTGAGGCGGAAGCCACGGTGAAAATAAAAAGAAAATTTTTTTTGCAACATTTAGTTACACCTTCCAGCTACTTCTCTACATAGTCGCCACTTCATCTTAGACGTTTGTTGTAGTGTGGTACCAACTTACCGATACCCTCGTCAAACAACTCAGCCGCCTGTGAAATCCGCCAATTCCGTAGACTGGTCTGCATCTCGTTGTCTGTGCCAGAATGCTGTCTTCATAGGAGAGTCACAGGGAGCCAAGTCTGTGCTGTGTGGTGGGTGATCGAACACTTCCACCGAAAACGCTACGAGATCGTCTTCATTGTCCCGGCAGCGTGCACCAGAGAAGTAGGAAACGCATAACAGTTTTGTGGGTTGCATAAAATCAGGCGAAACCCATCAACAGGTACTGGCAGGAGACAATATTGCTGTAAGCTGAAAACACTCTTTAATCCTACTAGTATTAAATATCTATAAAATTTCAGAAAGAGAAGATGCTTGCGATGTTGTCAGTACAGAACCAATATGTGTGACGAAGCCTAGAGGATATTGCAGGGCGTTCTCCCCCGATGATACCTAAATTGCTCATGTTACAAATTGTAGTGTCCTCTAGAGGTTCTAGCCAGAAAGATACGATAGAAACCACTTAACAGTGCTCTGTAGTATTGAGGTTGCAATGTGTAGGATATTTTTTCTACATACCCATTAAACGCTGTGAAAGTCGCCTGTGTAGAATCCTACTCTTGTTCATAACTCTTCTTACATGACTTCGCCATAGCAACGTGTCTCAGGCTACTGCAGGCAACTACTGTAGCTGCTACATAATTAAGTGGCGCCCTTCCTCCCTCCACGCCTTACTATGCACATAAATATTGTGTTACAGGTAGAAAAATATTTTGTTAGTCCCACATTTCTTTCCCCTACCCCCTCCGTTCTCCTCCCCACAATTCACGAACTCCCTCGTAAACATCAGCATCTCCTTTATCAAGAAAATATGGTTTTCTGAAGTCCTTCTTGAACCCTCAAGTAGAATGTTGTGCCACATATCAGATAATTTATTCTGCTTTACTTTTGTTTTCTTTACTGCGATAAGACCATTTCCTCAATCTGTTCTGTGACAATGTATTCTTACGGTAGTCCTCAGTTATTTGCACTTGCAGAAATGATATTTCAGTCAAATCACGTCTATAGAATAGAAAAGTTCCTTTGAAATTTGAATGATAACTAATAATGACACCTAATACTTGTTGCACAACTGAACACAATGCAGTCATTTGTTGCATACAGTTCTGTATTTAAATACTCATTTCCTCGACTGGTTTGGTGGACTGAAGCTTTTCCTTGTCTTATCTTCTCCGATTTTACAATTATTTCTCTGTGCTTCTCCGTTTTAGCGACTTTTCGTTAGAGACCTTTCTTCATCAACTGCTGTCGGTACATCTCAGTTTCATAGTTTGACTGTTTTATGGTTAATTGCTGATCACAATAGGATTTTCACTCATCCTCCTTACGCAGTCATATGGGTGTCTCTAGGTCCACAAATGCCAAGAGCAGACGCAGGTACATGGTATTATTTTATTGCTATCTTGTATTACGAAGCACAAGGAGACAATGAAGCCTTGCTACCTGCATAATTTATCAAGATTAACTGATCATCGTTCATTAAACCTTTTTCCTGCTACTCTCAAAAACAATCGTTAGATTTCACACTAATTTCGATGTTCGCACATTTCTCCCATCATATGAACTTCACCAGTGTCATGATATAATTTATCAGTAAACCTGATGTTAGTGTTGATGCTTCGTAGGTTTTTAAGATTAGATCAAATAGCATTGATGTTACTCACTGAAATCAGCAATTTTGTATATTATATCACATCTGAAATTATTTTATTATAGGTTCCACTCACATATCCCTTACGTCCAAAAAGTTTCGAGAATGGATTAACAAATAACGGAGAAAAATTAAGATGGTGCTTTTTAAAAAAATGCTTCATATATTCCACATGGTCTCCACCCTCCCCCCCCTCCCACCCTCCTGCCCAAAACGCAGCCGTGTAGAACTGTCAAAATAGACCTTCTTTGGTATGTTGTCCAACTCGAGCATCACACTGGCTTTAATGCCGGTTCTATTCTCAAAACGTTCACTCTTCATGCGAATTTCTGCACTTCATTTCGTTGTAAGTTCGTGTTTATAACAAAAAGTCTAGTCACCCGTGGTGATTTTTACCAGAAAAGATTGTCCTCATTGTTTGGATTTCAGTCAGGTTGCAGCAGGCGTCGATGCCTCATTGTGTGGGGACAAACTTTGCACACGCTTTTCTCGATTTCCAAACATCACGGAAAATGTCTTGAAAACTTGATTTACAGACATTGCTCTATTACAGTTTGTGACACGACATACACAGACTCACTACAGCGGCACGTCCACTACTTTTAACATTGCCTGTTCACATCGTTGCTTGCAGTTGTTGGTTCAAGCTGCCACTGTAGTTGTTGCGATGACGTCGCTTACAATAAGTAGGAATAAAATACTGAAATGAGTGTCCGAGCTTTTTTCCAGGAATTTAAAAACGATTGGTATATTTAAGAAATACTAGAAAAGATGCTGATATCTATAGTGTTGAACAACGAACAAATTATTCGCATTGACAAAGGATAGCCATTTTGTGCAAGAATACATGTGATGAGTTGGGTACACAGATAGGTGTTGAAGTGATCTTGACAAAGTCTTATAATAATAATAACAATAAAAGTAATATCCATCATCATTTGAGTGAAATTCCGTTTTTGAAGTGTTGTGTGTGTATATGTTTGTGTGACCTGGAAATGATGAAATGTGAATAAGAACATAATATTTTCTTCCCTTTTGTGTGCAGATCCTAATTAAAATGAAAATGTCTTCCCACACTATTCTATCTACATTCTGTACTGAATACATTATTGTACAAAATGATCAAATCATTAAAGAATATTATTCTTATTGTTATTATTACTATTACTTTATACTTCAACACAGAATTTTCTCTAACGTGTATTATTTCCATTTACTTTGATATATACTGTTTCATAAACTTCTCCATCTCAGACAATTGGCATGTTTTCAGGCAAGTTGCTGGTTCCCAATTCAAGTTCACTAGCGTTTTTATCAATATACTGATTTCAATTCTTCACATCCAAACTAAATGTGAATTACAACTTACCCTTTGACGTCAGAACAATTTGGTGTGTCTATCATACTTATTCTGAAATATTTTTTAACAACACTGATTAAATGTCATTGCCAAATTAACTTCAGAAAATTTACTGCAACATTTAACTGTTGATTACCCCTGCTATAATGTGATAACGCCGTGTGTATCTAGTGAGTTGTCTTTTTTGTAACTTATGTGTTTGCCATTCTTCTGAATACTTTTTGTCGATTATTTGTTTTGTTACATAATGTCACGTGTCTGGATTTCATCATCACATTCTTCCTTTTCATTTGATAATTGGCCTGTCTTCATGTTACCTTCAAATTGCTGTGTAGATTCATCTGTGTAAATGTTGCCTTCTTTCTAACAAGTTCCAGTTCTATTGCGACTCTCAATACTCACACAGGAATCTTATGATTTATCGTAAAATTGTTTATCTTTTAAAGCAGTTATCATGCAGTCAAGTCCAACTTTACCACAATAGTATCTTCTGAATCTTTTTTTCTGTATTTGCAAGTCACCACAATTACAGCCAGCTCTTCATAATTATTGTCAGTGGTGCTGGAAATTGCTGCTAGTCAAATTCCATGGTTGTTGCATTTATGTAAGCATTTCTGGTCATATGATAAAATTTTGAGCAATATATAATGATGTTATCATTGTGCACCAGCTCGCAATATCATTTAATATTTTTCTGTAGTCATGGGGGGCTGCCAAACCGCAGGCTGCTGGCAGTGAATGACCTATAGAGGAGTACCATAATTCTGTGCAGCAGCCGGTCGTTAGATGTTATTTAGGCTAGTTGTGCACTTCCTAAATTTGGCAAGAGTTGGTCAGTTATTGTTTAATTACAGATGTAATACATATCTGATCCATAAATATAATGGAGTTTATCTAAAACCGAAATATTCGCATCGAGAGAGTTAGAAATTTTATTGATATTTAAAATAATTATCATTCATTGCTCAGTCTCATTTGCACGTTTTTATTTCTATGTGACGTTTCGATCACTGTCAATCATCTTCACATCTAAAACAAAGTAAAACTAAATATGTACTGCCTAAAATTTTTCAATAAGTATATAAAAGAAGTATACATAAATCTGAATTTACCTAAGTAATTGCTTTGGCAACCCTTTTTCTCAATCAAAACTTCATTTCAGAATGTTGTGTTTCACGACTGCAGTCAGTGTTTTAAATAGGCATCTGATGGAGGTAGGGGATAGGACAGCGAGAAAGAACGAAAAAAGAGGGAGAAAGGGGAAATGGAGTGAGGGTTGCTGGGGGACGGGAATGGATGGAGGGAGGGGAAGTGGTAGGGATGTCGAGTTTACAAAAGGAATCTTTCTGAAATTACGGAAAGTATAATTTACGAACTGTCTTTAAGATATTACTAGTGAAGAGCAATGGGCATGTGAAATATAAATGGCATAAAAACGTAAAATTATATAATAGAACGAAGAAGACTGAGAGCAGGGAAAGAAGATAAGTTAGGGAGGAGGGAGGGATTGTGGCAGGGATGCTGTGGGTTTAATGAGAGAGGGTCTTGTACTACGTTTGCGAGAAGTAAATTATTGAAAAACTCTTCTGTTAAAGTACTGAAAGTATCGGCTAGTGGACATGTAAAACTGTAAGAGGGCAATAAATTGGAAATTTTGAAAGTCTTTAGTGAGAAAGGGTCTTATACTAAAATTGCAAAAGTTATTAAGAAACTCTTCTGCTAAAATACTGAAAGTATAGGGTAATATGTAAAACTGTAAAAGGGGAAAAATAGGAAGTTTTGAAAGTGGAAATAAAGTAGCTGAAATTGAATTAGTGTCTTGAAATATTAAAAGTGTGATACTTTGGAAGTATTAAACTCTCTTGTTAAACTCATGACATCCATAGCACATCCTCACTCTGCTTCCATTCCCCTCTCCCAATCACCTACACTCCATTTTTCCCTTCCCTCCCCCTCTTTTTCCGCATTCCCCCTCCCTATCCCCTACCACCAACAGATACCAATTTGAAAGATACACAGTATTCTGAAATGAGCTTCTGAAACGACAAGGTAGGTTGCCGACACAACTAATTAGATTCATTATAAATTTCTATACAACTTTTATGCTCATTGTCAAATATTAGAGCGTACATATTTAGTTTTACTTTGTTTTAGATTTGTAAATGATCCAGAGTGACCGGAATGTATCATATAAATCAAAATGTGCAACTGAGACTGAATGATGAATGAGAATTATTTTAAATAACGATATTTCTGTCGTCTCCATAAGAGGTGCGTTGGGCTGGCAATTTTAAGCACAAATACTTCAATGATTTCTCAAACTCTGAACTCATTAGTGGATCACCTTTTTTGCGGCATAACTCTTCTCTTTCTCGTTCCCTCACACACTGCAAGACCGAAGACCTTCAATACACTCTTGACAGCTATCTGTGGACTCTTCCACTGCAAATATAGGGTTGTCATCAGTCTTTAATGGCATATCTTTTAATCTACTAGAATTTACGTTGAACCTCCCTGCCACTTTCAGTCTCTTTGTATTGCCGTATGATAAATACTGATACTGTTTCTTTATAATTGCCATGTTATGTGGTGACATTAACCATTCAGTCAGCAGATGAATTTACAAAGAAAAAGAGAGTCAAATGACTCGGAAGGTCTGCCCAAGTAGAAGTGACTAGTTGACGGAGCTGCATCAGATGAGGCGCGTGGTAGAATGCGATTTTTAAAAATTAACGTTAGACCTTCATGGAAACAGATGACATCGTTATGGGCTGTGCCGTCCCAAATTTATTTGCTTTTGGCCAGTTTGGACTTTTTGATCAGGAAGGGCAGTCAGATAATTTGTGTCATATACGCCAACAACAAAGAAATTTGAAAATTGTACAGCCTGTAACAGACAATGTTTACATTTGAAAAAGGCAATGAGGTTGTGGGGCCATGTGCAAAGAAATTATTATCTGAACAGGTTAAAAGGAACAAGGAGTGGCGAAGTCGGACATAAAAAGCCGTATTCCTATTTACTGTTACAGTTTTTTGAGCACCCCTGCCTGACAGGTGGATGAGGATTTCCCAGAATATATACAGCAGTCCTCAGAGCGATCTTTAACGTCGTCACTTCCCTCAGTGGTGGCGTCATGAGCCGGAACAGGCGCTATCGCCGCCTTGAGCAAGCCCGCCTGACCGTGGAGAAAGGACACCAGATGCGCCCCTAGGGACTTCCCGCAGGCCTAAAGAACAACTGGGAAACTCCGTCGTGCGTGCCGGCTGCGATGACGCAGCGCACGCATTCCGGCCAGTCACGTCACGCCGTACGCACAATCGCCGCTCGCCGCTGGCCGCCCACCCGGTTTCACGCGTGTCAACCGCTTAGGGCTGTCCACGTCCGGCACCGAGCACCGACGTGATCGAGCTGGCCTGTCCACTGTGACCACCTACCGAGGCGTAATGCAGTAGCTCTCACGTGAAGGCGCGTTTCAGCATCTTTATATTGCTCAAGAGCCATTCACTATACGATGGAGTATCTTAAAGACAAAGATAAATCCTTAAGTTCAGAATTGTAAAGGGTGAACCGAACCTCCGCTGACGAAATTGGGGAAGTTCCTTATCCTCTTTTGGCTGCGTTAATTACACAGAAAATACTTGCACAAGAGCGCCAATGCCACGGTAAACACGGTGTATTTTCAGAATGAGATTTTCACTCTGCAGCGGAGTGTGCGCCGATATGAAACTTCCTGGCAGATTAAAACTGTGTGCCGGACCGAGACTCGAACTCGGGACCTTTGCCTTTCGTGGGCAAGTGCTCTACCAACTGAGCCACCCAAGCACAACTCACGCCCCGTCCTCACAGCTTTACTTCTGCCAGTACCTCGTCTCCTACCTTCCAAACTTTACAGAAGCTCTCCTGTGAACCTTGCAGAACTAGCACTCCTGAAAGAAAGGATATTGCAAAGATATTGGCTTTGGAAGGTAGGAGACGAGGTACTGGCGGAAGTAAAGCTGTGAGGACGGGGCGTGAGTCGTGCTTGGGCAGCTCAGTTGGTAGAGCACTTGCCCGCGAAAGGCAAAGGTCCCGAGTTCGAGTCTCGTCCGGCACACTGTTTTAATCTGCCTGGAAGTTTCACTGTGTGTTTTGTTTCGTAAGTAACTCGTCCCATTCACTCATGGTTCAGGATAGGGCAAATAAAAGTAGCCCGGACGATAGGGTACGATTCGACGTGAATGTATGCATATAACCACATCAACACCAACTTCCAACAGGATGGAGCAATTGTCCATACAGCCGGCCGAACCTTAGACCTGAGGGCTCCCCACACAAAGTAAATGCTCACCGCCAGATCAGGTGACCGTGCTGGCCAGCTAGGAACTCAACCAGACTGACCTCTGCGAACAACTCTGTCAGGCGTGAAGATTGTGTAAATGTGCACATTTACACAATCTTCACGCCTGACAGAGTTGTTTGCAGAGGTCAGTCTGGTTGAGTTCCTAGCTGGCCAGCATGGTCACCACTCTGTCAGGCGTGAAGATTGTGTAAATGTGCACATTTACACAATCTACACGCCTGACAGAGTTGTTCGCAGAGGTCAGTCTGGTTGAGTTCCTAGATGGCCAGCATGGTCACCACTCTGTCAGGCGTGAAGATTGTGTAAATGTGCACATTTACACAATCTTCACGCCTGACAGAGTTGTGCGCAGAGGTCAGTCTGGTTGAGTTCCTAGCTGGCCAGCATGGTCACCACTCTGTCAGGCGTGAAGATTGTGTAAATGTGCACATTTACACAATCTTCACGCCTGACAGAGTTGTTCGCAGAGGTCAGTCTGGTTGAGTTCCTAGATGGCCAGCATGGTCACCACTCTGTCAGGCGTGAAGATTGTGTAAATGTGCACATTTACACAATCTTCACGCCTGACAGAGTTGTGCGCAGAGGTCAGTCTGGTTGAGTTCCTAGCTGGCCAGCATGGTCACCTGATCTGGCGGTGAGCATTTACTTTGTGTGGGGAGCCCTCAGGTCTAAGGTGTATCCCAACAGCCCTCATAGTCTTCAAGAGCTGCAGCAGAAAATTTCGGAAGAGGCTGCAGCAATTCCAGCAGTAGTCCTGCTTCAATCCGAGTTCAGCAACTTTCTGACCAGGGCCAAAAGTGCCAAGAGATGAATGGTGGCCTCTTGAACATCTGCTATATTCAGGTTAATGCCAACTGCCTTGCCGCAGAGGTAACACCAGTTCCCTTCACATCACCGAAGTTAAGCGCCGTTGGGCTTGCCTAGCACTTGGATGGGTCACTGTCCAGGTCTGCCGAGTGCTGTTAGCAAGCAGGGTGCACTCAGCCCTTGTGAGGCCAAATGGTTCAAATGGCTTTGAGCACTATGGGGCTTAACATCTGAGGTCATCAGTCCCCTAGAACTTATAACTACTTAAACCTAACTAACCTAAGGACATCACACACATCCATGCCCGAGGCAGGATTTGAACTTGCGACCGTAGCGGTCGCGCGGTTCCAGACTGAAGCGCCTAGAACCGCTCGGTCACAACGGCCGGCCTTGGGAGGCCAATTGAGGAGCTACTTGACTGAGAAGAAGCGTCGCCGGTCACGAAAACTGACAACACTAGGGAGAGTGGTGTGCTGACCGCATTACCCAGCATCCGCTGACGCCTATGGGCTGAGGGTGACACGGCGGCCAGTCGGTCCCATTGTGCCTTCAAGGCCTGTTCGGACTGTGTTTGTTTTATATTCAGGTTAGTACTGCATTTCCGTTGCCGTGCTATGTTTCTTTGTAGCAAGGAACTCTGTTCTTCAGGTCACTTTTATTTGTTATATCCTGCACTTTCCACTGGTGACAGTGGCGCCGACTTTATTTTCTGTAACGATATTTGCATTCGGTACTGCTCGATCCTGTCTGTGATTTGTTTTTCGGGCAGTGTCAGTAATACGTTAACAATGACAATCAGCAGTATGTATAGGTTTAGCGGTGAACAGTTGTTTGATATGCGCTTCGCATACAGCTTCTCTGAGCGCAGTGGAAGAAGGAACAGTGATGCTATGCTGAACTGTTCCCACATAACAGTACTTTTACATCTGTCTGAGGGTTGCTGCATTACTCTGTTTTGTGTTGTGCGTTTTGGTGGTTGAATATTTGACTTTTTCATTGCTGTTACGGAGATGACATAGAAACAAAAATAACTGGAGCAACAATCCGAATAAATTATAATTATGTAATTACTCTGCAATGAGCCACCATAGAACACGGGTCGTTGTCGGTCCTTATCTGTCAGTGCGCGACAGTGCACGGTACCAACACGCTCCAAAAAGCCGCTTGTGAAATACGTTTTTTCATGGGGTATATCTCGGATCCTATTGATAACAAAGATAAGGGCTCAAGTATTTTGGATAGTTCTTGATCTAGCGACCCTTCGGAAGAGCGGGAATACTGTAGCTATCCTACAGTACAGGGTCAAAAAAATGTTCAAATGTGTGTGAATTCTTATGGAACTTAACTGCTAAGGCCATCAGTCCCTAAGCTTACACACTACTTAACCTAAATTATCTTAAGGACAAACACACACACCCATGCCCGAGGGAGGACTCGAACCACCGCCGGGACCAGCCCCACAGTTCATGACAGCTGCGCGCTAGACCGCTCGGCTAATCCCGCGCGACACTACAGGGTCAAAATTTATACACACACTTCCTCCAGTTATGGCAAATAGAGCAAATCCGTTGGTTCCTTAGGTGTGATATAGGGCGGGCCTTAGACGGCTTATAAAAACACCATCTATTCGTTGGCGGTTCCTGGGAAAACCCCGAAAAACTATGATTCTTTGGTACCAAATGTACCAATTGTGGGGATGACCACTTCTATAATTTCTTTTCATGTTTCATCGTCGAAATTTTCGCCACATGTTCTCAGGTAGGTGTTCCTCGGTAACTTCGAAACTTTTTCCGATATCATTATCTGTTATCGACATCCAGAAGTTCAAAGTTATCGTACTTAAGCACGTAAAATATGCACATAACATCCTGTCTGTAGTTTTAACTGACGCAGTGGGCACATGGCAAGGACTCTGAGCTCACCAAACTATGCTTTTAGTCGCCATTTTCTCACCAATAAAATTTTATGAAGCGCTGTCTGGTATAATCTGCTCTTCACGCCTATACAGTTTGCCTTGGCCCGGATATTATTCGATGTCGCCATATAGCGTCATAAGCACTTGAGAAAAATGATTTTTTCATACAAAATTCTCTGTACTACCAAATAAAACATAACATTTTTGGGAATACTGTAGCTATAGTCTAAAAATGTTACGCCTTTCAATATAAAGTAGTGTAAAGAGAAGTTAATTTGGATGGGAGTCTACTTTCTGTCAGTCTCACACTATGCGTACTTATTTGTTGTTTATGTGTGTCAAAGTATGTAAATGTTTCACAGCGTATGAATAAACAGCTATAGCTCTTCTGACCTACAGAATTTCTTTCACAGACGCAGCACATCCTACTGTAAAGGGAAGACAAGGGAACCAGCTGAAAAATGCTACTGTCAGAGCACAACAAAGACGAATATTCCCATCTTTAAAAGAAAGGATAGTTGTGAAGCAGCTCCCCCAATCCTCATTCCGCTTTCCTCACCAGAAACTTTGGTATGCTAACATATTCGCGCTTTTTAGTGCTAAAAGAGAGAATCAGTGAGGCAGTGATGGTGTAAGAGAGAGCAGACAGTGGCAATAGGAGAGCAAGAGAGAGGAGACAGTATTGGTGTGAGAGAAAAAGTGGCTTCGAAAGAAAGAGAGATGAATGAAGACAATAGAGAGAGGACGTAGTGATGGTCAGAGTCAATGGCAGTAAAAGAGAAAGAGGGACAGATGTTATAGTAACAGTGGGAGCAAAAGGGAGAAGAGACAATGGAAATGAAAAAGAGAGATAAGTGGAGACAATACAGAGGCAAGCTGCTAGGGAGTCTGGATGCCCTCGACTGGTGAACTTAAACACGAAAAAATTAGCCCACTTCCGCTGTGCCTATTTTTTTCTTTTTGAGTCATCAGTCTTCTGACTCTATTGATGCAGCCTGCCACGAATTCCACTCCTGTGTCAGACATCTTCCTCTCATAGTAGCACTTGCACCCTAAGTCTTCAAGTATTTGCTGGGTGTATTCCAATCTCAGTCTTCCCCTACAGCATTTACAACCTACAGCTTCCTCTAACACAATGTAAGTTATTCTGTGATGTCTTAAACAGATGTCTTACTATCCTGTCCCTTCTCCTATGTGTTTTCTGCATATTCCTTTCCTCTCCTGTTCTGCGCAGGACCTCCCCATTCCTGACCTTATCAGTCCAACTAATTTTCAACATTCGTTTGTAGACCACATTCTCTTCCGTTCCAGTTTTCCTACAGTCCATGTACTACCGTACAGCGCTGTGCTCCAGGTACATATTTTCAGAAATTTCTTCCTCAAATTGAGACTACGTTTGATACTAGTACACTCCTCTTGGCCAGGAATGCTCTTTTTGCCACATCTAGTCTACTTTTTATGTCCTCCTTGCTCCATCCGTCATGGGTTATTTTGCTGCCTTGGTAGCAGAATTCCTTAACTGCATCTACTTTGTGATCACCAATCCTGATGTTATGTTTCTCTCTGTTCTCATTTCTGCTACTTTTAATTATTTCCGCTTTCTTTGGTTTACCCTCAATCCATATTCTCTGCTCATTGGACTGTTAATTCCATTCAGCAGATCCTGTAATTCTCCTTCACGTTCACTGAGGGAACCAGAGTCAGCACCGAATATTATCATTGATAGCCTTTCACCTTGAATATTAATCCCAGTTTTTAACCCTTTTTTAAATTTCGTTTATCGCTTCTTCGATGTATAGACTGAACAGTAGGGTTGAAAGACTACATCCCTGCCTTACACCCTTTTTAATCTGGCACTTTGTTTTTCTTCTTCTACTCTTATTGTTCTTTCTCGGTTCTTGTACTTATCGTATACTACCCGTCTTTCCTTAGAGCTAAACCCTATTTTTATTTCAACCATCTTGCTTCATTTGACACTGTCGAATGCTTATTCCCCTTCGACAAATCCTGTGAATGTGTCTTGAGTTTTCTTTGGCTTTGTTTCCATTATCAAGCACAACGTTAGAATTGCCTCTCTGGTGCCTTTATCTTTCCTAAAGCAAAACTGATCGACATTTAACACGTCTTCAATTTTGGTTTCCAGTCTTCTGTATATTACTCTTGTCAACAACTTGGATGAATGAGCTATTAAGCTGATTGTGCGATAATTCACGCACTTGTCAGCGGAATTATACAGGTGACTTTTTTCCGTAAGTCTGATGGTGTACACATGCACCAATTATTTTAGAAATTGTTATGGAATGTTACCTTTCCTTTCTACTTTACTCGACCTTAAGTCTTCTAAAGCTCTTTTAAATTCTGAATATAATGCTGGATCCCCTATCTCT
Organism: Schistocerca piceifrons; assembly: GCF_021461385.2. Lineage (NCBI taxonomy): Eukaryota > Metazoa > Arthropoda > Insecta > Orthoptera > Acrididae > Schistocerca > Schistocerca piceifrons. The sequence goes on from NC_060138.1 coordinate 1,084,826,129, forward strand.
TCTATATCGACTGCTGTTTCTTCTCCTATCCGGTCATCAGGTTAAGTCTTCCCCCTAATACAGGCCTTCAATATACTCTTTCCACCTATCTGCTCTCTCCTCTGCATTTAAAAGTGTTAACTCCCATTGCACTGTTAATGTTGCCACCCTTGCTTTTAATTTCACCGAAGGTTGTTTTGAGTTTTGTAGGTGCTGCATCGGTTCTTCCGACAGATTTTTTTCGGTCTTTTTACTTTTCAAAGCAGCCGTTTCGTCTTAGCTTCCCTGCATTTCCTGTTTACTTCGTTCCTATGTGACTTGAATTTCTGTATTCCTGAATTTCCTTTAACGTTGTCGTGCTTTCTTCTTTCATCGAGCAACTGAACTATTTCTTCTGTTATCCGTGGTTTCTTCGCAGTTGCCTTCCTTGTTCCAGCAATTTCCTTCCGAATTTCTATAGTTGCCATTTTTGAAATGCCCATACCTGTTCAGCTGAACCACCTACTGAGCTATTCCTTATCGCAGTATCTATAGCCCTGGAGAACTTCAAGCGCACCTCTTCAGTCCTTGGTAATTCCTTGTCCCACTTGTTTGCGAATTGATTCTTCCTGACTAGTGTCAAACTTCAGCCTACTCTTCATCGTCACTAAACTGTGATCTGGGTCTATATCTGCTGCTGGGAATGCCTTACAATGCAGTATCTGATTTCGGAATCTCTGCCTGAACATGATGTAATATAAATGAAATCTTCCCATATCCCCCGGCCTTTTCCAAGTATATGCGTCCTCCTCCATTGATTTTAAACAGATTACTCGCTTTTACTTGAAACGTCCCCTTTGAACAATTTTACGCGACTGTGCTTAACCTGACACACAATGTTTTTAGCGCAACGCAATCTGACTTTCAAAATTCCCTACTAAAGAATGGCCCTGACTAACGTTAAACTATACCTTTCGCAAATCACTTACCTCACAAAAATCTCCGCTCCTCAAGCTACTGCAATACAGCGAGCGCCACTACTGCCAGCTAAATAAAAGATTCAAACTATGGAAGGCACTAACTACTGATAGGGATAGTTAGCAAATGAAAGATATTAATAGAGAACAAACAATGTATTTACCTTGATATCATCATGTATAAATATACCAGTTCATGACAAATTACAAATCTCCGCCATCTCTCTCCCCACATCCACCACTGCTGGCGGCTCACCTCCAACTGCCCAACGCTACGCGCTGTTCACAGCCAGCTGCCTAACACTACAATGGCGAGTATTACAACAATGCAAAGCAGCCACAGACTGCACACAGCACAGCCAGTGATTTTCATATTGAGCGTTACGTAACGTTGCCAATAAGAAAACATAAACAGCCTACTTACATAGAGAAAACATAAACAGCCTACTTACATAGCCCCCATGCTCCCCACAAAAATTTTTACAAATAGGATTGGGCAGTGGCCAATACAGAATTGAAAAAAATTTTTCATAGTTACAATAACAAAGATATCAAATGCACACACTTATTGATACAACGTTGGTCAAAAGCTAAAATTTTGTCACAGTCCATAAAGACAGTCCTGATCATTCATTACGGTAATCACAGGTTTTTTTTTTTTCACAAAGTCTCATTAGTAAAAGAAATTGCACACAGAAGTAGTGGATTTCCATGCAGTCTTGAAGAAGTAGTGTTGTCCTTCCAACGGAAAGACAGTGCTGACTCGACATGCAGACAGGTAATGGGCCACCATGGAGCAAACCCACTGCAGAGTCAGTCGAAGTTTTGATGAATATTGGTAGGTAAGTCATCACAGAGCAGACCCACTGGAGTCCTGGTAGAGATTGTGGTATTGGTGGGCCACCAGAGGTGCAAACCCACTGCAGTCCTTGTAGAAATAATGGCATGGTGGGTCATCATAGATGCAGACCCACTGTAGTCCTTGTAGAAATGGCCAGCAGCCATCTGTTGCGACTGTGCAGGTGCACAATCACCATCGAAGAGTCTTGCAGAGAATATAGCAAGTCCATAAAACACCACTTGTGCACTCACAAAGTTTTTGGAATTGTCCTTAGAACCAGCAATGCTGTTATCCAGTCCCTTGCAGAATCATTAACACACATGCAAACACTATCAGTCCCTACTTCTCACATATTGTCCATATACTATGACCAACAGAAACGTGTGCAGTGAAATGTAACTGACAAGTTAATAATATCATGAACTGGTGACAATTACAATTTTATAACATAAGAATACAATAAAGGTACAAAATACATCATTAAAAAACATAACAATATAGATAACATTTGTAGTAAAACAGGCGTTACAAAAGAATAGAAATAGACATATACGTCAGTGTTACAGGAATTATGACATAAGTAGATACATAAAAGATCAGAATAACTTTCGAAACATCAACTTCACACATGAGCATTAACACAAAACAGAATAAATAATGTCTAAACATCTTTACAAAGTAAATAACACATTATTAATGCCAATTGTATTTGAGGATAACAGTATTCCTCATCATAGTGAATGTAACTTAGTATTAGAAGAGAAAAAGTTCTATGAAACAGTACACAGAGACAGGAAGAAAACAACCTGACACACAATGTTTTTAGCGCAACGCAATCTGACTTTCAAAATTCCCTACTAAAGAATGGCCCCGACTAACGTTAAACTATACCTTTCGCAAATCACTTACCTCACAAAAATCTCCGCTGCTCAAGCTACTGCAATACAGCGAGCGCCACTACTGCCAGCTAAATAAAAGATTCAAACTATGGAAGGCACTAACTACTGATAGGGATAGTTAGCAAATGAAAGATATTAATAGAGAACAAACAATGTATTTACCTTGATATCATCATGTATAAATATACCAGTTCATGACAAATTACAAATCTCCGCCATCTCTCTCCCCACATCCACCACTGCTGGCGGCTCACCTCCAACTGCCCAACGCTACGCGCTGTTCACAGCCAGCTGCCTAACACTACAATGGCGAGTATTACAACAATGCAAAGCAGCCACAGACTGCACACAGCACAGCCAGTGATTTTCATATTGAGCGTTACGTAACGTTGCCAATAAGAAAACATAAACAGCCTACTTACATAGAGAAAACATAAACAGCCTACTTACATACTATTTGAAATATATTGCAGAACACAATTAGCCTTTCTCCTCTCTAATTCCTACTATCAAGCCCATATTCTATCATAAGCCTTTCTTCTACCCCTTCCCCTAAAACCGCATTCTAATCCTCCATGTCTAATTAGATGTTCATCTCCCTTTACGCACTGAATTACCTATTCACTATCCTCATATGATATCTCTTCCGCTTTCGCTTGCGATTAACTATCGTTATCGCTGATGGTTTGCTGTCGATCTGACGAAAACAAGCCTATCGCAGAACTGTTCGCAGCAACTCTTTCTCTTCCCCTCTTTCCTATTCATGACTGGTCCTACTCCCATTAAACCATTTTCTGTTGGTGTTGATATTACCTTATACTCATCTGAGCAGAAATTCTTGTCTTCTTTCCATTTCACTCCACTGACTCCCACTATACCTCTACCGAGCTTCCTTACCACGTTCAAATTTCTGACAATCCACGCTCTGACTCATAGACCGTTGTCATTTCGTTGGTCATTTAATCTTTTTCTCAAGGTCACCTCTCCATTGGCAGATCTTTCCCAGAAATCCAAAGGGGGGTGTAACACCTCGGTTCAGTTTACAGTGATAAAAGCTGTAGAAAGAGTAATTTAAAATTACGAATAGAATTTTTAGAGGGGAAAATAGTGTAGAATCAAAGTTCGATAATTGCAGATCAAAATTATAGTATATCAGCAAATAGTTTAACGTCTAAGTACAGCAAACCACGGGAGCTCCGTCATGGAGAAGGCAGTGACGTTAAACTCTTGTGATAAAAACCTGTAAAAAGGCCTGATCGTCATTATTGCCGCCTTTTTTCCTTTATTGTTTCGTTAAAGGGCGGGAACCCGTGTAAGTCAGCGAGACAATAATTAGATTGGACTTTATCGTGTTAAGATTCACGATAAACTGTTAGAATATTACGGAGATTAAAAGTGACGTAGTGTACGATCTCTGACTGTTGGTAGCAACAGAGTATTAAGGGGATTTTAGGACTTTAGTGCTAGATTGGAACTTTGCGGACATATAGGTGACAGAAACTCAAATTATGTGCTGATATGAGTGAATTCAGAGGTACCGGTATTCAGATATTATCGTGTGAACTTTGGAAAGTGTCCTGTGCCGTTAGATGCGAATCTGAACGTAGAGCGCGTGCATATCGGCATTTGTGGACTATTTAGATTCCTCCAGGCTAGGAACCTTTTAAATAGACTATCATCCATTGGTTTTACGGAACCAAAGCTATTCAGCAGTAAGTCAGCACCATCTAGCGGAAAGCGTAGGCATTAACTAACACGCTAACTGAAGTGAACGTTTACGTGTTTTACGGACTGCTTAATATGAACTTTTGTGACTCTTTGACGTCCCCACTCCCTCCGAAAGGTGGCGCAGGCTGTCTTAATCATAAAGGGCAGAGTTTTAGCCAGGCAAATTACTAAATAAAAGCGATATTTACAAGACTCGCAGTAATAGCAAAACACAAGGCCCGCACCTCATCGGAGAGTCGTCGCTGTCACGTCGGGAAGTAAAGCCGGAAAACCTACCGACGATACGTGTCCATGAGCAGACGTCGACGTGGAGTACCTAAAAAAGGGAACCACAAGAGAGTTGGGGATCGGTCTTCAGCAAGGTCCTGGAATCTATCCTCACCAGCCGCATCCACCAGCATATCCGCCAGCACCGCCTCCTTCCCATCCTTGAAAGGATACGGATCCTGTACACCTCCCGTAAACTCGACCCTCCTCACCCGCTCGTCTCCCCGATCCTCACCCACCCCCGCCTGCTGCCACGCCTGTAATCCCATGTCCCACCCGGTCTCCATCTCTCCACCCTCCTTACCCTCTCCCAAGGTGGCTTCCGCCAGCTCCCCCTCCCTGATGATGTCCTCCTCCCCTGCATCTACCCCTCCTATCAACTTTGATCCTCCCCCCCACCTCCTGTGTCTTTTCCTTTAGGCACCCTCCCTCCCTCCTTTCCCTTCCCTTCTCTTTCCTTTCCCCCCTCCCTCCTACCCTCTCCCCCGGGCTTCCCCTCCCCATACCTCCCTCCCCCTCTCTCCTTTGCCCATGGCATCTCTGCTCTCCCCTCTCCCATTTCCCCTTCCTCCTCCTCCACCTCCTCTCTTGGCAGGTCCCCGGACTCGTACACGCTCAGTGAACATTCGCGCGCCGGAAATCATTGCCATCAGTGTTTAGTGTGTGTGCGTCGTTTTGTGTTTCGTGCAGTTACAACTCAACTGTTCACATGTGCCGTCGTCGTTCTCCGTGTTTTGTGCGCCGTGTCTCCAAGTGTTAGTGTCTTTTTTTTTTTTTCATCTAACGTGAACGGCTTCTTGTTTATTGTTTTTTGTATCTCCATTTTTGCCCGCCGTTTTTTGTATTGTATATATCACCTCTCTGTCCTATTTATTGTTCCACTTCAGGCTGAAGAGCAGCGTACTATGCTGCTGACAGCCCGCCTGTATAGGTGTTTACAATTACAATAAAGGAAAAAAAAAAAGAGTTGGGGACTCAATGAAACCTTCCTCCAACCCCACCACTCCATCCACACCTCACCCTATCTCCTCCACCGCTCCGATAATCCCCTCCCAATTGCGCGTGGCGGAGTTGCGATTGGTCACCACTGCCAGATCCCCGTTCGGCTCCAACCTCTCCTTCCCGACCCCACTGAACACCTGATCCTTAGTCTCTTCTTCCCCGGCCTTACCATTACCTGCGCCACCATCTATGTCCGCCCCAACGCCCCTCTTCCTTTCGACTTCCTCTCCCACATCGACCGTATCTTCTCCTCCTACGTGATCGCCGCCGACCTCAACATACATAGTTGTTCCGCTGCCCAGTTACGGCGGTGGCATCGGTTCCTCTCCTCCCTTCGAGGCGACCTCATCCCCATCCCCCAGCACACCCATCCCGAATCCAACTCCACTCCTGATGTTATCCTCCCCTCCCCCAACCTCCTTGGCCGCATAACGGTGGATGTCCTGGAGCCTATTGGTAGCGACCATCGCCCTGTCCTCCTCACCGTCTCAGACGGTCGTCGCCCCCGCCCCGACCCTCGTAATGACGCTCCCCCTAAGTACGTCCATGACTATTCCCGTGCCAACTGGAATGCCTACCGGGATACCCTTTCCACCCAGGTCGATAGCCACCTCTTCACCTACCACCACCCTGACGATGTCACCCATGCCGCCTCCTTTCTCCAGCAGACCTTGTCTGAGGCCGTGGAGGCCCACATCCCTACTGTCGCCGTCCACCCCCACCGTCCTACCTTAGCCCGCAGGCCGTCCTCCTCCTCCGTGAATCCCGTCGTCTCTACCGTGCCTTCCTCCGCACGCGTGACCCGGACACACTACGACGCCACCGGCAACTCCAGCGACACATTCGTAATTTGCTCGCGGCTAAGAAACGCCGGGACTGGCGACAGACATGCACCCGTTTAAATGCTACCCTACCAATCAACTCATCCAAGTTCTGGTCGGCCTTCCGTCGCCTTACCGGAACTAAACCCTCACCCTATTATCCTCTTCTCCATGATGATCACCCTTTCCCTGACACCCTTAGTAAGGCCAATCATTTTGCCTCCTACCTCTCCGATGTATTTTCCATCCCCGATGATCCCCAGTTCGATTACTCCCTCTTCCCGGATATCCGCGATCGAACTGACACCTCTGTCCCTCCCCTTGCTCCTGGTTTCCAGTACTTGGACAACATTGCACACGCGGAACTCAATGCCCCTATCACTACACGAGATCTCATTGATACACTCCGCACAAAATGCAACACCGCTCCTCGTCACGATCGTGTCACCTACCGTCACCTTCGTGAAGCTCCTGTCTCTTTCCTCTCCACCCTGGCCAGGCTCTACAATGTAGTCCTGTCCACCGGTTACTACCCCGACCTGTGGAAAACCTCCCGTATCCTCCTGTTCCTTAAACCTGGCAAACCACCGTCCGCCGTCTCCTCCTACCGTCCCATCAGCCTTACCTCGGTCTTCAGCAAGGTCCTGGAATCTGTCCTCACCCGACGCATCCACTAGCATCTCCGCCAGCACCGCCTCCTTCCCGTTACCCAGTGTGGCTTTCGGCCGTCTTTCTCTTCCGACGACCTTCTCCTTCACCTCACTCATTTCCTTTCCGAACAGCTTAATTCCCGTCGCTCCGCAATCTTCCTCTCCCTGGACCTCGAACGTGCCTATGACCGCGTATGGCATTCCGGTCTCCTCTTCAAGCTCCAAACCTTCGCCCTTCCCATTAACTACGTCCGTCTGATCGGCTCCTTTCTCTCCCGCCGTCCATCCTATGTCACCATCCATAACACAGATTCCTACACCATTTTCCCCTCTGCCGGTGCGCCCCAAGGCTCCGTCCTCTCCCCCCTTCTGTACCTTTTGTACACGGCGGACATGCCGCCGCCGTCAGTCCCCGTCCACCTTCTCCAGTTTGCCGAGGACACCGCCTTCCTTGCCCTTGCCCCCACCCTACAGCGCTCCCAACGCCTTCTCCAATCCCATCTTGACCGGTTCACCGCTTGGTGCAACCAGTGGTTGCTCAAGGTCAATCCCTCCAAAACCCAGGCGATCATTGTAGGCAAAACCACCCCTTCCTTTCGCCTCCTTGATTTCTACATCACCATCTATGGCCGTCCTATCGCCCTCACTCCCACCCTTAAGTACCTTGGCGTCACCCTCGACCGTCGCCTCTCCTGAACTCCCCACCTCCGGACAATCCAAGCCAAGGCACGCTCCTGACTCAGTCTCCTCAAGCTCCTCTCTGGCTGTACGTGGGGTCTGGACCCCTCCACCATCCTCCACACCTATAAATCCCTCATCCGCCCTATCCTTTGTTATGCCCATCCGGCTTGGATCTCTGCCCCCCCTCCCTTTTATAAATCCCTCCAAATCCTTGAACGCCATGCTCTCTGCCTCGCCTATCGCATCCGTCTACCCTCCCCCACGCGGATCCTGTATGATCTCATCCCCTTCCCCCACCTCCTCCTTTTCCTTGAAAGGATACAGATCCTGTACACCTCCCGCAAACTCGATCCTCCTCACCCGCTCGTCTCCCCGATCCTCTCCCACCCCCGCCCGCTGCCATGCCTGTATTCGCACGTCCCACCTGGTCTCCATCTCTCCACCCTCCTTACCCTCTCCCAAGGTGGCTTCCGCCAGCTCCCCCTCCCTGATGATGCCCTCCTCCCCTCCATCTACCCCTCCTACCAACTTTGATCCTCCCGCCCTCCTCCTGTGCTTGCTCCTCTGGGCACCCTCCCTCCCTTCTCTCCCTTTTCCCTCCCTCCTCCTTTTCTCCCCCCTCCTCCCCCAGGCCTCCCCTCCCCTGTCCCTCTCCTATTGCCCCTGTCTCCTCAGCCATTGGCATCTTTTTTCTCCCGTCTCCCCCACCTCACCCCTGTTCCCCTCTTGGCAGGTCCCCGGACTCGCACACGCTAAGTGGACATTCGCACGCGCCATCAGTGTTTCGTGTGTGCTGTCATGTTTAGTGTTCAGTGTTCACCGTCACACTCCATCGTTCACCAGTGCCATCGACATCTTCAGTGTTTGTGCCTCGTGTCAACAGTTTGTATTGTGCATTGTCTTCGAGTGTGAACGGCTTCATGTTTTTTTATGTTCATGTGTCTACTGTTTTTCTCCCGCCGTTTTGTTCCAACCCATGTGTCTTCTCTGTTTTATCATTGTACTATCTTTGGCTGCAGAGCGGCGTATTGTGCTGCTGCCAGCCTACCTGTTATACTGGAATTAAAATCACAATAAAGAAAAAAAAAGAGTTGGGGATGCTTCAGGGGTTATTGTGGAGTCTTTTTCCAAAGGAGAGATCATATTCAGTTACAGACCACATGTCCTGTGGATACATATTACATGTCTTTAATGCCAGGGTTTCCATTACCTTCTGCATTCTCATGCTGTTAATCATTCTTCCGCCTTTAGGGGCAGTTTCCCACCAAAAGTGCTAATGAGTGGTCTGAACATCTGTCCGTTTCTCCACCTCCTTTGACAAAGCTGTAGGCAGAAAGAGGGTGACTTCCTTTGCGGGAGGTCTTCGGCCACCATTGCTGATGAACGTTATTAAAAAAGTAAGAGTTATCGAAGTTCGAACCCAGGGCCTAGAACGTATAGATTACGAACCAAAGACGTTATCACTAGAGCATGGGTGTTTTTTTCCCCGTTCCCTAGACCCCATGTTTCAATAAGGCCGCCGAGTCGGTTGCAGTGTGATGTGGCTCCGCACTCTCCGTAATAATTTGATTGTGGACAGTGATAATTAATTCTCGGATACCGAGAGTATTATCTTACATAATCCGTTCTCGTTTACTCATTAAAAATGGTTCAAATGGCTTCTGAGGTCATCAGTCCCCTAGAACTTAGAAGTACTTAAACCTAACTAATCTAAGGACATCACACACATCCATGCCCCAGGCAGGATTCTAACCTGCGATCGTAGCTGTCACCCGGTTCCAGACTGAAGCGCCTAGAACCGCTCGGCCACTCCGGCCGGCTATTCTGCAGTTCTGCATATTTACATGTCCTTAGAGATGGAAAAGGACTTAGTCTGTGTACAGAATGTCCCATTGCAATTCGTTGTCCACATCCATCCGGGCAACAAATTCCACAGCGGACGTTCGTCTTGCAGGCAGGTCAACAGGAAACACTTCTTGAACATGGTTGATTTTGTATGGATAGTAATTCAGGATTTTAAGCACCGAGCTCACAGAGAAAGTCCAACCTTCGGGCAGTTCCCCGTGGATTGCATGTTTGCGCACTACCGCTCGATCCCTGTGCTGTGGCCACATCTTCAACTGCTTTCCTCCCTCTGCCACACTGTACATCAAAAGAATCATTCCACGTGGGTGTGATTGTGCCCCACGACCGTAATGTAATCCAGGACTGAAAGAAGGTCAGCAACTCTGCAGAAAGAGAACTACTGATCAGAATGAGGTCAAATTTGAACAGCTTGTTACTGAGGCACGAGGGAACGCCAGGAAAAAAAAGTCCGATAGACGGCGCTGCAAGAGTCAGAATATGCATATCAACAGATCTGTGACACACAGCTGTCCGCAGCTCGTGGTCGTGCGGTAGCGTTCTCGTTTCCCACGCCCGGGTTCCCGGGTTCGATTCCCGGCGGGGTCAGGGATTTTCTCTGCCTCGTGATGACTGGGTGTTGTGTGATGTCCTTAGGTTAGTTAGGTTTAAGTAGTTCTAAGTTCTAGAGGACTGATGACCATAGATGTTAAGTCCCATAGTGCTCAGAGCCATTTTGACACACAGCTGTTCCTCAAATGGTTCAAATGGGTCTGAGCACTATGGGACTTAACTTCTGAGGTCATCAGGCCCCTAGAACTTAGAACTACTTAAACCTAACTAACCTAAGGACATCAGACACATTCGTGCCCGAGGCAGGATTCGAACCTGCGACCGTAGCGGTCGCGCGGTTCCAGACTGTAGCGCCTAGAACCGCTCGGCCACTCCGGCCGGCTACTCATTAGGTACCGTAAATAAAACAGAGAGAGTGATTAAAGTACTTCTAACGCGGTCGTCATGTGAAACGCGACAACGGAGAGGCCGTCGGCCTCCCGTTGGCCGAGCGCGTGTTTGTTTCTCCAGTCAGTCGAGTCTGTTCCTGCGTATCAGCACTCCGCGCCTCCCGCTGCGACACCTCACCAGCCGCAGCGGAATCCGACGCGTCGGCAGCGCCCACCAACTGCTCTGCACCCCGCCGTCGACGTCAGCAGCAGCGGCCCCCGGCTGTGCTCCCTGCTGTCGACAAACAACCGCCTGGCTACGCTCGACCCTGGATTCCAGGCCACGAAGCATCGACACCACCACACCAGAGGCGACGGAAGAAGAAGCCCACATCGGCCGGCTATTTTTAAGTATGAGCCCCCTTTCAACAGTGGTAATGTTTACAGCTGAGGCAATAGCCATGCCTGTAGAGAGGAAATCCACACTCTACGCTCGCCTGTGGAAACAACAAAATTTTATGAGTCAGCTTATTGGATATGTTGACCGAATGTGCTGTCACTGTTGATCGAGTCAGCACGTACTGACGTATCACTTATTGGCTTTTGTCTCGCGTTCTTCGATCGATTTTTGATTGACGATTTTTCTGTTTCGCCAGCACGAGTGGCGACATTGTCAAAGCTTCAGCGTCCACTACCGGTGTCGGAGTGGAGGGTGATGCTTCGACAGTGCCAGCCATTCGTGTTGGCGAAACGTCAGAGAAGTTATCAGACAAACCTCCGCCGAAGAACAAGTGAAAACAGCACGCGATTTGTCAACAAGTGGCCACAAAAGTTTTAAAGAGTCAGTATCTACTACTGCACACGAGAGAACTTAGTTGCAAGGCGAAAGTGCGCTTAACTTGTTAAGCCTTCCGTGGTCACTTACTGACAAATGCCTCTTTGTCGGAAGTGTCCGTGAGTACCTGGAAAAGACATGCCATAGTCGTTAAATTGGAAGGGTGAGTCCTGTCCCTTGGCCACCAGGACTGGATATCATTCAAATGGATATTTCGCTCTAGCGATACGTGAAATCATTGGTGTATGAAAGCCTGGCAGAATCAGAACAGGAACTGGTTTGCAGGGCCTCAGTTGCCTGTCTCGTTGTACGAAAGACAACGTGAATCATCGAGAGTGCACCAAAGTCGTCGTAGTACGTACGTTGATATTGGTAGTCGTCAGGATGAACAATTTCTGCGGGTTTAGAGTTGGTTGTTATGACGTGCATTCAAGTAGTTGAAAACCGCAGTATTTATTTTTGATCACTAATTCCTCTTCTCCGAGGACTCAATTTAGGATCATCTACCATCTGTACGAATTTGACCCCAAATTTTTTGTATTCAGTTTACATTCATTTCCTACTCAAGGACCAAGTAATTTAAACAGCATTTCGTTACTTTTGATGGTCCTTTAGAAAGACGCAACAAATTGGCTTGGGTGTTTCCAAGACGCCTGTCGACAGAAATTTCGCTAGTGGCATCTGGGCGACTAATAAGCCACACCTCTTCCTGCAACTTTCCATACATATGTCGTAATATGTGAAAAATTTCACGTTAAGTATTCAGCAATTCCTCGAATACTGTATGATATTTTTTGGTTCATATTGACAGATTGCTTGTGCCTTACGATTAACAGGGAGCTGCATAGCTTTTAGTGACTTTCTAAAAATCCAGTTCCCAGCATTCCTTCTGTGAGCTGGAGTCCATAGTTCGTTTTCTTAACTTCATCGTTCCATCTCAGTTTTCTTGGTTTCTAGCCCAAAGTGAATAACACGGTTGCATTTAACGGTATTTCTGTCCTACACGCAGTTCAACACGCGTTTCGAGAGACAATACTCTTACCATCAGTTTGTAAAAGTTAGCTCACGAAGTTAAAAGATTAAAAATTGCTGTATTCATAACATAAAAGAAAAACACACATTCGTAATGGACGGTATTAAACAAAATGTACATTTTAGTGAAATACCCATATATCACTGTCGTTCCAATTTGGTTTTAACTGTTTTCACCTTGCTCATATGTCCCATGTCTCACCTACTGTATATGGCCAAAATTAGTGGGACACTTATAAGTGTTCTTTCCAGAGGTTCTAGCAAGTAAGTAACAGTATGTAGGACCTCCTTATGGTACAGTGTTAAACCTTCGCGGAAAACTGTCTACTAACATCAGATAAAGTGATGATAGTATTTGTTCCCACTCTTTCTGAAACGTAGTGTTAAATTGTTGCTGGATAACTGGGTGAATAGATCCGAAACGTTCCAAAGATATTCTATAGGGATTCGATCCTGTTTTGAGGAGTTCGGTACAACAGATTCATTTGATTTCCGTCGAACTACGATTGAATACTTCACAGGACAGGCCACAGTCCGGACCATACCATGCTGTGAGAAGCTTGCCATTGGCAGATGTGGCAGATGGCCATGCCTCGAGCTGGAGAATTCCTGATGAACCTGGAGTGTACTTTGTTAGGCAGTTATAGGCAAGCTATATGTGTGATAATGGATTTATTATTCTATCCAACTTAACACGTTTTTCCAGACCGCAAGATCTGCCAGAGGTGTATACCGACGACATATTAAGCTGGTGCGTAAGTTCGTAGCGTTTTTGTTTTGCATGTTGGTATTCCAGTCGCTATGGGTTTATTTATCGATTTTCTTTTTTTATTTGTAGTTCACTGTTGCTGTCTGAGTTTACACATTGCCATTTTGTCATTTGAAGATGGTGAGTGATGCTATGGGTGCTAGAAAATGGAGTGCTAAGAGGAGAAATTGGAACATTTCCGACCTATTCTTTTGTCTGAGTTCAGCAGAGGGGTGACAGCAACGGAGGCAGCCAGAAATATTTGCGCCGTGTATGAGGATAATGCCATTGCACAGAGGACGGCAACAAAATTATTTTCTCATTTTAAGCAGGATCGTTCTGACATTAGCGATTCTCCACGCTCGGGAAGACCTTCGGGGTTTGATTGAAGATCATTTAAACGCATTAAAACACAATGATCCACGTCAATGTATTCGAGAACTCGCAAATGTGATGAACTTTGGTCACACTGCCCTCGTGCGACATTTGTATACAGCGGTGAAGGTTCAAAAATCGGGTGTATGGCTACCGCATGCTCTAAACCAAAATTATATAAATTAGCGGGTGGCCTTATGTGCATCTCTGCTTCATCGTCGTCAGTTTTCTCGTGAACAAAATCAACTTGGTGTTCCAAGACCATTTTCTGACTCAACTCAACCTTAAGAAAAATGTGGACGCAGAGGAAAACTAGAAATGGTACTCATGCAAGACAAAATGGATATTGTGCAGGCTATAAGGCAGTATTTTCATTCCTAAGCATTGTCAACTATAGGAAAAGTCATACAAGGTGTGAGGTATCCACGCAGATGGAAGTTTTATCCCCTTCACAGAGGATGCGCTGTTGCCTGATGGAAATGCATACTTGCGCTGCAATCAGTGATGGCAAATGAACTGCACTGCAAATACTCAAGGGGAGTTAGTCTGTGGAAAACCTTTCATACTTTCGGGAACTGGGCACTGAAAACAAACAGAAACCCAAAGAAATTAAGAGAGGAGAGATTGTACGACCTCACGTTCCACTTATACTACACAAATTCTCTTTCCATGAACTACACTACTTGCCATTAAAATTGCTACACCAAGAAGAAATGCAGATGATAAACGGGTATTCATTGGACAAATATATTATACTAGGACTCACATGTGATTACATTTTCACGCAATTTGGGTGCATAGACCCTGAGAAATCAGTACCCAGAACAACCACCTCTGGCCGTAATAACGACCTTGCTACGCCTGGGCATTGAGTCAAACGGAGCATGGATGGCATGCTGCTTCAACAAGATACCACAGTTCATCAAGAGTAGTGACTGGCGTAGTGTGACGAGCCACTTGCTCGGCCACCATTGACCAGACGTTTTCAGTTGGTGAGAGATCTGGAGAATGTGCTGGCCAGGGCAGCGTCGGACATTTTCTGTATCCAGAAAGGCCCGTACAGGACCTGCAACATGCGGTCGTGCATTATCCTGATGAAATGTAGGGTTTCGCAGGGATCGAATGACGGGTAGATCCACGGGTCGTAACACATCTGAAATGTAACGTCCACTGTTCAAAGTGCCGTCAATGCGAACAAGAGGTGACCGAGACGTGTAACCAATGGCACCCCATACCATCACGCCGGGTGATACGCCAGTATGGTGATGACGAATACACGCTTTCAATGTTCGTTCACCGCGATGTCGCCGAACACGGATGCGACCATCTTGATGCTGTTAAGAGAACCTGGACTCATCCGAAAAAATGACTTTTTGCCATTCGTGCACCCAGGTTCGTTGTTGAGTACACCATCGCAGGCGCTCCTGTCTGTGATGCAGCGTCAAGGGTAACCACAGCCATGGTCTCCTAGCTGATAGTCCATGCTGCTGCAAACGTCGTCGAACTGTTCGTGCAGATGGTTGTTGTCTTGCAAACGTCCCCATCTGTTGACTCAGGGATCGAGACGTGGCTGCACGATCCGTTACAGTCATGCGGATAAGGTGCCTGTCATCTCGACTGTTAGTGATACGAGGCCGTTGGGATCCAGCACGGCGTTTCGTATTACTGCCCTGAACCCACCGAACAGTCATTGGATATCCACCAACCCGAGAAGCAATGTCGCGATACGATAAACCGCAATCGCGATAGGCTACAATCCGACCTTTATCAAAGTTGGAAACGTGATCGTACGCATTTCTCCTCCTTACAAGACGCATCACAACAACGTTTCACCAGACAACGCCGGTAAACTGCTGTTTGTGTAAGAGAAATCGGCTGGAAACTTTCCTCATGTCAGCACGTTGTAGGTGTCGCCACCGGCACCAACGTTGTGTGAATGTTCTGATAAGCTAATAATTTGCATATCATAGCATCTTCTTCCTGTCGGTTAAAATTCGCGTCTGTAGCACGTCATCTTCGTGGTGTAGCAATTTTAATGGCCAGTAGTGTAGTATTTAAATTTCGATATTTATGCCATTTCTCAGGCACAGTGAGTTTGTGCTACTGCAAGGTATAAACTGATGTTATAAACTGTCAACATAGTGAGTGTTATTAGTTTAATAGCGGTCACTCCTATGTGAACTGAAGAAGCTGGTAGAGGAGACAACGTTGCAAATTTCTTAACCGGGAGATACACATTTATATTTGCAGTATAGGAATCAGGAAGACGTTTTGTGTAAAAAATAAAGCATATTCGATACAATTTGATGTAATCAGAGAAAGGTTGCAATTATTGTAGGAATAATCTGTGGCCCCATGAAGTATAGTGTATTTTCCTGTTATTCTGGCAATGCTAGGGTTTCTAAATTAGTTGCAGTGTAGAGTTTTCATATTCAGCAGTGATGCTATTTCGGTGATCCTTATGTCTGAAACCAGAAATACGTTTTCAAAAGGAAACAGTTGTAGCAACTGATCTAAGAAATAATCAACTGTAGTCAGTGTACTTCTGTCCCAGTTTTGGTTTAATAAGTTCAGTGGAGCCAAGACCAGTAACTGAACGATTTGTTTCACCAGAGAAAGTGATCAGTTATTGCTCGGCTGATGAACATGTAAGGGAACTATAAGGAACTACACCAACATAAATGAAAAGTTAAGGGCTATCTTACGACCTGCAAAGGTTTTGTGGCGATCAGCGTGAAGCACGCAGTGGAGATCTTTTCTCCTGTTGCTCCATCTCTAGTGGATCAGATCCCAGGAATACTCATATGCTGCTCCAGGTTTCTCTCTGTTCGTAGAATATCAAGTACCAGTACACGGTCGATGGAACAGACATCGCGCTCCACTTCAGCTACCGTTTTTAGTGCAGTATACTTCTTGCGGGGGAGACGTCTGTGCGACTGGGTTTGCCGGTCGACACCCGATGCTCGATTATCGATCCTCGGTACGACGCGGTCGACCGTCTCACGTACGGGGCGCGCCGTCGCCGTGCCACCGATCGACATCTGGCGCGCGGCAGGCCGGCCACCGGTGGAGATCTTCGAGTTCGATACGAGTTGCTAGGTCGTGCTCGCGTGTGGCTCCCGAGCGTCACTTTCTACAGGCGAGATCGTTTTTCACGCCACGCTTCACAACACCTCTGATTTAGGTCCATTTCTCCGGGCTTCGCCTCAGTCGGTGATCTATGGACTTTCCTCCATCGTGGGACGGTTTCCCTGAGATATTGGAAGCCATGATGTGACATGGTGACCGTACATATGAGTGTCAAATTGCAAATCCCCAGTTTGCTGTTCAGTTTCCGATCGTTGTTGAGGTATTTCTTCTGGCGTTTTCTTTTGACTATGGTGCAAAATTACGCTTTAGTTCATATCGTACATTAAGCTGTGTGTTCTTTTAACTATGTTACACACTAATTGGTTACTTGGATTGGTTCACAGATCTGTGGTTGGTGCACTTCTGGATTTTGGTGCACCATCTCCAATGGGGCCATGCATAGTAAAAAACATAATACATAATTTGGAGTTAGTGAGAAATTTATTTACTAATAGAGAGTTAGTGCCTGTTAACAAAATATTCACTCCACCCTCTTACTGTCAGACTTTGACTCAAAGGAGGTAACCAGTTTATCAGCTCATCTCATGGCATGGCAGCTATGTATACTTGCGTCAAAGTAAATTCTCTTGTTTGATGAAATCTCCCCTGAAAAACGAAATGTCTTTGTCGCAGGAGACTTCTTGCTGTGTTTCTTCTTACCTCAATGTGAAGAAGAACTGTACCAATTCTCTTTTTCCTGAGTTCACGCACTATTGGCGCTCCATCATCAAGGAGTTTGCTGTGTAGTAGACTCTTTCCAAATACCTGTCACCTCGTTACAATTTTGGTTTAAGACAGTAAGTATAAACTCCTGTACGCTAAATGCTTGTGAGCCATGAATATTTTTATACAGTAGATGCTATTCGCGTTGCCTTGTAATCGTTTTAATCTTAGACGGAAGATAAAATCAACTTAATTCTTTCTGACACACAATAGCTATACGGTCTCAAAACATGCTCAAGAGCAGCTTTGCGAGATACTTTAATGAATTCGAAAGCAAGCTCTTACCATTGGAGGAATCAGAAAACTGTAAAAAGTTTTGGGCCTGTTTGCACTCTCTCAATGGAAGAACAGATGTTCGTTATGACGTATCGGGAGCCGGTAATACTAGGGGTATTCTTTCGTCGTGGACCGACCGGTCGCGAAATGGAAAACACAGTGAAAGTCAAAATTTTTTATTTACAATATGTAGCTTCGCCTGTCATGTATTTCTCTAGACACTTTACCAGAAAAAAATTTGTGCATCCTTGTTTCCAATTCACTCAAGATGTATTGTTGCAACAGCGCATATGGTGTACATGAAATGATTACATTTTAAGTAGGCTGTTTAGGTTTTTATGTTGTTAATACCATGTAGCGCTCTGTATGAAAATCACTGGCTGTGCTGTGTGCAGTCTGTGGCTGATTGGTATTGTTGGAATATTCGCCATTTTAGTGTTGGGCAGTTGGATGTGAACAACGCGTAGCGTTTCGCAGTTGGAGGTGAGCCGCCAGCAGTGGTGGATGTTGGGAGAGAGATGGCGGAATTTTGAGAGCGGATGATCAGGACGTGTGTCCATCAGAAAGAGTAAATTTGTAAGACTGGATGTCATGAACTGATTATATATATATATATATATATATATATATATATATATATATATATATATCTGACTTTTGAACACTATTAAGGTAAACACATTGTTTGTTCTCTATCAAAATCTTTCATTTGCTAAGTATGCTATCAGTAGTTAGTGCCTTCAGTAGTTATAATCTTTTATTTAGCTGGCAGTATTGGCGCTCGCTGTATTGCAGTAGTTCGAGTAAGGAAGATTTTTGTGAGGTAAGTGATTCATGAAAGGTATAGGTTATTGTTAGTCAGGGCCATTCTTTTTTAGGGATTATTGAAAGTCAGATTGCGATGCACTAAAGACATTGTGTGTCATTTTAGTGATGATCGGAATAAGTAAAGAGAGAAATGTCTGAGTACGTTCAATTTTTTTCATCTGTTAGAAAATCAAATAACGTAAGAGGTTTATCAGCACAGTCACTTATAATTTTCCTAAGGGGGCGTTTCAACATTTACAGATCAATAGCACAAGCGGTTTGAGGTAAAAACTGTCGACCCATGATGAAAAACCCAAATTAGTACGTGGTGTCGACCTCTACGGGCAGCAATGTAGGCGCTGACTCTGGCATCTGGTCGATATTATAGATGGTGAATACTGCCCTGGGATACGTTATGACACGCCTCCTCGACGTGTCCACGTATTTCTGTACGAGTTGTTGCCTGACAAGTAGCTCGAGACACTTCTCGTCCCATCATATCGCATATGTTCTCGATTGGAGACAAGTCCAGAGATTGTGCTAACCACGCAAGTTGCTGCACGTCTTACGGAGAACATTGAGTTTCACGGGCAGTGTGTGGATGAGTGTTATCCTACTGGAACAACACATCACATAGCTGTTGCAGGAACGGCAAAAGTAGGGGGTAACAACATCCTCCATGCATCGAGCGCTGGTTAGCGTCCTCTCCTGAAACATCAAAGGTAAACGAGAGATGCAGCTTATTTCATCCCGGACCGTAAGGCCTGGGGTTCGGGTGGGGTCAGTGTGTCTTGGACGATTGCACTCTACGAGACAGCATCACCAGGTCTACGTCGTACACGCAAACGACCATCACTTGCGTGCAGGTAGAATCGCTGAAGACCACGGTGCGCCATTCAATCTTCCACACGTATAGCCGCGCAGGTCGATGCTGTGGCTTGAGTGGAAGACGGGCTAGAGGTGTGCGTGCCTGTAGTTCCACTACTAATAACCAGTTCGCAACAGTTCGTATTGACACGTATGGGCTCACAAGATGACATCTCTGAATAGGTAAAGGGACTGTGTCTGTTACAGAATATCCAGAGTTACAGAATATTCAGAGTCAACACCTATCTTTAGGAGTTCTGGGAACTGGGTGATGCAAAACTGTTTTTGGTGTGTGTACATACAACCATGAACATGGTGTTCTGAGGTTCTGCAAACAAAATCATGGATTCTAATCTCCTGAAATGTGAATTTTTTTTTCATTTCTAAATCTAATCAGAAGAGTTCGATTATAATTTTCATTAAATTAATTGGTTTGAGCAAAATTTTTTAAGTGTTAGCCAAGCCGTTTTCATCATATTATTTGTACATGTACATGTATGTACATGTACATGTCACACCAATATTCAAGAAAGGTAGTAGGAGTAATCCACAAAGTTACAGGCCCATATCGTTGAGGTCGATATGCAGCAGGATTTTAGAACATATATTGTGTTCTAACATTATGAATTACCTCGAAGGAAACGGTCTATTGACACGTAGTCAACATGGGTTTAGAAAACATCCTTCCTGTGAAACGCAACTGGCTCTTTATTCACATGTAGTGCTGAGTGATATTGACAAGGGATTTCAGATCGATTCCGTATTACTGGATTTCCGGAATGCTTTTGACACTGTACCACACACGCGGCTCGTAGTGAAATTGCGTGCTTATGGAATATCGTCTTAGTTATGACTGGATTTGCGATTTCCTATCAGAGAGGTCACAGTTCGTAGCAATTGACGGAAAGGCATCGAGTAAAACAGAAGTGATTTCAGGCGCTCCCCGAGGTAATGTTATAGGCCCTTTGCTATTCCTTATCTATATATACGATCTGGGAGACAATCTGAGCAGCCGTCTTCGGTTGTTTGCAGATGACGCTGTCGTTTATCGACTAATAAAGTCATCAGAAGATCAAAACAAACTGCAAAACGATTTAGAAAAAAATATCTGAATGGTGCAAAAAGTGACAGTTGACCCTAAATAATGAAAAGTGTGAGGTCATCAACATGAGTGCTAAAAGGAACTCGTTAAACTTCGGTTACACGATAAATCAGTCTAAACTAAAAGCCGTAAATTCGACTAAATACCTAGGTATTACAATTACTAACAACTTAAATTGGTAAGAACACATAGAAAACGTTGTGGGGAAGGCTAACCAAAGGCTGCGTTGTATTGGCAGGGCACTTAGAAAATGTAATAGACCTACTGAAAGAGTACATCGAAAAAGTTCAAAGAAAGGCAGCACGTTTTGTATTATCGCGAAATATGAGAGAGAGTGTCACAAAAATGATACAGGATTTGGACTGGAAGTCATTAAAAGAAAGGTGTTTTTCGTTGCTATGGAATCTTCTCACGATATTCTAAACACCGACTTTCTCCTCCGAATGCGGAAATATTTTGTTGACACCGACCTACATAGGGAGGAACGATCACCGCGATAAATTAAGGGAAATCAGAGCTCGTACAGAAAGATATAGGTGTTCATTCTTTCCACGCGCTATACGAGATTGGAATAATACAGAATTGTGAAGGTGGTTCGATGAACCCTCTGCCAGGCACTTAAATGTGATTTACTGAGTATCCATGTACATGTACGTACATGTACATGTACAAGCCATCTCATCTGTGCTGTGGTAGCTGTACGATCTGCCACTGCTCCCCTTACAGTACGACGATCCTAGCGGGCGTTTCTGCTGTGTCTACTCCCTAATAGCGAATGCCCACAGCCAGAAGGATCAGTGTGATGCAAACGTGTGAAGCAAGCAGGCAACCATGTCATGGAGACGCACTTCTCCGAAAGCACCATCCCGCCACTCCGGAGACCACAATTTGACTCCTTTAAAACTTGCTCAGCTGGCTATAGGAAGCACAAGTGCATCTCTGTGACACGATTGCCTGCTTGCTTCACACGTTTCCACCACATTCACCCTTCTGCCTGTGAGCATTCTCTATTAAAGGCTAAACACAGATGACTCTCTGGTAATTATACAACTAAGCTGTCTGTTTGCGGACGACGTTAACAATGTTATATTCATAGGTGGCATATGGTGTCATCGGATCAAAAATCGACGTCCTCGTTCCTGGTATACTATTTTTTTTCCGGCTGTGCACTTGCCGTTCCGACATGGACAATAGTGGCACCGTAGTGCCAACTTTCCTTTACTACCGTCATAGAAGGCCGCAGCGTGGTATCAAGTTTCCTTTACTACTGTCATAGAAGGCAACTCCCTGTCCTTTCCGCCAATTCTCTACACTGCTCTGCAGCTCGTTGTGTGTTCCAAAATGCTATACTGATAGCCAACGGTTTATGTGACCGAAGAGATGACAGTCAGAGGGAATCAGGTACAGGCGGTATGGTCGGTTATGAAACACTTACCATCGAAAATGCTGTGGGAGCATCTTTGTTGCAGCTTCAGCGTGCGGCAAATAGAGACAGTGTGCAGTGTAAAGGAGGACAATACCTCTTTGAGTCTTCTGATTACCCTTTATAGGTGATTTTCCCTAATCACCTGATCCATTTCCTGAACAAGATCTTATGTTGACACTTGCTTCCCTGCTTGATTCCCTGCATATTACACTTCTGTACGTCCTACTTCAGAGGTCCCGCACCGTTGCGCACCTGGGCTGCATGAAATCGGGCGAAGCCCCTCAGCATTAAAAAATCGAACGACAGCGCGCACTTTACACTTGGTGGGAGAGTCCATCGTTCTAGGGATCTTTACGTACTAACTGTGCGTTCAGAGCTGAAAAGTGCAACGTAACGCAGTCGGTGGACATACTAGAGACATCTGAGGACAGAAAGGACATCTGAGCAAAGCCTCATGTCATTTTCAAAAAAATGGTTCAAATGGCTCTGAGCACTATGGGACTTAACATCTGTGGTCATCAGTCCCCTAGAACTTAGAACTACTTAAACCTAACTAACCTAAGGACAGCACATACATCCATGCCCGAGGCAGGATTCGAACCTGCGACCGTAGCGGTCACGCGGTTCCAGACTGAAGCGCCTAGAACCGCACGGCCACACCGGCCGGCTATCATTTTCATTGTGATTTTATTTTCGCTACCGATTGGACCTTAAAAAATAGCCCACGTAGGATGAAAACTGTCATTGCTTCACCAAAGACGATGACATTGCAGTTCCTTTACCTGTCGGTCGCACAGATGCGAGAGTGCCGTGTTGAAAGAAGAGGGTGCAGAATTGACAGTAATCTCAAATCGCTTGTTACAAAAAAGGGCTCATGAGGTGCCCCTTAGATTATATGCTGAATATGCGGACGAACTGGCCCTGTTAATGGCAATAACTAATGGGAGAAAAAAATTTGCGACTTAAACGAAAGCCGGTAGCTGTGTTTTTGAAAGATGATGTCTATCCAGATTTCACTCCACTCACTTAGTAGCGCCATTATGAGGATGCAAATCATGTTTGCTTTAAGCACATGCGGTCGTGAGCGTTAATTACTTTTGAGACTGGGTTGGGTTGGTCGGGGTGTTTGGAGGAAGAGACCAAACAGGGAGGTCATCGGTCTCATCGGATTAGAGAAGGACGGGGAAGGAAGTCGGCCGTGCCCTTTCAAAGGAACCATCCCGGCTTTTGCCTGGAGCGATTTAGGGAAATCACGGAAAACCTATATCAGGATGGCCGGACGCGGGATTGAACCGTCGTCCTCCCGAATGCGAGTACAGTGTGCTAACCACTGCGCCCCCTCGCTCGGTTTTTGAGAGTGGACCTGGTGAGTTTATGTCAGTCAAGAATGCCTTTAAGGCGAAAAAGTCGCCATTATCAGTACCTCACTGAGTTTGTACGACGTAATGTAATAGAGTTACGAAAAGCCTTTATTGTATGATTATATGATAGCGGAAGAAACACTGGTAGCAGTTACTTCTGTAAAATATCTGGGAATATTCGTACGGAACGATTTGAAGTGGAATGATAATATAAAATTAATTGTTGGTAATGCGGGTGCCAGGTTGAGATTCATTGGGAGAGTCCTTAGAAAATGTAGTCCATCAACAAAGGAGGTGGCTTACAAAACATTCGTTCGACCTATACTTGAGTATTGCTCATCAGTGTGGGATCCGTACCAGGTCGGGTTGACAGAGCAGATAGAGAAGATCCAAAGAAGAGCGGCGCGTTTCGTCACAGGGTTATCTGGTAAGCGTGATAGCCTTACGGAGATGTTTAGCAAACTCAAGTGGCAGGCTCTGCAAGAGAGGCGCTCTGCATCGCGGTGTAGCTTGCTGTCCAGGTTTCGAGAGGGTGCGTTTCTGGATGAGGTAACGAATATATTGCTTCCCACTACCTATACCCCCCGAGGAGATCATGAATGTAAAATTAGAGAGATTCGAGCGCGCACGGAGGCTTTGCGGCAGTCGTTCTTCCCGCGAACAATATGCCACTGGAACAGGAAAGGGAGGTAATGGCTCAAATGGCTCTGAGCACTATGGGACTTAACATCTATGGTCATCAGTCCCCTAGAACTTAGAACTACTTAAACCTAACTAACCTAAAGACATCACGCAACACCCAGTCATCACGAGGCAGAGAAAATCCCTGACCCCGCCGGGAATCGAACCCGGGAACCCGGGCGCGGGAAGCGAGAACGCTACCGCACGACCACGAGCTGCGGACAAAGGGAGGTAATGCAGTGGCACGTAAAGTGCCCTCCGCCACACACCGTTGTGTGGCTTGCGGAGTATAAATGTAGATGTAGATGTAGTAGAAGTTCCTTCTGTGATGCTACAGAAAGCCTTGGCAGTAACGTAGGCGCTGTACATGATCGCTGGTAGAATGTACTGTCGCAAGAAGATCGGTCTCTGGACGGCCACGCGGTTCTAACTAGAAGGAAGACCATCGGCTTCGGCATACGGTTCTGGCGTGTCGTAGTGCGCCTGCAGAAGCAATGTGAGCAACAGTTGAGGCCACAGTGACACAGCGAACTGTTAACAGTCGGTTACTTCAGGGACAGCTGCGAGCCAGACGCCCTGTAGCGTGCATTCAAATGGTTCAAATGGCTCTGAGCACTATGGGACTCAACTGCTGTGGTCATAAGTCCCCTAGAACTTAGAACTACTTAAACCTAACTAACCTAAGGACATCACACACATCCATGCCCGAGGCAGGATTCGAACCTGCGACCGTAGCGGTCGTGCGGTTCCAGACTGAAGCGCCTTTAACCGCGCGGCCACTCCGGCCGGCGTAGCGTGCATTGCACCAACCCCAAACTACCGCCAATGCGACTTCAGTGGTATCTCACCAGAGTTCAGTGTGGGGCAACGTGGACGTCTGTTGTGTTTGCCGATAACAGCTGGTTTTGCCTCGGTGCCAGTGATGGTCATGACCTACACTTGGGTTAAATCTGGGGTGCGATTTCGTACGACAGTAGGAGCACCCTCGTGGTTATTCCACGCACCCTGACTATAAATCTGTACGTCAATATGGTGATTCGACCTGTTGTGCTGCCATTCGTGTATATCATTCCAGGGGTGTTTTCCAACAGTATAACGCTCGCCCACATACCGCTGTTGTAACCCGATATGCACTATAGAATGTCGACGTCTTGCATTGGCCTGCTCGTTGGCAGATCTGTCTCCGACCGAGCACGTATGGGACATCATGGGCGACAACTCCAGCGTAATCCACATGAATTGCCCCCTCTGTTTATAGTTTGGACAGCCACTGAATTGCTATTTATTTATTTAATGGGATAGTTACAATTATTAAAAGGTGGCAATTTTATTTAAGCATTGACTTTACTCTTTCGATTGTTGCGAGTCAGCGATAGTGCAATGCTGCTCGCTTTGGAGAATACACATTTTATAAGAATTATTTGGTCCAGGAAACACTTTTGCGATCACGGTTGCGATTTAGACTTTTTTTTTTGGTCATCAGTCTACTGACTGGTTTGATGCGGCCCGCCACGAATTCCTTTCCTGTGCTACCCTCTTCATCTCAGAGTAGCACTTGCAACCTACGTCCTCAATTATTTGCTTGACGTATTCCAGTCTCTGTCTTCCTCTACAGTTTTTGCCCTCTACAGCTCCCTCTAGTACCATGGAAGTCATTCCCTCATGTCTTAGCAGATGTCCTATCATCCTGTCCCTTCTCCTTATCAGTGTTTTCCACATATTCCTTTCCTCTCCGATTCTGCGTAGAACCTCCTCATTCCTTACCTTATCAGTCCACCTAATTCTCAACATTCGTCTATAGCACCACATCTCAAATGCTTCGATTCTCTTCTGTTCCGGTTTTCCCACAGTCCATGTTTCACTACCATACAATGCTGTACTCCAGACGTACATCCTCAGAAATTTCTTCCTCAAATTAAGGCCGGTATTTGATATTAGTAGACTTCTCTTGGCCAGAAATGACTTTTTTGCCATAGCGAGTCTGCTTTTGATGTCCTCCTTGCTCCGTCCGTCATTGGTTATTTTACTGCCTAGGTAGCAGAATTCTTTAACTTCATTGACTTCGTGACCATCAATCCTGATGTTAAGTTTTTCTACTACTTCTCATTACCTTCGTCTTCCTCCGATTTACTCTCAAACCATACTGTGTACTCATTAGACTGTTCATTCCGTTCAGCAGATCATTTAATTCTTCTTCACTTTCACTCAGGATAGCAATGTCATCAGCGAATCGTATCATTGATATCCTTTCACCTTGTATTTTAATTCCACTCCTGAACCTTTCTTTTATTTCCATCATTGCTTCCTCGATGTACAGATTGAAGAGTAGGGGCGAAAGGCTAAAGCCTTGTCTTACACCCTTCTTGATACGAGCACTTCGTTTTTGATCGTCCACTCTTATTATTCCCTCTTGGTTGTTGTACATATTGTATATGACCCGCCTCTCCCTATAGCTTACCCCTACTTTTTTCAGAATCTCGAACAGCTTGCACCATTTTATATTGTCGAACGCTTTTTCCAGGTCTAAAAATCCTATGAAAGTGTCTTGATTTTTCTTTAGCCTTGCTTCCATTATTAGCCGTAACGTCAGAATTGCCTCTCTCGTCCCTTTACTTTTCCTAAAGCCAAACTGATCGTCACCTAGCGCATTCTCCATTTTCTTTTCCATTCTTCTGTATATTATTCTTGTAAGCAGCTTCGATGCACGAGCTGTTAAGCTGATTGTGCGATAATTCTCGCACTTGTCAGCACTTGCCGTCTTCGGAATTGTGTGGATGATTATTTAGACGGTATTCGCGTAATTATACTGATTAAAAGTTATCGTTTCCGAAAGACGCAGATTCGATTAAACCTGTGTGCACTTTTGCTCGTATAATGAAAATATTCATAACCCGTCGCGTAACAAAAAGAAACATGCGAATCACAACCGTGATCAAACGAAGAAAATATGTGATAACATAAATGTTCTTCGCTGTTATTCAGGGCAGGCTCAGATTAGACCTTGCAATTTTTAGTTATAGCAAATCACAAGACGTTGCCGTTAGGAGATATTTGTTTTGAATAACTTGTATTTGCCTTCTCTCTTTCTCCTTTTTACAGCCTTTATACCTTCACATCGATTAAGGAACTTTTCCTTCTCTACCGACCAGTACGAGAACAAAATTCAGACTCAACAAAATGTCTTACATCGAATTATTACATGCTTAACCCTTAACAATCATATATAGTTTCGTAGTACAAACAATGCTAATGTCTTCCGTGCACTAGAAAGTCTTTGATACACTGAGCACAACAATGAAAATAATAAAATTATAATTACATTTGTAATATCATGAATACTTCATTAAATCATGAAAATAAGGTTTGACATCATCGTAATATTAATTTTCATCGTTGTAGCACTACATTGCCCCCTTTGGATGTACAGTCACATTTGTTTGACTGGACATCCAAGCAGGCTTATTTTCCTTGTCTGTTCTGTTTAAAGTTCACTGTGTTCTTTCACTTGGAAGCATGTGCTTTGTTTACTTTTGAGTCTCAGGGATTTTGAATTACGCTCCCGCATTCGGGCAAAGGGCAATGGGAAAACCCCAGAAAAAAACCACGGCGGAGCGAGCACATCTTCCATACCCTCTTTTTTAATTTTCAACATTTGAATATTCACTTCGTATGACATTTAATAATGGTACAATTTCGTGATATTGTTGCTGGTGACGACGGCTAGCGACTTGGTGTACTGCAACACCGATGTCTTGCCCCATCAGGTAAGTCTGCGATGGACTGCGATGACGTGGCAGGCTGCGGCAAGGGATGACGGATGATGTCGCTGCAGTATGCTGCTCTCACCGGCACGTGTGCTTAGCATCCCAGCATACAGTCACATGAAATTCAAACAGCGGTATCAGTTCCTTAAATTAACATCTAAATTACATCATATTTCACGCACTCTTTCACTCAACAAGAAGAATGTGTTTTTTTTTGTGAGGTGTTCCACTGTTTGTGAGGTTCTTTACCATAATGCAAGTCCATTCGTCCTTCCGACGTAACTGACTGTCTGCAATTAAGGGTTCATGTAATTACGTTCCAACATTGACACAGTTCTGGAACGGGTTTAATGATATAGTCAGTAGCAGTTCCCAACACTGTTACGGCTCACCACTGTTGCTGACTGATCGATAAAAACACTTGCTCTTGAGTTTTAGTTTGCCTGGAATGTTACGTCCACACATGTGGTCCCAATAACACTCTGAATACTTGGCATTACTAAACACTCGTAGCACAAAATTTGAAAACGAAATCATGGTAACATAACGCACTCACTGAGCGTCCACTTTTGTGTTAAATTCCACTCTTTCGCCAGTGAAATAAAGTTCGTACGCGTAGAGAATAATGTTCACAGGAAGTCTTTGTTCATAGGTCATCTGTGACATGTTCACTCCACCACGTACTCACTTGATCACAGTTATCAAGTCTGACAAGGTAAAGTCCTTGTGCTACCCATAAGAATGTCTTTACACAATCTAGTTATATAATGATAAATAACTGAATGATTGTACATATCAAATGAAGTACATAATTCTAGTCATTTACAATATAAAAGCAAATCCTAAGTCATGTATTTTCTCGAAAAGGTGCTCGTGGACTTACAAAGAATTGTGCAGTGATAAACACGTCTGTATATGTTTGTCTGTGTAATGATCTGTTCAGTCATGGACAACATCTTGTTCGACCTGGTTTATAGCTCATGCAAGTCCGATCATTAACTTAACGGTGGAAAATTTGTTAAACCTACACGTAACTCGCGTAAACTTTACATGTTGTAAGTGTATCCTGTACACAGTCTGAAAGAAAAAATAAGAACACAACCTTCTCACCCTAGTGAGTTCAAAATAGTTAACAATCAACAAAATGAAACGTTTATTTTCTAAAGTCACTATATCCTACTGTTGTGTGAAATATGCAGTTCTCTTAACTGTTCGTAGTTTCACACGCATAAGTTCCTGAAAGTTTACTAAATCTCAACAAGTTTGTATTATGTTTGATTGTCTTAGAGTGGAATCATCTTGAAGCAATTCTTCTTCTCCTTGCTGCAGCTCGGCGTCCTCTTCTCCGTCGAACTGGAGCTGAAATTTTCTTACAAGTAATTGGTATTCTGTTACTGCTTCCCTTTGCACGCTGGGTATTGAGTACGTTTGATGACAGTAAATTTCATGGGGAAACACTTGCATGTCGTACACGTAACCTTTAATTAGTCCAGGTTTTTTCAAAAATACATTACGATAATTAGTAAGTGTATCTAATAATTGCTTTTGTTGCAGACTGTCAAGACCAGAGGATTGTTGTACTTTTTCTACTATTTCAGAGAGGTGGATATTCTCCTCGTCCTTCACATCTTCCATGACCGGGAATGTACTGCAATTGAAACTATCTTGAAACCGCCATAAATGTGCGCGAATCGGTTCTATCTTTAAAATTTGACAATATTTGCCATGCAATTCTTTGGTCTTTACCAAGTCTAACCTGACTCTCGTGTCACCGAAACACATGCTACATTCACCCTTTGCGAGATCGATTATAGTTTCCGTCTCTCGCAAAATATCTAATCCGAGGAGACAGTTCACGGCTAAATTCTTTACGATAAGGAAGGTGCACTCTTTGGCTCCCATTCCAAAATTAATACAAATCCGTGTCTGTTCCCGAACTAGTTGGGCTTTCTGACTAATGGCTCCTGTAACTCGACAATTAGTGACTGGAAAAACCGGAATCTTTCTAATCTTCTTTAAGTGAAGAAAGAACGATTCATTCAGCACAGAAACAGATGTCCCAGTATCTAAAATCATTGTAGTTTGAATCCCAGAAATATCACAAACTATAGCTGCTTGTACAACTTCCCGTTCAAACAAATTACACTTCTGCCGAAAATCTTGACATAATTCCCCTCGTATATCGACTCACTCATTATATCTTAACATCTGCATAGTTGAACTACGTTGCTGAGCAACATCAACAGAATTATTCCTACACACTGCATTTTTCACGTCGTTCGACCCGATCTCTGCTGATTCTATGCGACACTCATTCTCATTGTTACTGTAGCTGGTTGTCTGCACGTTTGGTTGCTCGTTATTACTAACATCATTCATGCAAGTGCCCCCTAGACACCCTGCGACTGACACACGGGAGCAGAATGTCGTCGCATCTAGTTTGACTGACTGGTACTGGTTGCTGGTTGCGGTTCACTTACCTCAATGATCTTGATATTTTGATTCGGTGGTTGCCATGGCTGCACATTCATATGCTGCTGCATGTGATTTGACATATTTGTATTGTACGGGGGCTGTACATGATTGTTGTTGTGATATTGCGGTGGCCTAGGCTGCTGCCATTGCTGTTGTGCATAATTCTGTGTTGACCAGTTATGTGGTGGTCGCATGTTTTGCTGATTATTTGAAAAATTACCGTTATTGTAATTGGCGTTAGCTCTAAAATCTCGTTTCCGTTTCTTTAAAAAGTTTCCGTTATTGTTTTGTCCGCTATTGTTCTGTGGATGATAATTGTGATTCGGTGCATTACCGTACTGTCCATTTGTGTTCATATTGTGGTTCTGCCATCCTGAATAATTCGGACTATTCCAATGATTTTGATTCCCATAGTAGGTGTTTCTGTTACTATTGTTCTTGTGGTTTCGCCCGTTGCCATTACCATTACCATTATTCGAAGAATTATTCCCGTAATGGTGTCTGTCCTCTTCGATAACCAAATCTAAAGAGTCCAGTACAGATAGAAAATGTTCCACGTTGTCTTCAGGAATGTGAAACAATTTCTCCTTTAGATCACGCGGTAACTTCTCTTTTAATATCTTTAAAACATCACACTCAGGAATTGGTGTGGATAAATATTTCACTTTGTCCAGATACCTTTCGAAATATTTCCGCAAAGTGCCGCCTTTTCTATTAAATGGCTCAGGACTATAAACTTCTTTTCTTAATCGTTCTTGTACCCCACGCGACCAATACTTGTTTAGAAAAGCTTGTTCAAATTCATCGAAGGAGCTGCATTGTTCAGCTTTCTGTGTCGCGAACAACGCTGGCTCACCTTGAATATGGGTTATGGTAAAGACAATTTTCTCCCTTTCGTGACAACTTTTTGGCATTATTCAGCGGATCCCTTTGATAAACACAATTGGATGGGGTCCGTTCTTATCATTGGTAAACTTCTGAAACTGTGAATTCTTCACTAAAGCATCCTGAGTCACCAATGATTGTGTATGGTCTGGATAAACGGATGTTACTCCACGTGTTGGATTGAAATTATTGCCCGTCTGCCCCCTACTTTCAGTTAAAGGCGTTTCATAATGATCAGGGTGTGTTTCTGTGATACTAACACACTCCGGTGAACTGTTATGAGATGTTTGCATACGTGCTTCATTATGCACTTTCTGCACGTTTTGTAATTCAGTCTGGAGTTCATGAATCTTTGTGTTGTTTTCATGTATCAGTTGTGTTCCTGCTCGTTGTAGCATCACAGGTAGTTCCTTCTGTATAACAGTACTAATTTGTTTGTCTTTGTCATTTAGCCATGTGTTGAATGTGGTCACAACGCGTTCTTCTTGTTCTTTGCATTTTTGTTCTATTACGTTTTGATTATCAACCGTAAGGTTTTCTATACGTGTACTTATGTTGCGTATTTCTGCTTCCAAAGAAGTGTGTGTTTGTTGTAATTTGTCCACATCCTGGGTTACTTGCTTTACATTCTGTGGTAAGTCATGGTATGTTTGTTGCATGCTTGAAATGTTGTTCTGTATAGCAGACAACTGGGCATCTATTTGCTGTCGCAGCTGGCGATCGTGTTCTTTTAACCGGTTTTCAAGCTTTTGATCTATTTATTTTGAGAACTGTGAAAAGCTTAACTGCGTACGCTCGTCTAATTGACTGATGCGTTCATCCAAGGTCCTAATCCGTTCATCTACTCTGTTAATATTATTATTAATCTCAGTTGCAAGCTGTTTAGCAGTTTCTTGTTCGCGCTGTATCTGTGATTGTTCCTGTATTTTAAACATTTGTTCCATTTTCATCATCAAGAGAGAAAATGGATCCATTACTGTTTGTGTTGGCTCTACCGGTGGTAAATCGACTGTAACTGGTGTTTCTTGTGGTTCTGCTTCAGTATGCACTTGAACTACCGTCTGTATTCTGCCTGAGTGTTCTACAGCAGATAGATCACTGACTTTAATATTAGTGTCCTGTTCTATATCCTCTGTCTGATCTGAAAAAATATCAATTTCTACATCACTAGTTATTCCTTCCTCCTCTGAATGTTCTACAGCTACTTCCTGCTGTGTAGCTTTTCTTACACGTCGCACTGTTTTCACCATGTTTGCAAATATTTGGGTGCAAGTCTAATCGGGAAAACGTCACACGCAACACATCAATTATTCCGTCACACAAAATATAAAATAATTACTACACTGCACCAGATTGGAATCAGTACTATAAATGTTCACTTTCGTTTGATTAAAACTCAGTTCCAATCTCGTTCAGTTAACCTCTACTGAAAACACTTGATGCTGTATTTTACTGATCCTTCTCGCAGTTATTTAAATGTAATTGACTCTTATAACTTCCTAAGAGGACACACTCACATATTGTATTTGTGTTTCGTTGGAAAGATGTTGTGCTATACCTTAAGCAGTGCTTCGTTCTGCTGCCGCTGGGGTGGAATGGTACAGCAAAATTATCGTGCTTAGGGTCGTCGTAGATTTCCGCTCATTACAGCATGAAACAAATAGAAAAAACACACATTAGCACACACATATAAGCTAGTCCTGTCAATAGGTTGCCACTGAATTTCCCCCTCTGTTTGGATAGCCACTGAATTGCTATCTATTTATTTAATGGGGTAATAACAATTAGGCAATTTTATTTAAGCATTGACTTTACTCTTTCGATTGTTGCGAGTCAGCGATAATGCAATGCTGCTCGCTTTGGAGAATACACATTTTATAAAAATTATTTGGTCCAGGAAACACTTTTGCGATTTAGACGGTATTCGCGTAATTATACTGATTAAAAGTTATCGTTTCCGAAGGACGCAGGTTCGATTAAAGCTGTGTGCACATTTGCGCGTAGAATGAAAATATTCATAACGCGTCGCGTAACAAAAAGAAACATGCGAATTACAACCGTGATCAAACCAAGAAAATATATGACAACATAAATGTTCTTCGCTATTATTCAGGACAGGCTCAGATTAGACCTCGCAATTTTTAGTTATAGAAAATCACAAGACGTTGCCGTTAGGAGATATTTGTTTTGAATAACTCGTATTTACCTTCTCTCTCTCTCCTTTTTACAGCCTTTATACCTTCACATCGATTAAGGAACTTTTCATTCTCTACCGACCAGTACGAGAACAAAATTCAGACTCAACAAAATGTCTTACATCGAATTATTACATGCTTAACCCTTAACAATCATATATAGTTTCGTAGTACAAACAATGCTAATGTCTTCCGTGCACTAGAAAGTCTTTGATAGACTGAGCACAAAAATGAAAAAAATAAAATTATAATTACATTTGTAATATCATGAATACTTCATTAAATCATGAAAATAAGATTTGACATCATCGTAATATTAATTTTCATCGTTGTAGCACTACACACAGACAAGGTCAACCGTCCTTATATTGACCGACCAAGTGCAACAGGTATGGAACTCCAGCCCACAAACTGACGCCTGTAAAACAGAATGTACGCACGTCTACATGCTTGCATTCAACGTTTAGGCGGTTATACCGGTTATCGTTCAATGTAACAGCATTTCACATTTGCAGTGGCTCATCTGGACCTCACATCAACCTGTGATCTTGCAATGTTAATCGCTTAAATATGTTACCAAGCCAGATGTATTTCAGACGTTTCTTTACTCTATACTAATTATTTCTCGGTGTTGCAATTTTTTCCGTCAGTGCAGTACATGGTAGGGTGCTATAAAAACGAAACATGCCACGTGATAAAAACGTTCAAGTCGACGAAGTCATTAAGAAAGACAGCGGGACAAAGAGGTAAAATTGTAGTCCTGTTTCACTGGTGTTAGAATGTATGGAATTATGCCGTATTCTTGTGCTTCTTAGTGAAGCCCTTGAGGGAACTGAACAACCCATTTGCAGGATGATTACCGCCATCACCAAAAATATGCCAAAAGGAGAATGTTCTGTTCGTTTACGAGTTCCACAAGGCGATAATAGCGCAACCCACAGTACAGCCAGCAAGAGTTAATAGCTGACGAGAGTTTTCAACTGCGAAGTGCAAACGGTTGCAGGCGAGAACAATAGTCGCCTACTGAACTGCGACGACGCTGAGGCATTACCGTAGCGACGTATACAATACAGTGTTACATGGCTGCAGTACACGCTCCAAGAATTCGGGCCAAGTCCCCTGCAAATGTCAGGGATCTTCTCTCTCCGAATCACGTACAGAATGTCAAATTCTTCACGTCCGGAATACGGTTCTGAGAATGAACAAGTGAAGCACATGATGCATTGTGAGGAAACTGGGAAAGAAGAGCAATGAAGCGTTTCAGACATGATACTATAGAACATGAGATCCCAAACTTTTCCTCTGACGGAACAATTTGAGAATCATAGTACTTTGACGGAACTTATTTATTTTGAAGGTTAGCAAAATTTTACACTACTGGCCATTAAAATTGCTACACCATGAAGATGACATGCTACAGATGCGAAATTTAACCGACAGGAAGAAAATGCTGTGATATGCAAATGATTAGCTTTTCAGAGCATTCACACAAGGTTGGCGCCGGTGGCGACACCTACAACGTGCTGACATGAGGAAAGTTTCCAACCGATTTCTCATACACAAACAGCAGTTTACCGGCGTTGCCTGGTGAAACGTTGTTGTGATGCCTCGTGTAAGGAGGAGAAATGCGTACCATCACTTTGATAAAGGTCGGATTGTAGCCTATCGCGATTGCGGTTTATCGTATCGCGACATTGCTGCTCGCGTTGGTCGAGATCCAATGACTGTTAGCAGAATATGGAATCGGTGGGTTCAGGAGGGTAATACGGAACGCCGTGCTGGATCCCAACGGCCTCGTATCACAATCAGTCGAGATGACAGGCACCTTATCCGCATGGCTGTAACGGATCATGCAGCCACGTCTCGATCCCTGAGTCAACAGATGGGGACGTTTGCAAGGTATGAATCCAGGTTCTGTTTACAGCATCATGATGGTCGCAGCCGTGTTTGGCGACATCGCAATAAACGCACATTGGAAGCGTGTATTCGTCATCGCCATACTGGCGTATCACCCGGTGTGATGGTATGGAGTGCCAATGGTTACACGTCTCGGTCACCTCTTGTTCGCATTGACGGCGCTTTGAACAATGGACGTTGCATTTCAGATGTGTTACGACCCGTGGCTCTACCCTTCATTCGATCCCTGCGAAACCCCACATTTCAGCAGGATAATGCACGACCGCATGTTGCAGGTCCCGTACGAGCCTTTCTGGATACAGAAAATGTTCGACTGCTGCCCTGGCCAGCATATTCTCCAGATCTCTCACCAATTGAAAACGTCTGGTCAATAGTGGCCGAGCAATTGAATCGTCACAATACGCCAGTCACTACTCTTGATGAACTTTGGTATCGTGTTGAAGCTGCATGGGCAGCTGTACCTGTACACGCCATCCAAGCTCTGTTTGACTCAATGCCCAGGAGTATTAAGACCGTTATTACGGCCAGAGGTGGTTGTTCAGGGTACTGATTTCTCGGGATCTATGCACCCAAATTGCGTGAAAATGTAAGCACATGTCAGTTCTAGTATAATATATTTGTCCAATGAATACCCGTTTATCATCTGCATTTCTTTTTGTTTTAGCAATTTTAATTACCAGTTGTGTAGAAAATAGGAAAAACTTGTTTTATTCAGTGGTTATTTACACTTTATGTTATAACTAATAACACAGATACTACAAGAAAATTTGCTGTTGTCAAAACGTCGAGGAAAAGTACTTTGTGTTAATAATAGGTTTTCGCGGAGCACTTAATCACTTCCCGCGGAGCAAAAGTTTCCGTAAAAAACAGATTGGGTATTACTGCTGTAGTAGGATGTTGAAAATCAGTTGTACTGGAAGACGTGAAGAGGTTTGCTATAGAATGTGGGACGATACGAAAGTGTGACATCGACAAGAAGAAGGGAAATGTATTAAGACTCTGGAAATAACTTCCAAGATTCTACAGGGAACTGTAGAGTGTCAAAACGTTAGCGGATGACATACATTGGAATCCACCCGACAGATAACCTCCACGGTACTACAGGGAACTGTAGAGGGTAAAAACTGCAGGGGAAGACAGATACTGGAATACGTTCGACAAAGGACTGGGGACGCAGGGTGCAAGTGCTGCTCAGAGGTGAGAGGAGGTTGGCACAGGACAGGAACCCGTTGGCAGGCCGCACCTGAAATAATAAAAAAAAAGAAAAAAAGAAAACCGCACTTACACTACCGAAAATCACTCGAGTGACATAAAATAATGATCACTGTCACTTTCAAATGGAGCTTAGTATGATTCTTGAAGTTTTCTCGGCATAATTAATTCCATGAGGTTTCGGAATGGCAGCCGGATGATGTCGACATCTTGCCGCGATATTTCTGCTGAGAATGATTCAGCCATCTTTAGGTTAGTGTTTTACGGCGGAGATTACTGGTCCGCGTCACTAAGTCTATACCTGGAGCTGCGCTCAACCAAAACTGAGGTTTGATAGGGGAAAAAAACATAAATGAATGTGTAAGAGAGAAACTGTGAGCCGACAGCTTCTATTTGTTTTTTGTTTGTGTGTTTGTTTATTTGATACGCCATTAGAACCGCACATCACGCAGTGTTAGTCCATTGCATATTTTATACCCTTACAGTAAGCTTACAAGTAATAAAAATTAGTTGATCGAGGAACTTCTGCCATTTTCTGCAACTACAGCAATTACTTTCGATGTAAGTACAGTTTACACACACAAAGATAAAGAAATTATATAGTTGTTGCTATTTTGAACTCAATGGAACGTTTTGCATTATGATTGTGATCATATCAATAATATCCTGTTGTTACTGATAAATGTGAAAGTTGTTTATGAATAGCAGAAACGTGATTTAGCTAAGTTTGATGAAACGTAGATGTGAAGTTTGATGTACGTATTTTTGTTTTGCAGTTTTTTTTCTTTTAGATTTTTGTTGAGGAAATTGAGTCCGTTGGCGCTATTTCACGTTACAAATCAGTAATTTTCGAATAAATCCTGGATTAAACACTGACAATTTCAGTTTTGCTGTATATACTGTTTATTTTTAAGTAACTGACAGAAGGGTAACTTCTTAGAACAAAAATGTCCTGTAAGTTACCTGGCCAATTATAAATCCTAACTCAGTTTCTAGATAGTTCACTGCTTATGATTTTTAGTGGTTCTGTTAAGACACTGATCGTATGCTTAAAGAAAGGGATGAGATAACGCCAGACAGGTATGCAACACACCTAACTTACAGGTAATGCTGGTACGACCTTAAATGACCAAAGCTACTAGGAAAACTGCCGTAGTCTACTCTTACTTATCGTAACCTACAATAGACTATCTACTGTAGCCTACGATAGTTTTACAACTCTCTTTACACCACAAATTGCCGCGAAGGTACATGTGCATAAGCTACCGCTCCATGAGCGCCCTCTGTCGAGTTTAGCAAGCTCTTCGAATACTGGTCATTTGTGGCCCACAGGCGCACGTGTAAGCGTGATATTACATCCAAGTCCTCTGTCGAATTGCATGACTGAGGAGTTGAAATTCAGGTGTCAGCGTAACAAAATTAACTGTCGCTAGACGTGTCATTAGGCGTTAAATGTTTTCTTTCAGGAGATGTTAAAGAAATCGCCGTACCCCATGCCTTATTCGGTTAAAATCCGCTATCATGGTTAATAAGATCTTCCACGGAATTTATTTCCACAGATTCCTTAAAATATGGGTGCAGAAGGGACTCGCTTTTCGTATCAGAATAATCCATAGAACGCCTTGTGGAGGTACAATGTGCGGCTGTGGCTCACGTACTGGGCTGCGAAAGGCGAGTGTGGTGATCTTGTTCAGTGCACCTATCACGTACTGCGCATGTGGTCTGACCATTAATGTTTAGCACCTTGGCACGGTATTCTCCATCATTCCGTAAACCCAAATCATCCTATATATGCAGGGTGGTCCATTGATAGTGACAGGGCCAAATATCTCACGAAATAAGCATCAAACGGAAAAACTACAAAGTACTAAACTCGTCTAGCTTGAAGGGGGAAACCAGATGGCGCTATGGCTGGCCCGCTAGATGGCGCTGCCATAGGTCAAACGGATATCAACTGCGTTTATTTTTAAATAGGAACCTTGTAAGTAGGCTGTTTAGGTTTTCTTATTGAGCTCTGTATGAAAATCACTGGCTGTGCTGTGTGCAGTCTGTGGCTAGTTTGCATTGTTGTCTGCCATTGTAGTGTTGGGCAGCGGCAGCTGGATGTTAACAGCGCGTAGCGTTGCGCAGTTGGAGGTGAGCCCCCAGCAGTGGTGGATGTGGGGAGAGAAATGGCGGAGTTTTGATATTTGTAAGAATGGATGTTATGAACTCCTATATATATTATGACCTTTGATGACTATTAAGGTAAATACAGTGTTTGTTCTCTATTAAAATCTTTCATTTGCTAACTATGCCTATCAGTAGTTAGTGCCTTCCGTAGTTTGAATCTTTTATTTAGCTGGCAGTAGTGGCGTTTGCTGTATTGCAGTAGTTCGAGTAACGAAGATTTTTGGTGAGGTAAGTGATTTGTGAAACGTATAGGTTAATGTTAGTCAGGGCCATTCTTTTGTAGAGATTTTTGAAAGTCAGATTGCGTTGCGCTAAAAAATATTGTGTGTCAGTTTAAGCACAGACTTGTATAATTGTTCAAAGGGGACGTTTCAACCTCTATTTTTATTACATATTCGTGTAGTACGTAAATAAATATGAATGTTTTAGTTGGACCACTTTTTCGCTTTGTGATAGATGACGCTGTAATAGTCACAAACATATGGCTCACAATGTTAGACAACAGTTGGTAACATGTAGGTTTCTTAAATTAAAATACAGAACGTAGGTACGTTTGAACATTTTATTTCGGCTGTTCCAATGTGATATATGTACCTTTGTGAACTTATTTCTGAGAACCCATGCTGTTACAGTGTGATTACCTGTAAATAACATGCTTTTATTATTGTTTATTATTATTTTAATGCTTTTATTATTATAATTTTTGCATTAGCTTTAGCTTGGTTGGCCGAAACTAATGGAAATGCTCAAAATGATGTCCGTCAACCTCAATGCATTTGGAAATACCTAACGACATTCCTCTCAACAGCGAGTAGTTCGTAGTGAGCAGATTTTTTTGGAACGCTACGCTCTTCTAGAGACCTACGGTACACCGCTGCAAGAAGGGGGTCAAGTTCCTTCGCGTACTCTGTGTAAAATCGAACTGGTACACCATCAGGTCCAGCGGCCTTTCCTCTTTTGAGAAATTTTAATTGTTTTTCTATCCCCCTGTCATCTATTTCGATATCTATCATTTTGTCATCTGTGCGACAATCTAGAGAAGGAACTACAATGCAGTCTTCCTCTGTGAAACAGCTTTTCGAAAAGATATTTAGTATTTCGGCCTTTAGTCTGTCATACTCTGTTTCAGTACCATTTTGATCACAGAGTGTCTGGACATTTTGTTTTTATCCACCTACCGCTTTGACATAAGACCAAAATTTCTTAGGATTTTCTGCCATGTCAGTACATGTAACTTTATTTTCGAATTCGCTGAACGCCTCTCGCATAGCCCTCCTCATGCTGCATTTCGCTTCGTGTAATTTATGTTTGTCTGGAAGGCTCTGGCTATGTTTATGTTTGCTGTGAAGTTCCCTTTGCTTCCGTAGCAGTTTTCTAACTCAGTTGTTGTACCACGGTGGCTCTTTTCCATCTCTTACGATCTTGCTTGGCACATACTCATCTAATGCATATTGTACGATGGTTTTGAACTTTGTCCACTGATCCTCAACACTATCTGTACTTGAGACAAAACTTTTGTGTTGAGCCGTCAGGTACTCTGTAATCCGCTTTTTGTCACTTTTGCTAAACAGAAAAATCTTCCTACCTTTTTTAATACTTCTACTTACGGCTGAAAAAAGTCAAAATCTGGAACTAAAAGGCAGTGCATTTTTCGTTTACAGGCTCACAAGGGACTTCTGTATATTCATTGTGACTAACAGTTTACATTGGTACAGAAATTTGTGCTGAGTAACGTTTCTAATTGTTTCAATTAATACTATGAACGATATTCGTACAGGCGGTGTAACTTGGAGTACATGATGCGTGAATATATGACTGATATGGCTAATTCATCAAAATAATATACATCTTAATTACATAGGGAAAGCGACTGCGAATCTTAGCACTTCATTATTAAGATTTTATTACAAATTCAGTAGAAATACATACTGTGCAACCGATGTCGATTTTTAGTCATCAAAGTTCCTGAAATTCATGTGAGCTGCTGAATACTGAGTACATAAACCACACCAGCTCTTATATGTTCACATAGTGACACTAAGTACGTATTCAGATATTTCGAAATCAGAAGCTGGTAAAATAAATATTTGGCCAAATGAACCAGACACCTTCGGAAACTCACGACGACGTACATACGTTGGTTGAGATAGCAATAGATGTTACGGGAGTCTAGAGAGGAAGCGGAAGGTGGCATCTGACATCTTTACGGCTGGTCACCAACCTGTTATTGGAAATCAACAGCTTGCGTGTCGTGATGTGAAGATAGGGGCAGGATGAAAGTTCCCTGGTAATCGATCTGCGTGTGGAAAATGATAGGTAATTAGTACAGTTATGTCTTAACTACTCGAAGTAGTAGTATAAATCGCGGCAGAGTTAAATGAATACTTAAATCACTGGGTGCGACACGGATACTATTCACCACGGGAGAAAGCATCGCGCTCGTCCTACGCACGGATCGCGCGCGCGAAAAAATGTCTTGCGTCACTTCTTGTTAAACGGACGCACAATAATGAGGGAAAGCGCACTGCCCCCTGGTTTCACTGGGTCCACCTAATTACGGGGACTTGGCGGCGGTTCGTGGTGGGTGCACGACACGGGAAAGTCCCCTCGGCATTACGGGATGTGCCGCTCAATATCGTGGGATATTACAATTTTTATTTATGTAACTATAATAGCGCCAAATTAATTTAGTAATTATGCACTTAGGCAATGATAGGTTGTACCTATGGGAATTTTGTCACTGAACGCTGTAAATCCAACAAACATTGTGCAGACATCTACGGCTTAATAAATTTCCTGTTTCCATGAATAATTTGCATACTATTGGAACTGAGGAGAAAAGTGACTTTTTAGAATATTTAGTTGTGTTCTGTTAAATTTTGTGAAAACACAGGGTTGAGTGGCGAAAGTCAAGAACACACGCACATTGTCTTCCACAGAAACGTCTTTGTTGTATGCAAAAATAGCAATTGTCAGTTCAGTTCATGATATCAGGACGATTCATAATTCATTATTGCTTGAAGACTTTATGAAATCGGTTAGAAATAAAATTTGTTAAACTAGGAAAGATTGTTTCTCGTTCGAAAGATCACACTTTGAGTTGCGGACTGACACGGTGGAAAGACTTTTACATATTAGCTTTCGGCCAAAGTCTTCTGAAAAGGAAAACGCACATGCTTTCACAAGCACAAGCAAAGCACATCTCACACACATACACATGACCGCTATCTCTGGCCAGACTCTGACCGGAGTGGCCGGAGGCTGCAGCCATGTGTGTGTGAGGTGTGCTTGCTTGTGCTGGTGAAAGTATGTGCGTTTTCCTTTCCGGAAGATGATTTTGGCCGCAAGTTTGTATGTAACAATCTTTCCAGGGCGCGTGCTTGCAACTCAACGTTTCATCCGTACACTGGGTAGTAATATATCCTTTTCGTAATATTGTTGATATTCCAACGTAGAATTTCCATTTTTGACTTGTTGATCTGGCCTTTATTACATAGTTACCTGTTTTTATAAGAAACATATAATTAACTTTGTATAGTCTTGCCACAAAATGTTATATTATTCAGCTTTTGAATTTGAGATAGTCTGAATGTTTTAAACGTCGAATTCCCGATTTTCACGTAACTATGGAACACCCATTGACCATTGTGGGGTCAAAAGACCTCCCTCCTCCTACCTCTTCGCTCACCCTCTCGCTTTTTCTCCTTGAATATCTTATTGACGTTGTTTTTGTCTTCACTTCGAAGAGCCCCGCGGGGTAGTCGTAGGATTTAGGGCGCCTTGTCGCGGTTCGTGTGGCTCTCCCCGTCGGAGGTTCGAGTCCTCCCTCGGGCATGGGTATGTGTGTTGTGCTTCGAGTAAGTTAGTTTAAGTAGTGCGTAAGCCTGGGGACCGATGACCTCAGCAGTTTGGGCCCACAGTCCTTACCATAAACTTCCAACTTCACTTCGAAGTCTGATTTGATTCTGCTCTCCACATTAGTCCGTTCTGTGTAGACCTCCTTATCTCTGTATAACTACTGAA
Source organism: Schistocerca piceifrons (assembly GCF_021461385.2). Taxonomy (NCBI): domain Eukaryota; kingdom Metazoa; phylum Arthropoda; class Insecta; order Orthoptera; family Acrididae; genus Schistocerca; species Schistocerca piceifrons. Next base: position 1,084,868,741 of record NC_060138.1, read on the forward strand.
ACCTCCATTTATTAGGAATTTTTTACTGTACTCAAGCCTTGATCTCTCTCTGTACAACAATTTTTGGCCCATTGCTGTCCCCTGCCCTCCCCCCCCCCCTCCTCCTCCACCCGGTAGTTCGCTTCACAACCAAACTGAAGATTTGTTTGATGCCGTAGGATGTGTTCTATCAACCTGCTCTTCGTTTTCTCCCTAATTCGATTCATCATCCATTTATTAGTTATCCGATCTACCTGTCCAGTCTTCAGTTTTCTTCTGTCGCACAACAATTCACAAGCTTTTATTCTTTTCTTTTTTTTTTTTTCCTCTGTTTATCGTCCTCATTTCATTCACGTACAAGGCTGCAGTACAGTGAATTACTTTCAGAAAAGGCTTCCTAACACCTGAATTTACAGGGAAACATTAACAAATGGCTCTGAGCACTATGAGTTCAAATGACTCTGAGTACTATGGGACTTAACATCTGTGGTCATCAGTCCCTTAGAACTTAGAACTACTTAAACCTAACTAACCGAAGGACATCACACACATCCATGCCCGAGGCAGGATTCGAACCTGCGACCGTAGCGGTCACGCGGTTCCAGACTGAAGCGCCTAGAACCGCAAGGCCACACCGGCCGGCGAGCACTATGGGACTTAACTTCTGAAGTCATCAGTCCCCTAGATCTTAGAACAAATTAAACCTAACTAACCTAAGGACATCACACACATCCATGCCCGAGGCAGGATTCGAACCTGCGACTGTAGCGGTCACGCGGTTCCAGACTGGAGCGCCTAGAACCGCCCGACCACTTCAGTCATTAACTTTTCTTTTTGTTGCCAGTCTCCACTTTATGTCCTCACTACTTCGGCCATCGTCAGTTATTTTGCTGACCAAATAGTAAAACTCATGTACTACTCTAAGTGTCTCATTTCCTAATCTAATTTCCTCAGCGTTGCCTGATACTGCTAGGTTATATTCCGTCGCTCTTCTTTTACTTTTATCGATATTCAGCTTACAACCTCATTTAGAGACACAATGCGAGGTGCGATCAAAAAGTAAGGGAAATTTTACGAGGACTTCCAAAATCACTTTTACCATTTGGTTTGCAGTGTAGGATCGTCTGTGGAATCCTATGATATGATAATTTCATGAGGTGTTGTATCAAATTTTCAGGATGTCTTTAGAATTTTTTCATTCATGTTGAAAACATTTAATTTCTTATAATATCTTCATCCCTGTTCATGGTTCTTCTTGCACAGTCCTTAGTTCTTCTTAGGACTCTGGTATTTGATTTTTTTGTGGTAACACATTTTCACTTAAAAAGGATGAGAAGGGAACCGCCGTCACTTCGTAGAAATTCAAGGTGGTCTCTTTTTGTACTTTATGGGCCAATATTCTGCTAATGGTACCACAAAGAGCTCGGAATTTGTGTATTTTTTTTTTCTTTGGAATGCCATTTTTTTCGTTGCTGAGTGTACCGATAGAATAACATAAGGGATAAGTTACAATCTTCTCCCATTCCCTTGTCAACTACTGCTTCCTTTAGGTGTCCTTCGAGTCTTACAATTGAATTCAAGTTTTTATACAAGTTGTAGACAACCTTTCGCACCCCACGTTTTCTCCCAGCTACCTATAGAATTTCAAAGAATGTCTTCCAAATACACATTGTCAAAAGCGATCCCCAAATCTGCGAATGCAGTTATTATTATTATGACTCCTATATAGATACTTTCGTGGACATTGTTCAGTGCAGTATTTTAACTTCGACGAACCATTGATGTTGACGAATGTGAGCTGTTACCCTGTAACGAACTAATCGAGGTATAAGTTTCCTATACATTTTGAACAATTACAGTATGACAACGTCATTTCTTCTGTGTATTTTTAGTGTTACAGACCTGGGGATGATCTCCCAAAATTTGACATGATTACCTGTATCATTTCGCAGTTTTACCATCTCGTCATTGTCTGAAATACGATATTTTTTCGTTTCGGCTACTACACTAGATGTATCGAAGGAACTATTTCCACGCCTAGTATGTTATCAAATTTTCACATTTTTCAAGAGGGAGCCCTTGTCCCTAACGCGTAGTTTCGGTGCTGTGCGGCACCGAAGTTTTACTCGTAGAACGGCAGGGTCAGTATGTCTTGGAGTTGGTTCGGATTCTTAATAAGTTACGCTGCTTAGTAGCCGTCGGTGTAAAGTGGGTTTTCGTCGTGTTCCTAATACATCAACATCATACTCCGGAATCCTCCTAATGGTGTGTGGCGGAGGGTACTTTCGGTACCAATATCTGATCCCTCCAACCCTGTTCCACTCGCGAATAGCGCGTGGGAAGAATGACTGCCGGTAACCCTCTGCATTGGCTCTAGTTTTTATCGATAAGCGACATGTATGTGTGTCCCGAAATTTCAATAGTAAATCTCTCCGTGATGCACAACGCCTCTCTCGTAACGTCTGTCCGTGGAGTTTGTTTAGCATCTCCGTATCTCTCTCCCCAACTAAACGACTCCGTGACGAAACAGGGACTCCAGATAGATGAACAATACTCAAGAATCGGGCGAACAAGTGCCTTATAAGCCAACTTCTTTCGTGGATGAGTTACATTTCGTTAAGATTCTTCCGATGAATGTGGGTGTAGTGTCTGCTTTTCCCACTATCTGTTTTACGTGGTCATTCCACTCAAGGTCGATCTGGATAGTTACGCATAGATATTTTACGGCAGACGCTGTCTCCAGCTGTTTGTCATCAATAGTGTAGCTATACAGTAGCATGCGCTGATTTTCACTCCTATGGACATGGTGCCTACTGATCACCATTGATTTCATCCAAATTTGTTGCATGTGCAGGGCTTGGTCAGAAATGAAAGTGATTGAAATGGGAGTTGCAGATGGCCAAGGGCTTGGAAAGAAATATCGTTTTTGGTGTGGATCGGGCGAGCCACGAGGCTTTTACTCGTATGTTAGCGTAGTCTCTAGGTAGTGGCTGGCGCAGCGGAAAAACTGCAGTACGGCAATTCACGGCTCGTTGGTGTCGAGCTCCTACACGGAAATTTTTTTTTCAATTTTTACGTTACTTACACTGCAAATAAACCGAAATAACGCTCAGTATATTGCATTCATTAATATCTCCGTAGAAGGCATTAAAAGGATAGGTCAATGAAAATTTGAGATTGCAAGTAAATTTCCAGAAAGAGATCGTAGGGCGTGCTTCGTATATAAAATTGGATAATTTTATTAGCTTACAATTTAAGACTTACAAGCGCTGATGAGATATTCGTCATAGCAACTGCGGAAGCAGTAATTTTCCCCGGGACCTTGGACCCATTATAAACGCCGCATATTTACAATTACGTAGTGGTTTTAAAATTTCAATTGAAAAACAACTGTTTTATATTTATAAAAGGTTCTCTCTCAACGCACGGTGTGGCAGCAAACCACTCGTAAGGCATGATTTCACCAAATATGGGTAATGGGTATTTTGATGCAGTCTTCTCGGGGTCTAATTTCGTTTCTTCTCTCGATGAGATACAAGCAGTTTTGACCCTTTTTGATAACGTTCTTTACATTACGATAAAAACAAACATCACAGGGTTGCACTAGCGAGTGTATTTGTGGCTGGCCATCGGGATTCGACCGTCTATCAATGGAAACCTGTCGGCTCTTCAAGTGAATCATATTTTTGCTACACTAGGCCGCTGGTCGTCTCCACAAACGCCGTCATCGAGGTGAATGGCGCCTCGAAAAGGGCAGGGCGCCTTCGAGGCGGGCTGGTGGCAGCGGTATTATGCTATGGGAGACATTCTGCGCTTGCGTGGGACAAGACACGCTGACAGCTGGGACCCACCAGCATCGTTTCATGCTCGATATCTTCCCCGACAGTGATGTCATCTTTCAGCAGTGTAATTGTCTGTGTCTCGGAGCCAGAATCGTACTACAGTGTTCTTTCAAATAAATGTAAATGTCGTGCGACTAGTGCCTCCCGTCGGTTAGACCGTTTACCGGGTGCAAGTCTTTCGATTTGACGCCACTTGCGAATGAATGATGATGATTAGGACAACACAACATGCAGTCCTGAGCGGAGAAAATCTTCGACCCAGCCGGGAATCGAACCCGGGCCCTGAGGATTGACATTCTGTCGCACTGACCACTTTTTTCTTTTTTTTAAACTAATTTTGTTCGCTTTTGTTCGTTGAATGTGCGCGGGGCGGACGTCGTAAGACCTCCGTTTAAGTTAGTTGTAGATCGATTAACTCAGTTTTTTTTTAATTACAGATGGCAGCTAACCATCTGACCGAACACGCTGAGCTATGGTGCCGGCCCCCACTCAGGTAACGAGGGCGGACTTCTTTCAAATAGTATACAGGGTGTTACAAAAAGGGACGGCCAGACTTTCAGGAAACATCCCTCACCCACAAATACAGAAAAGATGTTATGTGGACATGTGTCCGGAAACGCTTAATTTCCATGTTAGAGCTCATTTCAGTTTCGTCAATATGTACTGTACTTCCGCGATTCACCGCCAGTTGACCCAATTGAAGGAAGGTAATGTTGACTTTGGTGCTTGTGTTGACATGCGACTCATTGCTCTACAGTACTAGCATCAAGCACATCAGTACGTAGCATCAACAGGTTAGTGTTCATCACGAACGTGGTTTTGCAGTCAGTGCAATGTTTACAAATGCGGATTTGGCAGATGCCCATTTGATGTATGGATTAGCACGGGGCAATAGCCGTGGCGCGGTACGTTTGTATCGAGACAGATTTCCAGAACGAAGGTGTCCCGACAGGGAGACGTTCGAAGCAATTGATCGACGTCTTAGGGAGCACGGAACATTCCAGCCTATGACTCGCGACTGGGGAAGACCTAGGACGACGAGGACACCTGCAATGGACGAGGCAATTCTTCGTGCAGTTGACGATAACTCTAATGTCAGCGTCAGAGAAGTTACTGCTGTACAAGGTAACGTTGACCACGTCACTGTAAGGAGAGTGCCACGGGAGAACCAGTTGTTTCCGTACCATGTACAGCGTGTGCAGGCACTATCAGCAGCTGATTGGCCTCCACGTGTACACTTCTGCGAATGGTTCATCCAACAATGTGTCAATCCTCATTTCAGTGCAAATTTTCTCTTTACGGATAAGGCTTCATTCCAACGTGATCAAATTGTAAATTTTCACAATCAACATGTGTGGGCTGACGAGAATCCGCACGCAATTGTGCAATCACGTCATCAACACAGATTTTCTGTGAACGTTTGGGCAGGCATTGTTGGTGATGCCTCGATTGGGACCCACGCTCTTCCACCTACGCTCAATGGAGCACGTTATCATGATTTCATACGGAATACTCTACCTGTGCTGCTAGAACATGTGCCTTTACAGGTACGACATAACTTGTGGTTCATGCAAGATGGAGCTCCTGCACATTTCAGTCGAAGTGTTCGTACGCTTGGACGGCTGTGATACAATACGCCATTCTCCAGGGCTGCATCAGCGCATCAGGGATTCCATGCGACGGAGGGTGGATGCATGTATCCTCGCTAACGAACAACATTTTTAACATTTCCTGTAACAAAGTGTTTGAAGTCACGCTGGTACGTTCAGTTGCTGTGTGTTTCCAATCCATGATTAATGTGATTTGAAGAGAAGTAATAAAATGAGCTCTAACATGGAAATCAAGCGTTTTCGGAGACATGTCCACATAACATATTTTCTTTCTTTGTGTGTGAGGAATGTTTCCTGAAAGTTTGGCCGTACCTTTTTGTAACACCCTGTATACCTATAAATTTCATAAAAAAGTCCGCCTTAATCGAGTATTTCAAAGACTAACAAACAAGCACGTGTTCGTAATGTTTTGCGTCATCAGTGTATGCTTGCCACGTCACACACAGTAATCTGTGCCTTCTTACGTTTGAGTGTTTCGTTATCCGTGTGACCGGAAGCAGCGGGGTGTTGGCTGCGCGGCCGGCCACGTGTCGGGGAGCCTGGGAGAAACGGCCGGCGCCCCCTGAGTTTTCGCGGCGGCTCACGACCGCAGTCCGTCACGGCCGGAGCGCGCGGCTCAGTCACACACAATAAGCGCCGGCAGACAGATAGCCATCGAGCCGTCAGCGGCCTCGCGCGGCTTTCACCGCCAGCGCCACTGCAGCGCCGCGCCGGCGGTCGGCGATGGCCGTGCCGCCGAGGCCGGCTCATCCCGCGCTCATCCGTCACCACGTCTGGGGGGCGCCGCATCGCTGGGCAGTGACGTCATCGCCAGTGGGCAGGCCCACAACACGAACGAAACGGCCGTACACGAACAAGCACGAGCAGAACCTGTTGGCAAGAGGGTCATAAAAGTAACGTCACGAATCGGGACAAAAGGAATAAGAAGCAATAAGCTCACAACAGAGAGATGAAGAACAGAGAGATGAAGAAACAATACCACACAGCAAATTTCCCGGCCCAATGACACATATTCCTAACTCAAACTATAATAGCAGCAATGAACATAGAACCACGAAACAAAAACTGTACACTCTTAAAAGCGGTGGCTCGTTTTCTTTCACAGGTTGCTATCCCTTGCTGTAGGGGCTGTATTTTTGATATTTTTTCTAAACCAGCAAGGTAAAACAGAGGCCACTACTTCCACCACATCAAGTGGATTTAGTGCTCACACTGAGCCGTGAACACTTCCCAGTTTATCAATGGGGGATAATTGAAAATTATTATTACTGTTATCGGTACCATGTTTGCAATGATTGTGCCAGGCGCGCGAAATTGAATCTTTATCCTATCATTAAAGGCCGCGCGGAGTGGCCGTGCAGTTTAAGGCGCAATGTCACGGATTGCGCGGCCCCTCCCGCCGGAGGTTCGAGTCCTTCCTCGGGGATGGGTGTATGTGTTGTTCTTAGCACAAGTTAGTTTAAGTAGTGTGTAAGTCTAGCGACCGACGACCTCAGCAGTTTGGTCCCTTAGGAATTCACACACACACACACACACACACACACAGACATACACACACACATTAAAGGCGCGAGACCTGTGACACTAAGGGTGATTTTCAAGTAATGAAACTGAGAATTGTAAAGATTAAATGACTCATTTATTTCATAGTTGAATATTAAACAATTATAGAATCAAATGGGGGCGGGGGGGAGAAAGAATTGAGTTCAGCAGCCTGCCCCAATATACGTTCATAATAAGCCGTGATGGCAGGAGAAAAGGAATTTTAGGAACGAGCGCCGTATTATAAAATGGAGTTCAATTCACTAAAGGAAGGGGTTGCAGGGATGCAACGACCACCACCATGAATCAGCCAAAGACTAAGAAAGATGCTGCTGGGGGTTAATCGCTGGGTAGCCTCCTGTACTAAAGGAATTAAAAAAAAAAACAAAAACAAGCAAGGCGCGAAACTATTCATACAGGCGATACTAGATAACTTTGGCTCGCGGTCCGACTACGTTAACGAAACATGAAGGGGCGCCAGACACTCACCACGTGGCGTAGGACAAAGGGCACAAGTTTTCAAGCTAGGAAGACATAAATTCTGAGTCAAATTTTGCACGGGGAACTGAAAGAGCTACTGCCTGACGAAGCGGAAAAGTGAGCATGAAAGTATACACTATAGTGCCGAACTGCAAGCTACTGTGACTAACCGACGCATCGCGCACATTATGCCCAACTGTACGAGGAAAACCTACAGTGTTAAAACTCGGAAAAATTGAGTAAACCGTAATTTACGGAACGCACATCAGTAAAATGACCGATAAGGTTCCCTCTGGGCCGCAGGGCCCGAAGTTACAGTGCACGTCGGCGCTCATGCCTACCGAAACTTCATGTTCTGGAAGCAGCACGTCCAGTCTCAGGCACGGTCACACTAGAATTGCCCACTGCCCCCTTCGTCCACTATCCACCCGCGAAAAGCGGACGCGCACCTGAACTGGCCAATCAGGGGGCCGGAATCTCACAGGGAGGCGACCTCGCGACGTCAAAATCGAGTAGAAATATCAGTTACAAGGTTGGTAAGGCAGGTTGGGGAAATGAGAACAGGAGAAACTTTGGCGGCTACTGAACGTTCAAACGACACCACGTGCTACCCTGGAGATCGGAAAAAGGATGGAAAACGGGAACCCATCATGGCTGCTAGGACGACTGCTGCCCTCGTCCATAGATAAAGAAAATTCCTAGCGCCAAGCTCCTCTCACAGATCAGTGTGACACACTGTAAACATCGTCAAATAAATTAGGCAACCCATAGAAATTATTAACAGGGCCTGAATTATTATATTACCGAATACCAGAAAGTTGGGATTAGAAATATGATATATGAACACTGAATAGTGAATGAAGTGCACTCTTTCATTCTGCATAAAAACCCACTAATCCTACATCTACTCCCAAGAAGATAAATAGAAGATACGCATAAAATAACAATACCGTGAAACCAAAATAAGCCGCCAAAGGAATTTGAAAATATCAGCAACCAGTTGCACTAAAGAAATTTTATTTCTTGACCAGTTTCAGGCACCTAGAGCTCTTCTTCAGAAAATTAGCATTATTGCATCATTAGCGAGCGTCAAAAATAAACTGGTTTGCAGGATACTACTGTAATCATATGGACAATATTCCCTGTACAAATATTTGTATATGCTCTATTACTCATATGACTCGGTGTAATACGCTGTGTACACCTGTTTATTTTTAATGCTCGCTAATAAGGCGGTAATCCTAATATTCTCAAGAAGGGCACTGGGTGCCTGACTCTGGTCAAGAAATAAAATTTATTTTTTGCGATTGGTTGGTGATTTTTCAATAACTACTCTTATGGTTGCTTAGGATAAAGTACTAAAGGGAACTGAACTAGAAATAAACCCTTGCTGGGGCTTTTGAGAGCTCTTCCAGCAATAAAGTAGATGCCAGGGTTACGAAAATCTCTCCCATAAGACAAGCTAACAAAAGAAAAACTAGGAAAATATTAAAGAATTAAGAACGGAACTAAGGTACATTATGCCGCACTACCCATACCAACACTATAAATGTGAAAGTAACTCTGTTACGTTTCACGACTAAACCACTAAACCGATTTTGATGAAACCTGGTATGAAGATAGCGTGAACGCCGACGAAGAACAAAGACCTCCTTGGAAAATGTGTAGTACAGGGTGACACAGAATAACGGGATTGTTCGACATGAGTAGTGGCAGCCACGGGCAGGTGGCAGCACTGTGGGTTCGTGACAGTTAGTGAATAAACAGTCCGCCATTTCAATAATCATGGATCAGTGGAACGGACGACAGCGTTCGTTAGTCATAAAAATGTTTCATAAAAACTATGATAGTTTGGTAGCGGGGCAGAGGGAGTTTCGACGTTTTTATAATTTAGGACGTCATGATGCCGTTCTGTGGAAACACGCGATGAAATGTTGGATTAATAACTTTGAAGAGACTTTATCTGCCCTCAATAAGAAACCAACAGGACAACCAAGAAGACTGCGTTCTCCAGCGAACATTGATGTACGCGAATACAGGGACCACGGCGTTCAATTCGTAAGCAAACAGCAGTGGTTGGACTGTCCCGGGAGAGTGTTCGCAGAATTTTTCATCTTGATTTAAAATTTCATCCGTACAAACTACAAATGGTGCAACAATTGAAGAACAACGATTACCGGCTACGATTAAGATTCTGTCAACAAATAATAAAAAAAATAATCAATGACGATGAATTTCTAAACAAGTTGTGCATGTCAGATAAGGCACATTTTCATCTCACAGGTTACGTGAATAAACAGAACTAACGTTACTGGGCAAACACAAATTCTAATGAAGTTCATGAGCGCCCTTTACACGCTAGTAAAGTGACAGTATGGTGTGGTGTTTCATCACATGGGATTATCGGTCCGCATTTTTCGGCAAATGAACAGGGAAACACAATAACTGTCAATTCCGAACGTTTCGTGGAGATGTTACGAACTTTCATTACACTTGCATTGAACAACTTTCCAAACGTTCAAGTAGGCTGGTTTCAGAAGGACGGAGCGACATCAACACTGCACAGCAATCAATGGCATATGTAAGAGAATTGTTTGACAACCGTGTGATCTCACGATTCGGTAACACTCCCTGGCCCCCTAGATCGCCAGATTTATCCGTGTGTGATTTTTTCTTGTGGGACTATCTCAATAAATAAGGTCTACACGACTCGACCAAGAGCCCTGGATGAGTTAAAACACAGAACTGGGGATGCAATTTACAGTATCCCAACTGAGATGTTGCAGCGGTCAATGAGGAATCTCAAAAGCAGATTTCACAAATGTATTCGTACAGGGGGATGCCATCTACAGCAAGTAATATTTAAAAAATGATAAATGTCATCAGTGTTCCGTAAATGGCAAAGTTTTAAGGTTTCAATTACTATGAATGCAATTTCTTTCCTTCATCGCTTCTAGTTTTATTGGATAGTGAAAATGTTCCCGTTTTTCTGTGTCAACCGGTACATTTATTGATTTGAAGAATATTACGCGAATAAGGGAAAAATATTTACTCTGAAAAAGTTATTAAATCTTTGACTTTTGAACTTTATGATAGTTGTAAACCTGCTTTTATTGGTTGATATGTTCTACAGAATACAATTGAACGTAAAGAATACAATGCTTACACAGTTACAAACGTCTTTAATCCACGCTTCCATGAACCTGAATCCCGAGGAAGAGCAGGCTACTTTAGATGGTGGTGGTGGTGGTGGTGGTGGTTAGTGTTTAACGTCCCGTCGACAACGAGGTCATTAGAGACGGAGCTCATGTACGGGTTAGGGAAGGATTGGGAAGGAAATCGGCCGTGCCCTTTCAAAGGAACCATCCCGGCATTTGCCTGAAGCGATTTAGGGAAATCACGGAAAACCTAAATCAGGATGGCTGGAGGCGGGATTAAACCGTCGTCCTTCCGAATGCGAGTCCAGTGTGCTAACCACGGCTACTTTAGAAACCATGCCAGAAAATTATTAAATTTGTCAATTTTGAACATAGCTGTTATTCTGCAACCGTATATTAGTTTCAATATAAGATTAAACAGCCAGCCGGTTGCACATAAATGTTAGGTACATTGACCTAGGTTTCGACGCCTACTAGGGGTGTCTTCATCAGAATGAACAGTTGCTAAATCCTATAAAATAATACATGAAAATCAGGTGTGACAAAAAGCACATGAACCAAGATGAGAATTTTCATCATGCTCAAAGGTTACTTTCGTAAAATTACAATGCTAAAAACCAATAGTCAGAATTTTGAGCAGCGATGCTCAAGTCAAAAGTAAAGCAAAATGTAGTACCTTTGCCACGTGTACCCACCTGGGAACAACATCAGACTGATTGGTCCAGTGGCTTATGTTGCTGGCACGAAAACAATACGAGTTGCACCGCCTATCAGGCGCTTACAGTAACATTTACCCATGTGAAACATTGTAGCAGAAATAATTTAATGAAAGACAGTTTATTTTAAAAAACAAAATATAAAGAGAGCTTAACGCCTTTTTGAAATTACACAGTAGTCAAGCAGATTAAGTATAATAGAGCCAGCTGTTACGCTTTACAGAAATTACTATTACGTAAAGGACAGAATGATACAGAAAATGTTTTACAAACAGCTGTACAATCCAGAAAATATTTTCATTAAGCGAACCTTAGCAGCACATATCTATGAGATTAGATGAAAATAATGTTTCGAAACCAGAAGCAGGAATATATAGTAAAAAATACAGGAATAAAAGTTCCTTGAGCAGTAGACTGAAACCATTGAAAAAATGTTTGTTACGTAGTTGTAATTGTTCATTGAGGATGAGGCCATCGTTACTGCAAATATGCTTGAAAATCTCTTGCCTATGACCTTTCCTTTCCCTTTGTAAAATGGAAATTTCTTCAGCGCTTTTCGGTTTGTGTCCGGAAATTAGCAGATGATCAGCAAAAGTGGAATGTGTACATTAGAGCCTCTTTTTCCCAACAAATGTTCTTTGTAACTGACACTAACAGACCTTCCAGTTTGTCCTATATAATAAACAGGACAAATATCACAAGTGATTTTACACACTTATGAATTGCGTATCGGAGCAACTGTGGATGAGAGTTTTTGGAAGTTATTGTTCGCGGAAAGGCAACTTTGAATTCATATTTTTTAATCAGAATTTTATACGAAATAGGGCCTAAGAATGGAATAGAGAAAACATTTTTATACTCGTTACAGTCAGGGATAGCACTGCTGCCTAAAGTGGTCACTTTAGCGTCAGTTTTAACTTTGAAGATCTTGTCAACTAACGTGGAATCGTAGCCGTTATTAACTGCAGTAGTTTTTACTATATTCATCTCTTCATTAATCTTGTCAGGTGACAAAGTACGGAGACGGCACGATGAATGGCTGGATGGAAAAACGATAATTTCTGTAAAGCCTAATAGATGGCTGTATTATACTTAATTTGCTTGACTACCGTGTAATTTCAAACAGACATGAAGCTCTGTTTATGTTTTTTTTAAATTAACTGTTTTTTTTCAATTATTACTGTTATAATGTTTCAAATGGGTATATGTTACTGTCCGCCCTTGATAGGCGGAGCAACTAGTATTGTTTTTGTGGCAGCAATGTAAGCCACTGGGCTGACCATTCTGATGTTGTTCCCAGCTGGGTACACCTGGCAAAAGCTACAACGTTTTGTTTTCCTTTCAACTTGAGCACAGCTGCTCAAAATTCTGACTATTGCTCTTTAACAGTGTTGTTTTACGTAAGTAGCCTTCGTGCGTCATGAAAATTGTCATCTTGGTTAATGTGTTTTTTGTCTTACCTGATTTTCTATGTGTTATTTTACAGGATTTAACAACTGTTCGTTCTGATGAAGACACCCCTAGTAGGTGTCAAATGTACATAACGTTTATGTGCAGCGGGTTGACTGTTTAATCTTATATTGAAAATGATATTAAATTTGTTGCACAATGTGCACTCTGTACAATGTATAGCTCCTTCAACAACAAGATGCTTCTGCCCAGGTTCCCCTGGAAGCACCGCTTGGTAGTGACCTCAGCATGCAGTGTCGGTGTGCGTTGGGTCATTGGAGGGAGGTGGGGAGAGGAGCGCACATAACGAGCTGTGCTTATCCTACCCCTCTACCTTGTGCATGCCCAAACAGGCAAACATATGCGGGCAGCTGACGTGATACGTAAGCTTATTTTCTCACCCTCACTCAATGTAACAGAACTGCTGTCATGCGAGCACATCCGCAGGTGAGTCCGCCCCTGGTAGCTGAGTGGTCAGCGCGACGGAATGTCATACCTAACGGCCCGTGTTCGATTCCCTGCTGGGTCGGAGATTTTCTACGCTCAGGGACTGGGTGTTGTGTTGTCCTTATCATCATCCTTTCATCCCCATCGACACGCAAGTCGCCGAAGTGGCGTCAACTCGAAAGGTCTACCCGTCGGGAGGCCCTAGCCAGACGGCATTTCCATTTCCATCCGCAGGTAACAGCTAGGAATAAATATAAATATAGTAACACAAGATAAGCAGCCAATCACAACTCTAAAATTCAACGAATAGCCACGGAATCACACAAGCTTACATTAAATGTATTTACAATTGTGAATATCTTATGGCTCGATTTCCGGTTGATCCTACGATTTTGTCTCTTCTTATTGTTTCTTTCACCTGCAAACATGACGATAATGTCAAGTTGCACCCTATTACGGTGTACGTGTTAAAACGTAGATCTTCCTCTAACCGGCTGTATAAGCCTGTTCAAAGATGGGAGGAAGTCAAGGACACACCACAATGCCTAGTGAAGCAATGCAGTGCTGAAGCATCATTCAAGGTGAGCACAGCTTTACTTGATTTACAGTGTAACAAATGAAACATAGAAATGCTTATAGGCGGACGGCCTCAGCAGTTTGGGCTATAACGCACTAGACAGCCACAATATTAAACAGCCAAAAAAAAGAAAAGTCAGCCAGCTGACGCTCAGTCATGACCGATCAGCCAAGCGAGGTAGACGTAGAGTATTTTTTTTTTTCCCCTCTTAACAAAGTTACTTTACTATAGATATAAAAATTATTTTTCTGTCATTTGCTCTATGCTCTACAGATTGGAAGTTCACTTATAAAGATGTTGGAGCATACTTAAAATACAGACACCCGTCTATTTTATGCAATCAATTTTGCGTGAAAAACTGATTAGTAACAATTTACGAATATCTGAAAAAAATCCTCATAAAAAAAGAGACTACCGATGCCGTGGGTCAATGTCGAAGACGAGGCATTTGGTATAACTAAAAATTTAATGCATACCTACGAAATAAGAAGTTTAACAAACAATAAAAGAACCTGAAATTTCCTGGCAGATGAAAACAGTCTTAATCTGCCAGGAAGTTTCATATCAGCGCACATTCTGCTGCAGAGTGAAAATCTCATTCTCATCTAAGAACCTTTAGCAACTGACTATCTCGGATTAGGCGGTTAATACAATACACGTTTGGCACTCTGGCAAATAAGTGGAGAATGGAGAATATTTCATCGGCCAGTGTATGTTCGAGATGAATTTGCACTTGCCGTAATAAATACATGCTGTGTTTTACAAAATAATGTGACAGAAAGAGTTGGGGATAAATCAGAAGACATATTGTACGTCCCTCTAGAACTGTAAATTCCCCTAGGTCCTACAGGCTGTCTAAGGTCGTCATGAAATTTGTTTCAGGATGCAAGGAAGTTCTGGCTGCTTCGACAGGAGACCGGATCCTGAAGAGAGCCATGTACGTTCTCCACGAGGCAGCTGCTCACAAGTGACAGCGTGGAGCCAGCTGGCTGTTGCAGCTGCACAGTACGCTGGCTAGAGTGCACATTTCTTTACTGCCTGCAGCAGACGGCTTGCCTAGTGCTTCCACTACAGACTTGGCTCCTTTCTTCTCTCTCTGCACCTGCCAATACTTTTCTGCCTCCCACTGCTACCACGGCACAATAACACTACGTAAGCAGCCAACGATGAGAATGCAGCCAATAAAAACTCTCAATATGCAATTCGTGATTGTAGTGCTACAAAATGAGTGAATCAAGCAAGAACTTAGTAGTTCCTAACGATTAACATCACCAGACGTTTAATCTAAAGTTCCTGTAGCGGCACCACCGTTTAGGATAGGGAAAGTTAGTTTTGTGCAATATTCTGAGCACAAGTTACAGCCAGTTGTGGGCTGGATTGCAGTGAGTTACGCATACCAACAATTGCGAAGTAGAATAGAAGCCAAAGGGCTGTCGAATTGCTGAAAGAGTATACGTAGCAGTTTTGCATGTCGCAAATCACTGGCAGAACGGGCCCGCTGGCCAACCTAGCATGTTATGAGTACGTGACGCGAAGCGGTGCGTATGGCAAAACAGAGGTACACAGCCGCATATAAACAGGTGCGGATTTCTAACGAGATTCATTCAAGTGTGGGAGCTCTCCTGGATGGCAGGGCATGTCACACCACCAGATCCATGCAGCAGCAGATGGGGCGACAGTGTTCCAGTCCACGGTGGGTCGCTGGTTTGACCCTCTGAGACCAACACGGGATCCGTAGCCAGCCAGCGGCGGATCACTCTATGGCTCGCAACCGCAAGCAGTCGTCCTGACTTCCAACACACGCCGGAGGCATCCTGAGGCGAGGGCTGTAGATTTGGATGCCGGATCGTGGGTGCTTGTTGTCGCAGTGATCTCAGCCACGCCGGCGAGAAGCAGCTGGCTGCCTGCAGCAAAGTGTCGTCCTCAGCATTGCGGGATCCAGTGACGCAGATCAAGAGGAATGGGGGCACTGTAGTTGGAAACAATAAATCACTTGGAAAGCTCAGATGAGTCTTATTATGATGCCTTCTACCTCTTCCCGCTACATTCTTAAAACGGTTATGGAATGCTGTTCAATGCCCAAAGTCATCAATCGTGTTGTAAGATTAACTCAGAGTGAGCTTGACGTTAGAATGTGGAATAGTTTTTCGAGCCGACATCCGTCTACGCAATTACAAAGAGCTTTGAAGATCGAAAAAACTTCGGAAGAGACACTGGGTTCAAGTATAGAAAAGAGGTCATTGAACGTTTGCAACTTGCGTGTAGTGAAAGTGTCAAGAGACGGTTGGAAGACTTTTTCACCTTTCTGTACCAGCTGAAATTATTGCAGCAAAGTCTTACCCACGATTTAGGAACAAGTAATTCACCTCTATCGCTGTCCATGACCGAGGGAGGCGTACAACAAACTTCAAACATATAACAGCCAAAGAAAAGTGAAAGAAACCGGCTCACGAGTTTCGAATGACCTTATGACATAAAACGAAGATTTTATTTGGGATGTGATTTGAGAAGTGAAGTTAAAGTGGAATCACAATGAATTGTTTGACAAACATTACACCGGAATTGATGAATGAAGAAGATTATGAACTGAAAGTCATACTTCAAGGTCACAACTGAAGACAAATCAGGAGTGTATTGCATGTGTGGAACGTATGTTTTTACTGTCACAACGGTAAATCTCCGTAAATTAAATAAAGTTTCTGATGAGACGTTTCAGAAAAAGAGTTGTTCTACAAACTAATTTAAAATAAACGAAAAGTACATTCGCTTAGTAAATGACAAAGAATTTGAGCTACAAATGCAATTGGATTTCAAATTTATCCTTACATTGCATCGGCACTGATCATAAATAACTCGCGGGGTTGGTACTATTTTCTGTAACCAAAAATATCTGTCAAAACGAGCGTGACCAAAAACAGTAAAGAATAGACTATCTTCCACTGAAGCGCTTAGTTACCAAAAAACGTATCTGGCAGTTCGTACCCGCGCTCAATATAGCGGCAGTTTTAAAGGTTACTCCACCATTTTCATAAAATCATTACTTTTCAGATCAAGAATTATATCGCAGAACAAATGTTATGCATAATCAGTCCAGTGCGGAGTTATCTGCCCAAATGCCAGTTTCGCTTCAGCGGTCGCAACGTTCGGACACAGAGTGAGCTGCAGCCAGTGTTTTCAAATTAAGTGCTATTCGCGCCGTCTCACGTAGCGTCTATTACACAGCATCGTCACACGGAAGGTAAAAGCCTCTGCACTTTAATAAGTGTGTGAAACAGTATAAACAACCTACCCTCGGAAGAATACTATGAAACTGGAACTCGGCAAGGACAACGAGCGGCCAACAGCTCTCGAAATTCATAGATAGGCACCTTTCTAAATGAAACTAAGAAGTAGAGAGCGTGCAACTTAATACTAACGAGTCGATCTACTATTTCAAATTGTGCTGTAACATAGTGTACGACTGAGTAATCCGTGAGTGTACTGGTGATACCTCTGAGTTAACATTAGCAACAAGCTCTCTGTCTCTAACTTGACCGCTAGACAAGTCAAAGGCAACTTGACACAAATGCGTGTCTTTAACATCCCCAAGGATATCCTCAATAAAATTCTAAAACTCAAATTACGGGATCGTTCGTTCAATTCAGAAGGAGGTCTGAGCAGATTCTTATCCGTTCCCCGTTTCAAATGAAATAATATCTATCAGAATGACTATCGTAGGCTATCAAACGTATGTTATATACATGGGGCGACTACCACGATGCTTTATATGTAATTTTACAAACTGTGTTAAACAGGACTGCCTCGGACGAAAATTCTTTCTTGAACTCAACCTAATCAAACTTTTATTTTCTGACCTCGTTGCTGGGAAAAGTGGAGAACTAGTAGCAAACGGTGCCACATCAGTAGAAAGTAACTCAGTTACTGTTAATGATACAGTCACTGTAAAGAGAAAGCCTAAAAACAGTACTGATATTCCATAAGTTTGGAGCGAACGTGCATTTCCGTCTTTCGGCGTACGTGGGAAGAATGCGCACCGTTTGGGGACGGGAAATACTTGTCCATTTGCTAACAATCAAACCCAGGCTCATTGCAAAGGTGACACTAACAATGTCGAGGCAATAAACGGTAAACAAACCGACCGCCAAAGAGATATAGCAACCGATGTCAGGTAATTACGACAAACAATTCAGAAATGCCCGCGTTGGATTTCGTTCAAGGTGACGCGATGGTCGATACTTCGGAGCCGTCTTGAATCGAGGTCGAATGTGCCTCAGGCAGAAGTATCTGACGATTCACCATATGAATCAGTAGAACAACCACAGATGGACAGAATTGAATCTGGTGGTACAGAAAAACCGAGTCAAATTTCGACTGAAAAGTCTAAGAGGAAAATTTCTGCGAGTAGTAACGAAGAGAGGCAAGACGGTGTAAGCAAAGAGACATCAGAAGCTTCCAATGGTGACTTAGGGGAAAGCGACATTGAAGATTACCAGTGTCTGACTCCCAATCGATCTCCCATGCCGAACACAAATTGTCTGTGGAGAATCGTAAGGGAGGAAAGAAATTACAAAAGATGCTAATTCTTGGGCCCAGTACAGCAAGCGGAAATTAAAAAAAAAAGAAGAGATGCAGAGTCTCTTCTCAGTCCAAAATCCAGACCCATTACAAGGTTAGTGTTAACAAGTATAGACACTGGAACTGAGAAGTAATTCACAATCACAAAAGACATTAATGATCTACCAAAATTACAAAATTTTGCTTTAAATATCAACAGAATTTCAGCTAAGCTAAAACTGTCATCAACGGTTCTTACAGGTGGCCAAAATCGTCAGAAGAAAACTTCTACAACGAAGCAGAAGACTTTTATTTAATTTTGTTGATTTAATTTTTCCTTAACAAGAACCAAGAATTCAAATTTCTGTATATGTCGAAGTGACTGGATTTGGACAAAATATCAACATCCATACATTGTAAAGAAGCAGAAATCTCTGTTTTAGAACAAAGAGGGAAATGGTTTCAGAAGGAGAAATTCAAAAGTGACTTTACTATGTTATTATCTTTTTTCAGTTCCTTAAAATGAAATTTTTTCTTTATAATTTAATTTACAATTGAAAAGAAATTTAATTTAAATAAATAAGGAAGGAACCTCATCAAACGAAATTTGATAAGCTAATTTCTTTCATCGTCCAGGAGAAGTATCACGTTTTAAGCACCCAGATAAAAGGCACAGAAGCCAGGCCGAGAAGTCAACTAAGGTGAGCTAGCCCAAGATCGAATTCGCCTCGCGCTTTGACGAGGACGGTGAACTTGGCGGGTCGACGTGATTTTTAGACAGTTTCTCTCATCTAGGTAGGTAAATACTGGGCTGGTGACCAAGTCCTGCCTCATATATCCGCTACGCAAACACTTCGAAAACGTTATCGGAGTTCAACATGAGACATGAGACCTACACTAGACGGAGAAAGGTAGGGTACACAGACAACTGCCCAGGGGAAGGAGGAGGGGGAGGGGGTGGTCAAGAAGAGTATTCGGCCACCAAATGCCACGATGCTTCTAATACTGCCACAACCAATGTTTAAGAATGCCGACCTCTAGGGAAACTGTAAAAGGCAACAGGAAATAAAGAAGCCACTACTTCTGAAATTAGAAACGAGTTTTCATAAAAGTTTATGAGTACAGTTTATGCCATGAAAAACGCCCCAGACGGTGAATAAAGCGATCTGACTTTTAATTAGCAATTGGAGATGGCAATCTTACGCAAAGCGCAACGAAAGGAGGGGGAGAGGGAGGGAGGGAGGGGGGGGGGGAGTGGGAGCTACATGCAGGTTAGCCAGTTGAATATTGAACATGTACACGAACTGTGCTTTGTGTCGATGAAGGAGATATCTACGCCGGGAGTGCTAAAGATGGCGGACTTTGTGAAACCTTAATGGCAGACGTTTCACAGTTCATATAGAAATTAATAGTAGCCAGATGAATCATGATGCATCAAAAATAAGCATGTACATTACTATTATTTGGACGACGATTCTGAAGGTGTAATCAGATTTTCAATATCTTTATTTGTTTAAAGTTTAGTATCTGTAGGTAAATTATACAAGCAAAACCCAGCAACGAATTATCAAAATATAAACGCTTCATCCGATTTTGTCGATCGCCGTGTCTTTAGAAAGATGTTAGTGTAAACCTAAATTGGTATGGATTACAGGCATGTAACTTGAATGGTACATGTGTTATTGGAGGTCAAAGTGGCCAATTACTATCGATCGCGTCAGGCCATAAGTACTCCACAGTTACACGAAGAAACGGTAACAGCATGCTTATAAATATATTTATTCATCTATGTCTTTGTTTATATCCGCTATATGCTATTCATGAAGAAACTGGTCAATTATTTACTGTGTTGTAGAAAGCACAGACATTTGGCTCCTGGACTACATTTTGCTTCTTGTCTTCTGATATACGGTTATTTAATTGTTTATGTATTTAATAATGTGTGTTAGAGCGTGTTTATGGTCCAGCCGTAGGAATATTTATTTAATTTCAGGTTAATTAAATGTAACTCCAGTATTTAGAAATTGTTCCATTATGTTTGTGAATGTGCGTTCGCTTGAAGCTATGGCGGGAGCGCTCTAGCCAATCACAGCGCTCGTGAATGGGAAGACTGGATGGAAGTGGGAGGAGAGCATGGTTTCCGGAGAGGACACGATGGAGTTTTGGAAGGGACAGCACTGGACGCGGGAGGTGCTGGACACGACGGCGCGTCGGACGCACGGAAAGACTTGGAGAGTGTGGAGCGGTATGCGCGTGGTCGCGAGAGATAGAAAATCTTCGGAGTGCCGACTTGTGAACTTGTGAGATTTCCGTCTTCTACAGTGAAGATGTAGTGTGCGTTTAGAAGTGAATATCTAGCGACCTGTGTTGTTGTTCATAACTAATTACTGCTGTACGAATCTACTGTTCCCTGTTATTCAACTTATATTTTATTTAATTGCTGGACCATCGTCACAAATAAGTTCAGAAATATACCGCATTCTCAAAAGTACTTCTACTATCGTACTCATCATTTAAAGTAACTGCAGATTTTATTTAACTGCAATTTTTCATTTATAAATTTATATATTACTTTCCTAATTCGCAATTGCCGAGTAATAGAAACCTTCGACCATTCGATTCATGTGTACATTCTTATCGTATACTGTAGACTCAGCAGTATATGGCCTGTAATGCGGCAAATACGTATCCCAGCCCATAGACAACGAAACCAGCCACAACTTTTAATATTGCAACTCCGAGTCGAAGGGTGCGTAGTTATTTGAAAGCCCGCAAGTGGAAATATATCAAAAACAAATATAATTTACAAGCAGGTTAGATAAACACGGAAGATCCTCAATTACAAGCCGAATGGGAAGACAGATACTGGAAGACCTCGAAAATGATAGGAATGATTTTGTTTATGAGTTAGGAACAGGCAACTGCCGAAACCTTGAAAGGAAGAAGATGATGGTGATGGTGGTGATGGTGAGATATATGGTTAGATATACTGTTTAGCCACGGTGGCTGTCAACGAACATCCAGTCATAGCATTTTAGAATCACAAAAGAATAACGTTACAAATAGCTTGAAAACATAGTCACTAATGAGAGAAGCTGCTTCTAAGTTAGTTGAAGTTACAGACGCCTAGCATAGGGACAGATTCCGCTCACTACATGTTTTGAAGCAGTTGAGGAATGAGAACAAAGGCCCAGTATACTGCACGTGAAATTCACATTTACCTAACTAGTATATCATCATAAATTGCACTGTATGAATGCAAATAAAGTGTTTGGAGCTCGATGAAGTCTCACCATTGCACCAAATTTTGCTGGCTGAATGCGTCCATATCAAGTGGAAACGCAAACCGAGGTAAGCGCTAGTTTTGCAAAAACTCATTTTCACTTCTAATGTGTTCTCGGTACTCTACACTACTGGCCATTAAAATTGCTACACCAAGAAGAAATGCAGATGATAAACAGGTATTCATTGGACAGATATATTATACTAGAACTGACATGTGATTACATTTTCGCGGAGTTTGGGTGCATAGATACTGACAAATCAGAATCAAGAACAAGCACCTCTGACCGTAATAACGGCCTTGATACGCCTGGGCATTGAATCAAACAGAGCTTGGATGGCGTGTACAGGTACAGCTGCCCATGCAGCTTCAACACGATACCACAGTTCGTCAAAAGTAGTGACTGGCGTATTGTGACGAGCCAGTTGCTCGGCCGCCATTGACCAGACGTTTCAATTGTTGAGAGATCTGGAGAATGTGCTGGCCAGGGTAGCAGTCGAACATTTTCTGTATCCAGAAAGGCCCGTGCAGGACCTGCAACATGCGGTCGTGAATTATCCTGCTGAAATGTAGGGTTTCGAAGGGATCGAATGAAGGGTAGAGCCACGGGTCGAAACACATCTGAAATGTAACGTCCACTGTTCAAAGTGCCGTCAATGCGAGCAAGAGGTGACCGAGACGTGTAACCAATGGCACCCCATGCCATGACGCCGGGTGATACGCCAGTATGGCGATGACGAATACACGCTTCCAATGTGCGTTCACCGCGATGTCGCCAAACTCGGATGCTACCATCATGATGCTGTAAACAGAACCTGCATTCATCCGAAAAAATGACGTTTTGCCATTCGTGCACACAGGTTCGTCGTTGCTGCGTACACCATCGCAGGCGCTCCTGTCTGTGATGCAGCGTCAAGGGTAACCGCAGCCATGGTCTCCAAGCTGATAGTCCATGCTGCTGCAAACGTCATCGAACTGTTCGTGCACATGGTTGTTGTCGTGCAAACGTCCCCATCTGTTGACTCAGGGATCGAGACGTGCCTGCACGATCCGTTACAGCAGTGCGGATAAGATGCCTGTCATCTCGACTGCTAGTGATACGAGGCCGTTGGGATCCAGCACGGCGTTCCGTATTACCCTCCTGAACCCACCGATTCCATCCGACCATCGCGAGCAGCAATGACGCGATACAATTAACCACAATCGCGATAGGCTACAATCCGACGTTTATCAAAGTCGGAAACGTGATAGTACGCATTTCTTCTCCTTACACGAGGCATCACAACAACGTTTCACCAGGCAATGCCGGTCAACTGCTGTTTGTGTATGAGAAATCGGTTGGAAACTTTCGTTATGTCAACACGTTGTAGGTGTCGCCTACGGCGCCAACCTTGTGTGAATGCTCTGAAAAGCTAATCATTTTCATATCACAGCATATTCTTCCTGTCTGTTAAATTTCGCGTCTGTAGCACGTCATCTTCATGGTGTAGCAATTTTAATGGCCAGTAATGTAATACACGGAGTCCAAGCTGCCACTTGCGGAGTGTAGAGGTGGATGCAGTCTCGAACATAAGACTGATTCGTTAGGTAGTTGTCAGCTAGCACAGCTGACTGGCCCACCTGTGGGAGTATATTTCAACGTCGTCTGTCTATTCGGCGGCTCCACGCGGCACGACGCGGCGTGGATGCTCCGTGGCTGGATGCAGCCAGCCTCCGCCGGGCTGCCGAGGGATACGGCGGAGGGTCGTTGGCCCCCTCTGGTGCGGCAGCCAGCCACGCGGCGAGCTGCAGGCCACTGTAATCCGATTACGGCGAATACCGGTTCCACAACACGGATCACGCCCGATTTATTTCGGTGCTTCTGCGGGGATGACGTAAACGCGTCTCTGATTCTCGCGGAATATTGCCGCTGAAGTTCGTGCACTGTGGCGAGTGCCTGGGCGCGCAGCCCTGCTGAGAAAGCCGCTGCAATGAGTTTAAGACATCGGTTATTCTCTTATCGTAGTATTTTAAGTACAATGGTGTGCAAAATGCAAGGACGAAAGTAAGTTTCGGATGACATGTCACTGCCAAGTGATATAAGTTGATGAAACTTGGAACACACAATCAGACTAACTACTAACACACAATCAGACGATAATAAATTACTTTGAAGCCATTTTGACTATTTTTCGACATTGACTGTCTCAAGAAATATGTAAAGGTTTTTTCTTTTTAAATTACCGCTACATCACAAACTTTGTCAACTATTCCATTACTTATTTATTTAGCGACATGTTTCGAGGGTTAAACCTCATCTTCAGGCTAAATGGTATTACAAAAACAACTGTACAATAAGATCATAAGACTATATAACATCAGTATGACCTTATTGTTTTCGTAAGGCCATTGAGCCTGAAGTTGAGGTTTAAACCTCGAAACATGTCGCTAAAAAAATAGTAATACAATAGTTGACAAAGTTTGTGACTGGTAGAGGTAATTTTAAAAAAAACTTTACATAATAAATTACACTTTTATTCCAAGACAGCAATTACACTGAATTAAAAGTTATTTATGATGGTCCCCTGGACACTAGAAAAGGCGGGACATGATTCTTAATAGGGTGTGTGTTCACCACGTACAGCAATGCTTGCTCTGCAACCTCCTCCTATGCTGGCCACAAGGCAGGTAAACCCATATGGTATGTTGTTCCATTCCTCCATCATCATGGGTAACAACTGATGGATGGTCTTTGGTAATGTGGACGTGCTACGATACGTCTCTCGAACGCATCCCACATGCTCTCGGTGTGATTTACGTCGGGGGAACGGGCAGGCCAGTCAGTTCGCCGAATACCCTTTCGCTCCAATACCTCCTCCTTTTCCTCCTCCTGTACTGTTCGATGCGGTTGCTTACTGTCATCCATCAAAATGAATTCAGTACCGAATGCGACCCTGAAAAGACGATCATTCGGAAGGGGTCGATCGGTGAGTATACCGTTCAAAGATTTGGAGGACAGCACTCCACGCAACATGTGCCTCTCCACACGATAACACGTGGAGCACAAAAAAAAATTGTATATATAATGTTCGACAATGTTCGTATTTTTATTTTGTTGTATTTGCACGTCAAGTTCCATAGGACCAAATTGAGGAGTAAATCTCCAATGTCATGGAACGTGTCAGCACACGAAATTACAACATAAAAGTAATAACAGATGGAAATAAAATGTTTACGAACCCGAAAAAAGTCAAGCCATAAGTTTAAGTAAACGCTATCAACAATACAACAGGAATCAACTTAATTTTTCAAGGAGCTCCTCGAGAGAATAGGAGGAGTGACCCATGAGGAAACTCTTCAGTTTCGATTTGAAAGCTCGTGGATTTCTGCTAACATTTTTTAATCCTGGTGGTAGCTTATTGAAAATGGATGCAGCAGTATACTGTACACCTTTCTGCACAAGAGTTAAGGAAATCCGATCCACATGCAGGTTTGATTTCTGCCGAGTGTTATCTGAGTGAAAGCTGCTTATTCTTGGGAATAAACTAATATCGGTAACAAGAAACGACAATAAGGAATATACATGTTGAGAGGCCAATGTCGAAATATCCAGACTCGTGAACAGGGGTCGACAAGAGGTTCGCGAACTTACAGCACTTATTGCCCGAACCGCCCGTCTCTGAGCCAAAAATAGTCTTTCAGAATGAGAAGATTTACCCCAAAATATAATACCATACCACACAAGGGAATGAAAATAAGTAAAGTAGACTAATTTTCGTGTCGAACGATCACTCATTTCAGATACCGTTCGAATTATAAAAATGGCAACATTAAGTCTTTCAACAAGGTCCTGAACGTGGACTTTCCACGACAGTTTACTATGTATCTGAACGCCCAGGAATTTGAAATGTTCAGTTTCACTAGTCATACGCCCATTCTGTGAAATTAAAATGACAGGTTTTCTTGAATTGTGTGTCAGAAACTGTGAAAACTGAGTCTTACTGTGATTTAGTGTTAGTTTATTTTCTACAAGCCATGAACTTATGTCATGAACTGCACTATTTGAAACCGAGCCAATGTTGCACACAACATCCTTTACTAATGAGCTAGTGTCATCAGCAAATAGAAATATTTTACAGTTACCCGTAATACTAGAAGGCATATCATTTATATAAATAAGGAACAGGAGTGACCCCAACACTAATCCCTAGGGCACCCCCCACTTGACTGTACTTCACTCAGACACCCCATTACAGCCATTCTCAACACTATGAATAATGACCTTTTGCTGTCTGTTGCCAAAGTAAGAGGTGAACCGATTGTGAGCTACTACCTGTATTTTGTAATGGTCCAACTTCTGGAGCAATATTTTGTGATCAACACAATCAAATGCCTTAGTTAAACAAAAACAAAAAATGCCTAGCGTTGGAAACCCTTTGTTTAACCCATTCAGTACCTAACAGAGAAAAGAGAGTACAGCATTTTCAGTTGTTAAACCACTTCTAAAGCAGAACTGTACATCTGATAGCAAATTAAGTGGTAGGAAATGATCAATTATCCTTACATACACAGCCTTTTCAATAACTTTAGCAAACACTGATGGCATAGAAATAGGTCTAAAATTGTTTACATTATCCCTTTCTTCCTTTTTATAAAGCACACAACTGAGTACTTCAATCGTTCAGGAAACTGACCATTCCTAAAGGAAAAATTACACATATGGCTATATACAGGGCCAACATGTACAGCATAGTATTTTAATATTCTGCTAGGCACTCCATCATATCCATGAGAGTCCTTAGTCTTCAGTGATTTAATTACTGACTCAATCTCCCCCTTGTCTGTATTTTAGATATCAATCTCGGAAAGGCATTTGTCAAGAGAGTTATATGATTCCCCTTAGAAACTGATTTTTTTTTGATTCACCAGCAATGCGCAGAAAATGATTGTTAAATAGTGTACATATATCTGATTTATCAGCAACAGAAATATTCTTACTACGAACTGGCTTTATAATGTCGACATTATGCTGCTGACCAAACACTTCCTTCACAACTGACCGTATGGTTTTAATTTATCCTGTGAATTAGCTATTCTATTTGCATCTATCACAAACTCTTTGCCTTCCTAATAACATTTTAAGCACTTTACAGTACTGTTTGCAATGGGCTACTGTAGCTTGATTGCGACTACTTCTAACATTTTGATATAATTCCCGCTTCGTTTCACATGATATCCTTATCCCACTAGTCAGCCACCTGGGCTGCCATTTAATGCTAATACCCCGTTTAGAACGTTCTAATCGAAAGCAACTCTCAAAGAGCATATGAAATTTGTTAAGGGAAGCATTATATTTATCATCTATGTTATCGGCACTATAAACATCCTGACACTCTTGTTCCTTGACGAGATCTATTGCTGTTGGATTAACTTCCCTACATAGTTTGTAATTCTGTGTGACAAAAGCCTTTTAGTGTTAAAAATTGTGCACCATGGTCTGAAAGGCCATTCACCCTTTTACTGACAGAATGCCCATCTAGTAATGAAGAATGAATAAAAATACTGTCTATGGCTGTGCTACTGTTCCCATGCACCCTAGTTAAAAAAAACACAGTCTGCATTAGATCATATGAATTTAGAAGATCTACAAACATCCTCTGTCTTGCGCTATAACATAGAAAATTTGTATTGAAGCCACCGCATGTAACTAATTTATGTCACTTCCTATAAAGTGAATCAAGAACCCTCTCTAGCTTGAGCAGAAATGCTCTGAAGTCAGAGTTACTCCTATAAACAACAACAATTAGAAGTTTAGTTTCACTAAATGCAACTGCCCCTGCACATCATTCAAATATATGTTGAGTGCAATGCCGTGATACGTCTATGGACTCAAATGGAATACTGTTTTTACTTACATAGCCACTCCTCCAACCTGCAAGGAACTCCTTGAAAAACAGCCAGCTAATCTGTATCCTGGTAAAGTAAGCCTCTGAAGTGTAAAATTATTTAAGTGGTTCTCCAACATACCAATAATTAAGAGTCAACATCTATTAGCAGTTCACTAACTTTAATACCTCTGATATTTTGATGAAATATGCTAAATCCGTCTCTACTTGGAAACATGACGTCCACACAAGGTGAGCCCTTAGAGGGAGTTCCTTTAATCAGGCATACCTATCAGCTGACTTCAATCTGAAAAAGGTGCGGCTCAATTACCAACTGCTACAGGAATTTTTCCGTGAGTGATCCCACCACCACCAATTACACTGTCACCTATAAGCTTTGCCAACCTCCCATTCCCATACCTATTGAAGTGCAGGCCATACCTAGTGAAACCTGATCTACTGATAGACTCAGCTGGCACCACTGAAATATGACCCATGCACTTTGCCATCAGTGCCTTCTCGAGCTCCATGTTAATGCACCTAACAGCCGCATTATGATGAGGCCGATTATGATGCTGAAACAGTTGCAGGAAATGCAGATTGAGTAGCCATGTTTACCAGGTCACCACCTACATCCCTATCAAGACTGTTCCCTCCTCCACGCACTATCACTACCTGATCCTCCTCCGTAAAATTCCTACACAACTTCCTTATGCTATCAGTCACCTGAGCGAACCATGCACTAGGCTTCACAATGCTGGTGACCCGGTACTCACTCCCCAACACTTCTTGCAATTGCTGGCCCATACCTCTACCGTGAGAACTACCTAGCAGCACAACCTTCTTCTTTCTGTTAGACTTTGCAACTGACTTAGGTCTCCTAACTTCTGGGTCTGCTGCATGTCTACTACACCTACAGCTACAAGAGGCTCCTCTCCACTCAACTCCGACAGTTGGTCAAATATATTGCATAAACGCAAAGTAGAACTGTCTGAATACCTCCCCCCTCCTAGTTGCCTTCTTGCCAACTGCCAGTTCCCATTTCCCATCACCCTTCACCCTCCTCAGCCTATCTAGTCCTTCTTTTGCGTGTTGTGACTGCATCTGAAGGGCACAGATCTTATGCTCCTGCTCTTCTGTCAACTTATTTTTTCTACAGATTCTGCATTCCCTGGAGAGGATCTCGCTAGAATGCCCACTGGCTTCCCCACTGAAAATACTTTGAACAAATCCCACACTGTAACCTACTACTTACAAACCTACGACAGAGGCCACACTTGTCACTCGTGGTAAAATGTACAGTTACTGAAAGAAACTAAACGTCTACGTTATTCAGTTTCAGTTACTTCAATAGAACTATCTATAGAACTAGCAGTAGGGGTCTCGAAATTCTCTGTCTACTAAGAAAGCAACTACTTGTGTTAATACTAATAAACCACAACTAATACCAGTACCAACAAAACTTCACAAAATTGTTAGCTAAAACCAAAAATTCAAGCCACTGGAACACTCAACGAAGTTAAAACACTGAATGAAAATTTTACTGAAGTACTTTACTAGAAACAATAGGAACCGCAGCTGAAAACTAAAGCACGAAATTTACTAAACGACTTCAACACACAGAAAACTCTAAAAAAACACAGTGAGGGAATGTTTCCAAAAGTTTGTGAAATTGTTGTTTCGCCACAAACATTACCAAACGCCGCTGAAAAGGATGAAATTTAATAATTGTATAACAGTGCACAAATAACTTTGTCAGTACTTAGCTTTATAGCCGCTAGAGCTGCAACTGCACGCCGCAAAATGTAAACACACAGCTGAGGCGTGAGGCTTGGACGAAGGACGTTGTATTACTTGTTCCTATCTATCACCATATGAGGGTACCAACAGATTCATTACTCGAGCTATGTCTGCTCTCATCAGAGAAGAACACGCAACCGCACTAATCGGGTTCAGTCCCCATGCATTTGGCACCATCGAAAACGTGCCGCCGATGTGTAGGTGTCAACGGAACACAAAGATAGTCGGGAAACAGACCACCCCCATGCACTTGCCGCTCCGCCGTGGAGAGTGAGGCTCCCTTCTTTGCAGTCCCGTTAAATGTGGTTACAATTGCACTCATTGTTTGACGTGGTTCTCTTTTCGCCTGTTGCTTAATGTAGAAGTCATCTGTTGTAGCTGACTGTTGTCGACCACCTCCTCTCCTTCTAACAGCTGTGCTTGGGATTCGGAGCGTGAAACAATGCTGCGAGCAATATCAAACTACTGGGCTACATTCGTCACTCTTCCTACTTCTTGCAGTTTCCCAGTGATTCTTCCTGAATGAAGTTGTGTATATGTTATCTTCGAGACCTTTTGTAGTGAAAAACATCAACACAGTGTGCCGTATAAGCTCGCCGATGGAAATACACTATTTTTTACCGGTCTTCCAACTGCCTCCTTTTGCGGGGACAGCTCCATCTGGCGCTAAGCCCAACTTTCTGTGAACGACTGGCAGACCTCTGGCAGCATGACCCCGCTCATTTCTTTATTTCTACCAAGTAGATAATATGTTATGTTACTCTATCTTTCTCGTAATTAAGTTTTGCTGAGGAGTGTATTTTAATACGAGGGCGAGTCAAAGGAAAACCTTAAATATTTTGCCGGCCGCTGGTGGCCGAGCGGTTCTGGCGCTACAGTCTGGAACCGCGCGACCGCTACGGTCGCAGGTTCGAATACTGCCTCGGGCATGGATGTGTGTGTTGTCCTTAGGTTAGTTAGGTTTAAGTAGTTCTAAGTTCTAGGGGACTTATGACCTCAGCAGTTGAGTCCCATAGTGCTCAGAGCCATTTGAACCATTTTTGAACCTTAAATATTAAAAAAAAAAAATTATTTACTGTGCAGAAGTGGTACAAAGCTGTATCACTTTTCAACATAATCTCCCCCACGCTCAATGCAAGTCCTCCAGTGCTTACAAGGTGCATAAATTCCTTTAGAAAAAAATTATTTTGGTAGTCCGCGCAACCACTCATGCAGCGCGTGGCGTACCTCTTCATCAGAACGGAACTTCTTTCCTCCCATTGCGTCTTTGAGTGGTTCAAACATATGGAAATCACTTGGGGCAAGGCCTGGTGAGTATGGTGGATGAGTAAGACACTCAAAATGCAGGTCTGTGATTGTTGCAACTATTGTACAGACAGTGTGGGGCCTTGCAAGGAAGCCATCACCTTCTCGTTCAAAGCGCCGAAGTTCTTCACAAGCATCAACACGTCGTTATCTCATTTCAGGAGTCAGCTGCCGTGGCACCCATCTTTCAGACACTTTTTGAAACTGGAGCACATCATGCACATTGTGGTGTGCTGATTCATGACTAATCTGTAAACATGCTGCAGTGTCATTTAGTGTCACTCGGCGGTTTTCCTTCACTATGGCTTCAACTGCTGCATTGTTCTATGGGGTCACAATTCGTTGTGCCTGACCTGGACGAGGAGCATCTTCCACTGAAGTCACACCATTTGCGAACTTCCTACTCCATTCATACACTTGCTGCTGTAACAAATATGCATCACCGTACTGAACCTTCATTCGTCGATGAATTTCGATAGGTTTCACATCTTCACTACGAAAAAACCGAGTAACAGAACGCTGTTCTTCCCTGGTGCAAATCGCAAATGGGTCGGCCATCTTTATACTGATACTGCGACGGTATGTGTGTATCTGCACTATGCTGCCACCTACAGGCCATTCTGGACGCTGCTTGTAGCACGCTTACCACCTTACAGGATAACGGCGCGAAATTTCGATTTGTTATTACAAATTTACGGTTTTCATTTGACTCACCCTCGTACGATGCTATGGAAGAACATTCAGAATGGTTTTACCCCGCTCCAAACAACATTCAGTCTTGGCAGTGCTTACATCGTCCGCATCCTACATCAGCACTCGCCCTCGGTTGGTCATCCTGGAGGTAACGTTGGTAAACGACTGAGAGCGAGCTAATGTGCATGGCCGTTCAATCGGCGCGGTAAAGAGACGGATGGCCCCTGGCAGTACGTGACGTGGTGCCTGCTTAGCTACACAACAAAGAGTTTACATCACGCTTTCGGTATAATATCGAAGCTGCACACGTATGAGAATACAACTTGTTTCATAACGGTAAGGATCCGTTGTGAAAGTGACATGGCTTTATAAAATAGAGGAGTCCTTATGCCCCTACGATAATATTTTTGTACCTATACTGCTCTTGTGTGTGAAAGCAAAGATGCATGATTGTGTGATTTGATGTAGTTTCAGATTTCACTGGCATGGTAAGCTGTATTATACGTAGGTTGGAACTTAAATAGTGGCAACTCTTATGTGGAGACACTATGCAATGGAATCTACCATTGTCGCTGATAGCACACATTGTTGACATACCTACCTTACATTCGAGCAAATGGACTCTCCCGTCCCACGTTACCGGCATGCGCACAGTCGAGGGAAACACAGTCACTTGTGACCGAGCGGTCTAACGTAACGGTTCCACTACGTTTTCGAAACAGGAACAACGGAGTTGGACCAAGATAGAACGTGCCAGAGGTCGTACAGCACGACAGTGTCATCAAGGTCTTCAAGAGGCGTGCGGGGTATCGACATTGCGGTACAGAAAAGTTGCCTTCAACAAAGATCGGCAAACAGTGGCAGACATGCATCGGGCAGGTCGCCCTAGCGTCTATGCCGTGTTAGTGGACAGTGATCGACGCCATACGATTCGTGAGCTCACCCACGAAACAGGATTAGGGCGTAGGACTGTGCTTCGCATCCTGAAGGAACGCCTGTGCATGCGAAAAATTGCATCACGATGGGTTCCGCATGACTTGACAGAAATGCAGAAATGGATGCGTTACGACGCTGTTCAGACGCACTTGGAGTGCTATGAGCGCGAAGGAGAGGCTTTCTTACGCCGTATCGTAACACTGGATGAGACATGGGCCACATCGTACGAGCCAAAACTGAAACGCCAATCCAACGAATGGCGTCATTACGGGTCGCCGTGAAAGTCGAAAGTGCGTCAGAGCCCCAGTATAGTGCTAGTTATGGTGATTCTCTTGTACGACTGTGATGGTGTTATCCTAAATCATTACGGTCCTCCACGGCAGACCGTCAATGCACAGTATTACTGTTTGTTTTTGGAGCATCACCTGCGACCAGCTTTGCGAAAGAAGCGGTGACACTTTCTGTGCAACCTACCCATCATTTTGCTCGACCGACAATGCGCGGGCACATGCAGCGCAAGCTGTGCTGCTCTGTTCGGTCGATGGGACTGGGAAGCACTGTACCATCCACCATACTCCCCGGACTTAAGTCCTTGTGACTTCGATTTGATTCCGAAGATTGGCATTCGCTTCAGAAGTGTTCCAGAGATTCGACAGGCAGTAGACCGCTCCATTCGCACCATCAGCAAAACAGGCTCTGCTAACGGTATACTACGCCTTCCACATCGCTGGAATAGGGTTCTACACAGCGCTTGTGACTACTTTGACGGCCAGTAACAGGTGCAAACATGTAACTCTATTGTATCGTTTGTGAATAAATAGTTGCCACTATTTAAGTGCAACGCTCGGAGAATGGTAGATGGTGATGGAAGAAATCATCTTTAGGGCACACCAAGGGAGTTTTCGTGTTAAGGCCCTTATCTCTGGGCTCTCGTTTCACTCTCTCTCCAAAGGCGAGTATGAGCGGTTTTTGTTTGTGGACACCCCTCGTAGTTCGTGGATGCAAGTATCAGAATGTAGAGCTTGAGCAACCACGATGCTTAAAGTTTCTCTTTCAGCATTTTACAGTTAGGGGGAGTTTATTGTGAATTTTCAATATTCTGCAAGTGCAGACAAAAGACATCCACGAATTTTGTGTTCGGAAGACGCAGATAGCCTTTGTATTCCCGTTTGGTCGGACTATACAAATTATATCAGAGTGATAACATTACGTTTCGCTGTAAAGGATCTGAATGTAGGTTCCTCTTACTACCGTCTAATTTGCTTTGATTTGTACCAAACACCTACCAAAACCCTAAGGATTTGTTTAACGGATTCCGACGTGGTTTTGAGTGGGTTCATAGCCAACTGCTTTCCCAGTAATTTTCAGTTCGTGTGCCTTCAGCGCTTATGTAACAACGCATTCACTCGCCATTTTTAGTTGAATCTCGTGAATCATGATGGTAATATTTATTCATATGGAGGATCACATGTGATTAAGAGTTCATCAGCCGCGTTTTTGTTTTAAGACTGAGTGACAAACCGTTTCCCCCACCCTGTGTTAGAGCAAAATTGATTTCGGTATCACACATGGAATCTCCGTGGAGAGAGGTGCACGTGGTTCTGTTTCTCCTATAAGCAACTAAACCTGTGCATTCGACAAGTAGTACGTGGCATTTTAGGTAGAATGAATACTCACATGTCAAAGTTATTGGGCTTCATTTGGCCAAAATCCAATTTAAAAGACGTGATGTGTTGTTTGAAAACTAATGGCCTTCTACGGACTGGTGACACACTTTCTCTGTTGGATTTGATGTAGAAGAGCGGTTGCTAGTTATGATTACTTTATTGCGCATATGTGTAGTCTTGAGAATGGCTGTTTTGCACTTCCCCGATTGCCATAACTGCCGTAAGCCTTTGCAAGAGGTTTGATCATTTGAACTCTCAGTGTATTATGTATTGTATCTGATTTTTACTATTTGAATGATTGACTTAATAAAGCTGCAATTAAATTTAGCAATATTCCTCTGAGGATACCATATGAAGTTCTATCCTACTCCTAGCGAATCACACGCGCTTGATAATATTACCCCTTCAGAGAAAGAAAATTTTTATCAATAAAAATGACACTAATGAAAAGAAAACCATGTACCTCTGCCCGTAACGCCATGTTTCACTTTTATGTTTGCATACCTGTGTTACCCATTACGCGCACTAGTAGGAGAAATACACTCCTGGAAATTGAAATAAGAACACCGTGAATTCATTGTCCCAGAAAGGGGAAACTTTATTGACACATTCCTGGGGTCAGATACATCACATGATCACACTGACAGAACCACAGGCACATGGACACAGGCAACAGAGCATGCACAATGTCGGCACTAGTACAGTGTATATCCACCTTTCGCAGCAATGCAGGCTGCTATTCTCCCATGGAGACAATCGTAGAGATGCTGGATGTAGTCCTGTGGAACGGCTTGCCATGCCATTTCCACCTGGCGCCTCAGTTGGACCAGCGTTCGTGCTGGACGTGCAGACCGCGTGAGACGACGCTTCATCCAGTCCCAAACATGCTCAATGGGGGACAGATCCGGAGATCTTGCTGGCCAGGGTAGTTGACTTACACCTTCTAGAGCACGTTGGGTGGCACGGGATACACGCGGACGTGCATTGTCCTGTTGGAACAGCAAGTTCCCTTGCCGGTCTAGGAATGGTAGAACGATGGGTTCGATGACGGTTTGGATGTACCGTGCACTATTCAGTGTCCCCTCGACGATCACCAGTGGTGTACGGCCAGTGTACGAGATCGCTCCCCACACCATGATGCCGGGTGTTGGCCCTGTGTGCCTCGGTCGTATGCAGTCCTGATTGTGGCGCTCACCTGCACGGCGCCAAGCACGCGTACCACCATCATTGGCACCAAGGCAGAAGCGACTCTCATCGCTGAAGACAACACGTCTCCATTCGTCCCTCCATTCACGCCTGTCGCGACACCACTGGAGGCGGGCTGCACAATGTTGGGGCGTGAGCGGAAGACGGCCTAACGGTGTGCGGGACCGTAGCCCAGCTTCATGGAGCCGGTTGCGAACGGTCCTCGCTGATACCCCAGGAGCAACAGTGTCCCTAATTTGCTTGGAAGTGGCGGTGCGGTCCCCTACGGCACTGCGTAGGATCCTACGGTCTTGGCGTGCATCCGTGCGTCGCTGCGGTCCGGTCCCAGGTCGACGGGCACGTGCACCTTCCGCCGACCACTGGCGACAACATCGATGTACTGTGGAGACCTCACGCCCCACGTGTTGAGCAATTCGGCGGTACGTCCACCCGGCCTCCCGCATGCCCACTATACGCCCTCGCTCAAAGTCCGTCAACTGCACATACGGTTCACGTCCACGCTGTCGCGGCATGCTACCAGTGTTAAAGACTGCGATGGAACTCCGTATGCCACGGCAAACTGGCTGACACTGACGGCGGCGGTGCACAAATGCTGCGCAGCTAGCGCCATTCGACGGCCAACACCGCGGTTCCTGGTGTGTCCGCTGTGCCGTGCCTGTGATCATTGCTTGTACAGCCCTCTCGCAGTGTCCGGAGCAAGTATGGTGGGTCTGACACACCGGTGTCAATGTGTTCTTTTTTCCATTTCCAGGAGTGTACATATCACAGACTTAACGTATGGAAGATTACTTTTAAGTGAATTTCATTAGGACATTTCCTGGATGCTCGATCGCAGGTGCCAGCCCATACCAATTTACTATTTTTGGAAACATTATTGGAGAGATCAGCGACCAAAATATAATATTTGAAAATAATTATAACATTCCAGACAGCAAGGCACGTTCATTAAAAGGTGACCGATTGCAATCAGTAGATCATCTTCAGACCTCACCCATATTGACGAACAGTGGATGTACATGGAGCAGAAACCACTGAATGACTGTCGTATATGGCTGAGGTCCGAAGATGATCGTGTGATGATCGAAACCGGTCACCTTTTAATGAACGTGCATTGCAATCTAGACTCCCATAATTATTTTCAAACGTAATAATTTACGCTTTCTTAAGGTCGCGTACTTCAGTGGATTACCCGATTGGCAGTCCGTACCGTCCCTAGAATGGTTCTCTATTCGTCTCTGCTCGGCTTATACAGGGTGAGTCACCTAACGTTACCGCTGGATATATTTCGTAAACCACATCAAATACTGACGAACCGATTCCACAGACCGAACGTGAGGAGAGGGGCTAGTGTAATTGTTTAATACAAACCATACAAAAATGCACGGAAGTATATTTTTTAACACAAACCTACGTTTTTTTAAATGGAACCACGTTAGTTTTGTTAGCACATCTGAATATATAAACAAATACGTAATCAGTGCCGTTTGTTGCATTGTAAAATGTTAGTTACATCCGGAGATATTGTAACCTAAAGTTGACGCTTGAAACCTCCGACGTTCGGTTGCGTGTTGTAACAAACACGGGCCACGGTCGGCGAGCAGCATCTGCAGGGACATGTTTACGATGACGACCGTGTTTACGAGTGTGGCTGTAGTGCACTGTTGTGGTTTGGTCTAGCTGTCGCAGTGTCCGCATGTAGTGCTTGCTGCTATTGTTATTCTGCATTCGTCTCCGCACGCAGACCAACTGTAGTACACCGTGTTACCAGACGTCTGTGATAGTGTAGTGTTGTAGGAACTGTGACCATGGTGTATTCGAACTCTGAAAAGGCGGAGATGATACTCATCTATGGCGAGTGTCGACGAAATGCAGCTGAAGCCTGCACGGTGTATGCAGAACGCTACCCGGACAGAGAGCATCCAACGTGCCGCACATTGCAAAACATCTACCGCCAACTGTATGCAACAAGTATGGTCGTAGCACGCAAACGGGTCCGTAATAGGCCCGTCACAGGAGAAGCGGGTGCAGTTGGTGTGTTAGCCGCTGTTGCCATGAACCCACACATGAGTACACGGGACATTGCGAGAGCCGGTGGATTGAGTCAAAGTAGCGTCATGCGCATACTGCATCGTCACCGCTTTCACCCGTTTCATGTGTCGCTACTTCAGCAATTACATGGTGATGGCTTTAATCATCGAGTGCAATTCTGTCAATGGACATTAACAGAGAATGCGTTGCAGTTCTACCTGTTTACCGATGAAGCGGGTTTCACAAACCACGGGGCAGTGAATCTACGGAACATGCATTACTGGTCCGTGGACAATCCTCGCTGGCTCAGACAGGTAGAGCGACAGCGACCGTGGACTGTAAATGTATGGTGCGGAATCATTGGCGACCACCTCATTGGTCCTCACTTCATTCCAGGGGCCAAAACAGCTGCAACATACATCGCGTTTCTACAGAATAATCTGCCAACGTTGCCCGAAAATGTCCCACTGGAAACGCGTCGACGTATGTGGTATCAGCATGATGGTGCACCTGCACATTCCGCAATTAACACTAGGCTGACCCTTGACAGGATGTTTGACGGGCGTTTCATAGGATGTGGAGGACGCATAAATTGGCCAGCCCGTTCTCCTGACCTTACACCTCTGGACTTGTTTCTGTGGGGTACGTTAAAGGAGAATGTGTACCGTGATCTGCCTACAACCCCAGAGGATATGAAACAACGTATTGCGGCAGCCTGCGGCGACATTACACCAGATGTACAGCGGCGTGTACGACATTCATTACGCCAGAGATTGCAATTGTGTGCAGCAAATTATGGCCACCACATTGAACATCTATTGGCCTGACATGTCGGGACACACTCTATTCCACTCCGTAATTGAAAACGGAAACCACGTGTGTACGTGTACCTCACCCCTCATGGTAATTTACATGTGCGTCAGTGAAAAAGACCAATAAAAGGGTGTTAGCATGTGGACGTAATGTGCTTTTCCAGTCTCTTCTGTACCTAAGGTCCATCACCGTTCCCTTTGGATCCCTACGTAATTCGGTGCTCTCCGATACACACGATCGAACAGCGGAGGAGTGGTACTCAAGCGTCAACTTTAGGTTACAATATCTCCGGATGTAATTAACATTTTACAATGCAACAAACGGCACTGATTACGTATTTGTTTATATGTTCAGATGTGCTAACAGAACTTAACGGGGTTCCATTTAAAAAAAAGGAGGTTTGAGTTAAAAAACATACTTCCGTGCATTTTTTTTATGGTTTGTATTAACCAATTACACTAGCCC
This sequence comes from Schistocerca piceifrons, assembly GCF_021461385.2. Lineage (NCBI taxonomy): Eukaryota > Metazoa > Arthropoda > Insecta > Orthoptera > Acrididae > Schistocerca > Schistocerca piceifrons. The sequence continues at coordinate 1,084,907,155 of NC_060138.1, forward strand.
CTCTCCTCACGTTCGGTCTGTGGAATCGATTCGTCAGTATTTGATGTGGTTTACGAAACATATCCAGCGGTAATGTTAGATGACTCACCCTGTATACTTTTCTTATCACGTCACGTGCCTGTAAGGCTGCTTTCAGTTTCGCAGCGGGCAGTGGCATACTTTTATATAAGGAAATACCGTGCGATTCTTATTACAGATTTCAATATTTCAAACCAACAACAATTTTTACTTCAGTTTTAATTCGGCGTCACACTGGTTATGGTTCTAATAACTAGAGTCACTACACTTCAAATCTGCTGTATGTTTTGATAAAACACAAAAGGGCTCAGTTTTTATCATCACTGCCCCATTGTCAGCAGTTCACATTTCTGGCTGTGCTAATACACTGAGCCAAAGACACTGGTACGCCTGCCTAATACAAGTAGGGCCCCCGCGAGCACGCAGAAGTGCCGCAACACGACGTGACGTGGACTCGACTAATGTCAGAAGCAGTGCTGTCGGGAACTGACACCATGAATCTTACAGGGCTGACCATAGATCCGTAAGAATACGACGGGGTGGAGATCTCTTCTGAACAGCACGTTGCAAGGAATCCCAGATATTCTCAATAATGTTCATGTCTGAGAGGTTTGGTGGCCAGCGGAAGTGTTTAAACTCAGAAGAGTGTTCCTAGAGCCACTCTGTAGCAATTATGGATGTGTAGGGTATCGCATTGTACTGCTGGAATTGCCCAACTCCCTTGGAAGGCACAATGGACATGACTGGATGCAGATAATCAGACAGGATGCTTACGTATGTGTCACCTGTCAGAGTAGTATCTAGACATATCAGGGGTCCCATATCACTCCAACACCCTTACAGAGCCTCCACCGGCTTGAAAAGTCCCCTGCTGACATGCAGGGTCCATGGGTTCATGAGGTCGTCTCCATACGCGTACAAGTCAACATGTTTCCAGTCATCAACAGCCCAATGTCGGTGTTGACGGGTCCAGGCGAGGCGTAAAGCTTTGACTCGTGCTGTCATCAAGGGTACACGAGTAGGCCTTCGGCTCCGAAAGCCCATATCGATGAAGTTTCGTTGAATGGTTCGCACGCTGACACTTGTTGATGGCCCATCACTGAAATCTGCAGGAATCTGTGGAAGGGCTGCACTTCTGTCACGTCGAACGATTCTATTCAGCAGTCGTTGGTCCCGTTCTTGCAGGATCTCTTTCCGGCCGCTGCGATGTTTTACCGGATTACTGATATTTACGGTTGTTGTTGTGTGGTCTTCAGTCCTGAGACTGGTTTGATGCAGCTCTCCATGCTACTCTATCCTGTGCAAGCTTCTTCATCTCCCAGTACCTACTGCAACCTACATCCTTCTGAATCTGCTTAGTGTATTGATCTCTTGGTCCCCCTCTACGATTTTTACCCTCCACGCTGCCCTCCAATGCTAAATTTGTGATCCCTTGATGCCTCAAAACATGTCCTACCAACCGATCCCTTCTTCTAGTCAAGTTGTGCCACAAACTTCTCTTCTCCCCAATCCTATTCAATACCTCCTCATTAGTTACGTGATCTACCCACCTTATCTTCAGCATTCTTCTGTAGCACCACTTTTCGAAAGCTTCTATTCTCTTCTTGTCCAAACTGGTTATCGTCCATGTTTCACTTCCATACATGGCTACACTCCATACAAATACTTTCACAAACGACTTCCTGACACTTAAATCTATACTCGATGTTAACAAATTTCTCTTCTTCAGAAACGCTTTCCTTGCCATTTCCAGTCTACATTTTATATCCTCTCTACTTCGACCATCATCAGTTATTTTACTCCCTAAATAGCAAAACTCCTTTACTACTTTAAGTGTCTCATTTCCTAATCTAATCCCCTCAGCATCACCCGATTTAATTTGACTACATTCTATTATCCTCGTTTTGCTTTTGTTGATGATCATCTTATATCCTCCTGTCAAGACACTGTCCATTCCGTTCAACTGCTCTTCCAAGTCCTTTGCTGTCTCTGACAGAATTACAATGTCATCGGCGAACCTCAAAGTTTTTACTTCTTCTCCATGAATTTTAATACCTACTCCGAATTTTTCTTTTGTTTACTTCACTGCTTGCTCAATATATAGATTGAATAACATCGGGGAGAGGCTACAACCCTGTCTCACTCCTTTCCCAACCACTGCTTCCCTTTCATGCCCCTCGACTCTTATAACTGCCATCTGGTTTCTGTACAAATTGTAAATAGCCTTTCGCTCCCTGTATTTTACCCCTGCCACCTTCATAATTTGAAGAGAGTATTCCAGTTAACGTTGTCAAAAGCTTTCTTTGAGTCTACAAATGCTAGAAACGTAGGTTTGCCTTTTCTTAATCTTTCTTTTAAGATAAGTCGTAAGGTTAGTATTGCCTCACGTGTTCCAACATTTCTACGGAATCCAAACTGATCTTCCCCAAGATCCGCTTTTACCAGTTTTTCCATTCGTCTGTAAAGAATTCGCGTTAGTATTTTGCAGCTGTGACTTATTAAACTGATAGTTCGGTAATTTTCACATCTGTCAACACCTGCTTTCTTTAGGATTGGAATTATTATATTCTTCTTGAAGTCTGTGGGTATTTCGCCTGTCTCATACATCTTGCTCACCAGATGGTAGAGTTTTGTCATGACTGGCTCTCCCAAGGCCATCAGTAGTTCTAATGGAATATTGTCTACTCCCGGGGCCTTGTTTCGACTCAGGTCTTTCAGTGCTCTGTCAAACTCTTCACGCAGTATCTTATCTCCCATTTCATCTTCATCTACATCCTCTTCCATTTCCATAATATTGTCCTCAAGTACATCGCCCGTGTATAAAGCTTCTATATACTCCTTCCACCTTTCTGCCTTCCCTTCTTTGCTTAGAACTGGGTTGCCATCTGAGCTCTTGATATTCATACAAGTGGTTCTCTTCTCTCCAAAGGTCTCTTTAATTTTCCTGTAGGCAGTATCTGTCTTACCCCTAGTGAGACAAGCCTCTACATCCTTACATTTGTCCTCTAGCCATCCCTGCTTAGCCATGTTGCACTTCCTGTCGATCTCATTTTTGAGACGTTTGTATTCCTTTTTGCCTGCTTCATTTACTGTATTTTTATATTTTCTCCTTTGATCAATTAAATTCAATATTTCTTCTGTTACCCAAGGATTTCTATTAGCCCTCGTCTTTTTACCTACTTGATCCTCTGCTGCCTTCACTACTTCATCCCTCAGAGCTACCCATTCTTCTTCTACTGTATTTCTTTCCCCCATTCCTGTCAATTGTTCCCTTATGCTCTCCCTGAAACTCTGTACAACCTCTGGTTCTTTCAGTTTATCCAGGTCCCATCTCCTTAAATTCCCGCCTTTTTGCAGTTTCTTCAGTTTCAATCTGCAGTTCATAACCAATAGATTGTGGTCAGAGTCCACATCTGGCCCTGGAAATGTCCTACAATTTAAAACCTGGTTCCTAAATCTCTGTCTTACCATTATGTAATCTACAGGGTGTTTCAAAAATGACCGGTATATTTGAAACGGCAATAAAAACTAAACGAGCAGCGGTAGAAATACACCGTTTGTTGCAATATGCTTGGGACAACAGTACATTTTCAGGCGGACAAACTTTCGAAATTACAGTAGTTACAATTTTCAACAACAGATGGCGCTGCAAGTGATTTGAAAGATATAGAAGACAACGCAGTCTGTGGGTGCGCCATTCTGTACGTCGTCTTTCTGCTGTAAACGTGTGCTGTTCACAACGTGCAAGTGTGCTGTGGACAACATAGATTATTCCTTAGAACAGAGGATTTTTCTGGTGTTGGAATTCCACCGCCTAGAACACAGTGTTGTTGCAACAAGACGAAGTTTTCAACGGAGGTTTAATGTAACCAAAGGACCGAAAAGCGATACAATAAAGGATCTGTTTGAAAAATTTCAACGGACTGGGAACGTGACGGATGAACGTGCTGGAAAGGTAGGGCGACCGCGTACGGCAACCACAGAGGGCAATGCGCAGCTAGTGCAGCAGGTAATCCAACAGCGGCCTCGGGTTTCCGTTCGGCGTGTTGCAGCTGCGGTCCAAATGACGCCAACGTCCACGTATCGTCTCATGCGCCAGAGTTTACACCTCTATCCATACAAAATTCAAACGCGGCAACCCCTCAGCGCCGCTACCATTGCTGCACGAGAGACATTCGCTAACGATATAGTGCACAGGATTGATGACGGCTATATGCATGTGGGCAGCATTTGGTTTACTGACGAAGCTTATTTTTACCTGGACGGCTTCGTCAACAAACAGAACTGGCGCATATGGGGAACCGAAAAGCCCCATGTTGCAGTCCCATCGTCCCTGCATCCTCAAAAAGTACTGATCTGGGCCGCCATTTCTTCCAAAGGAATCATTGGCCCATTTTTCAGATCCGAAACGATTACTGCATCACGCTATCTGGACATTCTTCGTGAATTTGTGGCGGTACAAACTGCCTTAGACGACACTGCGAACACCTCGTGGTTTATGCAAGATGGTGCCCGGCCACATCGCACGGCCGACGTCTTTAATTTCCTGAATGAATATTTCGATGATCGTGTGATTGCTTTGGGCTATCCGAAACATACAGGAGGCGGCGTGGATTGGCCTCCCTATTCGCCAGACATGAACCCCTGTGACTTCTTTCTGTGGGGACACTTGAAAGACCAGGTGTACCGCCAGAATCCAGAAACAAATGAACAGCTGAAGCAGTACATCTCATCTGCATGTGAAGCCATTCCGCCAGACACGTTGTCAAAGGTTTCGGGTAATTTCATTCAGAGACTGCGCCATATTATTGCTACGCATGGTGGATATGTGGAAAATATCGTACTATAGAGGTTCCCAGACCGCAGCGCCATCTGTTGTTGACAATTGTAACTACTGTAATTTCGAAAGTTTGTCTGCCTGAAAATGTACTGTTGTCCCAAGCATATTGCAACAAACGGTGTATTTCTATCGCTGCTCGTTTAGTTTTTATTACCCTGTATCTGATACCTTTTAGTATCTCCAGGATTCTTCCAGGTATACAACCTTCTTTCATGATTCTTGAACCAAGTGTTGGCTATGATTAAGTTATGCTCTGTGCAAAATTCTACAAGGCGGCTTCCTCTTTCATTTCTTCCCCCTAATCCATATTCACCTACTATGTTTCCTTCTCTCCCTTTTCCTACTGACGAATTCCAGTCACCCATGACTATTAAATTTTCGTCTCCCTTCACTACCTGAATAATTTCTTTTATCTCGTCATACATTTCATCAATTTCTTCATCATCTGCAGAGGTAGTTGGCGTATAAACTTGTACTACTGTAGTAGGCATGGGCTTTGTGTCTATCTTGGCCACAATAATGCGTTCACTATGCTGTTTGTAGTAGCTAACCCGCACTCCTATTTTTTTATTCATTATTAAACCTACTCCTGCATTACCCCTATTTGATTTTGTATTTATAACCCTGTAATCACCTGACCAAAAGTCTTGTTCCTCCTGCCACCGAACTTCACTAATTCCCACTATATCTAACTTTAACCTATCCATTTCCCTTTTTAAATTTTCTAACCTACCTGCCCGATTAAGGGATCTGACATTCCACGCTCCGATCCGTAGAACGCCAGTTTTCTTTCTCCTGATAACGACATCCTCTTGAGTAGTCCCCGCCCGGAGATCCGAATGGGGGACTATTTTACCTCCGGAATATTTTACGCAAGAGGACGCCATCATCATTTAATCATACAGTAAAGCTGCATGCCCTCGGGAAAAATTACGGTTGTAGTTTCCCCTTGCTTTCAGCCGTTCGCAGTACCAGCACAGCAAGGCCGTTTTGGTTAATGTTACAAGGCCAGATCAGTCAATCATCCAGACTGTTGCCCTTGCAACTACTGAAAAGGCTGCTGCCCCTCTTCAGGAACCACATGTTTGTCTGGCCTCTCAACAGATACCCCTCCGTTGTGTTTGCACCTACGGTACGGCTATCTGTATCGCTGAGGCACGCAAGCCTCCCCACCAACGGCAAGGTCCATGGTTCATGGGGGGATATTTACGGTACACTCGCGAAATGGTAGGTCCCCACTTCATCGCTGTCTCGGAGATGCTGTGTCCTATCGCTCGTGCACCGACTAAAACACCACGTTCAAACTCACTGAAATCTTGTTATCTATGTATCATTGCAGCGGCAGTAAACGATCTAACAACTGCGCCAGAGACTTCTTGTCATAAAGGCGTTGCCGGCCGCAGCGGCGTATTCTGCCTGTTTACATATCTCTGTACTTGAATACGCATGCCTATACCAGTTTCTTTGGTGCTTCAGTATAGAATCAGTACAATTAAGACCTATCGTTTTTGAAAGCACACAACAGATCACTTATTTTCGCTGTACAATTGGGTGTCAGCAGGATTATCTGAAACATGATATGTGATGTTGCTACTGTTGCATAGCTCTGTGAACAACATAGAACTTGTGATGCAGCACCTAAAATTCCTCTCTACGGGTAGTAACCTCTTGATTCGGATGTGTTGTATTTGCACCGTCCTTTGGCTCGCTCTAATACTACAGTTTGTGATGATAAACAGTGGCGCAGTATTATCATTTATCATCAAAACTATGGTCAGTGTTGATACAAATGATATCATCAAACGAAGAAAGCCATAGAATTATTGATTATAGCTCCTGTTATATGCTTTATCAAGAATGTTTCTTTTATTTTGACCTGAAATGACATATTGTAACACTGATGGCAGGTTGAAGTGCAGATGCAGGTGTTACTAGCAGCCAGTAGGGCAGAATCTCGCTCCTTTTCCATATTTTTCTGCTGAAATACAGACTACACAAAGAATTCAGTAAGGTACATTAGAAGCAGGCAACTGCTCTATCGGATAAATACATTTTACAAGAAAGAAAATGTAGCTTCTACCCTTCCCAAGGAATATCTTTACTATGATATTTCACACGTTACATTATTCCAGATTAACTGAAAGTCAACTGCCTTTTTGTCTTTTGGCGTACTTCTCTTTCTGAAATATTTACAAAGCAACTGAGGGGTCGCCACCCATTAGGAAGTTGTCATTACTGGCTGTGACCCATTTAGAATTAATTTCTGTAATGGAGAAATGAACATGTTTTTGCGTTTCGTCACCCGTAAGTTTGGTTATCGTGTATATCGAGTCAGTCAGATGCGCAACTGTACCGTATTGGAAACTACAATCATTGCTTCTGCTATTGAATGTGCTTGTCTTATTGACGATAGGGTCGGCTGAACGGGCAAACTAGTTGCCATCAAGACTACCTTGTTACTCCAACCCATGAGACCCCAGCCGCAGGGTTGGAGTAAAGCCAAGAATGTTGACGCGTAGTCTGGTGATAAACAATTACACACTACTATCAACCTCTCTATTCTGGCTAACTGATGAAAATGTCTTCCAGCACCAAGGTTCCAATTAGTTACTTTCCGAAACTTCCTGGCAGATTAAAGCTGTGTGCCAGACCGAGACTCGAGCTCGGGATCTTTGCCTTTCGCGGGCAAGTGCTTTACTAACAAAGCTACCCAAGCACACGACCGGTGCTCACTTCTTTGCTTCCGCCAGTACCTCGTCGCCTACCTTCCAAACTTCACAGAAGCTCTCCTGCGAATCTGACAGAACTAGAGCTCTTGGAAGAAAGGATATGGAAACATCCCCCAGGCTGTGGCTAAGCCATGTCTCCGCCGGAGTCTTTCTTCCAGGAGAGCTAGTTCTGCAAGATTCGCAGGAGAGCTGGTGTGAAGTCCTGAAGGTAGGAGACTAGGTACTGCCGGAAGTACATGTGAGAGGACAGGCTCTTAGTCATGCTTGGGTAGCTATGTTGGTAGAGCACTTGCCCTCGAAAGGCAAAGGTCTCGAGTTCGAATCTCGGTCTGGCACACAGTTTTAATCTGCTAGGAAGTTTCATATCAGCGAAAACTCCACTGCAGAGAGAAAATTTCATTCTAGTTACTTTCCGTTCGAATATCTATGCCCTAAAGTGCCATAATTTCTGCCACTAAAGCGTGAAACGTGTTATAACGACTTTATTAATATATGCAAACAACAGTAAATAACTATACAAACAGAAAACGTTGCTAAATTTGCCTTTTAGCACTAATAGTACGTTGAGTAAGTAAGCCGATGCGTTTTATTCACTGAACAGAGCTAACATTTTTCACGAGGTGATTATTACTGCATGGGGGCTTAATTAAATATAATTGAAAATATTTTTGGTAGCTGTAAGTCCGATTACGCTATGTCTCGTAAACGGCTGGCCCTGACTAGTATTATTACGCTATCTGACTGCAAAGAACAACAACAAAGAATGAAATGAAAATTTTCATAAACACAGTTAATTAATTAAGTCCCCAGCAACTATAAAACCTACAAACCCAAGCACAAATGTAACTGTTCTGTGTGTGGGAGTGTGGCTCAACGTACACATCTGGCACGGTTCTTCTTCAACAAGACAAGAAATTTTAAATACCATTTATACAGAAGTAACTAAAGGAAATAAAAATACCATAATTACTCAAGAAAACCAGAATTACACTCTAATACAAGAACACAAGCCAGATGCTTTGTTGACTGAACCTGTCATGACGCATTATTTAAAACATGGAAATAATGAAAAAACACGCAATATTTTACCTTCATATATATTGACGAAAAGCCCTCTGATCGTTACAATATCTTCATTAGAATAACATCTGCTATCTCTCCCATCAAATAACTGGATAAAACATGGAACAAGCACTCCTTACTACAACATCTCGACAAGCCTTGCCCACTCGCACATCTCAACACGAACTGTCTTCTACGAGCTCTGCCCACGCACTGACTTCTACGAGCTCTCAACAAGCACTGACTTCTACGAGTTCTTAACAGGCACTGACTTCTACGAATTCTTAACAGGCACTGACCACTACGAGCTCTCGACAAGCACTGTGGAGGCGGCTTAATAGTACTCTTTGGCGCAATCTCTGGCGCAGTGGCTCAGTGTAGCCACCTTTCATATGCCCCTCCTCCACAGGCCAGAATTTGATGGTATTTTTGCCAGCATTGGTGGAGAAAATACCACCAAATTCGTCCACAAAAATACAGACTAAAATAAAAAATAATATTAATACCTAAATATCACATAATTACTTAAAATTTTGGCTTTGCACTGACCTTTCAATAACCTAATATATGAAATACAGTAAGCAATACGAATTTTTTCATACATGTGGCTTTACATAATAGTTTACACAATACACAAAAAAATCAGTTTATACAAATGTTCACATAAAATGCTTTCAATGATTAGTCTATACAAAAAAAAAGACACCAACAGGTGACATCTTTTCAGTAGAAGCAGTCCATCAGTGGCACCCAGTAAAGTTTAGCAGGTACACACAGCAACAAGACACATTAGTTCAGTAGAAGCAATCCATCAGAGGCACCCAGCAATGTTGAGTAGGTGCAGACAGCAACAAGTGACTTCATTTCAGTAGAAACAGTTCATCAGTTGCACCCAGCAATGTTGAGCAGGTGCAGACACCAACAAGTGACATCATTTCAGCAGAAACAGTCCATCAGTTGCACCCAGCAATGTTGAGCAGGTGCAGACACCAACAAGTGACATCATTTCAGTAGAAGCAGTCCATCAGTTGCACCCAGCAATGTTGAGCAGGTGCAGACACCAACAAGTGACATCATTTCAGTAGAAGCAGTCCATCAGTTGCACCCAGCAATGTTGAGCAGGTGCAGACACCAACAAGTGACATCATTTCAGCAGAAACAGTCCATCAGTTGCACCCAGCAAAGTTGAGCAGGTGCAGACACCAACAAGTGACTTCATTTCAGTAGAAGCAGTCCATCAGTTGCACCCAGCAATGTTGAGCAGGTGCAGACACCATGAGGTGACTTCATTTCCATACAAGTAGACCATCAGTTGCACCTAGCAATGATGAGCAGGTCCAGAGAGCAGTCCATAATATTCACTATCACTGATCACACAGTTCAAGCATGAACAATAGTTTGAATACACATACTAATCACACTGTTCATCAGCAGAAATTAAACATGTCCTAGTGGCACCAATCATGTAAAAAAAAGTACAAGTAACAGTCCATAATATTCACTATCACTGATCACACAGTTCATCAGCAGAAATTAATCATTCCTAAGTGTCACACATAATGTTGAAAAGGTGCAGGTAACAGTTCACAATATTTACCTTCACTAATCAGACAGTTCGGGCATGAACAATAGTTTGAATACACATACAAATGCTTTTACAATGCTCTTACACTAAACATACAATTTCTAATAAACACACAAATGATGTCAGATAATTGTCATATTAACTATTACAAATACTCAAATATCAGTAAACCTATAATATTTATGGGTGTCAGTGGAAGCCATTACAAACAAATAAAATAATATTCAGGAGATAGGTGGGTAGGATTAGGAAAGGAAAACACACAAAACACACTCACTCATCTTTCATCCACATTAAGTACTACTGTGTAACTGAATAGTGTTAACTGTGTAAATGTAATTCTGTCAAAATCTGATGTTCATCATGTGTATCAAGTAGTAGTGGCAGCAATGTATAACAGTCAATAATAGTTAGGTCAACGTCATAGTCATCATGTCAAGACCAATGTTTGCCAAGCCAGATCAAATGTACTGTTGTTGAACAACTGTCAGTGAGCCAAGATATGCAAAGATTTAACAAAGTGTGTGTATAGACTATCTTCCTTCTACTTTAGTGTTCTAGTCTGCTATCTTCATCCTCCTTGTTCCATAAGACCAACACAAAAAAAAAAAATATGCTCTTCACTTACTTTACCTCTTATCCACCAAAACTCCAATAATCATCAACTTCACACAATCTCAATAATACCTCAATAATACCTCTTCAATACATCGATACATATAAACCTTATCATTAATAGCATTTACCTTACCTCTTGTCCACAAAAACTCCAATAATCATCAACTTCATATAATCTCTATACCTCAATAATACCTCTTCAATACGTCGATACATATGAACCTTATTACCAATATCACTTCACTTCCATAACAACTCTTTCCTCTAGTCAGTCTCCTCGAACAAGTACAGATAAAATCCTAGTGCAAACTTCAGTTCATCCTCCCATACAATCTGAAGACACATTGTCAACACACAACCTCTGTGTAATCCATCTGACCCAAATCTTCTGCTCATTATGAATTATAAACAAAAGAAATGCATACATGACCTCTAACAGACTTAGTTCAAATAACTCTCAGTAATTAAGAACGATTACGGAGTGTGAATGATCATAATATTTCACAGTGTGTACACCACTTCAAGAATTATGGCAAAGCCGGCCGAAGTGGCCGTGCGGTTAAAGGCGCTGCAGTCTGGAACCGCAAGACCGCTACGGTCGCAGGTTCGAATCCTGCCTCGGGCATGGATGTTTGTGATGTCCTTAGGTTAGTTAGGTTTAACTAGTTCTAAGTTCTAGGGGACTAATGACCTCAGCAGTTGAGTCCCATAGTGCTCAGAGCCATTTTTTGAATTATGGCAAACAGAAGCAAACATGTGGAGTATTTCTTGTGCCAAGTGTCACTTCCTATTTCAATTGCTCACGAAAAATGCAGTGTAATAACTGTTAATGGTCTAAACCTAGTAATGGTATGTCATGTCGTTAGCTTCCTTCCTATTAGCATAAAGTTATACAGTTTCCATAAAACCTCCAGCTCATGTGACTTCAACGAAGTTCTTTGTACCAATGTCGTTCGTCGAATTATAGCAGTTCATTTTCTTATCTTAAAAATATAAGGCACTGAGCGTAAGCAAAAGAAGCAATAGCGAGTAAATATACCAGTAGAGAACAGAATGTCAACAAGTGGATGCAGCACAATCCTTACAACGAGGCTCTGCCAAGCGAACAATCTATAATTAATCCAATAGTGTGACCTAAACTCTATGTTTATACACAGTATATCGGCATTTCTATATACTAAATTAAAGAGTAGTTGTGCCGACAAACAGAAATGTATAAATATGCAATCCATACGCACAGCAGTAAACATCTCTTACGTAATAAACAGGTCATTAGCATCATATCAGCATAAGCAAATAAATGTTCATATGTCATCTTAATAAGTAAACATGAAGGCGCAAGCAGATAAACCACAAAGTATAACTTACATACCTAAACACATCAGCACAATAAATCAGGTTACAATTATAATTTAAATAAATAAGCACAGCAGGCACATAATTAAAAAAAGTATGACATCAGTGAAAAAGCAGTGCAGCCAAGCGATGCATAATATATACAAATAACAACCCTGTTCATTAATAAAACATTGACAAAAATCAGCAAATGTACGCAAGCACGTCGCTTCACAAGTAATTCCATAGAATATGAAATTAGCACAAAGTATGAATCACGTAATCGCGAGCAGCAAATTACGTCTAAAGTACGTACCTAAGTGGAAATATGTTACGTGAAAAATGAACTCAATTAATAGTTACCCTTTTTAGTTTATTAGTTTCTTCTTCGAAATTACATTCTTCCTGAAAATTTCTCGATAGCAAGTCCTCTTAACGTCGGAGGCACACAGAATTTACCTGAAGTTCTTAAATATTTTATAGAACCGTATCCTGGAAAATACTGAATGTTAATAACATAATTCATCAAGTCACTATATCTTTATACTGAATTTAATCGGAGAAATTAGACTGTGTATTTGTTTACGGCTGTCAGTGCATTCGCACTGAGCGCTCGATCAGCTGTAGGCGCGTGACGTAGGAAGCAATTGTTCGCGGTCAACGACTGCCTTGTGCGGCGCGTAGACTTGACTGTTGCTTTGAGTATGTGCCGCCGCCAAAACACAGCGCGGTATCCTTGTATTCTCCGCATGTTTACATCTAGCTGTTAGTTTCTCAAAAGTATGTCATTCCACAAAAATTTTTCAAAAGTATATCATTCCACAAAAATTTTGGAAACTACGAACCTCACGTTTTGTGGTAGGAACAGCATAATTACGAACAGCGTTTAATTTTTTTTTTGATCAGGAAGAATACCTTCTGTACAAATAATGTGATCGAGAAATTTTACCTGAGAACGACCAAATTCAGATTTTTTTAAGTTCACTGTAACGCCAACTCTTGCAAAAATACGTAATAATGAATCCAAAATTTTGTTGTGCTCACTCCAAGAATGTTTAGCAATAAGAATATCGTCAACATATTAAGTAATATTGTCACGAAGATAAACAGATAAAATTTCGTTTAAACTAGAAATGAATGCTGCAGAAAATATAGTAAGTCCAAACGGTAATTTTCGAAATCTCTTTTGGGTAAAATCGTCATATCCGGTTATTGTTTACTTACTCACTAGATAGATTGATAGTCGAAGAGTTGGTTTGACAGATGCAAAGAATAGTAAAAGAGTAGGCAGCGGTACAGAAAACTAAAAGAGAAATAGCACCACTACAGCTCGGGGCCCTATGCTCGCTACGGCACATATTCACTTAGAGTAGTGAATCCCCTGAGGACCTTAATAGCCGCACATAATTTCTAGTTTGTGACTTAGTGGCAAATTTGGCGGAAGTGCGTACGTAAATTGATCTAACCATGCACATGGATGTATGTCATTCTTAGAATTGCGGAAGATCTTAAATTTCCGAACAGTCAAAAAGTGTTTATAGTCAAAGTTTTCGCCTCGTGGCGACAAAGACCTACCGCGTCTGTCCCAGTCCCAATGACGATTATTGTCAAGTTCGCGCGCCTGGCGCTCTCTTGTCGCATCCCGTAAATGAAACAAATTATTTTCTTCAAACCCCTCTGCTATCTGTGATTCCAAATTTCTTTTGCTGTCTTTTCCTACAATTTCGCCTTCGATCTGTTTGACTTGCTTTCGTAATGCCTCAACTTCCCTTTTAACGCGTTCATTAAATTTTCCCTGATTTTCAACATGTTTATTTATGTTCTGGTACTCTTCGGTTTCTGCGAATGGTAATGGAGCTGTATCATCCGAATCTCTGTCCCCAAGTAAACTAAGATTTGTCAATTTGTCTGAAATCTCCTCAGCTCTTTCCGATAAATCACCTATTTGTTCTTTCTGTTTATTTACGTCTTCCGTAAGTGTCGCGACTCGGGTTTCAGTATTAACACATTTAGTAGTTAACTGTTCATACTGTTGTGTTAGGTTATTTAATTTGTCATTTGGTACGGATTCCTCGATTCTCTCAAATATTTCTTCCTTATCTTTTGCACGTTGTAAATTTAACTCTGAAAATTTCTGTACTATCACGCGATCTTTTTCTTCCTGTTCCCTGCCCTGTTCCTCTTGTCTGATTTCTGTTGAAATTAAGCTATTATTGTGAGCCTTCAAAATCGGTTGTACTTCTTCTCTAATTTCTTTATTTGATTCGTCTTTCATGTATTTGAAACATGTCCCTGTTCGTGAGCCTAACTGTGTTTCCTTTGTTCCCATATCAGTTTCTAATTCAGATCGTAACTGTGATCCCACTGCTTTCATCTCGGTTTTAATTGTTCCTATTTCTGTTTCAATTGTTCCTATTTTTGAGCGTAACCGTGTTGTCATTGCTTTCATCTCAGTTCTAATTGCTCCAAACTGTGAATCTAACAGTGTTTCCATTCGTGATCCCAAATTTAATATTGCACTCATCAACTGCTCCGTTTCTTCTGTCGTTAACCACGTAATCTGTGAATTTTCTGATTGAGAAAAATTTTGAACTGTTTCCGGACTATTTTCCCTGCTTATTAAATTGTTTTCAACATCATTATTCATCATACTGTTGTCCTGTGTTGGCGAGTTCGCCATGTCAACAATTTCGTTATTCTGACTATTCATCATTTTTGCCTTTTTCATAGATCGCGTAATCATTTACAAAACATAAACAATTCGTCACTGTACGAAAATTACACACAATGACTCCTCATCTCCAACAATACCATTCACACGAGATGTTTCCCTCAAACACGATTAACGAACAATTGAAATAATTGCACTAAATTGTCAAACCCATAGACAAGACAACAAATTTAAATTTTGGAAAATACTATTAGAAGAATCTACACATGCAAAATAGACTACAATTACTAACTACAAATTGCTACAACAATACTACGGTTTACTATTTTTACAATCAGAAGAATTTCAAGGGACGATCCGAAGCAGCGGTCGCCACGTGCATGGGGGCTTAATTAAATATGATTGAAAATATTTTTGGTAGCTGTAAGTCCGATTACGCTATGTCTCGTAAACGGCTGGCCCTGACTAGTATTATTACGCTATCTGACTGCAAAGAACAACAACAAAGAATGAAATGAAAATTTTCATAAACACAGTTAATTAATTAAGTCCCCAGCAACTATAAAACCTACAAACCCAAGCACAAATGTAACTGTTCTGTGTGTGGGAGTGTGGCTCAACGTACACATCTGGCACGGTTCTTCTTCAACAAGACAAGAAATTTTAAATACCATTTATACAGAAGTAACTAAAGGAAATAAAAATACCATAATTACTCAAGAAAACCAGAATTACACTCTAATACAAGAACACAAGCCAGATGCTTTGTTGACTGAACCTGTCATGACGCATTATTTAAAACATGGAAATAATGAAAAAACACGCAATATTTTACCTTCATATATATTGACGAAAAGCCCTCTGATCGTTACAATATCTTCATTAGAATAACATCTGCTATCTCTCCCATCAAATAACTGGATAAAACATGGAACAAGCACTCCTTACTACAACATCTCGACAAGCCTTGCCCACTCGCACATCTCAACACGAACTATCTTCTACGAGCTCTGCCCACGCACTGACTTCTACGAGCTCTCAACAAGCACTGACTTCTACGAGTTCTTAACAGGCACTGACCACTACGAGCTCTCGACAAGCACTGTGGAGGTGGCTTAATAGTACTCTTTGGCGCAATCTCTGGCGCAGTGGCTCAGTGTAGCCACCTTTCATTACATAAACAATGAAATAATGAGCAGATACCTACGTAAGAGCTAAAAATTCGTGTTAGGGTCTGTGATAATTCAGAATGCACCTGTGGTACTTCGAATAACTATCTGCAGCCTCTTCTATTCGTTGAAAAACACTGTGCAGTGGATGACAACGGGTACTACCTGTTAGGGCTTCTTCCCGTTCGCGTATAGAGTGCGACTAGAATGATTGCTGAAATGCCTCTGTATGCGTTGTAGTTACGATTTCCGCAGTCTTTGTCAGAGAGATACGACGGCGGTTGTGGTGTATTCCTAGATTCTTCAATGCAGGTTCTTGAGACATATAAAAGATGCCTAGGCAAAATAATTGTCAAAATAAATCGCAAAAGATGGTTCGTATCGAAAATGCTGTGTAGTGATGGCTTCTCAAAGGCAGAAGAAATGGCACCTAATGAGATAGCTGTTCTTAGTTTACCGGCTTGATAGGTCAGGAGGAAGTTCGTGAAGTCGATAGCAGTATTTATAAATTACATTTCGTTTATATTTAAAAGCATCCCTGTCCTGACGCTTTTCATGGATTACTCTCTGTGCACATATAGCACAACAATGTGAACAGTTCACTGTTGCCGGCCGGAGTGGCGGAGCGGTTCTAGGTGCTACAGTCTGGAACCGCGAGACCGCTACGGTCGCAGGTTCGAATCCTGCCTCGGGCATGGATGTGTGTGATGTCCTTAGGTTAGTTAGGTTTAAGTAGTTCTAAGTTCTAGGGGACTGAATGACCACAGTAGTTAAGTCCCATAGTGCTCAGAGCCATTTGAACCATTTTTAGTTCACTGTTTTAAAA
Organism: Schistocerca piceifrons; assembly: GCF_021461385.2. Taxonomy (NCBI): domain Eukaryota; kingdom Metazoa; phylum Arthropoda; class Insecta; order Orthoptera; family Acrididae; genus Schistocerca; species Schistocerca piceifrons. Next base: position 1,084,924,008 of record NC_060138.1, read on the forward strand.
TTTTGTCTCTGAGACTGAAGTATTTTAAATCAGTTACTTGAACGGGCGTCATGTATTCAGAGCTGGGGCACTGGAAAGTCTTACGACACTCACTTTCCCCTGGGCAGTAAGCTTGCAGCAGTACACGGCCTCTGCCGAAAGATTAATGATCCCCGCTCTCTGGATCATCCTTCGGACGATATTAATGGTTGAATCTCTAAATCGACGATCGGAGATGGTGGATAACAATCACTTAGGAGCCTTCTCAGTTGACAGTAGTCACAGTAATGATTTATGACTTCTGGTTGCGCTTACCACCAAGTTTTCGACACGGGTGCTTCAGTCAGAGAAATGAACGCTTTTTCCGTGGTGGAATTCTTCCATACAGCAATTGCATCTCCGATCTTTTTCGTATTGCCTGTGGCTAATCAACTCGCTATGATATCTCTTTCGCCACAAACAGACGTCAAATGTGCTACAATTCGTAGTGTTTAAAATTTGAGTGAAGTCAAGCTTATTGCGTTAATGTCATCGGTTGAGCACTATCAAGAATGTTTTTCAGGAATTGAAGCACATTTTGTTGCGAATTTTAAAAATATACGACAATGTACATCTGAGCTAGAAAGTCTGACTTCATATATTATTGCTGCGAACTCTTGCAATTCTGCAGTGCTGCTAAACGCACCAAAAATTTAGACTGTAGAAAGCAAATTATAGTGCTTGCATATAAAGTCTGATTAATTGACGGAATATGGAACTGATGTGAGTATGAAACTCGAGGCAAGTAACATGTAGCTTTGGAGTGTAACCTCGAGATAGGTGTGTAATTTACATAAATGTAACATTTTATATCATTTTTAGCAACTGCTTTCTACGCATTATTCTACGCTATATCAAATGACTGCGAAATACTAACTTGAATTATTTACAGAAAAAATGCAAAAACTGGTACAAGCCGTAAACAGTGAACAAGCATCTCCTACACCAGTGGCGCATATTGCCGTTTCATGCGGTGCAGACCAGCAGTTGTTTTGCCACTCAGTCCCCTGTAAGAAGAAGATGGGAGTTGAAATGCGTTTAAACTCTGTAGTCAACCATACAAAACAGTATTCGAAGTGAATTTGGATCCACTGAGTACAGTTCCGTCGGAAAGAAAATACAGGGTGTTTCAAAAATGACCGGTATATTTGAAACGGCAATAAAAACTAAACGAGCAGCGATAGAAATACACCGTTTGTTGCAATATGCTTGGGACAACAGTACGTTTTCAGGCAGACAAACTTTCGAAATTACAGTAGTTACAATTTTCAACAACAGATGGCGCTGCGGTCTGGGAAACTCTATAGTACGATATTTTCCACATATCCACCATGCGTAGCAATAATATGGCGTAGTCTCTGAATGAAATTACCCGAAACCTTTGACAACGTGTCTGGCGGAATGGCTTCACATGCAGATGAGATGTACTGCTTCAGCTGTTCAATTGTTTCTGGATTCTGGCGGTACACCTGGTCTTTCAAGTGTCCCCACAGAAAGAAGTCACAGGGGTTCATGTCTGGCGAATAGGGAGGCCAATCCACGCCGCCTCCTATGTGTTTCGGATAGCCCAAAGCAATCACACGATCATCGAAATATTCATTCAGGAAATTAAAGACGTCGGCCGTGCGATGTGGCCGGGCACCATCTTGCATAAACCACGAGGTGTTTGCAGTGTCGTCTAAGGCAGTTTGTACCGCCACAAATTCACGAAGAATGTCCAGATAGCGTGATGCAGTAATCGTTTCGGATCTGAAAAATGGGCCAATGATTCCTTTGGAAGAAATGGCGGCCCAGACCAGTACTTTTTGAGGATGCAGGAACGATGGGACTGCAACATGGGGCTTTTAGGTTCCCCATATGCGCCAGTTCTGTTTATTGACGAAGCCGTCCAGGTAAAAATAAGCTTCGTCAGTAAACCAAATGCTGCCCACATGCATATCGCCGTCATCAATCCTGTGCACTATATCGTTAGCGAATGTCTCTCGTGCAGCAATGGTAGCGGCGCTGAGGGGTTGCCGCGTTTGAATTTTGTATGGATAGAGGTGTAAACTCTGGCGCATGAGACGATACGTGGACGTTGACGTCATTTGGACCGCAGCTGCAACACGGCGAACGGAAACCCGAGGCCGCTGTTGGATCACCTGCTGCACTAGCTGCTCGTTGCCCTCTGTGGTTGCCGTACGCGGTCGCCCTACCTTTCCAGCACGTTCATCCGTCACGTTCCCAGTCCGTTGAAATTTTTCAAACAGATCCTTTATTGTATCGCTTTTCGGTCCTTTGGTTACATTAAACCTCCGTTGAAAACTTCGTCTTGTTGCAACAACACTGTGTTCTAGGCGGTGGAATTCCAACACCAGAAAAATCCTCTGTTCTAAGGAATAAACCATGTTGTCTACAGCACACTTGCACGTTGTGAACAGCACACGCTTACAGCAGAAAGACGACGTACAGAATGGTGCACCCACAGAGTGCGTTGTCTTCTATATCTTTCACATCACTTGCAGCGCCATCTGTTGTTGAAAATTGTAACTACTGTAATTTCGAAAGTTTGTCCGCCTGAAAATGAACTGTTGTCCCAAGCATATTGCAACAAACGGTGTATTTCTATCGCTGCTCGTTTAGTTTTTATTGCCGTTTAAAATATACCGGTCATTTTTGAAACACCCTGTATCTGAGCAGTGCATGGCTCGTGTTCATGACATTTATTGTTTGTCAACTTCTATTACGGTACTGCCGCCTCGTTTTCTTATTCCATTTACTGGTGCCAATAACTTCCTGCCTTACTTGCCCATGAGTGACAACAGCAGCGCGTATCTGCAGCTACAGATAGTATTTCAGGGTCGCCGTGTGTCTGTAGTTCAGTTGAGAGCTCAGTTGGAGGCGGACCAGTAGTGCAGTCGGGGACGGAGCAGCGGTCGGCGACGAAGGAGCGTCGCGGACAGAGCGCCAGTAAGGTGCGGACAGCCAGTACTTGCCGATCGCTGTCGACACACATGTAGTGTCCGACTGAAGAAGACTGGAGCGGGAACGACCGTTGGTTGGTCGTTCGGTCGGTCGTCCCATCAGCCGACGTCTGTTTGGTCCTCTGACCGTTTGCGGGTGTTGGCGGTCGGTCGGTTGGGTCAGAGCAGCGAGGAAGTCTCCGTGGCGCGTAGTCAGGCAGGAGCCGCTGGTGGCGTGGACGCGCTGTTGGAGTTGTGAGGCGCTTCTTGCGAAGCCTGTAAACTAAAGCTGAGTGTTCACTTAACCTACTATCAAGCCTCAACTGCTACCACAACTCTTCGCCTGATCCTGGTTGTAGCTTTCTGGGAGATACCCGCAAGCAACAACGTGTGCGCATTGAAGTTGGCCGGCCGAAGTGGCCGTGCGGTTAAAGGCGCTGCAGTCTGGAACTGCGAGACCGCTACGGTCGCAGGTTCGAATCCTGCCTCGGGCATGGATGTTTGTGATGTCCTTAGGTTAGTTAGGTTTAACTAGTTCTAAGTTCTAGGGGGCTAATGACCTCAGCAGTTGAGTCCCATAGTGCTCAGAGCCATTTGAACCATTGAAGTTGACTAGGATTGCAGCCGTCTTCCTGTGTGGTGTTTAACTTAATTTAATTCATTCCTTCATTAATGAAGTGTACCAGCAGTATATTTTGCCTTGTGGCCGTTGACATTCCAATGACCTGCCCTGGTCGTTGACGTACTTTTTGGCAGTGTATTTTCCTGATCGTGTTGATGCTGTCGAACATGGCGTCTAGTTCGACAGCTGAGGTGTTGTTGGTAGTTTTGGGCGTTTATTCTGACTTGGCTGGATTGGGTACCAGTATCCAGAACGTTGTGCTATTGACATCTTGTTTTCGTTTTGCTGATCGGGTGGAGCAGAACTGATCTTGTTGATTGGTTTGTTGGCTGGCTTTCGGTTGGGTTGCCTTCCGATTAAGAGGTTGTCGGTCTGGCTGCCTGTCTCACCTAAATGTGCGTTAGTGTTACCTTCCCAGAAAGATCCTTCGAACCTTCTGCGCGCTGCTCCTTGTGTTTTACATAGTGATTTCCTTTTTAGTCTTACGTCCTCTGTGTGGCCTTCAGCCGAGTTTTAGCTTATTAAAATTGCAAGGCTTTTCTTCTTAGGCCTTAAGACATAAAAAAATTGTTTCTTGTTTGGTAAGTGGCCTTCAGCCGAGTTTCAGCCTTTCGAAATTAAAATTGAAAATTCCTTGTGCCTAAGCCTTAAGCCGTAAATTGGTTTCAAGTTGGTATGTGGCATTCAGCCGAGTTTTCAGCCTTTTCAAATCAGAAGTTGAAAAATTTTGTCTAGGCCTTAAGCTGTAAGAAATATTTTCTACTTTTATATGGCCTTCAGCCGAGTTTTCCAGCTTAAAGTAAAAATTGGAAATTTATTTGTCTGGGCTTTAAGCTGTGAGATTGTTTGGGTTTCGTATGTGGCCTTCAGCCGAGAGCTATGTGAAGCATTTTGGGATAAAGCCTTTAGCCTATTTTAGTTGAAATTTAGAAGCTCTTCCCTTTAGGCCTTAAGCCGAAAAATTGTTTTCTGCATGGTGTGTGGCCTTCAACCGAGTTTTAATCTCTCTTAAATTAAAAATTCAAAATCCTTGTCTTGCCCTTAAGTCATTAGATTGTTATTCTTTAGTATGAGGCCTTCAGCCTAGTTTTACACGAAATATTTTAAGATAAGGCCTTCAGCCTTTGCAGATTGAAAGTTCTTCTTCCTAGGCCGTAAACTGTTAAATTGTTTTGTTGATATGTGGCCTTCAGCCGAGTTTTCAGCCTATTTAGATTAAACTTTGAAAATTTTTGTCTCAGCCTTAAGCCCTAACACTGTTCTTTGAAAATTTTTGTCTCAGCCTTAAGCCCTAACACTGTTCTTGATTAATGTGAGGCCTTCAACCGAGTTCTATGGGAAAAATTTAAGCTAAGGCTTTCAGCCTATTTATATTGAAGATAAAAATTTTTTTTCTAAAGAAGTGAAACCTCCACAAGAACTCCTGTACGTCAATTCCTTGCTTACGTCTTGTGCCTTGGATTTTCGATGTGGCCTTCAGCTGATCTAAATTAAATCGAAGGAGGTCCTTCGTTAAAACCTTGAGAGTTTTAATTCTTGCTTGTGTAATTGTGTGTTTTTAAGAAATAAACGTTATATGCTGAGGGCAACTGACGGTAACTTATTTTGGCCCCTTTACACAAATATAAACGCATCCGCTCTGTCCTGCTAGCCCAGGGATTTCAATATCATTATTGATGTATTAATTTATCATTATTTTATGAGCCCATTGTTGTAATTCATCAAAGGGAAACGTTTTACCGTCTCAGGCGCTGCAGTCAAGGACTGTGCGGCTGGTCCCGGTGGAGGTTCGAGTCCTCCCTCGGGCATGGGTGTGTGTGTTTGTCCATAGGTTAATTTAGGTTAAGTAGTCTGTAAGCTTAAGGACTGATGACCTTAGGAGTTAAGTCCCATAAGATTTCAAACATTTTGAAACGTTTTACCGCGACATTTAAAGTTTGTTAGTGTTTGTATATGGGGCGATCAAAAAGTCTCCATTAGAAGGCCGTCCTGTGCAGAATCGGTATACCAATCCAGCAACATAGCTGTGAGCGTTGAGGCAATCATCCCCCAATGTACGAGACTGAAGATACCCGTTTGGTAGAACACCGTGACCAGCTGCGCGAAAAATTCCGTAACTGCCTGTTGCACATCCCCGTCCGACGGAATCGTCGACCCTTCAAGACCTTTTCTGAGGGACCGACAGCGTGATAATCGCATCGGGAGAGAGCAGGACTACAGAGCGATTACTCGAGTGTCTCCCACTTGAATTGCCGAAATTTCTGCTCCACGAAATTTGTGATATGAGGAAGAGTGTTATCATGAAACAGCAGCACCCCTTGGGGCACCATTCCACAGTGTTGGTTTTCGACAGGTTCGCTGCCCACCCATGTTCTATCGGTGTTTATCGTCGAGGACACAGAAAAGAAAACATCTCGTCAGAAAATGAGACAAGAGTGTACATGCCACTGTAGTGACAGAGAAGAATTGTTGGTCTACAGCTCGGTGATTGTGTACACTGAGCGAGCCAAAGTTCTATTCAGAAACGTCAATGGACTTTGATTTTACCCATACTGGATGAAGGAAAGCGATAAATATGAGAGAGCTGGGGTCTATAAAATTCAGTGTAACACGGCGTGCAAGGCAAGCTATATAGGCCAAACTGGTAGGTCCTTTAAAGTACGTTACAAAGAACATAGCGATGCTTTGCGCCTTAATAATTTCGAAAAGTCAGCTGTAGCCACGCAAATTTGGGAAACGGGACACCCCATGTTGGGAATAAATCAGGATCTCGTTATTTTACACAGACAGGACAAAGGCAAAAAACTGGATCTACTAGAACAGCTGGAAATTACGATACATAGCGTGGATAATCAGAACACACTGAATGAACAGCTAACTGGTGATACAAATAACTTTTTCAAACATTTCACTGGTTGCTTTTAGTAACTACATTTTTAGCAATTGGCAGGATACCATCATTTCATGAGGTCCTTGGAACATGTGTACGTTATCTGTTTGTATAGACATCTCTGTGACTTCCTTGTTTACTTGCGCGTGAGCTCAATCGCGTTTCAGTGTCGTGTTTGGCTACGTGGTGTGTGGTATCAACGAAGACGCACGGGCGGTTTACGACGATAGAGGAGAGAGCCATGTGGTTAGATGTTGAACACCATAGGCGACACCATTTTAGAGTTTTTTATATTTTGACGACTATGTGGAGTCGTACCTTGGAAGACACGGCTGCAACAAGGGAAGTAGCCACGATGTTTTAATTTTATCATCAATTTTATTGGCCTGGCGCATGTTCCATTTTAGCGAGTTTTAACAGGTTCTTTTTATTATTCTGATGATGGAAGCTTGACTTCCGAAACGCGTCAATCTTAGTGTTTTACACTATAAACAAGTGGTTGAGCCGATACATTTTTTAACATTAACGTCAGTGGAGTCTGCATATTCTTAAAGGGGTATTTGCAAACTAAGCATTACCCTGGAATGTTTTTAGAAGAAACATATTTCGGCAAATGTGTGTTCTAATGTGAGAAAAAGGATATTATCTAAGAGGAACGAACATTGCTACCAAATAACCTGAATGGAATACCAGTCGAAAGCAAGAACATGAACAGGGTGTATTCTGTAAAGCGTCAATAGAGAAAGCAGAATTTGATGTTTTCTCGGTCACTTTGTTGATGTGCTTGATGTTACACATTTCATATTCTGCTGGTAGGTCACTCAGCTGTTTGATCGCGAATATAAGCAATGATAATCAGTCAGTCATTGCTGTTAAGTACCTGATCGAGCGTAACCGCTATTGGTACCTGCAGGCAACACGCGATACTTACTGATGCACGCAGTGTGAAAGTTACGAGCTGCTCGACATCAACACATTCACTACGTACCGCCTTCTAATTACCTACACCTAAGCACAGCAGGTAAATTCACCTGCATTTGTTTTTGTATCTTTCAACCCATATTCCTGAGTCTTTATATCTGTGCTTTTCAAACTCTACACCTAAAGGCAGAGCGGACTGCTGGAGTTGTGACACATAGTAAAGTCAGGTTCATTTCGGTCAAATACAAGGAGAGCTGGTAACGGGGCAGAGAAGGTCACGATAAGAAATATTTTGAAGTGAGTTTTCAATTCTGGTATTTGCTTCACAGCCAAAAGAAAACTCCTAAAACCGTGGATAGAACTAAAGAATACGGACATTTAACTTAATTATGCTGCAGTATGTCCCGGACAAAAATATGAAATAGAATTTAAAAAATTTGGTCCGTAGTAGGCTGTAATGTAAGCGATCTTTACTTAAATCGTGCGATTAGCAAATTTCGACAATGTATCATTTTCAGAACCAACGTGGAGGAGTAGCACGGTTTCTGCATGCATCTCCACACATCGCCGTTCATAATTACACATTACACAATCCAAATCAACATACCACCTTACCATGTAATATTCCTACTTACATGTGTTATATTACGTATTACACATTGTTATTTTGCAATTATTATCCTTTACGCACACAAAGCAGACGTCATATTCCATCATTACATTGAGAATGGGTCCTCATCGACGTTACAACCTCAGATGATATAGTGCTGACTGTGCTCTGAGTACTACAGCTTGACAACTAACAGCAGCTGATACGATGGTGTCAAGGATACACATACCTCGAAACCCAATGAGATTATTGACAGCAAACATGAGAGAGACATTACATATACTGCTGATGTGCCAGACTAAGATGTTGTATATCACATAATGAGCGACCAAAGGCTACTTCATGGAATGTAAAGAGACGTATTAAAACATTTGATACAATACATTGAAAATATACAAATGAAGTAAATGTAAGTTTAAAAAAATATTTAAAGATGAACAGTCCATTAATTGCTGGGCTGCCAGACTTAACGAGTACATTGTGGCGTAGATAATCAATGCCTCAAGGCTATGCATAGATACACAGAAGCCAACCTTCATCCACACGTACATGAGTACTATGTAATTCACACTTAAGTACCTGGCAGGGGGTTCTTCGAACCACCCTCACAATATTTCTCTATCGTTTCACTGCCTAACAGCGTGTGGGGAAAAAAATGAGCATTTCATTCTTTCTGTACGAGCTCTGATTTCTCTTATTTTATTATGCTGATCATTTCTCCCTATGTAGGTTGGAGACAATAAAATATTTTCACTTTCAGAAGAGAACGTTAATGATTGAAATTTCGGGAAAGGTCTCGCCGCAACTGAAAACGCCATTGTTTAAATGACTGCCATCTCAACTTGCTTATCATACCCCTTTCGCTCTGTCCCCTATTTCGCGATTGTAGAAAATGAGCTTCTCTTCGTTGAACTTTTTTGAAGCTCTCCGTCAATCCTATCTGGTAATGATTCCATGCAGCATAAAAATACTCTAGCAGAGGACTAACAATCATAGTATAGGCAGTCTCTTTAGTAGACCAGATGCATCTTCTAACCGTTCTGCCTGTAAGACATAGTCTTTATTTTGCCTTCACCAAACATTATCTACGAGATCATTCCAACTTATGTTGATCGTAATTGTAGTTCCGAGATATTTAATCGAACCGTCAGCCTTTAAATTTGTGTGATTTGTTGTGTCGTCTAAATTTAACGGATTTGTCTTTGGACTCATGTGGATGACTTCACGCTTTTCCTTACTGAAGGATGACTGATACTTTTCGCACCATTCAGATAACGTGTCTTTGTCATTTTGGAATTGGGTTTGATCCTCTGGTGACTTTACTAGACGGTAAATTCGGTAAATAGACGGTCATCTGCAAACAATCTAAGAGGGCTGCTCAGATTATGTCCTAAATCGTTTTGTAAATTAGAAACAGCAGAGAGTCTATAACAATCGCTGGGGAACGCCGCATATCGCTTCTATTCTACACGTTAACGTTCCGTCAGTTATCAAGAACTGTGACCGTTCTGACTGGAAGTCACACATCCAGTCGCGCAACTGAGACGATGCTACAAAGGCACGCAGTTTGATTAGAACCCGCTTATCACGAACGGTATCAAAAGCTTTGTGGAAACCCAAAGACATGGAATCAATCTGTGATCCCCTGTTGGTACCACTCACAACTACATGAGAATAAAGAGCTGGTTGTGTTGCACAAAAAAGATATTTTCTGACTACGTGCTATGTGTCAATAGATCGATTTCTTCAAAGTAGTTCATTACGTTTGAACACACTATATGTTCCAAAATCCTGCTGCAAATCGACATCAGTGGTATGGTCTATAATTCAGCATATTTCTTCTATTTCCTTTCGTGAGTATTGACGTGACCTACTGTAACACCCCAAATATGGAATCCCTGATAAAAGCCCTTTGGTAGCAAAAGAAATAGCAATATTAGTTATCCTGACATTGACGGGAGCTACTGACAACAAAATTAACACTGTTTCAAGTTTGACTAATAGGAATACTATGTAACTAATAACGTTTATTATAAAGAAAGGACTAAATTAAAGACTATCAGATGATACGAAGCCTGACACTTTAAATAAATAGTTCGAAATATATTCTTTACTGAGGTTAAAGCCCTGACCATAAATAGATCAGAGATAACATTTATCCAAGAAGAGAGTTGTAGCCGCATCGAGCTGTAAGTTGCTGCGACTACAATGTAACCTTGCAATGGAGATATTAATTCAGTCTCTCTTGTTGACGTCGCAATAGTAGTAAGCCTACTGAACGCTACTAGATTGTTTCAAACCGATCTGAAGTTTTAAAAGTTTTCCAGTATCGACTTGACCCACTAGTCAGAATTTCGAACTGAAGTAAAATAACATTTACGGTTAGGCAGACAACGAGCAATTATTATAAGTTAGGTGAAAGAAAAGTAAATCGTGTGATACCTGATTAACGCTGGGACTTAGCCTTCGTGATCTGTGATTGTCACGAACATCAAAGGACACAGTAGTATACCAACCGCCGACATAAACTCTATTATTAGCCTTGAGTAGGAAACAGCTACACGCGATCACGAAGAACTTAGTTACGCCGTGTTGTCGGAAGCTGTAGTCAATGTCAGAACCGCTTGTACAAATAGATTCAACACTCTGAATGAGAGATCGGTGTGTTTTCAGTGCGGTTTAAATAATTACGAAGTTCAATGAACTCCAATATAACCTTTGTTCGTGTCGGCTACGTCATTTAATGGAGATTTACTGTGTAATTGTGAAATTAACTATTTCTTAAGAGAAGGCAGAAGTTAACGGTGATTTAGTGATTTTATTAACAGTGAACAGCAAGTTTACACCGAAATACGAAGCTTTCTGTACGTTGTCAGAAGAGTATTTTATCTCTGGAATTACGTCGTATTAATTGTTGAATTAACACCGTAGCGACACCTCGACGCTATATTAATTAATAAATCAACATCTTCGCAAAACTATGATGTGGCATCGGCCTGAGTGATGGACTTTATAATTCAAGATATTCTATTATCTGCGTTTGAACACTCAGTCGCAAACCGGGCATAAGAACTACAGTTCGCGTAAGCTTATCGGCCTGTCGCGAACACGCGAAGCATATTTGGTTAATTTTTTCAGATCAAGGGAGTTGTTGCGGTACCGAGTGGTGCAGTCACTGTGGGCTCGAAGTAAAGAAGAGCGACAGACTTCGAACACCAGTGCTTCAATTTTAAACAAGGGCTGCTTACACATTCCGGCGTGGTGCTACATCGATACGCTGATATCAGTCTAAGGGAGATAGTGTCTGAAACTAATCAACCAAGCGAGGAGTTTGTTTTTAACAGTTACAGATCGGATTCGTCGCGATCGTCAGACACTGTTTGTTGTCAACCAGACTGGGACAACCATCACCATTGAGCCGACACAAATAAAACGCCACACTACGCAACTTTCCCGTGTTTAGGTACGGATATTCCGTCGAGCGAGTGGTTGCTTGTGACTGCTAACTATGGCGCCATTGTGTCACCATACCCTGAAAGGAATCATATGGTATTCTACCTGGGCTTGAATATTTGCCTTTATTAAGTGCTCGAAACTGCTTAGCTACACAGAGGGCATTTACTTCTAACGTCTAACTTCATGATGGCTTTATGCTGGGGATACTTTCAATGAGATATCTGAAGGTCTGTGGAGGAAAGGCAGCCCGTTCTTCCTTAAAAGACCAAACCAAAGAAGGCAGTAATGTTTGACGCTGAGGATGAGAGCGAAGTCCACGTTTTAATTCCTCCCAGAGGTGGTCCATTGGGTTCAGGTCGGTTCTGTGGGCAGGCCAGTCCATTTCAGGAATGTTAGTGTCCTCAAAGCTTTGCTCACAGGTGCTGCATTGGCATGGTGCTTTGTCATGCTTACACAAATAATCATCCTCTCCGAACGCTTCCTCTACTGCACACAGTATACAGTAGCATAAAATGTGTTCATACCCATCCGCATTTAGCGTTTTATTAAGCTTAACGCGGGGACCACACACTTACGACAAAAAACACGCCCATACGGTAACACCAGCTCTACTGTTGGTACTACACGTGATGGCAGGTAACATTCTCCACGCATTTCCAACCTCAAACCCTTCCATCTGATTGCCAGAGTACAACGCGATCCATTACTCCAAATCACTCGTTTCCACTCATCTGCTACCCAGTGGCGTCACTCTTTGTGTCGTTTCAAGTATCACTTGGCGTTAACTACACAAATTTATGATTTGTGAGGAACTGCTCGATCTTTGTACCCCACTATTTTTAGTTCCCTAAGCACAGCCACTGTGCTAGCTGGACAGATGGTAGTGCATTGTAAGTCACGAATGATTTCTTCCGCTGATTTCACGCGATATTTTACAACCGCCTTCTTCAGTGCTCGACAGCCCCCGTCCGTCAGTAGATGAGGTTTTCCATGTCCGTTTCGCTGTGGTTGCTCCCGTGCATTTCTACTTAGCAATGGCATCATAAACAATCGACGTGGGCAGCTTTTGAAGGGTCGAAATGTCACTGAGGGATTTGTTACTCTGATGACATCCAGTGTGTATTTGTGTGTTTAAACCGGGGACCTAGAAACGACGGAGAGACTTCGTGCCACCGTAGCCCTCAGTGGTTCACAACCCCAGAGCACCTAACCAAGGGTTATTGTGCGGTTCGGTCCCCAGAAGACTCCCTCCGGGAACGTCTCATATCAGACGAGTGTAACCCTAAATACACTACTGGCCATTAAAATTGCTACACCAAGAAGAAGTGTAGATGATAAACGGGTATTCATTGGACAAATATACTATACCAGAACTGACATGTGTTTACATTTTCACGCAATTTGGGTACGTAGATCCTGAGAAATCAGTACCCAGAACAACCACCTCTGGCCGTGATAACGACCTTGATAAGTCTGGGCATTGAGTCAAACAGAGCTTGGATGGCGTGTACAGGTACATCTGCCCTTGCAGCTTCAACACGATACCACAGTTCATCAAGAGTAGTGACTGGCGTACTGTGAAGAGCCAATTGCTCGGCCACCATTAGCCAGACGTTTTCAATTGGTGAGAGATCTGGAGAAAGTGCTGGCCAGGGCAGCAGTCGAACATTTTCTGTATCCATAAAGGCCCGTACAGGACCTGCAACATGCGGTCGTGCATTATCCTGCTGAAATGTAAGGTTTCGCAGGGATCGAATGAAGGGTAGAGCCGTGGGTCGTAACACATCTGAAATGTAACGTCCACTATTCAAAGTGCCGTCAATGCGAACAAGAGGTGACAGAGACGTGTAACCAATGGCACCCCATACCATCACACCGGGTGATAAGCCAGTATGGCGATGACGAATACACGCTCCCAATGTGCGTTCACTGTGATGTCGCCAAACACGGATGCGACCATCATGATGCTGTAAACAGAACCTGGATTCATCCGAAAAAATGACGTTTTGCCATTCGTGCGCCCAGGTTCGTCGTTCAGTACACCATCGCAGGCGCTCTTGTCTGTGATGCAGCGTCAAGGGTACCGCAGCCATGGTCTCCGAGCTGAGAGTCCATGCTGCTTCAAGCGTCGTCGACCTGTTCGTGCAGATGGTTTTTGTCTTGCAAACGTCCCCATATGTTGACTCGGGGATCGATACGTGGCTGCACGATCCGTTACAGCCAAGCCGATAAGATGTCTGTCATCTCGACTGCTAGTGATACGAGTCCGTTGGGATCCAGCACGGCGTTCCGTATTACCCTCCTGAACCCACCGATTCCATATTCTGCTAACAGTCATTGGATCTCGACCAATGCGAGCAGCAATGTCGCGATACTATAAACCGCAATCGCGGTAGGCTACAATCCGACCTTTATCAAAGTCGGAAACGTGATGGTACGCATTTCTCCTCCTTACACGAGGCATCACAACAACGTTTCACCAGGCAACGCAGGTCAACTGCTGTTTGTGTATGAGAAATCAATTGGAAACTTTCCTCATGTAAGCACGTTGTAGGTGACACCACCGGCGCTAACCTTGTGTGAATGCTCTGAAAAGCTAATCATTTGCATATCACAGCATCTTCTTCATGTCGGTTAAATTTCGCGTCTGTAGCACGTCATCTTCGTGGTGTAGCAGTTTTAATGGCCAGTAGTGTATTTGCGTGGTAGAATAATTATGGTGTACGGATACGTGGAGACAGTGTTTGCGCAGCAATCGCCGACATAGTGTAACTGAGGCGGAATAAGGAGTACCAGCCCGCATTCGACGAGGCAGATGGAAAACCGCTTTAAAAACCATCCACATGCTGGCCGGCACACCGCACGGCTAGCCCGGCGATCTGCCCGGTGACTAGTCCACGTTGGAAATCAATAATCTCTCCCTACCGTCCCATTCTGCTGTTACTGCTTGGCTACTGACAACACAATACTCGCCACCTTCTTTAATAGTGCACGTTCCTGTTCTCGCGGCATCTAGTAGTTTACTCAGCATTGCGTAGGGGTGTCCTGATCTTTTTGTCAGTTAGCGTGCGTTTAATTTTTTAACACTGTGAACTCGGTACTACTCTTTAGACCTATGAAAGAATTGGACTTGACTGGAGGGATAGAAGAATGATTAATTAACTGTATTCGAACGAAGTACAAGAACAAACATTAATAATGTAGCGGAAGAGGTCAAGATTAGGAAAGGAGTTAGACAAGGATTATTTAATGTGTTCAATGTGGAAGGTATTCGCATCGTGAAGGAGAAGACAAAAGACATGTTTAATTCCAGAGGTAAGCATAAAACACCATCCAAAATTGTGCTAAACGCATTCTCTCCAAATTATTTAGAGCAATTATTTCATGAGCCCATGGGAATAGTAAATACTTGTGATAACACACGACCTCATAGCAATAAATAATCCTGAGCTAATAAAGAGCATAAGAACGGATACAGGGATTCGTGAACACAGGGTTGTCGTAGCAAGATTGATTATTGTAACCCCATATCGTCCAAAAAGAAACGAAAAATACACCTATTCAAAAAAGCAGATAAAAATTCACTCGACGCCTTCCTGAGAGAAAAAATGGCTCAAATGGCTCTGAGCACTATGAGATTAAACTTCTGAGGCCATTAGTCCCCTAGAACTTAGAACTACTTAAACCTAACTAACCTAAGGACATCACACACATCCATGCCCGACGCAGGATTCGAGCCTGCGACCGTAGCGGTCGCGCGGTTCCAGACTGTAGCGCCTAGAGCCGCTCGACCACACTGGCCGGCTCCTGAGAGATAATCTTCACTTCTTCCAGATTAATAATATAATTGTAGACCAGATGTGGCTTAGATTCAAAGAAATAGTATCGGCTGCAGTTGAGAGGTTTATACCAAATAAACTAACAAACGACGGAGATGATCCTCCTTGGTGCACAAAACGGGTTAGAACACTGTTGCAGAAATAACGAAACAAACATGCCAAATTACACAGACGCAAAATCCCCAAGATTAGCGATCCTTTACAGAAGCTTGAAACTTAGCGCTGAGTTCAATGCGAGACGCCTATAACAGTTTCCACAACGAAACTTTGTCTCGAAATCTGGCAGAAAATCCGAAGAGATTCTGGTCGTATGTGAAGTATATTAGCGGCAAGACACAATCAATGCCTTCTCTGCGCGATAGCAATGGAGGTACCATTGAAGACAGTACTGCCAAAGCAGAATTACTAAACACAGCCTTCAAGTCGAAGTAAATATTTCAGAATTCGAATCAAGAACAGCTGCCAACATGAGTAACGTAGGAGTAGATATCCTCGGAATAGTGAAGCAACTTAAATCACTTAATAAAAGCAAGTCTTCTGGTCCAGACTGTATACCAAATTGGTTCCTTTCAGATATGCTCCAAAAGCTCCATACTTAACAACCATACACAGCCGTTCTCTCGAGGAAAGATACGTACCCAAAGAGTGGAAAGTTGCATTGGTCACACCAATATTCGAGAAAGGTAGTAAGAGTAAGCTGCTAAATTACAGGCCCATATCATTAACGTCGATATGCATCAGGATTTCCAAACATATATTGTGTTGGAGTATTATGAATTACCTCGAAGAAAACGGTCTATTGACAAACAGTCAATACGAAATTAGAAAACATCGTTCTTATGAAATACAACTAGCTCTTTACTCGCATGAAGTGTTGAGTACTGTTGACAAAGGATTTCAAATTAATACCGTATTTCTGGATTTCCGTAAGTCTTCTGACACTACCACACAAGTGGCTTGTAGTGAAATTGCGTCCTAGTGGATGAATACACTAAGCAGATTCAGAAGGATGTGGGTTGCAGTAGGTACTGGGAGATGAAGAAGCTTACACAAGATAGAGTAGCATGGAGAGCTGCATCAAACCAGTCTCAGGACTGAAGACCACAACAAACAAAACAATGTGACTCCATTCTTCATTTCCTTTGAAAGAGGTCACAGTTCGTAGTAACTGACGGATAATCATCGAGTAAAACAGAAGTGATTTCTGGCGTTCCCCGAGGTAGTGCTATAGGCTCTTTGCTGATCCTTATCTATAAAACGATTTGGGAAACAATCTGAGCAGCCGTCTTAGGTTGCTTCCAGATGACGCTGTCGTTTATGGACTAGTAAAGTGATCAGAAGATCAAAACCATTTGCAAAACGATTTGGATAAGATATCTGTATGGGGCGAGAATTGGCAATTGACCCTAAATAACGAAAAGTCTGAGGTCATCCACACGAGTGCTAAAAGGAATCCTTTAAACTTAGATTACACGATAAACCAGTCAAATCTAAAGCTGTAAATTCAAACCAAATACCTAGGAATTACAATTACGAACAACTTAAATTGGAAGGAACACATGGAAAATGTTGTGGGGAAGGCTAGCCAAAGACTGCCTTTTTTTTGGCAGGACACTTAGAAAACTTAACAAATCTACTAAGGAGACTGCCTACACTACTCTTTTCCGTCCTCTTTTAGAATACCGCTGCGCGCTGTGGGATACTTACCAGATACCGAGCGAGGGGGCGCAGTGGTTAGCACAATGGAGTCGCATTCGGGAGGACGACGGTTCAATCCCGCGCCCTGCCATCCTGATTTAGGTTTTCCGTGATTTCCCTAAATCTCTTCAGGCAAATGCCGGGTTGGTTACTTTGAAAAGGGCACGGCCGACGTCCTTCCCGAGGCCGATGACCTCGCTGTTTGGTCTGCTCCCCCAAAACAACCCAACCCTTACCAGATAGGACTGACGGAGTACATCGACAAAGTTCATAGAAAGGCAGCACGTTTTGTACTGTCGCGAAATAGGGGAGGGAGTGTCACTGATATGACACAGGATTTGGGGTGGACATAATTTAAAAAAGGCGTTTTTTCGTTTCTGCGGGATATTTTCACGAAATTTCAATCCCCAACTATGTCCTCCTAATGAGAAAATATTTTGTTGACGCCGACCTACATTGGGGGAAACGATCACCATAATAAAAGAAAGGAAATAAGAGCTTGCACGGAAAGATATAGGTGTTCGATTTTACCGCGCGCTATACGGGACCGGAATAGCAGAGAATGTGAAAGTGGCTCGATGAACCTTCTGCCAGGCACTTAAATGTAGATGTAGGTGTAGAAAGAGGATAAAGGCAATGGTGAGAAGATACATTTATTAGGTTTTCTGATGGCATCGTGATACGTCTACGTCTATGTCTATGTGATTAATCTGATATTCACAATAAAGTGCCTGGCAGATGGTTCAATGAACCACCTTCAAGCTGTCTCTCTACCACTCGACTCTCGAACGGCACGCGGGAAAACGAGCACTTCAATTTTTCTCTGCGAGCCCTGATTTACCTTACTTTATTGTGATGATCATTTCTCTCTATGTATGTGGAAGTCAACAAAATGTTTTCGCAATCGGAGGAGAAAACTGGTGATTGAAATTTCAGGGGAAGATCCTGTAGCAACGAAAAACGCCTTTGTTTTAATGGTTTACACTCCAATTCGCGTATCATGTCTGTGGCACTATTTCCACTATTTCGCAATAGTACAAAACGAGCCTCCCTTCTTTCAACTTTTTCGATGTCATCCGTCAGACCCATCTGATGCGGATCCCGCACGGCACAGCAATATGGCGAACAAGCGGGGTGTAAGCAGTCTCTTCAGTAGACCTGTTGCACCTTCTAAGTGTTTTGCCAATGAATCGCAGTCTTTGGTTTGCTCTACCAGCAACATTATCTATGTGAGCGCTCCGATTTAGGTTATTTGTAATTGTAATCCCTAAGTATTTAGTTGAATTTACAGCCTTAAGATTTGTGTGACTTATCTCGTTATCGAAATTTAACGGATTTCTTTAGTACTCACGTGAATGTCTTCACAGTCAATTGCCATTTTTCGACCATCAGATGTCTTATCTAAATCATTTTGAAATTCGTTTTGGTAATCTGATGACTTCACAAGACGATAAATGACAGCATGACCTGCAAACAATCTAATAGGGCTACTCACATTGTCTCCTATGTCGTTAATATAGATCAGGAACAATAGAGGGCCTATAACACATACTGCAGACTCCGGAGAAAAAATGAATGGAATGCTGCAAGTCCCACAAGACACTGTGAAAATTAAAGGTGAACAAACGGGAAATAAAAGTAATAGTAGTATGGAAAAATATGGGAGATATTAAAACCAATATAAACATTCATAACGTCAGAAGTAAGTAGACGAAACAGCTTCGTTATCTCGACACTATATAATCACAGACGACAAAAGCGAAGAGAAAGATACCGTTGGCGAAAAAGAAATTTATGACTGACAAAAACATTTTAACCAGCAAACATATGAATATAGCTGACAAAGAATACTTTGCAGAATCATTTGTGTGGATCACACTGCTCCACTGGAGTGAAAGTCGGACTCTGGGTAAATAGGAAAGGAATCGGCTTGAAGCTTTTGAAATGTGGATATGGCGGGAAACGACAGGAACGAACTGGGCGGAAAGAAAAACCAACCTGGAAGTCTCGGGGGAAGTCAGTGAAGGGAGCAGACTATTAATGAAAATGGAAAAGATAAAAATAAAAGCTGTAGTACATGTCATCAGACACAACACTTTCATTATTAATATTCTTGAAGGGAAAGTGCTGGGAAAGAAAATAAGAGGACGTCCTACGATGATGAAGTACTTGGAAGGCATCGAGAAGAGGATTGGATGTGACAGTTACATGGAACTGAAACGAACAGCCAATGGCAGAAGAGAATGGTTGGATCGACAAGGCAACCTTTCGAATGTGGGTGTAACGTGTAAGAAATATGACCACATGCACTATTTGCACAAAATGCACTTAATATCGGACGCTACAGAATATAGCTCTCCCCGCTTGGGGAGGCTAACAGAATGATCACTGTGACGAGTCGAACGAAATTTTTGCTGATTAAGTTAGATGTTTCAACTATTTTTGGAAACATTGCTGGAGACAATGAGCTATTATAACAGAATATTAGAAATTAATCATAAAACAGCCTACATCACAAGAGCACGTTTATTACAGTACTGGCCACTAAAATTGCTGCAGCACGAAGATGGCGTGCTACAGACGCGAAATTTAACCGACAGGAAGAAGATGCTGTGATATGCAAATGATTAGCTTTTCAGAGCATTCACACAAAGCTGGCGCCGGTGGCGACACCTACAACGTGGTGACATGAGGAAAGTTTCCAACCGGTTTCTCATACACAAACAGCAGTTGACCGGCGTTGCCTGGTGAAACGTTGTTGTGATGCCTCGTGTAAGGAGGAGAAATGCGTACCATCACGTTTCCGACTTTGATAAAGGTCGGATTGTAGCCTATCGCGATTGCGGTTTATAGTATCGCGATACTGCTGCTCGCGTTGGTCGATATCCAATGACTGTTGACAGAATATGGAATCAGTGGGTTCAGGAGGGTAATACGGAACGCCGTGCTGGATCCCAACGGCCTCGTATCACTAGCAGTCGAGATGACAGGCGCCTTATCCGCATGGCTGTAACTGATCTTGCAGCCACGTCTCGATCCCTGAGTCAACAGATGGGGATGTTTGCAAGACAACGACCATCTGCACGAACAGTTCGACGACGTTTGCAGCAGCATGGACTATCAGCTCGGAGACCATGGCTGCGGTTACCCTTGACGCTGCATCACAGACAGGTGCGCCTGCGGTGGTGTACTGAACGACGAACCTGGGATCACGAATGGCAAAACGTCATTTTTTAGTATGAATACAAGTTCTGTTTACAGCATCATGCCGGCCGCGGTGGCCGTGCGGTTTTCTAAGTTCTAGGGGACTAATGACCACAGCAGTTGAGTCCCATAGTGCTCAGAGCCATTTGAACCATTTTTTACAGCATCATGATGCTCGCATCCGTGTTTGGCGACATCGCGGTGAACGCACATTGGAAGCGTATACTCGTCATCGCCATACTGGCGTATCACCCGGCGTGATGGTATGGGGTGCCATTGATTACACGTTTCGGTCACCTCTTGTTCGCATTGACGGCACTTTGAACAGTGGACGTTACATTTCAGATGTTACGACCCGTGGCTCTACCCTTCATTCGATCCCTACGAAACCCTAAATTTCAGCAGGATAATGCACGACCGCATGTTGCAAGTCCTGTACGGGCCTTTATGGATACAGAAAATGTTCGACTGCTGCCCTGGCCAGCACTTTCTCCAGATCTCTCACCAATTGAAAACGTCTGGTCAATGGTGTCCGAGTAACTGGCTCGTCACAATACGCCAGTCACTACTCTTGATGAACTGTGGTATCGTGATGAAGCTGCATGAGCAGCTGAACCTGTATACGCCATCCAAGCTTTGTTTGACTCAACGCCTAGTCGTATCAAGGCCGTTATTACGACCACTGGTGGTTGTTCTAGGTACTGATTTCTCAGGATCTATGCACCCATATTGTGTGAAAATGTAATCACATGTCAGTTCTAGTATAATATATTTATCCAATGAATACCCGTTTATCATCTGCATTTCTTCTTGGGTGTAGCAGTTTTAATGGCCAGTAGTGTACAAAGCGACCGGTTTCGATCATCACACGATCATATTTAGATCTTCAAAACGTTCCTGCTCCGAGTACAGCCGTTGTCCACCAATATTGTTCTGAAGGTCTGAAGATGATCGTTTGACGGTCGAAACCGATCGCCCTGCAATAAACGTGCCTTTGTGATCTAGAGTGTTTTGCAGTTAACTTCAAGTAGATGACTCAGTCTGCACAATAAATGTCCAACTCGTGGGTTCTGGACCTCCTGATGGGTGTCGGAACAGGACGAACTAATCTGAGCTGGCTGATGATTTCAGGGATCGAGCGGCCAGTGGCACGTGCGGGGCTCGCGGTATCGCGGACGTACCACAGGAGCTTAATTTCGGACACGCGCCGGCGAATACGGCGCAACGCGGCGTTTTCCTCTACAAGACTGTAAAACAGTCGGTGATAGGGCCGTAATGAATGATTCGCATCTCGGCGTTCCCCGCGCTCCAAATTACAGGCCGGACGGCAGTAATTACAGTTAGGCTCTCCGAGATGAGACGGTCGTTCGGCGTGTTCTCTTTTGAGAGGCAATCGCAGGGACGGCTGCGCGGGAACTGCTGACTGCCTCGGCGGCTTCTGTCCAGGAAGTGGCTTGCAGATCTCGCTGAGGAATTCGGACCGTTTAAAATCTTAAATTTAAGAAGAAGAACTTTCGACATAACCTTTATCGTCCCCGTTACTCGCGGACATGATTTGAGCGACGATGCATTGTGCGCTGGTTCCTTCCCAACGTTGTAAGACGTGAGAAGGAGTAGAAGCGCCATGAACTACAACAGGTGAGTGGAACAGGAGTATTGTTACTGCATTAGTATCCAATATTTGAAACACCTATTGTTTAAACAGTTCAACAATATATTCACAAACTGTTCCCATTACTACTACAACATTGCTTCCTAGCCACCAGAGATGAGCATTGTTTCATGATTCGTTTTGCTTACTTACAGAGCATTCATACACTCCAGAACGAGATTTTTATTCTGCAGCGGAGTGTGAACTTATATGAAACTTCGTGGCAGATTAAAACTGTGTTCCGGACCGAGACTCGAACTCGGGAACTTTGCCTTTCGTGGGCAAGTGCTCTAGCATCTGAGCTACCCAATCACGACCTGGGCTCAGATCTTCAGTTCTGCCAGTACCTCGTCTCCTACCTTCCACACTTCGCAAAAGCTCTCCTGCGAACTGTGTCTGGCACGCAGTTTTGATCTGCCAGGAAGTTTCATATCAGCGCACATTCCGCTGCAGAGTGAAAATCTCATTCTGGAAACATCCCCCAGGCTGTGGCTAAGCCATGTCTCCGTAATATCCTTCCTTCCAGGAGTGCCAGTTCTGCAGGTTCGCAGAAGACCTTCTGCGGAGTTTGGTAGGTAGGAGACGAGGTACTGTAAGAATTGAAACTGTGAGGCTGGGTCGTGAGCCGTGCCTGTATAGCTCAGATGGTGGAGCACTTGCCTGCGAAAGGCAAAGGTCCCGAGTTCGAGTCTCGGTCCGGCACACAGGCCGGCTGGTGTGGCCGAGCGGTTCTAGGCGTTTCAGTCTGGAACCTCGTGACCGCTACGGTCGTAGGTTCGAATCCTGCGTCGGGCATGGATATGTGTGATGTCCTTAAGTTAGTTAGGTTTAAGTAGTTCTAAGTTCTAGGGGACTGATGACCTCAGATCTTAAGTCCCATAGTGCTCAGAGCCGTTTTGAACCGGCACACTGAGGCGTAGCGCCGTGTACCGATTCTGCCTTCCAGGAGGTTATGTGGGAGATGTGTCTCAGCTGGATAGTGACAGATGGTGACGCGAGACTGGACGCGCACGTAGTTTATGTATCAGCCGGTAGAGGACAGTATTGGATAGGGGACCGTGATTTAGTTTCGATTGTGCCCACTAGAGTGCACTAAAATAATAGAATGTTTTTCATAAACTGTTCTAGTATTTTCATAAAGTGTTATTATGCCTTTTTGTGTATGTAAAATGTTATAAATGTTAGCATTTTAGGTTAGGCTTTACCGTGACTGTTATTGACATTAGATGAAACAACAAGTTTACTGTTACCAGTCGCCGTTTTATTTATTTCCACGACGCGTTTCAAAAGTTTAAACCTCCATCATCGGGTGGATTTACATTAGTTAGTATGACGTTTGTGTGTGTGTGTGTGTGTGTGTGTGTGTGTGTGTGTGTGTGTGTTACGATTTTTTGGAGGAACTTGTAGCACTGTGACAGTATACATGTGATGTGTTACGACAGCGAAAGGAACCTGTGACCACTGGAGGCAGTGCCACAAGTTCCTCCAAAAAATCGAAACACAACACAACACAAATGTAATACTAACTAATGTAAATCCACCCGATGATGGAGGTTTAAACCTTTAAAACGCGTCGTGGAAATAAATAAAAAGGTGACTGGTAACAATAAACTTGTTGTTTCATCTAATGGTTCAAATGGCTCTGAGCACTATGGGACTCAACTGCTGAGGTCATTAGTCCCCTAGAACTTAGAACTAGTTAAACCTAAGGACATCACAAACATCCATGCCCGAGGCAGGATTCGAACCTGCGACCGGAGCGGTCTTGCGGTTCCAGACTGCAGCGCCTTTAACCGCACGGCCACTTCGGCCGGCTTCATCTAATGTTATAAATGTGTTTTAGCAGTATGAATGATGCGTGAGTGTGGTTTAAGGTTAATATGAAGATAATTGTTTAAGGAGTTATGTTGTGGGATTTAGTGTGTGAACATTTCGAAGAAGTATGGATGCGGATAAAGGGGACTGTTGTAGAATAGATTTGTGAAGTAAGTTTATGGCAAAGGGAAAGTTAATTCAGGTATAAATAACAATAGTAAATAACCAGAATGAGAATTTTCACTCTGCAGCGGAGTGTGCGCTGATATGAAACTTCCTGGCAGATTAAAACTGTGTGCCCGACCGAGACTCGAACTCGGGACCTTTGCCTTTCGCGGGCAAGGTACTGGCAGAAGTAAAGCCGTGAGTACCGGGCGTGAGTCGTGCTTCGGTAGCTCAGTTGGTAGAGCACTTGCCCGCGAAAGGCAAAGGTCCCGAGTTCGAGTCTCCGTCGGGCACACAGTTTTAATCTGCCAGGAAGTTTCAATAGTAAATAACTTTATGCATAAACAAAACTTCAGAATATTAGATAATTACGTCGGTAAAAAGTGCAGTCGTTAGGTTTACTATTTTGCGATTGGTTATTGATGAAAAGTGCTGACTGACGCGGGAGAATGTTGTTTTGCTATTGGCTGTTGAGTAAACTGGCAAATGGTAAAGCAATATTCTTCGCGCGCCTTTCTCTGCTGGTAGTGAAGACTCAAGAGTATTCTAGAGAGGAGTCGGAGCCTAGCCATGAAACAGTTCGGACATGTGTAGTAGTAGTTCCGATGGAAATGATAAGTTGCCGGGTCTAGCAGTGTTTCATACATCAAAACTGTAAAGTGACGACATAATTATTCCGATGGGTGTGTAGAAATTTCGGAATTTTTACGTGAATTTTGTGATGAGAAAAGGCGTAAATTCCGCGTGGCATATTGAGCAGGTCGGTGGCTAAAAACTGTGACTGCATTGGGTACCGACAGACTTAATATTTGGCGAGCATTCTCAATCAAAAATAATCCGTATTTTTTGTAGCTATAACGTTTTAGGGAAATGCAACACCAAAGACTTGCTAACTTGAGTGAAAGGGATTGTGAGTGACTTTGTTAAGACTATCACAGGCTTGGCAGTAATACTTATTCACTTAAGTTTCAGAATATATGAATTAAGGAAAAATTTCCAACCTTTCATTTCGTATGAAAACTTTCTCCCGAAACGTAGATTAGTGACTTTTAATTGCAGCCTGGTTCACGTCGAAGTACAGTAGGTTTCGCTCGGCTTCCGTGCTGGTGATCTGCTGAGACAATGTTCACAGGTAGGTGCAGGTACGTCGTAAAGGGACGGAAGGAACCGCGCCGCCGCAACACAGTTTTAATCTGCCAGGAAGTTTATACTTACACTATCTCGCAAAAAAAGGAAGCATCAAAATGGCTCTGAGCACTATGGGACTTAACATCTATGGTCATCAGTCCCCTAGAACTTAGAACTACTTAAACCTAACTAACCTAAGGACAGCACACAACACTCAGTCATCACGAGGTAGAGAAAATCCCTAACCCCGCCGGGAATCGAACCCGGAAACCCGGGCGTGGGAAACGAGAACGCTACCGCACGACCACGAGCTGCGGACAAGGAAGCATCCAATAGGAGAGGAGTAAACGAAATGAAATCACAGGTTGAGACGGTTTGCAATGTTATTTCAGTGATTACAATATTGGGTCGAATTTGGAGAGAACTTAGCAGTATGAGCCCGCTTATCAGTATGGCGTTGCACCTCCTGTGACTGGATGCACCCACTGATTCGGCTGCGAAGGTTGTCATAAAGTCCTTGTATCCTCTCCTGAGGCAAGCTGGTCCACAACTTATGGAAAGGGTCCTTTATATCCTGGACACTAGCGCTGGGGCGCAGTTGACGTCCAAGTTGGTACCACGCGTGTTCTATCAGGGATAGGTGCAGGCGTTCTTGCTGGCCACAGAACTACCTCAACATTACGCTGGCAATAGTGGCACGTGCCATGTTTTGACGAGTATCGTCCTGTTGAAAAATGGTACACCGATACGGTCGCATGAGAGGTTACATATGAGCACACAGGATGTCCATGATGTAGGACTGCTGATATTTTTAAAAACATCGGGAATTAGATATGTGGCTGTTTGAAAAGATATTATTATCGGCCTCGATATGTCGCGGAAAAAATATCGACAGACCGGCCTGTTGAAAGTGTTGGCTACACTTTGTAAATATACTGCTTGTTTTATAGCTGTATATTTAAGTTCTGATTTTTACCCGCCAGGTTAGCCGAGAGCGCTAATGCGCCGCTTCCTGGACTCGGGTAGGCGCGCTGGCCCCGGACCGCATCCGCCCGGCGGATTGACGACGTGGGCTGGTGTGTCGGCCAGCCTGGATGTGGTTTTTAGGCTGTTTTCCACATCCCGTTAGGTGACTACCGGGCTGGTCCCCACATCCCGCCTCAGTTACACGACACGCAGACATTTGTAACACTTCCGCACTATTTCATGGTTTACACTAGACCGAGGCAGCTGGGGTACACTGATTCCGTCCTGGGAGGTATGGGGTGGACGCAGGAAGGGCATCCGGCCACCCCTTTAAATTAACCTTACCAAATCCGTTGTAACCACGCCTACCCTGCGCACATTGTGGGCCTCAGGTGCAAGTGAAAGAAAGAATTTAAGTGCTGATTTTTATTAGATATCCTGCAAATCAACAAGCTAGCAGCCTGCTTATTCCCCTTAGAGCAAGGACTGAAAGGAAAATGATGGACGTTCACGTTGGGCTAACAATGGTAACTGCATGCAAGTGGCACAATAAGAGGTGTCCGATGGGTCTGTCGTTCGGTTTCGTCACAAATCGGATTTCTCCAGAACTCTCCATGTCGGCTTCCCTGTTTTTTCATTTGTGCGAACGCCAGCGACCTAATAGTTGTGGCGTCAAAATTGTGTGATGAAGCTAAACAGTGCAGTTTCTGTAAGTAGCTCTGAGCGCCGATTATGTCAGCTTTTCCCCTCACAGGTCTCCGCCCTCCTCAAAGATCAGTCTTGTCATTTAGATTTTTGTTCATCGTTTTCAGCTACTACTTTTGGAGAATGCGATTGAGAAGAAATAGCACACTAGTTGCATTAAAAATTGTTTTTTAACGCAACTGGTGTGCGTTTTCTTCACATCGGAAATTTTGTTATTCCATTCACACCGCCATCCACTATTGCAATCGGACTTCTTCTTTGTGCCGCCTATTCTTACTTCACGCAATCAAAGAGAAAGATTGGACGTGATGAAAGCTCAAAAAGCAGTAAGACTCCTTCAAACGGTGAAATACAGTGAAATTAAAGTTATGTTCTACTACAATTACAAAAAAATGGTTCAAATGGCTCTGAGCACTATGGGACTTAGCAGCTATGGTCATCAGTCCCCGAGAACTTAGAACTATTTAAACCTAACTAACCTAAGGACATCACACAACACCCAGTCATCACGAGGCAGAGAAAATCCCCGACCCCGCCGGGAATCGAACCCGGGAACTACAATTACAAAAGAACAATTTCTAATATCCAATGAAAATTTTTCTGAAAAACTTTTCTGAAAGTATTTGTATGGAGTGTAGCCATGCATGGAAGTGAAACGTAGACGATAAATAGTTTAGACAAAAAGAGAACAGAAGCTTTCGAAATGTGGTGCTACAGAAGAATGCTGAAGACCAGATGGGTAGATCACATAACTAATGAGGAGGTATTCAATAGAATTGGGGAGAAGAGAAGAGAAATTTGTGGCACAACTTGACTTGAAGAAGGGATCGGTTGGTAGGACATAATCTGAGGCATAAAGGGATCACCAATTTAGTATTGGAGGGCAGCGCGGTGGGTAAATATTGTAGAGGGAGACCAAGAGATGAATACACTAAACAGATTCAGAAGGATGTACGTTGCAGTAGATACTGGGAGATGAAGCTTGCAGGATAGAGTAGCATGGATAGCTGCATCAAACCAGTCTCTGGACTCAAGAAAACAACAACAAGAACGAAAATTGTGAATGAAACATAATACAAAATAAAAATATCGGCACTTAATATTGCCGTGCTGATATCGGTATATCGAAAAAAACATCACCCAAACATATCTATATTTTTCGGAAAAAATAGTGGTCTATCGATATTTCGTCGAGAGCCCTACCGTGATGTACCGCCAGAGTTTCCTGTCACTACCAGTTATGAAGTGAAATTATACCCACTGGATCCCCACACAATGACACGATGATTAACACCGCTATGCCTCTCCAAAACACTGGAAGGATGGGACCACTCCAAAGGCAGACTTTAGTGCTGTGGTGTTAACGGCAGCCTACGCATACGATGGTAATTCCCTAGGCAGGATGCTCCGAACAGTAGTGCAGAATGACTCTGAATGTTGCAGCAAGTCCAGTATTTGTTCTCAGATGGCAAGCGCAGATTTCAATGTGTTACTATGTGCTTGGTGCAAAATGCGGAGATCCTCTCCTGTGGTGGTCAGACTTGATCAACCGGAACTTTTCCGACGTGTATGCTGCCCTTACGTTGCTCGTAGTCCATCATCGGGTCACTGTTACATCCGAATGCCCCTCAAATCTGAGTATTGTACGATTCGACAACTGGTCAAATGGAGACCCACAATAACGTACACAAGAAATTCTGCCAGATGCTGATAACGATGTCTAAGACGAGCACATGACTTCTCTGTGTCTTTCATAGTCATTACTCAATATATGTCGCTTTCCTATCAGCCCTTTTAACATCACTAAACACGTACAATATTAAGGATCGCTGATGGTCGTTCTGTCAAAGAGAACTGTAACTCTAATTATTTACATACCCATCGATGGTGTGTATGTGTACAGCCCTATATTGGCATCCGACCACGTCTTATGAGCGCCTCATTTTTTTTGTCATTCAATGTATATTTCATACATGTCCCCTTAAGTGCCCAGTTTAGTCAGAGAGTCACGGTCCTTTCCAACCGTTTACAGAAACAAAAACATCATAATGCAGACTATTCATGTTCTCAAGACAAAGATATTGAATATTTCTTTTGCTCGATACTCATCTATGTCAGTACCTCCCCGAAATAGAATACAGGCTGCCTTAGACATTGCTTACTGCTGCAAGTTCCTCAGCACTCAGCACTACGACTTCCGATCCCGGCTGCTCCTGTACTGTGATGACTGTCCTACAGTTGCTCATGGTCCCTGCTATTAGTTTCCTGTTCGCAAGGTGTCTTGTCATATATACATATCAAAAAAAGTTTTGCATCACCCCGGTTCCCAGAACTCCTGAAGGTAGACGTTGACTGTGGCTATTGTACCACAGACACAGTCCCTTTGACTCTTCAGAGATGTCACAAAACCCGCCCAAAGATGTTAATAACCCTGCATGAGCAACGCCTATTAGACGGAGGGGGTCCGACAGCAGATCAGTTCCAGTCATTCCACCAGGAAGGAGGTACACAGCTGGCGTTGTCTGTAGTTCAACCAAGCCTAAACGGTCAATACCGCGGTTCGATCGCGTCCGCATTGTTACTTCGTGCCAGGAAGGGCTCTCAACAAGGGAAGTGTCCGGACGTCTGGGAGTGAACCAAAGCTATGTTGTTGAAAAGATACAGAGAAACAGAAACATTCAATGACATGCCTCGCTCAGGCCGCCCAAGGGCTACTACTGCAGTGGATGACCGCTACCTACGGACTGTGGCTCGGAGGAACGCTGACAGCAACGCCACCATGTTGAATAACGCTTTTCGTCAGCCACAAGACGTCGTGTTACGACTCAAACTGTGCGCAATAGGCTGCATGATGCGCAACTTCACTCCCGACGCCCATCGCGAGGTCCGTCTTTACAACTACGACACCATGCAGCGTGGTACAGTTGGGCCCAACAACATGCCGAGTGGACCGCGCAGGATTGGCATCACGTCCTCTTCACCGATGAATGTCACATATGCCTTCAACCAAACAATCGTCGGGGACGTGTTTGGAGCAACCCGGTCAGGCTGAACGCCTTAGACACACTGTCCAGCCAGTGCAGCAAGGTAGAGGTTACCTGCTGTTTTGTGGTGGCATTATGTGGGGCCGACGTACGCGGCTAGTCGTCATGGAAAGCGCCGTAATGGCTGTACGATACGTGAATGCTATCCTACGACCGATAGTGCAACCATATCGGCAGCATATTGGCGAGGCATTCGTCTTCACGGACGACAATTCGTCCCCCCCCCCCTCCCCCCATCGCGCACATCATGTGAATTACTTCCTTCAGGATAACGACATCGCTTGACTAGAATGGCCAACATGAACTCTATCTAACATGCTTGGGATAGATTGAAAAGGCCTGTTTATGGATGACATGACCCCTAACCAATCTGAGGGTTCTACGCCGAATCACCGTTGAGGCGTGGGACAATCTGGACCAACAGTGCCTTGATGAACTTGTGGATAGTATGTCACGACGAATACAGGCATGCATCAATGCGAGACGATGTGCTACTGGGTACTGGGTATTAGAGGTACCAGTATGTACAGCAATCTGGACCACGACGTCTGAAGGTCTCACTGTAGGGTGGTACAACATCAATGTGTGATTTTCATGAGCAATAAAAAGGGCGGAAATGATGTTTATGTTGATCTCTATTTCAATCTTCTGTACAGGATCTGGAACTCTCGGAACCGAGGTGATGCAAAACTTTTTTTGATGTGTGTAGCTTCTACTTCCTCTTACTGCTTTCCTGGGAACTTTCAGTCCCTGTTGGAGTCATTTTCAAATACTTTTTCTCGCTTAGCATGTCCTTATTTCATCTTACATGACGCACAGACATGAACCTTCCAAGACCGTGGGACGACCATTTCCCCCTTTGCAAGTTGACACTGGTACGTTTGCTCGCCTGAACCGCTTACTGCTCGCTCTGTGTTATACTTATCAATGGAAGATCTTCCTCGTGTCAGTAGCGTGCGTTGTCTCGTATTAAACTGTATTGAAATTTTATAGCCGTGATAAAACACATCACCACTTCAATGTGCACGTGCAAGTAAGTGTGCAATACAGCTATAGTGCACTATGAAATTTGGCGGAGAGTATTTATTTAGTTTCTTAGCAAGAGAGACATAAGGACACGGGGGATATGTGACGAACGTCTGAAACCTACCAGTAACAGTTAATGAAAATAATTATTTCGTCCAATGTGGGCTTGCTACGGATCGGAAGAGACGCGAGTAGGAAGTGCAACCGAAAGTACATACTATTTAAAGGAGAAAGAGCTACGGAAACTTGTAGAACCAGTTTAAATGTTCATTCGTGTACGATTTTCTGAAATGTTGCCACTGAAATTGCCTCTTCTTCCAAGAAATTGGACGTGGCTTAGAAATAGGGAAAAATGTTCGGAAACAACAGGAAGGCTCAAATGGTTCAAATGGCTCTGAGCACTATGGGACTTAACATTTGTGGTCATCAGTCCCCTAGAACTTAAAACTACTTAAACCTAACTAACCTAAGGACATCACACACATCCATGCCCGAGGCAGGATTCGAACCTACGACCGTAGCGGTCGCGCGGTTCCATACCGAAGCGCCTAGTACCGCTCGACCGCTCCGGCCGGCTGACAGGAATCGAGACGACTCCGACTACACCAAATGCTCGAAGATTCAGTCGTATTATTTTTGCCGTAAACAGCTTCGTAATGATAGTCGTATTTGTATAAAATGTTATCATAAGTGTATGGTAAAATGTCACTAATAATACGTCGCATTTTCTTGTTTAGCATCTTGTATTCGAATCGTTTGGGAGGCCTACTAGCTAGCTGCATGGCTACAGCAGTAGTAGTCCCTACGCTAACACTTTTGACGTAGAACGGTAGAGACACGTATACCTTACAGCAGCGGTTTCCAGCCTTTCTTATACCTTTACCCCTGACAGCAATTAGACATTATTAGCCCGGCCTTCCTCCTTCCCCCTCCGTCTGTTCCCTCCCCCCTCCCCCTCCCGCATTATCACTAACTATAGCACCTAACCAAACTTTAGAATGAAAGATGTTTCTTGGAACATTTTTTTAATGATAGAAGACGAATAATATTTAGTTTGTCAGTGTGTGTTAGAACAAATGCCGAAGGAATTCGTGGCTCATCGCAAGTGCTACTCGCAACTCCTTCTCAGATAAGAAAGCTAAGTATCCACAGTGAGGGCAGACGCTTGTTACAGAACATTCTTCCGCTGCATTACTCCTGTCCTTTGTGGCATTTACTTGATCTGCATGCAGCAACCAAATTTAAAATTGACCAAATGTCTGCATTATCCATACAGTTCATAAAACACTTGATTGCTGCACTCCTTATTTCTGAACTGGCAGAAATTGGAAGACTTCATGCTCTTAATGGATCAAATGGCTCTGAGCACTATGGGACTCAACTGCTGAGGTCATTAGTCCCCTAGAACTTAGAACTAGTTAAACCTAACTAACCTAAGGACATCACAAACATCCATGACCAAGGCAGGATTCGAACCTGCGACCGTAGCGGTCTTGCGGTTCCGGACTGCAGCGCCTTTAACCGCACGGCCACTTCGGCCGGCTGCTCTTAATGATTTTTGTCTGCCCACAGTGCCTAACAACATCAACAATAATAATAACAATAACATAATGCTATAGTAGCCCTTATGTCGTTACTGCTGTGTCGTGCTATCAGTTAATTCATTTATCAGTTTCGAAGCGAGTAATGAAGCAAATTCTGGACTACAGCAGGTACCATCTACAACTTGGAGAAGACATTTTCTTGAAATATTTAGCATTTGTAACGTATATGTCTCACTTTTATCAAAAAATGGTTCAAATGGCTCTGAGCACTATGGGACTCAACATCTGAGGTCATCAGTCTCCTAGAACTTAGAAGTACTTAAACCTAACTAACCTAAGGACATCACACACATCCATGCCCGAGGCAGGATTCGAACCTGCGACCGTAGCAGTCACGCGGTTCCGGACTGAAGCTCCCAGAACCGCTCGGTCACCGCGGCCGGCTCACTTTTATCATCAACGATGTACGGGACAAAGCACAACATATGTACGTTGTGGGGTGACTATGTGAGAACCTGTAACCTCCATCGCGTTAATGCTACTAACCGAGAAAAAGTAATTACTGGTAAAGTGTATAATCAATATTAGAGTCTTACAAAATATAGTGACCATCTTTTGAAAATAATTTAGCTTCGTGATTGAAACAGAATCGAATCGTTTAGCTTTTATACCTCTGAAAATTGTATTGCAGGAGGCAAGGAACCCCAGGTTGAGAGCCACTGGCCTTCAGACTGGGTAGCAAATATTTGGTCGTTGCGCTTGAGCAGGTAGCGCGAGCCAAGTTCCCGCGCTCCAAAACTAATGAACGCGTGTGTGGAAAGTAACAGCGAGTTCCTTGCGTGCAGTTGGTGCCGTCGTTTCGTTTTGATTAACTATATACATACATGAATACATACATACTCCGAAAACCACCATACGGTGCGTGGCGGAGGTAATCTTTACTACTACTAGTCATTTCCTTTCCTGTTCCATTTGCAAATAGAGCGAGTGAAAAACGACTGTCTACATGCTTCCGTATGAATCCTAACTTCTCGTATCTTACCCCCTGATCCTTACGGGAAATGTATGTCAGTGGCAGTACAATCGTTCTGCAGTCAGCTTCAAATGCGGGTTTTCTAAAGGTCCTCAATAGTGTTTCTCATTTTAGTTCCCGAAGCACCTAGCTGTCTAGTTCGCCAATTATCTTGTTTCTGGTGTTTTTTCTTTCTACTCGCCTTTTTACATTTACATGTACGTTTACATTTTTTACTTTTAAATCATGTCCCGAAAGAAAAGTAGTGCAAGTTCCACACGTATATTTAAATGGAGAAGAAAAGTCGTATTGGACATTGATAAACCGTTTCAGCTCTCTTTTTTAGTCCTTTATTTTTTAGATCACCACCGGTTTCATGGCACTAAAAACCACATGTTCAGGTGAACATCTGATTAACAAACAATCAAGAAGGAAAAATCACAGTGAGACATCCACCGATATTATAATTTTTTATAATTATTTTAAGATTTTTAAAAATTAAAAATTTTTTAAATCTTTTCACGCGAATATTAAAAAAATTGTACTCACATAACTATAACATAAGAGCTAAATGGCTCGTATCTTTGTACCGAACATTTGTTGTCTGTTACAACGGAACACCGCTAAAAGGCGGAATGTCATTGAAGAAAACAGCCGATTCAAATCCAATTTGGTGGATAGCTCCTAAATATATAGTGTCCCAATGGTAAGGTGAAAATAAATGAAAACCTATTAAGACCTAATTGGTCGCTAGCATGAAAAATCAAGAAGTGGTTGCCAAAAAATGGAGTGAAGTTCTGCCTGGACCAAAGCCATCAAGTAAATACGTAGCTGTTGACAGGTAAGTACAACTGAACACCGCACTTACCGCTTTCCCCGCTCTAGACGTAATCGGAAACAGGCGACGCGGCAGCATGATGCGTCTTACTGCCGACGGCATGATCCATTAGTGATCTAAAACAATAAAGAACAAAATGCAACTGAAGCGGTTTATTAGTAGTCATAGCTGTTGTTACCCAATCTACAAGGTTGTCTGCAAGAGAAGAAAAGGACGAGAACTCGTGTCTTCAGTGAGGGACTACTTTGAAAAGCCCATTGCGTATATTTTTAAGAGAAAGAAGAGGAAAAAGACGAGCCGTCATTTTTTGTTACTCGGGTTGTGAAGACGTCTGCATCTTATTCGGAAGTACATCTACATCTACATGGATACTCTGAAAATCACATTTAAGTGCCTGGAAGAGGGTTATCGAACCACCTTTGCAATTCTCTGTTATTCCAATCTCGTATAGCGCGTGGAAAAAACGAACACCTACGTCTTTCCGTGCGAGATCTGATTTCCCTTATTTTATTATGGTGATCGTTGTCCTTATGTAGATCGGCGTCAAAAAAATATTTTCGCATTCGGAGGATAAAGTTGGTGATAGTAATTTCGGGAGAAGAAAACGTGTTTGTGTTAATGATTGCCACTCCAATTCACATATCATGTCTGTGGCACTATTTCCACTATTTCGTGATAGTACAAAACGAGCAGCCATTTTTGAACTTTTTCGATGTCATCCGTCAGGCCCACCTGATGTGGATCGCACACCACACAGCAAAAGTCCAGAATAGGGCGGACAAGCGAATTGTAGGCAGTCTCTTTAGCAGATCTGTTGCAACTTTTAAGTGTTCTGCCAATGACCCGCAGTTTTTGGTTTGCTTTACCCACAACATTTTCTATGTGTTCTTTCCAATTTAAGTTGTTCGAATTTGTAATTCCTGGGTATTTAGTTGGATTTACGGCTTTTAAATTAGACTGATTTATCGTGTAACCGAAGTTTAAAGGATTCCTTTTAGCACTCACGTGGATGACCTCACACTTTTCTTTATTTAGGGTCAATTGCCAACTCTCTCACCCTACAGATATCTTATCTAAATCGTTTTACAATTTGTCTTTATCTTCTAATGACTTTACTAGTCGATGAACGACAGCGTCATCTGCAAACAACCTAAGACGTCTGCTCAGATTGTTTCCCAAATCGTTTTATAGATAAGGATAAGCAAAGGGCCTATAGCACTACCTAGGGGAACGCCAGAAATCACTTCTGTTTTACTCAATGATTTTCCGTTAGTTACTACGAACTGTGACCTCTTTCAAAGGAAATGACGAATCGAGTCACATAACTGAGACGATATTCCACTAGGACGCAATTTCACTACAAGCCACTTGTGTGGCACAGTGTCAGAAGACTTATGGAAATCCAGAAATACGGAATTAATTTGAAATACTTTGTCAACACTTCATGCGAGTAAAGAGCTAGTTGTGTTACACAAGAACGATGTTTTCTGAAACCGTGTTGACCGTGCGTCAATAGACAGTTTTCTTCGAGGTAATTCATAACTTTCGAACACAATATATGTTCCATAGCCTGCTGCATATCGACTTTAATAGTATGGGCCTGTAATTTAATGGATTACTCCTACTACCGTTCCTGAATACTGGAGTGACCTGTGCAACTTTCCAGTCTTTGAGTACGGATCTTTCGTCGAGCGAACGGCTGTATACGATTGTTAAGTATGGAGCTATTGTATCAGCATAGTCTGAAAGGAACCTAATTGGTACAATCTGGACAGGAACACTTGCTTTTGTTAAATGATTTAAGTTGCTTCAATATTCCGAGAATATTTACTTCTACGTTACTCGTGTTGGCAGCTTTTCTTGATTCGAATTCTGGAATATTTACTTCGTCCTCTTTAGTGAAGGAATTTTGGAAGGCTGTGTTTAGTAACTTTGCTTTGGCAGCACTATCTTCGACAGTGTCAATTGCTATCGTGCAGAGCAGGCGTTGATTATGTCTTGCTGGTAGCATGCTTCACACACGATCAGAATCTCTGGATTTTCTTCCAGGTTTCGAGACGAAATTTTGTTGTGGAAACTATTATAAGCATCTCGCATTGAAGTCCGCGATAAATTTCGAGCTTTTGTAAAAAAATATCGCCAATCTTGGATATTTTGGCTCTGAGCACTATGGGACTTAACAGCTGTGGTCGTCAGTCCCCTTGGATATTTTGCGTCCGTTTAAATTTAGCATGTTTTTTCGTAGTTTCTGCAGCAGTGTTCTAACCCGTTTTGTGTACCAGGCAGGATCAGCTTCACCGTTTGTTAATTTATTTGGTAAAATCTCTCAATTGCTGCCGGTACTCTTTCTTTGAATTCAGGCCACATCTGCTCTACACTTACATTGTTAATTTGGAAGGGGTGGAGATTGTCTCTCAGGAAGGCGTCAAGTGAATTTTTATGTGCTTTTTTGAATAGGTATATTTTTCGTTTGTTTTCGGAGGATTTGGGGGTTACAATATTCAGTCTCGCTACGGCAACCCTGTGTTTACTAATCCCTGTATCCGTTTTGATGCTCGTTATTAGCTCAGGATTATTTGTTGCTAAGAGGTTAAGTGTGCTTTCACAGCCGTTTACAATTCGCGTGGACTCATGAACTAACTTCTCGAAGTAATTTTCAGAAACTACGCTTAGTACAATTTCGGTTGATGTTTAAGCGTGCCTCCGGAATTAAACGTGTATTTCAGCCAAGATATGGAGGGTAAATTCAAATCAGCACCAACTATAATTGTATGAGTTGGCACGTGTTTGATACGAAACTCAAGTTTTCTTTCAACCTTTTAGCAATTGTATCATCTGAATTGGGAGGTCGGTAAAAGGATCCAATTTTTATTTTATTCCGGTTGACAAGAATGACCTCTGCCCATACTAACTCACAGGAATTATCTACTTCAATTTCGCAACAGGGTAAACTACTTCTAACAACAACAGAGACGAAACCTCCACATGTGTTTAGCCGTTAGGTTCTTTGTAAAAATATCGGATGAACTTATATCCGGCTTTAGCCAGCTTTCGGTGACTATAACGATTTCAGCATCAGTGCTTTCTGCTAGCGCTTGGAGCTCTGGCACCTTCCCAACACAGCTTCGACAATTTACCGTTGTTATACCGATGGTTCTTTATCCACGTTCTTCCTGTGTTCGACTGCACCATTTGTGACTGAAGTCCTTTTTTCTCCGAGATCCTCTAATCTAAAAGACCGCTCAGTCACGCCACACAGCCCCTGCTACCCGCGTAGCCGACTCCTGCATGTAGTGGACTTCTGACCTGTTCAGCGGAACCTGAAACCAAACCACCCTTTGGCCCAAGTCGAGAAGTCTGCAGCCTACACAATCGTAGAACCGTCTGAGCCTCTCATTCAGACCCTCCACTCGACTCTGTAGCAGAGGTCCGCAGCCGACTGTGCTGCAAATGTTGAGCTCTGCTTTCATCTCACAAGGAAGACTGGCAACCTTCACCACTTCTGTTAGCTGCTCGAAACCAGAGAGAATCTCTTCCGATCCAAAGTGACACACGTCATTGGTACCGAAGTGAGCCACCACCTGCAGCTGGCTGCACCCTGTGCTCTTCATGGCATCTGGAAGGACCCCTTCCACGTCTGAAATGAGTCTTCCATATCCAAGCGGAGTGCACTTTGGCTTCCTTCCCCTTTGATGTGTCAGGATAGCATGGAGTTCAACTTTTACACAACGACACATGCTCAGCACAATAGGCTGTGGGGTGGTAGGACTGGACCAAGTGACACTTCAGGCAATCACCATCGAAAGTTTCACTGAACATTTATTTGGCACATTTAAACAAGACAAATAACAAATAAAACCATCAACACACTTTTAAAATTACCATTTAGATGAGAGCAAGTTACTCCCAAATTTAAACATTCATAAACCACGGCACTTACGGCCTATTACACATTTAGTGAAATGAGTTAAAAATTATTCACTCAAAAACTATGATCAACCTGAAGAGCAATTTACTAAAATTTAACGAGAAAATGTAGTCTTACGTTACTGCAGTGATTGGTATTACCAAAATAATTCAGAGTACAGGCAACAACAAATCAGAATTATTTACCATATCCACATACTGTCATTGAAGGGATTCTTGTACTTTCATTAATAGAATCAGTTCCAAACTATTTAAACACACAATAACAACTGGCCTTTCAGTAACTTGTAAGATTTTATGAAACTATTCATTTAGAATTAGACACGTGTCTCTCAGATACACTATCACTTCAGATAGAAACGTAACAATAATGTTATTGCAGTTCGTAGCAAAATATATCCAGGGAAAATTTTGTCGATGTATAACTGTAGCAATTGGCCAGCTTAACTCCGTCGTGTGATATAAATACCATAACCAGGCAACACTTAGACAAGGACCAGCCAAACTGTTTTCCCAGGAGTTCTGGGAACCGGGGTGATGCAAAACTTTCTTTGATATGTATATATGACAAGACACCTTGCGAACAGGAAACTAATAGCAGGGACCATGAGCAACTGTAGGATATTCATCACAGTACAGGAGCAGCCGGAATCGGAAGTCGTAGTGTTGAGTGCTGAGGAACTTGCAGCAGTAAGCAATGTCTAAGGCAGCCTGTATTCTATTTCGGGGAGGTACTGACAGTAGCAATCTACGAGGGTGAGTCAAATGAAAACCTTAAATTTGTAATAACAAATCGAAATTTCACGCCGTTATCCTGTAAGTTGGTAAGCGTGCTACAAACAGCGTGCAGAATGGCCTGTAGCTGGCAGCATAGTGCAGATGCACACATACCGTCGCAGTATCAGTATAAAGATGGCCACCCCACTTGTGACTTGCACCAGGGAAGAACAGCGTCCTGTTATTCGGTTTTTGCATAGTGAAGGTGTGAATCTATCGAAATTCATCGACGAATGAAGGTTCAGTACGGTGATGCATGTTTGTCTACAGTCTACGAATGGAGCAGGAAGTTCGCAAATGGTGTGACTTCAGTGGAAGATGTTCCTCGTCCAGGTCAGGCACAACGAGTTGTGACTCCACAGAACAATGCAGCAGTTGAAGCTATAGTGAAGGAAAACCGCCCAATGACACTGAATGACATTGCAGCATGTTTACAGATTAGTCATGGGTCAGTATACCACATTGTGCACGATGTGCGTCAGTTTCACAAAGTGTCTGCAAGATAGGTGCCACGGCAGCTGACTCCTGAAATGAGCGAATAACTTGTTGATGCTTGTGAAGAACTTCTTCGGCGCTCTGAACGAGAAGGTGATGGCTTCCTTGTAAGAATCATTACTGGAGACGAAACATGGGTTCACTTCCACCAACCGGAAACGAAGAGAGCGAGCGAGGAATGGGGCCATTCCTCATCACCAAAACCAAAGAAGTTTCGAACAGAACCATCAGCAGGGAAGTTTATGCTGAGTCTCTTTTGGGACGAAAAAGCCGTCATTTTGGAACATTACATGCCTAGAGGAACTACTGTCACCAGTGCATCATACACAGATCTCCTAAAAAATCATCTGCGGCCTGCAATCAAATCAAAGCTACGTGGATTGCTGTCAGCAGGTGTCCTTTTGTAACATGACAATGCAAGGCCCCACACTGCCCGTACAACAGTTGCAACAATCACAGACCTGCATGTTGAGTGTCTTCCTCAGCCACCATACTCACCAGACCTTGCCCCAAGTGATTTCCATATGTTTGGACGCAATTGGAGGAAAGAAGTTCCGTTCTGATGAAGAGGTACGCCACGCGCTGCATGAGTGGTTGCGCTGACTGCCAAAAGAATTTTTTTATAAAGGCATTTATGCACCTTGTAAGCGCTAGAGGACTTGCATTGAGCGTGGGGGAGATTATGTTGAAAAGTGACACACCTTTGTACCACTTCTGCACAACAAATAATATTTAAAACAAATATTTAAGGTTTTCATTTGACTTACCCTCATACAAACAGCATGTATCAGCACTCTAGGCCCTAGTAAATGTTAATCATCACATCACATCACATATAACTCTCACTAGAACCCTGCGTCCTAAGCAAGTTGAAATTAACACATTCGAGGACATACTCAGTAGGAATATCAACGGCCGGCCAAGAAAATGAAGTCAACAGCACTGAACCCAGCAGTCGATTACGGCCACAATTTACAGCACAAGCAAGGCCCTCACCC
Organism: Schistocerca piceifrons; assembly: GCF_021461385.2. Classification (NCBI taxonomy): domain Eukaryota; kingdom Metazoa; phylum Arthropoda; class Insecta; order Orthoptera; family Acrididae; genus Schistocerca; species Schistocerca piceifrons. The sequence goes on from NC_060138.1 coordinate 1,084,964,299, forward strand.
TCTTGCTCGTTCGACGAAGCCAGCCGGCGATATTTTCTACGGCGCCGTCACCCGGGTAAACAGCCCCGTTTAGACGTGCTCTTCCTGCTGCATCGCGCGGCGTCTGTACTGTCCGCCAGACTTCCCAGACGACGTTACTGCTAGGCGTGCCAAAACAAAATCCCCGCTACTTGCTAGAGCTTACCCCTCGCTCCCCTATCGGCCCAGTAGGTGGCGCTACCGCGCGCTCTGCGTACACCACCAGAAAGATGACCCTTGCCAGCGGCGGGAATATCGCTGATCGAGCCACAGAGCTCGTCTTTCTTGGCAGCCATGTCCCTAAGGTGCCCCATGACACGCCTAACATTGGAGCTCCCAACTATCAATAATCCTACCCTCTGTGATTGCCCGTATCCTGCAGGCTGAGAGGTTTCCTCTGAAACAGGACAGGCGACTGCATCTGGCTGAGCGACAGTATCAGCCACAGACAGCACCTTGAACCTGTTCGTCAAACTAACCGGGGAAGCCTTACGTGCGGTCCCCTGGGAAATCTTTCGCCGCCTGCCACGCCTCGTGACGACCTCCCACTCGACCGCAGGTGAGGGGTCAACATCAGGGCGCGCAGTAACTGCGCTGGCCACCGGTGAGGACTAATACGACGACTTGGACGTGCTGGACGTCCGTTGGATCTCCATGGCCGGCCCAAAACAGTGGTGCCGATTCACTGAAACTTCAAGCTGTGTAACCGGAGCCATCAGGGCCTGGAACTGAGAGCGAAGTGGCACCAACTCGGCTCGCATGCGTACACAACAATCACAGTCTCCATCCTTACTAAAGGTCGTGGAAAACTTCAATACCCAGATAAACGGACTATTGGGACGTGCTGTGTAACTCTATCGTAAAATAGGACGAAAACGTAGGAACTGTGTCTAATAAATTAGTTTAATACGCAGAGATTAAAAAAACCGAGCTACCGAAGCAACCAGCTAAAACTAGATTATTCGCCCCTGATTAGGAACTTGTAATATGTCACAAAAGCCAACGAAAATGCGAGCACCTCAGCTATTAGACATTAAATTAACACGCAGAAACTCAAGAAACTGAACTATCAAAGCTCACAGATGAAATTTTACTATTCGCTCCTGGTTAGGAACTCGTAAAAGTCACAAAATCGTTACTTCCCTGTTGCTGCCTCTGTCTCGGCCGGTCGCTGCTGCCTGACTGGCCGCAGAAACTGTTATAACGTTACAGTAAAGTAGTAAAGTGTATATTGGAACAATAAGGCTGCAAATACCAAACAAAAGAGCTGTCGAATAAGATGCGAGTGACAGCTTTGGACGATTTTCAGAAAGACACTGTATGTCGTGGTATACACGCAAGGTGTTTCAATGCCTTTCCATCAAACGTCTGGGAGTTATAGATCAGTTAAAGCGGACCAACCTTTGTGAGAGACAAAATGATAGCTGACACCTCCCTGTCACGCTAAGCGCCCGTTTGTATTGGTTATGCCCGTGATAGTGAACAGCGTGCAGCCACTCTGCGGCATGCTTACGCTTTGGGTCTTGCCTATAGTCCAGTCATCCGCCCAGCAACATCTACATTTAAGATTCTCTTCTAAAATGCCTTTCTCCGCTTTGAGGCTCTCGTTTTTAAGGTTTTTTTTTTGTTCAAAATCATTGTCAATTTACTGAGGTAGGTAGTATGCAACACACATGATTAGTAGACCGTCCATGTTCGGTGAAGTCTCAGCGTCCCACGGCTAGCGCATAAACTGGAAAGAACACATACAAAATGTTGCGAGGAAGGCGAACCAAAGACTGCGATTTATTGGCAGAACACTAACAAGGTGCCACAGGTTACTAACGAGACCGCCTACACTGCTCTTGTCCGTCCTCTTTTGGAGTACTGTAGGGCAGTGTGGGATCCTTACCAGATAGGATTAACACAGTACATCGAACTAAGTTCAAAGCAGAGCAGTACGTTTTGTGTTATCGAGAAATGGAGGAAAGTGTGTCATGGGTCTGATGCAGGATTTGGGGTGGACATCATTAAAACAAAGGCGTTTCTCGTTGCGGCGGAATCTTCTCACGAAAATTAATAACGAACTTTTTCCTTCGAATGGGAAAATATTTTACTAACGCCGACCTACATAGGCATAAACGATCATCATAATAAAATTAGGGGAATCAGAGCTTCCGTGGGAAGATATAGGCGTTCGTTTTTACTGCACGCTGTTCGAGAGCGGAATAATAGAGAATATTTGCGAAGGTCGTTTTTTAAACCCTCTGGCAGGCACTTGTGTGATTTGCAGAGCACCTATGTAAATGCATCAGTCCCCTAGACTAAAAACGACTTAAACCTAACTAACCTAAGGACATTACACACATCCATGCCCGAGGCAGGATTCGAACCTGCGACTGCAGCAGCTGCGTGGTTCCGGACTGAAGCTCCTAGAACCGCTCGGCCACAGCGGCGGGCGAAAGATATTGAAACGCCCTGTACAAGGGGAGAGAACATTTCGCACCATCGAAAGTACTTCAGTGGCTTCAAAATGACAATCTTTTTAAAGGCAGCAAATTTTATTGCGTACAGTACTGAATGAAAAAGGCTGTAGCTCTTCTATTATTACTGAAAGTGCGTATTGAAACGGGTTCGTCTTCCGCCACCTTTCATAATGTATGATTTCACCACTTACTTATATCACAATTATGTTTCTCTCAATATCGGTGTCCTATTTTGAACACATGTCGATACTTGGGAGAAGAATACAGTGGTGATCTTTTGTATTATTTATCATGGTGTCAGCAGCATTTTCTCTTTTCACTTCCAGGCCTGATCGTCTGCGTGATACGGATCGTGGATGTTTGTTTTCGAATGTCCCGTAGTAAATCACAGAATTTTTATTCCCTCAGAATGTAGCAGCACTAACCTCCAAATTTACTCTCTAATATCCCAATTTGCTCTCTATAGATGTCCTGTAAAATGACACAGTTTCTCTGTTGCACTCGACGGACTAGCCTAGCGGTGCCATCTCCTCCTCTAGCCAAAAACCATGCGTCAGCGGACACCCTAAGCCTGGCTTCTAGTTTCACTCTTCCCACGGGATCCGGAGTGTAGCAGTTCACCTGGAACATGGTTTTATTACAAGTTGGGTTGCTTTGTATAAGTTGGGATGTTATCAGATATAAAAGTATGCTTTTTCGATAACATTCGTATTCGGATACCATTAGATTCGTGTGTTGCGTAAGATCTTGTGCTCATGCTTGTAACGCCCGTTACGTGCGTACCGGGCAGAGAAAAATATTAAGAAGAATCTTCTTGGCTAAATAATGTCCGAAGGCGGACTGATTCGTTAGCAAATCGTGGTTTCAAATCAAACTCAACGCGCGTCAGTTCGGTGACAGAGAAGACTACGTTGAAATTATTCATTACAGAAGTCTTTCGACAAAATACCTTTCTCTCACTCTGTAAATTAGTAACTTGAACACGAAGAACTACCTTTTCAATTAACATGCTTGGTTAAACAAAACTGAATGACTGTGGAATTTAAAAGTAGACGTGCGCCAATTTCTCTTCTCGGATTTCGTCTATATAAAATTTGCGTGTAATGTACGTAAGTAATAATTATCTCAGTGGGGTGGTCACAAGCGTGTTTGAACAGATCACTGGAAGTCCACTAATGCTGATTACAAAAATTCACTACTTGTTCCATGTGATGAGCTGATAAAATGAAATATTGTGATTTAAGTGAAAGAGCACAATACAATAGATTCACTTTCATCGTAGCTTATTATAAAAAAAAAGACAGACGTACATAGGTCATTTGTCCACTGCAGATACAACCAAGAAGGAAAGCAAAGGAACAAATAACAAGAAAAGAGTAAAAACAAGTCACACGGAGATTAGAGTTAAATCGGTATTATTACGATTCAAGTCTATCATTCAGTCGTTTCATGCTATATTCTTCAGTAATATCTATCCATAAGCTGGTATCACGCTACCTGTTGATAGTCTCTGTGTTCCACGCTTTGCTTTGATTGTTCAGTGGTGTTCGTTTGATGGGGTGCTAATTGAGCGAAGTACTTAACAATAAGGAAATTTTACCAGTTCGGTGCGCTTAGTGTCTTTCACGAGTGATAGCAACGCGTGTTGTTTCTTTTTAACTTTGACTTCCATTTATTATGTCTCCTTATTTCCTACAGCGAGTTTTGTCTTTGTAATTCAAATCTGGTCCTGTTAATTTTTGTCGAGCCAATACGTTTGGTAGTATTACGTCCGTCCTTTATGTGATGTTCGACACCAGGTAGCATCAAATCTGTGCTTTACTGCTAATAATCTCGTTTACCCAAGCGAGTTCGATTCTATAAAAATAATAAATACCACACTAATAGTATCAATTTCTTGCGGCGAGTTTTACTACATTTGACGATTCTGAGTGAACCCCTATTCACGTGATAATGCTTGCCTTCGATTAGATTTAGCGGGTATGTTCGAGTCCCCCCTCCACCGACTCCCCTTCCAGCTTTGTGTTCAATTGTGGGACAATATAGTGGTATCCTTTCTTATCAGTGTCAACAAACATCTAATCCCCCATTTATTTCCAGAGGTGTTCGTGCAAATCCATTTAAAAAATTTAAGTATATTTTTTCCGTGTGTTCAAGGGTCCATTGTAAACTATTTGGGTAAGTTAATCTCCACATTGATTCATCTATTGAAAGGAACACCACTGCAAAAGCATCCGAGAGATGTACTAAATTTATATATGTGTAACGAATCCCAATAGAGTCTCTCGTCATCATATTGTCGTACAGGATCACAAGCTCTTCTGTTGCGCACCTTTCTTATGAATATCGAGTATACTATGGCTTAATTTCTATATACAGTAGGCAGTGTACTGACTGACGGACTGACTGAACGACTCATCATCGCCGAGCTGAAACCGCTAATGTTAGAAACTTGAAATTTGGAGAAAATTTGGATCTTGTACTGTAGGCGTCGTTTAAGAAGTTGGTTTTCGAAATTCCAACCTCAAGGAGGTGAAATAGGGGATGAAGTTTTTTTTTTGAAAAATGTCGCTATTAAGGCAATTTTGTAGCTAAAACTACAAAAACTGGTATCTGGTTTCTCCGTCAGAAATAAAGACGTGTTTTTGGATATTTAACAATATGAGGTGAAAAAGTGGGTCAAAGCTGTTTTTGAAAATATATCATTATTAAAGAACTACTAATGGAATTTTCAAGCTACATCCGTGAACACTGCTATGTGACCTCTCAGTTACAAATTAAAAAAATACATGCTTCAGTGTTTTTGGAAACTGGAACCCTTAAAGGGGTGAAACAGGGAATGAGGGTTTTTATGAAAATATTTTATTATGAAAGCATTTTTAAAGCTAAATCTTTGAAATTTGAATTTGGCTTATTAGTTTGAAATAAAAAACACGTGTTTTCTGGTTTTTGTAAATTCAATCCTAATGGGGGTGAAACAGGGGATGAAACGTTTTACGTAAATACCTCAATGCGCAAGCATTTTTGAAGCTAAACCTATGAAAATTTGTATTTGGCTTCTCTGCTGGAAATAAAACATACGAAGAAGTACTGTTTTTGGAAATTCAACCAGTAAGGGGATGAAATACGGTGTGAAATATTTTATGAAAACATTTCACTGTGAAACCATTTTTAAAGCTAAATCTTTGAAAATTGGCTTTTGGCTTCTTGGTTAGAGATGGAGAGTTACGTCTTTTACTGTTGTTGTAAATTCAACCCCTAAGATGGCGATATAGGGTCAGACTGATTCACTGACTTATCATCATCGCCCAGCCCAAACCGCTAAGGCTAGAAACTTGAAATTTGCAGATGGTGACGATATCATACTGTAGGCATTGTTTAAGAAGGGATATTTCGAAATTCCACCTCTAATGGGGTGAAAGAGTGAACGAAAAATTATTTGAAAACATGTGACTACTAATGCAATTTTGAAGCTAAAACTTCGAAAATCAGTTTCTGGTTTCTTTCTCAGCAATAAAGAAATACATGTTTCAGCATTTTTTGAGATTTAGCCCAGATGAGGTAAAAAAGTGGGTGAAAGATCATTAAATAAATCATTATTAAAGAACTTCTAAAGTATTTTTAAGGTCAGATATAAGAAAATTTGTATTTGCTCCTCAGTTGGAAATAAAAAAATACTTGGTTTTGGAAATTCATCCCTTAAGAGGATGTTTTATGAAATATTTCATTATGAAAACATTTTTATTGCTAAATCTACAGAACTTTGAATTAGGCTTGAACATAAAAAATATGTGTTTCATTTTTTTGCGAAATTGAACACCTGGGTGGGGGGGCGGTGAAAAGTCCATGCAAATTTTAAATATTTCAGTATACAAGCATTTTTGAAGATAAATCTATAAATTTTTATTTGGCTTGTCTGTTAGAAATAAAAAATTATGCATTTCACTATTTTTGGGTCTCGCCACCCAAGGTTGTGAAATAGGGGATGAAAAGTTTTATGAGAATCTTTAATTGTGAAAGCATTTTTGAAACTGTATCTACAACAACTGGTATCTGGCTTCTCAATTAGGAATGAAAAAAATACATGTTTCAGTATTTTTGGAAATTTAACTTCTATGGGGATAAAATAGTGGGTGAAAGATTTTTTAAATAAATCATTATTAAAGAATTACTAAAGTATTTTTACAGCTAGATCTATGAAGACTGGTATTGGACATCTCTGTCTGAAATAAAAAAAATATGTTTCAGTGTTTTCGGAAATTCAACCACTAAGTGAGTATTTTATGAAATATTTCATTATGAAACCATTTTAAGGCTAAATCTATCAAATTTTGAATTTGGCTTCTTCATTAAAAATAAAAAACATACATGTTTCACTGTTTTTGGTGACTGAACCCCTATGGGTGTGAAATTATGCCTGAACGTTCTTACAGAAATATTTCATGATACATGCATTTTGGAAAAGGACTCTATATAATTTATATTTGGCTACTCTGCTAAAAAATGAAAAGTACCCATTTCACTCTTTTTGATACTCATCACCTAAGGGGGCGAAATAGGGGAATCATTGTGGAAGTAGTTTTAAAGCTGTACCTATAACATTGGCATTTGTCTTCTCAGTTAGAAATGAAAAAATACGTGATTTACCATTTTTGTAAATTCAACTCCTAAGGAGGTGGAGTGGGGCAAGAATTATTTGCTGACACATCATCGCCCAGCTCCATTAAGGACAGGAACTTGAAATTTGGAGATGATATGAAACTTAAACTGTAAGCATCATTTAAAAAGGGATTGTTCGAAATTACACTGATAAGGGGATGAAACAGGGGGTGAAAGGCTTTTCGAAAGTATTACGCTATTAGGGCAATTTTGAAGCTAGAGCAACGAAAACTGGTTTTCACTTAAATATAAAGAAATATGTGTTAGGAGAGGAAGTTTTTAGGTAATACCATCACAACAACGCAAAATTCGTGATTTACAAAAACCTTGGACTGCAGTTACCAGAATCAGTTTTTGGTTAGAGACAAATTTGCCAAAGACGATACTTCTATGACTTCATTTAGCGTGAAGGGTTTAAAAGGCGTTGCAATTTGTGAGCAACATAAAAATTCGATTAAAGAAAAACAAGAAAGAAAAAAAATCTGTGCACACAATACAGTCTATATAAACGAAGTAGGGGGCGCTAAGCTAGTCTTTTATGTTACAATTATTGTGTATGACCCTTGCACATGCAGTGAACGGCGTTTCCATTTCAATAACACTATTTAGAAGTCAGATATTTTATTACAATAATCAGGATTAATTCGGTAATGAAACAAAAAACCCATTTGATATGCTGAAGGCGAAAGGCGTAGTGGAACGCTATAGCAGTGTAAGAACCAGCATTAGCGATCCGCTAATTACTCATAAGTGAGTAAAAGTAAATAGGTATCATTTTGTTACTTCATTACTGTTGATAGCAACGGCTTACAAAGAAAAAGAAGCCCACCTCTTTTAATATTAATGGAAGGGACAGATGTTACATGACAGTGCAGATTTCTGCAGAGTATTATGGGTGTGATACATGATTTGATGAAACTCTTCTATTAATCAAACCCAGACAGTTGAGCAATAATGGACAGTTGTTCTCTTCACGCTCTCATTTCTGCAAGGCCTGCTATTCTCTCAACGCTGTGAGATATGTCTCCTCGTGTGTGAGAAACATTTTCTGGTATTCATATGAACTAAATAGGAGTTTTCAACACTGTGATTGCAACGTATTTGAAATGGAGAGTTTCCAACGAATGTACTCGCATATAAGCAGCTTGATGTAAGGAAGTGAGACCTTTTTTTCTGAAAGCCTTTCGGAATCGAAGTGGTGCCTACCTAGTAATGCAAACATGACGCTTGTTGAGATACCAAAAGAAACAAATCGATCTGGGAACAAAATGAGGTGCAGTATATAATTAAAGACAATGAATTAGAGGTGTGCGGGACATGAAGTTAAGCGAATTGACGGGAGATGTACCAAAGATAATACTTTGTTGGAGTCCAGAAGATAAAAGGTCAAGATGGGGACCTCATTAAAGGGGGTTGACGAAAGGAAACATGCATGAAAAATATGGATGCTTATTTTTGAAAACCACTATACATCGAAAAGACCACAGGAGGCCTTTATTCAGCAGTTGATGTCTTATGGATGTTGATGTGGACGATGACTGATGACGAATCCCATTCTTTCTGCACCAATTACGTCAAGATAGTAATTGGTACATATTGTGTTCCACTTAAGTGTATGTATAACGTAGGGTCTATATTTGAAAAAATCTTCAACAGTAGAGCCTGTTGCAATAATGTCTGTCAAATTTTGAGGGTGGAGCAGGGAGGTTCATCACACCACATAACATGGCATCTGCAGCCCTGCCCTTTTCTATAGACCGGAATCCATACACCATTCAAATGTGTATGTCATATAGTTTACCTGCATGTGCAACAATGAGTGAGGAATTGGAAAAATAGCTATTTTAGCATTAACTCTACATCAACTTTAATTCACAAGCACGTCTTAGACGTATTTTTATTTACAGCAAAACACGACTTTTTTCCACATTATTTGCAGCATACAATGTTCTCAAAACGTCTGATAACAAACACACTTTACTACTTCATATTTTGTAGTCCCAGCATTTCATTTCTAGTATTAATCTTCAGTTCCAGATAGTTTTCTTTCTAAAGCACTTTCTGGTGTAGTGGTAGCACCAACACTCAATGTACCACTACCTGCATAGAGGTTAGACTCTACTGGTACATCAAATCCTGATTCAGACGATGAATCAGACGAATTCTGGGTATCCTTCGTTTTCTTGTCCCATTGTACACACTTTCTAAATGTCTTCAGGCTAGGCCTTGGCATGGTGAAGGGTAGATAACTCAATGAATTCACCAAATATGACTTCCCAACAAGCTCATGGATTTACTCGCAAAGGAAACAACACAAATGGTGCAAAATCGGTTGTCAACTGGTCTTGCAACGTAACCAACAGAAAAGATAACATATTTGTGCCCAATTATTTATCTGGCAAGGCAGGCTGTATCTGGCAAGTTTCATGTCTCATAAACATGTTGTGGAACACCATGTACTGCAATTTTTAGAAAACATTTTACAATATTGTTATGCACGTCATCTAAATATTTTATACACAGTTTTGAAAGGAAGATTCTAAATATTTCGAAAGTGAATTTTCCCAAAAATCGATTTTCTCATCGAAAAATCCATTCCGTTTATCCTTAAATGGCGCACCAGCTGCTCCCAGCAACTCTTCATGGGACGGCGGTGATTGTGCAGAGTTATCCCAAGGCCTCTGCGCCAGAGTAAGTCTGTGGGCGCTGGTGTCCAATCACAGATGCAAATCAGGGACAGCAGTAGCCACTGCGTCTCCATGAAACAGTGGCAGTTCGACAGAATGACAAACACTTTCAATTTGGTCCCCATTGAGCTTGCTAGAAGGCTTCAAGTCTTCACATCAGTGGAGGAGAGGACAGCAGTTCACAGTGGCTAAGTTCAGCAGGACAGGCTGGCTGATGTCTTGAAGGAAGTAGTCTCCTGCCTAATGGCTGCCAGCACAACGTAGGTCCTGCCACATAACTAATTTGGAAGCCCAAGTACTTGTAGCTACTTGTCAGTGGCAATGACGTTATCCCTTGATGAAGATGACCAAAATTGTCCTGTTTCTTTTGGGCCTGTTAGCATTTTTCAACATGACGCACTGTCCCAACCTTTTTGTTTCAGGATTTCAGCTCGTTACTATCTGCAGTGTCAGTGGGCTGAAAGTCCTTTCTGTGTGTGATTTACGTATTTTTACTTCACAGTGTATGGTTGGCAAGATGACGTTACGCTCCCTCCATAGTGAAATAATTCTGCTGCATTGGTGATTCCAACACATCGCTCGAGTGATGTGTGCCCAAGACCTTGGTTGTTTATCACGTTATTTACAGTATCAGCCTACCTCCTTCTTTGGCATTCTGGTGCAGATGTTTTGGACAAGGCTTCCTTGTCTTGACTTGGCGCTGACCAGGAAAGAATTTCAAAAATTTCACTTCTCCTCAGAATATCTCAGCGCAACACATCTCTACTTGGCGTCCTGACAATTATTAGAGCGAGATTAGGCTAAATGAATCAAGTCACCTACAGAGATAGAGGGCTGCTTGAGAATACTGGGAATTCACATTATGAAACAAAACTCACTTGCTCGTTGATTGTAAGTGAACAATTAACCTTAACAGAGTCGACTTAATATTGAGTTATGGTGGAAATTCTATTCAGTATCTTGTGACTCAAGTCCTAAAGCCTTTTTTTTTTGTTTTTACTCCCTTGTTTCTTCACTGTGAAGATACTCCAGACGTAATAAAATAACATACAAAAATCTCAGGAATAGCAGCCCTGAAAGTCGTTTGTGAAACTACAAGTCGATTTGTGATTAATTAACGGAATACTTTGGTAAGTTTTCAGAACTTAGAGTTCAAAAATTTTTTGAAATCACAAACATCACTACTACCTGTTAAGTATGTGACTGATACTCCAGTGTCACTTTGTCATGAAAACTGCAAGTAAGATAGCATCAGTATCTTTCGGAATCATGCATTTCTTTCGAACTAAACTAATAGAATAAACGTATAATTCGAGAAAGAGATTCAGTAACCTGCTCGAAAAATACAGTCGTTGGTCTAGATGGGCAGTAAAGAGAATCTGGTAATGTCCGTAACATGCCCAGAGTCCCGTTCGGACTCGATTTCTGCGTAATTGCTCTCAAATTGCTTACGGTAGTGAGTACGTTTTTTCCGACCCCGTGTAACTAGTACTTTAGCTGCATCCACGGAATGTCATTTAAGTTTCGAATCCAGTTTTACAGCTCTCAGTACTTATTACTTTAGAGTGGCCGATGCAACTTTGTACACTGCTCTGCATTTAGGAGTCGCATTTTTCCTTTTATTGAGGTTGACGATTAGGTCATTACGTGGAGTAATGCATAATGCATCACGAGCGTTGCAAAATGTCCAGTCAGACAAGAATGGAAAATAACACTTTTATCTTTGTAATGAGATACTGATCGATGTGCCACTTTCGAAAAGATAGAATTTAAAAAAAAAAAACATGTTATCTGGAGTACAGGAAAATATGAAAGATGCTGTTGAGGAAACTGTTGTTAAAAGTAGCAGCAAGAGGAACTTGTCTACAGCATCTGATGCGATGTGGCAGAAGAGAGGCCACACATCTCTGAATGGTATTTTAACAGCTACAGATGTGGACACTGCATGGTAGGTGAAGTGACAGTACTTTCCAAGCATCGCAGATGCAAGGATAAAACGAAAAGTAAACAGGAAGAAGAGTGAATAGCAAATTATTATGGTTCAAGTGGTGCTATGGAAGTAGCTGGAGTAAGAAGTATTTATCAACATTCAGTAAAATGGTACATTAGATACATAAATTATTTTTGAGATGGTGACTCAAAGTCATTCGAAGAAATTGAGGACATGAGGCCCTAAGGGAGCAATGTGAGCATCTGCAAACTAGAGTGTCTTGGCCACGTTGAGAAAGGGATAGTATCAAGACTTCGATGACTCAAGGCTAGCATGAAAGGCAAGAAATTGAATGATGGAATAGCTGTAGATGGGGAAAACAGATTGATAGGTGCTGCTATAGACGATATTCAGAAGTGTTGTGGTCTAGCAATTAGATAGAATACAGCAGATGCAGAGTTAATTAGAAGAGCAGTCTGGGCTCTGTTTTTTTCACACAACTTCAAGCGATGAGAATCCACAACATGGGATATGGCCAAACGGAGAAGATAACTGGTGCAAGTACAATAGAGGCAAGGTAACTAAACAACTGTACAATCACATCATTTACCACCTGCCTTAGTGAACGGAATAAGACCAATATTCTGAGACCTCACAGGTATTAATCTACAAACGAAATGTCTTCACTGCCACACTCAAAATCCGTATGAGTGTTTGAACCATATAATATGGAACAGACTACCTAGAACTATGTTTGTGGGTAGAAAAACTTCACTCTGGCGTTTATGATGCTGTTTCATCATTAAATAAGGGCAATATAACGGAATGTTAAGCTTGACAGAAGATTTGGCTCTGCGTAGTATTAAGAACTGCAGCAGCTATGCTTTTTTTACAAAAGGAACGGCTCAGGCCCTCAGACAATGCAGTAAATTCAATTCACAGATGGATAGACAGCATAGGAGAGCCATCAAGAAAAAGCTATTTGACAATTCTGGTGATACTAGCATCGGAGCAAGCATGCATTGAAGTAAACGCCATTAAACTCATTTCCTGTAACTTCAGTTTCCTGTATGTTAGGTACTTTTTCTCAGTCTGTTTACAGTAGATGAAAGAAATTTTCAGGAGTTCTTCCTTCAGGCCTTCTAATATATATGAATTAAAAGATTTTTGAAAATATTTTGTATTAAGGGATTCGTATTTCAAAATCTTGTTAAACTGTGTAATCTTTTTTAACATTTAGAGACGAAAAAGGAAAGCTCGGCCTGACCAACAAAGAAAACTGCATGATTATGTCTCGTTATTTTGAAAACCTACTTAATTGTGATGAACCGAAAGAAAGATGCCCTGTATGTGCCCCAATCCACACCGGAGATCAAAGAGATCATCAACAACCTTAAGAATAATAATGCACCTGGAGAGGATTCACTAGTGATGGAACTACTGAAGCTGGCAAGTAATCAAACTCTAGATGTACTAGTCCAACTTTTTGAGGAGATCTGTAGAACTGGGATGATACCAACTGAATGGCAATCAGCTCTAATCCATCCTCTACACAAAAAAGGCGATAAAAAGAATGTCAGTAAGTATAGGGGCATCTCATTAGTATCTGTTCCATGTAAGATTCTCTTCAAAGCGACAAAGCGATATAGAACAGAACAAACTCTCACTAACACAGTGTCAAAAATAAAATTTATGGGTGAAATATCAGAACCCTTTACAATCAGAACGGCCGTAAGGCAAGGAGATGGACTATCCCCACTCCTTTTCAACGGCGTCTTGGCAAAGGTCATTCGAGAGTGGAGAAAGTTGTTAGCCCAAGAAGAAATAAATGAAGAGCGGTTTAGATTTGGTCCTAAGAACAAAGGGGTGTACAGTGACTGCTTGGCCTTTGCGGATGACCTGGCCATTTTTGCTAACAACATAGAGTCAGCAGTCAAGGCTGTCAGTAATTGCTGAAAAAGTTGAACCCCAGATCTCTGTTCAAAAGACAAAATATATCACTAACATCTGTGATGGACCTCAATGGATGACCACCAATCTGGGAAAAATCGGACGAGTTAAGAATTTCAGGTATTTCGGCGAAGTCATTCAGGATAATGGATTAGAAGAAGAAGCAATTGATATAAGGATGAGGAAGTTAGGCCAAGCATACCAACTGACAAAGAATACCCATAACAAAAAGTCTATGAGTATAGGGACCAAGTTCCGACATTATAATACAGTTGTAAAACCTGAGGGGTTATATGCGTCCGAAACTTTGACCATGAATAGACAAGGTCAAGCTGAGCCGCAGGAAAAGCGAGTGCGTAAGATACTAAGGAAAACCCTAGGTAATAGATGGGTTGGTGGACAATGGCGAATGAGAGCAAATGAGGACCTGTACAGCAAGACAGAACCTATCACAGCATCCATTAAGAAGAGACGATTGTTATTTTATGGTCATCTCATGAGGATGGACTGTGGCCGACTAACAAGAAGAATATGGAGTTTCATCCAATCTAAGAAAACAAGGCCAAGATGGTTCGAAGAATGGGAAAAAGATCGTAGGCCGATTGGTATCTCAGAGAGAGAAATTCCTGACAGGAACAAATTTAGAAGATTGGTGAACAACTACCAAGGTTTTAAAATGGCATCAACGTCCAAAAAACGGAGAGGACAATTATCCGAAGAGAATAAACAGGCACTTCTTGGTGGGCTCAGAAGATACTGGCAGGAAGTCAAAGTTGGAACAAGAACAAGACCTAGACACTAAAATGAAATTGGTTGTTACCACGCAGTCCATAGACGCTCAACTCCATAGTAAAAAAAAAATCTCAAAAATCATACATTCTTTCTTCTAAATGAATAATTCAGTAGAAAAGCGGAAGTACGTCCGCATTCTGTGAAAAAATAGAGTATCACCTCGTGGTTAAATTCCACATTGTAAGCATAGCGTATTGTGTGTACCTTTAAACCATCTCACAGCTCTGTTGGGAGTCACCGCCGAACGAACATCGCTTGCCAAAAGCCGTCTTGCTCAGCGCCGCTTCCACTGTGCTGGCGGCCTCGCCTACACCGACGCCCTCCAGGCTGCACGTTCCAGGCTCACGTGCTGCTTTTGCTGCCATTGCCACTGCAGCAGAGATGATTCAGCTGTCAAACCAAATCCAATAAACGTGTAAGCCAATAATGCCGTCTCATGTGCGCCCCTGGGTGCCCAATAGACGCTAAACGTTGCACTCCACGCTTCATCAATCTGAATCCGCAGGAGTCACACCCAACCGACCTCAATGGATGCATTGTTCTGTTTGTATCCGCAACTCTAATCTTCGCATTTGTGTTATGAATAAAACTTACTGGCACTTTAAAAATATGCACCATGACTGGACTCTATTAGCTGAGATATTCAGACACGACTCACAATACACACTCCCAGT
This sequence comes from Schistocerca piceifrons, assembly GCF_021461385.2. Lineage (NCBI taxonomy): Eukaryota > Metazoa > Arthropoda > Insecta > Orthoptera > Acrididae > Schistocerca > Schistocerca piceifrons. The sequence continues at coordinate 1,084,979,474 of NC_060138.1, forward strand.
TCTACTTTTACTTGTACCTTTCTCTTACACCCAATTTTTAATCTTCTGGGGAATTTCACAACAGTGCACATTCCGCTGTTAGTGAAAGATTCGTTCTGTGTTACAAATTTTTGATCGAGGAAAATGACTATCACCTAAAATCTGTGTGTTTTTGTACGAAAAATATCAGGGTGGCTGTGGCAAAATAAAATGGGCCAGTCGCACATCGTCCCTTTCTCAAAAAGTGTTCTTGATTTCGACATGTTGTATCTGAAAGTTCGAATGAATTTCACAAGGTATTTCAGTACCTACAATTCAAATGCTGGTATGCTATCAAATTTCATTCATCTATTATTTCGTAATGGTGTTATTGTGAGTTCACTAACCACATGTCTGTGTTGATTTCTGTAATACGTAGCCAGTTGTGGAAAATAGCATAACTTAAGTTACGAAGTTCCTTAGAACGAAAGGAGGTCCAGAAAATGTTGTTGGTATCCTGGTATTCAGTCCGAAGACTGGTTTGGTGCGGCTCTTCACGCTAGTCTGTCCAGAGAAAGCCTCTTTATCTCAGTATAATTACTTCCAGTTGAAGTTTCTTGCTGTATTCATACCTTGGGCCTGCTATACAATTTTATTCCTTTACTCTTCCCACCATTAACATATACCTTGGAGCCCCAGGTTGTCTTACCAGCCAATCCCTTCTTTGTTATAGAAATATTTTTCCTCAAAATCGATTCCGAACCTCTCCATTATTTATCTGAAGCACTACTCTGCAGCATCCTCTTACGGCACCACATTTCAAAAGCTTCTGTTTTCCATTTGTTTCTACTGCTTACTGTCCCAACGTTAAAGAATTTTGCTTCTTCATTTTCTTGCTATTGCCAGCGTGCATTTTATCAGACAGAAAACGCATATGGCGAAAATAGTGTACGACAACAAGGAATACATCAAACATCTGTATGTGTACTCCGCAAGTCACCTAACATGTGTGCGTGAACAACTATCACATTTCCCTATTCCATTCGCGAAAGTTTTATTAGTGAAACGATGATAAACTTTGTGAAATTGAATATCATATTTGCACAAGAAACAGTTGAAATTGTCACTCAGATACCAAAATACGATAAAAAACTGTCCCTCATGGCCAGACTTCGTCGGTGGATTATGTGATCTCATATTGTGTAGAGAATGAGAAGCTTCACTTGTGATATGTTCATGTTTTTGACAATAATACAAACATTTTTCTACTTTCTCACCAGGAGACTATCTACAACGTACGTCCGCAGTGCGACGTGGAACTTTGGAGTTCGGGGCTATACTGGAATGCAAAATTTCGGCGGATGCCTGTTGATGTGGAGGCCAAACTCCCAAGAACTGGTACGATATTAGCAGCCTTCTGTTAATTCTATTGGTTTCCATAATTATAATCAAGCAATTTCTACACTTGCAGATCCAACGTAACTGAATAATTATGATCGTTTCCAACTAGAACAGTATGGATCCAATACATGTTTTTGTCGACAGAACAACAAAGGTACATATCTTTTTTATTCTCGTATCACCGTAGATTCAAGGGATTTCATGTAGCGGTAGGGTACTGATTAAAACTAACTAATATTGATAATTAATACATAAAATCTATTTGGGAAAGATAAGTATCATTTTACCACTCACAGTCTGCAGTGTAGGTGTTGGGCTATTCATTCATTTGTAAGAAATGAAAAGAGACGTCAGTATTACACAGAGTGTAGTGGCAAGTGCCGATATTTATAAATATGGTACCTTTATACGCACACACATGTGTGTTGGTTGTTTTTTCCTGCGTCGAACAGTTCCACAAACACCTCACAAACGTAACGACCTGATTTTTTCTGCTCTGTCGTAACTGCACCACTAAGTGGACTACTGCTGTCAGTATAAACTGTCTACTTTGCGTCCATGCAGCCACACTTCAGCTTTTGACTTTCTGCCCAGGGGTTGCTCTGACCACGTGTACTTGGAGGTATTACCCAACCTAAAAACACACGACGTGTAATAGCTATAATTACTAGTCTGCAAACAACGTAAATACTGACGTAATATTGTTCAGTACATCGTCCTCAGTCACCAACAGAAATATCTGTCCTTTTCCCCGTTACACCCCGTATAGGTAATACTAGCATCATGATCCAACGATCTTTACCGGAGAATCGGAAATGATCGATGTATATGACCACCGAAAAATGTTCGGACGATTTATTTCTCTTGAGTATTTCCTGTTATTTTTTTATCTCTCAACTCCCTGTATCACACACAGCGGTAGTAAGCCAGATGCATTACATGTTGTCAGCAGCATAATGTTTCGGCCCTAGAAGAGCGTGTTGGATAAAAATTGCTCCTAAGAGCTGTGACGTGGCGTTAATGAAGCACAGTTGGAGCGGAAGTATGCAGGTACGTCTTTTTTCCTTTCAACGAGCCGGGAATGTTGGGAGCGGTTATATGCCGTATGCAAGTACACCGAGGTGATTAAGCCAAGTGGCATCACGTCCCCCGGTTACCCTGTGGCGTGTCCTTTTATTACAGCCAGGAATGCGCCGCAATAACACCCGCCTTCGCGGCGTCTGGCGACGACACAGCGAGTTAATGGACAGGCGCGAGGAGGACCTGTCGCCGCGACTAGCCGGGTGGAAGGTGTCCTGCCCACGTCAGTTTGTTGGCTCCAACAAACGTTCATAGCTCTTATCAGAGGCAGTTATCAACGGCATGTAGATATGCACAGTCTTCATAATACACTCGTGATCAGAAGAAAACAGAACACCACGAACGACCAGAGACAGGACACTAATATTCACAGGACATGTAAATTAGTTTGTTCTGCAGAAATGATTAGCATTTAAGTTACCTCGGTTCAGTATGCGTCCTGTTGCCTAGTAGACACAGCGTCCGCTTTGGGTCCTGGTAACTACACTCCTGGAAATTGAAATAAGAACACCGTGAATTCATTGTCCCAGGAAGGGGAAACTTTATTGACACATTCCTGGGGTCAGATACATCACATGAACACACTGACAGAACCACAGGCACATAGACACAGGCAACAGAGCATGCACAATGTCGGCACTAGTACAGTGTATATCCACCTTTCGCAGCAATGCAGGCTGCTATTCTCCCATGGAGACGATCGTAGAGATGCTGGATGTAGTCCTGTGGAACGGCTTGCCATGCCATTTCCACCTGGCGCCTCAGTTGGACCAGCGTTCGTGCTGGACGTGCAGACCGCGTGAGACGACGCTTCATCCAGTCCCAAACATGCTCAATGGGGGACAGATCCGGAGATCTTGCTGGCCAGGGTAGTTGACTTACACCTTCTAGAGCACGTTGGGTGGCACGGGATACATGCGGACGTGCATTGTCCTGTTGGAACAGCAAGTTTCCTTGCCGGTCTAGGAATGGTAGAACGATGGGTTCGATGACGGTTTGGATGTACCGTGCACTATTCAGTGTCCCCTCGACGATCACCAGTGGTGTACGGCCAGTGTAGGAGATCGCTCCCCACACCATGATGCCGGGTGTTGGCCCTGTGTGCCTCGGTCGTATGCAGTCCTGATTGTGGCGCTCACCTGCACGGCGCCAAACACGCATACGACCATCATTGGCACCAAGGCAGAAGCGACTCTCATCGTAAAGACGACACGTCTCCATTCGTCCCTCCATTCACGCCTGTCGCGACACCACTGGAGGCGGGCTGCACGATGTTGGGGCGTGAGCGGAAGACGGCCTAACGGTGTGCGGGACCGTAGCCCAGCTTCATGGAGACGGTTGCGAATGGTCCTCGCCGATACCCCAGGAGCAACAGTGTCCCTAATTTGCTGGGAAGTGGCGGTGCGGTCCCCTACGGCACTGCGTAGGATCCTACGGTCTTGGCGTGCATCCGTGCGTCGCTGCGGTCCGGTCCCAGGTCGACGGGCACGTGCACCTTCCGCCGACCACTGGCGACAACATCGATGTACTTTGGAGACCTCACGCCCCACGTGTTGAGCAATTCGGCGGTACGTCCACCCGGCCTCCCGCATGCCCACTATACGCCCTCGCTCAAAGTCCGTCTACTGCACATACGGTTCACGTCCACGCTGTCGCGGCATGCTACCAGTGTTAAAGACTGCGATGGAGCTCCGTATGCCACGGCAAACTGGCTGACACTGACGGCGGCGGTGCACAAATGCTGCGCAGCTAGCGCCATTCGACGGCCAACACCGCGGTTCCTGGTGTGTCCGCTGTGCCGTGCGTGTGATCATTGCTTGTACAGCCCTCTCGCAGTGTCCGGAGCAAGTATGGTGGGTCTGACACACCGGTGTCAATGTGTTCTTTTTTCCATTTCCAGGAGTGTAGTTCCACACGTGATGGCATCGACGCATATAAGGCACGAATGGTGTCCTGTCGTTTAGCCATCCATGCTGCATTTATCTGGTTACAAATTTCATCTGTGGTGGATGGCATTGGGTCACAGTGCTGCACCCGTTGTTTTATCATGTCCCAAACATTTTCGATTCACGAACAGTCCGGTGATCTGGCGGGCGAGGGCAAAAGGCTGACAGCCTGTGACACCAAGAAGGCACGTGTTCGTACAGCAACGTGTGGTCATGTATTGTCTTGCTGAAAAATGACGTCTGGAGTGTTGCAAAAAAAAATGGTTCAAGTGGCTCTTAGCACTATGGGACTTAACATCTGAAGTCATGAGTCCCCTAGAGCTTAGAACTACTTAAACCTGACTAACCTAAGGACATCAAACACATCCATGCCTGAGGCAGGATTCGAACCTGCGACCGTAGCAGTCGCGCGGTTCCGGGCTGAAGCGCCTAGAACCGCTCGGCCACCGCGGCCGGCTGGGGTTTTGCGCGGAAAGCGTATGGCTACAGGTCGCAGGACGTCATTTACATATGTCACGCTGACCAGTGTGCCTTGGACAAGTACCAACTGTGATTTGTGGTTGTACCCAATAGCACCCCACACCATAAGGCCTTGAGCTGGCGCTGTACGTCTCGTGGGAATGCAGTCACTGTGATGCCGTTCCCCCTGTCTGCGGCGAACCAAAATACGACCATTATTTTCAAACAAACAGAAGCTGAATTCGTCCGAAAACACTATGTGATGCCATTCCTGGCTCCAGTGACGTCGTTCCATGCACCACTGCCGTCTAGCATGTTTCTGCACATTCGGAAAGGTAGGCAAATAAGTAACCCATGCCGTAATAAACGGCGACGGACTGTCACTGAGTGCGATGTTTTGCACTGTTCCACTGTTGCCGCAGAGCCGTGGAAGACGCAGATCTGTCCTGCAATGCCATTCGGATTGGGTGTTGATGTCCTCGGGGGTGGAGGGTGGTCTGGATGGTGCGACCTGACCCATCCCGTCTACGACATTCTGTGAACCATTCTGCACACACCCGCAGCACTGCCAAAACGCTTCGTACCACACGAGCATCCGTTTCCCTGATGCACGCATCACATCCTCCCTTGCTGATAACGCGCCCTCTTTCAAACTCACTGATTTACCGGTACGGTTCGCGCACGTCTGCGAGGCGTCTTGCAAGGCTGCTCAAGTCACACTGATTCATTATCTTCGTTTTATAGCGACAAAGAGAGCCGCAGCCACATTTTACCGAAAGGTGGTGTTGCGCATCAATGTCCGCGGGCCGACACGGTTCAAATGCTAATCATTTCTGCAGAACGTACAGATGTACATGTCCGGTGAATATGAACGTCCTATTTCTAGTCGTTCAAAATGTTCTGTCTTTACTGAACATGGGTGTTATGAACTGCGTGTAGAATGAGTAAAATGAAAATGTAATATTTTCGCCGGCCGACGTGGCCAAGCGGTTCTAGGCGCTACAGTCTGGACCCGCGCGACCACTACGGTCGCAGGTTCGAATCCTGCCTCGGGCATGGATGTGTTTGATGTCCTTAGGTTAGTTAGGTGTAAGTAGTCCTAAGTTCTAGGGGACTGATGAACTCAGAAGTTAAGTCCCATAGTGCTCTGAGCCATTTGAACCATTTTTTGGGTAATATTTTCGTTCTTGAACCCTCAGTTATTCTGTATTACAGCTCGTACAAAAATACTTCGCTAGTAGAAAAAAAAAAATGTTTTGGTACTCCTGTAAATGGCAGAGGTAAGTGATAAGAAATGTCCCCAAGTGGCATACTTTACATACTTTTCGGTTCAGTTATCACAGACCCGCACTAAAGCGAAAAAGGCATTTGTCACCTTGAGCGTTTCGCGGCTTCCAGAAATATATTCAAAATTTTTTCATTTTTTCCTATTAAACATAGAAATAATACCAGGTTGTTAATATTATGAGGACAGTTATCTGAATTCTGTTTTAACTGTCAAGATACTGCTTAATTTTGTTTTATGTAAAAATCATCAGTTGCATTCCTTGAGCTTGTCCTCACCTGCAGTGACTAACGCCAAAGTCAGTATATTGAACAAAATTTTCTGGTTGAGAAAGTAGCTAAAAGCAGCTGGATAGACACTCGCTGAAATGAATTGTTGAAGTATTTTCTACGCAATCATTCTAACGGAGCAAGTGCTAGACTATTACTAAGTTTTATTCGTAAAAGTTATAGCTTCTTTAAAAAGGAAGAAAATACCGATTGGACACAGGCGAGTATTAATACTAGTGCAGTGTTTAGTTATGTTTCTGACAAACTGTTTATTTAATTGAAAGTCAGCGGGGCGTATTTAATCCCTAAAATTGTAGAAATAAGCCACAGAGTTCCTTAACGTAGCATTAAGGGTTTAGAAAAAGCTTGTAACGATATGTTACACGTACCAGTGAACATCTAGTTTACCGACAAGTCAATAGCAGATACCAATTAGGAGATTCCAAAACTCCACCAAAAGCTAACTTTCTTTGAGTGGCCCAAACGTATGGAGACGGCTCACAGCAATACGGTTGCACTGGATGCGGAAGACACTCAAACCTCAGGTCTACAGCTGTTGCATTCTCATGTTGCAGCAGATCATATTCGGTTAACAACGCACGTCATTATAATCTCATTGCAATAGGCAGATGACTTTCTAGGAAGTCCAAATACGATGTAGTAGTGATTTATGAAGTCACTGAGTGATGGGCCTGATCTGGATTAGACGCGCTAGTAATGGACATCATACCATTTGCAAATTTCCTACTCTATTTGTAGATTGTGGCGAACTTGTACCACTATATTAAATCTTCATTGTACACTTAATGTCAACAGATTTCATATTTTCGCTACTCAAAAGCCGAATAACAGAATGCTGGTCGGGTCTCATGAGATCTGCTTACAGGGTGGTTTTATATATATATATATATATATATATATATATATATATATATATAGAGAGAGAGAGAGAGAGAGAGAGAGAGAGAGTGGTCCATTGACAGTGACCGGGCCGTACACCAACACGATATCGACCTTTTCCGCAATTGGTAAACGGTCCATTTTAACACGGGTAATGTATCACGAAGCAAATACCGTCCGCGGTGGCGGAATATTATGTAATACCACGTACTTATACGTTTGTGACTATTACCGTGCCATCTATCACAAAGCGAAAAAAGTGGTCCAACTAAAACATTCATATTTAATTACGTACTACACGAATATGTAATAAAAATGGGGGTTCCGATTTAAAAAAAAAACGCAGTTGATATCCGTTTGACCTATGGCAGCGCCATGTAGTGGGAAAACCATAGCGCCATCTGGTTTCCCCATTCAAGCTAGACAAGTTTCGTTCTTTGTAGTTTTTTCGTTTGACGCTTATTTCGTGAGATATTTGGCCCGGTCACGATGAATGGACCACCAATGGTGTCCTTATATGCATATGGACACCATATTGAAATCAGCCATTTTGGATTCAAGTCATTTTTAAAAAATGAGAACTGGGGTGTACGAAATATCAAATAACACTCGCTTGAGCTCTGGAATTTAGTGGTGTAATTTGTTTTTGTCTATCTTGTACAGTTTAGGGGTTATTAATGTTCAAAGATGGGAAATTACCTTCACGCTGGCTGCTACAACACATGTTCTACGTGTTGTCCATCCCGTGCAATGCACAACTGTAGACGCCGCAACCACTCTGACTGCACACGGAGGAGAGTGTCTCCTGCAATTTGGTCACAGGCGTGTTGTATGCGTTCCTCCAGGTGTCTAAAATCACGGATGCTCTCGGTATACATTATCTGTTTAAGATGTCCCCATAGATAAAAATCAAGGGGCATTAAGTCAGGGGATCTGGGTGGCCACTCCACGGGACAACGGTGACCAATTCATTTCCCTGGCAGTTGTTCCTCCAACCATTCACGGACACCATGCCATAGTGTGGAGGGGCTCCATCGTGCTGAAAATAAGATGGGAAAATGCCGTCAGCGTTCAGTGTGGAAGGGAACACAAGGTCCTGCAGCAGCATCAGATACTGTGGTGCAGTTACGGTGTTGTAAATGAAAAATGGCCCAGTGATGCGGGTGTCCCATATGCCACACCACACCATCACCGTCGCTGGACTATGTTCTTGAACTGGGGCAACTCAGTTCGGATTTGCGTCACTCCAGTATCGCCAATTATATCGATTAACCTCCCTGTTCAAAGTGAAATACGCCTCGTCGCTGAACAGTATTATCTTGGCAAACGAAGGATCCAATTTGTGTTGTCAGTAGCCCACAGGCAGAACTCCAAGTCGATGTTGCATCTGCAGCTTGTAAGGATGCCACTTATTGGTGTGCAATATCCGGACAACGAAGGTTTGGCTTATTCCACATGCTAGAGCCACATGACGGGTACTTAGTTCAGGACTTCTCATAAACGACGCAACAACCGCAGTTGCAGTTTCCTCATTGCTGGCAGTCCTTGGTCGCCCACTACGTGCTCTATCGTGAACAGAGCTCGTCTCCGGAATTTGGTGATCACGTGAGCCACCGTGCTGTGCGATACCGGTTCTCTGTCTGCTGTAGTCAGCTGCTATTGTTCGGTAGCTGCGTTCCCCTGATATAAGGATGATTTCGATCTTCTGTTCACGAGTCAGACCCATTTTAGATCACCTGGAACAAAGAGAGACATGAGCCGGTATCAATGTAACTTTGAACATTAATAACTTCTAAACTGTACAAGATAGTCAAAAACAAATAAGACCACTCAATTCCAGAGATTAAGCGAGCGTTATTTGATGTGTCATACATACCCCTTCCCATTAAAAAATGACTTTAATGCAAAATGGCAGATTTGAAGATGGCGGCCATGAATGACATTCACTCCAAAAGTTGCGGCCCCACGTCAAACCTATCTTCCCATCATCACATTTCAATTTTCCCTTTAATCTTCCAACTTATGAAGGTGTATATATATATATTTTGAGTCATTAGTCTTCTGACTGGATCGATGCGGCCCGCTAGGAATTCCTCTCCTGTGCCAACCTCTTCATCTCAGAGTAGCACTTGCAACATACATCCTCAATTATTTGCTGGTTGTACGAGGCCTATTCGGAAAGTAAGGTACGATCCGTCGCAAAATGGAAACCACTGTGAAAATCAAAAATGTTTTAGTTGCAACAATTAGCCACACACCTTCCAGCTACTCCTCTGCATAGTCGCCGCTCCGATTTAGACATTTCTCGTAATGTTGAGCCAACTTTCCAGTACTCTCGTCATAGAAGGCAGCCGCCTGTGCTTCCTGGCAATTCTCTACGCCGGTCTACAGCTCGCTGCCTGTCACAGAACATTGTCTTCATAGCCGGCGATTCCTGTGCACAGAGATGAAACTCGGGGAGAATCAGTTACGGGCTCTGTTGTGGGCGGTCAAACATCTCCCACCGAAAACGCTGCAGGATCATCTTCATTCCTCCTGCAGAGTGCGGGCGTGAATTGTCATGATGAAGAAAACGCATGACAGCTATGTTATGTGGGCTGCATGATACCAGGCGAAATCTCACACCAGGACCTCGTACTTGGCGGGAGACACTATTGTTCTAAGCATCTTTACGTGCTCGCTGTGTGCTCAGAACTGAAAAGAGTGACTTGACGTGATCGACGGACGTACTAGAGGCACTGCCCAAAGCATCTGTGCAAAGCTTCATAGCATTTTCACTGTGATTTCCATTTCGCACCCCACATGTCCTTAATTTCGAACAGCCCTCGTATTTACATTCTCACTATGCTGGTATTTGTAGATGCAGACGGTGCTGCCACCGAGTATACATCGCTATACTGTTAGCAACATGCAACTCGCAACTTTCAGGCTACTGGCGCAATTTTTCTATTTTATTAAAAATTTATGGCTCCCGTTTGGCTCAACTTTACACATTTCACATAATAAAGTAATTATACTAAACAGCAAATAATTATTAATGTGTTATTTCGCCTAACCACGTTCATCTTCAATGTTATGCTTGTGTGATGTTGCAATCCAAAATGTTTCAAATGACTGTGAGCACTATGGAACTTAACTTCTGAGGTCATCGGTTCCCTAGAACTTAGAACTACTTAAACCTAACTAACCTAAGGACGTCACACACATCCATGCGCGAGGCAGGATTCGAACCTGCGACTGTAGCAGTCGCGCGCTTCCAGACTGTAGCGCCTAGAACCGCTCAGCCACGCCGGCCGGCGATGTTGTAATCAGATTAAAGTAATCGCCATATTAATGTTAACTCTGAAGAAGATTAATGTTAAGCAGCACTTACATGCGTACATGTGTAAATCGGCTTCTTGCACACTTAACAGCTGACATGTACCCTTGTAGTTGCTGCACGTCAAATGCTGTACATGATTGAGGAAAAAACCGTCAATGCTAACAAAATGTAATTCAGTGACTTGAGTACACGTTAACAGGTCCCAATGCATGCATGACTGCGGCTTGTAAGGCGTCAGAGAGTTGCGGCTAATGACGGCAGGCTTGACAATCGGCGCGAGTTCTGACACAGGCGGACCAAGTTCGCGAGGTGGCAGCGAGGTGTAGCTGCCAGGTTTTTATGCAGGCGCCATCTGAGCTAGCGCTATTGGCAGGATCTACTGACAACGATGAAAACCTCGGCTCTCATAAGGACAGTGGGAAAACTGGAAGCTTACTTCGGGTCGAATTCCCAGGAGACTGGCCTTTTCAAGGCGTAATGGGGCGATATTGCGGCAAGTGAGAGTGCCACGAATTATTTCAAACGTAAAACGAGTACTAATAAAGCTACGTATTAGGCATGGGCACCATAAGAGAGAGAGAGAGAGAGAGAGAAGAACTAAGCTAAGGTTCAATCTAGATATAGTGAGGGGCAGTGAAGTGAAATGGAAAGAAGATGATTTCTGTCCAGATGAGTACAGCACAATATCATCGGCAGCAGAAAATGTTATAAGGGGAGTAGGATTCGTCAGGGTAGAGAGTGAATTACTGTGAACAGTTCAGTGGTAGAGTTGTTCTCATCACAGCAGACAGAAAAACCAACACAGACAACAATATGTAAATGTAGGCTTCCGCGGTCGTTGTCACAAGTAATAAAATTTGAGGCCGCATTGTCAACTATAAAATTCCGACGTTTCGGCGACTGTTGCACGACGCCTTTCTCAGGATGTACTGGTACACCCGGAGGAAGGCGCCTTGCAACAATCGCCGAAACGTCGGAATTTTATAGTTGACATTGCGGCCTCGAACCCAGAAGAATTTTACTGACCGACAACGATAGTACAGTTATAAACGCCGATGTCGCAAGCTGAATATCTACATCTACATCTACATTTATACTCCGCAAGCCACCCAACGGTGTGTGGCGGAGGGCACTTTACGTGCCACTGTCATTACCTCCCTTTCCTGTTCCAGTCGCGTATGGTTCGCGGGAAGAAAGACTGTCTGAAAGCCTCCGTGCGCGCTCTAATCTCTCTAATTTTACATTCGTGATCTCCTCGGAGGTATAAGTAGGGAGAAGCAATATATTCGATACCTCATCCAGAAACGCACCCTCTCGAAACCTGGCGAGCAAGCTACACCGCGATGCAGAGCGCCTCTCTTGCAGAGTCTGCCACTTGAGTTTATTAAACATCTCCGTAACGCTATCACGGTTACCAAACAACCCTGTGACGAAACGCGCCGCTCTTCTTTGGATCTTCTCTATCTCCTTCGTCAAAGAGATAGAGAAAGTATAAGAGGATACTGAACGAGTAATTGAGTTCGTAAAGGGAGATGAAAATCTGATAGTCATGGGGAACTGGAAGGCGATTGTAGGGGAAGGAGTATGAGGAAGGGTTACGGGAGAATTTGGGATTATTAGTAGGACTGAGAGAAGAGGAAGACTATTTGAGCTATGCATTAAATTCCAGATAGTAATAAGCAAATACTCTGTTGAATAGTTACAAAAGGAGGAGGTGTAATTGGAACAGGCCGGAAGATAACGGAAGATTTCTGTTATATTATATCATGGTCAGGCAGAGATTCCGAAATCAGATATTGGATTGTACGGCGTACGTAGGAGCAGATACAGAATTAGATTACAATTTAGTAATGATGAAGAGTAGGCTGATGTTTAAGAGACTAGTCAGAAAGAGCCAGTGTGCAAAAAAGTGGGATGCGGAATTACTAGGTAATGAAGAGGAGGTATGTTTGAAGTTCTCTGAGACTATTGATACTGCAGCAGTGAACAGCTCAATAGGCAGTTCAGTTGAAGAGGAATGTATAACTCTAGAAACGGCAGTCACAGAAGTTGGATAGAAAGTCATAGGTACAAAGAAGGTAACTGCGAAGGAACGATGGGTAACAGAAGAAATACCTCAGTTGATCGACGAAAGAAGGAAGTACAAAAACGTTCAGAGAAATTGAGGAATACAGAAATACAAGTCACTGAGGAATGAAATAAATAGGAAGTACAGGCCGGAAGAACTGATTCAGCACATAGGAAAGTGAAAACAACCTTCGATGAAATTAAAAGCAAGGGTGGTAACATTAAGAGGGCAACGGGTATTATACTGTTAAATGCAGAGGAGAGTGCGGCTAGGTGGAATGAGTACACTGAAGACGTCTATGATGGGGAGGGTTTGTCTGATGACGTGCGAGAAGATGAAACAGGAGTCGATAGGGATCGGATAGGAGGTCTGGCACCAGAGACGCTGTTCTGTAATTGCGTTTGATAATGGAATCAAGACTGAAAAAAGTTGAGATACGTTTATCGGACCTGGAAAAAGCCTTCGACAGTATATGAGGATGTAAGATATTCGAAATTCTTAGAAAAACAGGGGTAAGCTATACGGAAATGCTGGTAATACTCAATTTGTACAAGAACCAAGAGGGAAGGCCAAGGACGAAGTGAGCGGATTAAAAAGGGTGTAAGACAGGGATGTAGCCTTTCGCCCCTACTAATGGATCTATACATCGAAGAAACGACGACAGAAATAAAAGAAAGGTTCAAGAGCGAGATTAAAATTCAGGGTGAAAGGATAGCAATGATAAGATTCGCTGATGACATTGCTATCCTGATCGAATGTGAAGAAGAATACAGGTTCTGCTGAATGGAATGAACAGTATAATGAGCACAGAATATGGAATAAATCGAAGACGAAAATAATTAGAAGTACCACAAACGAGAACAGTTAGAAACTTCACTTCAAAATTGGTGATCGCGAAGTAGATGATATTAAAGAATTCTGTTAAGACAAGAAAATAGCCCATAGCGGACGAAGCAAGGGGGACATAAAAAAGAAGGCAAGCAAAGGCGAAAAGGGAATTCCTGGTCAACAGAAGTCTAATATTTAACACAGGCCTTAACTTAAGGAGGAAATTTCAGAGAATGTACGTTTGGAACACAGCACTGTATGGTAGTGAAAAATGGACTGTGAGAAAACCGGAATAGAATGGAATCCAGACATTTGAGGTATGATGCTACGGAAGAATGTTGAAAATTAGGTGGCCTGATACGGTAAGGAGTAAATCTGTTCTCCGCCGAAGCGGAGGAAAGTGGTGTACGGAAAACAGTGTCAAGAAGAAGGTACAGGGTGGTAAGACATGTGTTAAGACATCAAATCTAATCGGCGCGGCGGATTAACGACTATGGCTGGTGCAACGACCTGTCTGTGTGTGGTTTTTAGGCGGTTTCTCATGCTCGTTTAGGAAAATGTTGCCCTTAAGAAAATACGTTGTACAAAGATTCGAAAATGGTTCAAATGGCTCTGAGCACTATGGGACTTAACTTCTAAGGTCATCAGTCCCCTAGAACTTAGCACTTCTTAAACCTAACTAACCTAAGGACATCACACACATCCACGCCCGAGGCAGGATTCGAACCTGCGACCGTAGCGGTTGCGCGGTTCCAGACTGTAGCGCCTTTAACCGCTTGGCCACCCCGGCCGGCCGTTGTGCAAAGAGTTAAAAAACGATTAACGCGGAGCAAAATTTACAGAACTCAGAAACACAGAAACAGGTAGCGCACACGGATTCCCTCCCTTAGATAACCTGACGACTCAGCGACAGAATTTTTTTTTGCAAAACTTGAGTATAGCCTGTAACTGGACGATCTCTCTCTCTCCTTCTTTTTTTTTAACGTAGTTTCAAGACTTTCGAGAATGGTTTGATTTTAAGTTCCACGTTTTAATTCTTTGTGCAATTCCGCATTCGCTATTGTAATTTTTCGTTTATTTTACTAATTTTGGAGTTATAGGAACATGATATTCTAACTGGCAGTTACAGTTGCGTTGACCTCGGCTGCTCTCGTCCCTGTTACCATTGCTGGTGAGATTTGATGGAAGTCTTCAGAGAACAAAACGGCAAAGTCGTCTATAGGGCTATTATTGAATAAATGCTGAATTGTTCTGTGGAATGCTAGAGCGGATAGTTTATGGGATAGCGGAACCTTATCCGGAACAATGGAAGTGCAATCCTGCATTAGTGACTCGTATTACTTTGCTTCGAAACGTTACAGATGCTGTACGTATGGTAGGCACAGACTATCAGGGAACGTTTCTATGCTGATCGCCGGATGAATGCGAGTAGGAATCGCGTTCCAACGGGTCTGTACAAACTTATTTATGTATACAGATAGTTGTTGATCCCGGGATCGGGGATCTCTTTGAGTTTTGATAATCTTTTGTCTGTTTTCGATATCGACACTTCCCGCAGGAAGTTCGAGTCCTCCCTCCGACATGGGTGTGTGTGATGTTCTTAGCATAAATTAGTTTAAGCAGTGTGTAAGACTAGGGACCGATGACCTCAGCAGTTTGGTCCCTTAGGAATTCACCCAAATTTGAACATTTTTGATATCGACACTAGCACGATATCAGGCCCGGGAATTCCAAGAATTTCGAGGCATCGTTTTCGCATCGGTAGGGGACTTCACCTCATCGTAGCTCAGCAAATTAGCATGAATCACTACCTAATTCCGAAAACCAGATCGAAATTCCTAGAGCAGTTTCTCAGACTTTTTTCGTGGATTACGAATGCCATATAAGTTTGTAATTAGATAAAATATTTTTATGTGATAATTACAAATAATTTTCTAGTTTTTCCTTTACTTTTACTGCGAAACCTCTTGATAAATTTCATTGTTCTTGTCAACAGGAAGTACCCAGGAGGTTTTAGTGAGCGAGTTTGCGAATATAAAAATGGCTATATATTCTGATTACATTGACTGAGAAGTTTAAAATTTTCACATCGACAGGGACCGTAGACCTTAGTATGTGAAATAAATTTTAAATTGATAAATCTAACCAGTATTGAGAAAAACGGGTCATAACACTTGGACAGACATAGACAACAGAGCGAGCCTATATGGGTTCCGTTTCTCCCGACTGAAGTACGAACCCTAAAAAAAGAATAAGTGCTTAGTGCGTCTATTTAGCGTAACTTCCAAGAAACCGCATTTACGAGTGGCAAAGTTTTCATGTAATTTTCCGAAATTGAGAAACTGATGTATGTAAAAACAGAAACGTTTAAAATAGTAGAATGTTCCTTGGGGGGTGAGGGGTGGCTGGGGCAGTAGACAGTCATGACACCATGTGCTACACCCTCCACACCCTCCCTCTCCCAATACCTTGGATTCTTACTGGGTGCATAGTGCATTATGTAGAGTATGTAAGACGTAGATCCACTTTTGTTCTCTAAAAATTAGTAACTTCGAAACGAGTTAACCTATCGTTACAAACGAAGTGTCCAACATCGCTTGATCAGCATTGTCGAAATACAGTACAAGATTTTTTTTAATTAAATGAGGACAATTTGTTTCATAAGTTGGGATATAGCTTCCAATGATTGGAAAACTAATTTAAGTAACAGTAATTTTGAAAATAATAGGTGAAATAATCGGATCCTAAACAAGAAAAAATCTGTAGATATATAATTATTCTTAGGTTTGGGATGTTAATTGATGCTAACGCTTGTTTTGACTCATTAATCGTAATGGTATACAAAAAAACAGAAACTAAGTTCTCCAACTCTACTAAGGAAACAGCGTAAAAGCTGGTGAAATTCTATATGACAAATGAGAGTTGTGGTAGCTATACACTGTAATAATTACAATTTTTATTCATTTAAAAATCTCCGCGAGTCTGACGCGAGGCAGTACACAAGACTGACTTGTGAATCACGATGAAGCTGACACACTGCATCACGTCAGAGAAAACAGCACTAATATCTACAACAAACGCATTTATGTGCATTTTCCAACGCCAGCCTGATGGCTGTCTCCGCCCGTAGGGGAAGACCTGCTCAAAATGTTTAAAAGTTTTCGTGTGGCAAGTCACGGCTTACAAATATTTTTCGGCATTCTACTTATTTTTTATGCAATCCAAATCTGAACTCAGCATTTCTCCTAGCATTCGTTTGTACACCCTATTCTTTATACTAGTGTGAGATTCTCGAAATGCTAAATAATTCCAGTATTTAACCTGTATGCCCCTACTGCAGCATCCATTGTAATCCAAGGATGTAATGGGGGCATGTTCAACATGGCCTCCAACCCAGCAGTGGTGTCGCTGCAAAGGAGGCCAATCTCTGCATATTCTCGAGGGACGCGAGGTCCTGGTGTTCTACTTTATTCCTCCACACTGAAGCCCCATGAAGCTTATTACAAAGGAGTAGCTCCAGTGCATGTTCTTGGGCTAAGGTTGCAGTGCCTTCCCTAGGCCCTTATAGTGCAGATAAGAGCACCTTTTACCTTGGAACATATATTCTTTATGTGCGGGTTTGTGTTACTTTCACATCCAGGGTTAATCTTAGGTACTTCAGTACGCCCTCTACTGATAGAATTCCGTCAAAGTGATTGAGGTTCCCGTATTTGTCGTGGGTATGGTTCCTCGTGAACAGTATTACAGCAATATAATTTCAGAGGGTGGTGCCCCACTGCTCGTAAATATTTCAAAAACGTCTTGGTTACCACCATAAGCCATCGACAAAATTTTTTTTATTTAATCGCCAGTTTCGGTCCACAGATCAACAACAAGTGCATAAAAACATTTACAACATCATATTAGGCGAAATGAAATCATTGCCATAACATAATAAAATCCGTGCATTTGTCACTGTTATCACTTAGTAACATAAATTAAATTGTCAAACATAACTTGTGCCAGGGAGTGCGCTTATTCATTTTAAAAGGATTACAACGGCTTTAATGGGATTAGCCTATAGACTCTGATTCCAACGCCAGTTTTGCACAGTGTTCAGAGCGCATTGTGCCAGTGTTCGAACAGTACATGCAAACTTTCCAAGTATTGCTATGATTAAATCGTCCGCATGTACTTGGCAAAAGTATCCATTAATATTTAGCTCCTTTTTGAGCTCATTCACCACTAGGCTCCACAACAGCAGGGACAATATCCCACCTTGTGTACACCCTCTTGTGGTATTGGTCAATAAAGTCACATCCATCACGGTCATTTTTACACTACTGGCCATTAAAATTGCTACACCACGAAGATGACGTGCTACATGTTACAGACGCGAAATTTAACCGACAGGAAGAAGATGCTGTGATACGCAAATGATTAGCTTTTCAGAGCATTCACACAAGGTTGGCGCCGGTGGCGACACCTACAACGTGCTGACATGAGGAAAGTTTCTAACCGATTTCTGATACACAAACAGCAGTTGACCGGCGTTGCCTGGTGAAACTTTGTTGTGATGCCTCGAGTAAGGAAGAGAATTGCGTACCATCACGTTTCCAATTTTGATAAAGGTCGGATTGTAGCCTATCGCGATTGCGGTTTATCGTATCGCGACATTGCTGCTCGCGTTGGTCTAGATCCAATGACTGTTAGCAGAATATGGAATCGGTGGGTTCAGGAGGTTAATCCGGACCGCCGTGTTGGCTCCCAACGACCTCGTATCACTAGCAGTCGAGATGACAGGCATCTTATCCGCATGGCTGTAACTGATAACGGATCGTGCAGCCACGTCTCGATCCCTGAGTCAACAGATGGGGATGTCTGCAAGACAATAACCATCTGCACGAACAGTTCGACGACGTTTGCAGCAGCATGGACTATCAGCTCGAAGACCATGGCTGCGGTTACCCTTGACGCTGCATCACAGACAGGAGCGTCTGCGATGGTGTACTCAACGACGAACCTGGGTGCGCGAATGGCAAAACGTCATTTTTTCGGATGAATCCAGGTTCTGTTGCATCCGTGTTTGGCGACATCGCGGTAAACGCACATTGGAAGCGTCTATTCGTCATCGCCATAGTGGCGTATCACCCGGCTTGATGGTATGGGGTGCCATTGGTTACACGTCTCGGTCACCTCTTGTTCGCATTGACGGCAGTTTGAACAGTGGACGTTACATTTCAGATGTGTTACGACCCGTGACTCTACCCTTCATTCGATCCCTGCGAAACCCTACATTTCAGCAGGATAATGCACAACCGCATGTTGCAGGTCCTGTACGGGCCTTTCTGGATACATAAAGTGTCAACACATTCTTCAGATCTCTCACCAACTGAAAACGTCTGGGCAATGGTGGCCCAGCAACTGGCTCGTCACAATACGCCAGTCACTACTCTTGATGAAGTGTGGTATCGTGTTGAAGCTGCATGGGCAGCTGTACCTGTACACGCCATCCAAGCTCTGTTTGACTCAATGCCCAGGCTTATCAAGGCCGTTATTACGGCCAGAGGTGGTTGTTCTGGGTTCTGATTTCTCAGGATCTATGCACCCAAATTGCCCGAAAATGTAATCACATGTCAGTTCTAGTATAATGTATTTGTCCAATGAATACCCATTTATCATCTGCATGTCTTCCTGGTGTTGCAATATTAATTGCCAGTAGTGTAAATCTGGGATGTACGGCGAACGTATCTGTTAAGAGAGTGCGGTGAAATTAGGCATTATTGGACTACTGCAGCAGACGACCGACGCGAGTGCCTTTGCTAACAGCACGATATCGCCTGCAGCGCCTCTCCTCGACACACAATCACGTCGGCTGGACCATAAACGACTGGAAAACCGGGGCGTGGTCGGATGTACCGATTTCAGTTGGTAAGAGCTGATGGTGAAAACCTCACGAAACCATGGACCCAAGTTATCAATAAGGCACTGTTTAAGCTTATGGAGACTGCAAAATGGTTTGGGCTGTTTATACGTGTAATGAACTGGGTCCTCTGATCCAACTAGACAGCGAGTTCCCCAACAACGATGGGATTTTTATGGATGGAAAAGTCACCTGGCCACAATTGTTAACGATTGGCTGGAAGAGCATTCTAGAGAATTGGAGTGACTGATTTGGTCACTCAAATCTCCAGAGATGAATCTCGTAGAGTATTTACGGGACGTAATAGAGAGGTCAATTCGTACACAAAATCTTGCCCTATCGACACGTGACGTCGCGATTTAACGCGCGATATCAATTATTACAGTAAGCTACATTGCAGTACAGCCCGCAGTATTGGAGCCAGAGGCTGTGAAGGAGACAGCAAGTTGTGTCCTAACAATGAGTCATGTGCACCTGTTGTTACTGCGGAGTGTGAATGCGCCAGCGTGTCACTTCGAGCGATTGTATATTCATGCCACCTGTGAACCTAAATAAACTATATTAAATATTATTCAATCGTTTTCAAAACAGTTTTTGTTATTCACGAGAAGATGATATAAAAATTTCAACCCTTTAACTATCATAGTTTCGGGGACTTAGGGAATTAAATTCAGTTAGGAACTATAACAGTTTACCTTTTGGTACCATTTGAAAACATAACCAGAGCTCTCAACGGGAAGAATTATTTAATTGGGATTTTAATTTAAAATCTGTAACTACTTTTCATTTTGGTAATATAAAAACAGATAAAATTATTATTCGTGTCTTATGTTGTCGGAATAAATGAGAGTAAATGTGAGAGTCTATGAGAAGCATCCGTTAAATTTCAAGATTAATTTTATGTAATGCATTGTGCAATCATAGGGTGGGGAAGATGTTTGCACCCACATTGCTGATGACGTATGTCTAAGTGTACTTGCTTTTGTCAGGAGGCAGCCAGAATATCGGTGTAAAGTAAAACCGATTTCTAAATTTAATTCAAGATTAGTTTGTTCTTTCGTTTGGTGTTGTTAAACATTATATTAATATTTGCATATCGAAATGACGTGAATGCAACTGGGAATAGTGATAGGCGTAGGACAGTTTTGGCTCTACAATGATCTCGAACGATTGTTCTGACTGATTGGTCATTTTGATCAACCAGAGTTTAGCGGTTCCCGCGCACTGTCAGGTAGTTATAAGCTGTGGAAGGAGCAGCAAGGAGGAGTCGTTGGGTAGCTATTGAACGTGCAGGTCATGTTGAACGTGCCCGTCTGCATAATGTGTAAAATGAAGAAGTTATTGGAATTTCGGGGACAGGTTGTGTTGCCATAGAAGCAGTTGCATTTACGGAGAGTTTTGTGTGGTTAGGAAGTTCTAGAATTGTTTTGTTGGAAAGATAAACGCGTGTGAACTTTCAGCCTTTGTAAAATTCCGCGTGGCATGTTTCATATCCGTATATGGAATATTTGGCGAGCAATTTCTTTAATAGAAATCCACTGAAAAGGACCGAATGTGAAACTCATTTGTAGTAGCGGCGTATTGACTGTGAAATCGCGCAATTCTTCGGGTTGGACTTAAGTACATTTCTGGCTGCCTTGCGTGTGCACTGGGTTGCATGAACTGTGAACTGAGGATCGTGATGCTGTTCGCTAATTACATGTGGGCTGATGGCAGATATTGTTTTGA
Source organism: Schistocerca piceifrons (assembly GCF_021461385.2). NCBI lineage: Eukaryota > Metazoa > Arthropoda > Insecta > Orthoptera > Acrididae > Schistocerca > Schistocerca piceifrons. The sequence goes on from NC_060138.1 coordinate 1,085,000,620, forward strand.
ACTGAAATGGAATAAAAGACTAGTTTCAGAATTTTGACATTTTACTGAGAAAACGAAGTAACCACTCTCCACCCGAAAAGTATTATAAGAATTTACAGGATAGCTTTCTACCAGAGTTTACGCGGACTTTGCAACGTAAGTATTGACGGCCTTTTCTTCAACGCTGCTTTTACGTCGTCAGCGCAGTACATACGTATGCAGAGAAACGGGCTGGTGATCTGCCGCCGTACTGAGGCAGGTGGAACTTTTGCAGTGAACAGTGCGACGAAGAAGCAAACATACACAAAAACCCGCCCTGCCGCGGACACTTTCGTAATTGTGGACGGCTTTAGAGGCAGCTTGGCTCAATATTTCTGCAGGTGTGTTCCCACGACTTCTTGAGTCCAGTTAACATCGAACCGCTGCAGTACATCGGGGAAAAGGAAGTCCGACACATATTAGGGGGTATCCCATAACTTTTGTCACCTCAGTGTATAACAATCCTGATTACTAAAGGTGACATGAAGTTTCAAAATTTTTCACATTTTGATATAAATTTGCCTGGCAACAAATTGCTCTCATGCTATTTAAGTGACGAGTATTGGAGTACCACACCATATTTTGTTCCCAGGTTCAGCTTTCTAACCCCTAAGGAAGTCCGGCAACTTCCCGTGGAAGTTCGGCCGCTTTTCGGCTGTGGCGCCGTGCGTGCGCCGGCCGCCACTCCCGTGGCGGGGAAGCGAGTGTCGCCCGGGGCTCGGGCTGCTCGTTAGCCGCTAACGCGCGTCCCGGGCGGAGATTACCTCTCGTCACGCAGCCATCAGCCTCAGAGCGATGCTCTTGTCCGCCGCGAGGCGCCCGGAATGTATAACACTACACTTGTTCCTGCCGGAGTCGTTCCCCGGCAAGCGAACACATTACCACCGAGAAACCCGAGAAGCAGGTGTCGAATAAAGACGCTCACTTCTACATCACCGAGACATCTGACGTTCGTTAAAACCGTGAAAAGTTGCCATGCGTCCGAATTCGTTACGTCAGAGGTGCCAGCGATCGTTTTACCAACATTCCGACGAGGAGGATTGTAGGGTTGTGTGCTTTTACGGTTAACAGCACCTGACCTACCGGTCGTTCCAGTGTTGTGAGAATTTTGTAATGTTTTCATTCTTAGCTCGGATGACCGAGAAGGGTCTCAGAAACAAATTGTGAGATCTGTTCGATCCGCGAGTGAATGCAGAGCTCAGACTCTGATGAAGGTTCCTCTGCCACTCGAGATACAGCGCCAGGTCGCTTTATAACAGTTTTATCAATTGAAGACATAAAGTCTGTATATGAGTCCGCGATCATTTTATTTATAGCACTTTTATTTTAACAAGTCCGTCTTGATCACATAGATTTCTTTACACTTTATGACCGGTTTCAGATAATCTGTTGTAAATACAAATATTGTGTAAACCACCAGGTTCAATTAATTAAGATTAAATATATGCAAGTCTTAGTGATGCATGAAATATATTTAAAATATTTATAGCCACATATGGCAGGCATACATATCGTTAAAATATTCTGATATAAATCATCGTCAAGTTAAACACGTGCGTGCCAATACTCAGATTGCGTCAGTATTTATTTTAAACGGAAGGTACTGTTGGTTGTAAACTACGGCATAAAGTTGGCAACGACAGCAATAAATATGTAGGATCTGGTATTTATAAGATCAGCTGCCAGGGCTGTGATAAATTTTACATCGGACGGACAGGAAGAAATTTCCAGACTCGTTTTAGAGGACATACATACAATCAAAATAAGAATGCTTTCGGTACACATTTGGGCAGAGAAAGACATTCGGTAGGACGTATAGATAGTAATATGAAAGTGTTGCATAGGGTGCCAAAGGGTCACTTAATGAACCTGCTCGAAGAAGTGGAGGTTTATGTGCACAGGAAACAAAAGCCGGAACTACTGCTGAATGAACAGAACGACTTTAAACTGAATGCTTACTTTGATATATCCAGAGACCACTAGTTTGAGTAGTGTGGAGCACCTCAACGGATTGACGCGTGCCGGCCGTCGACGGCGAGGAGACTGGGCCATCCTCCGTGAGCTCAACTACAGCAAAACGAGGAAGTCATGCAGAGAAGCCACGACGTATTCGCCATCGATATTGCACTCTAATATAATATCGATTATCAATTTTCTATTTTTACTTAAGTGTCACTAATTTATTAATTGTATTAACCCGTATGGGGTTGCTAGTCCCCCATCGGGCGCCTCCCCAGGTGGCGGATAGGGGAAAGCCTCTCAGATATGGGTGGCACCGGGGAAATGAAATACCCGGGGTGGACCAAAACTAGCAGCGTGGTGGCGTCTGTACTCTAGTGGAGCGGCCTACCAAAGGCGTCTGTACCCCATGTCAGGGGCGGCCTGGAAATTATATCGCCAATCCGTTCTGAAGCTCCCGCGTCCGGTCATCCTGATTTAGGTTTTCCGTGATTTCCCTAAATCACTCCAGGCAAATGCAGGGATGGTTCCTCTGAAAGGGCACGGCCGACTTCCTTCCCCATCCTTCCCTACTCCGATGAGACCGATGACCACGCTGTCTGGTCTCCTTCCCCAAAACCAACCAACCGTTCTGAAGCAAGCGTGGCGATTGTGCTTCTCACCTTCGAGTTATGTTGTGTGTCATTAATGTTAAATTTTCCGGAGTAATAGCCCCGCAGTCGGATCTCCGGGTGGGAGCAACTTTGATGTCCCAAACACCAAGTGGTGCTGAGAAGAAGATACAGACTCTTCAAGTCTGTACATATAACTGTCGCTCTCTAATAGGCAACGACAGACTAGAAGAGATCGAGAAAGAGCTTACAAAAATCAACTGGAGTATTGTTGGTTTAAGCGAAGTACGCCGAAAAGGGGGAAAACTGTCTCCGTTTGCAGTCTGGCAACTTCTTTTACTTTTGTGGCGACCCAGAAGGAAAACTCAATGGAGTTGGGTTCTTAATCAACAAGAATATTGCTGATAGAGTATCTGTCTTAGATGGAACTTCCAGCAGGACAGCTCGAATGGTCCTGAAGGTGTCGAACAGGTACAAAATACAGATTGTTCAGGTGTACGCTCCCACCTCAAGTCACCCTGACGAAGAAATTGAATCCTTTTATGAAAGTCTGGATAGCACCTGTAAAAAAGGTAGCGATTGTCACTTCCAGATCGCCATTGGTGATTTCAATGCAAAAGTTGGCACCAAGAAACAAGGCGACACAGTGGTAGGCAACTATGGGATTGACGACCGAAACGATAGAGGTGAGAGATTAGTCCAGTTCGCTGAGTACACCAGTATGTCCATCATGAGCACGTTCTTTAAGATCGAAAATGGACTTGGAGGAGCCCAAATTTCAGTGTCAAAAATGAGACAGACTTTATTCTGTCAAACATTCTGCAGATTGTGAAAGACGTATCAGTGCTAAATCAGTTCAACACTGGCAGTGATCACCGTCTTGTGAGAGCAAGGGTCTAACTCAATGTACGAAATGAAAGGAATAAACTTATGAAAGGGAAGAGAAGGGTAATCAACCTCAAAAATCTGGAAGAACGTTCCTCGAAATTCCAAGAAGTCCTCCAAAGCAAGTTCCACGTAACTAAAGATATTGATTTGGCGGAAATGATTGTTTCAAGTGCACAAGAAGTCGGTGGCCTATGCCAAAAAAATAAACAACCAAAGAAACTGAGTGCCAAAACCGAAACCCTTTTACAACAGAGGAGAGAAATGAAAATCCAAACCGATCGTGACATGGTAGCGTATTCTGAACTATGTAAGGCAGTGCGAAGAGAAATGAAAACTGACATACAGAAATTCACTGAAGTCACCTTACGAGCAAGCTTGGAGAACAAGACAAGTTTAAAGCCAGCGAAACGCAAACTCACAATCGGTAAAAAGCAGATTATCGCACTCGATGGAAATGACAGTCTAATCACTGAAAAGGAGGAGGTTTTGAAATTCATCAGAGACTTTTATAGCAATTTGTATAGCAATCCAAGGGAAAATTTGAGAGTATCTAAATTAAATGATGTACCTAGTGTTCCAGATATACTCCCATCGGAAGTCAAGTGTGCTCTAGATAGCATGAAGAAGGGAACAGCGCCGGGTGATGATGAGCTCAGCGTTGACATCCTCAAACTGGCAGGAGAGGTAACAATAAATCACTTGGCAAAAGAATTTACTTCCTACCTGCACTATGCTTCAATTCCATTATCGTGGAACAAGACTAAGATTATATTGATACACAAGAAAGGAAGTATTCACAGTATTAAAAACTACCGTCCTATCAGCTTGCTCACAATTTTGTACAAAATTTTCACAAAGATCTTCTTAAACCGAATTAGTTCCATCCTAGGCTCAGCCCAACCTATAGAACAAGCAGGATTCCGAAGCAATTTTAGCACTATTGACCACATTCTGACCATTAGTGAAGTGATAAGCAGAGCGAATGAATACCAACTGCCTCTCTGCGTTGCCTTTGTTGACTTTGAAAAGGTATTTGACTCCGTTAGCTATGTAGCTGTCCTCCAAGCTTTGAGTGAGCAAGGAGTGGGAGCAGCATACACTGAAGTGCTCAGGAAAATCTACGAGAATTCTTCAGCTTATGTTAACATCGGCGAATCAACTGAAGAATTCCGCATAATGAGGGGTGTCAAGCAAGGCGACCCCATCTCCCCAAAACTGTTCTCTGCTGTATTGGAAATGGCTATGTCAAAGCTGAGCTGGGAAGGTAAGGGAATTAGAGTTAATGGAAGAAGGCTTACCAACTTGAGATTTGCTGATGATATTGCCTTACTGGCCAAAGACTTCGCAGAGCTCCAAAACTTAGTTACAGATCTTGCATCGGAATGTCAGCTGGTTGGCTTTAACATGAACCTTTCCAAAACAAAAGTAATGTCCAACAAATGGGTCCCATCTGGAGATGTGAAAGTCAAGGACAGTCTACTAGAAGAGGTCAGTGAATATGTCTACCTTGGCCAGATTATAAATATGAAGGGAGACATAAGGCCAGAAATCTATTGACGCATCAAGCTTGGCTGGCAAGCATTTGGGAAGAATTCAAAATTATTCAGATCAAAAATGCCAGTAAATTTGAAGAAAGCTGTATTTGATCAATGCATTCTTCCTGTGATGACGTATGGCTGCGAGACATGGACACTGAACTCATTTACAAAAGGGAAACTTAGGACAGCACAGAGAACCATAGAGAGATCAATGCTGGGCTATACAAGAAAGGACAGGAAAAGGGCAGATGACATCCGGTCTGTGACGAAGGTTAATGACAACTTAGAGACAGTAGGTTCCTTGAAATGGCAGTGGGCTGGCCACGCCGGAAGAAGAAAAGACAACAGATGGACGAAGCTAGTACTGGAGTGGAGTCCAAGAGAGCAGCGGAGGCCTAGAGGAAGACCACCAGACAGATGGGACAAAGACATCAAGAAGATCGCTGGTGACACCTGGCAGAGAACTGACCAAGACCGTCCCACTTGGAGAAGACTTCTGAAAGCCTACCTGAATCCACGACTCGAAGAGGCCACATCATTTAATGATTGAATTGGCTGATGATGATGATGATGATTAAGATTTCGTTCACTGTTAACTGATCTTAGGAGAGAAGATTTTGTGATTTTTTTTATTTTTATTCTTTATTTTACACTTTTTATACTGTGATTCGTAAAAGTGGCATGTTACCTAACCACGCTAAAGGCTGTATTGTATATTATTTGTACTTTCTATGAATTTCAAGTATGGGTCTAATTTCACAAATAATATATCAGTATGTGTTTTTAATGACAGACGCTCGTTTAGTCAAGGGGAAATTTTTTTGAACTAGATACAATGCATACCGCATTTAAATCTTTATATTGGCGACACTGGATTACTATGTACTCTGGCTATAGTGCCCTCTGCTGGCATTACGTTTTTGTATAAATACTGGCACAGTCTGAGTATTAGCACTCACATGTTTAACTTGACGATGATTTATATCAGAATATTTTAACGGTATGTATGACTGTCATATGTGACTGTAAATATTTTGTATTTCATGCATCACTAAGACTTGTGTGAGATTTTGCATGGGGGCTTAATTAAATATAAATGATGCAAATACTTTTAATTTTTAGTAGTTGTCTGTCCGATTACGAAGTCTCGTAAACGGTTGGCCCTGACTAGTATTTGTACGCAATCTGACTGCATAGAACAACAACAAAGAATGAAAGAAAATTTCCGTTAACACAATTAATTAATTAAGTCCCCAGCAACTATAAAACCTAGGAAACAACAAAACACAAGTGTAGCTGTTCTGTGTGTGGAAGTGTGATTCAACGTACACATCTGGCACGGTTCTTCGTCAATAAGACAAGATATTTTGAACACCATTTATACTGAAGCAATTAAAAAAAATAGAAATACTATAATTGCGTAAGGAAACCAGAATTACACTCTAATACAAGAACACAAGCCAGATGCTTTGTTGACTGAACCTGTAATGACGCATTATTTAAGACACTGAAATAATGAAAAAAGGGATTTTTTTTACCTTCATATATATTGACGAAAAGCACTCTGATCATTACAATATCTCCATTCGAACAACATCTGCTGTCTAGCCCATCAAACAACTGCATACAACATGGCCACAAATAGCACAGCTATCAATATCCTCTCAGCAAGATCTGCACAAGCACTCACTACGACGACATCTCAACAACGACTTGACTCCTACTACTTCTCAACAAGCACTGACTACTGCCACATCTCGACAAGCACTGCCAGTGGAGGCGGCGGAATAAAACTCTTTGGCGCAATCTCTGGCGCTGTGGCTCAGTGTAGCCACTTTTCATATGCCCTTCCTCCATGGGCCAGAATTTGATGGTATTTTTGCCAGCATTGGTGGTGAAAATACCACCAAATTCTTCCACAAAAACACAGACAAAAATAAAAGATAATATTAATACGTAAATATCACATAATTAGATAAAATTTTGGCTTTGCACTGACCTTTCAATAACCTAATATATAAAATACAGTAAGCAATATAAATTCTTTCATACATGTGACTTTACATAATAGTTTACACAATACACAAAAAATCAGTTTATACAAATGTTCACATAAAATGCTTTCAATGATTCAAAAAACAAGTAGTTGATAGTTCCAGCAGTAGCACCCAGCAATGGTCAACAGGTGCAAATAGCAAGACGTAACATCATTTCAGTAGAAACAGTTCCAACAGTGGCACCCAGCAATGTTGAGTAGGTGCAGACACCGACAAGTGACATCATTTCAATAGAAGGAGTTCCATCATTTGCACCCAGCAATGTTGAACAGGTGCAGACACCAACAAGTGACATTATGTCAGTAGAAGCAGTTCCATTAATGACACCCAGCAATGTTGAACAGGTGCAGACACCAACAAGTAGCATCATTTCAGTAGAAGCAGTCCATCAGTGGCACCCAGCAATGTTGAGCAGGTGCAGACACCAACAAGTGACATTATCTCAGTAGAAGCAGTCCATCAGTGGCACCCAGCAATGTTGAGCAGGTGCAGACAGCAACAAGTGACATCATTTCAGTATAAGCAGTTCCATCAGTGGCACCCAGCAATGTTGAGCAGGTGCAGACAGCAACAAGTGACATCATTTCAGTAGAAGCAGTCCATCAGTGGCACCCAGCATTGTTGAACAGGTGCAGACACCAACAAGTGACATTATCTCAGTAGAAGCAGTCCATCAGTGGCACCCAGCAATGTTGAGCAGGTGCAGACAGCAACAAGTGACATCATTTCAGTATAAGCAGTTCCACTAGTGACACCCAGTAATGTTGAACAGGTGCAGACAGCAGTCCATAATATTCACTATCACTAATCACACTGTTCATCAGAGTTTATCAGTAGAAATTAAACATGTCCTAGTGGCACCAATCATGTAGAAAAAGTGCAAGTAACAGTCCATAATATTCACTATCACTAATCACACAGTTCATCAGCAGAAATTAAACATTTCTAAGTGCCACACATCAATGTTGAACAGGTGCAGGTGTGAACAACAATTTGAATGCACACACAATTGCTTTTACAAAATTATTCTCAATGCTCTTACACTAAACATACAAATTATAATAAACACACAAATGATATCAGATAATTGTCATATTACTATTACAAATACACAAATATCAGTAAACCTATAATATTTATGGGTGTCAGTGCAAGCCACAACAAACAAGTAAAATAATATTTAGGAGATAGGTCGGTACCAATTATTTGGGATTAGGAAGGGAAAACACACAAAACACACTCACTCATCTTTCATCCACATTATGTACTACTGTGTAATTGAAGAGTGTTAACTGGGTAAATGCAATTCTGTCAAAATTTGTTGTTCAACATGTGTATCAAGTATTAGTGGCAGCAATGTATAACAGTCGATAATAGTTAGTCAACGTCATAGTCATCATGTCAAGACCAATGTTTGCCAAGCTAAATCAAAATGTACGATTGCTGAACAACTGTCAGTGTGCCAAGATATGCAAATACTTCCTCTCTCCAAAAAAAAGTATATACTGCTTATTGATTTAACAAAGTGTGTGTGTAGGCAATCTTCTTTCCACTTGAGTGTTCTAGTCTGCTATTCTCATTCTCCTTGTTCCATATAGACCAACAAAAAAACATGCTCCTCACTTACTTTACCTCTTATCCACCAAAACTCCAATAATCATTACATAATCTTAATACTTCAATAATACCTCTTACGTCGATACATATAACTGACCCTTAACATAGACAAATGTAATGTATTGCGAATACATAGAAAGAAGGATCCTTTATTAGCGGAACAAACACTGGTAGCAGTTACTTCTGTAAAATATCTGGGAGTATGCATGTGGAACGATTTGAAGTGGAATGATCATATAAAATTAATTGTTGGTAAGGCGGGTACCAGGTTGAGATTCATTGGGAGAGTGCTTAGAAAATGTAGTCCATCAACAAAGGAGGTGGCTTACAAAACACTTGTTCGACCTATACTTGAGTATTGCTCATCAGTGTGGGATCCGTACCAGATCGGTTTGACGGAGGAGATAGAGAAGATCCAAAGAAGAGCGGCGCGTTTCGTCACAGGGTTATTTGGTAACTGTGATAGCGTTACGGAGATGTTTAATAAACTCAAGTGGCAGACTCTGCAAGAGAGGCGCTCTGCATCGCGGTGTAGATTGCTCGCCAGGTTTCGAGAGGGTGCGCTTCTGGATGAGGTATCGAATATATTGCTTCCCCTACTTATACCTCCCGAGGAGATCACGAATGTAAAATTAGAGAGATTAGAGCGTGCACGGAGGCTTTCAGACAGTCGTTCTTCCCGCGAATCATACGCGACTGGAACAGGAAAGGGAGGTAATGTCAGTGGCACGTAAAGTGCCCTCCGCCACACACCGTTGGGTGGCTTGCAGAGTATAACTGTAGATGTAGATGTAGATAAACCTTATCATCAATATCATTTACCTTACCTCTTGTCCACCAAAACTCCAATAATCATTAATTTCACATAATCTCAATACCTCAATAATACCTCTTCAATACGTCGATACATATAAACCTTATTACCAATATCATTTCATTTCCGTAACAACTCTTTCCTCTAGTCAGTCTCCTCGAACAAGTACAGATAAAATCCTAGTGCAAACTTCATCATCCCATACAATCCGTAGACACAATGTCCCCACACCACCTCTGTGTAATCCATCTGACCCATATCTTCTACTCATTATGAATTATAAATACATTTTGGTTACCTTGTCCATCATTAAACAAAAGAAATGCATACATGACCTCTAACAGACTTTAGTTCGAATAACTCTCAGTAATTAAGTCCGATTACGGAGTGTGAATGATCATAATATTTCACAGTGTGTACACCATTTCAAGAATCATGGCAGAAGCAAACATGTGGAGTATGTTTTGTGTCAAGTGTCACTTGCTATTTCAATTGCTCACGAAGAATGCAGTGTAATAACTGTCAATGGTCTAACCCTAGTGTTGGTATGTCATGTCGTTAGCTTCCTTCCTATTAGCATAAATTTATACAGCTTCCATAAAACCTCCAGCTCATGTGACTTCTATGAAGTTTCTTGTACTAATGTCGTTCGTCGAATTATAGCAGTTCATTTTCTTATCTTAAAAATATTAGGCACTGAGCGTAAGCAAAACATGCAATAGCGGGTAAATATACCAGTAGAGAACAGAATGTCAACAAGTGGATGTAGCACAATTCCTACAACGAGGCTCTACCAAGCAAACAATCTATAATTAATACCATAGTGTGACCTAAACTCCATGTTCGTACCCAGTATATCAGCATTTCTATATACCAAATTAAAGAGTAGTTATGACAACAAAACAGAAATGTGTAAATATGCAATCCATACGCAAAGCAGCAAATATATATCTTACATAATAAACAGGTCATTAGCATCACATCAGCATAAGCAAATAAATGTTCGTATGTAATCTTAATAAGTAAACATGAAGGCGCAAGCAGATAAATCACAAAGTATAACTTACATACATAACCATATCAGCACAATGAATCAGGTGACAATTATAATTTAAATAAATAAGCACAGCAGGCACATAATAAAAAAATATGACATCAGTGAAAAAGCAGTGCAGCCAAGCGATGCATAATATATATAAGTAACAACCCTGTTCATTAATCAATCATTGTCAAAATCAGTTAATGTACGCAAGCACGTCGCTTCACAAGTAAATTCATAGAACATGAAATTTAGCACAAAGTCTGAATCACGTAATCGCGAGCAGCAAATTACGTCTAAAGTACGTACCTAAGTGGAAATATGTTAGCTGAAAAATAAACTCAATTAACAGTTACCCTTTTAGTTTATTAGTTTCTTCTTGGAAATTACATTCTTCCTGAAATTTTCTCGATAGCAAGTCTTCTTAACGTCGGACAGACACAGAATTTACCTGAAGTTCTTAAATATTTTATACAAACGTATACTGAAAAATACTGAACGTTAATAACATAATTTATCAAGTCACTATAGCTTTATACTGAATTTAATCGGAGAAATTAGACTGTGTATTTGTTTACGGCTGTCAGTGCATTCGCACTGAGCGCTCGATCAGCTGTAGGCGCGTGACGTAGGAAGTGATTGTTTGCGGTCAACGACTGCCTTGTGCGGCGCGCAGACTTGACTGTTGCTTTGAGTATGTGCCGCCGCCAAAACACAGCGCGGTATCCTTGTATTCTCTGCATGTTTACATGTAGCTGTTAGTTTCTCAAAGTACGTCATTCCACAAAAATTTTAACGTTCGATATATGATGTATTCCCGTAGAGCGCCGAGTTTTGAAAGTTTCTACTTCGACAGTGTTATCATGAATAATTTTGCGAACTCTATATGGACCGTTATAAAGCAGAAAAAATTTGCGACCCAAGCCTTTTCCTTTGTGAGACAAACGGTGAGACTTAATTAACACCTTTTGACCAACTGACAAGGTTTTTAAACGACCAGGACGTTTAGCTGATTTCTCTCTTCTAGCAGCCGCAGACGCAATATTTTGTAGAGCCAGGTTGACAACTTCAGAATGCCGCAGTTTCCGTGAAGGCGGAAAAGGAACGATTTCAGAAATGCGATTTGTCGGTGCTTTGTTTTTTAATATCAGTATAGGCGGTAAAGAAGTTGAATCATTAGGGAGTTCATTCAGAATGTTTTGAAAAATATGAAGATACTGATCCCAAGTTCTGTGATTCTGATCACAATACAGTCGACAAAATTTATTGATTTCCTTCATCCACCTCTCTGAAGCGTTAGATTGAGGGTGAAAAAGTGAAATGAAAATTGGTTTAATCTTACGACGCCGTAGAGTACGAACCCAAATTTTAGAGCGAAACTGTGATCCATTATCTGATATAACCTTATCAACATGATCCACTTCTTTAAGAAAATGTTTGATGAAAGCATTAGATACTGAACGAGCTGTTGCTTTGTGTAAAGGTGTAAAACACACATATTTTGTTGTCAATTCCACTGCTACCAAAATGTACGCAAAACTATTAGTAGAACGAACCACTGGACCGAACAAATCGACTGCAGCCATCTTCTTTAATTTCGCTGGAATGATAGGAAACAACGGTGCTCTGTGAGAAATAGTTGGCGGCTCAGCCTTTTGACATAATTTGCATTTGGCAAGAACAGATCGAATACGTTTTTCCATATTACTGAAGTAGCAATTTTCTCGTAATTTATGAAAGCATTTTCTCGGACCAAAGTGTGCATAACTGAAATGCGTATACCAAATCAGTTTATTAACCCACTCATCAGGAATACAAACTAACCAAACAGAGTTACCAACTGATTTTCGTTTAAAAAGAACTTTCCAGATAGTTCTCAAAAACGAGGTGTGGCCAAATTGTCCAATCTAACACGGCGTCTAAGAAAATTACAGACACCAAGGAAACTACGAACATCACGTTTTGTGGTAGGAACAGCATAATTACGAGTAGCGTCAAGTTTCTCTGGATCAGGAAGAATACCTTCTGTAGAAATAATGTGACCAAGAAATTTCACCTGAGAACGACCAAATTCAGATTTTTCCAAGTTCACTGTAATGCCAACTCTTGCAAAAATACGTAACGATGAATCCAAAATTTTGTTATACTCACTCCAAGAACGTTTCGCAATAAGAATATCGTCAACATATGAAGTAATATTGTCACGAAGATAAACAGGTAAAATTTCGTTTAAACTACGAATGAATGCTGCTGAAGGTACAGTAAGTCCAAACGGTAATTTCCAAAATCTCTTTTGGGTAAAATCGTCATATCCGGTTAATCTTTACCGACTCTCTAGATAGATTGATATTCGAAGAGTTGTTTTGATAGATGAAAAGAATAGTAAAAGAGTAGGCAGCGGTGCAGAAAACTAAAAGGAAAATAGCACCACTACAGCTCGGGGCCCTATGCACGCTACGGCACATATTCACTTAGTGTAGTGAATCCCCTGAGGACTTTAATAGCCGCACGTAATTTCCAGTTTGTGACTTAGTGGCCAATTTGGTGGAAGTGCGTATGTAAATTGATCTAACCATGGACATGGATGTATGTCATTCTTAGAATTGCGAAAGATCTTAAATTTCCGAACAGTTAAGAAGTGTTTATAGTCAAAGTTTTCTCCTCATGGCGACAAAGACCTACCGCGTCTGTCCCAGTCCGAATGTCGATTATTGTCAAGTTCGCGCGCCTGGCGCTCTCTTGTTGCTTCTCGTAAATGAAATAAATTACTTTCTTCAAACCCCTCTGCTATCTGTGATTCTAAATTTCTTCTACTGTCTTTTCCTGCAATTTCGCTTTCAATTTGTTTGACTTGCTTTCCTAATGCCTCAAATTCCCTTTTAACGCGTTCATTAAATTTTCCCTGTTTTTCAACATGCTTATTTATGTTCTGGTACTCTTCGGTTTCTGCAAATGTTAATGGAGCTGTATCATCCGAATCTCTGTCCCCATTTAAACTAAGACTTGTCAGTTTATCTGAAATCTCCTCAATTCTTTCCGATGAGTCACCTATTTTTTCTTTCTGTTTATTTACGTCTTCCGTAAGTGAGGCGACTCGGGTTTCGGTATTGTCACATTTAGTAGTTAACTGTTCATACTGTTGTGTTAGGTTATTTATTCTGTCATCCGGTACGGATTCCTCGATTCTTTCAAGTATTTCTTCCTTATCGTGTGCACATTGTAAATTTAGCTCTGAAAATTTTTATACTATCATGCGATCTCTTTCTTCCTGTTCTCTGTCCTGTTAATCTTGTCTAATTTCTATTGAAATTAAACTATTATTGTGAGCATTCAAAATCGGTTGTACTTCTTCTCCAATTTCTTTCTTTGATTCATCTTTCATGTTTTTGAAACATGTCCCTGTTCGTGAGCCTAACTGTGTTTCCATTATTTCCATCTCGGTTTTACTTGTTCCTATTTGTGAGCCTAACCGTGTTATCATTGCTCTTAATTCAGATCCCAAATTTAATATTGCACTCATCAACTAATCCATATCTTCTGTCGTTAACCATGTATTCTGAAAATTTTTCGATTGTGAAAAATTTTGAACTGTTTCCGGATTTTTTTCCCGACATATTAAATTATTTTCAACTTCATTATTCATCACACTGTTCTCCTGTGTTGGCGAGTTCGCCATGTTAACAATTTCGTCATTCTCACTATTCATCATTTTTGCCATTTTCATCGATCGCGTTATCATTTACAAAACATACAAAACTCGTCACTGTACGAAAATTACACACAATGACTCCTTATCTCCAACAATACCATTCACACAAAATGTTTTCCTCAAACACGGTTAACGAACAATTGAAATAATTGCACTAAATTGTCAAACCCGTAGACAAGACAACAAAAATTAAATTCTGCAAAAAAAAAAAAAATACCATTAGAAGAATGACAATTACCAAATCTACACATGCAATAAAGACTACAATTACTAAACTACAAATTACTACAACAATACTACTGTCTGCTATTTTTACAATCAGAAGATTTCCAAGGGACGATCCGCAGCAGCGGTCGCCACGTGCATGGGGACTTAATTAAATATAAATGATGCAAATACTTTTAATTTTTAGTAGTTGTCTGTCCGATTACGAAGTCTCGTAAACGGTTGGCCCTGACTAGTATTTGTACGCAATCTGACTGCATAGAACAACAACAAAGAATGAATGAATATTTCCGTTAACACAATTAATTAATTAAGTCCCCAGCAACTATAAAACCTAGGAAACAACAAAACACAAGCGTAGCTGTTCTGTGTGTGGAAGTGTGATTCAACGTACACATCTAGCACGGTTCTTCGTCAATAAGACAAGATATTTTGAACACCATTTATACTGAAGCAATTAAAAAAAATAGAAATACTATAATTGCGTAAGGAAACCAGAATTACACTCTAATACAAGAACACAAGCCAGATGCTTTGTTGACTGAACCTGTAATGACGCATTATTTAAGACACTGAAATAATGAAAAAAAAGAGAATTTTTTTTACCTTCATATATACTGACGAAAAGCACTCTGATCATTACAATATCTCCATTCGAACAACATCTGCTGTCTAGCCCATCAAACAACTGCATACAACATGGCCACAAATATCACAGCTATCAATATCCTCTCAGCAAGATCTGCACAAGCACTCACTACGACGACATCTCAACAACGACTTGACTCCTACTACTTCTCAACAAGCACTGACTACTGCCACATCTCGACAAGCACTGCCAGTGGAGGCGGCGGAATAAAACTCTTTGGCGCAATCTCTGGCGCTGTGGCTCAGTGTAGCCACCTTTCAATTTACTCTTAATTAGTTGAACGTGGACCCTTACACAATATTTATATTTACAACAGAACTGAAGATGGTGATAAGCCGAAACCGGTCATACAGTGTAAAGAAATCTATGTGATCAAGACGGACTTGTGAAAATAAAAGCTTTATAGCAACTCGTCTCTCATTTTTTCACGTTCGTCATTGTTTGGACAGCTAAGTGATGTTCTCTGTTTCCTAACTTATAGTATAAATATCGTACTCCGATTGCCATTGCACCAAAGCAAACAAGTGATTACAATTCAGAAATATTCACAAACTGAGCAAGTCAATAACGCGTTGGCCCACTTCTGGCCCTTGTTCAAGCTATTACACCGCTTAGTATTGATTGATAGAGTTGTTGAATGTCCTCCTAAGGGATATCGTGTCAAATTCTGTCCAATTGGCGTGTTAGACTGTCAGAATCCAGACATGACGCTCCAAGCGTTCTCAATTCGGGAGGGATCCGAGAACCTTGCTGCCCAAGGTAGGGTTTGGCAAGCGCGAAGACGAGCAGCAGAAATTCTCGCCGTATGCGGGCGAACATTATTTTGCTGAAATGTAGGCCCAGGATGGCTTGCCTGAGTAGCCACTAAACGGGACGTAGAAAACCTTCTATGTACTGCAAGCAAAGGGGTCTTGCTATGACAAGGAATGGCGCCCCAGATCTCAACTCCTGGCTGTCGAGCCGTATGGTGGGCGACAGTCAGGTAGGTATTCCACCACTGTTCGGGGCATCTCCAGACACGTGTTTAGTTTACAGTCTCATTCACTGGAGCAGAACTATCTTCAGTAATGCGTCCCGTTTAGAACTGAGCCCCGTTAAGAAGTGAAGACATGTTTCAAGGCGCCCCATGCGAGGTGCGATACTAATCTGACAGTCGCCTGCCGTATGGCCTGACAGCTAGGAGTGATGGCCTGATAAGGCATTTCAGTTCGTAGCAGGATCCCTTTGGTCGTCATCAGCCAAGGCACTCTTACAGCACAGCGGTTCGTTGACGATGCTCTAAGCCCCGTTTTGTTTTCACTCATGGCAAGCCATCCGGGGCATATATTTTTACAAGGTAATGTTGGCCCGCAAACGGCAAGAGTTTCTTCTGCTTGCCTTGGTGCCTGCGAAACTCTACCTTGGCCACCAAGGTGACTTGATCTCTTTGAACGTTTGGAGAATTATGGGCAGGGCCTCCACAACCAGCTCGGGATTCTGACGTTCTAAAGCGCCATTTGGATAGATTTTGTCACTCCCTTAGGAGGAGGATATCCAGCAACTCAGTCCATATCAAGCTGAATAAGGGCCGGAGGTGAACCAATGCGTTATTGACTTGCTCAATTTGTGGAACTCCTTCTCCTGAATAAATCATCCGATTTTTCTGAAATTGTAATTATTTGTTTTTCAGTACATGTACATCATATCTACCAATTTCCGTCCCATTCGGATAATCCCTTCGCTGGTCATCGTCTTTTTTTGTACTAGAGAGCGCAATGTGACTTACATGCAAACATGAACAGAGTTCAGAGGGTAACATTCATCAAAATCTGTATATCATCCAAAATGTAACACCTCAAACCTTATTCCTACACCTGCACAGACAGCTATAGGAGCATTTTAGGGGCAGTGATATGTTACATATGTATCTATATCTTCAAGACAACCTTTACAATCGTAGCGATATTTTTTTGGGCAGAAAGCTTATGGCTCTTCTACCAGGAAACGCTAGGGAGGGCCCTCTTCCTCTTGGAACAATGCACGATTCTTACAGCTACAGAATAATACAATGAAATTGTTCTTCTCAATGCAACCACAAAACCCACTATCTCCTATCGATTTGTCTCGATTATACTACCTTCTGTCGTAACAAAGGTGAACAATTGTAATAACAGATTTACAGAACTTCGACAAATAACCTTCTAGCACGTCAGAGGTGCCTCATATATCCACGACAGATATGGACAAATGTTTGGAAAATCATTCATCTCAGCGAACTCCCAACAGAAGCCATGATGTCAGATAATTCTCAAGAAGTTTAAAATGCAGCTCACAATATTAGGCATTCGAATAAGATTTTCTCTTGGTTTGGTCCTCCAAAGGTCATTGTCAGTGGTAATATCCCTTGTTTCTCTTCGAGGGAGTTTCGGGACTTTTGTTTCCGATCAAGGGTTAAACACGTCACCACAACACGTTATTACCCCCAACCTTCATTATCGGAGTGGTTATATCATAACTTAAAGACCTCTCTGATTATTTTCTACTCTGAGGCTCATACTGACTGGGATCTTTCTATACCACGGTTGAACATAGCCTTTAATACGAGGTGGATTGAAGTTCTAAGGCCTCCGATTTTTTTTCTCGGGACTGGAAAGAGATAGAAACATGCACATTGTTTTAAAATGAGGCCGCATTCATTGTCAATACGTCCCAGAGATGGCAGCACCGTACGGCAGATGGAATTTTACCGCCAGCAGCGAGAATGAGAACTGTTTTAAATACTTAAAATGGCGACGTTTTCTTTACTTGAACAGCGTGCAATCATTCGTTTTCTGAATATGCGTGGTGTGAAACCAATTGAAATTCATCGACAGTTGAAGGAGACATGTGGTGATGAAGTTATGGATGTGTCGAAAGTGCGTTCGTGGATGCGACAGTTTAATGAAGGCAGAACATCGTTTGACAACAAACCGAAACAACCTCGAGCTCGCACAAGCCGGTCCGACGACATGATCGAGAAAGTGGAGAGAATTGTTTTGGGGGACCACCGAATGACTGTTGAACAGATTGCCTCCAGAGTTGGCATTTCTGTGCACACAATCCTGCATGACGAACTGAAAATGCGAAAATTGTCATCCAGGTGGGTGCCACGAATGCTGACGGACGACCACATGGCTGCCTGTGTGGCATTTTGCCAAGCAATGTTGACCCGCAACGACACCATGAATGGGACTTTCTTTTCGTCGGTTGCGACAATGGATGAGACGTGGATGCCATTTTTCAATCCAGAATCAAAGCGCCAGTCAGCTCAATGGAAGCACACAGATTCACCGCCACCAAAAAAATTTCGGGTAACCGCCAGTGCTGAAAAAATGATGGTGTCCATGTTCTGGGACAGCGAGGGCGTAATCCTTACCCATTGCGTTCCAAAGGGCACTATGGTAACAGGTGCATACTACGAAATGCCTTCCTGCACTGCAACAAAAACGTCCGGGAAGGGCTGCGCATGTGCTGTTTCACCAAGACAACACACCCACACATCGAGCTAACGTTACGCAACAGTTTCTTCGTGATAACAACTATGAAGTGACTCCTCATGCTCCCTACTCACCTGACCTGGCTCCTAGTGACTTTTGGCTTTTTCCAACAATGAAAGACACTCTCCGTTGCTGCACATTCACCAGCCATGCTGCTATTGCCTCAGCGATTTTCCAGTGGTCAAAACAGACTCCCAAAGAAGCCTTCGCCGCTGCCATGGAATCATGGCGTCAGCGTTGTGAAAAACGTGTACGTCTGCAGGGCGATTACGTCGAGAAGTAACGCCAGTTTCATCGGTTTCGGGTGAGTAGTTAATTAGAAAAAATATCGGAGGCCTTAGAACTTGAATGCACCTCGTACTGCCAGACATGAGGGGCACAATCGTCTGCTTCTCTCATGTTTGCCTATCCCCTTAATTCCCCTTTATCAAATATCCGGTCCATACATGACTTGTTGCCTAATGATATTAATCCTGAGTTAATCAAGGATAATTGGCTTAGAGCCAGAATAAATAGAGTGCCCATAAAAAGGGAAGCCACCTGGTATTACCAGGGCCGACATCTGGGGAACAGTCGGGTCAGGGATATACACTCCTGGAAATGGAAAAAAGAACACATTGACACCGGTGTGTCAGACCCACCATACTTGCTCCGGACACTGCGAGAGGGCTGTACAAGCAATGATCACACGCACGGCACAGCGGACACACCAGGAACCGCGGTGTTGGCCGTCGAATGGCGCTAGCTGCGCAGCATTTGTGCACCGCCGCCGTCAGTGTCAGCCAGTTTGCCGTGGCATACGGACCTCCATCGCAGTCTTTAACACTGGTAGCATGCCGCGACAGCGTGGACGTGAACCGTATGTGCAGTTGACGGACTTTGAGCGAGGGCGTATTGTGGGCATGCGGGAGGCCGGGTGGACGTACCGCCGAATTGCTCAACACGTGGGGCGTGAGGTCTCCACAGTACATCGATGTTGTCGCCAGTGGTCGGCGGAAGGTGCACGTGCCCGTCGACCTGGGACCGGACCGCAGCGACGCACGGATGCACGCCAAGACCGTAGTATCCTACGCAGTGCCGTAGGGGACCGCACCGCCACTTACCAGCAAATTAGGGACACTGTTGCTCCTGGGGTATCGGCGAGGACCATTCGCAACCGTCTCCATGAAACTGGGCTACGGTCCCGCACACCGTTAGGCCGTCTTCCGCTCATGCCCCAACATCGTGCATCCCGCCTCCAGTGGTGTCGCGACAGGCGTGAATGGAGGGACGAATGGAGACGTGTCGTCTTCAGCGATGAGAGTCGCTTCTGCCTTGGTGCAAATGATGGTCGTATGCGTGTTTGGCGCCGTGCAGGTGAGCGCCACAATCAGGACTGCATACGACCGAGGCACACAGGGCCAACACCCGGCATCATGGTGTGGGGAGCGATCTCCTACACTGGCCGTACACCACTGGTGATCGTCGAGGGGACACTGAATAGTGCACGGTACATCCAAACCGTCATCGAACCCATCGTTCTACCATTCCTAGACCGGCAAGGGAACTTGCTGTTCCAACAGGACAATGCACGTCCGCATGTATCCCCTGCCACCCAACGTGCTCTGGAAGGTGTAAGTCAACTACCCTGGCCAGCAAGATCTCCGGATCTGTCCCCCATTGAGCATGTTTGGGACTGGATGAAGCGTCGTCTCTCGCGGTCTGCACGTCCAGCACGAACGCTGGTCCAACTGAGGCGCCAGGTGGAAATGGCATGGCAAGCCGTTCCACAGGACTACATCCAGCATCTCTACGATCGTTCAAAATGGTTCAAATGGCTCTGAGCACTATGGGACTCAACTGCTGTGGTCATCAGTCCCCTAGAACTTAAAACTACTTAAACCTAACTAACCTAAGGACATCACACACACCCATGCCCGAAGCAGGATTCGAACCTGCGACCGTAGCAGCAGCGCGGCTCCGGACTGGAGCGCCTAGAACCGCATAGCCACCGCGGCCGGCTCTACGATCGTCTCCATTGGAGAATAGCAGCCTGCATTGCTGCGAAAGGTGGATATACACTGTACTAGTGCCGACATTGTGCATGCTCTGTTGCCTGTGTCTATGTGCCTGTGGTTCTGTCAGTGTGATCATGTGATGTATCTGACCCCAGGAATGTGTCAATAAAGTTTCCCCTTCCTGGGACAATGAATTCACGGTGTTCTTATTTCAGTTTCCAGGAGTGTAGTATTCTTGAGAAAGTTTGGAGGTAGAGACTCTGCGATTAAGTCGTCCAGAAAAGTGAAATAGAGTGCCCGTAAAAAGGGAAACAGCGTGGTATTACCAGGGCCGACACCTGGGGAATATACAGGTCAGGAATATAGTATTCTCGAGAAATTTTGGAGGTAGAGACTCTGAGAGTAAGGCGCCCAGAAAACTGTCACCACCGCTTCGTCGGCGCGTCTGAGATGTTGCAGGTACCAATTCAGGTCACACTTCGTCTCCGTAATGAAGAAACTGGAAATGGGTTGCGGGTGGTCCTTAGCCAAATTAAGAGAGGTAGTACTAATTAAGTCTCCCTTTGTGTGCCTCCCCCATCCCCTGTTTTGGGGGGAAGGCTAAACCGTTGCAGAGAGCGACTGGATAGGTAAAAATTTGTGCTTATTGGCAGAACGACTGCAAATGCAATCACAATTGATGAAGTACAAATACTGAACTTGGAAAATTGATCCGAGAACTGCGTACGACGGCGCCGACTCGTTGACTGCACATGTAACGAGCCGCTTCTACAGTTCATCGTTGAGAGTCTGGGGAATGTTGCCTCGGTATGTCAGGATGGCGAGCTGCTCTCCCACCCAGGCATTTCGACATCGATTGGCGGGCGACGGAGTCCGTCGAACGTGAGGGTGTCACAGCACGCCAGCCGGATTTCAGTAAAACTCTATACTGACGCACCGAAATTGAGCAGACGCAAATGAGTGCCTTCGTCCGATGGGTGCGGCCAGCCGTAGACCTTCGATCTTCATACCCTGAGTAGTGGGGCTGGCCGTGCAGCCTCATATGCCGCCGACACAGTGCTGCGATGATGGTCAAATGATGCCAGCGTAACTCTCTTAATACTAGAGCGACAGCATTTAGCTCCGCGACTTGGCTGTGGCCGGCAGCGTTCGCAGGATTCCATGGACAGCCTCACAGCTTTTATCAGCATTTATCAGCATCCTGTTCTTTCGAACCGTATTTTTCTTTTTTTTTTGTGTGGTAGAATATAGATGCTTGGTGGTGGCGTAGTTTGATGCCTTAATCTGGATTCATGTGTATGAAGTGAGATAGAGCGAGTAATGTTCTGGTTAGTGTCGTGTGTCGATCCCCAGCAGATCACTTTGTCCACCACAGATCCCATGTTAAATAAAAAATTTGTTTGTATGATCAGTAATTAAAACTTCCGGGCTAAGAGGCCGTGGTCCAAAAGTAGAAATACTTCTCCCTGACGTTTCGTTGCCAGCTGCGGGCAACATCATCTGAGGTGAGTCTACGACTGGCTGCTAGGCTGTGGAGGTCCTGTTTATATAGAGCGCGTAGAGTGCGCCACCACTCGTCACGTGTTGTCAACAGTAAAACTATCTCTGGCTGGCGTCATTACTCTCGATCGAAGGTAATCGATTGTCACATCTTTCGTACAGAGTCGATCGCCATATCTTATCTAGCTTCAAGCCTTCTTCTTTCCTGTTAAAATTATTGTGGTGTTTAAAAATCTCTACAGCCTCTCTATACATACGTGCATAATAATGCGATGTCTTAGCTAGCACGCTCGTCTCACTAAATTTTATTTCATGGTCACCCGTTTCAAAAACATGTCCCGCTACAGCCGATTTGTCCGTGTGTCCCAGTCGACAGTTCCTTTTATGTTCAGTTAGGCGAGTGTTGATACTTCTTTTTGTGGTTCCAATGTAAATCTTCCCACAACTACACGGAATCTTATAGACACCAGGAGTAGCTAGAGGGTGTCGTGCATCTTTCGCCGATCTTAAGCATTCACTAATCTTCTTGGTGGGTCTGAAGATTGTTTCAACTCTGAACTTGGCCAGCGCTTTCCCGATACGGTCCGTAATATTGTGGATGAATGGAAGAAAAACTTTCCCCACCGATGGTTGTTGTTGTTGCACGTTTTCGGACATTTTTCTTCTGGGATGGAGTGCTCTATCTATCTCCTTGCCAGCGTACCCATTTTTCTGGAATGCGGTTCGCAAGTGGTTTAGTTCCTCTTGCAAATAAGCTGGCTCACAAATTTTATTAGCCCTGTCCACCAATGTCTTGATAATACCTCTCTTCTGCCTGGGATGATGGTTTGAATGCTTATGAAGATAACGATCGGTATGGGTATCTTTTCTGTAGACTTTGTGACCCAGAGACTCATCAGCTCGTTTAATTACTGAGACGTCCAAAAAATTTATCTGTCCATTACTTTCTGTCACCAAAGTGAATTGTATTTTTGAATTGATGCTATTCAAATGCTTCAAAAAACGGTTCAGTTCTTCTTCACCGTGATTCCATATGACAAAAGTGTCGTCCACATACCGATACCACTTCAAAGGCCTTTTTCTGGCTGACTGCAGTGCTTGCTGTTCAAAAAATTCCATAAAAATATTAGCAACGGCTACCCATTGTCACTCCATTAATTTGTTCATAGAACTCATTATTATACTGAAAATAAGTCGTGGAAAGACAATGTCTAAACAAAGCTACTGTATCAGTCGGAAATATGTCAGGGAGAAGTATTTCTACTTTTGGACCACGGCCTCTTAGCCCGGAAGTTTTAATTACTGAAGACGCCGGCCGTGAAAGCCTACACGCTATGATTGTTTGTATGATGTTTCTTTAATAATTTTGTTGTCTTGTCATATTTAAGATCAATACATCGATTGTGAATTAGACTACAACTTCTCCCTGAGTTCTGATTAACAGTTCCTTCGCATTTTTATGGCAGTCTAGATCTGAAACATAAGGAGTAGGTTTTTCACTTGGTGTCCACTGCGTTGATCTTCTACTTCATTAACAATAATCATCTTTCATTTGGCGAACCGCTGCCAGGATCTCGGTCCTTGGCACACCGTGATGCTGTCAGTTTGCGTACTTGTCGATCAGGTGCCCGTTATTAAGAAAAATATGGTTCATTAGTATGCTGTAGATATTTAATGCTCTGATTGTGTTCTTTATGTGTTTACTTGTTTTATTTATAGTACATTTGTGTCAGCGACTTCTGTGTCATTTGTCGACCGATTTCCCGTCGTTGCTAACGGCGTTGTCGAATTATTTTTCCGGTGTTTACTATTGTATTTGCTTTGTATTTGATTGTTTTTATTCTCAATCTCATGTTCCACTGTCTTTGTGTTGTACTGTGTATATCTTGTGAGTTAGATAATAGGTTGTCCACGTGTTGTACGAATAAGTAAAGTTGTTGTTAATTGCGAATATGAATGATAACGAGAAGCAGGGCTAGACAAGTACACTGGAAGGGAGAAAATAAAGCATACGTCTTGAAGGAAGAGCGCAATGAAATGGTTGAGGCACAGTAGGAAGAGCGCAATGCAATGGTTGAGGCACAGTTTGAACGTAGGGAGGTGGTGTTGTTGAACAGAATTAGCAACAACGAGGTCGCACAACAAGGAAATCAGGGAGACGAAAGCGATATGTCTTTTCTTGAGGGGACAGACAATGTCAGATCGCATGTGGTAGAATATATGAGCGTACCACAACACATCGAGGCTGATGTGGTTATTAGAAATCCAGACAAGGAAGACAAGGCGGTATCAGAACGCAATGATGCGGACACAACACCGAAGAATTCGTGTATGAGTTTGAATGATCACGATACGATGGGAAACGAAGAGGGCTTTAATGTAGAGGCATTTTTAATGGGAATGGAGAAGAAACTTGATAAACTGAAAAGAATGGAGGAGAAAATTAACGAGACGAGGACGGACATAAAAAATATCGGTGGTCAGGTAAATCAGATGCGAGAGGAACACAAGTCATGGGCAAATAAACTCCAGGAAGACCTACGGAAAGTAAACATCAAGGCAATGAAAGGTTTAAAGATTGCACATGATGCTAAGAAGACGGCAGAGAGTGCCAAGACAGTTGCAAATTTCGCACGACGAGTAGCAGCTGCAGCATCGAAGGCGAGTAAGTGGATAGGATTGCAAGGATGAGAGGCGGTGATCAATTTGAACAAGAAGGTCGAAAGCGTAGAAAAGCGACAAAATCATACGGAGCAGCACATCGAAACAAAAATACGTGAAGCCACGGATTTTCATGCGACAGCGGCCATGGACAAATTAGAATCTGAGCTGCGCAAATTAGGAACAGGTTTGGAGGTAACAACTGCAACTTCAGTGAGGGAGACTGAAGAGGTCCGTCCGCAGCTCGTGGTCGTGCGGTAGCGTTCTCGCTTCCCGCGCCCGAGTTCCCGGGTTCGATTCCCGGCGGGGTCAGGGATTTTCTCTGCCTCGTGATGACTGGGTGTTGTGTAATGTCCTTAGGTTAGTTAGGTTTAAGTAGTTCTAAGTTCTAGGGGACTGATGACCATAGATGTTAAGTCCCATAGTGCTCAGAGCCATTTGAACCATTTGAACTGAAGAGGTCCGTACTCTCCTTTCATTCAAAGCGCAACAGGAAGTGATCAACACGCGCATAGAGAAGAAATTGGAGGAGGCGCTAAGGAAACAACAAATGCGGCCAAGCGGGAACGCAACAGCACCTGAAGTAAATTCACTTGAGACGGATAACTGTATACCGTTAGTGGCAATCAGTGGATATGATGATATGAACGTCACATTTTCTCGAAGCCGAGGAGGGACCACAAATGAGGGGACGTCGAACGAAGACATCCATAGGTCAGATATTTTCCGAAGGACGGAAGTTGTCGATGAAACGCCATTTGATTTTCAACACTTCCTACAAGCCCGCAAATTCGAAATTTTCCGAGATGAGGGTAATTTTACTCACCCACGGACTTGCATATCACAATTTGACATTTCTTTATCACCAAATTGGCCATTAAAATACAAGTTGAACTTTATTTGCGGCGGACACTTTTAAGGGTCAGTTGCGGAGAAAATGTGCGGAATATCAGCAACATGTAGAAGTTACCAGGAGTTCAAGGACAGCTTCCTAAATATCTACTGGTCCAAGCAGACGCAAGAGCGCATAAAATATGAGATGATTGTTGGGAAAGATTTCGAGAGTTCAGGGTACAAAAGCCCTGTCAAGTTCCTTGATGCAACGATTGACAAGAACCAATATCTTGATGTACCGTGCTCTACCGGTGAAATCATTCGTCATTGCTACACCAAACTTCCGTCAGCATATCAACAAGTACTAGCTGGCAGGTGTAATACGGAGCTCAGTACTTTCCGTAATACACTTTACGAATTAGAGTACGCATTCCGAGCAGAGAGCATCAGAGAACACAGAGGAAAGTCTGACAGATACGTCGCAGGCCATATGTTGTGTCCACAATATAACCAATACAATAATAGGAACGGAAATGTACGGAATGGAGCGCCCTACGGAAACCATTCACAGTCGGGAAATTTCGAAGTTGAAAAACGAAGAGACTGGAATGGGAACCGCAATAATTATGTACTGCGCAACAGAGGCTGGAATGGAAGGAGGAATGAAGGCTACGGACCACAATCCAATGGATGGCAAAGCCATGGCTCCTGTTTCATTAACAACAGAGGATGGGCGCAATTGAACAACGGAGGAAACGGAAACGGAGCTCCGATCGAGGAAATTGAGATCCAGGGACCAAAGCCAGGTCAAGGGGTGTGAGGAAATGCTAACCAACGCCACTGACCTTCTGAACAAGCCATAGATACTTCGATGGTCGGTAACAGCCGAACATAAGCATTGTAGCATAAGTTTGTTTAGTCATAATAATTTTAAAGATAATAATCATTTCTTTAGATGTTTTGTGATTCACCATGGTAATTAGCATAGAAACTTCTCCCATTACTGCTAGGTGTAAGAGTTGGCATTGTTAAAATTTCAATGTACAAGTATTTCTTCGTAACATGTACAGTTGGTAAGCCCAGAGCTGAATCAGTCACAGTTGTTGAGAGTAGAGGTGTGCCGATTTCACGATGGAAACTTCGTTGTTTATTTGTGTCCTATTTCGCGTGAGTAATATGTTATCTTAGCAGCTTTGCAGTTTGCACAGGTGTCACAACAACAATGTACGAGTACAAAAAGAGCACGAGTATTGCGGATGGAATTTTTCTCGGAACATCTTAGAGATCAGCTACTAGCATATTTCTTCTATTCTTTGTGTATGCATCACAGTATTGTGTTGTATTGTATGTTAACTGGGGACCTAGAAACGACAGAGAGGCTCCGTCCCCACCACAGCCACAGTGGTCCAGAACCCCACGACGACTACCGCAGTCCACCCCTCCGCCGCCCCACACCGAACTCGGGGTTATCGTGCGGTTCGGCTCCCAGTGGACCCCCTAGGGAACGTCTCATACCAGACGAGTGTAACCCCTATGTTTACGTGGTAGAGTAAAGGTGGTGTACGTGTACGTGGAGAACTTGTTTGCCCAGCAATCGCCGACATAGTGCAATTGAGGTGGAATAAGGGAAACCAGCCCGCATTCACCGAGGCAGATGGAAAACCGCCTCAAAACCATCCACAGACTGGCCGGTACACCAGACCGTGACACAGATCCGCCGGGCGCTCTTTCCTGCCAAGAAAGTCGTGCATTAGACCGCACGGCCAATCGGGCGGGCACATGCATCACAGTACACGCCTCTGAACGATATGGCATATAATTCATAGTATTGTGTGTGAGAGGGGCGTCGTTGAGATTTGTCTGCGAGATTCTTGGAGGTATTTTGGGGGATGGTCGTGTAATGTCCACGCTAAATGCGTGTAGACTTTCTTGTGTGTTTGTGGTTAGTGGTTTGTGGCTACTACCCAGTGCAATGTGTCTTTGCTGGGGGCTGTTTATTGTTATCGCCAGTGGCGAGATGTATTTGTGGTGTGTTTTGTCTGCCGCCGTTGGTGCGATGTTTCTCGCGAATTGGATATTTTATTAGAGTGTGGTTACACAGATAAACTGTCGTGTCTAATGTGGTTGTGGATAACTGTGATTTTTTTCGCTTGTGGCTTTTGCATGTGGTTTCTGCACTATTGTGCGATGATATTCGTGTGGGCTTTCGCGAGTAAGTTCGCGAGCACCTGAGTGGTTGATCTTGGGCGATAGTTTGTACTGTGTGGCGTGAGCGCGGAGTGTGCAAGTCACATTGGTATCTTTAGGCAGAGTGAGTGAGGCACACATCAATTCGTGAGAAAGAGAAGAACGGAAGATGTGTATCTTGGTAGTCAATTGTCGTTAATATCTTGTGCTCTATGTTGTTTCAGATGCTGGGGCGGAAAATCTTGTACACACACCTGAAAAAAATTTGTGTCAGTATCAGCAAAAGAAAAGAAAGAGAATTTTGCAGCAATTGTTTTAGGAATGAACAGCGAGTAGATTGGTGATATCGGTTCTCATCCAGATTCACACCATACACCAGCATTAGTGCCACCTTAACATCCACAAGAACGAGAGTATATAATTTGTATATCTTTAGCAGTAATTGGGTAGTATGAATAAGTAGTAGACTTAGATGGAATGAGTATGACTGAAGTGAATGTGGAGTGTAAGCCGGATTAATATTTTTCGTGCATTAAAGATTATGGGAAGTTAACACTACACTATCATACAGTACAACACCTCACCACTACTTAAGATTATAAAGAAATTTAATCATTTAAAATTATCACTGTAATAATATCAAATTATTTATGTAATAGAATAGGAGTATATACTAGGTATTGTCAACCCTTTTATTCTGGGAGTAATCTTTCATTGTAATTCATTGTATTTATGTTGTAAACACATTTGTAAAAACACGGCACTGAATCTCCTTGGATGGATTGTGCAGACTATTTGCGGCTGGGTTGATGGGGATGTGTGAGGCGTTTTGGAGAGGTTGCTGACCTGCGGAGCAGCAGCATCGGCTGAAGGGGCTGGGCAAAAGAGCCGGCACACGCGCTGGACGGTCAAGGCCACATGTGAGTCCTGCGTGGATGGCAGAAACTGCAGGAGGTGACCAACTTACGCGACCGGCGGGCAGCTGGTAGACATGATGTCATCGGCTGTGTGAATAAGGGCCCGAAGTGGGCGAGCCCCTTCGGGCCTCCAGCTGTCAACAGGGGCCCGGCATGGGCGACAACGGAGCACTTTCACTCCTGGTGCCACTACAAGGTCCCGAGGGAACCTCCCAATGATTGGAAGCCCGAGACCGGAGCCAGCAGGACGCACTTGAGGTCCGCTGAATGAAGGTATTACGTGTCTGGAGACACGCTCGACGGCGACGGCTGGAGGTGATTCACCTCAAACCTGGTGTCCCAATGCCGCACGGGTCTTCCCATGAGCTTCTTCGACAGCGACCACGCATTGCCAACCACCACGTCATCCAAGACGGTCAGTAAACGAGACGCCAATGATTGATGCCAGAGACAAACGAGGTCCTGCCACATGGCGGGGCTGCCTGTACTGTACATGCCAAGGAAAAAAAGCTGTAACCCACCTTGGGAAACTCATCCCACATAGCTGCCACATCCAACTGCTAGTCTGACGTGTGTAGTGCAGTGTTTTCGTGTGACAATTGTAAATTTATAAAAAATATTTTGGGCTCCCTAAAGAGCTTTGAGAAAGACGGCAGGTAGCTTTGTTCTGATTGTTGCTTTATGTATGTTCCTTTTATTTATCTTTACATGTCTGATATGTGCCTTATTGTTTCTATCTTACACATTTACATGTTTTCTCTACGTTTTGTTATAAAGTTTTATTTTTGTTAACGGACTCATGTATTATTTTGGCATTTGGTGCAAAGTTTCACTTGTTTTATGACACTCATATGTTGTTTGGTTGTGTTGACATTTATATCTTTACATTTAAGGGACAGATTTACACATCTTAGATAAATAAGAAGCACAAGTAACTATCAAAATGTAACCTAGTAATAGTTTCTTTTTGGGTGAATGTGAGAGCATCTGTAATCAATGCTCTGTCAAGGAATGAATGTAGCCATGTGTAAAACTGGGCAGGGGTAGTAATTTTTCCAAGGGGCAGAGAATCCTCAAGACCACAATATTATATTCAAGTTAGGGAATAACATTCTCTGACCCCAATTTCAGGATGAATGAGTAGATAGATGTCTGCGTGGCCCTGTAACCGTTTTCTAATTGTTATTTAAACCTGGGTCTACAACCGCTCGGCCACCAGCGGTCGGCGAAATAAGAACAGCGAGAAACTTAACATTGGGATTGATGGTCACGAAACAGATTAAGGAATTCCACTAACTAGGCAGAAAAATAATCAAAAACGGACGGAGCAAGTAGGACATCAAAAGCAGACTAGCATTGGCAAAAATGGCATTTCTGGCCAAGAGAAGTCTACTAGTATCAAACATAGACGTTAATTTGAGGAAAACATTTCTGAGAATGTACGTTAGGAGCACGGCATTGTATGGTAGGGAAACATGGACTGTAGGAAAACCGGATCAGAAGAGAATCGAAGCATTTGAGATCTGGTGCTAGAGACGAATGTTGAAAATTCGGTGGACTGGTAAGGTAAGGAACGAGACGGTTCTGCGTAGAATCGGAGAGGAAAGGGATGTGTGGTAAACGCTGACAAGTAGAAGGGACAGGATGATAGAATATCTGCAAGGACATCAGGGAATAAATTCCATGGTACTAGTGGTAGCTGTGGAGGGAAAAAACTGTAGAGGAAGACATTCAGCAGATAACTGAGGACGTAGGTAGCAAGTGCTACTTTGAGATGAAGAGGTTGGCAGAGGAGAGGAATTCGTGGCTGGCCACTGAGCCGTGCTAAAAATTGCTGTTTTGAAGAGAGCGCCGCAGCGCATTGTGTGAAGCAGTCGCCCTCCGTTTCTGGCGTTGGCGCCGCTGTGGCAATCGCAGCTTTGGTGTCTCCCTCTGGTGGGAAAGGGGAAAGGTAGCCTGTTCACGTGCATTTAAGGGGCGCTATGAGATCGCTAGGCGGCGAGTCCGGTCAGTTCGTGAGCCAGGTCAGTGTGGGGCAGTCAGTGTCTGTCTGTCGTCCGGAGTGCTAGTATGTGGTAGGCCGCCAGTCTGCTCGAGTTTGTTCAGGCAATGGTCATTGGCGGTTGGATCGATCGGTTGGTCGGTCGCGCACTGGGACACAAGACGACTTGTCCGTCTTGAGCGTCGGCGCATGTGAGGTCGCCACGTCAGTCCAGTGGGTCGCGCCGTATAGCGAGGGGTAGTGGCTTCGTGGCCGACACGAGAGCAACAGGAGACAACCCACGACATTGGTCTGGCCGGCGCGAGCTGCGACGCCGTGAGACTGGAGATCGGCGCGCCTTCCTGCGTCAGTTGAAGCGGCTGGCAGCGGACGGTTTGGGAATCCGTGGGGGGGGGGGGGGGGGGGGTACTGTGACAGGTCTTCGCCAGAAATCGCAGCTTATTAGAATTTAAGTGATTGGCGATATGTTGTTTCATTTACTTGTTAAATTCTACTTGTTTTCTTAGTCAGTCTCTCGTCCCCAGCTTGCTCGTCTGCCTCCCGTCTGCATTTGTTAGGCAGTTAGTGTTTGTCTGTCTGTCGGTCTGCCGTACGTTAATAGCTGCCTCTGTCATGTTTGTCGGATTCGGTGTTAACGAATTTATTGCTTGAAGTGTTACGGCCGAATTCCTGAAATATGTTTCTATCTTGCCTATCGTCTTGAGAGGCGGTATATGTGTAATGTAGAGCATGTTTGGTCAACTTGTAAATTTATGTAAGACTGCTTTTCATGGGTTTTTATTTAAATGCTTATTTTAGTGTATAAAGTTGCCACTCTTCCACCGTGAGAGTTTTTTTAAATTTTTATTAAAATAAAGTTGCACCTTCTGTGGCAAGTTAATCTTTTAATGTTCTTGTTTTGTACCATTTCCATCCTTCCGAGGTGGTGCATAGTTTATGTGCTGGTGTGAGTTGTTAAAATTTTTAATTTAAAGTAATCTGGTGTGTTGCAGATTTGCACCAGTCTAGTCTTTCAGAGGTTGTTGTGAGCGGTCGTGACTACGGCCGTGTTAAAAGGGAACCGCAAGGTTCTCAGCCCGAAAACTCATACTGTCAAAAATTGGTTCTTTCTGCCTCTGAATAAACTGTAACTTGATATTTAGAGGGTGCTTTCTGATTATAATTTTAAATTTGTTTGAAAAAAAGAGGTTTTTAGGAATAAAATTTCAATTTGTTGAAAGAAATTTGATTTGTTTTCATCAGTTACCCACTGGCAACTACTTCCACGCTCACATAGTGTGATCAAATGTGTTAATGTTCTTGATGAATCGCTAGTAAAAAAGTAAATATTAAGAAAAAGGTTTGAAAGTAAATTCACGGTTCAGCCACATCAAACCAATCAGGAGACTGATGTAACAAAAAAAAAAAAAAAAAAAAAAAAAAAAAAAAAAAAAAAAAAAAAAAAAAAAAAAAACGCTTGTTATAATTTTATCGTGACATTTTCAGGAACAGGAAACGAACTGCCGCGCTGGTTTTCATTCAGACTCGCATATTTACTAACGTACTGTACTACAGAAGCACTATTTTAGCCAAATGACTTTCCTAATTTGAATAACAAATCACGATGTATTTGTTAAACAGAATAAATAAATTTCGCGATGACTACCTTAAATTAGGTATCTTTGTTAGAACCGAGAATATCCATTACACAGCCTCGGTGGTCTGTTGTGAAATTCAAGCGGCCGTCGACTTTGTCTCAGACTCTGTATATCTTTTCCTCGGAAGCGGCGAAGGAGATAAGATCTCGCTGAACGCCACGGTTCTGCCCGGCTGAGCTTCAAAGACGGCCGACGACCGGTAGCGGAGCGCTCGTTTATTTCTGCCCGCGCTACCGTCCCGTCCTTAATGAACTCTTTAGCCTGCGGCCGCGGCGCCGCTACCGACCACTGCACGCCGCACACGTACGCGCGCGACGCCGCGTATTAATCTGGCAGCGGCGAGATTCACGTCCGTCCGTAAATCACGGCGCGACGGGACGGACCAGTTCTGTCGCGAGCTGGCCGCAGCGGCCTCAGACCAATTAAGCGGGCATTCTTCGGCCACGCGACGGCCACGTCGTCGGGGTGGTCAGGACCCGCGGCTCCGGAAACGGTGTCGACGGATTAATTTCGTGCCGGGGCCGCAGATAGCGCCCCGGAGATTTAGGGGCGCGGCCGACGCCGGCTGCTACCCCGCTTTCCCGCCTTTAACGAGGGTAACAAATCTCGGTAATTGCACGTGGATTCCTCATCGGCGCGCCGGCCCGGCGGCGACGTCGCAACTTGCTCCTACCGATAGGGGGGCCTCCGCTGCGACACCGCTAGATTTATCTCCAATTAAGGCGGTGGTCACAGAATGGGACGTGAGGAGGCATGCCGCATAGCCGTACTGTGGCGCATGCTGTAAGGGATAGGAGTATGACACGAGATGCAGACCTATTGTAACTGAGAGCCACGTAGAGCTGGAAATTTACGATATGGAATTTGGGTGCAAAACACACTACTGAAAAAAAAAATGTCAACTTTGATCCGATGACGGCTTATGCTACGTTGGGGATAGTAGATGAACTCATAATGGTTTCAACGTCGTCTGCCAACAGATAGCGTAGTGGCATAGTCACCAGTGCGCCATCCGTGTCTACTCTTTAATGGGGAATGCTCACAGCCAGAAGCGTCAGTGTGGCGTAAATGTGTGAAACAAGCAGACAGCCATGTTACAGAGAGGAATTCTTGCTTTCTACAGCCAACTGAGCGAGTTTGAAAGGAGTCAAATCGTAACGTTCCGAGTGGCGGGATGGACCTTTCGGAGAATTGCCACAAAAGTTTGACGTGCTGCATCAGTTGTCCAGCGATGTTGGCATCAGTGGTCACGTGAACACGCTCACACCCGTAGACGAGGTTCTGGCCGTCCACGCAGCACAGCCGCTCGCCGGGATCGTCGTATTGTAGAGCAGCAGTGGCAGACCGCACAGCTACCACGGCACAGCTAAGAATTGCATTTGCGGTGTAAAACTGCGAATGGGGTTTGCGCCCACGTCGATACTAGATAGGAGTAAGGGACTATTACAGTGAACATGGCTATTACGCAGCAACCGTATTCTAGTTTCAGCATAAGATTAAACAGCCAGCCGGTTGCACATAAACGGTAGGTACATTGACCCAGGTTTCGACACCTACTAGGGTTGGCTTCACCAGAATGAAATGTTGCTAAATTGAAAAATTACGTTGATAAAAAGCAATAGTCAGAGTCTGGAGCAGCTGTGCTCAAATCAAAAGTAAAATACGAGGGTTATTCGGAAAGTAAGGAACGATCTGTCTCGAAATGGAAACCACAGCGAAAATCCGATGAAATTTTGCACAGTTTTGTTAGGCAGTCTCTAGTATGCTGGTCGATCGCGTTACGTCGTTCTTTTTAGTTCTGAGCACACAGGGAGCACATAAAGATACCTAGAACAATGGCGTCTCCCGCAAACTACGGGGGCCTGGTGAGAAATTTCGCCTGAAGCTACGAAGCCAACAGTACACAACTGTACTGCGTTTTCTTCTTCAAGACAATTCTCAGCTGCATTCTGCAGTGGCAATGAAGATGCCTCTGCATCGTTTTTAATTGCAGATGTTTGACTACCCACAATACAGCCTGTTTCACATCTGCTCACGTGATCCGCTGGCTATGAAGACAACATTTTGGCACAGACAACGAGCTGTAGGCCAGCGTAGAGAATTGTCGGAAAGCACTGGCGGCTGCCTTCTATAACGAGTGTGTTGGAAAGTTGGTACAACGCTACGACAAACGTCTAAGTCGTATCGGCGACTATGGAGATAAGTAACTGGAAGTTGTAGCTAACTGTTGCAAATAAAACAGTTTTGATTTTCACTGTGGTTTCCATTTCGTGACCTATCGTTCCTTACTTTCCGAATAGCCCTTGTAAAGCATTCTAGCCTTTGCCACGTGTGAGCAGCTAGTCACTTTTGCCTTCAGCATAGCGACTCCAAATTATGACTATTACTTTTTAGCAATGTAATTTTACGATTTAGCAACGTTTCGTTCTGATGAAGACACCCCTAGTAGATGTCGAAACATAGGTCAATGTACCTACTGATTACGTGCACCCGGTTGCTTGTTAATCCTAAGTTCAGAGTATGAGAATAGCTATTATGATAGCAAAATAGCCACAGGTATTTTTGTGACACTAGTTGTAATGACGCTTTTCGAAATTATCAACATCAGATTCAATTACGGAAACAGGCACGACACAATGTACTGAGTCAACTTACGTGTGACGTAATGTATAAGAATAAGAACCGTCCTTGGGTAACTGAATCGGTAGAACACATGCCTGCGAAAAGTAAAGGTCCCAAGTTCGAGTCTCGGTCCGGCATACACTTCTAATCTGTCAAGAAGTTTCGTGACATATTTTCACTTCATGTCATTTTCCTGCAATGTGGCGACAATAGTTGGCATGTCTGACAAGGTAATACAAATCATTTGACATGCTCTAGCATCTACTGCAATTTTGTTATATCATTGTAGTTTTTTTTCCCTTGGTCTTGGAAACGAGGGACGTTCCAAGCGATTTTGGCGAGGACTGGGTCCACAGCCCCTGTAAAATTTTTGAATGTAGTCGTTCCGCTTTAGGTTGTTAAAATATTATATTTTGCGGCTTCAATTTCGACTCGTGGTCACTGTAAAACATTCTCAAAGCATTCAATAAATAAAATACAGGTAATTAAAAATTTCACAAACTTTGAACACTGAACATTCTAAAGCTACTTACGTCGGATGTTGTAAACCATTCAATAACATAAAACTGTGAGACGCTGGAACAAAGTTCCTAGCGGTATAATAGAAAACGCATGTGGCGGTATAAACTTAGGAAGGTCACTCCAAAAGAAATGCACACTATTTTTTTTAAAAATCCATCTTTTATTCTACATGTTTGAAAGTTTTACAGTGTGTAGATACATCCTTTAGGAACAATATTTTCATTTCTTCGCGTAATTTCCATCCCTCTCAACTGCCTTACGTCATCTTGGAACCAGTGACTATATACCGGCATGGCAAAATTCTGGACCAACCTGTTGGAGCCACTGTTTGGCAGCGTGCAGAAGGGAGTCATCATCCTCAAACCTTGCTCCACGAAGAGAGTCTTTCAGTTTTCCAAAGAGATGATAGTCACATGGAGCCAGGTCAGGACTGTTAGGTGGGTGTTTCAGTGTTGTCCATCCGAGTTTTGTGATCGCTTCCATGGTTTTTTAACTGACATGTGGCCGTGCATTGTCGTGCAACAGCGAACCATCCTGATTTTGCCGATGTGGTCGAACACGACTCAGTCGAGCTCAAAGTTTCTTCAGTGTCGTCACATATGCATCAGAATTTATGGTGGTTCCACTTGGCATGATGTTCACAAGCAAGAGTCCTTCGGAATCGAAAAACACCGTAGCCATAACTTTTCCAGCGGAAGGTGTGGTTTCGAATTTGTTTTTCTTGGGTGAATTTGCATGATGCCACTCCATTGATCGCCTCTTCGTCTCTGGTGAAAAATGATGGAGCCATGTTTCATCACCTGTCACAATTCTTCCAAGAAATTCATCTCCACCATTCTTGTGCTGTTCCAAAAGTTCGCTGCATACCGTATTTCTTATTTCTTTATGAGCCACTGTCAACATCCTGGGAAACCACCTGGCACAAACGTTTTTTAAAGTCAACACTTTCAGTATTCTGCAAACACTTCCTTCCCCTATCCCAACGTAGCGTGGCAATTTGTTCACTGTGATACGTCTGTCAGCAGTCACCAATGCGTTAACTCTCTGCACGTTGTCTGGAGTGTGTGCAGTACGAGGCCTGCTGCTGCGAGCACAATCCTCAATATTGCCGTCTTCGCTTTCATCACGTAACCTGCTTGCCCACCGACTAACTGTAATGCGATCGACAGCAGCATCTCCATAAACCTTTTTTAACCTCTTGTGGATGTTTCCAACTGTCGTGTTTTCACAGCACAGCAATTCTATGACAGCACGTTGCTTCTGACGAACGTCAAGTGTAGCAACCATCTTGAAGACATACTGTGACGGCGCCACTCACGGGAACAGGTTGAACTAAATCTGAAAACAAGCGGGAAGGATGTATCTACACACTGTAAAACTTTCACACATGTAGAATGAAAACTGTATTATTACAAAAATAGTGTGCATTTCTTTTGGAGTGACACTCGTATTTGCTATTCCCTACACCATTCGACCACATGTTAGAATACTGGTGAAGTAATAGCAGATATGATAAACACTTATGTCATAATATCGTGTAGCAGGTCTGCTGGATGGATCACAATATCACCAAAGTTGCAAACATACAAAGAGCATGAGCCTTAGAGTGCAAAGATGCTAGTGTATGGAGTTGATAAGATTGAAAAACGTGTGCACAGAAAGGAGAAAAACGACAGGAATATGTGTTAAATACAAATGGAATCAACACATGACACTGAGATTGTAAATTAATAGTAGGTTAAAAGACGAAGTAACAATCAAATCACAATAGAACAATACCCATTAAATACAAGTGTAGAAGAGGCTCTAGAATCTCAGGTATAGACGAAAGCAGCTGTCCATACACTCAAAAAAAGGCGCAAGGTAACAGATGCTAATACGTAATAAGCGTAGCATGGTCTAGAATATTTGCCAGGATTAATAGGGCTAAATCAAACCATTTCAGAAAACTTCAGTTTATAAGATGTTCCTGAAACAGTCTCGGAATCTCCTATTTTTGTTATGGCTGATCTATAAATGCCCTATAAATTTCGATCTTTTCTAAGTATCTCCACCTTTGCCGAGTCTATGGAGAATTTCTAAAGTTTTTTCAGTGTTGTCTAACTTGTGTTTAGTTGCCTGAATACGGTTCTCAAAAGGCGATCTGCAGTTATCACTGGTGTTACGGTGTTCTCTGAAACGAATGTTGAAACTTTTATCAGTTTGTCCTATATAAAAGTTATTGCATTCTCCACAGTCAATTTTATAAACCCCAGATTGCGTGTAAGGTTTATTGTGTTCGGCGGTATGAAGTATGGTCGGACTTAACGTGTGCTTGCATGGTGAATGGAACAGAGAATAAATTGTCACCACGACAAGCATTTGCTTGCACACTGCTGGCAGTTATGTTCCATCGTGTCTTAGCTTTATTTTATTCAGTGGGTGTCAACATCTCTAGTAAATATCTTTATGATGTTCATTTTTCAACGTTTGTCAAATTTATAAATGCGTGTATTTTATTTAGTCACTGCATTCGGAATGCTTGACAGTCACCAAGTGTCGAAATTGTAGCCTCAATACATAATATTTTAACAGCCTAAAGCGGGATGACTGCACTCAAAAATATTACGAACGCCTACAACAATATTTGCTAATGGTTCATTTAAATTTTTTATAATTTTTTTGCTTCAAAAAATTTTCACAGATTGGTACTAAATTTTCTCTATATGTGA
Organism: Schistocerca piceifrons; assembly: GCF_021461385.2. NCBI lineage: Eukaryota > Metazoa > Arthropoda > Insecta > Orthoptera > Acrididae > Schistocerca > Schistocerca piceifrons. The sequence goes on from NC_060138.1 coordinate 1,085,038,849, forward strand.
AGTGTGTTATACTGAAGGTTGAGGTTCTTCGTATTGTATGTGAGTAATGGAAGTAAAATAGTATGTAAATTGTTTATTATGTAAATAATTATCTGATGACGTTTCATATTTAAAAATATTTGCGTGTATAAATTGTTCATGTTAATGTAAATTTGACAATTTAGGAAATGGTCACGCTTAGCTACAATAGAAGAAACAGATGTTATGCAGAAGTCAGAGTGTTTTTGTTTCGAACGAAAGCGGCTTTGGGGAGTGGAAAAGGTGGCAAGGGCGAATTGGCGCGCTACCTAGAGCAAGCGCTGGTAATAAGACACACAGTCTGTAGGCAGCAGTGATTGAGGCAACACCTTAATGGAGCAGGAGAAGCTTTGCTTGCAAATTCGCGCAAAATGGAGACTGCAAATGGCTTACGGCATACCTGCGAGTTGTTGGGCCATTGTATGTAGATTTGACCAACGCCATGAAGAGAAATTGAGCCCATACAGCAAGAGACTTGCAGGCCGCACAGTGGGTAGTGTAGCCGCCATAATACCAGATAAGACATTTATAGTAAATTTAGTTTTGTACAGAGTGAACCAACAATTTAAACTGTGTTTTAAATATCACTCTTGAACTTTAAAGAAAGTGTTTCAGACTGTTATTTCATCCTAATCATACACCTACATGTGGTTCCTTCCTGGTGTTTCATGAACCAGAGTATCCTATTTTACAGACTTATGAAGCGCCAAGTTAATATAAATAGGCACAGTTTAAATTGTTTTTGTGTTTTCTTAACAACTGCAAAATGTTATAGTAAGAGTTTGCTTACGTAAAATTCAATCAGAGTGTAGCCAAGTTACTAGAATCTGGTAAATGGCTATACAGAGTTACTTCAAAGAATAATAGCTTTTGAAAGTAACTTTCAGTAAAAAAGATGTTTTCTTGAGGTGAAATGATCAGTATAAAAAGTGTGTGCTTTAATATCTAAATATTTTAGTATTCCAGTTTGTTTATTATAGAAAATGATTTTCTATACGTCCCCCCTGACCAAATTTTTTAGCTTCCCTGAAATTATCTACTGGGCTTTTTCTCTTTTTAAAAACGTAATGTATAAGGGTGCAGTAGTCAAAAAGAAATACTGGTGTCTGCACTAACATTGTTTTCATGGAGTAATATTAATTTGGAGAACCAAATTAAACAGTAGGAAAAAATAGGCAAAACCTCATACTTCTCCTTCTTCAATACTTCAGTGTTTCATTGCCTGGATAGGCTCGAGGCCATTAGTGCTTGTTAGAATCCACTAAATGAACTTGGAACTGAATTGTCCTAGCTTCAGTATAATAATAGTCATACTGCGTTTCTATTTAACTTCTGGGTGAAATCATAGAGAAAGAACTGAATAGTCTGGTATACTTATCAACTAGTCACATCACACGGTCAAATCCTGTAAAAAGGGTAACTCTGTTGATTAGATTTTCCTATTAACAGGACTACCTTCCTATAGTGTACTTTATATGGAAACTAAACTAAATTTAGTAAGAGGGTTATACCTAGCTTTTCCCGTAATAGAACTATTTGTTCTGTTGGGGTATAGTATACGTGACAAACAAAAAGTTTTTTCTGTTATTTAGGCAAAAGCATATTAAATTATAGTAGCAGTAGTAGGGTTACAGGCTGTTGACCCAGTCCTCAGCAAGATCATTTGAAACCTCCCTGATTTCAAAGGCCCAGGAAAAAAAATTACAGTAGATGTGATAATAAAATTGCAGTAAGTGTAAAGCATCTCAAAGAACTTATATTCCCATGTCAGAAGAGTCAACTAGTGTCGCTAGAGTGCAGGACGATCGCATGAACTGAAAATAGCGGCTCCATAGCAGTCGGCGCAAGCAGTAGTGTGGTTCGCAGCAACAAAACCGTTGATTACTGTGGAAATGAAGTTATTGTATATTGTATGGATGAGGTTCACCTGATGCGAAAACAGTTAAGGGATGATATCGTCAGTTTCTGGAAGTTTCCTGGAAAGACATTCATTTTCAGATGATGCCACCTTTCCTGTATCAGCAACGGTTAATCTGCATGATTATCGGATTTGGGGCTCGCAACACCCGCTCACTATATTGACATATTCGTGGCTGCTCTAAACTGAACGTCTGAAATGGACTAGTGCACGACAAATTGATGGACAGTTCTTCTTCTCAGAGAACACAGTGAATGGGTCAGTATATCTTGACCTTTTGGAGCAGTTTGTATACTCTCAGACATAAGGCTTGCAACAGAACACCATCTTTCAACCAGATGGTCGAAGGCTGTTCGCAAATTTCCAATCGTTGGATCGGACGCGGAGGACTTATTCCCCGGACACTACATTTCCCCGACATTACGCCGCCTGATTTCTTCTAATGGATATTCGTGAAGGACTCTTTGTGTGTGACCAGAGTGGACGATATTCTTATACTATGGAGTCGCATCACTGATGCGGCTGTAACAGATCGTTTACGGAGGAACGTGGCAAGAAACTGATTGCAGACTCGTTATTCTCCGTGCTTCAAATGGTTCAAATGTAGAGGTATACTTGAAATCTGGTTTCGCAGGATAGAGCGGATGAGGTTATGGTTGTGGAGGGGGCTGTAATCAGTTACTGTTAGTTTCACAAAAACACACAAACTTTTATTTTCCTAAGAACCACTTAATTACACATTGCCTTAAAAGGATCAAAATAAAACAATGTGGCTGGAGGCCTAGTTAAGACAACTTGAGACACTTCCTGAGCTGAAGGCCGAAAACCACACCAAAACAAGAACGGCTGAAGACCTGAACAGAAGTTATAAAAAATTGCTTAAAAGAATATACGCGGCTGAAGGCCACACTAAAAAAAATATTTCACGTAAATACTCGGCTGAAGACCACACTCAAGACATTGAACAACTCAGGGCTTAGGTCCTGGATAGCAAGAAAAAATTCTTTTGAAAAAATTCTTTTTAACAAATGAATCTTCAAATTTTAATTTAACAAGGCTAAAGTCCTTATCTTAAAATTAAAACAAGTAAATGAATAGACGGCTGAAGGCCTCGCACAGTACTTCAGACTAAAATGAAAATCACAATCTAAAACCAACAGAACAGTGGTGCTCAGAAGTATTCCAATGGTCGGCCTGAGTAGGCAGCTGTAACGTAAGGTGAGGTGAGACAGGCAACCAAAACTAAGTTTAAATAATCGGATGGCAACCCGACCCAGGGACACCTGAAAGACCGACCAACAACCTAATCAATTCCCTTCCACCTGACCAACGACACGACAACGGAAAGTATCAGCCAAAGACGAAGATACCAGCAGCACTACGTCTTCAAAATTGGCATCTAAAACAGCCAAGTCACAATAACCACTCTAACAAAAAAATATGAACAAACAACTAAAAGGATTTCGAACGACATGTCGTGCTGGACAGCATCAACATGGTGAGGAAAAACACACTGGCGGCAAACTACGCTAACGACCAGGGCAGGTAACTGGGACATTAACGGCCACAAGGCAGAAAATACTGCTGGAGCACTTCATTGATAAGTAACAATCAATTTAATAGTTAAAGACCATTCAGGAAGACGGCTGCAAAATTTCGCCGACTTCAACACACCATACGTTGCTGTTAGCTGCAACGGCCCAGGAAGCAACAACCGGCAATGAACGAAGAGCTGTCACAACAGTTGAGGTTTCATAACAGGTTAACTAACTTCAGTGTCCAGGTTCAGTGGTCAACAAACTTTATAGCTCTCGCAGCTAGCGCCTCACAATCAACCGCGCGTGCACGCCGCCAGCGATCCCAGTCTGACCTTGCGCCACGGAGACTTCCTCGCTGCTCTGTCCCAACCTACCGACTGCATCCAACACGCAGAGAGCGTTACAATAATTTGTCAGTCAATGCCACAAGCTACACTGTCGCAGAAACACTCCCACAAGCAACTCGAACGATACTAAACCAGTCACTGAGGAACAACAAGGACGAATCACAAGTCGACACACACAGAGAACCCAGAAGCGGTCGTTCTATGAGACGACCGACCGAACAACCAACCAAGGTCGTCCCCACTCAAGTCATGTGTGTCGGCAACGATCGGGCGAGTCATGGCTGTCCGGACCTCACTGCTGCTTCATCTCGACTCAACTCCCGGCGCACGACGATTCGGAAATACTAGCGGTCGCTACAAAGATGATAAGACAGTGTTTTTATCTATAAGCGCTGCTGCTGCCACTCACGGGCAAGCAAGACACCAACTTAGTGACGCCAGTAAATCGAATAACAAACAAGGCGGCAGTACTGTAAACACAAGATGACAAGCAATAAACGGCATGAACACGAGCCGCACACGGATCAATACTGATGATTATTAAATAAATTCTTTGAAATGATGTAACATACGGTGCGTTTTCTTGATCATATTTACTGTAGTTTTTTTTATTTTTTTGCTGAGCCTCTGACATATGGGAGGTTTGAAAGGGAGACCATGTAGTGTATCTCACCAGTGTGAGGTCCTGCTGAGGGATTTCGCCTGTTTTCATGCAGCCTACATAACGTGACTGTGATGCGTCTTCCTTCTTTGTGACAATTCTCAGTTTCACACTGTAGGGCCAACGAAGATGATCCTTCAGAGTTTTCGGTGGGAAGTGTTCGATCACCCACCTCACAGCCCGCACTTGGCTCCCTCTGATTTCGATCTCTTCACCCGCACAAACCGGTGGCTATGAGGGCACCGTTTTGGCATGGACAACGGACTGCAGACCAGGGTAGGGAATTGGCGTAAATCACAGGTGGCTGCGTTCTATGAAGAAGGTATTGGAAAGTTGGTACCACGCTACGACAAATGTCGGAGGGGCGACTACGTAGAGGAGTTCCTGGAAGGTGTAGCAAAACATTTTAAATTTTTTTAAAAGAAAAGGACCTCGTAGATGATGCGCGCACAGTGCATTTATGTAGATTACGAATGTCATATCATAATCAACAGACAAGGACCATATTTATTTCATTTTTAAATTCCGTGTTTGTAATTTATTTTTTATGTTTTCTACTGTAGTTTCTAGAGATCCGATAATTAGTAAAAATACTGTGATTGCAGCAGATGGAAAGAATAATTAAAAATTTTGACGTTGCGGTTCTTGTTGGAACATCTACAGTACTGTTCACCAGTTTTTATTATGACATAAAACGTCACATGGGAGCCCTCCGTGTTACTACCTCTCACCCAAGTTGCGAAGCTAAGACGAGTGTATTAGCGTACCTTCTCTGGGCGCAAATTTCACTGGGTGCAGTCTACAGGACACCTATTGGTCCTTTCGCAATTATAGTTTAGGGTATCTGTTAGAGTTGGTGACTATAATGGATGTGTGTGTATTGTGTTGGGAGAAGAGAGAGGGGGACACTTCTGCCGTATAGCAAAAACAGTGGCCCCCGTGTTTGTCCCCATCCGGCAGGCTATCACCACCAGTGGCGTCATATACTCACACACCGTGAGACGCTGCCAAGGGGGCTTTCTAAGGTCTCGGAAATTCAGATTAGTAGTATACCTCAAGGGTGCCTCTATCCATAAAAGTTATGAAGCGCGCTAGCCAGAAGATTCCGAGAAAAAAAGACGCTAACGTCTTAGGCGTAGCTCATATACTGGTTGGTCAATTTATACGCTATGGCAGGACACCTGTAGTGGACACACTTGCTAAGTGAGCGATGCAAGTTCGATGAAAACGTCGGGTAACTTTTTACTTAATTTTTTTAATTGTTTCATATATCATAACAATTTAAAATAAAGTTAGGCACCTAAAATGTTATCAATTAAATCATATATAATTTTATTTTACACATGAAGTAACTGTTACAGCAAACTAACATCAAATGTGAAGTACAATTAATATTTTCTTCTTAAAAAGTTGAATGACTTGAAATGCATTTTAATGAAGGTAAATTTAAGTCTTAGAGACTACTGTCATTAAAATGTTATCACAAATCTGACGATGTTATGTTGTAGAGAAGTTAAAAATATTCATTGTACATTTGAGGAAGCGGTTTCTACGTGGAAAGGTGGAGTATAGCTGTTGCCCTATTGTACATACAGATAGGCAGATGGTCATTGAAGTGTAAACACCCTCACAGAACTAATCGAAGGATGGTCCTTACCTGCAGTACGATATAGTATCCACCAGTATTCCTCTAGAAACTCGAACTAACGTGCCAGCTCATTCTTGAATTTCCCAGAAGCTGGAACGTTCTGTACTACGACATATTATGAGAATTTTTAAAATATTGTGAATTAAAAATGTCAGCTAATGAAGACATCGGAAAAGTATCAGAAGCTCCAAATGATAACACTCAAGACTCATTATGTATTGAAATTTCGATGCAGTCGTGTACTACCAAAGCTTGCTTACTGAAAATAATTAGGTTACATCGGAATCTTCGACGCCAACTTCTCGTGAGGCAGTGTTGATGATTGAAGAAATTTACGAACGTACTACGGACATGCTGGTTGAAAAAATACTAGTGACTGATGATGAACTTGCTAATGAAAATGAAAACTGTGACGAGGAACCTTTTGAAAAATTCGAAGACAATAGCTCATCAGATGAATATAACCAGAAGAAAAAAATATGAGAAATAGGTCATCTTTCTTTGGATTACAAAATTAAAGATGTTAACATCGCAAGTGATCACGCACGTGGAAACTACAAACATCCCCAAAAAAAGATGCATCTGGTTAAAAATGAACGAATATTTACCCCAATGGGAAGAATAAATAAAAAACGAGACAATCAGTTTGATAACTACCGAACAATCAATTCTTGGACACATGATTGTTTTGTTTTAAAAGCTGTTATAATTTTTAAAACAAAAAATTACCCGGGATAGGATCAGATCTTGATTGCCAACGTGGAAGTGAGTCGTCCACTACAGACGCAATCATTTCTTTGTGCTGTGATAGCGTATGAATTGATTGGTGTATGGGCTGCGTGTAAAATTTTAGAGCTCTTTTTCTCGTAATCTTCTTGCTAGTGCTTGCATGCCTCAGAGATTCAGATAGAGCTGTACCGCAAGTGCAACCACTACGGAGGGGTATCTGTTGAGAGGCCAGACAAACGTGTGGTTCCTGAAGTGGGGCAGCAGCCTTTTCAGTAGTTGCAGGGGCAACAGTCTGGATGACTAACTGAACATCAACCAAAATGGCCTTGCTGTGCTGGTACTGCGAACGGCTGAAAGCAAGGGGAAACTACAGCTGTAATTTTTCCCAAGGGCAGGCAGCTTTGCTGAATGGTTATATGATGATGGCGTCCTCCTGGGTAAAATATTCCGGAGGTAAAATAGTCCCCCATTCGGATCTCCGGGGACTACTCAGGAGGACGTTGTTACCAGGAGAAAGAAAACTGGCGTTCTACGGATCGGAGCATGGAATGTTAGATCCCTTAATCGTGCAGGTAGGTTAGAAAATTTAAAGAGGGATATGGATAGGTTAAAGTTAGATATAGTGGGAAATAGTGAAGTTCGGTGGCAGGAGGAACAAGACTTCTGGTCAGGTGAATTCAGGGTTATAAATACAAAATCAAACATGGTTAATGCAGGAGAAGGTTTAATAATGAATAAAAAAGATAGGAAAGCGGATAAGCCACCAAGAACAGTATAGTGAACGCATTATTGTAGCCAAGATAGACACGACGCTCACGCATACCACAGTGGTACAAGCTCCGCAGACGATGGAGAGATTGATGAAATGATGCGATAAAAGAAATTATTCAGGTAGTTAAGGGAGACGAAAATTTAATAGCCATGGGGGACTGGATTTCGGTAGGAAAAAGGAAGAGAAGGACAAGCAGTAGGTGAATATGGAATGGGGGTAAGGAATGAAAGAGGAAGCCGCCTGGTAGAATTTTGCACAGAGCATAACTCAGTCATAGCTAACACTTGGTTTAAAAATCATGAAAGAATGTTGTATATGTGGAAGAGGCCTGCAGACACTGGAAGGTTTCAGATAGATTATACAGTGGTAAGACAGATTTAGGAACCAGGTTTTAAATTGTAAGACATTTCCAGGGGCAGATGTGGATTCTGGCCACAATTCGTTGTTTATGAACTGTAGATTAAAATTGAAGAAACTACAAAAAGATAGGAATTTAAGGAGATGGGACCCAGATAAACTGGAAGAACCAGAGTTTGCAGAGAGTTTCAGAGAGAGGATTAGGGAACAATGGAGAAGAACACGGAAAAGGAATACAGTAGAAGAAGAAGAGTAGCTTTGAAAAATGAAATAGTGAAGGCAGCAGAGGATTTAGTAGATAAAAGACGAGGGCTAGTAGAAATCCTTCGGTAACAGAAGAGATATTGAATTTAGCTGCAGGCGAAAAGGAATACAAACGTCTCAAAAATGAGACCGACAGAAAGTGCAATATGGCTAACTGGGTATGGATAGAGGACAAATGTTAGAATGTGCAAGCATATATCATTAGGGGTAGGGTAGATGCCGCCTACAGGAAAATTAAATAGACCTGTATGAACATCAAGAGCTCAGATGGAAAACCAGTCCTGAGCAGAGACGGGAAAGCAGAAAGGTGGGAGGAGTATATAGATGGTCTGTGCAATGGTGATGTACTTGAGGGCAATATTGTGGAAATGGAAGAGCCCATAGATGAAGATAAGATGGGAGATATCATACTCCGTGAAGAATTCGATACCGGCCGCTGTGCTTCAGTCCGGAACCGCGCCGCTGCTACGGTCGCAGGTTCGAATCCTGCCTCGGGCATGGATGGGTGTGATGTCCCTAGGTTAGTTAGGTTTAAGTAGTTCTAAGTCTACGGGACTGATGACCACAGATGTTAAGTCCCATAGTGCTTAGAGCCATTTCAATGGTTTTTTTTTTTTTTAGAAGCATCGACAGAGCACTGAAAGGCCTAAGTCGAAACAAGGCACCGGGAGTAGACTACATTCTATTAGAACTACTGATAGCCTTGGGAGAGCCAGCCATAACAAAACGCTTCCACCTGGTGAGCAAGATGTATGAGACAGGCAAAATACCCTCAGACCTCAAGAGGAATATAGTAACTCCAATTCCAAAGAAAGCAGGTGGCGTCAGGTGTGAAAATTCCCGACCTAAGTTTAATAAGTCGCCGTTGCATAGAAACTAACACGAATTGTTTAGAGGCGAATGGAAAAGCTGGTAGAAGACGACCTCAGGGAGATTAAGGAAAAGTAAACCTAATAGACAAAGCTTTTGACACTGTTGACTGGAATACCCTTTTTCAAATTCTGAAGGTGGTAGGGACAAAATACAGTGAGCGAAAGACTATTTACAATTTGAATAGAAACCAGATGGGAGTTACAAGAGCGGGGGAGCGAACTGGAAGCAGTGGTTGAGAAGGAGTGAGACAGATATGTAGTCTATCCCCGATGTAATACAATCTGTATATTGAGCAAGCATTAAACGAAACAAAAGAAAAATTTGGACTAGGAGTTAAAATCCAGTGAGAAGAAATAAAAACCCTCAGGTTTTTTGTGGTAAGTTCCTGTGGTACCAAACTGCTGAGATCATTGGTCCCTAGGCTCACACACTACTTAATCTAACTTAAAATAACTTACGCTAAGGACAACACACACAACCATGTCCGAGGGAGGACTAGAACTTCCGACGAGGGGAGCCGCACGAACCGTTCAAGGCGCCCTGGACCGCGCGGATACCCCGCGTGGCCCTTGAGGTTTGCCGATAACATTGTAACTCTGTCAGAGGCAGCAAAGGAACTGGAGGAGCATTTGAACGGAATGGACAGTGCCTTGAAAGGAGGATATAAGATGAACATCAACAAAAGCAAAACGACGCTAATGGAATGTAGTCGAATCAAATCAGGTGATGGTGAGAAATTAGAGTAGGAAACGAGAGACTTAAAGCAGTAGATGAATTTTGCTGCTTGCGAGCAAAATAATTGATGCTGGTCGAAGTGAAGAGGATATGAAATGTAGACTGGCGATGGCAAGGAAAGCTTTTCTGAAGAAGAGAGATTTGTTAACATCGAATATCAGGAAGTCTTTTCTGAAAGTATTTGTATGGAGTGTAGCCATACACGGATGTGAAACATGGACGATAAAGCGTTTAAACAAGAAGAGAAAACAAGCTTTTGAAATGTGCTAGAGAAGAATGTTGAAGATTAGATGGCTAGACCACGTAAGAAGGAACTAAATAGAATTGAAGAGAAATTTTTGGCACAACTTGACTGGAAGAAGGGTGCGATTGGTAGGACACGTTGTGAGACATCAAGGGATCACCAGTTTAGTATTGGAGGGAACCGTGGAGGGCAAAAATCGTAAAGGGAGATGAATACAGTAAGCAGATTCAGAAGGATGTAGGTTACAGTAGCTACTCGGAGACGAAGAGGCTTGCACAGGATAGAGCAACATGGAAAGCTGCATCAAACCAGTCTTCGGAGTGAAGACCATAACAACACAACCCTTGACTTATATTACTAACCTGCGAAGTGTCATCCCCAACAGAATTTTCGAAAGCGTAAGCTCCTCTTGTTAATCTAGGACATTGGCGCTCTTGCCGGCCAGATATTAGTGGTGACATTTCACATACTACCATTATTCTAACCGGATCCTCCGAGCCGTGCACCTCAGTGTGCGTCAGCTATAATAGTAACGGAGGCAGGTTCAGTGACAAAGCTGGTCCTACATTCGGTGAGTTCGTGCACTGTGCATTATTACACTATAGATCGAAATTGTAAGGAATGACTGCTGGAAGCCAAGGACGATGGCATTAACCTGGGCGCCGTTGTCTACTGTCTTCTGCTTCTCGTGGGCGAACTGATTGAGTAGTTTCACAATAACACTGTTTCCAGAAGGTACGTCGATTCCTGTAGATGATATTTTCGGTTGCGGAAAACGTCTTAAAATCTACGGACAAAAATTCCATATTTCTACGAATGATGTCAGCGATATAGACCTAAATTTGCTACTTGCATGTGAGAATGACCAATTGCTTGGGAGGTTTCGTTGCTTCATGTTTCTGCTATAGACTGATTTTTGGAGAGGAGCGATTGATTTCATATAATCCACATTTACCATACAAGTGCAGCTGCCTGTCTTCTGATGAACGATTATAGCTGATTTTGCATCTGGCGATGACTTATTCCAACGCTTGTGATTTTGGGGTTCGTGCGATGATAGAATGGAGAAATCATGCTACCTGGATATGATTTAAGACAATGAGTGTTGTGTCGAGTACTCATAAACGTTTGTTGCGTGTTACGAGAGATGGTCTTTATATTTCGGCCTACTATTTCTATCTGCTGTTGTGAAGAGAATTATTTTTTACCGACTGAGAGACCCGACATTGTACGGGTACTCGCTTGGCCAGCATCCAATTAGAAACGAAAACAAAAAAATGAACTATGTTTTTAGTGAAGTATCGAAAAAATTTCTGTTTCGTGTATTCGTGAAAACACCTTAAATTATGAAACAGTAGTACAAAGACATATGCATATATACGAATGTATAAATACAGTATCCAAAGTGAGAAACATGATCCCAGACAGTTTCTGTGATTTGGGCGCAGCTGCATCGCGAATCTACAAGGCGATTTTGTAAATGTCTCTATGGCAACGCTCCTTCACAGCTATATAGACGGCTGTAGTCTAAGTGGCGCCAGGTGTCAGGAATGTCCTTATGTTGACTCGACTGTAGGAGTGCTTTAGTAGTAAAGAATAAGTGTGTTAAAACTTCATGCATGATGCGGACGTTCTTCAAGTATCTCAGTGTTTATGACGTCACATATCATCATATATGCGTCATACAATGACACACTTTTGTAGATAAATTCAGCGGCTTGTGTTTATGCTGTCTACAATATGTGTTCCGAATAGAGTTAGTAGAAAAGAAGTAATAAATTAGAAATGTGACAGTTTTTAGCGGATCTCAGTGTTTATGACGCCATATCTCCTGAAATGGGGTAGTACGGTGTTCTTACTCCCACAGAGATTGTTGCCTGAGAATAAGGGATATCTGTACCAAGTCTGATTGAAATCGGTCCAGTGCTTTAGTAGAAGATGTGGAACATACACAAACATACATACGTACATCCACTTTTATAATATATATATATATATATATATATATATATATATATATATATATATATATATATATGTATTGAGATAAGGGTAACTGAAATTTGTCTAGTACGTAAGTTTCCAGCCCTCGTGAGAATGTATTCAGAGCAAACACAATGTCAACGACATTTTATGCCAATCACTGGCTTGAAGATAGAAGCTATGTGCAGTCTTTATTAAGAAACTTGTGTTTTCTGACAGGCCAGAATAAATCAGGAACCGACGTTACTTGCTTACTACAAAAGATACTGTAATATTTTAAGGAAAGTCATTAACAAGTCGAGAAGCTTATGTAATCTGACAGAAATTAATGATGTGGATAATAAGATTAAAACTATATGGATCATTGTCAAACGGGAGACGGGGTAGCCTGACAGTGCACAGTATACCATAGCAATAAAGCTAAATGATGATGTTGTGAGTGATAATTCACAAGTTGCAAGTATTTTTAACAATCACTTTCTGAATGCAGCAGCAAAAATAGGGTTAAAGAGTTCAGCTGAAGAAGCAAAAAAAAAAAAAAAAAGTTAAAAATGTCATTCTCCAGGACTTGAGGCCTTTAGAGATAACACCAACACCCCCCCATTGAAATTAAGGGAATTATAAATATACTGAAAAACAAGAGTTCATGTGGTGTTGATGAAGTCTCTAACAGAATTTTGAAGTATGGATCTAATTTAATAAGTGGAGTCCTTAGCGATGTATGTAATGCTTCGCTGGCACAGGGAATTTTTCCAGACAGATTGAAATACGCAATATGAACAGGGCTCAATTAACAGGGTAGATTTCTCCAAATTTTTGGGTTTTCACATTGATGACAACTTGAGCTGGAAGAAGCATGGCCCAGCGGTTCTAGGCGCTACAGTTTGGAACTGCGCGACTGCTATGGTCGCAGGTTCGAATCCTGCCTCGGGCATGGATGTCGTGATGTCCTTAGGTTAGTTAGGTTTAAGTAGTTCTAAGTTCTAGGGGCTGATGACCTCAGCAGTTAAGTCCCATAGTGCTCAGAGCCATTTGAACCATTTTTTTGGAAGAAGCATATTACTGAGCTTCTCAAACAACTAAGTTCAGCTTCTTTCGCTCTTCGTATAATCGCTAGTCTCGGTGATAAACAGATCAGCCTCCTGACGTACTTTGCATATTTCCACTCAATAATGTCTTATGGAATAGTTTTCTGGGGTAACTCACCACTTACACATAAAGTATTGATTGCACAAAAGAGAGCAGTGAGAATAATTAGTTGCGTTCACCCAAGGACGTCATGTAGGCACCTTTTCAAGGAGTTAGGTATTTTAACTGCACCATCAGAGTACATATATTTGCTAATGAAATTCGTTACAAATAATTCATCTCAATTCGCGAAGATCAGTGATGTTCATGCATACAACACTGGAGGGAAAAATGACCTTTCCTATCCGTTATTGAAGCTGTCAGTTGCTCAAAAAGGAGTACATTATTCAGCAAAAAAAAAAAAAAAAAAAAAAATCTTTGATCGTTTGCCCAACAACATAAAGTGTCCGGCAGGTAGCAGATCAAGTTTTAAATCTAGCTTAAAATACTTTCTTTTGGACAACTCCTTCTACTCCATGGACAAGTTTCTGTTTCAGAAATGCTAAAAAAAGTACCTCTAAATCTAGTTGCATGTGTAGAACTAAAAGTTTCAGTAACATTAATATTAGCACTACTCATGTGTGTGTATATATTTTGTAATCTGACTTGTTCCACATCATTTCGATAAAATATCCGGGAAAATGATCTCCGGAACATGACATAACTATAACTGTAACTATCTGAAATGTTGGATTTATATCTACAGAGTTAACGTCGAAAGCTTTGGTCTGCGATTGATTAATACACAAGCATCAGTGTTCGGAACACTGAAAACTCATGGGCTGCATGGTATTTTACACTGTATGATCCCCTACAGTGCTTAATACATAACTGGGACAGTCCTGTGACCTTTAATTAACTGATGACAATTTGTAAATTCTCGCTACGTCTCAAAAAATTTGTAATTCGATAAACCAGTAATCTTTACGACAATTAATTACTGCATTTCCAGAAATATAGCCACATTCACTTCAGAAGTGTTGGGCAATGTGTTTTAATTTTTATTTATTTGTACAGATATGCGCACGTTGCGTTTTTTATTCATTATTGCTTATGCCTTTAATTTTGTGTTGCATAGAGTGATTTTACAGGTTGTAAGTCCTTCGAATTTCTCCATCTGTCTACATTATGCGCAGACATTTTGATATCCTTTAGGTCTGCAACGTTTTCCGTCAAGATTAAGGTCTCTTCGAGTAGATGTGGAAGAAAACCCTCTTCTACAGCAAAACGGCGCTTCTAATGCAACAGTGTAATGCGTTTCCATTTGAAGGCAAATCATTTCGAAACTATCTACGTACTTAATATCTTTAAAACGAATTCTATTTATTTTCTCGAAAGTGACAGATCTACATCGGCCAATGTTAGCAGTGCGTATGAGTTGCAGTTTGAACGACTACACTTTAGTGCTTCAAGTGGAAAAATGGGGGCCTGTATGTGTAGTATACAGCTTAAGGGCCTTCGAACTGCTTTAATATTTTCGTCAGATCTTCCTTTCCGTCGACATTGGAGTAAGAATATAACCTATGTATTTTGATATTTAAGCCCTTCCAGCAGTGGAATGAAATGTCTCAGTCTTCCTATTAGAGTCCATTTACTAATTCTGTTTTGAATGAGATACTCTTAACAACATTTCATTCTGTTTCAACTCTGTTTGGACATACTTTTCAAAAAGCATGACGTCATTGACGAATGACAGACAATGGAGTATGACACAACATTTTGTGTCCAAAGCATACGCAATTCTGGATGTTCCTCTTGTCCAGATTCATGTTCTATTGCATGAAAATTTTGTACAGGATTGAGTTGAGTTATACTGCGGAAAGAATGTCACTTTCGATAATTTTGTCTTTTTGCTATACAGAATCTTTCGAGGTGTAGCCCGAAACTTTGCTTGGGACTACGTGGCAGTGAGAATTATTTCAATCAGCCCTAGTGAGAATTTAGATAAGTATACCCATGTCCTCGGAACCGTAGACCATTCTTTTAGGCTACAGGGTCATTTGCACTTTTTCTTTGCAACAAAGTATTGTTACATCTCCTTCAGTGGTGTCTTTCTATTTCATTTCAATTGCGAAGCAGACAACAGCTTCTTTCAGTCGTACTTGCTCGCTTGTTCCAGCTCAAGATCATAATTCATATATGCGACGAGAGCCTGTCACTCTGTCCTTGTGCCATATACTGGACAAGACGCTTTCACATTAAGACATAAATATTTATATTGGTTCAGTCACGAAACGTTGATCGGCTTATCATTGTACATGAAGGGCAGCTAACTAATTGTCCTTTTATTTTTAAGAAAAAAAAATGCGGCGCAGGTGTTGGAGAGACACGAAAATATGGTTCGCCCGCCCGCCGCTGCGTATGCATAAGTGATTTAGCATCCTAGTTTTTATTGTGAAGTGAGTGAGGGAAGCTTTGAATTATGAGCACGACACTGCCCTATCTGATACACCGGCGCTCGTTCACCAACTAATTCTCTTCTGCCCCACAGACCTCGATGCTGACAAGTGGCGGTCAGCTCGTTTTATTTCCCACCCGAGGTCGTCCTATTTCACTGCCCCCTCTTCTTCGAAAGGGTCTCGGGAGTTCATTACCCGGCTGACCGCGGTCAGTGGCTGCCTATGGCAAGCGATTTACTCTGTTTAATACAGACGCAGGCTTCTAATGGACAACGCCAGACCCATTTATTGCACATGCCATTATGTGACCATCCGTGATCGAGCCATTACGACTTCCGTCGTAATATGCAGATGAAAGTATGTAGCCTTATAACTTACTTGAAGGTTCGCTGGTGGAGATAAATATGGAGAAGATGGCTTCAGAGCCCTCCCTTCCGATAACCCACTCATAATGTCATAAATTATTGTAACTGTTTTGTTTCGATTTCCCCTAACTGTATTAAGAGAACGCAATTTATGACCATAAGGTATTCAAAAAAGGAAATCGAAAATATTCATGTTTCACGAAGTGAAACAGTAATGAATGACCACATAAACGTTTTTGTGCTATGGAATAACCGCAGAGAGTATTTCACTTTGTTCCAGTTTAAGAGGTATAGAGCTACACAACTTAAAGAAAAATTTTCCTACATTTACCTGTGTGAAAAAGACGAAACAAGGAAAAACAATAAATTTGTCTTTTACTGTTTCTTGTGCTATGACATTTTTTGACTAATTTAACATCTATCCACTGGTTTCCAATAATTCAATAGCGCAAATTATTAAATATTACAGTAACAGAAAATTGTCGTTTCTTATAGCAAGTGACTGTGTAAGCCACTGTGTACAGATTTTTATAAACGTTTGAGTGTATAGTGTGAAGAGAGAAGTGGGGTTGCAACGATACTTCATACTAAGCGAGGTGACCCTAAAGATTTGGTTTTTCTTACGTTAGAGTGCAATTCATGTTGTCTGCACCATGTCGCTTCTGGACTGCATCCACAAAAAGAAACGGTTACTCAAGTCATCCATTTCATTTTAAAAATTCTATTAAAATGATTCATTTTAATTCATTGAAATCTCGTGGACAAGAATTATACTGAGGTCTGGGTTAACTCGGTTTTACTGAGAATGGTCACAATTCTGTCTTCATTGCTAGCGACTGACCAAAATATATGGCAGGTGTCAAATGTACTCACCTGAGTGTACTTCTAATGAAAATACCAGATCACTTCACGACATAATTCCGATGAATTCAACTGACAAAATTCTAACCAGTGTAGCTAATGCTTATCAATTAAAGTACCCAACCAAAAGCGTCAAATTACCCGCTTTTACCATAAAATACCCTCCGTTTCAAAAATAGTTGCAGAAATAATTACATACAAGAAAAATGACCATAAATTACATGAAAAATTAAAAATTCATTATTTTACTTTTCTAATCCGAGTTTACTGCCTCTGAGCGATAACGTGCACTGCTTCTCATCATTTTTCTCATCGGTTCGAAGGAAACACATCCTCCTTCGCCTTCTATCTCCTCTTTTGTAGCCATCAGTATTACTACTGTTTCAGATCTCTGTCTCTTCCTATGAGCCGTTCCCAAGTTCTTAAGGGTACTAAACACTCGTTCCACCGAGGCGTTGGAAAAAGGAAGAAACAGAAGGAAGATTGCTTATTGTAAATATTGGATATTTGGAGTTTTGCCTGCAGATTTTTTATCAAAAACGTTCTTCCAATATGCAGTAGCAGCTTTAGATACGTCTAATCCAAGTATCAGCTTCAGCATAGAATTATTTTTACATTCAGGATCAAGTTGCCTACAATTAATTAATTTTTGAAGAACAGGAAACCTCTTTACGACAAGGAGCAAGGATTTAACAGTGTAGGATTGGGCTACGTCAGGTTCCACTGTAGAAGTTGTTTCAAAAATGGGATCTGAGAAGACAGATCGTATTTTGATCTGTGATACAAGCTCTACGCAGAAATTCAAGCAACTTTTTTGTAAACAATTTGTCTTATAGCTCTGCTTCAGTCTGGCTTTGAGTCCATCAAATGTTTCCCGTGCAGCGATACCCAAGTACATCGTAACTAATCCAACGAAATACCTTGGATTTGTATGATCTAACAGCAAAATTATAGTTGTCTTAATAACATCAGAATTGATAAAATTAGAACACAGATCGCTAAGCATTTTTTCTACTCCTGACGTTACGAAGGAAAGGGACTTCACTCTGGAAAAAAATAATTGAAATCTGTAAGTGTGTCGGAAACGTACGACATGGATTCCAAAGGTGTCACTGTAAATGAGTTATCCATAACTGAAAGCATATGTTATGTGGATGAAGATGGATTTTCCACGACAAAATTTCTCAGGTGGGCATTAAGTTCGTTATGCTGTTCCAGTACCTCATCCACACATGACTTGAGAGACAACCATCGAGTTGCACAAGGTCATAAATACTGTGTATTTCAGTACGAAAAACCGTATGAAATTCTTTAAATGACTCTCTCCTGCCGAAACTTCTACTGAAATAAGAACCTAAGTTTCTCATATAATCTTCGACGTTTCTTGGTTGTTTAGGAACTAATTGGTAGAAACGTGCAACAAGAAGGGACAAGCAAAACAATATAGGCCTATTAAACGCTCCCGCATATCCTACGTTAAAGAGCCATAGTAATCCATTTTGTAACAAACTAAGTATTGTGGTAACAATGTTAATAGATACACGAAATGTACATTACCCGTATGTTATGTTGTACAATCGACGTCTGTTCTTCCATTGATAGTTCACATCTTGTTCTCCTACCAATACTACTACTGCTACTACTGCAGGAAAGGATATCGCTCGTTCAGTGGGTTCAAAAAAATGGTTCAAATGGCTCTGAGCACTATGCGACTTAACTTCTGAGGTCATCAGTCGCCTAGAACTTAGAAGTAATTAAACCTAACTATCCTAAGGACATCACACACATCCATGCCCGAGGCTGGATTCGAACCTGCGACCGTAGCGGCCGCTCGGTTCCAGACTGTAGCGCCTAGAACCGCACGGCCACTCCGGCCGGCCGTTCAGTGGGCAGAACATTGCAATACAGTTATGTGATATGATCCTAACCTATTTCAGTGAAGTGTACCTGCTTTGCAGTGTCATGAAAATGTAGTGTTGAAGATATAATGAAATTTTGTGTGTGACTTGGCAACGGAATCAGAGACTGATTGTATTGTCTTATCGTAAAAGTCACTGTAATTATTATTTCACCTGATAAATATTTTTTTAAGTACCTGACATTCTATGGACATAGAGCAGTAGATTAATTTATTTGAGACTGGTAGGAAGCAACATTATCATTTTCGCGCATTTTCATGACCGCGATGCAGTCATACCCAGATCGACACTAAGGGACCAAACGATTTACTGACGTTAAAAGAAAAACAACACTACGCAATTAAAAAGGAGTGAGCCAGAAATGATAGGAAAATGATAATGCTCCTCCTGCCTCAGTGTTGCGTTCGGTCCATCAGCGTGATCGTAAGTTTTGTAGAAAAACTGATACAAAATGATTGACATTCAAGTAATGAGGAAATGGAGATACTTAAGGATAATTTGTCTAAGTAAGCACACTTTATAACACGTTTTTAATGCTACGTGCCTTTTTTATTACAGTTACAATAGCTGGTGCGTATTAACAAAAGCCTTGCACATAACAGGTAATACTTGAGATTAATGTCCCCTTGATGGTGCCTGCTCGTAATTAATTACACAAACATATATGTTCTCTGATTGAGAAGACAATTAGCACATTTACAGAATATTTCCCACAAATTTTGAAAAAAAGATTGCGGAACGCAGCAAGTCCGCTTCCGCCTTTCTTGGAATAGAAGCAGTAAAACGTGAAGCGCTCAAGGCCTCACTTGTCTTGAAACAAGAGAACTCTTTTTATATCATCAATCGATACGTGTACATAGAGCCGCCGCCACGCAGGAGCGGCAAAGATAAAGAATAATAGATTCTGCCACTGATAGGCGACGGTTCATTTCTTTTACATTACAACTGTTTGATACCTTCAGGTCATCATGCGTTTACTATTGAGCGTATACTAAGGTTTGTGAGGCGAAAATTACCAATATTACAGCTTTAAACATGGTATATGTTCTACCAGCTCTCAAATTTCACTATATGATTTTCACAAAATCCGAGTTTTTTTCTTCCCATTGCCACTTTCTCATGTTGACAAGCGGCGTGTGTGAAAATGTTATTTCGTTACAACGTTTCATTTCAACATTTGTGCTAGAATTCTCTGCTCAGTGCATAGATATTGTATTCAGTTCGGCGCCTACGATGAGTAGGTTTATTTTGTTTAATAGGCCTGACTGCCACTTACAATTACGCAACGACTCTGATGTTGTCTCCAACACTGGAAGATGAAACTTTATGCAAAGAAAAAAGTATATGTGTATGATTACAAGAAAAGCAACAATAGTGTGACCGTTTCTTGGCAGTATAAATGACAATAGAAGGTAATGAAAGGATGTAAGAGATATTTAGTCAAAAAACGTCAGCAGTGATAGTTAATTAGGCTCGGCTGCTGTAGAAATAAACGTTGCGCTATCTCAGGCGTTCCGAAAGGTAAGTCAGGACATTCCTCTGATTAAAGTTAGCAGTGCAAGTGAAAGTAACAGCACTCCTACAATTACACGTGCCAGCAATTGGCATTCCATTGCAAAAATGTACGATAAACAGAACTGTGAATTCCAATTTGTTCCTCAGAGAACTCGAAGTGCAAGAATCCACGGGGAATACGAGATGTCGATAATCCAGCAGCGCTAGATAGCGAGAATGGTGCATGACTAGGAGTATCGAGTACTTGCAGCTATGACATACGGTTCACTCATATGCGCTCTGCATATTTTAAATCTCATTATGTCGCTAGTACAGATAGACCCCGTCCAAAAATTCTGAGGGCTTCTTCGTGGGCATCTTAATAATTGGCAAACAATAACTCTAATGAGCTTGGTTTAAAGCTTTGAAGCGATAAATTCAAGGGCCTTTCGATAGTTTGAGACAGGAGTCAGGTCAAATGTTGGTATAACTACAGGTACTATTCAGGACGAGTAGTACGTTTCATCGTCCTCCAGAGTCTCTTTATTATATTAAATATAGCGCGGTCGCATTGCAAAATGACTTCCTAGAAAGACAAAATAAATGTGTCACAAAAAATACTGAATTTTGACTATGAGTTGCAGAAAATTAGCGATTTAACTTACTCTGAAACATTTTAAAAGGCTAAATTTTTCTATTTTTGCTTCCTGGTACTATGTATATAATCTTCGTTCATTTTAAGAATAACTAAAATATATATAAATCAGAAATACCCATTCCCCACGTCATAGGTGCCAGTACTTCAGTTTCATTTTGTGATTTCTGCTAGATATCCATAATAATTTGGAGAGCAGTACAATCCGGAGGTACTAATTAAAACTAGCGTATAAAAATATCATCTGCATAATGCATTTACATTCAACGGACTGCCTGAGTGGGGCACTCTCACGCTACTGAAATTATCTAACACTTGTAAATATATGGCCATATTGTCCAGTGAAGAACAACTACATGATCTGCTGAATGGAATAAACGGTCCAATGAGTATACAATATAGATTTAGAGTAAATCGAAGAAAGATGAAAGTAATGAGAAGCAGCAGAAACGAGAACAGCGAGGAACTTAACACCAGGACTGATGGTCACAAAATAGATGGAGTTACGGGATTCTACTACTTAGGCAGCAAAATAACCAATGACGGACGGAGCAAGGAGGACAACTAAAGCATACTAGCACTGGCAAGAAGGGCATTCATGGCTAGTAGAAGTCTACTAGTATCAAAAATAGGCCATAATCTGAGGAAGAAATAACTGAGAATGTACGTTTGGAGCTCAGAATTGTATGGTAGCGAAACATGGACTGTGGGAAAACCGGAACAGAAGAGAAGCGAAGCATTTGAGATGTGGTGCTGCAGACGAATGTTGAAAGTTAGGTGGACTGATAAGGCAAGGAATGAGGACGTTCCGTACAGAATCGGAGAGGAAATGAATATGTGGAAAATACTGACAAGCAGAAGGGACAGGATTACAGGACATCCTTTAAGACATCAAGGAATGGCTTCCATGGTACTAGATGGAGCTATAGAGGGCAAAAACTGTGATGAAGACAGAATTTGGAATACGTCCAGCAAATAATTAAGGACGTAGGCTTCAAGTGCTACTCTGAGATGAGGGTTGGCACACGAGAGAAGTTCGTGGCGGGCCGCATCAAACCAGTCAGAAGACTGATGACTCAAAAAAAAAAAAATGTCGTCATTATTTGGTATTTATATATTAAAAGTTAATTTTCCTCTTCCAAGAACTTCGATCTGCATTCACACAGCATCAATAATTCACCACTGACGCTATTGATAAACAAGCGTAAAACTGTAAATAGACCCTAGAGCAATATTAAAGTTTCGTTCATAGCGCAAAACGTAAACAAATAAAGTTCTGCCATTTTTTATGTTTTCCGTCGTTCCCTAGTTGCTTAATATTCTTGGATATGTAGTCCGTCTGTGTGATTAAATGCATCTTTTTATTTACGAAGCATCTTCACTCGCCTGTTTTACAAATATTTTTGTATGTAATAATTGCGCTAGACAATGATTACAGATATGTTAGTACATTACAGTTTTTTGTCGTTCTCCCTCTGTTAGGTAACAAACAAGATTTTGTGCAGTTAAATAGATAATCGGTTCTGCTTACAGTTTCTGATCTTGTTATTCCATATGTATCGGCCTGCGTACACCAGAATGTCCGAATTTTGGTGTTTTGATCTGAAATGAACACCTCTTACTTCCGCTGTGCGTTGTTTTTGTATGTTTATTGTATACAGTGTGGCCAATTGTCGTTGTGTGTTTTTCGTTCGTCTTTTGTTTGCATTTTGATATATGGTTCAAAATGGCTCTGAGCACTATGGGACTCAACATCTTAGGTCATAATTCCCCTAGAACTTAGAACTACTTAAACCTAACTAACCTAAGGACATCACACACACCCACGCCCGAGGCAGGATTCGAACCTGCGACCGTAGCGGGCCCGCGGTTCCGGACTGCAGCGCCATATGTTTGCAGTTTTATATTCATTTGTTCGGTATGTGTGCGCGTGTGTTTTTGTGTGTGATGCAGGGGCTGCTCTGGGAAATTTGAGTTGAAGGAATCGCAATATGTTTTTTTATGTAAATTTCAGTGTGGGCAATGTAAGCTGTTACTTGGTCTGGTTATATACATCTCTGTTCGTTATTGCCTTAACGGTTGACATGATCAGTTAATTATTATTAAAATATGCAGGAATGGTGTATGTTCGACTTCTGCGACGGTAGTGCCCCTGCTGCAGATGAAAATTGTCATTGACACTTTTCGACAGTCGAAGTCCTGATCATAGAATGATTACGAGTGTTTTCAGAAAATTGCGTGGAAAAACAGATATTCTTCCAAGTTCCTGTTTTTACTTCTGAGCGTGTAGGTCAACAATCTGTGCAGGAACAGCAGCACATTGTTGAAATGGTGCAGCGCAGCCCTACTTCCACCATATGGTGATTTTCTACACGTGGGCCTATCAGTGTCCAACGAACACGAGTATACGTAATAGTGCATGGGGAATGCTTGTAGCCGTTTCACATACAGTGTGTCCGCAGTTACCTCAATTGACGACAATGCCTCACGAATTTTGTCACTGGTTAACTGCCAATGGTCTTTTGCTTCTATTAATACATGCACCCGTGGTTCCAGGGTCAGTCTCGCCTTAGAAGCCGAACAGAGCGGATGGTTGTTGCGTTCTCTGCTGCGACGCGTGCAGTCTGCCTTGTTTACTTTGCGAACTTCGACTCCACTTGCTTGTGAGCAAGAACATGGACAACCGCTTCAGGATAGCAAAACTTCGACTTACCTTTGACAGTGAATATACACGAACAAAAGCGCTGGAAGTGGAACGCTTCCTCCGTGATGAGGCAAAGTAACCACCATCGAAATACTGGGAATACATCTTTCCATTCTTAGTAGGTCGCGTATGTCAAACTCATTGACAATGCGGCCTATGACAAGACCTCGAAATCTGCTTAACATGGCCTCACATTTTGTCACACCATCGGGAACGTCGGCGCGGGCACGGTGGCGATTGCGAGCTTGGGCGTTCGTAACATACCCGTGTTTGAGCTGCCTTTCGAGCTGCTGGCGGAGGAAGTCATGGCGGGATTCCGGCCCTACGGCGTGGCAGAACGTTGGGTGCAGTTCAGTACGTACGCCGTTCAGTTCAGTACGTACGCCGTTTTAAACGGGGTGCGTCAGATCACGATTGATCTACGTTGTCAAGTGTCGTCCTATTTGAACATCAGAGGGCGTCGCGCGATCGTTACATACGACGATCAACTCAAGACCTGCTCTGGGTGTGGCAAGGGGAGTTCTCTCCGTTCGGAATACCTGCAGCGGCGCGTTATTCAACTGCCGCCCGCTCAGGCGCTGAGAGAGACTACACCAACGGTACCGCCTGTCACCTACGCGGCGGCCCCCACTTCGTCGCCCACCGGTCGGCGACCAACAGAGCCACTGTCGGAAGTGACACGCCCATCTGTGGCCTCGCACGGAACGGAGGCGCTTGCGTCGCTCCCTCAACGTACCACATCGACGCCTGCCGACGCCGTACAGGACGCTTCGATCGCGCTTTCAACACTCACCATTTCTACGACGCTTTTGTGCCGGAACGTCAGGTATCCCTCCCGTCTTCCGACACTGTAGGTCACGTGCTCAAGCAACGGTCACCAAAGAAGCGTATGCAGCGGCGGCGCAGGACCTCTGACGGGGATGCCTGCCCCCCCCCCCCCCCCATCTGTGATTCAGTGACCGACTGCCCTTGTGACACTTTGGTGATTTCTCAAGCTGAAGAAGGCTATGATGTTACTTTGGCTGACGGACTAGCTCTCACAAGTGCGATGCCAGCGGAGACGGACGATCCGGAAAAGCTTCGCCCCACTGGCGGCTCGGCTGTTCTGTCTCCGGCACACGCGATGGAGCAATAAATGCTTGGGAGCAGCAGTGGATTCCAGGGATACCCGACGAGCGGCGCTGGCCCCCTTCTGTTGCCTACGGAGGGACTCCCCCACGGTGCGGGCCACAGCTTTTAGACTTACCGAGTGGCTACAATTTTAACATCAACAAAATTTGTACACGGATGAAGCTCGAACTTCTGCGGGGAATGATTTGGGCTTCCGATACTGGCATCGTGCTGCTTCAGAAGGTGCATTTGGCCGCCCGGCCGGTTGTGGCTGGTTACTCCTGTTACGCCTCTCCCGACGACGATCTCTGAAGCAGAGTAGCCGCATATGTTCGTGACGGCTTGTCAGCTGAGGACGTCATGTGCCTACCATCCGTGACGGGTATGGTACTTACCGTGATGGACACCCACATTGCAAATCTGGTTCTGGCCATAGAAAGGACTTCTCTCTTTCTTGGCCCTACGAACAGTGTCTACTTGAAGGTCAGAACCTGTGCGGTTGTGGCCATAGAAAGGACTCCTCTCTTTCTTGGCCCTACGAACAGTGTCTACTTGAAGGCGACTACAGTTGCGTTTTGCAGCCCCTGCCAGGAACTGTGCGTTATCATCCGCGATATTTCCCTCTGAGACACACAGGAGATTGAACATGGCGATCTACACGGCTACACATATCAAACAGGCCATTCTACGAATCGCCTGGTCTCGTCAGTTCTATCCAAGTTGCAGAATACTGGTCCCTGACGGTCTCGCATCACTGTGCATACGTCAGCACAATCCTCCTCTCAAGGCAGCTGGTGTGGTGCCGTCGTGAGCGGTGGAAATTAAACACCATACTTTACAAATCCTAACTGTCAGCGGAGTGTAGCGGAGTTTTGGAGAGCTGCGAATGCCAACGTCTGGCATATACGGCGACGATGGCGTGGTGGGTGGAGTGCGCCAGTCCTGTGATATGGTATCGTGATTGACTTTGTGGAACACTTTCGCTACATCTACCAGTACAAGCAACATGAAGTTCATGATTCGGAGACAGTTTTGCTCCACATCACTCGCACTATCTGTGGTGAGTGGCCGGCCGGTGTGGCTGAGCGGTTCTAGGCGCTTCAGTCTGGAACCGCGCGACCCCTACGGTCACAGGTTCGAATCCTGTCTGCTCAGAGCCATTTGAACCATTTTGGTGAGTGACGTCAAGGATGCGACAGCGAAGGATGCTCCAAACATGTCGCTTGGTTTGGAGGTCTCAATATGGAATTTTACTTATCCTTCCAGGAATTTGTGGCGCCAAGATTGACTGCGATGTATCATAACCTGTTGACGACTGCCGCAATGGTTCCGCCGCCATTTGTCGAATACACTGTAGTCCCAGTTCCTGCGGCATCGCAAGCGAATACAGTTGCCCATTACTTCCACTTAACCTTACCCAATGCCAGCTACAAGATACTTGCACGTATTTTGGCGATCCGATGCCGTCGGCTCCTTCCGAGTAAAGATCCATAGAACGAACGAAGCCATGTGGATCCATCGATGCCCAGACGCCAATGGTGAATGCCGAGATGTGATTGCTCTATCTAATGTACACGTAGTTTCCAAGCTGGAGCACTTATCTCAGATCCTTCCGACGTCACTGGTGGTAGGTCGTATTCTGCAGGCCACGTTGTGTTACTTCCTTATAGGTTAAATACACACTCAGCTGGGGGACTTGGACTCACCAGCGCCCCATATTATGCGGTGACCTTATATGTGCACATCGTATTCAAACTGTGGTCGAGCGCAGGGGACTTACGTGACAACTCGTGGACATTCAGACGCTGGCCTCCATCTCCCCACCGGTGTCGGTACATGTTCCGCCTCTATTTGTTTATCAGTCTGTCTTTTTCGTGCTGGACGCCCGTGTACGCCGCCTCTATTTGTTTATCAGTCTGTCTTTTTCGTGCTGGACCCCCATGTACGCTCCCTCAAACTCCAAAGGGCTTCTACATTCAATTAATGCGTGGCATACCTTGCAACAACGTTAAGATCAAGTATCCATTAGCGAGGTCGATAGCGGTTTGGTGCAGCCTTCGTCAGCCGTACCTCCTACATCAGTCCGAGTGATTGGTATTACGTCGCCTGCGAAATTCACCACTAAACAGCGTTTACGTGCGATCGGTTTAATGGACACTCCTTTAGGGTCCAACTGTCACTCGGCGGACGAAGATACGATGATGTCCCTCGCATGGCCTGCGCCGGTATTCCTGAAATCTGGACGCTGAGACGGAAAATGCAATAGTCTGCCTCAAAGGTTGGGCCGTCGCCTACATTTATGGAGACTGGGATAAATCTTTGGACTACCCTAAAGAATTAGCATGCGGTAGTTAAACCAAGTTCACGCTAAAACGCCTGTTTAGCCAGTTAGCTCCATGGGCTGTTGCAGGTCCCCCACTCAGTTCGAATATACCTGATGTTGTTTGCTCAACTGTTGTCGAGGTGCACTACTAACATCCCCTCACATTATTTCAAGCTCCCGGAGGTTGCAGCACCTGATACCGCACTGACCTGGTTTTCCATTCCTGTTTCCCCTACCTACCACTACTGTGTCACACCATGATATTTCATGGTTAAAATTATCTGCTTCCGCGACTGTCTCTTCTTGTCGACTTCCGATTGGTTGGTCGCGTTGGAGACATTGTGGCGAGGTCTCGTGTCCTTGATCAATGCCCGCACGCATCCGTCTTGCCATCGAGCTGGGTTAACTTACACATAGTCATATCCCATCATACCTACCGCCAATCTGCTTACAAGGAACGGTCAGTTTACCCCATTTGTGTTCGTATTTTACTTATTTAAATAAAGTTTATCTTTCTCTGTCATGTTCCATAAAAAAGGGGTTAGCATCGCTGATTAGTAATGAAAGCCCTTACGGTGCCGCGTTCAGACTCCGCCACTGCTTAAATTTGGAATATAAATCGTCAGCAAAGGTGGTCAAGGACTTCCTGCATAAGAAGTCACCTTCATTCAACCAACAGCCTGTCTAAGAGTACGGAGGAGAGGACAGAGGTACAGGGCTCTTTCTTCCCCTTGAGGTGGGGATCTGTCCCTAAAGACGGAAGAAGGCAATGGAAACCACGGCATTAAAGACACATAATGTGTACCGACAAGGCATGCGGCCTGTAGTTGAAAAATGTGTCATGATGATCTCTCCCATTGGCAAAAGATTCCGGAATAGTCCTCCATTCGGACATCCAGGAGGGGACTGTCAAGAAGGAAGTGACCATCAGAAAAAGATTGAATAATCAACGAAAGGATAACGTTGTAAGAGTCGTAGCGTAGAATGTCAGAATGTTGAACGTCTTAGAGAAGCTTGAAATTCTGAAAAGGCAAACGCAAAGGCTCAATCTAGGTACAGGGGGTCACTGAAGTGGAATAGAAACAAGACAATGTCTTATATTCATCATAAGAGTGTAGGGTAATATCAACAGCAGCAGAAAATGGCATAACGGGAGTAGGATTCGTTACGAATGGGAAGGTAGGGTAGAGAGTGAGTTGCTCTGAACACTTCAGTGAAAGGGTTGTTCTCATCAGAATCGACAGCAAACGAACGATAGTTCAGGTATACACGCCGACGTCGCAAGACGAAGATGAAGTGATAGGGAAAGTACGAGTATATGAGGATATTGAACGGGTTATTCAGTTCGTAAAGGGAGATAAAAGTCATGGGGGACTAGTATGCGGTTGTACGGGAAGAAGTAGAAGAAAACGTTACGGGAGATTATGGGCTTGGTACTAGGAATGAGAGAGGAGAGCGACAAATTTAGTTCTGAAATAAGTTTCATCTAATAATATCAAATACACTTGTCGAGAATCACAAGATGAGGAAAAGGCCGGGAATTACGGGAATATTTGAGTTTGATTATATGACGATCAGGCAGAGATTCCGAAATCAGATATTGGATTATAACGCGTACCCAGATGCAGATATAGACTCAGATCATAAGAAAGAAAAATACAGGTCCACAGAAAGTAGCTGCGAACAAACAGTAGGTTATAGAAGAAATGCTTCAGCTGATCGATGAAAGAAGGAATTACAAAAATGTTTAGGGAAATTCAGAAACATAGAAATACAAGTCACTTAGGAACGACATAAAGAGGTAGTTCAGGGAAGCTAAGGAGAATGGCTACTTGAAAAATGTAAAGAAATCGAAAAAGAAATGATTGTCAGATGGAATGACTAAGCATATAGAAAAATCAAAACAGCCTTCGGTGAAATTAAATGCAAGGGTGGTAACATAAACAGTGAAACTGGAATTCTACTGTTAATTGCAGAGGAGAGAGCGGATATGTGGAAAGAGTCATTGAAGCCTCTATGAGTGGGAATGTGATAGAAAAAGAAACAAAGTCGATTCAGAAGAGATAGGGCATGCAACATTAGAATCAGAAGAGTGTGGTGTGTAGAATGTATGAGTCTGGCGACGTGCCATCTGATTTTCGGAAACATATCCACACAATTCAGAAGATTGCAAGAGTCGACAAAAGCGAGAATTATCGCACAGTCAGTTTAAAATCTCATGCATCCAAGTTGCTGACAAGAATAATATATAGAATATTGGAATAGAAAATTGAGGATGTGTTAGATGACCAGAAGATAAAGGCACCAGAGAGGCAGTTCTGAGACTGCAATTGATAATGGAAACAAGACTAAGGAAAAATGCAGACACGTTCATAGGATTTGTCGACTAGAAAAAGTGTTAGAAGATGTCAAATGGTCCAAAAATTTCTAAATTCTAAGACAATTAGCTTAAGATGCAAGGAAAGGCGGGTAATGTAGAATACGTTTAAGAGCCAAAAGGTAATAATATGAATGGAAGACCAAGAACGAATTACTCGGACTGAAAAGGGTCTTTCGCCCCTATTGTTCAGTCTATACATCGAAAAAGCAATGATGGAAATGGAAGAAAGGTTCAAGGGTGGGATTGAAATCGAAGGTTAAAGGATATCAATGATAAGATTCGCTGATGATATTGCTATCCTCAGTGAAAGTGAAGAAGAAATTACAGGATTACTGAATGGAATTGACAGTGTAATGAGTACAGGATACCGACTGAGAGTAAATCGAAGAAAGACGAAAATAATGATAAGTAGCAGAACAGAGAGCAACGAGAAACTTAATATCAGGATTAGTGATCACTTCATCTGGAGTTAAGGAATTCTGCTACATAGGCAGCAAAATAACTTATGACGGACGGAGAAAGGAGGACACAAAAAGCAGATTAGCTCCGGGAAAAACGGCATTTCTAGCCAAGAGAAGTCTAATTAGACCTAAGTAGACCTTAATTTGAGGAAGAAATTTCTCAGACTGCACATTAGGTGCACAGCATTGTATGCTAGAGAAACGTGGACTGTGGGAGAACCGGAACAGAGGATAATCGAAGCATTTGAGATGTAGTGCCACAGAAGAATGTTGAAAATAGATGGATTGATAAGTAAAGAGTGGAGTGTTCCTTCGGAAAATCGACGAGGAAAGGAATATATGGAAAAAACTGACAAGAAGAAGGGATATGATGGTAGGACAACTGTTAAGACAGCAGGGAATGACTTCCATGGTGCTAGAGGAAGCTGTAGAGAGTAAAAACTGTAGAGGAAGACAGAGATGGGAATTCATCCAGCAAATAATGGAGCATGTAGGTTGAAAATGCTATTCTGAGATGAAGGGGTCGGCACAGAGGAGAAATTCGTGGAGGGCTGCATCAAACCAGTCAGAAGACTGACGAGCAAAAAAAGAAAAAAGAGACAGAAAGTTAATGTTCACTGATGAAACCACATTTACGCGGAATTAAAGACAAAAATACATGTAATAATCGTCGATGGTCGCAGAAATAGCCCTATGCTAGAGTAGGGACCACCGTCCAAGTTCATTTTTCTACCATTCGCTAGTGCAGCATGATCAGAATGTGTTGATAGGTCTAGTCATTTCAAAAGAGAGAATGACGTTAGAATTACTTGCTTTTTCCGACAGTTCGTTTGTTGAACACCTTGAGAACGTTCCTTTGGCCACGTGGATTGCACTGTATTTCCATCATGACAGAGTCCCTCCACATTTTACCAGACATGTGACCGCACTTACTCATATCACTGGTTTAGTCGTGGCAGTAAAATTAACTGGCCACCAAAATCGCCAAACTTTACACCATTAGAGTTTTGTTTATGGGGTTGGACGAAGTCTGAGGGCCTCGTGGGATTAGCCGAGCGCTGCAGTCATGGTCTGTGCTGCTGGTCCCGGTGGAGGTTCGAGTCCTCCTTCGGGCATGGGTGTGTGTGTGTGTGTGTGTGTTTGTTGTTAGGATAATTTAGGTTAAGTAGTGTGTAAGCTTAGGGACTCATGACCTTAGCAGTTACGTCCCATAAGATTTCACACATATGTGAACATTGTTTGAAGTCTGAGGTATACAAACGAAAGATGAATACGTGAGGTGAACGGCTTGGTCGCAACATGGACGCAGCTACTGTCATTAGGACACGTGAAGAGGCGGTCTCACAAACAACACATGTTCTCCCAAGGATGCACAAATGCGGTGAAGTTGACGGTGGCTCATTCGAACGTTTATTGTGAACTGTGGTTCAATTGGCTCTGAGCACTATGGGACTTAACTTCTGTGGTCATCAGTCCCCTAGAACTTAGAACTACTTAAACCTAACTAACCTAAGGACATCACATCCATGCCCGAAGCAGGATTCGAACCTGCGACCGTAGCGGTCACGCGGTTCCAGACTGAAGCGCCTTTAACCGCACGGCCACACCGGCCGGCGTGAACTGTGCTACAGCTATAATGTGACATACATGATAATGCTTAGAGGTGAATGTACTGAAGATGAACAAGTTCTCGCAGCTCTTAAGGTATGCATTTTAGAGTCCATCTTTACTAGACTTTTTTTCCTTTTTGTGTAGTCCCTAAAGCCTGTCGGTTCTTTTTTTTTTGGGACACCCTGTACGTAAGAGCCAAAACATTATCAGTGCTCATGGCGCGACTGTGGACACGTGACGCTGTAAACATAGTATATGAGGCAGCAGAGTCGAATAAGGAGCCTCTGTAACGACAATACCGTCCGAAAATGGGAAATCTCTCTTATACAACCGACGCAGATTATTATGGGGAGGCGCCTGGAAAAGAGCATTTATGGAAAGCAGTTGAATAGTGAAACAACTGGTAGACAAGATGTCGGACGTCCACGCTTCATCGAAGGGTCTCCCAATCTGCCGGCCGGAGTGGCCGTGCTGTTGTAGGCGCTACAAAAAAAATGGTTCAAATGGCTCTGAGCACTGTGGGACTTAACTTCTGAGGTCATCAGTCCCCTAGAACTTAGAACTACTTAAACCTAACTAACCTAAGGACATCACAAACATCCATGCCCGAGGCAGGTTCGGATCCTGCCTCGGGCATGGATGTGTGTGATGTCCTTAGGTTAGTTATGTTTCATTAGTTCTACGTTCTTGGCGACTGATGACCTCAGAAGTTAAGTCGTATAGCGCTCAGAGCCATTTGAACCATCTCCCACTCTGTATAGCAGGAGAGGGGACGATCTGTGGCAGGACTGACGGAAAAGTTGTATTTCGGAGCACACTGTTCAGAGCACGTTGACGAATGTGGGGCTCTCCAGCAGACACCTACATGTTCCCATACTGAATCGTTGACATCATCAATTAAGATAGCAGTGTCCAGGGACGGTCGAGACTCGACCGTGGAAATGGAACGTGTCACCTTGCCAGGATCACCTTTCTTACTACAAATCGACAGCCAAACGGCTCCTCGAGACATGCACCGCACCATGGAGGCAGGCCGTTGGGGACAGTTTTATGCTGTGGAGGGACATTCACTTAGGTTTCATGGGATCTGGTAGTAATAGAAGGCACAATGACCGGTCTGTTACGTGAACATTTGGGTGCGCCACGTGCGTCCCTCCGAGCTTCATTTCTTCCCCACGGCGATAGTGTCTTCCAACAGGATAACTGTCTGTACCATAAGCCCAAAATCGTGCTACAGTGGTTAGAGAAGCACGAAAATGAATTCACGTTGATGTCTTCGTTACCAACTTCGGCTGATCAGAACCCGACGGATCATATCTGTGACGCTATCGGGTGCCGGCTCCATCCCCATAAGCCACCGACCCATAATTACGGGAACTTCGTTGCCTGTCCATTCATACTTGGTACCACGTATATACGTAATCGACCACGTAGTTGTTGAATTCATGCCACGCAGAGCAGCTGCTGCATTACGTTCCACACCTGGATAAGCACTATTATTCAGTTGGTCATGATGCTTTGGTTTATCAGTGTGTTTTATATTTGTTATTATGTAAGGGCGATGTACTTGACGACAATATTATGGAAATGGAAGAGGATGTAGATGAAGATGAAATGGGAGATATGATACTGCGTGTAGAGTTTGACAGAGCACTGAAAGACCTGAGTCGAAACAAGGCCGCCGGAGTAGACAATATTCCATTGGAACTACTGGCGGCCGTGGGAGAGCCAGTGGACAAAACTCTACCATCTGGTGAGCAAGATGTATGAAACAGGCGAAATACCCTCAGACTTCAAGAAGAATATAATAATTCCAATCCCAAAGAAAGCAGGTGTTGACAGATGTGAAAATTACCGAACTATCAGCTTAATAAGTCACAGCTGCAAAATACTAACACGAATTCTTTACAGACGAATGGAAAAACTAGTAGAAGCCAACCTCGGGGAAGATCAGTTTGGATTCCGTAGAAACACTGGAATACGTGAGGCAATACTGACCTTACGACTTATCTTAGAAGAAAGATTAAGGAAAGGCAAACCTACGTTTCTAGCATTTGTAGACTTAGAGAAAGCTTTTGACAACGTTGACTGGAATACTCTCTTTCAAATTCTAAAGGTGACAGGGGTAAAATACAGGGAGCGAAAGGCTATTTACAATTTGTACAGAAACCAGATGGCAGTTATAAGAGTCGAGGGACATGAAAGGGAAGCAGTGGTTGGGAAGGGAGTAAGACAGGGTTGTAGCCTCTCCCCGATGTTGTTCAATCTGTATATTGAGCAAGCAGTAAAGGAAACAAAAGAAAAATTCGGAGTAGGTATTAAAATTCATGGAGAAGAAATAAAAACTTTGAGGTTCGCCGATGACATTGTAATTCTGTCAGAGACAGCAAAGGACTTGGAAGAGCAGTTGAATGGAATGGACAGTGTCTTGAAAGGAGGATATAAGATGAACATCAACAAAAGCAAAACAAGGATAATGGAATGTAGTCTAATTAAGTCGGGTGATGCTGAGGGAATTAGATTAGGAAATGAGGCACTTAAAGTAGTGAAGGAGTTTTGCTATTTGGGGAGCAAAATAATTGATGATGGTCGAAGTAGAGAGGATATAAAATGTAGGCTGGCAATGGCAAGGAAAGCGTTTCTGAAGAAGAGAAATTTGTTAACATCCAGTATTGATTTAAGTGTCAGGAAGTCATTTCTGAAAGTATTCGTATGGAGTGTAGCCATGTATGGAAGTGAAACATGGACGATAACTAGTTTGGACAAGAAGAGAATAGAAGCTTTTGAAATGTGGTGCTACAGAAGAATGCTGAAGATTAGATGGGTAGATCACATAACTAATGAGGAAGTTTTGAATAGGATTGGGGAGAAGAGAAGTTTGTGGCACAACTTGACCAGAAGAAGGGATCGGTTGGTAGGACATGTTCTGAGGCATCAAGGGATCACCAATTTAGTATTGGAGGGCAGCGTGGAGGGTAAAAATCGTAGAGGGAGACCAAGAGATGAATACACTAAGCAGATTCGGAAGGATGTAGGTTGCAGTAGGTACTGGGAGATGAAAAAGCTTGCACAGGATAGAGTAGCATGGAGAGCTGCATCAAACCAGTCTCAGGACTGAAGACCACAACAACAACAACAACATTATCACTAAAAGTAATTATATTAAAGAGTGTGGTCTGAAAAGTTCATGACTGTATTATATTTCATGGAGGAAAACAGAAATTTAAAAGCAATTTCAAGAAAAATAATTTGGCGTTTCAGCTGCACATATATGCTGTTTTTCTAAGATGACTACAGTAGATAAAGGTATTCGAGCAGAAGTTTGCGTCTGAAGCACTGAAAATTTTGTGTGACTTCACTGAATGTATTAGTGCTCTTGTACAATTTGAAAATGAAAACGTTGTTGCCTAAGGGTACAAAACGCTGTGATGTAGGTTTGCTCCCTGATACCAAAATACATCCACAAGCAACTAAAAGCAGCATTTCCCAGAGATTGCATGTGTTTAAAAATTTTCTATCGCAATTCCTCCACATGTGTTTCCATATCAGAAACCATGAACCAAGTACAAGAAGCATTATTTTCTCAAATATTCATAAGATAACAGTTGGTTCAATACCTGACAAAAACAGGTTCTTATTAGTCCACAGTCTTGGGTCCGAGCCTCAGCAATTATTTCTCTCTTTTCTTCTCCAGAATATTCCCCACACGTGTTTACACCCAGAGGTACAGGGTTGTACCAGATATGATGTATTCAGTTTCTTAAATACTGAATGTACTCCAAGGATCTTGCATTCAAGCCTTGGCAAAGGGAATTTTAGGTAATTACTTCATTTTCGCGCTACCAAAGTATTTTGCATGTACCAACTGTCATCCTTTCACAAGTTCTAAGTTCATGGTATTTCGTTTTCACCAAGTTCAAATGATTCAAATGGTTCTATGCACTATGGGACTTAACATCTGAGGTCATCAGTACCCTAGCCTTAGAACTACTTAAACCTAACTAACACATCCAGGCAGGATTCGAACCTGCGATCGTAGCAGCAGTGCGGTTCCGGACTGGAGCGCCTAGAACCGCTCGGCCACAACGGCCGGCTCACCAAGTTCCTTAGCCCAGACTCCTATTTAATAATAGAGGATTTAAGTTTCTGATGATTATTTCCAATTATTTCATTATATCAAGTTTTCAAACATTCTGTTGAATTTATAAATATACTGGAGAAAGAAACAGATCGCTAATTATATCTGCACAGAACTACATCTCTGCATTCGGGTAAACCACCATAATGGCGATGGAGCTTCACAGATCGTCTTTAAGACTAAATGCAAGTACCAAAAATATTTTTGAGATTACTGTCCTTCATAATGGAGGCGCTTTGAGCCGTCTGTGCGAAATAAATTCTCTGTGCCATATAAAGCCCGAATACTTCATTCTCCCATCTTGACATTTTTCTCACTAATTGTGAGGCTTATTTTATATTTTAGTCCTTGTCTACTCACCATTTTTTACTATTGAACCGATTAGTCCACGAAATAGCTGATCATTCTGAAAAAGAATACTTTTCCATTTCTTATTCAACAGCCTTAGCTACTGTGAACTAAATTGACCACCCCATCTTTATGCCTAAACTTGCTCGTCGCAGTAGGTTACAACTTTCAATGGGCTCAATTTTGAGACTCATGTAGTAACGTTTTCCATCAAGTACGCTACTTGAACTGATGGTCAAGTCCAATCAGAAAGTCGATTTGTGGGAAAGCGAGTGTGCCAGACACAAATACCGAGGAGAACTGTATATGAAGACAACAAAGTTTGGCTGTGAAACCTTCTACACAAAGACATTACAATAAAATGTGTGGTTAAAAGCTCACACACTAATCGTTCATTAGTCTTTAGCGAAGGTACAGTATTCATTGTATTGATAAAGGTGTTGACTAACTGGTGAATGCAGCAGAACTTACAACGTGTGTGAAATAATAGTTAATAATGACATTGTTATGAATAACCACTAGGGTCGTCTCCTATTAGGCACCTTTCATGCCAAGTATTCATGCACGTATTGATAAGTACTTGTTTGTCTCAAAGAACCATATTACTTAGCCTTCTGCTAGAGTAATTTATCTTTGGGTGAGAAGTGGGTGAATCAAGACTTACGCAAGTAGCCTAAACCATGAGGTGAGCCAGCCAATAGGTTTGGCAGGCAGACTCGTTTTTTTTTAGGTCAGCAGTCTTCTGACTGGTTTGATGCGGCCCGCCACGAAATCCTCTCCTGCGCCAACCTCCTCGTCTTGGAGTAGCACTTGCAGCCTACTCCCTCAATTATTTGCTTTATGTATTCCAGTCTGTGTCTTCCTTTACAGTTTCTGCCCACTACAGGTCCCGCTGGTACCATGGAAGTCATATCGTCATGTCTTGACAGATGTCCGATCATCCTGTCCCTTTCCTCTCAGATTCTGCGTAGAACCGTCCCTTTCTCTACCTTATCAGTCCACCTAATTTTCAACATTTGCCTCTAGCATCACATCTCAAATGCTTTGATTCTCTTCTGTTCCGATTTTCGCACAGTCCATGTTTCGTTACCATACAATGCTGTGCTCCAGACGTACATTCTCAGAAATGTCTTCCTCAAATTAAGGGCTATGTTTGATATCAGTGAACTTCTCTTGGCCAGGAACGCCCTTTTTGCCAGTGCTAGTCCACTTCTGATGTCCTTCTCTCTCCGTCCGTCATTGATTATTTTGCTGCATAGATAGAATTCTTCAACTTCATCTATTTCGTGACCATCAGTCTTGGTATCAAGTTTCTCGCTGTTCTCATTTCTGTTATTTCTCATTACTTTCGTCTTTCTTCGATTTACTCTCAACCCGTATTATACACTCTTGTTCATTCCATTCAGCATATCATGTAATTTTTCTTCACTTTCACTTAGGATAGCAATCTCATCCGCGAATCGTATCATTGATATCCTTTCACCTTGAATTTTAATTCCACTACTGAACCTTTCTTTATTTCCATAATTGCTTCTTCGATGTACAGATTGAACAGTAGGGGGAAACACTACATCCCTGTATTACACCCTGTTCAATCCGAGCAATTTGATTTTGGTCGTCAACTCTTATTATTCTCTCTTGGCCCATGTACATATTGTATATTACCCGTCTCTCCCTAAATGATAAGTGAGCAAAGCGATACACTCTGGTTCTTCCACTTGTTGCTGTGAGAACGCGGATATCTGGTTAGAATGGATGCTTTGTCTTGTGATAAAGAAATGAGCCCACTTAAGTGACATCGTTCTCGATTATCTACATCTACATCTATACTCCGCGAGCCACCTTACGGTGTGTGGCGGAGGGTACTTATTGTACCACTATCTGATCCCCCCTTCCCTGTTCCATTCACGAATGGTGCGTGGGAAGAACGACTGCTTGTAAGTCTCCGTATTTGCTCTAATTTCTCGGATCTTTTCGTTGTGATCATTACGCGAGATATATGTGGGCGGTAGTAATATGTTGCCCATCTCTTCCCGGAATGTGCTCTCTCGTAATTTCGATAATAAACCTCTCCGTATTGCGTAACGCCTTTCTTGAAGTGTCCGCCACTGGAGCTTGTTCAGCATCTCCGTAACGCTCTCGCGCTGACTAAATGTCCCCATGACGAATCGCGCTGCTTTTCGCTGGATCATGTCTATCTCTTCTATTAATCCAACCTGGTAAGGGTCCCATACTGATGAGCAATACTCAAGAATCGGACGAACAAGCGTTTTGTAAGCTACTTCTTTCGTCGATGAGTCACATTTTCTTAGAATTCTTCCTATGAATCTCAACCTGGCGCCTGCTTTTCCCACTATTTGTTTTATGTGATCATTCCACTTCAGATCGCTCCGGATAGTAACTCCTAAGTATTTTACGGTCGTTACCGCTTCCAGTGATTTACCACCTATGGCATAATCGTACTGGAATGGATTTCTGTCCCTATGTATGCGCATTATATTACATTTATCTACGTTTAGGGAAAGCTGCCAGCTGTCGCACCATGCATTAATCCTCTGCAGGTCCTCCTGGAGTACGTACGAGTCTTCTGATGTTGCTACTTTCTTGTAGACAACCGTGTCATCTGCAAATAGCCTCACGGAGCTACCGATGTTGTCAACTAAGTCATTTATGTATATTGTAAACAATAAAGGTCCTATCACGCTTCCCTGCGGTACTCCCGAAATTACCTCTACATCTGCAGATTTTGAACCGTTAAGAATGACATGTTGTGTTCTTTCTTCTAGGAAATCCTGAATCCAATCACAAACCTGGTCCGATATTCCGTAAGCTCGTATTTTTTTCACTAAACGTAAGTGCGGAACCGTATCAAATGCCTTCCTGAAGTCCAGGAATACGGCATCAATCTGCTCGCCAGTGTCTACGGCACTGTGAATTTCTTGGGCAAATAGGGCGAGCTGAGTTTCACATGATCTCTGTTTGCGGAATCCATGTTGGTTATGATGAAGGAGATTTGTATTATCTAAGAACGTCATAATACGAGAACACAAAACATGTTCCATTATTCTACAACAGATTGACGTAAGCGAAATAGGCCTATAATTATTCGCATCTGATTTATGACCCTTCTTGAAAATGGGAACGACCTGCGCTTTCTTCCAGTCGCTAGGTACTTTACGTCCTTCCAGCGATCTGTGATAAATTGCTGATAGAAAGGGGGCAAGTTCTTTAGCATAATCACTGTAGAATCTTAAGGGTATCTCGTCTGGTCCGTATGCTTTTCCGCTACTAAGTGAAAGCAGTTGTTTTTCAATTCCGATATCGTTTATTTCAATATTTTCCATTTTGGCGTCCGTGCGACGGCTGAAGTCAGGGACCGTTACGATTTTCCGCAGTGAAACAGTTTCGGAACACTGAATTCAGTATTTCTGCCTTTCTTCGGTCGTCCTCTGTTTCGGTGCCATCGTGGTCAACGAGTGACTGAATAGGGAATTTAGATCCGCTTACCGATTTTACAAATGACCAAAACTTTTTAGGGTTCTTGTTTAGATTGTTTGCCAATGTTTTATGTTCGAATTCGTTGAATGCTTCTCTCATTGCTCTCTTTACGCTCTTTTTCGCTTCGTTCAGCTTTTCCTTATCAGCTATGATTCGACTACTCTTAAACCTATGATGAAGCTTTCTTTGTTTCCGTAGTACCTTTCGTACATGATTGTTATACCACGGTGGATCTTTCCCCTCGCTTTGGACCTCAGTCGGTACGAACTTATCTAAGGCGTACTGGACGATGTTTCTGAATTTTTTCCATTTTTGTTCCACATCCTCTTCCTCAGAAATGAACGTTTGATGGTGGTCACTCAGATATTCTGCGATTTGTGCCCTATCACTCTTGTTAAGCAAATATATTTTCCTTCCTTTCTTGGCATTTCTTATTACACTTGTAGTCATTGATGCAACCACTGACTTATGATCACTGATACCCTCTTCTACATTCACGGAGTCGAAAAGTTCCGGTCTATTTGTTGCTATGAGGTCTAAAACGTTAGCTTCACGAGTTGGTTCTCTAACTATCTGCTCGAAGTAATTGTCGGACAAGGCAGTCAGGATAATGTCACAAGAGTCTCTGTCCCTGGCTCCAGTTCTGATTGTGTGACTATCCCATTCTATACCTGGTAGATTGAAGTCTCCCCCTATTACAATAGTATGATCACGAAACTTCTTCACGACGTTCTGCAGGTTCTCTCTGAGGCGCTCAACTACTACGGTTGCTGATGCAGGTGGTCTATAGAAGCTTCCGACTATCATATCTGACCCACCTTTGATACTTAACTTAACCCAGATTATTTCACATTCGCATTCGCTAATAACTTCACTGGATATTATTGAATTCTTTACTGCTATAAATACTCCTCCACCATTGGCGTTTATCCTATCCTTGCGGTATATATTCCATTCTGTGTCTAGGATTTCGTTACTGTTCACTTCCGGTTTTAACCAACTTTCCGTTCCTAATACTATATGCGCACTATTTCCTTCAATAAGAGATACTAATTCAGGAACCTTGCCCTGGATACTCCTGCAGTTTACCAATATTACGTTAACTTTTCCTGTTTTTGGTCTCTGAGGACGGACGTTCTTTATCAACGATGATAATGTCCTCTCTGGTAAGCCGTCAGGTATTTTATCGTTTCGCCCAAGG
The DNA here is from genome assembly GCF_021461385.2 of Schistocerca piceifrons. Taxonomy (NCBI): domain Eukaryota; kingdom Metazoa; phylum Arthropoda; class Insecta; order Orthoptera; family Acrididae; genus Schistocerca; species Schistocerca piceifrons. The sequence goes on from NC_060138.1 coordinate 1,085,079,531, forward strand.
GGGGGTCCCTCTAACCTAAAAAACCCCCGTGTGCACGCCACACGTACTCTGCTACCCTAGTAGCTGCTTCCGGTGTGTAGTGCACGCCTGACCTGTCTAGGGGGGCCCTACAGTTCTCCACCCAATAACGGAGGTCGATGAATTTGCAACCATTATAGTCGCAGAGTCGTCTGAGCCTCTGGTTTAGACCCTCCACACGGCTCCAAACCAGAGGACCGCGATCGACTCTGGGCACTATGCTGCAGATATTAAGCTCAGCTTGCACTCCGCGTGCGATGCTGGTTGTCTTCACCAAATCAGCCAGCCGCCGGAAGGAACCAAGGATGGCCTCAGAACCCAAGCGGCAGGCGTCATTCGTTCCGACATGTGCTACTATCTGCAGCCGGTCACACCCAGTGCGTTCAATAGCTGCCGGAAGGGCCTCCTCCACATTACGGACGAGACCCCCCGGCAAGCACACCGAGTGCACACTGGCATTCTTCCCCGACCTACCCGCTATTTTCCTGAGGGGCTCCATAACCCGCCTAACGTTGGAGCTCCCTATAACTAATAGGCCCGCCCTCTGTGACTGTCGGGACCTTGCCGGAGAATCGGCCACTGGCCCAACAGGCGAGGCATCCTGTGGTGGCTCGGAAACGATGTCATCACCACTAGGAAGCACCCCGTACCTGTTGGAAAGGGGTAAGGCAGCTGCCACGCGGCCAGATCCCACCTTCGCCTTTCGGCCAGGCACGCGCGAGCCCACCACTGTCCGCCATTCACCCTGGAGTGATGGCTGACCGGTAAGATGCTCACTGCCGGAAGACGCAGCGACATCAGGGGTTCCATGTGATTCCAAGGCCACCGAAGTAAGCATAGGTCTCACCACAGTTGCCCCAACGCCACTACGAGCCGACGCCTGCGCCTCGAGCTCGATGAGCCTAACAGACAAAGCCTCCACCTGCCCCCGAAGAGTGGCCAATTCTCCTTGCGTCCGCTCACAACAACCACAGTCCCTACACATGACTATGTTTACCCTACTCTATTCGGTGACAAATTCCCAAGATAATCTTCTGATGAGCTACTCTGATAATCAAGAAACACTCACTGAAATACGAGACGCGAAAACTACGCTAGGTTTTCCCAGAAAAACTATTTAAAAGCTAAGCGCAGCAAATAAGTATAAAAACGCTTTATACAAACAGTACTCGCTGCTGCTGGTGCTCTCGCTCTGGCTGTCACAAGACAACTATGGTGAGACGGGTGCTTTTATTTACATAGTTGTGCTTTGAGAAAACATCAGATTTATTTACGCGAATTACTGTGCATTCGTATTCAAAAACAGCAAAATGAATCCTTGTTCACTGTTTCGATAGAACATGTGGGGTTTAATACCCAATTTCTGTTCAATCATCCGAGATTGCACGTTGATTATCTCATTGCTTTTTCAGTCATTAAATAATATGATGGGTATTAATACGAATATAGGGTGATTTGCCATGTCTTTTGTATTTATGTATATGGTCACATTAAGTCCCACGGGACTTAATATGACCATATACATAAAAACAAAACATATGGCAAATCACTCTATATTCATATATTGAATGGCACTCGTATGTGAAACATAAGATTCTGTATTCATTTTCTGAGCCATTGAAACACACCGCACCCCCAGATGAATCGTTATGCCTTTAAAGATGGAGCAGCGATCGCGTCACGTGTTGAACGTCGCATGCACTGCCTTCACGTGAGCATAAGGGAGTAGCAATCAGTGAGATATTTACGTTTCAAGCGGATACTGTCGTAATCGTGCCTAAATGTACGGACGTGACAGTGTGGCAGAAAGGGGCAGTCGTATTCGACAGTGCCCGAAGCCATACGGCGTGTGAAGTTACTGGATTTGTTGGTGCTTCACTGCAGACAGTTCATGTATGTCCACAAGAACTGGTACAACACACGTGACAACGAAACACGTCGTCAGAACTGTGGTCTGAGAAAGATCCTGGCTGCGAGGGAAAAGAGACGCGTTTCACGGCTTGTCAATCAAAATCAGTTCCAAACCCGACAGTAGTTGCAGGCAGCAAATGAAGGTCCATCCCCACCTGCTAGCGACAGAATATTACGAATGGAACTGCATGCAATGAACGTTTGATCACCTCGCAGGACCATTGGTTACACAGGCACACAAAGCTAGGAATCGTCGTACGTGGATGGTAACTGACTGTGTTATGACGAATCAAGTTTTGCCTGTATTCCGATGACGCACTTGTCGCGTGCACTGAAGGCCGAATTAAGTATTTCTTCCTGAATGTATGCAATGTCATGATCAAGCCGAGGTGGGTGTTCAATGTTTTGAGAGTGTTTTTCTTATCATGAATTGGGCCCTCTCACATAGGTGACCACTAATATGGACTAGCATGTGTATTTAAACATTCTGGTTGGCCAGGTGTCGCCTTTCAGTCAACATCTACATGATGACTGCGCTATTGATAGCCCTATTTTTCAAGACAACAGTAGTGTTCATTGGGCTGGAAGATTATGTGACTATCTTTCTGAACACTCCTCCTGCTCTATTACATCTCGAATGTGTAACGTCTAGTAAGAAACAAAAACAACATATTATGTAGTAACGAGAAAATTATATGTATCATATTGTGTTATTGTATAAAATTATGTATTTTTTTTTATTATTTATTTTTGAGAATATCTGCGTCGGCGAGTAATGGAACCGCCACAGACGATAAATGTCGAACAAAGATTAAAATAAGTAACTAGTATATAATACGTGACGAATAGCAATTTCTTTGTCTTCTTCATCTGGGAGTCGAACGAGTAAGATATCCTGTGTCGTAGTAGCGAACGCTAATGTAGCATTCTTTTGTCGAGACTAAGCAATGTACGCCATTACGTGTGAATTCACAAAGGTCTGTAATCACTGAGATATTTAAAGGTTTTAATAGAGTTATTTAAATGAAAACTTGTATTATTTATTGTTAAGCTTGCTTGCATATTATCCCATCCTGTTGAGACATTTTTCAGTTATATAAATATTATCTGTGGTGCTGAGCTGCGTGGAGAACGAAGAGCCGCTGCCGCGGCGTATTTAAACGACTTACAATATAGTCGAGCATACCGCAAGGAAGCGGTAAAATAATAGTAAAATAATATTATTTCTATTAGCTCCCAGACTGGCAGTGAAGATCAGCAGATTTTATGATGTGTTGCAGATTGACGCGGGCTGCTGATAGGATATAATTTACAGTGCAAATAATTTAATGTACCTTCAGAATCTGATAGGAATCTTGCTGTGCTTCGTTCTGATCTGGCAAACTTTATAGTGACAACGTATTTTTTAATGAGAGTCTCATGTTCTTGGGCTAGTCGTGGTATGAAATAGCATTTTAACGAGAAATAAAATCCACTGCGAACTTGTGTTTTTGAACGATCACACGGACTGTAACATCAGTGCTCATAACAAAGTAATTTCAACTTTTAATCACTATGAAGTAGGGAAGATATATTGATTCTTAGCATGAGTTGCAGTTACGAAAAATCGTTCCTTAAATTGTAGGCCAGATACAGAACAATAAGACTTCCATATATACATTTTATTCCGCTAAAGGGTAAGGATGATAAAGAAAAGCAAAGCACAGCATTGCTAAAAGTATTTCACGTAACTCTTTTCGTAAATGTGTTGTTACAAAGAGAATAAATAAACCAAAGAGCAACAATTTTACAATCCGCGAGAGAGTTGTACGTGAAACTGTCGCCCAAAAACGCGGGGCCCGAATTTGCAGTGGCCACAAATACAAAATTTTATGTATTTTTCTTTCAGTGTTGATTGTTATGTATGTGTAGATATATATGTATTTAGTGATAAATGTATGTATGTATATCATGATCAATGCTATGTATTAATGAATGTGTAAACACTCTTTCATGACAAAACGTACTACTGCAAACGAGTCTGAGAAGACGATCCTGATAGTACTGAGAAGCTGTAACGACTACGTAATCCGGGGGCAGCCGAACCCCGAGATAAGATAAACTAAAGGTAAGACTACAGTGTAGTTGTCCTGTTTGTAGAAGTCGAGCTCCAGTGAAGTGATCTCATTTCGCTAGTGGTGTGCATATTGTGCGTAGTTTGATGTTAGTGTTTGTGACAGGACAAAGTTGATGGTAGATAGTAATTTTTAGTGTGCAGTTAGTGTAGATAAATTAACGTATTTTGTGTGCAAGGGGCAAAACTGTCAGACTTTGTGGTTTAGTAAGCAATTTATGAATATGGTTAAGTTGCGTAGTCAACGTCCGAGCAATATGGATACTGAGGAACAACAATTAGTTAGTGCAGGAAATGTGGAACCGGGTACCTCAAGTAGTACTAGTACTCTCTTTGAGGATATAACATGTGAGAATGTGGGGGCAGGGGCACAGGAAGTGGTGCCACCGCCCACTAGTCCTCAAGGGGATGTAGAGAAAGAAGTTGTACCACCACCAGAAAAGCAGGAACCAGAGAGTGGTAATCTGCCTGGTGGGTATTCGCTTCAGGCTATATTAGAGCGCGTGCTGAATAACCAGGCAGAATTTGCGCAACAGCAAGTCGAGCGAGACCGCCAGCAAGCTGAGCGAGATCGCCGGCAAGCTGAGCGGGACCAGCAACTTGTGCAATCGTTAGAAAACATGAAAAAAGAGATTGCAGATATGAAACAGAATTATGAGTCGATACCTAAGGCCGTGCAGGAGCTGACTGAACAGGTCAACAACCTGCAAGTAGCAAACACTAACAGGGTAGACGAAATAGGTGTATTAGCCAATCGAGTAGAAAAGCTAGAAATAGATTCCACGCAGCTTGTAGAGCAGAAGTGGAACGAACAAGCAACTAAAATTGAAACAGAATTCAACTCATGGCTAGAAGTGAAGGAGTGTGAGATTGACAAGAACATTAATTCCAAAGTACAAGCAGCCATAGCAAATAGAGGCTCCGAATCGTTCAGTACCGCAGTGAATAGTCAGGTACAGAACGACGTGCAAACCATCAAACAAATACTCAGTGAGGATATTCCGCAGTGGCAAGTGAATATGAACAAACGGATATCCGACCTGGAGAAGGGTTTAGCAAAAAGCAGAAAACATTGGGAACAGGAACCTCTGTCGCCAACACCCCATGGTTTTGGCAACGCACAAACTTATACGCGATACAACAATGGGGAATCTGTAGTCGATAATGCGAAGAGCTGTAGCTTCGGTTCGGAGCACACAGCATATGTCCAAGGAGCAAAACCATGTAGTTCAAAAATATTAGTGGAAGAAAGTTTAATCAAAAATAGACAATTTCAAACGTTTACTACTGAACGGAAATCAGTACACCCAGTAGTATTCATAAAAAGCTTTAAAAATATCTTGCCCAGTGTGTGGAACGAAACACAGAAAATTCAATACGTAATGTCCTACATTCAAGGTGATGCAGCGTTGTGGGCTACAGAAGTAGCAGACAGCTGCATGACATATGAACAGTTCGAAAGGGCATTTCTATCGAAATATTGGTCGCCTTGTATACAAGAGCGGCTAAGAAAAGAAGTATATAATCCCGAACCGTACTCACCTCGTCTGGGGAATTTGAGACGGTATTTTGAAAAATATATAAACAAAACACGCTACTGGGACGAGCCTATATCACCAAGAGACATAATAAGACTACTAAAATCACATTTACCCATTCATATCAAAGAGAAATTAATACACGTACCAGAAAGCGATATGGAAAACTTCCTGTCTGTTCTAGATTCTACAAACTAGAATCGGCCTCGATATGCTCTCCATCGATGGCCGAGGGATGGAGTGAGAGCAACACGAGTGATAATAATATACCTGGGATACGTATGCTGCGATACAACGATGGTGTCAGTATGGATAAAGATCTACTGAACGAACCACACGAATGTAAGAAAGATAATAACGAAAATGTGCAAGCTATTATCGAAGCGAAAATCAATGATGTTGCAGTGAACATAATCATCGACACAGGTGCCTCAGTAAGTGTAATGAGTATGGAGTTATTTAAGGCACTGGGAAAAGGACATAGCATTCCGACTTTCCCGGTTAATAATTGTAAGGTGTCTGGAGCCATTAGTGCACAGAGCCAATCAGTTAAGTACCAGGTGCAGGTGGAGATTTGTAAGGAGGGCGAAGCCATAGTGAGCTCGTTCCTCGTTGTTAAAGGATTGAAGGTGGCCTGCATTCTGGGAGTAGATTTTCTCCGTGAGAGGGACGCATTGATCGACCTCTCCTTGGGGAAATTAAGCATAGTTAATAGGGGTAGGAGGATTGAGTTATCTTTGATGAAATCGAAGGAGGTACTTGTGCCATGTTGTAATCGAATTAATATCAAATGTAGGAACCCCTGGGTACTACACCTCGATGATTTTTCACATGTAGCAGACCTCTATTACCCGAATTTAGAGGATCGAAATTTTGAAACAAATGTTGAGACATTTCAAACCAAAGTGCAGGAATCTGAAGGTTTAAGCGATATCCAAAAGCAACAGTTGACGCAGCTGCTATCGGAATATACTATGGTATTTACCGACCGACCAGGAATAGTCAAAGGGTACCACTATCACATAGAGGTGATGCCCCACAAAACATACTGTCGCGCAACTTACTCCATCCCTTGGTCGAGGAGGGAAGTAGTGGCTAAAGAGATTCGGAAGATGTTGGCACACGAATGTAGCTATTTGTTAGCACATCCCCAGACGGGGAAAATAAAAGGACTGTATCCACGTAAAGATGTAAAGTTATTTATTCAGTGACATGTCTGATATAAAGAGTAATAGTTGTAAGAAGATTTTAATTGTGTTTTAGAATATAAGTATGTTAGTATTAAGAAAGAAATTTGTGTGTAATGAAACTTGGAGGAAGTGGATTCAGAAAGTAGGCAATAGCTTACACAGGAAAGATTTTGTTTACAGACAATTAGAGCCATTTAAAAATTATAGGCTCATTAAGCAACGAACAATCTTCTTGTTGATAAAGTGAGGATTAATTTCTTGAATCATTATACAAAGGATTAATTTCTTGAACCATTTTCTATGTGTAGTATGTAAGTGCAATTAATGATGCAATCTAATATAGTAAGGTAACTGTTGTAATTGTATTAGGATAAGGAACCCTGAGAGAGAGAGTCTTGACTAGCCAAACATGGACTCTGTAATATGCAACAATTATGTGATGTTTGCTGCCAGTAGTGATATGAGAACGACACTGGAGCATAAGCTAATCAAAAAACAAGCCCGTTCCGTGGAAAATCCGCTTTGTATATAACAATGCTTCAATTGAAGCCTGTGTACTTGGTACACGCCCTTGAATATTCATTACGCGATACGCGAATTAAGTCAACCAATGTGGAACCTACACTGTAGTCATATAGGAAAAATCATTAAAAATAATGCTAGTACTAAATGAAGTATTTATTGATCAATATGCCCAAGTCAAGCTGTCATGCACATGGTAAAATCTGTTTGATAGATGGGTGATAACCAGGCAAGCTACACTGATAAGGAAATAAAAAAATTTTACAAAAGGGTTATATACGCCTAGTAACAATATGAAAAGTGTGTTGTGATAAGGTAAAAACAAATAGACGCCATGTAGATGAGAGTGAGTATGCGAAGAACAGTTAAAAGGTATTAAAAGATAAACTGTGTGCATAAACAATGGAGGAAAGGACGGAATATTGTGTGTAGCAGGGACAGAAAATGACTGTTGTATCTGCACCAATATATACGTCGATAAGTCTGGTGTTGAGTGACAGACTGTACTAGTGCAGTGCTCAACGAACAATAGACAGTGTATAAAAACAGTAGTTATTGATCCGTTCGGAGTCGAGTTAAACGAACCTAGCTCGCCGGGGACATGTAGTATGTGTGTTACGAAACATTTTCACGTGTTGAAAGACGCTCTGGCAGTGTACCAACCGTGGAGTGAGTGAAAATGTGTAGTACAATGTGCGTGTGACGAACCTTGAATACCAGTGTCACAATGCCACAAGAAACCTGTTATCACGCCAAACCATCCTGTGCATACCAGTGAAGCGACGGCTTACTGAACAATAATCGCTTTTAACAAGTTGCATCTTCTTCCACAGCTAGTAATCTGTGTCCTTAAAGGCAGTACACCGTTGTGGAATGTTTGTTTCATGCGCTACAACGGGGAGCCATGTGGAGAAGCCGAGACGAGTGCCGTGCCGCCAGCCAGCCGGTCGCGGTAAACCACTGCCACTCACCGACATCGGCGAATGGTTCGCCGCGGTTCGCGACTGCTTGGGCGCCACGTCAGCACGACGTCGCTGTTACTGAGAGCAGGTCGTCGAACCCAGCGGCCGTCGGCACGCGGCGTTCCAGACGACGCGACTCAACAATTGCTTCGCGCCGCCAGCTCCGTACAACATTGTTGTCATTCAAATGAACTACCAAATATGTGTTTAATGCACTAACATGAATAGGGTTTAGTGGACACGAAATGACGTGACAAACATTTGTTTTTTTTTCTTGAGTTATTCAATACGGACCCAACGTATTCATTGGTTCAGTGATATATAGATATAATATGTTTTCGTCATGTTAATGAAGTATACTCGCATGAATGCTAGACATTTTAAACCAATTGTCGCGAGTAAATGCAAGGACGATTCATGATACTACTGTAAAAATGTGTAATAAGTGACTTTCATTACAATCCAAAACACAAATATTATATGGGTAACAAAGAGACTAAAGGTTTAACATGCTCTCACAAATAGCCTTTGTTATATGTGAACATTGGATAGAATCTGAACTTTTTGTGATCAAACTGGGTATTAAAACAAACCAGACGAGATGACCATGGCTCCGGCGCAGTTTTCCCAGGTTTTCTGATCGCACGTAGCCCGAATGGGGGAGCCAGATAAATGTAATGACCCTGGGACTAGGTTTATGGTCACCTCGCAAAGTGTAAGAACAGTATAAAAAGTGTAATTAAACCTACAGTGTAAAAGAACTAAGAAGTTTAAAGTGAATGTTCTAAACAAGGTAACAGACAATAACCAAACAGACGTTAGTGGCAGCATATTGCCGAACATTCTTAACGTTAGTCAATTGCTGCCAGGGGGCATTGTAACGTCTAGTAAGAAACAAAAACAACATATTATGTAGTAACGAGAAAATTATATGTATCATATTGTGTTATTGTATAAAATTATGTTTTTTTTTATTATTTATTTTTGAGAATATCTGCGTCGGCGAGTAATGAAACCGCCACAGACGATAAATGTCGAACAAAGATTAAAATAAGTAACTAGTATATAATACGTGACGAATAGCAATTTCTTTGTCTTCTTCATCTGGGAGTCGAACGAGTAAGATATCCTGTGTCGTAGTAGCGAACGCTAATGTAGCATTCTTTTGTCGAGACTAAGCAATGTACGCCATTACGTGTGAATTCACAAAGGTCTGTAGGCACTGAGATATTTAAAGGTTTTAATAGAGTTGTTTAAATGAAAACTTGTATTATTTATTGTTAAGCTTGCTTGCATATTATCCCATCCTGTTGAGACATTTTTCAGTTATATAAATATTATCTGTGGTGCTGAGCTGCGTGGAGAACGAAGAGCCGCTGCCGCGGCGTATTTAAACGACTTACAATATAGTCGAGCATACCGCAAGGAAGCGGTAAAATAATAGTAAAATAATATTATTTCTTTTAGCTCCCAGACTGGCAGTGAAGATCAGCAGATTTAATGATGTGTTGCAGATTGACGCGGGCTGCTGATAGGATATAATTTACAGTGCAAATAATTTAATGTACCTTCAGAATCTGATAGGAATCTTGCTGTGCTTCGTTCTGATCTGGCAAACTTTATAGTGACAACGTATTTTTTAATGAGAGTCTCATGTTCTTGGGCTAGTCGTGGTATGAAATAGCATTTTAACGAGAAATAAAATCCACTGCGAACTTGTGTTTTTGAACGATCACACGGACTGTAACATCAGTGCTCATAACAAAGTAATTTCAACTTTTAATCACTATGAAGTAGGGAAGATATATTGATTCTTAGCATGAGTTGCAGTTACGAAAAATCGTTCCTTAAATTGTAGGCCAGACACAGAACAATAAGACTTCCATATATACATTTTATTCCGCTAAAGGGTAAGGATGATAAAGAAAAGCAAAGCACAGCATTGCTAAAAGTATTTCACGTAACTCTTTTCGTAAATGTGTTGTTACAAAGAGAATAAATAAACCAAAGAGCAACAATTTTACAATCCGCGAGAGAGTTGTATGTGAAAAATGTCCTGCGAAATGACCTGACTTGAGCCCCATAGGAAATCTGAGAGGCATGTTGGAACGGTGGGAAAATCGCCGACATCAACATCTCCGCAATTTGGTGGAAATGCGCCGTCAAATCAACAGCGAGTTGCTTAACCTGGATGCGACGTACCTGCATAATCTTATGAACTCACTTCCTAACAGAATCCAAGCGGTTATCAAGACCATCCGCGGAATTACATGATGTTAAATGATGCTTGTAATGTTCTTTTAGGAATTAATAATTTAACCTTTGAGCTTATATTCAGCATTAATTTTTGAATCTTGAGAACGTATTTTTATCCTGTGATCTTGTTCATTTAAGGAATACCTTCTCGAACGAATTACGTTCTCGAACGAACTTCATTTTGCTTTTACAATATTTCAAGCAGAAAGAGAATAAACTGCCTTCAATACTGATGAAACTATTATTTTTAAATAAAATTCGCAGCTAGCCAGGTGAGTTCGCGTTGCGGTGGAACCACAGCGATGGAGACTTAAATATTTTGCTATCAAACCAGCTCAGACCTTTTCAGTTTATTAGATGTTATAGGATACAGGCTGCAAACACACTTGCATTTCGTGAATGATTTAAGTTATAGACACAGATAGCAAGTATCTTCATGAGATCTGTTGTAAAGCTAATGGATTCAGTTTTGTCTTACCTTTAATTATTCCAATGCTCTATGGTAAAGCTCCTTGTCACTACGAAATCTAAAATAAATTTAGTTATATTGCGACAGTTCATTCATAGGTCGGATTTTATGTAATGGAAAAGTTTCAGCGTACTGAAAACAGGCCTTATAGTCTCTTAAGAACACATAAACATCATAGTCTTCTCTTAAGAACACATAAACATCATAGTCTCTTACGAACTCACTGGTTGAAGTCAAGGTAACCACAGGTTTTCACCACCGTAAGCTGATAAAATGTGTGTTGTTCACTTGTTTCGGCAGTACGCCATCCCCTGGCAAACTCTACAACTTTAAAATGGTGTGTATCAAATGTCCCTTAACTTCTCTCCCACATCCTGTATCAGCGAAAATGGCAATGACAACTCGCCATGGCACATATTATTTCAAATATTGTGCTAGAATAGGTTCAGTTCTTTGTAGACACGTCACCAATACCGAGAATATTTCAAAGTTCCTTTTAAGTATACACTAAGTGTCAATAACGCAACTGATTGAATGTGTTGGAGCCCGAATATTAGTATGGGACAGAAGTGTGTTTCTGTCTTGGTGTATTCAACGTAATACGGCAGCGAATAAAGACGCAAAATGCTCATCAATTGATCTTATGGGGTCTCGCAAAATCTTGTAAAACTGGGAATGTTTGTGTGTGGGTCGGAAGTCATCTTTGCGTACCTGATTTTGCGACTGATCCCTCAAGCAGCAGAGAAACCGATGACCTTCGAGCAGATCTAACGACGCGTAGACAGGTATCAACTTTAAATAATGTATCGTACAAACTTCGCAAGTTATCCATAGTAGGGTATTGCCCATAAGATACCACGCTTCCAGTTATCATAGTGACCTCGGTATACATATCAAACGATGATAGTGTACAACTAAACAAATCGATGCCAGGACACTAGTTGTCATCGATCATAAATTCCCATTAAGCATTTTTAAACCAGAACTCATACGGTAAATTAGTAAACAGTGACGCAGATAAAAACATAAATGCGAAAACATCTTTACATTAAACATTCTTACTCAGATATATTTCCTCTTTGAAGCTTGATGAATGTTATTAATAAACGAAAGGGTACACAAATATTCACAAAACCGTCATAAACTGTTAACTGAGTAAGGGTGAAGCCTCCAAAAACATTAGCCAGCCCTCTGTATCGCTTAAAGACTACCAGCGCGAAAGACATGCATGTAGATAGCGGTGCCTGAAGTTGGTGTATACTTGCTCATGCGTTACATTGTTGTTAACACAAGGCTTTTAATGCCTACAGATAAAAGTGAATGTTATACCACAGCTGTAGCATTTACAAACGCAATGAAGAATAAACAGTAGTGTGGTGCTATTTTTCCTCACATTTGACTAAGGAAAAACCAATACATGTCCTGCATATTTGTGATGGCTAAAGCTTTGGATACAGTATCAACCTGTTTTCTCTTCCTCATACCAACTGGCGAATCAAAATCTTGTTACGAAATCAAAGAAACGAACACGCTGCAATCAGACAATGTCAAAGTAAGCTTTGGGAATCAGATGTATATTGAAAGGTAGGGAGCGAAGAGCTGTGACTGGAAAGTGTCAGGAAAACACAGTTACACAAAAACCAAATTTATTTCTTTTGAAGTCAGCGCTGCTCTTAACACAAAAAACAACACAATCTAGAAAGTTTACTGCCGCCAATCGTAACTGAGAAGAATTACAGGTGTGCTCCAGTGACACTAAAAGAATTTATAAAAACGTGCATTAATGCTCCCAGTTTAATATAAGCGGCTCTCCTCTTTCACCAAAACTTAACGTGCACTTCGTCTGGTAAGATGGTGTACCTTTGCAATTTTTACAGGGCAATAAACTGACCATACATCTACGTCTATACTCCGCAAGCCACCTTACTCTTTGTGTGGCGGAAGGTACTTTCGTGCCCAGTGCCACTTTCCCCTTGTCCTGTTACAGTAGCGTACGGTTCGCAAGAAGAACCGACTGATGGTAAGTGTCCGTGAAGGCTCGAATCTGCCTATTTTCATTTTCATGATCTTTTCGCGTAATATATTGGTTGACTCTTCTAGGAATGTACGCTCACGGAACTTTAACAGGAAACCATAACGTGATGCTGAACGCCTCTCTTACAGCGTCTGCCACTGAAGTTTGCTGCGAATCTCTGAGAAGCTTTAGCACTTCCTGAGTGAACCTGTAATGAAACGTGCTATTCTTTTTTTGGACCTTCTCTATTTCCTCTATCAGTCCTATCTGGTACGGATCCTACACTAACGAGCATTATTCGAGTATGGCGACTAAAACATCTGAAAACCTCTCATAAAACATGGAAATGAATAAAACATATGCAGTAATATAAAGATGAAAATAGACAACCCCAGCCTACGCATAGAGTATGTAAGAACAAAATAACTTCAGAGTTTTGAATAAATATTTACGACAACGTGATAATATTAAGTATAAGAACTATTAACGTTAAAGCACTATAAAACATGTAGTGATTAATGCTGATACCAAAACACAATTAGAATACCACGTAACATAGTGTACAAACTTTTAGGGATGATGGAGAAGGGTAAATGTGTCAGTTTGAGGTAAGGGACACTGGTCATGAACGAACAAGTAGGAAGTTATAAGCAAAAATCTTTCTGATATCTCTGACACTGACACACATGTACCAGCATAGCTGTTGCTAAGAGCCGGCCGCGGTGGCCGTGCGGTTCTGGCGCTGCAGTCCGGAGCCGCGGGACTGCTACGGTCGCAGGTTCGAATCCTGCCTCGGGCATGGGTGTGTGTGACGTCCTTAGGTTAGTTAGGTTTAAGTAGTTCTAAGTTCTAGGGGACTTATGACCTGAGATGTTGAGCCCCATACTGCTCAGAGCCATTTGAACCATTTTTTGTTGCTAAGATTTTAGGATAGGCAAAACAAGACTGTAGGTGGACCAAAACAAGAAGAAAAGTCCAGTAAACATGGGCTGTACAATGCATACCTTAACAGCTATGAGTAATTCTTCATCATCGCTAATGTGAAACACATCTCTTCTAGGGCAATATCTTTGATGTCTACGTCTTTGGAGGAGGTAGTATGGGCCAATATAAGAAAAACTAGTCCAGTAAAAATGGGTTCTAAACTGAAGACCTTAAAAGTTACGAACACCTGTTCATTTTTGCTAATCTTGTAGTGAACAAGTGTCCATAGCTCTTAAAGTGTGCATGTTATAGCCCTCATTTACTGGACGCTTTTCCTGTTTTGGCCCATACTACGTCCTCCGCAGGTATGGAAACTACAGCGTCCCCAGTGAGGTAATAAGAAAACACTTAAAAAACAGTATTTATAAAGAAGAGACATTTAAAACTTGAATGATACAGATTTTTTTTATAATGTACCCGTAAAATAATTTCTCTGTGTAAGTTTCGAGTGCAAAGAAATACAACAAAATGATCTAAAGAGACGACAAGATACGCTCTTTTGTTAATTTTTTAGTCGTCTTCACTTCTTTTCTTGTCTTGGTTGCGTGTAGACGGACATCTTGCGAGTGTTGGCAAATGTAAGCATATTTGTATGAGTTAAGCAGATAATATATTGATTCAATATTATTGTGCACTTTTAATTTGTAAGAGGTGATCCCGATTTCATGTCCACCTTCCTTGAATTAACCAGCATTCAAGTAATTTACAGTTCAACAATCGCAGCGGCCGATGCAGCCAACGACGCCATTACGTGGCGATATTAACTTATAAAAATTTAGCGGAAGCGAAAAACTCGCCCGCTATTAACATAATATCCATTTTTCTCCACAGCCGCACGAAGTTGCAGAAATACGTAGCTTTAAGGTCCTTATTTTCAGTACCATAGCCGAGAGCCAGAGCCAGGACTCCGACTACAATGCAATGATTAACGGAGGTAAGAAAAAATACTCTCGCGAGTATGTGGACCTCACTTGTAATTAATAACTAAAGATTTTTCGCTTTAAAGTGAACTGACTAGCCGAGGAAATTAAAACGAAAATTTTATTCCATTGTTCAACTTATATGCTCATGTTTTAAGATTCAGCGAGTCTAACGTTCATTAACGTAACAAATAATTTGAGATTAATATTGTTAAAAAGGAGAACTTCAGGAAAGCATTTAATCGTAAATCAAAATTGAATGAAATATCATTTTTATTAAGGCCCACCACGTAAGTCGGCAACAATCAAAATAATGATAATAATATATTAAATTACGACGGCCGACGGACGCGAGAAAACCAAAGAGCTCACATTAGAAGTGACGTGTTTCACAGCATCGAAGATGAATAAGTGTTCATAGCTCTTAAGGTATACATTTTAGAGCCTTTGTTTAGTAGACATTTTTTCCTTGTTTTGGTCTGAAAGTTGCCTACTCTAGAATCTTAGCAGCAACAGTACCGCTCTGGTAGGGGAGCTGTTACAATCAAAACACAGAGCCTGACCGCACTGCCCCGACAGCTAAGCTTCGTCTCGCAACGACCATGCACGAAGACACACAAGTCACTCCACTGTGGTAGACAGAAGCTGAAAGCGTTGTTTTTTAAAATGCTTCTCACCGGATTAATTTTCTTTGGTGGTCTCCTGGCGGTGCAGAGAACGGCCAGCTGGTAGCTTCCTAGGCACTGCTGTGTCTGTCACTAGCCCAACCCTTAGCTTGTTCAGGCCAAGGTCTCCACACTTGCAGGTACCAAGCGCGTTCCCTCTAACAGGCCCGAAGGGTGGAAACGTCGAACCCGTGTGTGGCTGCTAAGAGTTTTGCAGCCCGTTAGACTCAAAGCTACTAAGTGGGTAACACGCACACACACACACACACACACACACACACACACACACACACACACACAAACACAAACACACAAAATTAATGAGGGCGAGACTACACATACGGTGCTCTACATGGGGAACTGTAACACTCGTTGCTAAGTTATGGTGTTCGAAGATGCAGTAGAGGGAAGACCTCCATAGATGGTTGTTTCACGTCCCGATTACCGGCCCTTAAATATTGTAATAAATGAAATCATCCCATGTTGATGGCCCAAATTTTTTAATTAAAATAAAAAACATCGCCCCAAACTGGACACCAAATATGCAGTAAATAAGACTAAAATGGTGGGGAAAACGGCATGGCCACAAGATGGGTACCATAATGTTCTAATTCAAATTAAATTAATAGTCCCAAGCAAGGCGCCAAAAAATGGAGAAATTGTAAACAAGGCATGTACTGGGTGTAAACACCTTGTCGAAGCCATAAAACCGGGACTACACAGCAATGAAAGAAATTCATTTGGCCGGATGAGTCTTGTTGTATACTCTTCCCAACTTCTGGCCGAGTTTACGTCCCAAGGGTGAAAAATGACGGGGTTCGGTGACGATTTGGACTCCCATATCGTGGTATTCAATGGTCTCCATGTTTATCCTGTTATGTCGCATTACTGCCAAGGTATATGTTACGACTTTGGCTGATCAGTTCCCTCCGATGGTTCAATGTTTGTTTACCGCTGTGACCACAGCGATGAATTACCGCATCTTTCCTGGCCACCAAAGACACTAGATGTCTCTATTACTGACCCTCTGCGGTATACTTTGGTGAGAACGGTGCGTGATCGCTATCCATCTTCATTATCGTTGCCTGATTTGCCAATACTGTGCAGGAAGACTGGTATAAGATTCCATTGAAAACATACGGAATCAGTATTTATGAATTCCGTGACGACCGGAGACTGTTTAAATGTTTCCTACGCTATAATTGGCATGGTAATGTGGGTGTTCTTATTTCTGGTCAATTTATGACGTTAACCGATAAGTCTGTTACGCAACTTCCGTACTACCGGACAGTAAGAAGCAGTATTTAAATTCTGGTGGTGTCTTAACAAATAATTAATTTAAATCAACAGGCAGTTACCAGTAAAGGATAAAGTGAGACCGTTGGGGAAGTACTGTAGATGGATGATAGGCGAAACGATACCAGTAACGGAGAAGTCTTCGGGCGACAGCGTATGTGTTAGTTTAGACATCATTTCGTGTAATAAATCCAACTCTGTCCGACGTAAGTGGACTTTTTTGGTTAGCTGTTTTATTGGCACATGCTAACACAAATATGAATATTGTTGACACAGACATTATATGCAAGGACACACGATGTGGACAATAAAAACAACGTGTGTATTCAGCGTTTTTATCCGCTTGCAGCAGAGGTGTCCCCACGACTTCGTGACTTAATTGCAGCCTGTTTTCACGAAAGAAACAGCTAAGAAATTTTGTTGATCCTATGGGATGTTGAGACTGCGGGCAGATAAATGTGCTTTAAAAAACTCGGACGCTCAGTGAAATAAATCTAAATTCGTTGAACTATCAATTATATTTTCCTTAGTAACACAACTCAGAGACTCCTTTGTATCTGTAATTTGCGGTTCGTTTTGGCGGTAGCACTTCCGTCAAAGACGGGGTAGGTTCTGAGAAAATATGTGTCTCTGACGACAGAGAAATGTTTATTGCTGATGAATCTGTGGTGGCTTAAACTGCAGAGGACCTTGAAGACCATTCTTCTGAGGTGAGATGAAAAATACAATATATGCTACTAATTTTGGATTACTATTACATTGCTGACATTAAGGTATCAATGAAGAATGGTAGAATATAAGTACAGCGAGTGATCTAAATTACGTCTACAGTTTACTTTTTAAGATGCAACTCACGTTCTGTGCAAAATAAATTAACTAATGTTTGATTAAACAGCAGTGTGAAGTATCATGCATTAAATCATCATGGTGAAATATAACACTCTCTCACTATTTTTTTTCTTATTTAGGAATTAAAAACATTGGCAAGTTTACAGAAGTTAGAGACGTGGTCTCAATTTGGGCTAGTCCTAAAAATATTGTAGTAACTGATCAGACTTAGTAAAACGCATGAAAGACGATTTATTTACCCGAAAAGAATATTGGAAACGTTATTTTTATTTTTAAATCAGTATTGATTATCAACAAATATGGTCATAAGAAATAAAACGTTCTGTTCTGCGGACAAAAGTCGCAAATACAGATGTTCATATGAGGCCAGCACGTTAGTGGATGTCCCCGTATTGCACATGACGAACAGAACACAAAGCTGTCTTTGCACGCCATCAGAAAAGTTTCCTTTACAAAAAGCACATTCTGCATTGTCTGATTCTGGCTTGTCTTTTTTTTTCAGGAGGAAACCCTAAATCATTAGATCAATGAGTGGCCGTTTCATCTGTCTGTGACTTATTTAAACTATGTTATTGCATTTTTCGTGAATTCCCGTTTGTATTTTTCCTTTGTTTTTCATTTCTCTCAACGTTCTCGTTTTGGGATGAAATTTAACAATCTTTTCCAAACTTCAGTTTCCTTCTCACAACGGTTCGTTTGGAAGGATTAGTAGAAAATTTTTATTCAGTAATAGCTTTTTGTAACATAGTTTTGTGTGGTATACCAGGACAAATCCTACGGCTCTACTTCCTTTGTGGCTGTTTACTTCTTTTGTCAAAGAAACAGGAGCAATACCGTAAGGACTAACAGCTCATGAGGTAGACCTGTTCGGCTAAGGTTCTTGGATTAAAGGGGCTGACAGGTCAGATGTTTTCTGCGTATGATTTTCCGAAGCGGATAGGAGATCTTGTCTGTTTTACTGACAACGAGCTACAGATTTGTGCTGCTTTCTGGGACTCCAAGTAGTCAAGCTTAAGTAAAAATATTTTTGTTAAGGGAATATACCCCTGATATTCTGAAACCATTGATTAGAATTTCTGCTGTTTGTACTTTTAGATACGCTTTCACAAATAATTCCATCATTTCCTAAATGGTTAGTGGTCTAACAAATTGTGACTCGCGATCTATTTGAGTGGCGAAGCCATTGTTTTACCTCTTGACTATAGTATACTTTTAAGAGTCCCATGAAAGTATCGTTTACCTGTTGCAGTTTGTGTGTGCGTGTACGTGTTCTGTCTTAGCAATTCCTCCATTTCCAGTATTACTTCTGCACGAATGAGCTGCTAGAGCTTTTCTTTAACTAACACTGTGGTTATGTGGTGTTCAGACAGGCAGAGAATGTCTATCTTCTCGTAATTCTCTATTTTTTCCAAACAGACAAGAAGCTCCTCTGCCTTATCACTCACTCCAATATTTCCATTAAATAATCTAACCTTGCATCTGTGTGCATTCTTAAGTATTTCGTGGGACTCTTCTGTTACTTTCAAAACAGGGTCCCTGAATCCTGTTTCTAATAACTTAGAAAAGATGCCAATTTGACACCAGTAACCATAGGGATCTTACTTCGTGTGATGGTGACCCCCCTCCCCGCTGTAAGTTGCTACAAGAAGCTCAGCCAACCTACCTTCTCCCTACCATTCAGATGTAAGCTGTGTTTAGTACACGCCAATATCCCAATTGCAGCAGCAAGCACCGCACTCACATGAGATTTCATTCCAGTCAGTAGCAGGCCACTCAACTCAGTGTTTACATGGCTCACAGCAGTGTTAACCCAGGGCTGGTCATGGCGCTACACGACCTCCACAAAACTCACATTTGTACGAGTAGTTGCTGATCCTATTTCATCCGGCTCACCCCAGTGCTGTAATTAGTCAGGCAGGCTGTTCCCTGCTCCACCTACTACAATAACCTGATCCTCTTTGCCGAAACCTTTCCACAAATTCCGTGCGTTCTCTGTCACCTGGCTAAGACTTGGATTCTTGAGCAGGTACTGTGTTCCTAGCTGTCTTGTGCCATCTGTCCTATACCCCACCCATGGTTAGTAAATAGCAGCAAGACCATTATATTCCTACTCTCTTTTGTTGCCGACATACACTGAGTTTCTTTGCTACAAGTCTTCCATACTTGGTTCAACCATTTTGTTAAAAAATAAATCCGTCAAAGTAATCTCCATTTTTACTCATCTTGGATAGCGCAAGAGTTTATCCCGTAATTATTGTCTCATGTACGTGTGGATTAATAATAAAACATAGTTCACTTTTTAACGGCCACTGTTTGTAGATCGCTAATGGGAAATTTTGAACTTTAATGAGGAAATCTGGCTTTCTTACTGTGCTGTCACTGGCAGAGAGCAGCGAATAGTTAACAGTCTGTGGTGACTTCAGTGTAGTTTTTCTAAAGGATTCTAATAGGAAAACTATCAAGAACCTTATTTGGCGCCTACAATTTGATCTCAGTAATTGATTTTCCAACACAGGATAAATAGAATAGGACTCTGCTTATAACGTTTTCTTTGGCGAAGCTGAAAGCAAGGAAATAATTTTTCATCCAGTAACAAATGCTTCTCTGATAATGACGCACAGTTAGTTAGGATAAGTAACATAGTGCCTTACAGTATGGCTATTCCTTACTGGAAATCAGTTAAAATAATTAATGACTCCAGGACATATGTTTTAAGATTGGTTTAAACGAGACAATCTAGGATGGAGTTTATGAAACAAACGTTAACATAAAATTTAATAAATTCCATGATAAATTTATATCATTATTTGAAAACAGTTTCTCACATAAGATAATCGGAAAGGACACTGAACAGTGACATAAAAATCATCTATCATTAGAGGGCTTAATGTATTTTGTGAAAGAAAATGGGGAGAGGTACCTTTTGGCAAGAATAATTAGAGATCCTGCAGAAGTTGCACATTACAAAAACTACTAAAATTATTGAGAAAGGTTATTAAAAGTCAAGGAACACGCACATAATGTCATAAATCAGTAATTTAGACTACAAACTTAAGACTATATGGAATGTAGTGAAATGAGAGACAGAACAACTAGCTACAGAACAGGATAACATCACTATTGTACTGAATGGGAGGGCGATAAATGAAGAGATGTATGTTGTGTCTAGGCAAGACAGCCTAGACACAATGAGAGGAAGCCGAAAGGCACGCGCTTAAACTCACGCAGGCTGGCGTGAGGTCTGAAACAGGATACGTAATGAATGCTATAAAGAAAAGTACGTAGCTGCTGGAATACTTAACTTTAATCTACTTTGTAGAACATCGCTCTTGATGATACATGCTTCACATAATAGTAGTTATCAATTGAATACGGCGCCTTGCTAGGTCGTAGCAAATGTAGCTGAAGGCTATGCTAACTATCGCAAATGAGAGCGTATTTGTCAGTCATCCATCTCTGGCAAAGTCGGCTGTAAAACTGGGGCGAGTGCTAGTAAGTCTCTCTAGACCTGCCGTGTGGTGGCGCTCGGTCTGCTATCACTGACAGTGGCGACACGCGGGTCCGACGCATACTAACGGACCGCGGCCGATTTAAAAGCTACCACCTAGCAAGTGTGGTGTCTGGCGGTGACACCACATTCCTCCCCCGCAAATCGGCGAACGGTTGTGTTATAATGCTTCCGCCCGCCGTGGGGAGGACCCCATGTTGACGTATGCGACGAGGTGGGGAGCCCAACAACAGGCGAGGCTGTGCCACCCGCACCCTGCCATTCGGTCCGAGGAGAGCTAGGAAACGCCTGAAAACCTAGTCCAGGGTGCACGCCAACATGTGGTGTATGTGCCCGTAAAGAGATAGGAGGGGCCGAAGGGTCGACCTCCATCGCGTCGGGGTACCCGACGGGCGAAGACGACATTTGGTCCGGAGCGGGCAAGAGGTCCATGTCGGAGGAGAGCTGGTCACGGGAAGCGATCGGCGGCGCGTGACCCAGGAAGGCGCCCGGCGGCTGCAGCGAAGCGTCCACTGCGGGCGGCGCCGGCGGGAGGACCGGCGGCGGCGGCGGCGCGTCGCCATGGGGCAAAATGGAAGGCAGCGTCGGTAACACCTGGGGATGATGCGAGCCAGTAGATGGGTCCCCAGGGCGCTGACCGGACGGCACCGTCGCTGAAAGCAGACGGGGAGCGGCAGAACCCGTGCGACGACAGAGGCGCAGCTGATTGAGATGCCGACGCACCTTGTAAGTAGGCTGTTTAGGTTTTTTTATTGGTAACGCCACCTCTGTATGAAAATCACTGGCTGTGCTGTGTGCAGTCTGTGGCTAGTTTGCATTGTTGTCTGCCATTGTAGTGTTGAGTTGTTGGATGTTAACAGCGCGTAGCGCTGTGCAGTTGGAGGTGAGCCGCCAGCAGTGGTGGATGTGGGGAGAGAGATGGCGGAGTTTTGTAATTTGTCATGAACTGCTACATATATTATGACTATTAAGGTAAATACATTGTTTGTTCTCTATTAATATCTTTCATTTGCTAACTATCCCGATCAGTAGTTAGTGCCTTCCGTAGTTTGAATCTTTTATTTAGCTGGCAGTAGTGGCGCTCGCTGTATTGCAGTAGTTCGAGTAATGAAGATTTTTGTGAGGTAAGTGATTTCTGAAAGGTATAGTTTAATGTTAGTCAGGGCCATTCTTTTGTAGGGATTTTTGAAAGTCAGATTGCGTTGCGCTAAAAATATTGTATGTCAGTTTAAGCACAGTCTTGTATAATTGTTCAAAGGGGACGTTTCATAACCTCACCAGAGGCCCCCGAAACCAAATACATAGCGTGGCCGAGGCAGCGAAGAATGCGCCCTGCGAGCCAACGCCGTGAACCTCGATAGTTGCGATAGTATACAACGTCGCCTGGAGCAAAGGCAGGCGTCTGCCGCGGCACAGGAACCTGATGCGGCGGATGCAGCAAAGACATCAAGGTTCGATGAGGACGACCGTGGAGCAACTCAGCCGGCGAACGACCATCTCGGGGCTGAGAGCGGTACGAAGACAAAAAGAGCAACAACGCGTCCTCCCGAGAATGCGACTCTTTCAACTTCAACATCTGCGACTTGAAAGTCTGGACCAATCGTTCAGCGGCACCGTTTGACTGAGGCGAAAACGGCGCGGATGTCAGATGTTGAATACCATTGGCCTTGCAGAATGACTGAAATTCTGCGGACATGAATTGTGGGCCATTGTCGGAAACAATAGTCTGTGGAAGACCTTCAATGCAAAAGATAGCAGATAACGCTTGGATGGTGGCAGATGACCTCGTGGAAGACATCCGGACAACAAAAGGAAAATTACTGAAGGAATCTACCACAACCAACCATCGAGCATTCCAGAATGGACCAGCAAAATCTATGTGTAAGCGTTGCCAAGGGGAAGTGGCTTTCGGCCATGCAAATAATTTCCGCGGTGGTGCGGACTGTTGTTCGGCACACGCCATGCGAGAAGAGCACATATTTGTAATCGCAGCATCGATTCCGAACCCAGTACAGTGCTGACGTGCAAGTTGTTTCGTTCACACTATACCCCAATGTCCTTGATGGAGAAGCCGTAAAACAGAGGACTGTAACGAACGTGGGACCACGACCCGGGACTGAGCATTATCAGAACGCAACAGCAAAACATCACGTCGTACAAAAAGTCTCTCCTTGTGAGCAAAAAATCGGCGAACCAACGGATCCTGGATCCGTGATTTCGACAAGGGCCATTGCGTAGCAACAAAACGCAAAACGGTAACAAGGACAGGGTCAGCAGCTGTGGCTGTAGCCACACGACGAAAATCAATCGGAAACGATTCGACCACGTCATCGGTTTCCGCATCAATGAACATGCAAGCAAGTTCGGAAGAATCGAATGCTCTATCCTCAGCAACAGGCAAACGGGACAACGCATCAGCGTTGCCGTGCTTAGCAGTGGACCGATACAAGATATCGTAGCGGTACTGCGAGAGGAAAATTGACCAGCGAATGAATTTCTGCGCTGTACGTGGAGGTACAGGCTTGCTCGGATGAAAAAGCGACGTCAAGGATTTGTGGTCTGTGATGATGGTAAAGTGACGACCATACAAGAAATCATGAAACTTCGTAACACCAAAGACGAGAGCCAAAGCTTCTTTCTCGATCTGTGAATAATTTCTTTGCGCAGACGAAAGCAATTTTGACGCAAAGGCAATAGGGCGATCGTGCGAACCATCTTTGTGTGCAAGCACAGCACCGATCCCCAAATCCGATGCATCTACCATCAACAAAAGGGGTTTCTGGGGATCGAATGGCGTAAGGCAAGTATTTGAAAGCAACGCCGATTTCAACTGGCGAAAGGCGCATTCGCATTCCGTCGTCCAGATGAACGGAACACCTTTACGGCGTAAGCGATGAAGTGGAGCTTAAATGGAAGAAGCGCGCGGCACAAATTTTTTATAATAATTAATTTTTCCCAGCACACTCTGTAGCTGCTTCAAATTCTGCGGCGAAGGCAAGTCTTGTATGGCACGGAGGTGCTCTGGACTAGGATGTATGCCTTGGGCATTGATTACATGTCCCAGATAGGGTAAGTCCCGAGCAAAAAACACACATTTGTCCTTCCGCAAGCGAAGACCAGTTTGTCGCAAGACCTGAAATAATGTTCTGAGATTGGCTAAATGTTCTTCTTCTGTCTTTCCGGAGATCACAATATCGTCCAGATAGTTTGCTGCAGTAGGGACCGACGCACAAACAGTTTGTAGATATTGCTGAAACAATGCAGGGGCAGATGCACACCCGAATGGCAGTCTTTTGAATCGATACAAACCAAGATGCGTGTTAACCACCAAGACACGCTGAGATTCGTCGTCCACTGGTATTTGCAAGTACGCATCTGCCAGGTCCAACTTCGAAATATATTTACCCGGGCACAGTTTGTCAAAAAGATCTTCCGGGTGGGGTAAAGGAAAAGTTGCAATCACTAGTTGTGGATTCACTGTAGCTTTGAAGTCCACACAAAGTCTCAATTTTCCGGAAGGTTTTGACAAAATTACTGAGGGTGATGCCCAGAGAGAAGCCTGCACACGTTCAATCACACCTTGCGATTCCAAATCGTGTAAAGTCCTTGCGACCTCATCACGCAATGCGTGGGGAACATTGTGCGCTCTGAAAAATTTCGGTTGCGTGTTTACTTTCAGTTCCAAATGTGCTTTATAGTTCTTAGCGCAACCAAGGCCCGGTGCAAAAATGTCTGCAAATACTTCACATAGACGAGAAACACTGGCTGAAGGCACAGTCTGGTTCACTGATAGGACCTGATTGACTATAGACTAGTTAAACAACTGAAATAAATCTAAACCAAACAAGTTCACAGCAGAAGAAGAACGAAGGACGTAAAAAGACACAAGTTTTGTTTGTCCCTTGTATATTGCAAGAAGGCTGCACTGTCCTAACACTGGGATATGCTGTCCTGAATAACTAGTTAGCTTAACATGTGCGGCATGCAAGGGAGGTGTGCCCAGTTGTTTCTATGTGTCTTTATTGATCAATGAAACTGCAGCTCCGGTATCGAGCTGGAATGGTATCACATGGCCAAGAATGTCCAAGTCTACAAAAAGTTTATTGTCCTGCTGACGACAAGAGCGACTGTCTCGTACAATTTGAACAGACACTGGTACTGAATCAATTGCTAATTGACGTGATTTCCGGCGATGTCGACGCACACTTTTTGTGGGACGAGCACAGTCACTGTTAGAGAGAGTAGCACTGGGCGGAGTGGAATTAACTACATGAATGTCCATGGGCGAAGGTTCACGAGCCTGAGTATTCTTGGTTCGATTCCGATTCCGGCGTGAAGCAAAGGGCCTGGAATGGTTATGAATGTCCGATCTGAGCTTTTTCTGGCAAACACTCTGAACATGTCCTTTTTTATTACAGAAAAAGCAAATAGCCTGGCGTGACGGACAATTCTCACGCGAATGCCTAGTAGCACACTGCGGGCATGATTTCACTGCATTTGCATGCTTGTGCGGCACACGTGGCTGCGCGGACGTGCATGAGGGCTGTTTACCATTCCGTGCAGCTCGCCCGGCGGGCTGGTTAATGTGACACACAGCTGGCGAAGTTTCAAATGATTCCTGAGCAAAATCAAGTGTGTCTTGCCTATCCAATATGTCTATCACTTGTTGAAGGGAGGGATTGACTAGTTTCAAAATTTGCTCCCGTATACGAATATCAGAAACGTTCTGTGCAATTGCATCACGTACCATAGTATCGGAATAAGGGAGTCCACATTCACACTCAAAAGCACAATCCCTTGTAAGGCCTTGCAAAGTTGCAACCCACTCCCGATTAGTTTGACCGGCTGTACGTTTTGTACGAAAGAACGTATACCTGTTTGCAACTACATTGACTGATTCCTTGAAATATGCATCTAATGCAGACAAGATTTCGTCGTAGGACAGAGTTGCTACGTCGCGTCGGGGAAACAATTTCACTATCACACGGTACGTCTGGACGCCGACACATGATAATAAGTGAGGCTGCCGCTCATTACCTTGAATTCTGTAGGCGGCGACATGGAATCCAAATTTGCGTGACCACTCCGTCCAGCTTTCCATGGCCACATCAAAATGCCAAAAGGTGGTGCAACTGCGTGTTGTGGCTGCGGTAGCGGTGAAGCGGCGGCTGCCGCATCGTTTTGCATTGCACGTTGACCCTGAACGAGCTGTCCAAGGGCATCCAATAACGAGTGCGTCTGCTGATTCTGCAAGCGATAAAATTCGGACAATACATCTGGAGATTGTGGCGAAGCCACGACACAAGTAAATTAAGGCAATACGACCGTTTGTAGCCGAGTCGCCAAAAATGTTGTGTCTAGGCAAGACAGCCTAGACACAATGAGAGGAAGCCGAAACGCACACGCTTAAACTCACACAGGCTGGCGTGAGGTCTGAAACAGGATACGTAATGAATGCTATAAAGAAAAGTACGTAGCTTCTGGAATACTTAACTTTAATCTACATTTGTAGAACATCGCTCTTGATGATACATGCTTCACATAATAGTAGTTATCAATTGAATACGGCGCCTTGCTAGGTCGTAGCAAATGTAGCTGAAGGCTATGCTAACTATCGTCTCGGCAAATGAGAGCGTATTTGTCAGTCATCCATCTCTGGCAAAGTCGGCTGTACAACTGGGGCGAGTGCTAGTAAGTCTCTCTAGACCTGCCGTGTGGTGGCGCTCGGTCTGCTATCACTGACAGTGGCGACACGCGGGTCCGACGTATACTAACGGACCGCAGCCGATTTAAAAGCTACCACCTAGCAAGTGTGGTGTCTGGCGGTGACACCACAATGTAGACAGCAAATATATTTAATAAACAATAAATAATAACATAATAAATGAGGTCATGTGGTTCTGAAGGTGTTTCCATTGGAGTACTGTTTGTTCCCATATAACAAGCGTGGGGGTATCTGAAACATGTAATGCATGACTAACTGAAGCCATTTTTCCAGAGAGACTAAAATATACCGTTGTTAAATCTCTCTTTAAGGAAGGTGATAAGAGAAATGTCAGTACTACCTACCTGTTTCACTTCTGACATGTTTCCAAAATCGTTAAGAAGGTGATTTATTCTAGAATAGTGTCTCACCTTAGCAACAATAATATCCTCAACAAATCACCGTTTGCTTTGCTCTACTGAAAATGACATTTACATGTTCTCTCACCACAGGCTACAAACATTAAATAATAAAAGGGCGCTAGCTGGTATTTTGTACGGCATATCTAAGGCATTTGACTGTGTGAATCATAGTGTTCTCTTAGATACATGACTCTACTCCATGTTAAGGTCGTCTTTTAGACAAAAAGGATGCAAATGCTGCAACAAAAACTTTTGGACACTTATCCAGTGATATAAAATGTCTGAGAGACAGCAAAGTAAATTGTGAAAACAAACTGAAAACTTTTCTCCTTGACCGCTCCTTTAATTCTGAAGCAGAGTTTCTATTATTTAAATATGCGAGAGATGATGTGTAGAAATTACTAACTCATCTGTCTACAACTAAAATAAAGTCTAAACTTTTAAATGTTGAGCATGTACTCATATTTACAAACTACTTCGCGATGTGAGTGTAAAAAGACTCATTCCACTTCATTACGATTTATTGTGCTGAGTCGCCCATAGAGCATGAATCTAACTAACTAATTAACTAACTGTATCATTACGATTTATTGTGCTGAGTCGTCCATAGAGCATGAATCTAACTAACTAATTAACTAACTGTATCCTGACGACCAGATTGTAGCCGCTTCCCAAGGAGAATTATAAAGAAATATTTTCAAATTAAATGAAATTGTTCGATATATAATTTCAAAATATCTATAGAGACGAAAAAAGTAATGGCATCCAGAGGAAAACAATTGGTTCAATCAAAAATTGCGCCACTAAATAAAATAATCGCACAAGTAAGTCATCATAGTTACGTGTTCTAAGATGTTTCTTTTGATAAATTTTAAGATATAATGAATAAAACAGGAAAATTTCAGTGTGTATGCGGAACATTAAAAAATGTTAAAGAAAAAAACAACTACAGGAAAGTATCTGAGCTAATATAAAACTCTTCTCTACACATCTGTCACTTGTATAGCAAACAAAGAAGAATAAACCTAAGAGCGACTTCAGAAATGAAATTCCTCAGATCAGTTAGTCGATGTAAACTAGAAGATAAGAGTAAGAAACGAAGATTACAAATGAGCTTAAAGTATTTGCAGTAACAGAAAAAAATCGATTCATATAGATATGGACGGAATACATAAAATAAAGCTACAAGATAGATATCTGAAGAAAGTCTTCCAGTATATACTGAAACGTGTAAGTAACTTAGGTCACTCCAGCAAACGATGGAGCAAAGCAGGTAAAACTGGAATAAGTTCTTGGAACATAATCAATGAATGTATTGATGATGGTGGTGATGATGACTATTACAAGTCCAATAATATTGAATCTCAACTCTTGAAGACACTGTGGAAAACCAAAGAATATAAATAAATTTCAAGATCTACATTTTTACAGAAGAGGAATGATACCAGAAGCAGCTTTGGGACTCAGCATCAGTATACTCTATCTGACCAAAAGTATCTGGACAACTACTAGTGGACATTAATGTGGGGTGGATCTATCTTTCCCTGTTATTACTACTTGATCTCTGATGGAGACACTTCCAGTGAGGTGCCTAAATGTGGAGTAATGGCAGCTCAGTCTTTCTCAAGGTCTGAAACCAAAGCATTGATGTTAGTCGCTGGTGTGTGAGGCGAAGTCAGTGTTGGTACTCATCCCAAAGGTGTTTCTTTGGGTTCAGGACGGGCCTTATGATGTCAGTTCATTACAGCCATTACAGGAATGGTGTTGACCACAAAACAGTGCCTCACAATTGTTGCGTTATGATATGATGAATTGTCATGTTGGTACAATCATTCACTGTCTTTGATGAGAGAGAGAGAGAGAGGGGGAGAGAGAGAGAGAGAGAGAAAGTCTATAGTTAGTTACGTGCCGCACTGGTCAAATTCATAATAAATATTAAGATGTGTAACATGTCAACATATCAACAGTACAGCGCTTATACATCTAAAAAAAGAAAAAAATCGGTATTTGTATGACGACTTACTGGCTATTTACAGGCTTATAGGCTTTATCTTTGTTAAAAATGACTAATTTTCTCTACTCAAGAATTCCTTTATGTTACAGAAGCAGTCGTTAACGAGAAACTTCTTAATCTACATTTGAAAACACCTTAGATATCTGTCAGATATTTTATTTCCATGCATAAAATTTCAAAGAGTTTTGTAGCTATGTATTTCAGCCCTTTCTGTGCCGAAGTTACATTCACTAAAGAATAATGGAGATCACTTTTGTTTCTTTTGATGTACTTGATTATCTTGATAAAAAGTTAAAATAACTGAACTAATGCACTGTGAGGCTGTGGTTATAATTCCCAGTTGCTTAAACAGATACCTGCAAGATGAACGTCTGTAAAGTCCGCACATAATTCAAATTTCTTTTTCTTGTGCTAGGAACACTTTTCGCCTAGTGAAATAGTTACTTCAGAATATTATCTCAAATGGCATCAATGAATTAAAATATGCAACATATTTTAACTTACAGTGTACTGTAGACCAGAAGTTGGTCATTTTCTTACGGCAAATGTCACTGATCCTAAACGTTTTGGCAGGTCTACAATATCATCGATACACACACCTAAGAATTTACAGTTTACTGTCCTATTTTTTATTTAGGTTAATGGGAGGTGCAATTTTTTTGACAGTACAAAGCACGACAAACTGCGGTTTCTCAAAGTTTAAAGCTAGCCTTTTTGTGCAAAACCATTCAGTAACTTTCATAGAAACATATTAAACTATTTTACCTGTTGATACAAACAGCACTAATTCTGTCTCCTGATTCAAATAAAATGGCAGATCAGTAACATAAAGAAAGAACAGTGGCGGGCCAATGATAGAGCCGTGTATAGCTCTCACTGAAATTTCTGCCCATCAAGATGATATGGCGTTGCTCTTAATGTTATTCGAACAGACTACAGCAAATTTCTACATGTTGTTTCTCAAGTAAGAACTAAACAGGATTTTGTTGAACTATGTATTCCATGAAAACTTTTACTTCTCTAGTAGAATATTATGACTGCCACAATCGAACGCGTTCACTAAGTCGGAGAAGATGCAGCTTGGTGATATCCTATCATTTAAATATTTTATAGTGTACTCAGTAAATGTATACATGTCTACATCAGTAGAATAGCCCGTCTGAAATCCAAATTGTGGTTGGCGGAGTATCCCATTACTACACAGGTGGATAACAACCCTGGGATACATTACCCTCTCAATAATTTTAGAAAACATATTATTAGACCAAAACTTTTTAATGTCTTATTGGAGGTATAAGGGTCTCAATATGAACTTTTACTTCTTAGTCATGATTATCTTCCTGATTTCAGATAGGGATTTGAGATCAATTTTTATTTCACTATGAGTCCTCTGTACTCGTTCTCCAGTGTACTCTTTTACTTTCTCTTCTAAACTATTTGCACCAATTTTCTCAGCTATTTTTGAAAGCTCATTAATAAAAAAAGGTACACATGAGCTGTATGACTAATTTTAACTGTTTACTTCCCTTGCATTCAAAACTCATGCTGCTGTTGTACGCTGAGTGTTGAAAAATATTTGGAAGATTTTAGGGACTCGAGACGCTATGCATGAGGAAAAGTGAACATTGTTAGCAGCCTAAACGTTGAAGGGAAAAAGTGATGGGATATGTTGAGATCTGATAACAAGGTTTCAGCATAGTCTAATACAGACCATAGAGTTAAAGTTTAAGTTGAAGGAGAAATTATAAAGTCATTATTCTGATTCCTGTCACAGAATGCAAATGTGGAAGGGCCCATTGCATGTTCAGAGTTAAATAGATGATAAATTATCGTATATATTAGAACAGGAGATTCATAAATAAAAATAAAAAATGCCTGACACTGACGTCACGCAGCTAAGAGTCGTCAGGCCGCAAACAATCCACCGCCAGACTGCGCCAAAAGTAATTTACAATTACGTACTCCATGTGGTATTCATAAATCTCTAGTTCATATTATAGCCAATCTTCACATAAGCAGTTATTCATTCATTACATTATTCAAACTATTCTACACCACAACGTTACAAAATATTTAATTTTGAAGTAACAGCTTGTTTTAATTAGCTTATTATTAAATAATTTATTTAGAAATTTGGACGAGCTGTTGGTTTGAAAATCGAATTTCAATGTGTGTACTAGGAAAGGATACACATGACCATGCTATTGCTACAACAGCATTTAGCAATGCGGGTTAGTACCATAACAGCTATTTTGTAGTGTTAGTGGCAGAAGAAATTTGATGAACATTTAAAGTAAATACTAACCTTCGACAAATATAGTGGCAAACCTCACAATTTCTTATTTCGTGTTCTCACATATGAATGTCACATTCGTCTGAAATGACTAAATTTAATTTGTGAGCGTTTTTCTTGACTTATCCAAAAAACATTTCAAGCATTTAGAGATGCCAACATCACGCTCGAAGCATAAAAAGAAGCCGCTTTTTAATTTCAGTCCATTATTGTTTAACCACTGGATTTAACAGACACGAAAAATTAAAAAAAAATAGATAATCTAGCTAGAGAAATAAGGCGTCTGGAGGAAATTATAATTTGCATTTGAAAGTACGGCTATTTTGTCATCATCAACGTTCAAGGCGCACAGGAACTCATTAATCACTTGTACATCATTAAAAGTCCGAAGTAAACTCCCACTTTCTGAACTAGGACGAGCCTGGAACATTGCCTTTCCCTTACAGTATTCTTATTGACTCAGCGTCCAGGGAAATCTTCGGCAATAAACAGAGCTTCTAACTACCAGTAGTCCCTCCTGCTCCATCACGAAGTTTCACTACTGCATAAAGCGCTGGTAAGTACAGGGTTGGGCAGAATAATATGAACACGGGTGTAACAACAGATCTTAAAGACAGCATGCCGTATTCTTCTGTCCTCTAGTATTGGAGAGTGCCACCTAACGGCAGAGAAAGCCCACACATCGGGCTATATTACTATCACTGACTATGGTCGGATGCGAAATATACTGCTGTCTTAAACATTAGTTATGGCTGACTTCTAAGTTTGCCGGAGCCATAGTAAAGGAAACGCCCACCTTTATTGGTGTTCGGAAGAAGTGCCCCGCCAACCACCTGAATCAAAAAGAGAAAACATTATCAGCCAAACACATAAATGGCCCAGCTATGAAGCTGCGAAATAGAGCGAAAGACATTGGCTTCGAAGTGGAGTGTGGGCAGAAACCAAAGGACAAACAGCTTCCCAGATAAGTACACTTCTACCGGAAGGGTGTCCCATAAAGACACGCTGTCATTTCAAAAATACATAACTTATAAACTATTAGAGACAGAGAATCGTATTTGGTTGTAAACGTTTAGTAGCTCTGAAAGCTTTCCCCTTTGTTGCAGATTTTGCGCATATAAAAACTGACGCAAACATTAAACATTCACGCAAACATTTGACTGCAATGAATATTACTGCTAAAAGGAAAGTGCCCTTTGCAACTTGTTGTTTTCTCTTTCCTCTCTTTAATGCTCCCCCTCCCCATGTTCTATCTTTCTTTTCCCTAGGGTTTATCCGTCTCATAAGCTAGTCGACTGCGTGTTACGCGATACGAATAACATGCACCAGCTTTAGTATACAGGGTGATGCACTTACGACAGACCACCTAAATATATCCAGAATGAGTATATACAGGGTGGTCCATTGATAGTGACCGGGCCAGATATCTCACGAAATAAGCGTCAAACGAAAAAACTACAAAGAACGAAACTTGTCTAGTTTGAAGACGCTGCCATAGGTCAAACGGATATCAACTGCGTTTTTTAAAAATAGGAACCCCCATTTTTTATTACATATTCGTGTAGTACGTAAAGAAATATGAATGTTTTAGTTGGACCACTTTTTTCGCTTTGTGATAGATGGCGCTCTAATAGTCACAAACGTATGGCTCGCAATTTTAGACGAACAGTTGGTAACAGGTAGGTTTTTTAAATTAAAATTACAGAACGTAGGTACGTTTGCACATTTTATTTCGGTTGTTCCAATGTGATACATATACCTTTGTGAACTTCTCATTTCTGAGAACGCATGCTGTTACAGTGTGATTACCTGTAAATACCACATTAATGCAATAAATGCTCAAAATGATGTCCGTCAACCTCAATGCATTTGGCAATACGTGTAACGACATTCCTCTCAACAGCGAGTAATTCGCCTTCCGTTATGTTCGCACATGCATTGACAATGCGCTGACGCATGGTGTCAGGCGTTGTCGGTGGATCACGATAGCAAATATCCTTCAACTTTCCCCACAGAAAGAAATCCGGGGACGTCAGATCCGGCGAAATTGCGGGCCATTGTATGGTGCTTCGACGACCAATCCACCTGTCATCAAATATGCTATTCAATACCGCTTCAATCGCACGCGAGCTATGTGCCGGATCATGTTGGAAGTACATCGCCAGTCTGACGTGCAATGAAGCATTCTGTAGTAACATTGGTAGAACATTACGTAGGAAATCAGGATACATTGCACCATTTAGATTGCCATCGATAAAATGGAGGCCAATTATCCTTCCTCCCAAAATGCCACCTGCAGTCTGGAACCATAAGACCGCTACGGTCGCAGGTTCGAATCCTGCCTCGGGCATGGATGTTTGTGATGTCCTTAGGTTAGTTAGGTTTAACTAGTTCTAAGTTCTAGGGGACTAATGACCTCAGCAGTTGAGTCCCATAGTGCTCAGAGCCATTTGAACCCAAAATGCCACACTATACATTTACCCGCCAAGGTCGCTGACGTTCCACTTGTCGCAGCCATAGTGGATTTTCCGTTGCCCAATAGTGCATATTATGCCGGTTTACGTTACTGCTGTTGGTGAATGACGTTTCGTCGCTAAATAGAACGCGTGCAAAAAATCTGTCATCGTCCCGTAATTTCTCTAGTGCCCAGCGGCAGAACTGTACACGACGTTCAAAGTCGTCGCCATGCAATTCCTGGTGCATAGAAATATGGTACGGGTGCAATCGACGTTGATGTAGCATTCTCAACACCGACGTTTTTGAAATTCCCGAATCTCGCGCAATTTGTCTGCTACTGCTGTGCGGATTAGCCGCAACAGCAGCTAAAACACCTACTTGGGCATCATCATTTGTTGCAGGTCGTGGTTGATGTTTCACATGTGGCTGAACGCTTTTCGTTTCCTTAAATAACGTAACTATCCGGCAAACGGCCCGGACACTTGGATTATGTCGTCCAGGATACCGAGGAGCATACATAGCACACGGCCGTTGGGCATTTTGATCACAGGAGCCATATATCAACACGATATCGACCTTTTCCGCAATTGGTAAACGGTCCTTTTTAACGCGGGTAATGTGTCACGAAGCAAATACCTTCCGCACAAGCGGAATGCTACGTGATACCACGTACTTATACGTTTGTGACTATTATTGCGCCATCTGTCACAAAGAGGAAAAAGTGCTCCAACTAAAAGATTCATATTTCTTTACGTACTACACGAATATGTAATAAAAATGCGGGTTCCTGTTTAAAAAAAACTCAGTTGATATACGTTTGACCTGTGGCAGCGCCATGTAGCGGGCCAACCATAGCGCCATCTCGTTTCCTCCTTCAAGCTAGACGAGTTTCGGTCTTTGTAATTTTTTCGTTTGACATTTCTTCTTGAGATATTTGGCCCGGTCACGATCAATGGACCACCCTGTATATATGGAAGTATGGCTTTTGGCCGAGGTAAAGCGGCCAATATGACGAGTTTCCTGAGGTTCACAAGTAACTTTTGTCGCTTATAGTCATCGAATATCGACACCGTCTTTGTTTTTACTAATTGAACTGTATACTTTTTTCTGTGACATTTGAAAGAATCATGTACGGAAGGTCAGACACCACGCAATCATATAACTGATTCGAATCGATGGGCCACGAATCCATTAAACCTTCAGTGTAGATGCACAATACCGTTCGACCTCCAGCCGGAAT
The DNA here is from genome assembly GCF_021461385.2 of Schistocerca piceifrons. NCBI lineage: Eukaryota > Metazoa > Arthropoda > Insecta > Orthoptera > Acrididae > Schistocerca > Schistocerca piceifrons. Next base: position 1,085,114,876 of record NC_060138.1, read on the forward strand.
CTGATTAGCGAGCATCGAGGACGTGGAGTGGACTGCGGATAGGTAGCGCTAGCTGGGAATGTCGGCCGGGGAACGTGCCGAGATAGCGCGTGCGTTTGCGATAAACACTGTGTCCGGATGGAGCAGAGGTTAACGCAAGTCCACAGTCAGCAGCAGATGCTGGGTTCGAGTTGCGGTTGGGCACACGTTTTCGTTCGTCACCGCTGATTCTGCATAAAGTCCCGTTGCAGCTGATGTCATCAGTTTCTTCCCTTTCCTTTCCTTTCCTTTCTCCACCTTCACCTTCAATTTACATAACATATAACTCAGGTATGGTTCTTGTTTACACGTGGACTTAAAGCCTGTAAGTCTATGTTCTGCTTTTGTAGCAACCAGATAACTTGCCCGTAAAGCTATTGAGACATTCACAATGTATACGAATTTCGAAAAAGTGAATATCGTTTACGGTTAATGTCGCCAAACTATTAGAGCAGCGCTGCGGTTGTATGATCAAGAGTGTCCAGATAGTTCTAAGCACTCACGATCTGTCTTTGTAAACATTACAAAAAGAAAATTCTAGAAACTGGAAGTATGGGGAATAAAATACGTTAAGGACAAAGAAGAGGAACTCATGGCAGCAACCAAACTAAGATTTTGGCATCAGTAATACCAATACAAATGTCACTAAGAGGCATATTTGAAGTACGAGAGGGATCAACAGAATACTACACTGCATCGAATCTCATCCTCTTCACATTTAGTTGTACCCACGGCTTCATCAAAATGACTTTCAAAATTGGTTACAGTGCGAAGTGCAACGTGATGCGCATATTCATACGAAATTTTAAGGAAGAAGCGTCATTTACAACCCATGCGCAAGTCAGTCTTTGCACTATGCACTAATCTCCTGTTGAAAAACCACGCACTCTCAAAGAAATGGATAAAACAACGCTCTTGGTCTATCAACGTTCCGTGTGTATTTCTGAAGACCTGCACCAGAGATCCCTGTTTTATTGACGGGAATCTAAATTCACTCAAGTATCTCGAGTTGCAATGTGTGTACTAGGAAAGGATACACATGACCATGCTATTGCTACAACAGCATTTAGCAATGCTGCCGCAGTTATCTGAAGACATTTCACTCATCATCGGGAAATCAGTGTGGTACCAACATAACGGATGTCCCATTCCGCACATGTAATGACAGACCTGCTTAAGAGACTTTTGGAGGCCATTGAAACGGTTGCTCAGCAAATGCAAAATGATCTGCCCAATCAAAAAACTTAACACATGTATACTTATATCTTCTATACTTTTAACTGTGGTGAAAATTAAAACAAGACGTCTATTAGGAAACACCAACGACTGCGAAGGTATGAAATGCCGTATAGCACGGGCCTATGCTGCCGTTAACTCCAGATGAAATTCAACGTGAAGCATTATTTTTCACAAAATCATTTTATAGCTGTAGCAAGTCTTCGGGTGAACATTTTGAGCACTTGATGCGAGAGCCGTGATAGTAAACACACGAACCTTACCTGATTTATGAGTCTGCTTACACATCCTATGTTTTCTGGCATTTTCTGTGTTATGTAGCCATTTTATACTTAAACTGAAGAGGAACGCCACATGTACAAAACATAATAGGTTTTCTCAAAATTTCAAGTTTCCGGCACTGTTTACTATCAATTCTATTTGCTAATTTTCCCTGGACACTTTAATTTACTATTTGGGTAACCACAAGCGGAGACCTGTTGTACATGTCAACAGATCGGTGTAAAAATGAAAAGTCCAGCTCTGAATTATGCTGCTAAAAGCACTGAGTTAATAGTGCACAAGAGGCGCGCTGATAAATTCTTCGGGAAATTACATGCAGTTAAAGAGAAAACTGAAACAGATTCCAACTCTGTATTCCACTCGTTTGATTTTATGCAGAACCTACCATTGCCTCAGATCTCAATACAAGACGTGTTTTACTTGCGGCAGATTTCTGTAAATGTCTTTAATGCGCACGACTGATTCAGAGGAAGAGTTAGGTCTTACCTTTATACAAAGGAAGAGCATGCAAAAGCCCTGATGTAATCTGTACATTTCTTTTTGGTTATATAAATGAAAATGTTGGGCAACATGTTAAACAACTTCACTTGTTCTCCGATTCTTATGGAGGCCAAAATAAAATTCATGCTACGGTGAGATATTTAATGGTGGTGGAAGATGGAAGATTTCAGTTCATCGCACCCTGCTTTCCAATAACGGGCATAGCTCGCCCCTCCGCTTCCTCTCCGGATGGTAAAATAATTAAAGATATACCGCGTTGCTAACGGTTTGATATTAATTTGGGACAGGGCATCGAATCCGAAGTGAAAGTATTACCCGGAAGAAGTCAGGTGCTGTCAAAACTTGATCGTTATTTTGGGATTTATTTTGCACAATAATGAATAGAGATGGGCAAAACTGTTCTTTTCAGAGATCGGATCAGACTTGATTATTCACTGGAATGAACTAGCGCCTTTTATGACTCAGCACTTATCATTCACTCACAAAAGGAAGGTACATTGCCTTTTTTATTCAGGTCTCTAAACCTGTATTTTTACATAATTTGTCCGATTTTGATAGAGCATTTAAAAAGGAGTAATAATTTTCTATTATGTCCCTAGCAATTTTCAGACATAAAAGTTTTAAATTTCATCTGCTGCAAAAAATATAAATATTACAACAGAGCCATAAATATTTTTATCAAGTAGAAAAATTTTAAGAATGAAGACTGATGCTTTATTACGACTGTAGCTGAAGTGTATCTGTAGTTGTAATATACCGTCAATATTACCATATATGTTCCCATAAAGGAAAAATTAATCAATATTGTCATTTACAAATAAAATTTGGCCCATCTTAGTTGATGTGAGTCTCCTCCTATTCTCAGTGCACATTTATCCTGATTTTGAAAATATTCGTTCACAGCCCACTGATGTAGCTGTGATGCATAATACTTTTAGAACCAGTTGACACAGCGCTGGCCTCAGCAATTTTCTTGTTTCCCAGCTGTTTAAGGTATTTCTGTTTCTAGACAAATATCCATCCACTAAACATTTGTCCAGTTCGACAATTGCTGCACTTTCTGGGTTGTGACTTGCTGGAAGCTGATTAATAGTTCCATTGAGCTCCTCCCAGACCGAAGAAGTTTCATCTGTGAGAGTGGTAACTGTTGAGCAATGAGCTCTGTTTTGAACAACCAACGCTTTCATTTCTGCAGTGGTCTTCATGCAGCAGTCTGAAATATTTTGCCGTTGAAAATCCTTGCCTTTTAATCCGGGGGGTTGGGGGGCAGTAAGGTTGCCTGACTAATCAGTTCGTTGCTGAAGATAACCCCAACCCACTCTGATAACCCTTTAAGCAAATTATCAACCAATGATTCTGTTTCTTGAGTACACTATTTTAGTTTTTAAAAGATTTTGGTAGCCATTCCACTAATCTTGGCAAAATTTTCATTTTTAAAAGCGAGAGTGTTTTCTGTGAGGACACTTCTTTGGTTACATCACCGAAAATTGTCAATATCTGTACAGCCTGCTGCATTATCCCCAAGTCTGTACCTTTTAAGTTTAAGGTGATCGATTTTCCACATAAAACACCAAGGCAAGAAATTATGGGATCTTTATTTAAAGTAAATCTTTGCAACATTTCGTAAGCAGTGTTCCATTAGGTTGGGACATCTCGTTTCAGTTTCGGTGGATCTTTTTATAAATTGTTTTGCACTCCAGCAAGTTTGCTTAAAGCAAAGAGTCTCTTCTTAAGAAAAAATAACTCATTTGATATCGTCAACGGTTTTCTGTACGGACTTTTGAATTGCATGTTGCACAATGCGGTTTGAAGAATGTGCAAAGCGTGGGATATGTGGAATTTTCAGAACCATGGCAGTTAATTTCATATTTGATTTATTTTCTACTGTTATGGCAGCGATTTTGAAACTGATATTTTATTTGGTACAACAGACTTTACCCAGTGTGAGGTTTTTTCTGCAGTGTATCTGTCTCCGAATTGTGAGCACTCTAAAAGGTATGAATTAGTTCACTCTTCTCATCTACGAAATGTGCAGTGAGTACATAGAAACTAATGTTATTTACACTCGTCCACGCATCACGTGAAAGACAGACTGACTTTTCGGTGGTCAAATAATTTTTAATTTTATCAAATAACTCGTGATGCAGGCTGGGAATCAGAGAGTTTGACAACGATTTGGTTAACTATAATTTGGGCAAAGTATATATCTTCAACTACAGAAAAGGGTGGTATTCTCCACAAATCGCTTTTAAAAGCTGTACATGTAACGCCATACTTTTATTTAATGTGAGCGGATTTTTAATACTAAAAAAATTACTTACTGTTTGTTGTAAATGAAAAACAGTTGGGGGTGAAGGCATCAGAAAAGGAACCTGACGACACTGGTGGACTGGATACAGCCTGGGACTCAATTGGCCTTTCTGAGAGGATACCTTCACCCGAGGCAGAAGAAGACGTCAGTGAGGACGTTTCAGGAGAAATGATTTCTCAAATTTCTGCATCGATTGACTGCGACCTCCATCGGCTTTCTGACCCACATCATTCCAGAGGTACTGTAGGATGCTTCGATTTTACATGTCTCTTCAGGTCTGATGATGAGCCAGAAACCATGGCAATTATCTGCTGACGGTAACGGCATTTTCCTTTTCTTCCATTTTTAAAATTAAGATATTTAGTATTAACATTGCTATTTTAAATTGTAAAAGCTTAAAGCGAGGACAAATATAAATGCAGCATATTCAATAATCAGAAATTATAGAGCAGAATGTAGAACGCTGTGATCTACGAAACATTGACTTACAATTGTGAAGTTTGTATCATACGCGAAAAGGTGTGAAATAGTCACAGAGACTAAGAAACTCGCGAGAGCAAGCCTGATAATATGCGAGGATTTCACTGCTGAAATTTGGGCTACATAGCGTGTGAACAAGAGGTGGCAGGATAATGATGCGGACAAAGGCTGAAGAAAAAAGCAGTGCAAGTCTGTGAGTAAGGAACTATGAACTTGTCTGCTCATGGAATTACTAGTTCTACCAGTGTGTCTGTACTGTTACTGTAGAACGTAGTTGGCCATCACTTTCAACTCATTTCGACGAACTCCGCCATGTATTTCAGAATATCAACATCCATGTGTTTCTTCTAATAAATTTGAACACCAACAAATATTCTGACCCTTCACTGTGAAATTCAAGTGTGTCGTTTCTTCTACAGATGTAACACTATTTCATCTTGCAGCCTATAGTCAGGCCCCATATTTGCCACGAAATCCACAAGCAAAGAAATTCGTACGTGGAATATCACTCATATCATCATATTCATGACTTAGTGTCTAAAATATGAAAGGAATAAACTGTGCCAACGTACAGAGACTAAGTGTATCAGTGTACCTGCACTTGCAGTGGAGGCACAAGAGATAATTTTGGAGACGACTTCCATACCGTTCCTGGACGCAGAAGACCAATCCCATCGATTTACTACCAAACTAACTATTACACAATAAATATGCTCCCCCAAAGACGGGAAGCCTGAAGGGAAAACCTGCACCTTGGCTAGCGGAAGAGATAAAACAGTTCATGAATCTCAGAGGCACTGCACATCGAACTTACAAACAACCTCCTAACCTTCAAAATAAAATTGATTACAAGCAGAAAGCAGAGCTGATCAACATGAGAGAAACGATAACTAAAACATGCCAATACATTAATTTAAAACAAAGACCAGATGCTGTATGGAAAAGCTTCTGTGATCTAGGGAAGGGTAGGCAAAGGAGAAGCTGCAGCTGATCCCGTTGTCCCAACCAAGGAAATAAACCAGTTCTTGGCTATAGCGATAACCTTCATTCAATTTAAAACAAAAACAGACTTGATTATCTCACGGTGGTAAGCGAAAGTAGTGGCAAAATATTTTTTCTTGAGCTGTCAATGCCACAGCAAAAACCTTCAGCTGAGCATTTACTGTACAGGGCGACGTCGCAGTCCAAATGATCAGACTTACTGTTGACCTACTTCAGCTTATAATAACTACTGCTCCCCAGTCCCTGAAGCTCTTGCCCGGACAACAGAGGAGAAACAATACGAGCACTGGAGATCCAATTGCTAAGAAGAGTAGCTGGGTACATTCTGTCGGATGGGAGAGTGAATGTATACATCAGAAAAGAATTGAGAGTGAAAAACGTAAATGAGCAGATTAAAGAACACAGAAACAATTGGAAGGATTATGTCATGAGAATGGAAGGCATCAGATTACAGGAATTGTAGATAATTATTACCCAATGGGCAGAAGATATTTAGGAAGACCGAGGAAAATCAACAGTTTCAACCAAGGGAGCGTAACAGGCAAATGTCTAACACATGCTGAGAGACGAAGAAGATATATTATATTCAAAATATTAAATTTTTTAAATAACTGTGATTTTAATAAGTCTTGTAATTACAGAAATATGTTCTGATGTAAGAGGACTCCTGAGGACATTAACCTGTTCAAGTTAAATGAATAAATAAAAATAAAACACAATATACAAGTTGCCCCATGATGAATGGTCATTATTCAGGGATATGACAGGCACGATCATTCTAAGCAGAAAACGTCATGTCGACATATGCCCTATTGTGAATGTCCTCCGAGATAGAACATATTTAATGTACACTGTTACTTATTTTCTTTATTGTTCAGTACAAAATTTGGAAATTTGTGGTAAGGTTCTATGGGACCAAACTGCTGAGGTCCTCGGACCCTAGACTTACACACTACTTAATCTAACTTAAACTTAAGCTAAAGACCACACACACATACACATACACACACACACACACACACACACACACACACACACACACACACAGGCACACACACACATGCCCGAGGGAGGACTCGAACCTCCGACGGGGGGAGCCGCGTGAACCGTGACAAGACGCCCAAGACCGCGAGGCCACACTGCACGGATTCAGTACACTGTCATTGTTTACAACGTTCCATAGTAGTGTAGACGAAGTCTACACGAATAATTTGATATAGGACCGGTGGTCTATCAAGTCAGGAAACTACCGCAAACTGGCTCACCTACACCCCAACGCATGCTTGTTGCGTAAGATCTTCGATATTCTCTCACTCTCTCCACGCAACCTGTAAGTCCTCGAGAAAAAAATGTATTAGACGGTTTTAAAGGAAATTTAATGTAGTTTAATTTTGTACCATGACAAGTTTTCGCTGGAGGCTGCGGATTTCTGGTTATTCAAGAAAAACGTATAAAATTAACTTCACGTATGTTTCATCTCAGAAACTATATGAAATAGGGCGTATGTCCATATTTAGTTTTTTACTTCAAATGGTCGTCCCTGTCATATCTCTGAGTATTGACCATTTCTCCGGAGACAGCCTTTATACATGGACTGTCATGTATGTTAAAACAATTGTGTGTTATACATACCATTATATCCACCCAAAGTAATTAAATCTTGCATAAAGGCTACCAACACACCGCACTGACAACAGCAACTACAAATGCAACAGACATAGAAGAAGACATAATTGTACACCTGACAACAACACTCACACATCACCAAAAGCAGAAAAGCAACAACACAAGAAGAGAATGACTAGAACAAATCAAATAAGGATGCAAAGAATAAAGAGCTGAACTCAAATGGGGAGGTGCTCAGTGAAGAAAGCGAGCTGTAAGCTGTATCACTGTGCTAAAAGCACAGAGAAAAGGTGACGCCTCAAGTCGCCGTGTGGTCTGCTCCGTGCGATCTTGTCCGTGAGAGGCTGGGGGGGGGGGGGGGGGGGGGAAGCAGTGAGCTACCTTGCAATCCGAGCAGTAAGAGTGGTGGGGGAGCAATTATCTAGTATCTAGTGAGCTAGTGCAATCCGATCCCAGAGAATGGTGGCGAGCAGTGAGTTTAGAGAGACGGCTTACGGTCCTATCGGTGAGAGTGGTGGGGAGTGCTGAGCTGTTGGGAGGTGAGTGATGCCTGGGTCACTTTGCGATATGCTCCGACCGTAGCTTTTTTGCTCTCTGGTCACACATTCAGAGTGCAATGCCAAGTCAAAGGATAAGAAGTAACAAATCGCTCAAAAGTATGTAAATGTTTATTGAACTTCTGAAATTTGAGACATTCTTTTGAAATCAAGAACGGAAAAATGATCCTGGAAGTGTTTTCTGCATTAGTGAAGCATTTCCGGCTCCTTTGCCTTGGTTGTTCCGCTGTCAATGCAGCGGATTGTGAGGTAAAGGGGCCGTAAAGGGGCCCAGGTTCCATTCCTGGTTGGGTCGCAGATTTTTTTCCACTCAGAGACTGGGTGTTGTGTTATGCTTACTTTCACATCATCATAATTAGTATTACTATTAGGATGGCTGAAATGGTACTGCCTGACAGCCAATAAATTAGAAACGGAACTTTCTTTATTTTCTGTCTTTATGGGTGAGAAAAGCTTCGTGTTCTAATAAGGTATGCAAAGTCACATGTGCACATGATCATAACACAGTTTTTGTAGCTTGGTGGGCGTCTTCTTAAGGATGCGGGTTGGGGGCGCCATTGTAGCAGCCAAATGCAGAATTTTCATCCCGCTCTTTACAGCCACCAGAGACGTCTTTTGAAATCAGATGAGCTACCATTCATTTTTTCCGAATCATCTGTCGTCCACTCTTTAGGGAGATCTGGCTCTTTGAATCATTTCAGGAGCGGACTGCCCACTTCCAATAACGACCTGCAGAAATACAGAATGCACTAACAATATGGAAACTAGCTAGTGAAATTTTGGTTTGAATGATGAATTCATTTTGACTCTGGAAATCACTGTAAATGAACGGTCGTAGCTCATTTAGCGTGAGAGAAATCAATTAAAGCTCTTGACTCTGAAAGCAAATCACGTTGCTACTGTAGCATGTTGGCAGGTGTGGACAGTCATGCTCATTATCTAAACAGAATGATCACCCAAAAACATTTCAGTTATGGATAAAAGCAAACTTGCTACTACTTCATGAAATTAATTACTAGTTCTTTGCATTATCAGTTATGTAACAACTGAACTGCGCTTCTCACTGTAATGCTAACTGCTGTTAAACTGTTTCGCATAAGGTAAACTTTCGGAAAAAAATAGTTTTAGTATTTAAATTGACTGCTCTACAATAATAACTTGTTTTTAAAATAATTACAGAGTTTGGTACTTTAAATTATTGTTACATAAATTACTCTTCATAATAAATTGTCTGAACATGAAGTATTGTTAAATTTACTGCTTTGTCAAATTACTTGTTACTAATCAGCACTTAATTAGGAAGTTCAAAAAACTTTTTGTTATATAAATTACTTTTCACACAAAATAGTCTGAACATGACATATTGTTAATAATACCTTGTCAAATTAATTTCAATAAGCAGCACTTAATTAGCAAGTCCAAAAAAGGTAACTTTTTTGTTCGCTTTCATTTAAACGATTAATCACTTTGATAACATTCACTCTTCTTATCATTTACAGTTCATTAATGACACACTCGGTCAATTATGGATACAGAGAGGATCCTATCAGGTAGTTGTTACTGAGGATTACACACCTTAACACACATGAGTTGCTGAAGTATTTGTTACTGAACGATTAGCAACTAACACTGGCAAGCCTTTTACAACTCTAAATGATAAACCTGTCGGGTCTTAACTCGTAGCGGTGCCGCCGGTGCAGCGAGGTCCACTATACCACGACAGCGTACGGTCACAGACTCTTCACCACAATTAACTTTGGGCCCCCAACGCTTTTATTAAACACTGGTTAACCTTGATGGTTTGGGCTCTGCCCAGTTACTTCTCCACACTATGCCTGGCCATACCGTACGTGGGATCTTGCAGTGAAACAAGTCCAGAGTCCCCTCGCAACAGAATTCCTCCTTTGCGTCAGACCCGCTCGCTCGCTGCTAACCGACTCTCCTTACCATGTGACAGATACTGCCCGACTGCGCCACGATCCAGAACCCAGCGATGGAGCGATATTAACAGCAACCTCTTTGGTTTACATAACGATATTCTATGACTTGGCCAGTGCGTCTGCTACAATTCTTTACATTCTCTCATTCATTTTTTATTTTGCACACAGGAAATTATTAAAACATATACACACCACAAGGATGTACAAAACACGTTTATACACTTCATTTAAGTGCAAATAGTTAATAAACTAGGAAAAATTTAGATGTGGGCACTGTGTTGTTGTTTGTGGGCATTGTGTTTTTGTGTTACAGGGTCAAAAAAGTGGTTCAAATGGCTCTGAGCACTCTGCGATTTAACTTCTGAGGTCATCAGTCGCCTAGAACGTAGAACTAATTAAACGTAACTAACCTCAGGACATTACACATATCCGTGCCCGAGGCAGGATTCGAACCTGCGACCGTAGCGGTCGCTCGGCTCCAGACTGTAGCGCCTAGAACCGCACGGCCACTCCGGCCGGCTGTTACAGGGTCACTCTTGCCTTCGGTATGATAGAGATTTCAGCATTCGAAAGGTGGATAGAGTATATTTTCTGAAAAAATGCTTAATGAATAATAGAATAGAGAAGAAAGCTGAAATTTGTAGGGAAAAGACAAAAAACAGGAGTGGTGCTAAATATTAAGGAACTATGGGCAAATTTCTGCCAAAAGAATGCTATATCCGTTGAAACTCAAGAAAGGGCTACACAAACGAGTAACAGACAGCATTCTCATGCAACACAGTTCATGCAGTCCGGCTGTTCGCATGAATGTATTGGTGTTATTAAAGTTAGGCTATTCATTGATGGAGCAGAAGAGCACATACTCCAACTGGTTGATCCAGCTGTAATTCACCAAGCTTTGTAAGTAACGCTTATCAAGGTCGTGTGGCTATAAATGAGAAGAAAATGCATGAATTACACACACACACACACACACACACACACACACACACACACACTCACACACACACAAAAGGGATGGTCCAGAACTTCTACTTCGGCGTATACAATTCGCCCACTTGTGTGAAAGGATTAACCATGTGTGGAGTATAATTCCAAAGAAAATGAAAAAAGGCATAATTTGTTTGATTTTTGACCATATGAGCAATAAAGTATGAGATACAGGATGACAGTTATTGAACTACATAAAAAAAACGTAAATTAGTTACAAACTGCGGCGTGCACCCACTTTATTGAACATGTAAACGTCACTACAGATATCGGATTTAGGTTATGATATGCTCGAAGGTAGGGTAGAGAGTGCGCTACTGTGAACAGTTCAGTGACGGGGTTGTTCTTATCAGAATCGACAGCAAACCAACACCGACGACGACAGTTCAGGTATATATGCTGGTTTCGCAAGCTGAAGATGGAGATAGAGAAAGTATATGAGGATATTGAGAAGGTAATATAGTACGTAAATGGAGACGAAAATCTAATAGTCATGGGAGACTGGAATGCAGTTGTAGGGGAAGGAGTAGAAGAAAAGGTTGCAGGAGAGTATGGCCTTGGGACAAGGAATGAGAGAGGAGAAAGACTAATTGAGTTCTGCAACAAGTTTCAGCTAGTAATAGCGAATACTCTCTTCAAGAATCACAAGAGGAGGAGGTATACTTGGAAAAGGCCGGGAGATACGGGAAGATTTCAATTAGATTACATCATGGTCAGACAGAGATTCCGAAATCAGATACTGGATTGTAAGGCGTACCCAGGAGCAGATATAGACTCAGATCACAATATAGTAGTGATGATGATTAGGCTGACGTTCAAGACATTAGTCAGGAAGAATCAATACGCAAAGAAGTGGGATACAGGAGTACTAAGGAATGACGAGATACGCTTGAAGTTCTCTAAGGCTATAGACACAGCAATAACGAATAACTCAGTAGGTAGTACAGTTGAAGAGGAATGGATATCTCTAAAAAGGGCAGTCACAAAAGCTGGAAAGAAAAACATGGGTACAAAGAACATTAATGACACACTCAGTTAATTATGGATACAGAGAGGATCCTATCAGGTTGTTGTTACTGAGGACTACACACCTTAACACACTTGAGTTGCTACAGTATCCTTGGGCATGGATGTGTGTGATATACTTCATTTGATCGATGAAAGGAGGAAGTACAAAAAAGTTCCTGGAAACCCAGGAACGCAGAAATACAAGTGAAGAAGAATTACATGATCTGCTGAACGGTATGAACAATCCAATGAGTATAGAACATGGATTGAGAGTAAATGGAAGAAAGACGAAAGTAATGAGAAGTATCAGAAATTAGAACAGCGAGAAACTTAACATCAGGATTGATGGCCACGAAGTAAATGAAGTTAAGGAATGCAGCTACCTAGGCAGTAAAATAACCAATGACGCACACAGCAAGGAGGACATCAAAAGCACACTAGCAACGGAAAAAGGGCACTCCTCGCCAAGAGAACTTCACTAAATTCAAATATCAGCCTCAATTTGAGGAAGAAATTTCAGAGAACGTACGTCTGGAGTACAGCATTTTATGGTAGTGAAACATGGACTGTGGGAAAACCGGAACAGAAGAGAATCGAAGCATTTGAGATGTGGTGCTACAGACGAATGTTGAAAATTACGTGGACTGATAACGTAAAGAATGAGGAGGTTCTGCGCAGAACCGGAGAGGAAAGGAATATGTGGAAAACACAGATAAGGAGAAGGGACAGGCGGAAGTGTCAGATCATCAATGTTGTCGATGACCTCCTGAATGGCTGTTTACAGCTCAGCAGTGGTTTTGGGGTTATTGCTGTACACCTTGTCTTTGATATAGCTCGACAGAAAGGAGTCGCATGTGTTCAGATCCGGTGAATATGGCGCCCAATCGTGCGCTATGCCGGTGGCCTCTGGGTATCCCAAAGCAAGAATGCGGTCCCTAAAGTGCTCCTTTAGGACATCACTCTCCTGCTTCCATGGAGTCGAACTCTGTCTTGCATGAACCACATCTTGTCGAAATCAGGATCACTTCGGATAATGGGGATGAAATCATCTTCCTAAACCTTCACATATCGTTTGGTAGTCACGGTGCCATCAAGGAATACAAATCGATTATTCCGTGACTGTACATAGCACACCACACAGTCACTCGTTGACGGTGAAGAGAGTTCTTGATCGCGAAATTCAGATTCTCAGTAGCCCAAATGCACCAATTTTGCTTATTGACGAACCCATCCAAACGGAAGTGGGCTTGGTCGCTAAACCGCGTACGCATGCCCACACCAATTCCTGCCATGCCTCGCGGCCAACCGTACAGTTTGAACGTCCTAAAGCAAGCCGTTCAGACGTTATGACGATTTTATTTCATATAGTTCAATGGTTATCGCCCTGTAAGTAATTATTTTTGTTTATTTATTACAACATATTGAGAAAGCCCACTTGTTCACAGCATAAATTTTAACTTAATCTCAGGAAACTATATCAAGATTGTATACGGTGCATTAGCATTGTTCTCTCTTCATTGATTTTAACGAAAAATAAGAAGTAAAACGGGATTTCAGCGTAACTCTAAGACGCAGAATGTTTTTTGTATCTCCTGAAACTTGCCCATTCATTTTTTATAAAAGGGCAGAAGTTTGTGGAACCTTTTCTCCTGACGGCGGCCAGCGAGTTGCGGGTCTGGTATCTTGCTACTATTCAGTCAAGTCCCACATATGTTATGTCGTTGAAATTCCCTTATAAGCTTCTTTAAAATGTCACAGAAAAAGTATGTTGTTCCATTAGAAACTAAGAAAGTCGGTATTGTAATGCGACGACTACAAACGATAAAATTTTGCGAATGTCAGAAAGTTCGCTATATTGACAGCTATAACTTGGCGAAAACAGCATCTCGATATATTTTCTCATTCTAGATATATTTGTGGCTGCCTGTCTTAGATGCTCACCTGAACAACGTACGTAAATTTATGTATGAAAACTGAACAAGTGTGTTTTCTGTCATAAGAGTGCTTTGCTCATAGGAACTGGTATCTGTCCAAACTCACAAGAAAAGGAAGGTGAGGACAGTCGGAGAGTGTTTTCGGAAGGGAGTAATAGCGTTTGACGACCTTGTCGTAAACCGACGTTGGTCGCAAAACATTTTTTTTTTAATCTCACAACCAGGTTGAAGGCGTCATGTGATTTGACGTCATTCATTTTAGACACGTGAGCGGCCACGTGTGACGGGAGAGACAGCGACCTAGGACAAGTTGAGATTTTTCAGATCTCTGTGGTTTGAGACAGTACAAAATGATTCGGATGTCAGGCTGAGGAGGTAGATATGGTGATAATAGAGGAACGAGACCCTGGATTCGCTTTTGGTCTACTTGTATTGCTTCTTCGCGTGTTTACTATAAACACGCCAAAGAGCGCATACACAGATTTATCGCTTTGTCCTAAGACCCACTTAACGTGGGCTTGTAACCTCTCGCTATTATTAACCAATTACTGGAATCCAACGGCCACCTCTCGCTATTATTAACCACTTACTGGAACAACGGCCACACCGGCCTAATACTCTATTAGGTGTAGCACACGCAGTAACGCCTAACGGTGGTATTCATGCTGTCGGCTGTGATCATCCATGGCAATCGTTTCCATGGACGTCGGGGTCGAATTTTGTTGCTGGTTGGAACTCTTGTCCTTGCTGATTGGTGGCCTCTATATACTGCGTTTGGGGCTGTAGCTTACGGATGGTACGTAATGCGTCGCCTTCTGCATCCAATTCGCGATCGACGAGCATGAAAACAGTGGTTTGTTAATGCTTATAACTTACAGAACTAGCGAAAGCGACTGGCACTGTACCTCTCTAAGTTAGCAGGCTATTCTGTTAAGCCCACCTAGACGATTTTTTAAAATTTTTATGGCAATCCTTCACGATTTTGCCTTACAGCCCGAATGGTTGTACAACAGAGGAACGAAAAGTTAAAACACACGATGCTCAGAATTAATTATTGCTGTGGAAGATTATGTAAACAGAGCGCGGATTGTCTTAGTTCGAATGGAAATGTTTAAAAAGAAGACACGGTTATCAATTAACAGGTACAGAGAGTGTGTATGGTGTGTTGAACGTATTCAGAGGAAGAACTCTACCGCCTGGAAGATCTTTTATGAAGACAGTGTTAAGCAATGAACGATATGTAAGTAGTGATATTTGAGAGTATAGCAAATGGTTCATACTCAATAAATGATTGTGTCTTTATTCAAATATAATGACCTTTACAGTTTTTAATAAGACTGAAAATGTTATCTCGGTGCATTGTTATTATCCATTCCAACTGAACGTTCCACCGTTCTGCACAAATTTTATTTCCAAACACTGCCATATTACAGCGACGCATCACCTATTAGCATCATCAGTAATTACAACGTCAAATTTCGAAAATTAAAGAAAGAAGAGTCGCCTTACCGGATACAGGAAGGCAGAGATTGCAGTATCGCCGTCATTCTAGATCGACAACAGGTGGGAGCAACACCATGCACACACACCGAAAAATGTTGACAGCAAACAGTGACCATTATAAGCTAAGACACCCATCAGTTAAGAATACGGTAAGCAGTTCACTTTAGAGTTGACCTTTTAGTAGACTTCCTTCTTTTTTTTGCCGAGACGAGTTATTTATTCAGAAGCATTCTAGCTGTCGAAATTAAACTGGAGTTATTTCCCTTCTTTATGCCAGTTAAACTTTAAAATTCTGAGCTAGGGCGGTGTTATTTAAAGCCATTTTCTCCTGCACGTGCTAGTAATTTTATTAAATGTTATTTGGTTGTTTACTACCGTGTTGTCTTTGGCTCAAATGGCTCTGAGCACTATGGGACTTAACTTCTGTGGTCATCTGTCCCCTAGAACTTAGAACTGCTTAAACCGAACTAACCTAAGGACAGAACACACATCCATGCCCGAGGCAGGATTCGAACCTGCGACCGTAGCGGTCGCGCGGTTTCAGACAGTAGCGCCTAGAACCGCTCGGCCACCCCGGCCGGCCGTGTTGTCTTTCCTTAAAGTGCCAAGCCTGGAGTACGCTGTTAAGATACGATTTAAATTACGTCGGTGGAAGGAATTTAACTGTCACGCTTGTGAAGGCTGTGAGTCTATGGGTTACATCCTTTCTCATACTCGTACTTAGGTAAGTCATAACTGAAATCAGGCGACACATACGAATACGTGGTATAAAAATTTTTGGTGGTCTAATACATCATATCACTCCCTATAATGACATACACACACATACACAAAACAAATTTCCAATACATAAACACAAAAGTTTAATTTATGTCTGAGCGCCCCTTCCGAATCATTGCTGTTGGCGCGGGCCACATGATCTTTGGCTCCGTGTGGTGGCGCGTCCTTTGTACCGCAGCTGAGGAGAGAGGCCGGAGCGGTCGCAAGTGGAGTCGGTAATGAAGAAATGAGCAGGACGGACGGGAGATGAGAGTAAACTGACTGTGGGGATAGGCGCTGTGAACTTCTGAGTGTTTCTGTACTGTATATGAAGTGGGGCGTCACAGTGGCGTGGTTTTACGACGGTAAATCAGCAGACAGACGGTTTTCATCTGTTGTGGGATTCCGATTATGACCATGTACTGCGGATATTCCGAACCAGGCTTCTCAATGAACCGTTGGCGCGTCTGTCTGAGAGTACTCGAATTTCCAGGAAGGAATGTGTTGTAGACAGATGCACTATACTCAAAGAAATATACGTTTTGGATAGACGCACTCTGCTCGACGAAATATAGAATGCAAGCGGTACGTCCTTACAATTACCTTCAGTGGTTTCCTTAGTATTGTAGAATGTGCTACAGGTGGGTCAGCTCCTGATAGCTGGTGGATATGGAACTGCCAGCTTATCCTGAGGACTCGTTTCTAGGCTCCTGGTGTCTTGACTTGGGTAAGTGGAATATATCGAATCGCAATCTGCTTCATTCCGACTTCGTTACAGGCATTACGGACGCAACTAAGTAGGCGCTTGTGTCAGTGTTGGAGGTTGTTACCGCTGCGTGGTGTGGAGCGTGAATGGATCGTAGCCTATTCGTAACAATTGGTGTACTGGCCGAACATTCAACTATGCGCTTCCTGTAATAAACATATCTGAAAATCTGAAGCACAGAGGAAATGTTACGTTACTATTTAGTCATTAATCTTTGATTTAAACAAACACCTGTTATTGTTATTAAATATATGTGACAAGTTATATGACATATAATGTCGTCTTGGGGGTTCGAAGATTAAGTGGAGCCCCACATGGTAGTTATTTTATGTTGTGTCATTTGGAGATGTTTTCCTTGTTTCTGCCAGTTAAACTTTAAATTCTGAGCTAGGACGGTGTTGTTTGAAGCCATTTTCTCCTGCACACGCTAATAATTGTATTAAATGTTATTTGGGGCCGGCCGGAGAGGCCGAGCGGTTCTAGGCGCTTCAGTCTGGAACCGCGCGACCGCTACGGTCGCAGGTTCGAATCCTGCCTCCGGCATGGATGTGTGTGATGTCCTTAAGTTAGGTAGGTTTAAGTAGTTCTAAGTTCTAGGGGACTGATGACCTCAGCTATTAAGTCCCATAGTGCTCAGAACCATTTGAACCATTTGTTATTTGGTTGTTCACTATCGTGTTGTCTTTCCTTAAAATTCCAAGCCTGGAGTATGCTGATAAGATACGATTTATATTACGTCGGTAAAAGGAATTCAACTGGCGCGTGTATAAAGGCTGTAGGTCTATGGGTTATAGCCTTTTGTCTTGGTCAAATCCTAATATGGTTTATTCTGAGGGTCATCAGAGTACAACAGGTACTCTGATGACCCTGCCAGTTAAACTTTAAATTCTGAGCTAGGACGGTGTTGTTTGAAGCCATTTTCTCCTGCACACGCTAATAATTGTATTAAATGTATTAATGTATAGCTTGACTAGATATGTACTGACTCCAGTTTTCTATTAGTCTATCTCCTCTTCCCCCCCCCCCCCCCATTTCTCTCTCTCTGTCAATCTCCTGCCTCCCTTTCTCTCTCCACGTCACTCGCACCCGAACAGGAAGTTGCTGGATCGTACCCCAACAGTAGTTCTTTCCACATAACAGATAACACGTGTACAAAGGAATCGACTTATGGCTTCACAGCATTCTCAGATGTCACATTTGTTTCTCATATACCACCTGTATCTCTAGTGAAGTTTGTTCTGCAGTTTCGTTTTCATGCAGCTCAAAGTTTATGATGTCATGTCTTCTTCTTAACTGACCCCTTTGTTCCGCAGTTTTCGCAGGGTCGGCGTGGTTACAATCGGATTTGGCAAGGTTAATTTGGAGGGAGGCCAGATGCCTTTCCTGCCGCCACCCCATACCCTGCTAGGACGGAATCAGTGTGCCCCAGCTGTCTGCGCCTAGTGTAAATCATGAAACAGCGCGAAATGTCTGCGAGTTGTGTAACTGAGGCGGGGCAGGGTGGATCAGCCCGATATTCACCTAGGGGGATGTGGAAAACCGCCTAAAAACCACATCTAGGCTGGCCGGCACATCGGCGCTCGTCGGTAATCCGCCGGACGAATTCGATCCGGAGCTGGCGGGCCTACCCGAGACCAGGAAGCAGCGCGTTAGCGCTCTCGGCTAACCTGGCGGGACGTTTATGATATCATATCTCCTGAACTGTGTGTCGAACGGTGATATAATTTTGCAGGCAAATCCGGTCGTATGTGTAGATACTGTCTGAGAAATGGGTTTCAAGTAGAGTTAATAAAAAGCAATAATAAACTAAAAGGTCATGCCTGACGCGTCAGTTTTACTGCATGAACAGCAAAAATGCAGTAAGCGATAAGCATTTTTCGAATCATCGTTCTGTGAGGGGTATAGCGAGGTAAACTCTCGTAATGGTTTGTATTATGAATAAAGTTGGAGGCAACTCAGTAAGTGCTCCTACTCTCAAACAATTGGTGAACATAGTCTTTGTAATTTGCGCGTTGTGATCTATGTTTCTTTTTAACTCCCACCACATTGTGAGGTAGGTGGTTCTTACACACATAATGGTTGTTTCCAGGCAGTAATTGAAATGTCAGCCAAGTCAGATTGAAATCTATCGAGTGGTTTAGTGGTTTAGGAGATGTGGAAAATATATACAGGGTGACAATATTGAACTACAGTGGAAAAAAACTTGAATTAGTTACAAACTATGGCTTGCACACAACAAGTAAACGTCATTACATGTATTTGGGTTCAGGTTACGACTTGTTAAATACGCCATTGGCGATGATGTGGCGCACACGAATAGCGATATTCTGAATGACGCGCTGCAGTGCCGGACCATCAATGTTGTTGATAACTTCCTGGATGGCTGTTCTCAGCTCAGCAATGGTTTTGGGGTTATTGCTGCACACCTTGTCTTTGATATAGACCCACAAAAAGGAGTCGCATGTGTTCAGATCCGGAGAATATGGCGGCCAATCGATGAGCCATGCCAGTGGCCTCTGTGTACCATAGAACCAGAAACCGGTCCCCAAAGTGATCCTCCAGGATACCAAACACTCTTCTACTTCGATGGGGTCGACCTCCGCCTTGCAATAACCACATCTTGTCGAAATCAGGGTCACTTTGGATAATGGGGACGAAATCATCTTCCAAAATCTTCTCGTACCGTTCGGTAGTCACAGTGCCATCAAGGAATATCGCACAGAATATTCCGTGGCTGGACATTACACTCCACACAATCACCTGTTGAGGGTGAAGAGACTTCTTGATCGAGAAATGCAGATTCTCAGTCTTCCAAATACGCCCATTTTGCTTATTGACGAACCCATTCATATGAAAATTGGCTTCGTAGATAAACCAAACCATATTCACATCAAAGTCCTGTTCATCAGTACTGTGAAAGTAGTGTTGGCCCTGGGGCTTAATGGCTGATGGTTTTGAATTTTGGGCCGGCCGAAGTGGCCGTGCGGTTAAAGGCGCTGCAGTCTGGAACCGCAGGACCGCTACGGTCGCAGGTTCGAATCCTGCCTCGGGCGTGGATGTTTGTGATGTCCTTAGGTTAGTTAGGTTTAACTAGTTCTAAGTTCTAGGGGACTAATGACCTCAGCAGTTGAGTCCCATAGTGCTCAGAGCCATTTGAACCATTTTTTTGAATTTTGTATGGGCAGATGGGAAGAGATGCAGGTCTTCAGCAGCAATTTGTAGCAGTGTCCCCTGATTGATACCCATCTGTTGTGCAGATCTCCTGATCGATTTCCTGGAGCTTGTTTGAAACACAGCACGTGTCTTCTCGATCTTCGTTTTCACCCTTTTTGGACGACCGACATTGTCAACACTTTTCTCACGAACGCTACCTATTTTCTCGAGCTTGCGAATCAAATACTTGATTATTAGCACACTTTGACCGGTCTTCAGCTTGAACTCGGTCGCAAACTTCCTTTGAGCCGCAGTTGGGCTGTTATTGCTCACACTGTAGGCCTTCACAAGCGCTTTACACTAGGAACGCTTTACCGTGACATTGTCACGTGCAAATCGCCTACAACAACAAGGCGCATGTGCATACGCGTACTAATTCTCATCACGCCCCGCGGCCAACCGTGCGGTTCGAACGTCCTAACGCAACCGCTCAGAAGTTAGCACAATTTTATTTCATATAGTTCAATGATTGTCACCCTGTACATACATACATACATACATACATTAAAACGTAAAGTTTTATCATATGTATGGATTTTGTGATTACTTACGATCGACCCTAAGCATTGACTACCAGTAGTTAGTGGAGAAATGTTCTTTCAAGGGAGTGAAACAATCAGATCGTCGTAAACTGTCTATGTTTGAAACTTCCTGGCAGATTAAAGCACCTGTCCGCGAAAGGCAAAGGTCCCGAGTTCGTGTCTCGATCCGGCACACAGTTTTAATCTGCCAGGAATGTTTCGTATCAGCGCACACTCCGCTGCAGAGTGAAAATCTCATTCTGTCTATGTTTAATTGGTGTGGTAGACAATTATTTAAATTTACATTTTTTGCATTTGTAATATTTCAGTTAGTAAATGTAAGGAGTCATTTTTCACTTTGTTGTTGTTGTTGTTGTTGTTGTTGTGGTCTTCAGTCCTGTGACTGGTTTGATGCAGCTCTCCATGCTACTCTATCCTGTGCAAGCTTCTTCATCTCCCAGTACCTACTGCAACCTACATCCTTCTGAATCTGTTTAGTGTATTCATCTCTTGGTCTCCCTCTACGATTTTTACACTCCAAGCTGCCCTCCAATACTAAACTGGTGATCCCTCGATGCCTCAGAACATGTCCTACCAACCGATCCCTTCTTCTAGTCAAGTTGTGCCACAAATTTCTCTTCTCCCCAATCCTATTCAATACCTCCTCATTAGTTATATGATCTACCCACCTAATCTTCAGCATTCTTCTGTAGCACCACATTTCGAAAGCTTCTATTCGCTTCTTGTCCAAACTAGTTATCGTCACTTTACTAACCCAGTTCTCGATCCCAGTACTGATCTGTGGTACGTCTGGGGCGACGTAGGATATTGTTTCCTTGGTCGTCAGGTAAGCACCTGAACTGCTATGCTCTTCCATTCATTCCCAGTTGGGAACCATCTCTGCTCCACTACCAGCTCGCCTGGTATGGGCTGAAAAAAACCGTGTCTCATATGGTGGGCTGCATCTAAAACAGCACGTTCCACACCCAAACGCAAAAGAAGTTGTGATGTGAAATGGAATGATAACATCGGCTCAATGGGAACTAAAGCAGTTGACAGACTTTTTACACCTGTTATGCTGTAATATATTCCGACAATATGCTGTAATATATTCCGACAATCAGCTTAGGCATATATTTTATACCTGTATGGTCTGTCCTTTAAATGTTACTACACGGGGGAAGCAGTGCACATGTGGAATGTTTTTTTCACCTAGCTTCTATGTGTGTATGTAGGTCGTTATTTTTCAGAAGTTTGTTTCTGTCACGGCAAGTGCGATTATAAGATGCATAAGGTGCTAATAGAGGCAACTTGCTTATCGTAGCACACGACACACAACTCGTATAATCTTAAGATACTAGTCACTATCGATGTATGAAGACCTGTGTGATCATCTTTGGTTCTACCAGGAAAACTGTGATCAGCTGCGCAATCGGCTATATGTGGTGTGGCATATATCCATTCATAGCGTTAATGCCGACCGCTGATGTTACATGAAAGAGTGCACTGGGTAGCACAGTTTATGTTTTGATGATGCAATTTATATCAAGATGCGACAAAAATGGTTCAAATGGCTCTAAGCACTATGGGACTTAACATCTGAGGTCATCAGTCCCCTAGACTTAGAACTACACTACTGGCCATTAAAATTGCTACACCACGAAGATGACGTGCTACAGCCTCGAAATTTAACCGACAGGAAGAAGTGCTTTGATATGCAAATGATTAGCTTTTCAGAGCATTAACACAAGGGTGGCGCCGGTGGCGACACCTACAACGTGCTAACATGAGGAAAGTTTCCTACCGATTTCTCATACACAGACAGCAGTTGACCAGCGTTGCCTGGTGAAACGTTATTGTGATGCCTCGTGTAAGGAGGAAAAATCCGTACCACCACGTTTCCGACTTTGATAAAGGTCGGATTGTAGCCTATCGCGATTGCGGTTTATCGTATCGCGTTATTGCTGCTCGCGTTGGTCGAGATCCAATGACTGTTATCAGAATATGGAATCGGTGGGTTCACGAGGGCAATACGGAACGCCGTGCTGGATCCCAACGGCCTCGTATCACTAGCAGTCGAGATGACAGGCATCTTATCCGCGTGGCTGTAACGGATCGTGCAGACACGTCTCGATCCCTGAGTCAACAGATGGGGACGTTTGCAAGACAACAACCATCCGCACGAATAGTTCGACGACGCTTGCAGCAGCATGGACTATCAGCTCGGAGACCATGGCTGCGGTTACCCTTGACGCTGCATCACAGACAGGAGCGCCTGCGATGGTGTACTCAACGACGAACCTGGGTGCACGAAAGGCAAAACGTCATTTTTTCGGATGAATCCAGATTCTGTTTACAGCATCACGATGGTCGCATGCGTGTTTGGCGACGTCGCGGTGAACGCACATTGGAAGCGTGCATTCATCATCGCCCTACTGGCGTATCACCGGGCGTGATGGTATGGGGTGCCATTGGTTACACGCCTCGGTCACCTCTTGTTCGCATTGTCGGCACTTTGAACAGTGCATTTCAGATGTGTTAAAACCCGTGGCTCTACCCTTCATTCGATCCCTGCGAAACCCTACATTTCAGCAGGATAATGCACTACCGCATGTTGCAGGTCCTGTACAGGCCTTTCTGGATAAAGAATACGTTCAACTGTTGCCCTGCCCAGCACATTCTTCAGATCTCTCACCAATTGAAAACGTCTGGTCAATGGTGGCCGAGCAACTGGCTCGTAACAATACGCCAGTCACTACTCTTGATGAACTGTAGTATCGTGTTGAAGCTTCATGGGCAGCTGTACCTGTACATGCCATCCAAGCTCTGTTTGACTCAATGCCCAAGCGTATCTAGGCCGTTATTACGGCAGAGGTTGTTGTTCTGGGTACTGATTTCTCAGGATCTGTGCACCCGAACTGCGTGAAAATGTAATCACAAGTCAGTTCTAGTATAATATATTTGTCCAATGAATAGCCGTTTATCATCTGCATTTCTTCTTGGTGTAGCAATTTTAATGAGCAGTAGCGCAGATTACTGACTGCATCAAACTTACAAATTAAGCACTTCCCAATCATTGTTTATAGTAACATGTTTTACATTAAAGCTCACTTCACAACTCACTTAATGACTGAGCAAAACTCTAATAATAAACACGAGCCCACCTAAACTGTTTTGTCTACGTAGATGAGTAGTGTAGCTTATAACTATGTCTGGATTAGAATTGTACAATATCCATGTATCTGAGTAAAAAAGTATAAAAGAAGAAACTTTGACTTTTTCCACATCTCAGAGACTCCTCTCCAAGGGATCCATGGAAAACGATAAATGTAATGTAAAATGTAAAAACTCAGTAAACTTAACTTGCGTCCGACCAAGCAATAAACACCACCTTAAGTTACAACATAAATGTTCAAATAATCTTATTACAGTACTATCTGATCCACTTTCTGCTTCCTATTTCATCCGTCAATGTTTCCAATAATGAACTGAACGTGTGAGTGTTTGTGTGGTGCGAGTTCAGTTCTGCGACTGAATAAAAGGATAGCAACAGTAAAGGAAGGTAATAGTCTCACTCTCTACCAACAATATACCAAATGTGAACCTATTATGCCTAGTATCACGTTGAACTTATTAACGAAAGATCTGAACAAAATCGCAAAAAAACCAAACATTCAGTAGAATACCGAAGATGTCTCTCTTTGCTTGCCAGCTCCTGGCTGTATATAAGAAACTTTTTTTGTCATACAACGGAGCCTATACAGCATGATTTGTGCATTCGTGAGACACACAGTCAACAGACCTTCATCGTTACTCAGATCATGGTAGGGCGTTTCTCATTTCTTGGCACGACATATGCAGTAAATGGCTCAGCTTCCGCCTTTCTAGGTCACGCTGGGCAGTAGCACGATTCTGCGTGCGATATTTGTTTGCGTAGATAGCATTACTACCGATTGCAGAACGGCAAATACATGTTCTAGTGCACCGGTTCTGTTACGCAATACAAGCGTCAGGAGTGGTCAGAATATACTGTAAAGTTGATTTGAAGTATTTCTGAACTATTGACCTTCTGATATCTCTTGACAATGCAAAATTAAATAGTACGATACCACGAAAGCTATACACCGAAGACATTTTTGTTCTTTTTTGCGTGATTTAGGTCGCTCATCTGACAGTATGAAATCAATCAGAAATCGAGTCGACGAATTATAGCACAGTTTCATTCCTCATTTTCACATAAACGTTTATGATTTTAGCAGTTTTTGCATTTGAGGTTCGTGTGTCAATAAAAACACTTCCTTGGGGAACGCCTGTTTTACTCGGTGGCTTTCCCTTAATAACTACAAACGGTGATCCTTCACACGAGAAATCTCTAACCCAGTCGCAAAAGTGCATCAATGCTCCATAGGAACGCAGTTTGGTTAGAAACTGCAACATGTACATCTACATATACGCCTTTACTCCACAAGCGACCTCGTGATATGTGGTAGAGGTACTTTGTGTACACTGTCACTTCCTCATTTTCCCGTTCCAGTTCGCCGAATGAACGATTTCTAGTAAGCCGCCGAGTGACATTGAATTTCCCTAATCTTATCTTCATGGTCCTGTCGCAGAATTTACGTAGGAGGAAGCACTGTGTTGGTATCCTCTTCTAGGAACGTACTCTCTCGGAATTTTAACAGTAGATCATATCGTGATACAGAACGCCTCTCTTGCAGCCCCTTCCACTAGAGTTGACTCAGCATCTCCCTGGCGTTCGCTCTAGTAAATGAACCTGTAACGAAACGTGCTGCCCTTCTTTGGATCTTCTCTGTTTCCCCTCTCAAACCAATCTGGTGTGGCGAACAGACTGACGTACAATATCCAAGTACTGATCGTACGAGTGTTTTGTGTGCTCCTTCCTACGAATTCTCCTAATGAATCTCAGGCATCTGCACTATTCTCGATTATTTTAATGTGATCGTTCAACTTCAAATCGCTCCGTACTGATACTCCTACATATTAGTATTTTTTGGAAATAACTGCTACCAGTGATTATTCTGTAATCGTGTAATCACACAATAGAGCTCTTTCTGTCTAAGTATTCGCAGTACGTTACACTTGCTTATGTTGAGAGATCAGTTGTCACTCCCTGAATCAAGCGTCTGTGCTGTGCAGGCCATCCTTTATTTCGCTACAATCTTCTAATGTTGCGACTTCTCTGCATACAACAGCAGTATCCACGAAAAGCCTCATGCAACTTCCGACCTTATCTACTAGGTCATTTGTATATATTGTGAAAAGTAATCGTCCTATAAAAAATCAGACAAAAATTCACTTGATGCCTTCCTCGGAGGCAATCTCCACTCCTTTCAAATTATGAATGTACCGGTAAGTGTAGGCCAGATGTGGCGATCTTTTACAGAAGCTCGAAAATTAGCGCGGACTTCAACGCGACATGTTTATAATAGTTTCCACAGCAAAACTTTGCCTCGAAACCTAGCGGAAAATCAAAAGAGATTCTGGTCGCATGTAAAGCATGCTAGCGGCAAGACACAATCAATGCCTCCTCTGCGCTATAGCAATGGAAATACTATCAACGACAGTGCTGCTAAAGTAGAGTTACTAAACACAGTCTTCCGCAATTCCTTTGTTAAAGAAGACGAGATAAATATTCCATAATTCAAATCAAGAACAGCTGTCAACCTGAGTAACTGAAAAATAGATATCCTCGGAGCAGTGAAGCAATTTACATCACTTAAAAAAAGCAAGACTTCCGGTTCAAACTGTATACCAACTAGATTCCTTTCGGAGTATTCTGATGCAGTAGTTCCGCACTTAACAATCGTATTCAGTTGCTCGCTCGATGAAAGATCCGTACCCAAAGACGAAAGTTGCACAGGTTACAGCAACATTCAAGAAAGGCAGTACGAGTAATCCACGAAATTACAGGCCCACATCATCAATTCGCAGCAGGATTTTGGAACATATATTGTCTTCGTATATGATGAATTACCTCGAAGAGAACTATTTATTTATACGCAGTCATCCGGATTTAGAAAACATCGTTCTTGTGAAACACAACTAGCTCTTTACTCACACTAAGTGCCTTTGACAAGGGATTTCAAATTGATTCCGTATTTCTAGAGTCCCAAATGGCTTTTGACACTGTACCACACAAACGGCTTGTAGTGAAATTGCGTGCATATGGAATACCGTCTCATTTATGTGACTGGATTCGTGATTTCCTGTCAGAGAGGTCACAGTAACTGACGGAAAGTCATCGAGTAAAACATAAGTGATTTCTGGCGTTCCCTAGGGTTGTGTTAAGGCCCTCTGTTGTTCCCTATCTATATAAACGGCTTAAGAGGCAATGTAAACAGCCGTCTTAAGTAGTCTGTAGATGATTCTGTCGTTGATCGTCTAGTAAAGTCATAAGATTAGATTTAAAAGCGATATCCGTATGGTACGAAAATTGACAGTTGAACTTAAGTAATGAAAAATGTGAGGTCATCCACATGAGTACTAAAAGGAATTCGTTAAAGTTCGGTTACACTAAAAATCAGTCAAATCTAAAGGCCGTAAATTCAACTAAATACCTAGGAATTACAATTACGAAGCACTTCAGTTGTAAAGAAGACATAGAAAATCTTGTGGGGAAGCGAACCATAGACTGTGTTTTGTTGGCACAACACTTAGAAGTTGCAAAAGATCTACAAAAGAGACTGTCTGCAATACGCTTGTCCGTCCACTTTTGGAGTACTGCTGCGCGGTGTAGGATCCTTCAAATGTTTCAGATGGCTCTGAGCACTATGGGACTTAACATCTGTGGTCATCAGTCCCCTAGAACTTAGAACTACTTAAACCTAACTAACCTAAGGACATCACACACATCCATGCCCGAGGCAGGATTCGAACCTGCGACCGTAGCGGTCACGCTCTTCCAAACTGAAGCGCCTAGAACCGCACGGCCACACCAGCCGGCTTACCAGATGGGATTAACGGAGTAGATCGAGAAAGTTCAAAGAAGAGCAGCACGTTTTGTATTATCGAGAACTAGGTGAGATAGTGTCATTGACAGAATACAGGATTTGTGGTGGACATCATTAAATCAAAGGCGTTTTCCCTTGCGGCGGAATCGTCTCACGAAATTGGAACTAACTTTCTCCTCCGACTGCAAAAATATTTTGTTTTGCGCCGACCCACATAGGGAGAAACGATCATCTTAATAAAGTAAGGCAATCAAAGCTCGCACGGAAACATGTAGGTGTTTTTCCGCTGTCATTTCAGGATTGTAATAACAGAGAATTATTTTAAGGTGTTTCGATGAGCGCTCTGCTAGGCATTTAAGTGTGATTTGCACAGTATCCATGTAGATGTATATAACACTCCGCTGGGCCACGCCCGTAGTTATTTTTATGTCTGAAGGCTTCTCTCCGTGTAGAATGACGTATTGTTTTCTGCTCTTCAATCTGATCACACAGTTGGTCTGATGTTCCGTGCGCTCATATTTTGTTCATTAGGCGACAATGCGGAACTGTTTCTAACGCTATCAAGAAGGAATACAGCATCTTCCTGGGCGCCTGTATGTACTACTTTCTGCGTCTCGTGAACGAATAGTGTCAGCTGGTTTTCACGTGTCGTTGTTATCGGAATCCATGTTGATTCCTACATAGGAGGTTTTCCGTCATAACATGCGAACATAAACATGTTCCAAAATTCTACAACATGCCTATGTCGGGGTTATAGGCCTGCAGTTTGTGCCTCTCTTCGACAACCCTTCCTGAAGACCTACGTTTTTTTTCTTCTTTTCTAATCGTTAGCAACACTTCGCTCCTGTACAGATCTTAGGTACACAGCTGCTAGAAGGGTAAATTCTTTTGTATACTCTTGTGAGGGACGTGGTGCGATGAATGTTTCAAAAAGCCTTTCGGCTGACTGCCGGCGTATCCGGAGGAGGAGAAACAGTATCGGCAGCAATTGAGAGATTTATACCAAATAAATTAACAAACGACGGAGCTGATCCTCCTTGGTACACAAAACTGGTCACAGCAATGTTGCAGAAACAACGAAAAAAACGCAACAAATTCAAACAGACGCAAAATCCCCAAGATTCCCAATTTTTTACAGAAGCTCTAAATTTATCACGAACTTCAATGCGAGATGCTTATAACAGTTTCCACAACGAAACTTTGTCTCGAAACCTGGCAGAAAATCCAAAGAGATTCTGGTCGTATGTGAAGTATGTTGGCGGCAAGAAACAATGAATGCCTTCTCTGCGCGATAGCAATGCAGATACTACCGAAGATAGTGCTGCCACAGCAGAGTTACTGAACACAGCCTTCTGAAATGTCTTCACAAAAGAAGACGAAGTAAATGTTCCAGAATTTGAATCAAGAACAGCTGCCAACATGAGTAACGTATATATAAATATCCTCGGAGTAGTGAAGCGGCTTCAATCACTAAAAAGCAAGTCTTCTGGTCTAGACTGTACATCAATTAGGTTCCTTTCAGAGTATGCTGATGCATTAACTCCATACTTAACAATCAAGATACAATCGTTCGCTCGACGGAAGATCCGTACCCAAAGACTGGAAAGTTGCATAGGTCACACCAATATTCAAGAAAGGTAGTAGGAGTAGTCCACTTAATTACAGGTCCATATCGTTAATGTCGATATGCAGCAGGATGTTGGAACATATATTGTTTTCGAGCATTATAAAGTACCTCGAGGAAAAGCTCTATTGACACAGTGTCAAAATGGGTTATAAAACATCGTTATTGTGATACACAACTAGCTCTTTATTCGCATGAAGTGATGAGTGCTATTGACAAGGTATTTCAGATCGATTCCTTATTTCTGGATTTCCGATAGGCTTTTGACACTGTACCATACAAGCGCCTTGGAGAGAAATTGCGTGCTTATGGAATGTCGTATGAGTAATGTGACTGGATTTGTGATTTCCTGTCAGAGAGATCACAGTTCACAGTAATTGATGGAAAGTCATCGACTAAAACAAAAGTGATTTCTGGCGTTCCCCAAGGTAGTGTTATAGGCCCTTTGCTGTTCTTTATCTATATAAACGATTTGGGAGTCGATCTGAGCAGCCGTCTTGGGTTGTTTGCAGATGACGCTGTCGTTTATCGACTAATAAAGTCATGAGAAGATCAAAACAAATTGATAAGCGATTTAGAAAAGATATCTGAATGGTGCGAAAATTGGCAGTTAACCCTAAATAACGAAAAGTGTGAGGTCATCCACATGAGTACTAAAAGGAATTCGTTAAACTTCAGTTACACGATAAGTCAGTCAAATCTAAAGGCCGTAAATCCACCTAAATACTGGAATTTTCCCTTTGTACGTAAAGAATGACAGTGCTGGAAAAACTCTTACGTTATTTCACTTTCAAACAGCTGAGCAAAACAGAACGTACTCAAACAGTTTTTATGTATTTATGCTGGTCATTTCTGAACTGACACACAATATTTTAGAGCAACGCAATCAGACTTTTAATAATCCCTAGAAAAGAATAGCCCTGACTAACGATAACCTATCCTTCATGAATCACTTACCTCACAAAAATCTTCGTTACAGCGAGCGCCAATACTGCCACTAAATAAAAGATTCTAACTACTGAAGGCACTAACTACTGATAGGCATAGTTAGCAAATGAAAGATTTTGATAGAGAACAAAAAATGTATATACCTTAATAGTGTTCAAAAGCCATAATATGTATATCAGTTGATGACATCCAGTCTTACAAATTTCCCTTTGTCTGACGGACACACGTCCAGATTGTCCGCTCACAGTGAAAGGTCTCTGTTGGATTCCTTTCATGTTTGATTTCTTAAATCTGTTGTCATTTATGGAATAAATTCCTCTTCTAAATTTACTGTGGCGTTTCTGACTATCTGGGAGAAGACTGAGTAGTGGAACGTGTTACTTTTACACGTAAACAAGAACGATCTGACACACTACTACACTTTAAAACACAGTTTATATGTAATTCATGTCACACAGTCTCATACGGAACCTACATCCGCTTTCTGTTATATACTGTATATGATAAGATACTGTCATCCCCCTTCCCTTCTGTGTGAGAGGATGAATGATCAAATGTGTTTGTAGTTGCATGCTTGAGGGTAGCAGACAAGGCTGTCTGCTAGAGAACAGTAGGACCAACGTCGGAACAGGTAGCTACGCTTCCTAAAAGCAAAGAGTTTCTATCCTTAGTATGGTCCTGCCCGTCCGTTGTCATGTTGGTATAGGAAGATGCCCCTCTGGCCACTTCCGTTGGTCTTTGTGAGCCACCCTGCAGGAAGCACGCTGGGCGGTAGGCAGTGGCAGTCTGGCGGTGGCGAGCGTCTGAAGTGGTAAGATCTCCGGCTAAGCGCGTATCTGCTAAGTCCATAGGACAATGGATTTGTTAAGTTCAGCCTAACTGAAAATTTAATCATCTTTATCTCGGGTTTAGCTCTAAAATATCTAAGGTTATCTTAAATTGCAGCGTAGTGTAATTCTCGTGTGAAGTTCAGATTATTTTGGGGTAGTTGGTTTGTCATTACTTTGCGAGTAAAGTGGAACCACGTGTTGATCAGTAACTCTAACTAAGTTCATCAATCTTAAATGTGAATGCTTGTGTGATTATAACGTCTCGTCTGGACAATATTTTACAATATAGCAACTTTTCTTTATGCTTTTCTTTATGTTCAGCCCGCGTGGGGTGTACTTTGCGAGACCACTACCACGTGCTTATATAACTGTTTGACCCATCAGGTTAATAGTAAGACGTTAGTAACCAGTTCAAGGTTTTGCTTTTGTCAATTGCTTTTCGATCTAATGTATTTTAATTATCAAAATTATTGTGGAGTTGTACGCTTTGTGTAAACCAAGTTGACCACGTGGAGCATGTGGTGTAATCATCAAAGTAGCTCTCAGCTATTCTTTTTGCGAAGACTTCACAAAGAGTTAATTTGAATTTAGTATACCAGTGTGTGGTAATTACATGACGGACAGGATTGTGGTATGAACGTAATTTCTTTGGGTATAAAAACTGAATCTGTTGGTTGTGGTTAATTTCTTCTTGCTTATGTTTCAATGTTCTTCGTGAGTTATTTTATGAATGCAGTCTCGTATGCAGTCTCCCAATCTTGGCTCCATATTTTATGTGTTCCGTAAGATTACAATCTCACATTTTTCAATCGTAAATAAGGCACCAGCTCAGTTATAACTCACGTATAATATGCTCAAATTTCAATGAACAATCTTAAAATAAATTTCCAAATATAAACTGATTTCTTTCTTTTTATTTAAATTCTCTTTATATATATATATATATATATATATATATATATATATATATATATATATATATATATATATTACCGGTTTTGTATGACTATTAAAAGATTATCATTAATGTTAGTCTGCTTGGTAAACCTAGACTAAATATCTGATGAAACAGTTGCCCAGTAATCCACGGTTAACGTCCCCAGACAGCTCACGGCTTTTAACCCGCTTTTATTCTACTATTAGCACCTGATTTCGGCATAGCAAAATTAATGTAGCAATATTTCACATGGCGACCCTGTTCTGTGATTCCGCTAGACTCTGGATCTCTGAGACGTTAGATTGCAAGCGTTGTATAATCTTAATTTTTTTTCCTTACAGCGCTCAAACAACTTCTGCGTTGTTTCTGAGGAGACTTTCTAAAGATTCACTGCGTTGTTGAGCGGCGTTGTGTTGTTTGTCTTGTTGTTTTGTTTTCTATATTTGTGTGTTTTATATGTGTCTGTGGTTTTTTTTCTCGCTTGTAAATTCCACTGTTTCGATCAAAGATAAAAATTTGTTTTGCGTGTGAAAAAGTGAGTACTAGGTTGGGTACCTTTCGTGTAACTGTCGAAATTTTTGGGGAATACATTTACTGTGATTAGTGTGTTGCGTACTGGGTATAAATTGAACGAATGCAGACACGTAACCAAACTAAAAGTAAGCGGTCCGACAACTTAAGCAACATGGACCAAGGGGATAATTTGATTTCGAATGTTAACGCGTCGGGCGGTTCCGAAAATGCAATGGGAAATACTTCAGACGAAATGCAGAACAGCACGAACGGGCTCACATCAGAGCCACAAATTAATTTGCCTCCTACTAACCAAAATGATTTGGCAGAACTCATGAAAGCCTTATTGCAACAAAATAAAGAAAACGCACAGAAATCAGAAAAATCGTTCCGAGAACAAAAAGAATCATCCGAAAAATCGATCCGCGAGCTAGGGGAACAAATGACGCAGAAATCTGAAAAATCAATCCGAGAGCTAGGCGATCAAATGACGCAGAAATCTGAAAAATCGATCCGCGAGCTAGGCGAACAAATAGACGAAAAACTAATCCAGCAGACAAATAAAGTCGACAAGTCGATGCAGAGAGTGTCCGATGATATCTCACAAAGAATAAACAATCTGGCAAGTGAAATAAAAAGTGATATTATGAAAGAATTAGGCCGTACATTTGAACAAATCGATGATCGTCTGCAAGCCTTAGAACAGAGCAAGCGGAGTCGCGATGCCGAATCTAAAGAAAGCGAAAAACGGCTACTTAGGAATTTCCAAGAGCTGAGGGAAGAATGCCAAAGGGAATATCAGCAGGTACTCTCGAGGGTCCAAGAGGCAGAAACGCATTGTCCCACGTCCGTTAGCAACACAATAGCGGACAACAGTTTAGCGATCCACGCGTTGGAACAGCAAGTAGAACAATTGAAGCAGACTGGGGCGGAGGACAAGAGACAAATAGATGATAAGATTGCGGCATTAGCGGACATTGTAGGCACGATGAAGCTGACGGAAAGCGAGAACAATACTACACCGGTAGCGGCCGCAGAGACCGAAGAAGTGCGTTCGCTTCTGAGATTTCAGAAGGGACAATTCGAAGTGAACAGGCAACACAAGGCTGTAACAGGCGAATTACAAGAACGCGTGGCGCATCTGGAAAACCGCATGGCGTGTGATTCCGAACTCGTCAATAGCACTAAAAATAGGCGTACGAACAGTGCAGAGAGGGACTCCGGCCACGAGGGAGATTTTGACGACAGGGAAGAATGTAATTTGAGGGGCAGACATGAGAAAAATAGAAACATTCAAGGGCCTCGACAGGAGGAAATGCGGGGATTTGATTTCAAACATTTCCTTACGGTAAGAAAGTTTGAGATATTCCGAAATTCGCAAAAAGGAATACATCCACGAGCATGGCTCGAGCAATTTGAGTTCTGTCTTCCTCCCGACTGGGCAAGTTCACATAAGATAGAATATATGTGTGGCTATTTGGAAGGCGAACCGGCGATTCGCATGAGGTCGGCAGCGCATCGCTGCAACTCCACTCGGGAGTTTCGACAAGCCTTTCTCTCCGCCTATTGGTCGGAAGCGGCACAAGATAGGGTCAAACATGGCATAATTATGCTGCCAAATTTGAACCAGTCTGGTTTCGGCAGCCCTGCACGCCTATTCGACCACATGCTGCAGGCAAATCAATTTTTATACGACCCATACGGGCCTGCGGAACTAATTAGGATATGCATCACCAAATTGCCGATGCACTTGCGGCACGTCATTCTTGCGGGACGATGCAAAGAGGACGTGGAAACGTTTAAAACACTTCTCCAAGAGTTGGAATATAATACAGCAGAATGCCCGCCTAATCAGGCACAAAGTTATTACGGGGCACAGCAGCGCGACCGCAGTCGTGGCCGTAGTACTAATCAACGGCGTGACTGGTCGTCGCGACGCGAACGGAACAACAATCGGGACCGGCCGTATAGAAACTGGGGTGACAGTCGCGAACACAGGTGGAACAACAGAAATGATCGAGGACGCAGACAAGATCGTGAACGCAACAGGTACGGCAACCAGCATCGTTACTACGATGAACACAGTGGGAGTAGGATTGTAGGCGGAGCCCCACATGATGTTGAAATTCGGCCGGCCAACCCTAGACATAATCCAGTAAATGGAAATGAACAAAACCGGCAATGACAAATGATCAGCGCAGAAGGCGCCCATCGGAACAAATAAGCGACATGGCAAATGAGTAGAAAGGACAGTGAGAAGTAGAGAGGACGGTGAAGAGAATGAATTGATTAGTTTAAATTTGTGACATGCATTTTGAATAATATGTTGATAAAAATTAATGATAAAGATGTTTTTATGTGATGGATTGAAGTGGTGTTTTAATTTTTTTTCCTCCTTGTGCAATTAGGATTTAGTTTGATTCAAACGTGAAGATAAAAGGTTTCTTTGTGAACGAGTAAAATGCTGTTTATGTTTTTTTGTGTGTAAATTGAAAAGAGTCGCTCCTGAGGAAAGCAAGATCGTTGCTGAATTAGTGCATAAACTCAGGGGAATATCCGATCTGTGGGTATTATGGGTCTGGCAAACCCAGGTCCCCAGCTGTTAGTAGCCTTGTTTCCGATTTTCTGCTTTCAGTGCTACTATCTATCTATTACTATTCTATATCTGTCAGTATAAATGAGGATCTCTTACTATAGTATGCGTGCTGTATGAATATTTTAAGACAGGAGAACTCTGAGAAAGGAATGAGTAAATCTGGAATCTTGAAAACAGGATGCGATAATACGATTGTTTAACCATTGGCTTCCCAATATGCGATGATATGTTAATATTGATGATATATGTCTTTTTTTGTTTTTTATAGCTGAGTACGTAAAGTGCTCTCTGTGGATTTCGTAAGTATATTGATTCCCTTCAAGGTGAAAGAAGAATTGTGGTTTGTGTAATTTACGTGGCTCTGAAATATTATAATGGCAGTCAATACGAGCAGTTTTTCAGCAAATAGAGAATGGTACAGAAATATGGATCCATTCTGTAGTCATGATTGATGTTGAGCCAAAGCCTGGAAAACTTATTCTGCGTTAATACTTGTCCCAGAAAAGCGACGTTTATGTGTTTTGCTGATGCTGTGAGCATTACAGCTTACTGTTTTTGCTGGTGCGGGATGCACTGCAGCCTATACGATTTGTACTGAGGAAATTTCCCACTTGAATGTAGAGGAAGAGTAAATAATTTTGATTATGGGACCGAAGGAAAGCTTGGTTTAAGGTAATAAGGATGAAGCAAAACATTTGTCATTTAAACTACAGGAGGATTCGGATCTTTTGCGTCTGTTGTGAGTTCAATATGTTAAGATGATACTGTTTTACAGAATAGAGGTGACCACAATTTTGCCATTCATCAGAAATGAATCCAGAATAACCACCACAGGCGAAATGACTGATTTGGAAGCGAGAGGTAACTTAAAGAAGGAACGAAATCGCAGCAAAATGGGTAAGAAAATGTAGTATAACCTGTATAGTGCAGACATTTTTACCGTTCTCAGAGCCATCTGTGTAATTAATTCTTGTGATAACGTAATTTTAGATGAAATTTTCTTACTGTTTTATGTGTGAATATATGAGTATGATAAATGTATAATTGCGAGTCTCTTTTCAGGTGTGCGAACTGGTATATATGTTTTGGTGGGTAAATAACCATTGTTCTTTTTACTGTGTATGTTTAAGGAAAGTTTCTCCATATTTATCACGTGACAAGACGTATGCCGCGAGCGTCAAGAAGAGGACGAATTAGAACAATGTTGTAGTGGTATATACACGGTGTTGAAATAGCATTGAAGTAGCTTATTGGCTTAACTAGTAGTGGATAGAAGTAGAATATTGAGTAATGCATGTTTATGGGTAGTTAGTTTGTAGAATAGACAACAGGTGTGCATGTATGTGTGTGTAAATAACATGTGAACCCTATGCTGACCCGACCTATACTTGCACAAGGCATAATCCTATTCATTTATAGTGAATTAATAAGTAGCATTTGATTTATTAAAACGTAAGTGAACCACATTAGTGATGTGGATTTAAATATTATATTGTCAGTTCATTTAATTCTTATTTTTTTTTACATTGTAAAGTCATTTCACTTTTATTTTTTTACATTGTCAAGTCATTTAAATTTTATTTTATATTGTCGATTCATCTAATTATTTTTATTAAAAAAAATTAAGTCTCACTTTGTTCTTAAAAATTGTGAAAGACAATACTAAGTGGTATTATGTATGACATTGTGTAATCACATAAGGATGATGAAAAATTTCTGTGAGTGCAGTTGAGAACGTGAAAGCGAACCGGCAAAACTCTTACGAGATAGCGGGAGCAGCCGGA
Organism: Schistocerca piceifrons; assembly: GCF_021461385.2. Classification (NCBI taxonomy): domain Eukaryota; kingdom Metazoa; phylum Arthropoda; class Insecta; order Orthoptera; family Acrididae; genus Schistocerca; species Schistocerca piceifrons. Next base: position 1,085,151,726 of record NC_060138.1, read on the forward strand.
CTAGTTGTAAACTGGCGGGTTTCCCAGCAGGACACGCTGTCAGCCAGGCCACTTCGGGAGCGCGGCCGACAACAAAAGAAGGTACGCGGCAAACACTTTCCCTTGTACCTGGAGCTAATGGGCGGCCGCCCCGTGCGACCCTTCCTCGAGGCGATGACCTGAGATGGGCGAGCGGTCCACCGCGCGGAAATCCATCTGCTGGCAACGCACCACACGCACGCGACCGTGACGAGACGGCCGCGGAGAAACAACACAAGGGGCGTGGAGCCTTTTGACACATACTGTCCAGAGAAACTTGCAGACGTCAACGACGCCTATCGACATTTCCTGACGGATGCCTACTGTCAAGCGACAGTAAATCATGGTTCGATGTTCTCTGGTCGCTAAGGGTGGCACAAAAGAAGAGCCATTAAGTGTCATCCTTGCCCAGGAATATCAACCTGGCGTGTCAAACGAGGATACCGCACGAATTTGACAACACAAACATGGAACCAAATTGAGATGACGTGACACGGGAGAAACTTCATGAGAGGGCAGAGACGGCGGGATCGCACGCAACAGATGGACAAAAAAATCCCTACTGACAGCTGCGGCGACGAACCCCCCCTCTTTCCCCTATATTGTGCCTCGGAACAGTGGAAGTACTGAGTGTGTCAGTGAACAGTGATTATACGGTTCTTAGTCCAGTGCATATACGTGTGTTTCTGTCAGAGAAACTCTGACTCGTGTGTTTTGCAGGAGTTCGATTTATTGGTGTTTATTAGACTGACTCTTGTATTTTGCAGGTGTTCTATTTATCTTTTTTAGACTTTGACTCTTATATTTTGCAGGTGTTTTATTTATAGATTTTTTTTGTTTTAGATGTTGACTATTGTACTGTTTTATTTATCAATGTTTGTTTTTGTGTGATGTATTAGATTTGTGATATTTTGTTTCGTAAATTCATTGCTGTGGCATTGCTTCGTTTATCAGTCAGATAGCTTTTTATTCTCATTAAACTGTGATCGATTAGCCTTTGCATGGGGCATATTTACTGTGAGGAACCCCTTAAGGGTAACAATCACATAATTATTGTAGTTTCAATATAATGACACAGTGCTCATTGTTTGCTAGCTAATTGAAATATAGTAGAGTGATTAAATGAGTGCCACATAGTTATTTTAATTCTACAAATTATTAGTTTTATACGATATAGAATTTTTTTGCGATAACCACTTTGTAAAACATGTTTTTTCTCTTATCATTTAGTTGCTTTTGCAGATTGTGCATTATGTTCTGCTTTTTAATACCGATGTTATTTGATGTTTTTTTAAATTGCTGTGGCACCTTTGCTATTTTCATAAATTTTGCTTGTTAATAAACAGTCATAAATTTTCCTGTGATCAGTTGGCTCTTGCAATGAGCAAATACTGGTGAACTCCATAAGGGTAACAACCAGAAATTGTTTTCATATTAATGACACAGGAACCATTGTTTTTACTTGCTGACCGAATTAGGTCTACACTACCTTTTAAATAGGTGTCACAGATTGTGTTCTTTTTTTTCTGTTTGAAATTGGTAGATTTTAAAGATTTGTTAAAATTATTGTGTTTTAGCAAGTAGCTGGTGACCTTTTGCCTTTTCTTTACACATTTGGTTTAAGTAGGGTGTGAGAAGCCTGCTTGGGAATGTCCTAGCATGGCCAGAAAATTCCCTGCACAGTCTTTTCCCGGAGCGTTGGGGTTATGAAAGGTCTCTGTTGGATTCCTTTCATGTTTGATTTCTTAAATCTGTTGTCATTTATGGAATAAATTCCTCTTCTAAATTTACTGTGGCGTTTCTGACTATCTGGGAGAAGACTGAGTAGTGGAACGTGTTACTTTTACACGTAAACAAGAACGATCTGACACACTACTACACTTTAAAACACAGTTTATATGTAATTCATGTCACACAGTCTCATACGGAACCTACATCCGCTTTCTGTTATATACTGTATATGATAAGATACTGTCATCCCCCTTCCCTTCTGTGTGAGAGGATGAATGATCAAATGTGTTTGTAGTTGCATGCTTGAGGGTAGCAGACAAGGCTGTCTGCTAGAGAACAGTAGGACCAACGTCGGAACAGGTAGCTACGCTTCCTAAAAGCAAAGGGTTTCTATCCTTAGTATGGTCCTGCCCGTCCGTTGTCATGTTGGTATAGGAAGATGCCCCTCTGGCCACTTCCGTTGGTCTTTGTGAGCCACCCTGCAGGAAGCACGCTGGGCGGTAGGCAGTGGCAGTCTGGCGGTGGCGAGCGTCTGAAGTGGTAAGATCTCCGGCTAAGCGCGTGTCTGCTAAGTCCATAGGACAATGGATTTGTTAAGTTCAGCCTAACTGAAAATTTAATCATCTTTATCTCGGGTTTAGCTCTAAAATATCTAAGGTTATCTTAAATTGCAGCGTAGTGTAATTCTCGTGTGAAGTTCAGATTATTTTGGGGTAGTTGGTTTGTCATTACTTTGCGAGTAAAGTGGAACCACGTGTTGATCAGTAACTCTAACTAAGTTCATCAATCTTAAATGTGAATGCTTGTGTGATTATAACGTCTCGTCTGGACAATATTTTACAATATAGCAACTTTTCTTTATGCTTTTCTTTATGTTCAGCCCGCGTGGGGTGTACTTTGCGAGACCACTACCACGTGCTTATATAACTGTTTGACCCATCAGGTTAATAGTAAGACGTTAGTAACCAGTTCAAGGTTTTGCTTTTGTCAATTGCTTTTCGATCTAATGTATTTTAATTATCAAAATTATTGTGGAGTTGTACGCTTTGTGTAAACCAAGTTGACCACGTGGAGCATGTGGTGTAATCATCAAAGTAGCTCTCAGCTATTCTTTTTGCGAAGACTTCACAAAGAGTTAATATGAATTTAGTATACCAGTGTGTGGTAATTACATGACGGACAGGATTGTGGTATGAACGTAATTTCTTTGGGTATAAAAACTGAATCTGTTGGTTGTGGTTAATTTCTTCTTGCTTATGTTTCAATGTTCTTCGTGAGTTATTTTATGAATGCAGTCTCGTATGCAGTCTCCCAATCTTGGCTCCATATTTTATGTGTTCCGTAAGATTACAATCTCACATTTTTCAATCGTAAATAAGGCACCAGCTCAGTTATAACTCACGTATAATATGCTCAAATTTCAATGAACAATCTTAAAATAAATTTCCAAATATAAACTGATTTCTTTCTTTTTATTTAAATTCTCTTTATATATATATATATATATATATATATATATATATATATATATATATATATATATATTACCGGTTTTGTATGACTATTAAAAGATTATCATTAATGTTAGTCTGCTTGGTAAACCTAGACTAAATATCTGATGAAACAGTTGCCCAGTAATCCACGGTTAACGTCCCCAGACAGATCACGGCTTTTAACCCACTTTCATTGTCAATTAGCACCGATATCAGCATAGCAAAATTCATGTAGCAATATTACAACAGTAACGTCTCAAAACTCTGGCATCTCTCTCTCCCCACATCCACCACTGCCGGCGGCTCACCTCCAACTACCCAACGCTACGGACTGTTCAATCCACCTGCCAAACACTATACAAGCGAATATTCCAACAATGAGTCCAACCAGCCACAGACTGCACACAGCGCAGCTAGCCATTTTCATACAGAGCACTACGTGGCGTTACGAACATAAAAACCTAAACAGCGTACTTACAATACCTAGGAATAACAATTACGAACAACTTAAATTGGAAGGAACACATAGAAAATGTAGTGGGGAAGGCTAACCTAAGACTGCGTTTTATTGCCAGAACACTAAGGAGACTGCCTACACTACCCTTGTTCGTCCTCTTTTAGAATACTGCTGCGCGGTGAGGGATCCTTACCAGATGGTATTGACGCAGTACGTCGAAAAAGTTCAAAGAAGGGCAGCACGTTTCGTATTATCGAGAAATATGGGAGAGAGTGTCACTGAAACGATACAGGGTTTGGGCTGGGCATCATTAAAAGAAGGTCGTTTTTCGTTGCGACGGAATCTTCTCACGAAATTCTAAACACCGATTTACTTCTCCGAATGCGAAAATATTTTGGTAACACCGACCTACATTGGGAGGAACGATCACTACGATAAAATAAGGGAAATCAGAGCTCGTATGGAAAGATACAAGTGTTCGTTCTTTCCGCTCGCTATACGAGATTGGAATACTGGAGGACTGTGAAGGTGGTTCGATTAACCCTCTGCCAGCCACTTAAATGTGATTTGCATAGTATCCATGTATATTTGGATGTAGACCATCGCTCTGGTATAACAAGAAATGTATTTCAAGTTACTCGTCTCCATTGATCCACGATCCCATGTTGATGATCACGAGTGCGCTGAAATCGTAACTAATGTCATCGTTGGGTCAATATGGGAACACGAAGGGGTTATCTCCCACGGTGTGTTCAACAACGTGTGCTGAACGGTGTGCCCCGACACACTAGGGTCTGCACCAGTATTCTACTCTGGCATCATATCTCCCACAGATTGCCAGCTATGCGGCTTTATTGAGTGGGCAGGTCACTGTTGTTCATAGATCAGGCGTGGACGTAAAACACTTTGACTCTCACTCGTGGTTTCACAGTACTTCGGTCGCTTTCAAAATTTTGAACACAGCCTCTGTTCAGGAACGGTGAATGTGAATGAATGATTATATAGATACAACGCTTATCGGCGAATAAATATAAATGCAACGTAACCTTCACTGGCAACGGCTTAGTGTAAAGCAATGTCAGTGGTCCCTGTTCTAATTTAGGTGTTCATAAAATCACTAGTAATAACTGCCCTTGTTACTATATAGGACAAACTGCAGGGCGATCAAAGAACATTTACTAGGAAAGAAGGTTGTTAATGTGCATCACTCCACATTTACTGAGGATTTACTCATTACTAATCATTCTCCTAAAGATGGTAAAGCAGTAATTTTTTGGAAGGAGGTTAAAGTGGGAAATGAGACATGTGAAGAACTGGAAATTTTTAACATACACTCGATAAGGGATGTAACGTGCTAAATGATCAACTTCAATTTGCGATTCGAGGATTTCTTGTAGGTTTTATGCCGGTACGGCAGACCGGTTAATGTAGTTACAGTTCGTTGGTAGCCTCCACTTGCACATTCATTCTCATCTAATTTCCATTTTTCTTGTAAAATATTTAATATCTTTCTATATTTTATATCTTTCTATTTAATAAATTTCCTTTACTTCACGTCTATGATCACAAATTTTTTTTGTCATCAGACTACCGGTTTCGGTCTATAATGATCATCTTCGGATCTGAAACTTCCTGATAGATCAAAACTGTGTGCCGGACCGAGACTCGAACTCGGGACCTTGCCTTTTGCGGGCAAGTGCCCTGCCAACTGAGTTACCCAAGCACCCCTCACGACCCGCTCAGAGCTTTAATTCCGGCAGTATCTCGTCTCCTATCTTCCAAACTTCACAGAAGCTCTCCTGCGAACTCCGCAGGTCTCGAATTCGAGTCTCGGTCCGGCACACGGTTTTAATCGGCCAGGAAGTTTCATATCAGCGTACGCTCCATTGCAGAGTGAAAATTTCATTCCGGATCTGCACTCAATCTACCCCTTATGAGAATCACAAAGGAATATTTCAGACATCAGTCTCGGAAAGGAATTTTCCAAAGTTATATGATTACATGTAGCAACTACGTCTTTATTTAATTCACCAGCAACAGTATTAGAAACGTTTTTACTACGAACTGACTTTGTATCGTCGACCTTTCGCTTCTGACCAAACGCTTCCTTCACGACTGACCATATGGTTTTAATTTTATCCTGTGAATTAGCTATTCTATTTGCGAACCACATACTCTTTGTCTACTTAATAACTTTTTAAGCACCTTACAATATTCTTTTTAATGAGCTATTGTAGCTTGACTGAGACTACTTCTAACATTTTGATATATTTCTCACTTTACTTAATGCTTTATCTGTTAGCTATGCAGGTACGTCACCTACTGATGTTTTCTATTTCGTGCACTGCGACAGCTTGTTCATTCGACGCTTGGCACCAGGCACATACGAGATGTTTCAGTACATTTTGACTCCATATACGTTCTAATGTAATGTCTTTTATGCTTAGCCCAGCTCCAATGGCAATGTTTTTAATGGACTTTATTTGGTTTTACTGATGGTCACACATACCATTTTACTTGACGTGTGCTTCTTTGCTCTGAAATTTGTCGTCGCCAATATGTAATTTTAGTAATTTTTATTCATTGTATTTTTATGCAGCGGTTTTGTACATCCTTTATGTGGTGTCACCGCCAGACACCACACTTGCTAGGTGGTAGCCTTTAAATCGGCCGCGGTCCGTTAGTATACGTCGGACCCGCGTGTCGCCACTATCAGTGATTGCAGACCGAGCGCCGCCACACGGCAGGTCTAGAGAGACTTCCTAGCACTCGGCCCAGTTGTACAACCGACTTTGCTAGCGATGGTTCACTGACAAAATACGCTCTCATTTGCCGAGACGATAGTTAACATAGCCTTCAGCTACGTCATTTGCTACGACCTAGCAAGGCGCCATTATCAGTTACTATTGATACTGTAATAATGTTCCGTCAAGAGCGACGTTCACCATTAATGGATTAAAGTTAAGTATTCCACCAGCTACGTCCGTTTTTCTAAATTCTAATTTTCTTGTCCTGTTCCAGACCTCACGCCAGCCTGCGTGAGCTACAACGCGTGCCTTTCGGCTTCCTCTTGTAACCCGGTGTTGGCTCTCCTGCCAACCCACAACACTTTACACGAAGATGATTCATAATTATGATGTAAAAAAGCTTCCTCAATATGTCCATGTACTTCTTAAGAAGGCAATTTTACAATTGTTTATACCATGGATAAGAGCTGTTAATAAACCTCCATAGCTGTAACTCGTTCACTGATTTTCTTCCATCATTCCATCACTTCCCGCAGCCGCCCCCGAGAGGTACCAGAGCACCCTACAAACTTCGTCGTTTCTCAGACGCATTTTCCCTGACACAGGGCCGTAACAAACAGCCCTTCGTGATAATGAGATCCCCAGCGCCGTAGGCAACGGGGCTCAGGTTGATGCCGTACTCCTTGACTCCAGGAAGGCATTTGACACCTCCCTGCACTGCCATTTGATGTTAAAAAAGAAAAAAAAGCTATATTGAGTATCGGAGCAAATTTGCAACTGGATTCAAAACTTCCTTGCAGACATGGCTCAATACGTCGCTCTTAACGAAGCAAAATCGACAGATGTAAAGGTAATTTCCAGAGTACTCCAAGTAAGTGTGATGGCACCTTTATTGTTTCAATATATACAAACGATCTAGTAGAAAGCGTCTGATGCTCTTTAAAGCTGTTGACAGATAATGCGGTTCTCTATAACAAAGTAGCAAACCCAGAAGACAGCAACGATTTGCAGAATGACCTCCAGAGAACTGATGAACGGTGCAGCATAAACTTATGTAGTATATTGCGCATACATAGGAAAAGAAATCCACTACTGTAGAGCTACATTACTGATGGCTGGAAGCGATATCTGCTGTAAAATATCTATGAATAACTATCCAACGTGACCTTGAGTCGAATGACCACATAGAACAGGTAGTGGGAAAGCCAGATGCCAGTCACAGATCCGTAGCAAGAATTTTAAGGAAATATAACTCATCCAGGAAGGAAGTGGCTTATAAGACGCTTGTTCGACCGATGCTTGAGTATTATTCATCTGTCTGGGATCCCTACCAGGTAGGGCTGATAAGAAGAGAGAGAGAAGATCCAACGAAGAGCGGCACGTTTCGTCATGGGATCGTTTAGTCGGCACGAGAGCGTTACAGAGATGCTCAACAAACTCCAGTGGGAGAGGTTACAAGAGAGACGTTGTGCATTACGGAGATATTTACTATGGAAATTTAGAGAGAGCACTTTCCGGGAAGAGTCAGACAACGTACTACTTCCTCCAACTTCGCGTAATGACCACGAGGAAATTAGAGCCAATACAGAGACTTGCCGTCTTTAGACGGTGGCGGCAGGGGTAAAAGGTTAGGGAGCGAAAGGCTATTTACAGTTTGTACAGAAACCGGATGGGAGTTATAAGAGTCAAAGGGCACGAAAGGGAAGCAGTGATTGTGAAGGGAGTGAGACAGTGTTGTACCATATCCCCGATTTTATTCGTTCTGTATACTGAGCAAGCAGTAAAGGACACAAAAGAAAAATTTGGAGTAGGAATTAAAATCCATGGAGAAGAAACAATAACTTTGAGGTTTGCCGATGACACCGTAATTCTGTCAGAGATAGCAAAGGACTTCGAAAAGCAGTTGAACGGAATGGACAGTATCTTGAAAGGAGGATATAAGATGAAAATCAAGAAAAGCAAAAAGAGGATAATGTAATGTAGTCGAATTAAATGAGGTGATGCTGAGGGAATTAGATTAGGAAATGAGACACTTAAAGTAGTAAATGAGTTTTGCTGTTTGGGAAACAAAGTAACTGAGGAAGGTCGAAGTACGGAGACATAAAATCTAGACTGACAATCAAAAGATAAGCGTTTCTGAGGGAGAGAAATTCATTAACATCGAGTACAGATTTAAGTGTCAGGAAGTCCTTTCTGAAAGTATCTGTATGGAGTGTAGCCACGCATCGAAGTGAAACGTGGACGATAAATAGTTTAGACAAGAATAGAATAAAAGCTTTTGAAATGTGATGCTACAGAAGGTTCAAATGGCTCTGAGCACTATGTGACTTAACATCTGGGGTCATCAGTCCCCTAGAACTTAGAACTACTTACACCTAACTAACCTAAGGATATCACACACATCCATGCCCGAGGCAGGATTCGAAACTGCGACCATAGCAGTCGCGCTGTTCCGGACTGAAGCGCCTAGAACCACTCGGCCACAGCGGCCGGCACAGAAGAGTGCTGAAGGTTAAATGGGTAGATCAGGTAATTAAGGAGGTACTGAATAGAATAGGGCAGAAGAGAAATTTGTGGTGTAAACTGACCAAAAGAAGGGACTGCTTGGTAGTAGGTTGTAACAATGGAAAAGTGTACTGAAATGCAAGAGGATCTGCAACGAATTGACGCATGGCGCAGGGAATGACAATTGAATCTCAATGTACACAAGTGTAATGTGCTGCGAATACACAGAAAGAAAGATCCTTTATCATTTTGCTACAATATAGCAGGTCAGCAACTGGAAGCAGTTAATTCCATAAATTATCTGGGAGTAGGCATTAGGAGTGATTTAAAATGGAATGATCATATAAAGTTGATCGTCGGTAAAACAGATGCCAGACTGAGATTCATTGGAAGAATCCTAAGGAAATGCAATCCGAAAACAAAGGAAGTAGGTTACAGTACACTTGTTCGCCCACCGCTTGAACATTGCTCACCCGTACCAGATAGGGTTGATAGAGAAGATCCAACGGAGAACAGCGCGCTTCGTTACAGGATCATTTAGTAATCGCGAAAGCGTTACAGAGATTATAGATAACTCCAGTTGAAGACTCGCAGGAGAGACGCTCAGTAGCTCGGTACGGGCTTTTGTTGAAGTTTCGAGAACATACCTTCACCGAGGAGTCAAGCAGTATATTGCTCCCTCCTATTTATATCTCGCGAAGAGACCATGGCAGAGGCATACCGACAATCTTTCTTTCCACGAACAATAAGAGACTGGAATAGAAGAGAGAAACAGATAGAGGTACTCAAAGTGCCCTCCGCCACACACCGTCGGGTGGCTTGCGGAGTATGGATGTAGATGTAGATGTAGGACCTATTCCGAAGCATCGAAGGATCGCCAATTTAGTACTGGAGGGAAGCGCGTGGAGTAAAAAGCGTAGAGGGAGGCCAAGAGATGAATACAGTAAGCACATTCAGAGGGGTGTAGGTTGCATTAGTTACTCGGAGATAAAGAGGCTTGCACAGGGTAGAGAAGCATGGAGAGCTGCATCAAACTAGTCTTCTGACTGAAGACACCAACACGTAGAGGCTTGCCGACAATCATTGTTCCCACGTGCTATTCGCACATGGAACAGGGTTGGAGGGCTTAGTTAGTGGTACGAAGTACCCTTCGCCACACACCAAGAGGTGGCCTTCGGAGTAGGATGTAGATGTAGATAATAATTGGTGTCAGTGGATTTCCCTACTTACGGCCCATATCGTCGCTAACATGATTCGTCTCTGCTCAGATTATGTACTTTCCTCGTCGGGTCACGTGTTCCCAACGCTACCACGTGCATTTAGTGTAGTGGTGGGCAGTGGTCATAATGGTTGGTTTATCAGTGCATCACATTCTAAAGCATAAAGTGAAAAAAAAAGAAAAAATTCTGTGTGGGATAGATGGTAACGCAGCCACAAAACCGTAGAAGATGGTATTCAGAACCGTGCCAGACAAAGTCTTATGACCGTGAGTCAGAGAAGCCTGCTGCGCCTGCCGTCCCGCAGGCGCGGTACTCGGGGAATACCCGGGGCGCACAGCCGCCTCCCATCAGCGCCTGAAACAAAAGCCAGTGCCGGGTAGCGGCTCGGAAGTGTTTTTTGATGGCGGCTCGGGCCAGAGCGGATCCTGCCCGGCCGGAATGGATTTACGGCGGGCCTCCACGGCGGTCTTCCGCCCACACGCGCTGCGCTTTCGCTATTAGCGGCCATGACTGCCCGGCAGAGGGGTCTCACACACATACCTGCCCTCTGGTTCGCAGCGCCTAAATCTCGCCGTGACCTACTTTCCTTCACGAAACTGCGTAGGTTTCGCAACATGGGGATCCTTTGTGAGTCGACACTGCAGTCCGTTATTTTTCTTTCTACCCGGGCGTGCGGAGTCGGTACACAAGTTGACAAAAGTGGAAGTTGTTACACCATGAAGCACCAGTTCCAGTTCGATATTTATCGAACATTACGGAAACGTTCACCACATAATGCGTATTACATGCATACCGGTAGGGGCGACGGAGGTGGTGACTGGAACGTGTAGGAGGTTTCTACTGGACAAAATTGCAAGCTACCATTTATTAATAAACATAATAACTATATTAAACTTGGTGGCAAGAGCAGTTTTACAACCATCAATCATCACCACATTTAATCGACATTTGCATTTGGTCACCGTAGCCAATACGTTAAAAAAAATCTGTTCTTGAGAATCTCCAAAAATATTTATACCTTAGTGTCTCTTGTTTTTAACCAAGAACTCTTCGGCACACATACTGAAACATACATTAAAAAAACTATGCAACATTATTTCACAGGAATCCTTCACATAGCTCTAGAGCAAGAAACAGTTTAAAACGTTAACACAATTGGATAGCAACAAAACAGCCTCCTGGTGTATGATATGTGATTCCATAGTCGTACCACTCTTACACGCCACATCTTAAATACCATAAAAGAGGAAGCGGGATGGAATCATGGTTGGTAGTCACACTTCATAATTAAGACAATTTATTGGCATTACGCCTTTGAAAAAAAATTTAGAATTACAAATTGTGGAAGAGCCACTAGATAAAAGTTTGCAAATACAGTTAGAAACCCAAGGTACTCAGTACTCTAACAAACAATTCCAGATTAAGAAAACAGGGTTACAGACAACTTGAGAGAACTTTAGGACTTCCCTCAAAATGGATATAATGAAACAGTTACAGGTAAAGGGTGACTTAATAACACTTGAACACTAGTGCCAAACTAAGATGCCGTTACATTACATGATAGAACCACTTAAATAAAAAACTACCACAGAGACACTAATCTCAAAAAAATATATGTTCACGTGCTCAGACTCGTTAAATGAAAATTACTAGAAAAAGCTGCACAAAGAACTCAGCAGATGCTATGTAGTTTAAGCTTTGACCAGTTGCCAGTCCCTAACATTTAAGAAAACAAGTTCATGTACAAACAGGTTACATACAGTATATATATCTACCATCTTTACCCGCCTTGACGGAAGGAAGATAAATACTAAACTTTGGAAGGCGATATTTGAGCAACTCCGGTAGTGTCCAGGTTCATAAACAATGCCAGGCCTGGACCTCGGATTACATTTCACTCCTCACGAAAACGCTGGGACAATCAAAAGTTTCTGCCCGAATCACAAAGACATTCCAGTAACTCTGAACCATAGAATCACTCGGCAGAACCTTTGACTCACACATGGACAACTGTATTGATGGAGTGCAGGCTTTAACAGCGGCCACATAAAATCATTGGATTGCAAGGGACACAAAGCACAAGTAAAACTTCTGAGAAAATTTTCAAATAACGGCCACCATTTAACTAGGCCAACTGAACTCTTTCACACCGTCTTAAGGTTCGACTATGATAGTCTCACCATAATAATATCGGAGAGCGTTGGTGAACAAACAATTACGATGACTTACTCCATATCAAGTACACAATACGTGGGAGCGGGTTTCACAGCTTCACTACTTCCCTTCAAATTTTATTCCCAGGGAAGTCACAGAACTTGTATCTAAAAGCTGCCCATGTCGACAAAACGACCAACCGATTTGACAGCATAAAGTGTAACGGTCATCACGCTCGTTCGGCAAACGTAGACACTCGTCTCCCCGCGAATGTCACGAGATGTCGGGGGTTACCCGTCGAAGGCTAACAACCAACTCGCTTCGCCTGCTAAGCCACAAGATAAGACACGCGAAAAGGAAAGGTAGCTTATCTCAACCACAATCGATCTCAATGATGCATGAACAAAATAAGACTGGCGCCAATTCGCCACAGCTCAGTGTACATCAGATTAAACTTTGAATCATGATAGCACTCTCATATACATGCTACCATCAGCATCCACTCTCAGCGCTACCATGGCAGAAGACACTTTAAAGCAACCAAATGGGAACTGCTTTCACCACGTGAAAACATCAAAAAAGATTACATCATTTCAAACACACATAACGAAGGAAAGGCAAGCCAAGCACAGTGTTAATTAAGATTTAGGAAGGTCAAGGAAACAAATCGTTATTGCAATGAAAAGCAACACACGCTAGACACAATTCCTGTAACATGTATAACTAAACAAGACACGAATTGACAGTAGAAGAGAACTTTAACTCGATGCAACACTTAACGCAAACGTGACCAAAAAGACACCACTGACAAGGACCTTTCGGCAGTAGTCAAAAAAACTTAAAGCCAGTTCACTCATACAACAATTAACCAGAACACTTCTCAAGCAATGTGACTCAGTACTGTTGCTTAAGCACTGTTAACGCAAAACATTGGTACACGTCACACGGCTGCAGCAGCATGCAGCATTAAAGAGGAACACAGACAAATACCTTCTCCCAGAAGACACGCCACGTGAAGCATAAAAATTGAACATGACACCAATCTGACGATGACTGGCATTGTGGCGATTTGTCCACAAGCAACCACAGTTACCATGTTAATATGTTCCTGTCACTTCGGTATGCATCTGAAGGTGACAAGCTTAGCGATACCATGCACGCGATACCATATTTCATGCACGGCAGTGAGAAGATGGCAAACACAGCTGGGAATTGTACTCCATACACGGTGGCAAAAAATGATAGGCACACAGGGGCTGCATTTGTTGCCGGTATCTGTGCACCGTCCATAAGGACGCTGCACTTTGTACATGGTGGCCATAACGTAACACACAGTTGTGCTGCCCCTGTTGATAGCGGCTGGCAATCTGACATGGCTCAGCGGTCGCATGTTGGTGGCTCCGTTCACCAGATGGCTGGTTCCCAACGCAGTCCAGCTGAGCACGTGTCGGCCGTAGGTGCACTGAGATCGAGGCTGCACACTAGCCAACGCCTTTCCACTTCCGCTCTGGCCACAGATAACATTCGCCGCATAGTTGCGGCGAGCCCCTCTGATATCAGTGGCAGAGAGGCTCCTGGAACGACTCAAAATGGTAAACTACACATTCCACTTGACACACTACACTCATGTTCATCGTAAACATCAGTATATTGTGTGACCCCCACAGGCAAGCATACACTCTTGCAATCCTTGCGACTCAGAAGCGGACAGCCTCGGAATGTTATCCTTGGGAACCTATTGCCACGCGTGATGAACAATCTTGGTCAGTTCACAAGTTTTACTGGTTGGAGGCTGTTAAGAAGCATTAAATATTCCCATCATCACCCAGCCGTGCTCTAACAGTGACAAATCAGTTAACCTGGCAGGCCAGTCAAGAATTCGTGCATCCCTCAAGGTGTATATTGTGTGAACTGCAGTGTAGACTATTCAGTTATTTTGTTGGAATATGAAATTTGGTACCCTTTACATGAAGGATATGACAACGTGGTTTATAATTTTTTAAATGAGATGGCGAGCATTCGAGCTCCGTCCAAAGCTTGCCAAATCGACGTATTGCCCGTTGGCTATCGGCTTGTAACCTCCTACCACCTCCTGCTTAATGATTTTTCTGACGTTTCTCCGGCATCAGTGGCTGGCATTGTCGAAGATTCACCCTGCGTTGCATGTGGCAGAGACTAAATCTTTGACAGTGCCAGCCACTCGCGCTGGAAAACTTCAGAAATACAGGGACTGGACAGAAATAGGGAAATACAACGCGAAACGCGTGCATGAATATACGTTCGGATGCCAGTCAAACCTTGTGGCTTCGCTGTTGCATTTGATCACGAACTGCACTCGTGCAATACCCCCAATACGTTGCAAGTGTCGGTCGTGACCAGAATAATGTTGCATGTAGTTGTGAACGCATTATGTCGGGGCTAAGTGAATTCGATTGTGGGTAAGTTGTAGACGCTCGTATGGTGAGCGCTTCTCTAACCAAGGTAGTCGAAGTGTCTTGTGTGACAAGTGGCACCGTGCCGAAGATTTATACCACATGCAGGGAAAGCGGAAAAACATCATCTGCTTAGTCACGACGCGGACGAAAGTGTGTGTTGAGTGATCGTGACGGAGAGTGATTTAAGAGGTTTCTGACGAAAAATAAGAGGATAACGGCTGCAAAAGTCGCTGCGAAACTGAACATCGCACTCCCGGACCCTGTCAGCACCAAAAGAACACGAAGGGGGTTCCTGAAGCAGGGAATCACTGTGCGTCTTGGAATCGCAAAACCACCCATTACTGATGCAAACGCCCGTAACAGGAGTAAGTCGTTCCCAGCCCACAAAAATTTGACTATGTTTCATTGTCATTTGGTAGGATGAGTCTTGTTTGTCACGATTTTAAACTTGTGGCCGAGTTTACTTCTCAAGAGTGAAACGTGGCGGGGGTTCGGTGATGATTTGGGCAGCCATATCGTGGTATTTCATGGGCCCCATGGTTACTCTGTAAAGTCGTATTTCTGCCAAGGATTGTGTGACCATTTTGGCTGACCAGATCCTTCCCATTGTACAATGTTTTCCTGAGTGCCGACGCTGTTTTCCAAGATGGCAGCGTTCCTATTCCTACAGCTCACATCGTCCAGCACTGGGTTTCTGAGCACAGGCATGAATCGTCCCGTCTTCCCGGCCCGCCACTATCACCAGATCGCAATATTATTGAGCCTTTGTGGTCTAATTTGGAGGGAAGGGAGAGTGATCGCTGTCCGTCTCCACCATGGTTACCTGAATTTGCTATTTTTTTGCAGGACGAATGGTGCAGGATTGCTCTGAAAATTACACAGAACCTGTCTTTATCCATTCCGAGAGGACTGTAAGCTGTTTCGAATGCTAGGTGTTTTCGTACACCATATTACGCACGTTAATGTGTCCTACATCTACGTGATTACTCTGCTATTCACAATAAAGTACCTGGCAGAGGGTTCAATGAACCACCTTGAAGCTGTATCTCTACTGTTCCACTTTCGAACTGCACGCGGGGAAAACGAGCACATGAATTTTTCTGTGCGAGCCCTGATTTCTGTTATTTTATCATGATGATCAGTTCTCCCTATGTAGGTGGGTGCCGACAGAATGTTGTCGCAATCGGAGGAGAAAACTGGTGACTGAAATTTCATGAGAGGATCCTGTCGCAACGAAAAACGCCTTTGTTTTGATGATTGCCACTCCAATTCACGTATCATGTCTGTGACACTATCTCCCATATTTCACGATAATACAAAACGAGCTGCCCTTCTTTGTACTTTTTCGATGTCATCCGTCAGTCCCACCTGATACGGATCCCACACCCCACAGCAATACTCCAGAGTAGGGCAGACAAGCGTGGTTTAAGCAGTCTCTTTAGTAGACCTGTTGCACCTACAAAGTGATCTGCCAATGAATCGCAGTCTTTGGTTTGCGCTACCCACAATATTATCTATGTCATCGTTCCAATTTAGGTTATTTGTAATTGTAATCCCTAAGTATTTAGTTGAATTTACAACCTTCAGATTTGCGTGACTTTCAACACCATACAGATATCATATCTAAATCGTTTTGCAAGTCGTTTTGATCATCTGATGATGGTAAATGACAGCATCATCTGCAAACAATCTAAGAATGCTACTCAGATTGTCTCCTATGTCGTTAATATAGATCAGGAACAATACAAAGCCTATAACACTTCCTTGAGGAAAACCGGATATCACTTCTGTTATACTCGATGACTTTCAGTCTGTTACTACGAACTGTGACCTTTCTGACAGGAAACCACGAATCCAGTCGCACAACTGAGGCAATACACCGTAGGCACGCAGTTTGGTTAGAAGAGGCTTGTGAGGAATGGTGTCGAAATCCCTCTGGAAATCTAAAAATATAGAATCAATTTGACATCCCCTGTCGATAGCACTTATTACTTCATGAGTATAAAGAGCTAGTTGTGTTTCACAAGTACGAAATGTTCTGAAAACGTGTTGACAATGTGCCAATAAATCGTTTTCGTTGAGGTACTTCATAATGTTTGAATACAGTATGTGTTACAAAACTCTAGTGCAAATAGACGTTAGTGATGTAGGCCTGTAATTCAGCGGATTACTCCTACTTCCCTTTTTGGGGAGAGTTTCAGGGAGAGCATAAGGGAACAATTGACAGGAATGGGGGAAAGAAATAAAGAAGAATGGGTAGCTTTGAGGGATGAAATAGTGAAGGCGGCAGAGGATCAAATAGGTAAAAAGACGAGGGCTAGTAGAAACCCTTGGGTAACAGAAGAAATATTGAATTTAATTGGTGAAAGGAGAAAATATAAAAATGCAGTAAATGAAGCAGGCAGAAAGGAATACAAACGTCTCAAAAATGATATCGACAGGAAGTGCAAAATGCTAAGCAGGGATGGCTAGAGGACAAACGTAAGGATGTAGAGGCTTATTTCACTAGGGGTAAGATAGATACTGCCTACAGGAAAATTAAAGAGACCTTTGGAGAAAGGAGAACCACTTGCATGAATATCAAGAGCTCAGATGGAAACCCAGTTCTAAGCAAAGAAGGGAAAGCAGGAAGGTGGAAGGAGTATATAGAGGGTCTATACAAGGGCAATGTACTTGACTACAATATTATGGAAATGGAAGAGGATGTAGATGGAGATGAAATGGGAGATATGATACTGCGTGAAGAGTTTGACAGAGCACTGAAAAACCTGAGTCGAAACAAGGCCCCCGGAGTAGACAACATTCCATTAGAACTACCGACAGCCTTGAGAGAGCCCGTCCTGACAAAACTCTACCATCTGGCGAGCAAGATGTATGAGACAGGCGAAATACCCTCAGACTTCAAGAAGAAAGCAGGTGTTGACAGATGTGAAAATTACCGAACTATCAGTTTGATAAGTCACAGCTGCAAAATACTAACTCGAATTCTTTACAGACGAATGGAAAAACTGATAGAAGTCGACCTCGGGGAAGATCAGCTTGGATTCCGTAGAAATGTTGGAACACGTGAGGCCATACTGACCCTACAACTTATCTTAGAAGAAAGATTAAGGAAAGGCAAACCTACGTTTCTAGCATTTGTAGACTTAGAGAAAGCTTTTGACAATGTTGATTGGAATACTCTCTTTCAAGTTCTGAAGGTGGCAGGGCTAAAATACAGGGAGCGAAAGGCTGTTTACAATTTGTACAGAAAGCAGATGGCAGTTATAAGAGTCGAGAGGTATGAAAGGGAACCAATGGTTGGGAAGGGAGTGAGACAGGGTTGTAGCCTATCCCCGATGTTATTCAATCTGTATTTTGAGCAAGCAATAAAGGAAACAAAAGAAAAATTCGGATTAGGTATTAAAATCCATGGAGAAGAAATAAAAACTTTGAGGTTCGCCGATGACATTGTAATTCTGTCAGAGACAGCGAAGAACTTGGAAGAGCAGCTGAACGGAATGGACATTGTCTTGAAAGGAGGGTATAAGATGAACATCAACAAAAGCAAAATAAGGATAATGGAATTTAGTCTAATTAAGTCGGGTGATGCTGAGGGAATTAGATTAGGAAGAGAGACACTTAAAGTAGTAAAGGAGTTTTGCTATTTGGGGAGCAAAGTAACTGATGACGGTCGAAGTAGAGAGGATATTAAATGTAGACTGGCAATGGCAAGGAAATTGTTTCTGAAGAAGAGAAATTTGTTAACGTCGAGTATAGAGTTAAGTGTGAGGACGTCGTTTCTGGAAGTATTTGTATGGAGTGTAGCCATGTATGGAAGTGAAACGTGGACGATAAATAATTTAGATAAGAAGAGAATGGAAGGATTCGAAATGTGGTGCTACAGAAGAATGCTGAAGATTAGATGGGTAGATCACATAACTAATGAGGAGGTATTGAATAAAATTGGGGAGAAGAGGAACTTGTGGCACAACTTGACTAGAAGAAGGGATCGGTTGGTAGGACATGTTCTGAGACATCGAGGGATCACCAATTTAGTATTGGAGGGCAGCGTGGAGGGTAAAAATCGTAGAGGGAGACCAAGAGATGAATACACTAAGCAGATTCAGAAGGATGTAGGCTGCAGCAGGTACTGGGAGATGAAGAAGTTTGCACAGGATAGAGTAGCATGGAGAGCTGCATCAAACCAGTCTCAGGACTGGAGACGACAACAACAGGTACGGATATTTCTGTGAGCCAGCGGTTGAATGTAATTGCTAAATATGGAGCTATTTTATTTATATACCCTGAGGGGAACCTGACTGTGTACAACCTGTACCGGAGGCCTTGCCTTTACTAAGTGATTTAAGCTGCTTCGTTACTCCTAGGATATCTACTTCTATGTTTCTATTTTTGGTGTTTCCGTGTTTTGTCCATCCCCTGTATCATTAAACAAAAAACGCACCAAGAGGAAAGCCAACAGGTAATATGTCAAAACGTGGCCATGCAAGCCTAAAATTTTTTGTAATTACTAAATTAGTCAAGTTGTCATGTCCAGTACCTCCTCACACTACGGTTCCAGGAGAGCTACGGGTGTTGAGATTCTCTGCTTCCTACGAACTTGCAGCAGGTCATGTATCGACACGTTGTCGTCGATCTGACCAGCAGAAACAGAAGTGAGACCCATTGCTAAACAGCATACATTACCAGTCAGTATCGTAGTTCAACCTGGTTCTACATCGTGAAAGTCTCCATCGTCTGTGGTTAGTATAACTCCAGATCTCTACGCAGCTTCCAGTGATGTATCGCCTATGGTTCGTGGTGACAACTAGTCTGTCATCTCTGTTTGGATTTCAACTGTTCTCAGCCGTGTATCTGTCAAAGCCAGTCACACAGTTTAAATGCTTGTACATTAAATGAAACTATGGTAAATCACAGTTTGTTTGGTATGTCAACACCTGGTGCATCTTTGAACGCAAATGTAATGAAAATCATCTGTTCACTCGGAATACGACCACATTAAGTATCTTTGCTTGCTGAAAGCATGAGTGATATAGTGTCTCTAGTTTACATAGATTGCATTATTGCGAAAACAGCGGCTAAGCTGCTAGGTCATAGTCGAGTCGAGTCGCAGCCTTCCGCAGTTGTAATTTGGAATTGTGGGGAGAGGATGTCATATCGTGGTGGAGTGAGTAGCTTGGATGGAGGATGTGCTGCATAGAAATTTCTCTTCGAGATGTTTCAAGATGTGTAGCCTGAGGATGAATAATGATTTTTAAGATGATTGTATTAAGAGACAGCACTTCAGAAAAAGATAAATAATTTTGAGTTAGCTGCAAGGACGAGACCAGTAATTGTTGCTGTGCAAAGATTTCATTGGGAGACCATCAGGAGAATTTCTTGGAGAGGGAGGAGATGCCCCGTGGCTACTGTAACAGCAATGACACTCTCCAAACCAGCCTGCAAGACGTTTCCCGGACTATGGGGGCCTATTTTTCCACAATTACTGCAAGCGCCAGTCAGGATCCAGGATTCCAAGGCCACATAATGGTTGCTGAGACGAATAGTTTGGATTTCGGGTCCGTCACTGATGAAGATTACAACTGCCCATTTTCCTCGGATTCTGCATTGTCTGCATTGTCTCCTGGTCTCGACGGAATCCATTATAGAATGCCACTGCACCTCACAAGGCGAAACAAAGATATTCTCATCGCACTTTTTAATGTCATTTGACTTTATCGACTCGTGGCGTAAGGCAGTTTTAATTCTAGTTTGGAAATCTAGAAAAGACCGTACATGCCCGAGTAGTTATCGTAGTGTTGCCCTCACTAGCTGAGTGGGGAAGACCTTGGAACAGATGGTCAACCGCCGCCTTGTATGGATCTTGGAATCCAGTGTAGCTTCAGGACACCCTCCTAGAGGCGGCTTTACAACATGCTTTCCTGCGCCGGTATCATCTTCTAGGTATATTTTTTGACATCGAAAAGGCCTGCGATACTACTTGGAGGCTTCCTATCTCCGAGAAGCTATCACGAGTGGCGCTTTCGCGAATGTCTTCCCATTTTTATTCAGTGCTTTCTCTCGCCACGGTGTTTTCGATACCGAGTCAATGACGTCCTGTCTGCTCGCTTTGAGCTGAAGAATGGTGTCCCTCAATGTAGTGTTTTAAGTGCGACTTTCTTTGACATAGCTGTTAACAGCATTACATCAGAAGTGAAAAGTCCTGTCCAGTGTTCTTTGTTAGTGGATGACTTCTCAGTGTTTTGCTCTTCTTCAAGCTTTACAACGACAACGCGTCAGTCACAACTAACTCTTCGACATTTGGATGAATGGATCCATAACAGTGGTTTTAACTTTTCGTTCCATTTTAAACTTTCCTGAGTTAAGGATGAAGGACACTGGCGTCCGAACCCGGTAGCGTCAGAATGTCAATACTAACGGCCCGGGTTCGATTCCCGGCTGGGTCGGAGATTTTACCCCCTCAGGGACTGGGTGTTGTGTTGTCCTAATCATCGTCATTTCATCCCCATCGACGCGCAAGTCGTCGAAGTGTAACGGTCTACCCGATGGGAGGCCCTAATCACACGACATTTACATTTAGTACATGGCCGGGGGGAGGGGGGGGGGGGGCAGACAGGGCTTGTATGCTCCAGTTGTACAGGGCATTTGTGGGATCTAGGCTCAATTATGGGTGCACAGTGTATGGGTCTGCGAGATCTTATTCAAAAATGTTGGACGTGGTGCACCATGAAAGGATTCGGTGGCCACTGTGCCTTTCAGAACAAGCCCTATACCAAGCCTCTGTGCAGAGGCCGGTGAACCATCACTTCACAGCAGGTGAGGGCTACTTATGGTGCGCCAATCATACACAACACTGTGCACACCATACACATGTGCATACTATACCATTGCTCACCGTCCAGTGGAAAGGCAATGAGGAAGGAGGCCCTATGGATTCTTGCGAAGTATTGCCTTTTAGAGATGGTTGTGATTGGTGTTAATGTTTTACATCGAGGTTGAAGCAGATTTCCACCTTGGCTCCTGCAGAGGCCCAGACTTATTCTAAAAAAAATGGCTCTAAGCACTATGGGACTTAACACCTGAGGTCAATAGTCCCGTAGACTTAGAACTAACTAAACCTAACTATCCTAAGGACATCACATACATCCATGCGCGAGGCAGGATTCGAACGTGCGACCGTAGAAGCAGCGCGGTTCCAGACTGAAGCGCCTAGAACCTCTCGAGCAACAGCGGCCGGCAGACTTATTCTAGACTTGACCAATTTTAAGAAAGATAGTACACCAGATGTTACATTTCAATCTCTGTTTTTTAACATTTTAAATCTGCATCACAGTAATGTATACTGATGTCCGCCCGATTGGCCGTGCGGCTTAACGCACGGCTTTCCGGGCGGGAAGGAGCGCCTGGTCCCCGGCACGAATCCGCCCGGTGGATTTGTGTCGAGATCCGGTGAACCGGCCAGTCTGTGGATGGTTTTTAGGCGGTTTTCCATCTATCTCGGCGAATGCGGGCTGGTTCCCCTCATTCCGCCTCAGTTTATTTCGGCGATTGCTGCCCAAACAAATCCTCATCGTCCGCAGCTCGTGGTCGTGCGGTAGCGTTCTCGCTTCCCGCGCCCAGGTTCCCGGGTTCGATTCCCGGCGGGGTCAGGGATTTTCTCTGCCTCGTGATGACTGGGTGTTGTGTGATGTACTTAGGTTAGTTAGGTTTAAGTAGTTCTAAGTTCTAGGGGACTGATGACCATAGATGTTAAGTCCCATAGTACTCAGAGCCATTTTTTGAAATTCTCCACGTACGCGTACACCACCATTACTCTACCACGCAAACGTAGGGGTTACACTCGCCTGGTGTGAGACGTTCCCTGCGGGGGGGGGGGGGGGGGGGGGAGGGTGGTCCACCGGGGGCTGAACCGCACAATAACCCTGGGTTCGGTGTGGGGCGGCGGAGGGGTGAAGTGGACTGCGGTAGTCGTCATGGGGTTGTGGACCACTGCGGCTGCGACGGGGACGGAGGCTCTCCGTCGTTTCTAGCTCCCCAGTTAACATACAATACAATACAATTCAATGTATACTGATGGCTTCAAACAAGGGAATTCCTTTGGCTCTGTAGTGTTCCCCGACCATGCTGCCAGGATTCGCCTTCGTGATGAGTATACCGTTTTCTTAGCGGAGCTCTATCAATCTTGAAGGCACTGAAGCAGATGCGACGTATTCAGAGCAAACAGTTTATCATACGCTCCCATTTCTTTAGCGTCTTACAATCGTTACAGAACCTGTACCCACCTGAGAAGTTGGCCCACCTGATACATGACCAACCATGTTTCCTCCAACGGCAGGGAAAGGAGGTGTCATTTTTCTGGGTGCCAGGGCATGTGGGGGGGTACTGGGGAGTGAACAGGCAGATCGGGCTGCCTAGGAGGCCTGCCGAGGACAGAATGTGACGTAGTGTCCTATTCCGCTGCAGGCTTTCGTTTCTGCACAACACAGGAAGTTCATGCAGTTGGGAGATGAGGAATGGCTGGCAGTAACGGACAATAAGCTGCCGTTGGTGATGTCAACTATCAGCCCGTGGAGTTACTCCTACAGGTTACTCAGGCGGGATGAAGTGACCCTCACACGTCTTCGAATTGAGCTCTGCCCTCTTACACACGACCTTTTACTACTCCGAGAAGATCCCCCGTTTTGTGATGCTTGTGGCGTGGAAATATCTGTATGTCATACTGTAACAGAGTGCATGTTACACCGTGATGCAAGGACGGAAGCAAATACCGGTGAGTGGATGGATGGTTGGAGAGGGTTGTATGAGCGCACGACGGCAAGGTCTTCAGCGCCTGCTCAGTAACAGATTGAGACGGGTGTCAAGAAAAGACTCAGAGCAGTAAGATAAAACAGAATGTGAAAAACAGGTAACAAGCTAGGAAAAATATGTGCCTACCCACACCGAAGCGTGGGACGAAGCATGCCGCCAGCAGTAAAACATGGACAACACTGGAAGAAAGTGGTAGAGGGAGGTAAAACAATATAATAGATGGAAGTGGCTGGCTAACCGCAAGGAAAAAAGGGAGGAGCCAGCCGCTCTGCAATACACTAAAACCTCCACCCTAAAAGTTTAGGCCACAGTCCAGACACATCACGGTGGGGTTCTGCCCTCTATTTTACCTGATGATGAGTTTGAATAAGGTATTAAAGTTTTGTGGTGGGTCTGGACTCCCGCCTAAGCTTTTAGGCTGGAGATTTAAGTTTTTTGCGGAGTGACTGGCTCATCCTTTTATATTCTTGCTGTTGGCCAGTCACCTCCATATGCTGTATTGTTTTAACTCCTTCTACCACTTTCTTCTTGTTTAGTTTATGTTTTAATACTGGCATGCTACTTCGTTTCGTGCTATCGTGTGAGTTTCCGTGCTGTTTTATACTCCTGTGTACTGTATTTTACCGACACTCGCCTCAAACTGTTTTCACACAGGCGCTGAAGGCCTTGCTGTCGTGCACCCATACTAACATATGCGTCCATCCCATCATATATAGGGCATGTCTGAATGTTTACAGAGGATGAAATGGGGCCTCTAATTCACCTGTCATCGTATTACAGCGGTGAGTGATCTAGAAATCTTATGCTCGTTTGTCTGAGCGCCTCTTGCTGCCTCTCAGGCATCTAACCTTCAGCAAAACAATGTGAAACACAGTCCGGCAGAATATTTTCAGGATTACTTCTTTTGTCCAATCCCTGCCCTTCCAACCTACCAGGCAAGTCCGCTAATTTGACCTGTTCGGTACGTCTTGGACGTCATCGAGCGTGATGTGCCCGCCTTGGACCAATCTCAGGCCTATCTCCGTGAGTTGTGTAGGGACGCTGAGTGGTTGTGGGTCAAGAGGGCTCCACAATGTTCTCCACGACACGATACGGGGCCACTACGCGATACGAGTGTTCTACTTATGAGCATACAACGTATAGTGCCAGTCTGTAGAAATGTGTGCTATTAATTCTCGACAAATGTAGAAAAAGATCATAATACTCAATCTTTCAGGACTAGACAAATTCCATTCTCGTACGAAAGTAAGTATGCTTTATTTGACAATAAACCAGCGTAGAAGTGAAGAAAGTACATCTCTTTTTCCCAAATAGGCTGTAAAATATAGGTCTATGTTCTGATTCTGGTTAGGATCGTAATTTTAGTCTGTAAGCAAGTTTCAGAATGATTTGCATAAAATTCCAACTTGAAGTGGTACAGGGTAGTCCTGTAACTTAAATAAAGATGTAGTAGTTCTTAAACATTCGTCAGTTCCCATGGACAGGAAGTAATTACTACATGCTTTTACTGTGGTAGTGAGTTATTTTAAAATGTTGCCACAAATATCGTGTCTATTTAATAACGAACATGAGATAGGCAACTGCTGAACCAATATCTGCTACTGTCTAAACTTTATACAGTTTTGTAGACTTATCAAAATAGCAAGACACATGATGTGATCAAAAGTATTCGGACACCCCCAAAAACATACTTTTTCTCATTAGACATCGTGAGAGAGCAGAATGGGGCGCTCCGCGGAACTCACGGACTTCCAACGTGGTCAGGTGATTGGGTGTCACTTTTGTCATACGTTTGAATGCGAGATTTCCACACTCCTAAACATCCCTAGGTCCCCTGTTTCCGATATGATAGTGAAGTGGGAACGTGAAGGGACACTTACAGCACAAAAGCGTACGTCTGTTGACTGACAGAGACCGCCTACTGTCGAAGAGGGTCGTAATGTGTAATAGGCACGCATCTATCCAGACCATCATACAGGAATTCCAAACTGCTTCAGGATCGACTGCAAGTACTATGATTAGGCGGGACGTAAGAAAATTTGGATTTCATGGTCGGGCGGCTGCTCATAAGCCACACATCACGCTGGCAAATGGCAAACGACGCCTCGCTTGGTGTAAGGAGCGTAAACATTACCACTGAACAGTGGAAGAACGTTTTGTGGAGTGACGCCTGTGAGATTGGAAGCTGTCATCAAAGCTAAGGATGGGCCAACACTGTTATGCCGGAGCCAAGGTAGCCCCTGAGGGCAGGCAAACCATATTACACCACACAGGACGGGGTTGGCTATGTCCAAGGCGTACCAAAAGCACCATAGTAAACACCGGCTATTTAAATACAAGATAATGAGAACAGACATTCCGAGCACTACTTCCTGCACGGGGAGCTCGAGCCACGGCCTGCAGGAAGTAACACTACACCAAAACCTGATTAGCTGGAGACAGCTATTTAGGGTCTAGAACCAGCTCCGAAGTTCAGTTCACACCGGATGTCGACCTCGTGGACTTCGACCGCTGAAGATTACATCTTCGTCTCTGATTTGGACTTTTACTAGTGTGTGTGTGTTTTACCACGAACCTTAGTGGAAAATTTTGAAGTGAACTTTTTGTTTGCCTCATTTAGGAGACTTTTACTAGCATCGTTATTGTTACCTTTCTTTTCTTGTTCAGTCATCATCCTTCACTTCTAAATTTTCCACCAAGTTTCGTGGTAACACACACACACACTAGTAAAAGTCCAACTCAGAGATGAAGACGTAATCTTCAGCGGTCGAAGTCCATGAAGTCGGCATCCAGAGTGAACTGAACTTCGGGGCTGGTTCTAGCCCCTAAATAGCTGTCTCCGGCCAACCAGGTTTTGGCGCAGTGATACTTCCTGCAGGCCGTGGCTCGAGCTCCCACTGCAGGAAATAGTGCTCGGAATGTCTATTTCCATTATCTTGTATGTAAATAGCCAGTGTTTACCATGGTGCTTTTGGTATGTCTTGGACATAGACAACCCCATCCTGTGTGGTGTAATATGGGTTGCCAGCCCTCAGGGGATACCTTGGCTCCGGCATAACAAACACCATATTGAATTCCAGCATTACCGATGGAGGGCGCCACGAAATTGTAAGTCATTTTCAGCCAGGTGTCCGGATACTTCTGATCGGATAGTGTACATAGGGTTGAAACTGACGTTCCAGCATCTTATGAAAGTTGTATTATAGGTAATATGTACATTTCCCACGAAAAAAAATTTTTGATTGTGTAGTTCTTCTTGCTTTAATTGTTAAGAAGTAAATACTAAATACGTAAGAGAAAATCGGCGTAAGCAAGAGGATAATGCAGAAAAAGATATTATTTATTTTATTATTTATTTAGCGTATGTGGTTTTCAAGTACAAATGGTTTCATGTTTAAATACATACAGACAGATAAAGATAAAATCAGCATACATTATAACACATAAATATATCTCCTCTTATGGACATTCAATTAAGGATAAAGTAGGCATACACAGGTTGTTACAATAAGGTATCTTGTCATGGATAAAATAAAATTATCGCCAACTAAAAAAAAAAAAGAACTAGTAATACGGCGGCCGAACTGCCCCGCATGGGGCCTCCCGGCCAACAATGCCATACGATCATCATCATCATCATTCAGCAATTATATGTATGGAATCTATAGAGTCTCTTTAAAGTTCTATGTCTAGGTTTTCCATCCACTCGACGGCTGCAGGGGAGGCTGCATAAAGTTCTCGAATGAATCCTTTAAACGCACGTTTGGGGCATTCTTGAATGATGTGCTGGATCGTTTGCTCTGGACGTCCACAATTGCACTGTGGTGAATCTCGTATGCCCCATCTACAGAGCATCTCGCCACTTCTGCCATGGCCAGTTCTGAATCTATTGAGTATAACCCGAGTTCTTCTTGGCAAGTCTGTACCAGGTAGGTTTCCACCAGGTGATATTTCATTGCAGTTCTTGGATAGTCCGGTCTGAGACCATTCATTTTTCCATGAATCCATAGCATCGTAAGACGTAGCTATAAGGTTTTGAGCTGCTCTCCATGGTTGTCTTCTAGATCTTAGTCGGGAAAGATTTGGGGCAATGTCCTGATGGATTGGAAGGTTGGTATTGGAGGAGATTTTACGCCATTCATTAACTAAGGCGGTTTGCCGCCTAAGATGTGGTGGAGCTATACTGCAGAGAACAGGAAGCCAAGGTAGTGGGGTGGATTTAAAGGTCCCAGTTATGGTTCTCATGGTATTGTTTAGTTGAGTATCCACTTTAGACGTGTGGCTGCTGTTAAGCCAAACAGGGCTGTAATATTACGCAACAGAGTATACCAGCGCTATAGAAGAAATCTTCAGAGTATGTACATCAGCTCCCCAGCTAGTATTGGCGAGCTTTTGAATAATATTATTTCTAGTACGTGTCTTAGCAGCAGTATCTATTAGGTGTGGTTTGAATGTAAGCGATCTATCCAATTTAATACCAAGATATTTTGGGTTTGGGTTATGCTTTAACTTTCTACCAGCAAAGGTGACGTCAAGGGATCGGGTTGCCTGTTGGTTGTTTAAATGAAACACTGTAACTTCTGACTTTATTGGGTTAGGAATTAATCTCCAAATATATACCCATTACTCTGAGGTCTTGGTTAAGGGAGTATTCCAGCCAATAAGAAGCCGTCCTTTGCATATAAAAGTGGGAACCTCGCTAGTTCACGACAGTCAGTTTTAGCCCTGACGACGACCATGGAGGTAGTGGTCGAAAGCTCGGAGATTTATCCTGATTTGACGCGGCATGTACACCGAGAAATTTTTACTCAGGAAATACGTCGCGAAAGACTTCGTAGCCATATTAGTTTTCACACTGTTCAAAACTTTCATGTTGCACAGCCAGGGCCATGTCATCTGCATAACAGAACTTCCGCGCATTTGTTGTTGGTATGTCGCTTATGTACACATTGAAAAGTAATGGTGCCAATACAGAACCTTGTGGTAAGCCGTTGTTTGAAACAATGGTTCGACTCTTCTTTCCTTTTAGATGAACTTCAAGGGTTCTATTGCTGAGCATATCACTTAGTAATTTGTACAAGGTCTGGCAAGGGATAATCTCAAGTATCTTGCTAAGAAGACCATGCCTCCACACAGTGTCGTATGCGGCGGTTAAATCTACAAATGCAACAGCTGTTTTAAGTTTCCGTTCATAACCGTTCTCGATATGTACTGTTAAAGCAAGTACTTGGTCGCAACAGTTAAGTTATGGTCGAAAACCAGCCTGCTCGATGAGGATTCTATCATTCAAAATGGTCCCAATACGATTATACAAGCGTCTCTCCAAGAGTTTGAAGCAAGTGCTCAGGAGAGAGAT
Source organism: Schistocerca piceifrons (assembly GCF_021461385.2). Lineage (NCBI taxonomy): Eukaryota > Metazoa > Arthropoda > Insecta > Orthoptera > Acrididae > Schistocerca > Schistocerca piceifrons. The sequence goes on from NC_060138.1 coordinate 1,085,180,650, forward strand.
TGGTCTAAAATGTTCAGCCTTCTCTGGTGTTTTCCCAGGTTTTAATATTGGCAGTACTTTAGATCTTTTGAATATCTTAGTCACTTGGCCTTCTTCAAGGATGTTATTATAGAATCACGAGCCAGTTGATTACATTTTTCCCATTGTAGTTAATGAATTCTGGGTATAACTCGTCTGGCCCAGCTGCCTTCCTAGTTTTGATGTTCGAGATAGTTGTTTTCAGTTCTTCCACTGTGAAAGGTGCTGCAGGATGTGATCTTTCAGTAGCTTGTCTCCACCGTGTTTTAATTAGTTTCTTAATGTTTCTGGCGGTTTCTTTGTCAAGAGGTGCCCTGGACATATTGGCTACACGGCCTGCAATTCCATTGGGAGTTGTTTTTGCTCTTTCACAGGGATTGTATGCACCAGATCCTAGTTTCCTGAGTAGGACCCACGCTTTTCGACTGTACTTTCTAAAGTCTATACCTTCCACGGTTTGTTTCCTTTTTTCTCTTCGGGCGCTGTCAAGTGACTCGATAAGTTCCTCTGCCACTTCCCTGTCTCCCGATTCTTTGAACTCGTTATAGAGGCGTTCAGTTGTTTCATTCCAGGCAGGTGTATATTCTTTCCTGAAACCGCGTGGTATAGTTTTGTTAGCTGATGCAATAAGAGCTTTACTAAATCGTTCATAGTTGTTAATGATTGGCTTTATCCACCGTACAGTGGCATCGGCACGTTTTGCGTATGACTCCCAATGAGCCTTTTCAAAATTCCATCTTGGTTTTGGAGCTGATTTTATAAGAGGGACTTGTATTCCAATGTGGACAATGACAGGTCTGTGCTGGCTGTGTGGGAAGTTAGTTAATACTTTCCTGCTTGATGGGTAACCTTTACCCTTGTGGTCTCTACTAACAAAGCACAGATCTGGGTTGAAACCGCGTTGCCATCTAGCTGACCGGAAGGTGTGCCTCTCTTTAGCATCATATATTAGTTGCAGGTCTTCAATATCTGCCCACTCAAGTAGGGTTTGACCATTATCATCGTTTTCACTATAGCCCCATAAACTTTGGTAGCTATTGAAATCGCCCATTAAGAGGGTAGGGTATTTTGTTTCAGAGAGTGCTTCTTTTGGCCATTGGATATTAGGAGGCTTATATACATTGACTATTGTGAAGTTACTTACTAGTGTTTCTATTAAAAATATGTTATCCGAAGAACTTATTTTTATTGGAGCCCAGTTATCAATGTCACTACGCAAGTATGTAGCAGATCCATAGTTTTCATGGTGAATAGCTCCAGCAACGGTGTATCCACTTATGAGGCCTCTTTTCATGAGATCTGTCTCGTGGTTTACATGTGTTTCTTGGACCAGTATGACATGTATATTGTTATCCCGTGCTAGTCTTGAGAGGATATCACATTTAGTCTTACTTATAATGTTAATTTGCAGTACTCGGACTGATGGGCCGAGGTCTCTTGTCATTGGCTTTTGAGAGGACCCATTCATTTTATTGTTTGCTTCCATTTGCACTTTTAAGCCTCGAGATAAGTTCACACTCATAGTGTAGCGCCACGATAGTAGTAGACTTTTAGCTACCTTGTGGCATTGCCCGGGGTGTACCACTTGGAGGCAGTCTACTTTTACACCCCGAAAAAGACATAAAACTCAACGCCTCAGGAATAAACAAGCGCCAGTTTCGTACGAAAGTAAGTATGCTTTGTTTGATAATAAACTAACGTAACAGTGTAGACAGTACATCTCTCAAATCACTAAAGGCAACAGAAAATAGATCCTCTAATAAATCTAAAACGAAAGGACTACTTTAGTCACCTGATAAAATGAGTAAATACGGATATGGAGTCAGAGAGTCAGTTAGAAGTAGCACATTTCAAAGCCATCGTAGTGTGACGCCTTCCTGGTCGTTATAAACTCCTATTACTCCGAGAGTTAATAGTTTGATATATCTTCTTCCAATTTTCCGTGTTAGTCCACGGCATGATTAGTTAATAATCTTTACATTCGTCACGAATATTGTGTACATCAGCTGTACGTTTTACAGTGAACCATTAAACATTTACCGTCATACGAGAAACGATGTGCTCTAGATGTAAACTTTTAAAGCAATTTTTGTCGTTTCCAGGGCAATTCCTCAGATATGCGTTGACAGACACTCAGCCCTTGGTGCTGGAACTTGAAACACGGAGGGAATGTGTCTCGCTGAGTTCCTAGTTGGCCTGTTTGTTTGCAACAACCTCGTAGATCGTTGCGCTAAATTGAAATTAATCGATCGTGACGTCGGAAACTAGTAAATCAATTGTAGTGTCAGTTCAAGTGACAATTAGTCAGTAGGGTGAAAAGCGCCGACATCCGACCCTATTCAGCACTACAGACTGCCATGGCACAGTATCTTATTTAGAATGAATGATCGACGAGTGCGCGCTGTTGCCCGAGACCACGTATAACATGTATTTTTCACAGATATCCTTGAATGTATGCCTAAGTTGAAATGTATGCTACATTAATGCACGGCTAATTCGCACCTTTAGAAACACTTTCTCCTGGTTTATCTCTGGCTTTTTTTAATAATATAATGATGTAACATATTCGTTTAGCGTCATTGTCGGAAGAGATTTATAAATTTGTTTGTTTCTGTTGGTTTCATGTGCGCACTTGCTGAAATATTATTGGAGGGAAATGTTTTTGATCACATAGTGTATGTCTGAACTTTAGAAATCGTCAGCAGGAAATACGATGTCAACAGCTTCAGACGGCGAACAAGAGAAGCTCCTGCTGGTCCTCATGGTCCTATCGAAATACAAACTTTTCGCCAAACAACCTGATTGTCCAACAAGGATCTGCACACAAAGTATACCTTGAAGACATGCGTTTTCACCACTTAACCAAAGATGAGACTTCTCTAACAAACGAAAACATGGGTAAAGAGTCTTTCAGTCATGAGAGTGATTTGTAACTCGTATACCGATACGTAACATGAAAGACGTTTATAAGATTTGACTTTAGAAATTGTTTTCTGTCTATGTTTTCACCATTATCCACAAAATCTTTGTCAGCTACGTTGCACAGCGGGCTAATAACCTGAAACCTACCTCGCTAAAATGAATAACTAGAACAAAAAATGTATTTTTGTTTAATTTTTTACTTTGTGAGTGGTTTCTTTCAACTGTCGTGGTAACTGCTACTCTTGGTATTGAGACTAACACAGGTGTCATTAATTCGTCCTTCTGCTCCAGGTTTCCATCAGTTTCTCTCTTCGTCTACTCTGTTTCAGTTTCGTTCGTACTTTATCTGTCCATTCAATTTTCTCGCAGTTTCGCTACAATCTACGTTTCAATATCATGTTTTGCTTTGTTCCATAGCGCGACACTCTAGACAGATTTTCTATGCACATGTCATAAATCTTATAAATATCACACGAACAGGGATTTACATCTGCGTAATAGCCGTAAATGTTTGAACTCGATTGTATAATCCATAGTTGTAGGTCCACTGGAACACTGTTTGAAATTTATTGATATGACTAAACTGGTGGCAACTCATTAAGTAAAAGAAACTAAAAATAGTTCAAATGGCTCTAAGCGCTATGGGACTTACCATCTGAGGTCATCAGTCCCCTAGATTTAGAACTACTTAAACCTAACTAATATATCACACACGTCCATGCCAGAGGCAGGATTCGAACCGGCGACCGTAGCAGCAGCGCGGTTCCAGACTGAAGCGCCTAGTATCGCTCCATCACAGCGGCCGGCCAAAAGAAGCTAATTTCAAATAATATGTGATTATTTTAGAAAGAAAACTATTTACATTTCGCCTTAACAAGTTGCCCAGCAGATGAGGATAATCAGCAAACGTCTGTTTCGCAAGTGCTTCACATCAACTAAATCTTCGGAGGCGATTCTGTTTCTATACAACCACTACTACATCGAAGTAGCCTTCTTATCGGCGTTTATCTATTAATAAATATGTAACCAGTCTCTTTTTTAGGATTTATTCAACCATGAACATGTTTTCGAGACACTGCAGGCTCATCATCGGATGGAGATGTTACAAGAACATTATGTTGTGGACCAAGTGTAGGTAGATACAGTGCTGGTGAGTGCACTGCCTTGTGATATCCGTATCACATTGCTTCTTATAACGTGGATTATTAAGCCGTGTACACAAAAAAACACAGTATTTAGCTTCACTTACGTTTACCTGTGAAAAAAAACTTTAAAATGCTTCAAATGATATGTTTATGTGTATCAGTTGCGTGCATTATGTGTGTAAATACTGCTATGGGACAAAACATTGTCTGCTACTAATCTGCACCGAATTTTCATGAAATAATTAATGTTTTAATGTAGGACATAGTCCATAGTGTTAATCACCTCTGATTACAAGTCATCAGTGCATAGCAGGCGTGATGGAGAAGTTAAATGAAATAGTCCCCTACGCACTGTATTAGATCAATGTGTACTGTCCTTCTGTAAATGTTACTATAACTTGGCGCCTAAGGAAAACTAGATATGCACATTGGATTCGCTCACAGGTATCGAGATACGTGAACGTACATTGCTGACCAATAAAACAGCAACACCACGAAAGCGACATGCAACACACGTCAGATTTCCTTGAAGTGTACTGCAACGTACTTGGACATGCGTATGATTTCCATCTCATTGCAGTTACAGAAAGTAGGTAGCTGTAAGGTCATCTTCTGTTTGTAAGAAGATATTACGTAGCGGGTTTCTCAGTCAGAAACCGCATGTAGCTGTTTGTGACATCGAATTGTGCCACGTGTAAGAAGGGGAAACGTTTAATAGTACACATTATACTAGGGTTGCCCAGAAAGTAAGACACTGAATTTTTTTCTTCAACAATTCTTTATTTCACATAATGAGAATTACACACACACATTGCACCATCCCGTTCTTTGGCCTTCCTCCAGCGCGAAACAAGGACGTGTATGCCCTGTCGGTACCAAAACCCATGTTTCATCTCCTGTGACGGAATTCGACAAAAAATTGTCACGATCAACCTCGTAACGTAACAGATGGTCCTTCGTTGATCTCTATGGCCTTTTGTCAGGCGGCAAGGAATCCAACGGGCACGCACAATTTGAGTACCCCACGGGCACGAGTGTGCCAGCAGAGACCTCCAGTAATGCAGGGAGGTGTTTGTGATCCGTCGGTCACCTGGAATGACAGTGTCAGCACGTTCCGACATTGCAGGAGTCACAGCTGTGCGCGGCCGGTCGGCACGCGGAAGATCGGACAAGTTTGCGCGACTTGTTTTGATGATGACTCGCTGTGGTTCTGTTCGCTGCCAGGTCTCCGTAGATTTTCAGCAAGCGACTATGAATATCTGCGATGCTGTGGTTTTCCGCCAAAAGAAACTCAACGACAGTTCTCTGCTTGGAACGAACGTCCGTTACAGACGCCATTTTGAAGCCTACATATAGCTCGCCACCTACCGGAACTTCGCGAAACTATACGGGCTAAAGCGGGAATATTCCACGATGTACCACAACAAATTGCGCATTTATTCAGCAGAAATTGGGCAAGAAAAATTATGTGTTGCACTAGTTAGGGAAAGCCCTCGTAGATTCGGCCGTGCCAGGTACATTGAGACAGGAAATTGGCTTGTTTGCAGAACGACGGGTGTCCACACTAACAGTAAGACGGCGTCTGAAGCACTGCTAACTGTCTGCACGGCGTTAATTGCTGGAGTAGACGCGGCAGCAGAGGCGGCGGGCCAACAGGTGTGTGCCCAACGACAACACTCAGCACGTGACTGCACACAACGACCACTTTATAGACTGGTTCCGATTCTAGGTACAGCATTTGTAGTAGTAGTAGTAGTAGTAGTAGCTTTATTCATCCGTAGATCTCTTTTTACAAGGATTCAGGACATGTCAAAGTATTTACGAGTTTAGACCAATTTAAAATAAGCTAATTCGTATACACATATATTTACAGACTTCTAGTTAGTCATTAGATTTACTCCTGTTATACAATACTTCTTTTTACAAATAATTTATTAAATAATGTAATGTCACACTGTTCACTCATATCTCACTATCAGTCACTGCACACACTATACACACATTGTTTCATAACACTTCACTCACTACACACACACACACACACACACACACACACACACACACAAACACACACTGGTTATCTCTGGGCAATTTTCTGGACCGCAGCTTCCCATTTGCTATCCTGAAAAACTGTCAGCATCCCTCCATAATGAGTGAGATGTTGAGCTCAGAGAGAGGAAGAGGTATTAGTATTGTACTTATGCATACCTTGAGGGCAGAATGTTTCTAGAAAGGAAAAAAGAAGGAAAAAAACATAAAGTGAAGGTATTATGTGGAATGTTGGATGTTTTATAATCATTATTACTATTATTTATTTCTATAACATTTTTTTATCAAACCCCTACTCTGTTTTATCTAAGTAATCCTTCAATGTTTAAAATATATTGCATAACAGTTAATTTTTAGCTGCCTTTTTATATAAGTGTATTTTTGGCAATTTCTTTGATCTCTTTTGGTAGAAAATGCTGTTTTGAGTTTTGTGTTTATTTTTTGTTGGTAAATGTAAGTTGAGTCTATCTCTTGTTGCATGGTCATGGACAGAGCTATTTGTGCAGTAATTACCAATGTTAGCCGCGCGGGATTAGCCGAGCGGTCTTGGGCACTGCAGTCACGGACTGTGCGGCTGGTCCCGGCGGAGGTTCGAGTCCTCCCTCGGGCGTAGGTGTGTGTGTTTGTGTTTAGGATAATTTAGGTTAAGTAGTGTGTAAGCTTAGGGACTGATGACCTTAGCAGTTAATTCCCAAAGATTTCACACACATTTGAACATTTGAACCAATGTTATTTTTGATGTGTATAACTGACTGGTAAATGAATTCACATGGAGGAGTTAAAATCCCCAGTGTTCTGAACAGATCTTTACAATGAGCTCGACTAGTATTTTTGGTTATTATTCTTATGGCTCTTTTCTGGCGTTTGAAAACTGTGTTCACATTTTGTGCATTTGTTCCCCAAAAAAGAATGCCATAGCTAAGAATTGAGTGTATATATGAATAATACGTAACTAAAGGACACTGCATGTTACTCACTGATGATAGGATTCTAAGGGCATAACATGCTGATGACATTCTGTTTGCAAGTACCTTTGTGTGTTCACACCACTTCAACTGAGAATCGATATTCATTCCAAGAAATTTTGCTTTTATTACATAGTCTATGGAGGTGCCACCTAAATTTAATTTAACATTGACTTTTTCCTCTTCAAACAAGTCATGACATTAGTTTCCTTTATGTTCAATGTCACTTTATTGCTTATTGACCAATCATAAACTTTCTTGAGAGTTTAATTTGCTTTCTCGGCAAGGAGTTCTGTTGTTTTCTCAGTGACTATAACATTGCTGTCATCAGCGAAGAGAATTTTTTCGCCATGAGTAACACTAGTGGGAAAGTCATTGATTTATATCAGGAATAGTATTGGTCCTAGTATGCTACCTTGGGAAACCCCTACATTAAGGTATTTTGGTTGTCATAAGTGTTTTACTAAATGCTTAGATCTACTTGTAGTATGTGTTATCTCTATTCTTTGTACCCTATCTGCTAGGTATGATCGAAACCAGTCATTAACTACCCCTCTTATTCCTAATGCTTCTAATTTATTTAATTGAACCTTGTAGTCGACTGTATTAAACGCCTTAGAAAGATCCAAAAATATGCCTGTGACACACTTATCTTTATCAAGAGCATCAAGTGCAACTTTTGTGAATTCTACTGTGGCTGACTCCGTATTTTTGCCACTTCGGAAACCAAACTGTGATTTGCTTAAAAGATTGTCTTTATTAAGGTAATTCGTTAATCTGTCTTTCATAACTGCTCCTATTATTTTTCAGAATGCTGACAGCAGGGAAATTGGCCGATAATTTTCTGTGTCTTATGCATTACCTTTCTTAAGCAAAGGTGCAACTCTTGCCTGTTTTAACTGCTCTGGAAATGTCCTGATGTGAAGGATTCATTTATTATATTCTTAAGGGGCTTTCCATAATCCCTATGCATTGTTTCAAGACACACATTGGTACTTCATCTAAGCCTACTGACGTTTTGTTTTTTACTTTTTGAACAGTTTTATTGACTTCATTCCCTTTGGTTGGAAGTAACATCATTGTATTTAGTGCAACATTATTTACAGGTGTTATATTTGTTTTGGGGAGTTTTTGCTGTAACGTCTCTGCAATACTTGAAAAATGCTCGTCTAGATAGTTTGCTATGTGTTGCGGATCATTTATTACCTTATCCTCCTCCCTTATTAGTATGTTATTCGGCGTTTGTTTGCCTCTCCCCGTTTCCTTTTTTATAAAATCCCAGACTGCTTTGCTTTTATTCTCTGCGTTATTTTGTCATTAAATGACTTTTTGCAGCAATCAGCACCTTCCTATAGATCTTTTTGTATCTATGACAGAAATTTAAGAATTTTAGATCATTGCGAAGATTTTTCATGGAACTGAGTTGTTTCAGTGTTAAAAAGTCCTCCCAAGGACTTTTTGATACCTGCTGTTATCCATCTGTTTTTGTGAGATGTTGATAAAGACATGTATACTTTTGGAAAAGCCTTTCCAAAGTTCAATTTAAACAATGTGGAGAATTTAGAGAATTTCATATTCACATTGGTTTCCTTATACACTTCATTCCATTTTTTTCTAGTTCTTTTGAAACATCTTTTATTTTGATTTCTGATAGATGTAGTTTGTAGGCTTGTGATTTAGGGAATGATTCGATGCCTGATTTTACTGTTGTTATTTGACAGAGATGGTCTGATAGTCCGAGATCTTTTACAGATACATCACATTTTTCCCTGTCCATATTTGTGGTCACATGGCCAATTACTGAAGCAGTATTGTAGTAACCCTTGTTGCACTATTGACCAATAGGGACATGCCAAAACTTTGAAGGATATGAAGGTGATGCTGGATTCATTTATGATATTTGTGTTGATGTAAATGTCACCACACAGAATTATATTGACCTTTGTACTTGAGACTTTATCCAGAACTTCTGTTAATTTATTCAGAAAAGTGTCCACACTAACACTGGGAGATCAGTACGCACACAAAATGATTAATTTCTTAGTGATATCAAGCCCTGTTAATTGAATAGCTGGTATTTCAAAGTGTTTGTCTTCACTTACTGTACTGAGATCATGTCTTGATTTGAACTGTGTTCCTTTTCTAATATAAATGCATGATCCTCCACCCCTTGAAGTACTATGGACCTGTCACTGTATGGAGTCCTCGAGGAGGCCATACGTTGCCTGACTGCATTCATCGTAGTCATATCGTCCCAGCACCTGCAATGGTGTGCCGTTGGGTGCATAACATGGTAGCATCTGGTTCATACAGCCGGTATTTTGGATAGTAGGCGTTACATATTATACGCGTTAATGCAGCGTCTGTACCATATTTCTAGGTCTTCTTAGCGTAACTTTTCAACAAGATAACGTATGGCCGCATATTGCTCGTGCTGTCCCGTCCTGCCGTGATACATCCTCACCAGCACATTCCCCAGATCTCTGTCCCGTCGTGTACAACTGGTCGTTCGTCTCCGAGAGGCTAGCAAGCCGCCACTCGCCAGCCTCTTTGGTTGACGAACTGTGGTATGGAGTTAGAGCAGCATCGACTAACGTACCCATACCCAGCCAACCTCTGTTCGACTCGATGCCCAGAAGGGTTAAAGACATTGTTTGCTGTCAGAGGTGGCAGCCATGTGTATTAAATTTCGCACCTCTTATATCCCCGAATTACCTACAAATTTTAATTACGTATTCTTCTTACTCCACCGTATAACCGCAGTAAGTAAAAGTTCGTAATTTCCTGTCATCCCTGGTGTTGAAATTTAAACTGCCAATAGTGTATTTAGTACGATAGTATTAATCACAGAAAACTAGGATTGTACGCACTTAGACTCTATGTTATGTAAAATCGAAATGTATCCCAAATTTAATATATGAGTCAAATCAGGTAAGTGGATTTATATCAAAAGGCATACGTACAGATTCAGTACAAACACTTCCATCGCATTAAAGATATACCGTTTTCTATGTGTGACTGTGGTGAAGAGGAAGACATACAACAGCAGAGGCCAAGATTTCGGCTCGCAGGCCGTGTGTTGGTATGAGTGAAGCACTTAAATGGCAGTGCAAGCGCAATGCATACGCTTGGTATTACACTTCACATTTCTCAATAACTTAGATAAGAAACAAAACAAATTTTCAGCACTATTTAATTATTTTTGGCGCTCTTAAGACATAATTCTTATCCATAACAAGCTGTTCGCATACAGACGCAGATAATGCCACAGATTTTCGCACTCAGGTTGCCATGTAATCGTTTCATAATGGAAAAAAGATATACAAATATATCGATTGAAATTATAGCACTTTTGCAACCTCATTATAGGCACGTGCAAACTCTACCTTACGAAATAATGAAGTCGTCCTGGACAGTTTTAACGTAAAAGGGAGTGTAATTAAAAAGGGAATTACCTTAGAACTCAGTTACATCTGCACATGCGGACGGGCAGTTTCAACTGAAACGCAAATGGTTTTGAAAACAGCTTTAAAACAGATGAGAGACTGACAGTGTTCTGAGAACGTTTGAGAAACTATTGTTGTAATTGTTTCATGGTCCTTCAGACCTCGCGTTTTCTTAAATGACAGTGTTTTTTGGAACTGGACTGTGTCTGTCAGAAAGTGTGCGTTCTATAACGCGATGCATCATCACCAAATTACAAAGAATTTGTTTCTCACCTTGCAGTGTTTAATGTGGGCAGCGCGCAGTCAAGTCCACTTCAAATGCAAGATCTGCAGTCGATTCTGGATGTTTCAAAGTTTAGTTCCTGCAACCCTTTTTCCTTCTTTAAGTCAACAATAGCTAGTTTTAAATCAAAAAATCGTTCCAAGTATGCCCCTTAACTTAACCAACGTACTTTGGAGAAACGTATGGTCTCCAAACTTTACTCTCAATTCAGTCGAAAACTGTTGCAACCGACATCGGAGTGAGATGTGCTGCTTCAGAAGTAATACTTATTCATACTGTCAAGTTCTTCACATGCTGCGTGCCTGCAAATTTAGCACCAGGTGCTTCTTGATTTACTGATCAATGAATCCTGTCTGTCGATGGTTGTAATTTTTTACTCTTTCAGTGGCAACTAAGTCTTTAAGTCCTTTCTGCATGGTACTGTAAAACCGTTTCATAAAAAATTTACAGCATCTACCACTTAGGTGACTGCATAAAATATACTGATAATTATCATCCGTCTGTACTGTCATTTACATTCATTTTTAAAGGCTTGTTACGACAGATCACTAGATTGCCACTTTTTTGTGCAAGCATCCACTGGACTTGCGAACGTTCTTCATACCGAGTACTTCCGGGAAGGAACGAACAAACCAGAGGCAGGCCGAGCCATTGTATGCACTCGCCCGCACGCGGCTTGCACGTGGGCTGCACACACACCCGCGGGAAGTCGCGGTACATGGACGACTATAGAGGTCATACCAGAATAGAACGTAGGCTTTCGAAATGTAGATGTACAGAAGACGTTAGCTGGGTGTGTCGCATAACTCATGAAGAGATACTCAATCTAAAAGGACAGAAGAGAAATTTATGGCACAACCTGTGTGAACGGAGGGTGGATTGATAGGATGTATAAGGAATTATCAAGGAACTTTTAATTTGATCACGGACAAATGGTCTAGAGGTAACGTATTTGATGCGTAATAAAAACGTTCTCGCTCCCGGGTTCGAACTCCGCCACTGCTTAAATTTTGAATAAGATCATCAGCAATTGCAGCCGATGGCGTCTGGCAATGTAAAAGAGAGCGGAGGAGTGGACAGAGGTTTAGGGAACTTTCCTGTTACTCCAGGCGGGTGTAAAATGTACGTGTGCAACGGAAAATACTGAACACGAAAAAGCAGATGTGGCCCTGTCTGACTATCCCTGAAGCAGATCTTAGGACCTCTTAATGGTGATATCACCTCCGCCTTCTTGCTCTTTAACATATAAATTACAACAGAAACATAAATGAATGATTAAGGGAACTAGTAACTATAAATGACAAAGCGCTGTTTCTGCTTATATATTTATTGTAGATTGAAACATCTTTACATCTTACAAATATTTGTATGTCAATGTTCAATGGACATAAAGAGATACAAATGAATTTTCTAACTAATATGATTGATCAGTTGCCCAAATCTGCCCCTTTTTATGGCTATGTGATCTAATATAAATAATGCGAAATTACTGACGTCATCTTTGTACCAAACACTAGAAGACACTACTTTCAAAGATGATCTACAACGGTGTGCAACCTCAGTGGAAATAAAATTTATGTGATCACAGCTGTTTAGCTTTATAGCCCTAATAAGCCAAAGCAATTAGCAATATCGCCGACTGGGGTGGCCGAGCGGCTCTAGGCGCTACGGTCTGGAACCGTGCGACCGCTACGGTCGCAGGTTCGAATCCTGCCTCGGGCATGGATGTGTGTGATGTCCTTAGGTTAATTAGGTTTAAGTAGTTCTAAGTTCAAGGCGATTGATGATCTCAGATGTTAAGTCCCATAGTGCTCAGAGCCATTTGAACCATTACGCCATTTTAATAATAGAGACACTCCATCACCTTTCATGCAATAAGCGTTAACAACTATTTACAAGGTGTGCGTGACAATGTCAGTCTTCTTTAAATATACATATATACGATGTACAACCTATCAAATGATACCTAACTCCGGTTGCAAATCATGGAGAAGTATGTAGATGAGTGATTGTAAAGTGAGAAATTATAGCTACCTTACAGCCCATAAAGGCGGAAGACTCAGCAATGGTGAACGGCATGAGAATACAGGAAAACACTGACAAGAAGTAGGGACATATTAGAGGGAACTGTAGAGGATAAAATTGTAGAGAAAGACAGAGATTGGAATACATCCAGCAAGTAAATAATAGCAATAATAAAAAAGAAAAGAAGGCAGTGCGGTGATTATGGAGGGAGTCCAAGTTAACATGGGTGAAGGTTGTTGTAGTTATGCAGTAATGAGATGTCTTGCACAGGATTGACTGGCATGGAGTACTGCAGCAAACCTGCCGTTAAACTGAAGACCACAACAATATGATGCAATAACCTTGTCAAGTTACTATTTCGAAAGATATCCTGTGTAGTCACGCAAGTGACTTCGTAGCCTGCATGCAACACTTACTTCTATACTGAAGCGCCAAAGAAGCTGCCACAGGCAAGCGTTTTCAAATAAAGAGATATGTAAACAGGCAGAATACGGTGCTGCGGTCAGCAACGCCTAAATAAGGCAACAAGTGTCTGTCGCAGTTGCTAGATCGATTACTGCTGCTACAGTCGCAGGGTATAAAGATTAAACGTGGTGTTATCGACGGCGCAAGAGCGATGGGGCATATCACCTCCGAGGTAGCGATGAAGTGGGAATTTTCCCGTACGACCATTTCACGAGTGTACTGTGAATATCAGGAATCCGGTAAAACATTAAATCTCTTATATCGCTGAGGCCAGAAAATGATCCTGCAAGAACTGGATCAACGACGGCTGAAGAGAATCCTTCAACGTGACGGAGGTGCAACCTTTCCGCAAATAGCTGCAGATTTCAGTGCTGGGCCATCAACAAGTGTCAGCGTGCGAACCATTCAACGAAACAACATCGATGTGGGCTTTTGGAGCCGAAGGCCCACTCGTATACCCTTGATGACTGCACAACATAAAGCTTTACGCCTCACCTGAGCCCGTCAACACCGACATTACACTGACGATGACTGATCCATGTTACCTGGTAGGACGAGTCTCGTTTCAGATTCTATCGTGTGGATGGACGTGTACGGGTTTGAAGACAACATCATGACTCCATGGACCCTGCATGTCAGCAGGGGACTGTTCAAGCTGGTGGAGGCTCTGTAATGATGTGGGGCGTGTGGAGTTGGAGTTATATGGGGTCCCTGATACGTCTTGATACGACTCTGACAGGCTATACGTACGTAATAATCCTGTCTGATAACCTGCATCCATTGATGTCCATAGTGCATTCCGACGGACTTGGGCAATTCCAGCAAGACAATACGACCCCCCACACGTCCAGAGTGGCTCCAGGAATACTCTTCTGAGTTTAATCAGTTCCGGTGGCCACCAAACTCCCCAGACATGAACATTATTGACGATATCTGGGATCCCTTGTAACATGCTGTTCAGAAGAGATCTTCACCCTCTCGTACTCTTACGGATTTATGGGCAGCTCAGTGCCCTCCAGCACTACTTCAGACATTAGTCGAGTCCATGCCACGTCTTGTTGCAGCGCTTCTGCGTGTTGGCGGGGTCCTACAGTATATTAGGCAGGTTTACCAGTTTATTTGATTCTTCAGAGTAGAATCAAGTGAAGGGCTTAACTGAAAGCTGAAGCAACGATGAAAGCTGAAGTGCATGATCATTCGTGAAGACAAATAGGAAGCTGATCTCACAGACCAGGTATATTTCCGTCGGATATAAGGACTGAAAGTGATATCAAGTTGTACACACACTGGCGAGGCAGTGTACATTGAAAATATCTCGTTTTCTCGTGATAGTGATTGTTATTTTGAACACATACCCGTATTAAATGGTTCAAATGGCTCTGAGCACTATGGGACTTAACATCTGAGGTCAACAGTCCCCTAGACTTAGAACTACTTAAACCTAACTAATCTAAGGACATCACACACATCCATGCCAGAGGCAGAATTCGAACGTGTGACCGCAGCAGCAGCGCGGTTCCGGACTGAAGCGCCTAGAACCGCTCGGCCACAGCGGCCGGCCGTACCCATATTAGCATGTAGGTCTAATTATGCCATTTCTCATTTTGCATATATCTAGGGCTACACTGACCGACAAAAAAATCAAAGCACCCAGAAGACCTGGTAAGATATCGACATGTACGCACCATCAGTGAGTATACAAACCATTAGAAAACGCAGTTCTCTGTGACAGATTGAATGTTCACCAGATTCTTTTAGTGTTGTTCGTGTTTAGTATCGTTAGCAGGTCTTGAAGGGTATATTGGGGCATGAAAAGCGTCAAATCCTGAGTGATTATCGAGAAGGACCAGCCGATGCCGCGTACTTGTCTGGGACAGTGTTATTAACAGAATTTGATAGAGGTCTCATTGTGAGGTCTCCACTTGGGTAGCTGGTCGAATCGTGCAATATTCAGATTTGTTGGGCATTCGGATGTGACAGTGGTGCAATGTTGGACTGCATGGAAACGTGAGGGCAGGCCTACTCCTCGCCGAAGTTCCGGGCGATTACGTCTAACCATCCCAAGGGCGGATCGCCTTATCGTGCTCTAAGCACATCGTACCCCTTTGCAACTGCACCTGCCATCCTGGAAAAAGTAATGGGCTTCCTGTAACATTATGTGTCATCCAGCACCAATGGTCAGACATTACTAGCAGAACAACTAGTGAATTACCGTCCCGTGGTGCATGTTGCTGTTTCCGCCACAACACGAACAACTACGTTTGGTGTTTTTACGTGAATGGTGAGCATGGAATGCTGACGAATGGTGTCGTAATTTGTTCAGCGATGAATCGCAGATCTTCACTATACTGGATGACCGTTGTTGACAAGTATGATGACGATCTGAGGAGAGGTCCCATTCTTCCGGTGTTTTGGAGCCGCTCTGGTGTTGCTCCTGGGATCATGGTGTCTGTGGCCATCGGGTATGACTTCACGCCCCTACTGGAAGTGATTGAAAATGACTCTGAGCGCTATGGCACTTAACTTCTGAGGTCATCAGTCCCTTAGAACTTAGAACTACTTAAACCTAACTAACCTAAGGATATCACACACATCCATGGCAGAGGAAGGATTCGAACCTGCGACCGTAGCGGTCGCGCGGTTCCAGACTGTAGCGCCTTCAACCGCTCGGCCACCCCGGCCGGGTACTGGAAGTGATTGAGGGAATTCTGACTGCACAACGGTTCGGCACAGACATCCCGCATCCTTTTGTGTTACCTCTCATCCTACAGTATCGTGGTGCCAATTTTCAACAGGACAATGTTCGTCCACAGATGGACGTGCATCTATGAACCGCGTGCGCCATCTGAGGCATTCCCTTGGCCAGCGAGATACCCAGGTATGTCACCGACAGAGCATGAGTGGGACCAGCTCGGACATAAACTAGGTCCCAGTGTCAATACTCAGGATATGGTGGACCAGTTGCAACAGCTATGAGCCAGCGTGCCTCAGGGGGGGATACAAAGACTTTATGACACCCTTCCTAGCCGAATCAGTGCATGCATCCAGGCATGTCACACTGATGATACTGCTTTCACTTTCACTTTGTAATCACTGAAATAATATCACACACCCCTCAACTCGCGAAGTCTCATTTCATTTCTTCCTCACATTCTGGGTGCTTGACTTTTTTTGTCATATTTTATTTCAGTCAATGCTGACGTAAACTATTAAATAGCCATACGGGTTTACGTCGACTAGTATCACCAGCAGCTTATAAATATTTCTAGGACGACAGCTGCGTCAAAGCGTGGTGTAATGTTGACCAAGGAATACACACGCATTCAGAAAAAACGGAACACCTTGAGCGACTAGGGACAGAACGTTCATATTAACAGGACAAGTATATTAGTATGTTCTTCAGAAATGATTAACATTTGAACTATGGCTGCTCCTGGGTTCACGTTCAACATTGTAATCGCTACCGGTAAATTGTGCCTAGGACAAGTATATTAGTATGTTCTTCAGAAATGATTAACATTTGAACTATGGCTGCTCCTGGGTTCAGGTTCAACATTGTAATCGCTACCGGTAAATTGTGCCTACGGCTGTAGTTGTTGCTATAAACCGAAGGTAATGGATGAGAGGGACTTGAGCAGACGTGCAGGACGCTTCACAGACGTAAGTACGAACCGTGCCGTCAAATAAGTAAGTTTGTGAGAAGGCATATTTTTGCTATGAAAGAATGTGATGCATTTATCCGGGAAATCGCTGCTCGTCTGGGATGAAGTGTTTCGGCTGTGCAACGGTTGTTTGGAGAAAGGTTCACGGAATGCCCTCAGAACACGACCAGAGAGGTCACGACTATCTGGATCACCCACCACCTCATACGAATGGCTTTGCGGAACAGATCTGTATCCTTCTCGGCTCTGGTGCAACAGTGGAACACATCGTACACTGTCAGGGGTAACAGTCCGTCACCTTTTATTATGGCATTGGTTACGTGCGCTACCTTTGACAAATGGGCAGAAACATGCTAGATGGCAATGATATACGGACGACGTCACTGGGGACAAGAATGAAAGAATGGCATCACACAGAGTTTTCGGACGAATCCAGGCTCTTCTTGTTTGAAAGTGATGGCCACAGACTGGCGCAGCGGCTCACAGTGACGGCATTCACACAAGAGCGCAGCTCAAGGCGATTTGGTGTGGGCTGCAACCGCGTACAACTACAAATCACAGTTAGTGCGTGTCCTGGGCGCTGTGAACATTGTGACCTACGTGAATGACATCCTGCTACCTGTAGCCATACCCTTTCTGGACAACACCCCAGGCGCCATTTTCAGCAAGACAATGCACGACCACATGTTGCTGCACGAACATGTACCTTCTTGGTGTCATAGGATATCAGCCTTTTGCCCTGGCCCACCAGACCACCAGACTTCTCGCCAATCGAAAATGTGTGGGATGTGGTGGAACGACGGGTGCAGCGCTGTCACCCAATGCCAATCACTGCAGATGAACTTTGGAACAAGGTAAATACTGCGTGGATGGCTATACCAGAGGACGCCATTCACGCCTTATACGGGTCGACTGCATCATGCATGGAACAAGTTAGGGCCCATGGCGCACCCTGTGCTTACTAGACAACAAGACACATGCTGAACTGATGTGACTGAAATGTTAATCATTTCTGCAGAACACACTAACGCACATGTTCCGTGAATATGAACGCCCTATCTACAGTCGTTCAAGGTGTTCTGTTTCCTACTGAACATGAATGTATTTATGAGCCATTGGTAATGAATAATGAGTCGAAACCGATATAGCTATTAAACAATTCATATGAGGATTGACAGCTGAAACTAATGTTCTCATTGATGATCTCTGCAAGTGATATGGCAGACATGAATAAATCGAAAGGTTTACTATGGGAGATGTTGATCCCAGTGCCAGTACCTAGCTATCAGACATACTGTATAGTTACCTACGCTGTTTTGTTAACCAGTTATGTTGCACACTTGTTGTAAGTCAGTATGCATATGAAAGTGAGATAGAAAACACGATGACGCCATTCACCGAAGAAGACTGTCCGCTTACGTGAGTGGTCATTGTGTCTGACTGCCTTGCACTGGGGACGGGTTCGATTCCCGGCGGCGTTGGAGATTTTCTCCGCTCCGGAACTGTGTCTTATGTTGACCTCATCATCATTTTATCATCGTCGGCACCCAAGTCCCCAAATGTGGCGTCAACTGAAAAGACTTGTGACTTGGCGACCGATCTTCCCCAGGTGGGGCTTCCCGACAGTCAATGTCGTAGGATAATTTCATAGTTCATTCACCGAAGAAGTTGTTTGTTCGCATGTGGGTACATGAACACTCAACTAGAGCTTTCTATATCCAGCGTTCCTATTTGTCTTCAGAGCGTTGCTGCCGGTCATTGTGGCCGAGCGGTTCTAGGCACTTCGTCCGGAACCACGCGGCTGCTACGGTCGCAGGTTCGAATCCTGCCTCGGGGGTGGATAAGTGTGTTGTCCTTAGGTTAGTTAGGTTCTAATTCTAGGGGAGGGATGACCTCAGATGTTAAGTCCCATAGTTCTTAGAGCCATTTGAACCATTAGAGCGTTACTTCGTCCCAACGTTTTCAGCTGTTATGACGTGCTAAACCTGTAGAATGCTAACTGTTACTCCTGCTTTTTTCAGAAGTTAATTAGTCGTGAAATGGATCATTGCACGTCCTGACTGTGACATTTACAAACAGCCTGATGTGTGTATTGGCTATTAGCATACAATGGATAAAATTGTGGTTGCTACTAAACATACAGCACATAAACTTGAGGTTTCCGTTTTAGATTTCTTTCTGTGTGGGATTTAATTCTGGAAGTGATTTGTTACGCATTCAGCAACACGATTTACAGTATCCAAACAGAAACTTCGGAGAGGGAAAATATTGTTAACGTGCCCGGCATGTGTGACGGGGCATTTGAAAGCGTGCTAACAAACTTTACTCACGTTCTTGACCTTTCACGAAACCGTTTCCGGTTCGATTGAAAAATTAAGGACCTCATAAGGTCGGGGTATTGTGGAGGAACGCCCTGAAATTTAATAACATTTTATTCGAAACTCCTCCGAGCAAGGAGGTCCCCGGGGAAAGCATAAAGTGTTAGTGTATCAAAGCACGCGAGGTCCTGCGTAAAAATGAGGGGAGACACTTTATCTTGATTTACGCTCGATGATGTTTCCCGTACTTGGCTAATGTTTAACACAGTGTGATTTATCCCTGGAAGGCATTCATTATTTGGAGTCACGGTAATGGAAGCGGTCATAAATTAGGAGGCAGAGAGCGAGCGAGAGCGCGCGGTAATTTTTTTAATCACCGGCCGATTGTGGCGGCGCTGGGCCGTAACGTGCGTGTTATTAACGGCAGTATAACTCAGACCGACCGCGTGGGAGGAGGCCCGGACAATGGGAGGCGTGCGTGGGCGGAGGCCGCGCTGCAGAAAGCGGGCCGGGAATGGCGAGCGGCGCGCCGAGCCGCGGTGCAAGGCCGCTGCAGCCTCCACTGCGCACCCACCCTGTCCCGTTGTCTGGGTGACAACCTGCGCCGACGGCACCGTCCCAGCTAACGGGACTCCCGTACACACAGTGTTCCACCTCAGCCATCAACACCACGGGTCGTTTGACATTCACTGCTCGATGAAGATCTCCGCAAGCTTTTTCCACGCATTATGGTCTGCAGCACGTTGCCCTTGTAAGTTTTCTAGTGTCATCAACCGCTTTTGAAGAGTTCCTAGATAACACAAAGCAGCATGTCATTCTCAAGGTGGCAGGGGTAAAATACAGGGAGCAAAAGGCTATTTAGGCCATAGTGGTCGAGCGGTTCTAGGCGCTTCAGTCTGGTACCGCGCGACCGCTACGGTTGCAGGTTCGAATCCTGCCTCGGACATGGATGTGTGTGATGTCCTTAGGTTAGTTAGGTTTAAGTAGTTCTAAGTTCTAGGGGACTGATGACCTCAGCTGTTAAGTTCCATAGTGCTCAGAGCTATTTGAATTTTAAAAGGCTATTTACAATTTGTACAGAAAGCAGATGGCAGTTATAAGAGTCAGGGGTATGATAGGGAACCAGTGGTTGGGAAGGGAGTGAGACAGGTTTGTAGCCTATCCCCGATGTTATTCAATATGTATATTGAGGAAGCAGTAAAGGATACAAAAGAAAAGTTCGGAGTAGGTATTCAAATCCATGGAGAAGAAATAAAAACTCTGAGGTTCGCCGATGACATTGTAATTCTGTCAGAGACAGCAAAGGACTTGGAAGAGCAGTTGAACGGAATGAACAGTGTAAGATGAATATCAACAAAAGTAAAAACGAGGATAATGCAATGTAGTCGTATTAACTCGGGTGATGTTGAGGGAATTAGATTAGGAAATGAGACACTTAAAGTAGTAAAGGAGTTTTGATATTTGGGGAGCAAAATTACTGATGATGGTGGTAGTAGAGAGGATATAAAATGTAGAATGGCAATGGCAAGGAAAGCGTTTCTGAAGAAGAAAAATTTGTTAACATCGAGCATAGATTTAAGTGTGAGGAAGTTGTTTCTGAAAGTATATGTATGGAGTGTAGCCATGTATGGAAGTGAAGCGTGGACGATAAATAGTTTAGATAAGAAGAGAATAGAAGGATTCGAAATGTGGTGCTACAGAAGAATGCTGAAGATTAGATGGGTGGATCACATAACTAATGAGGAGGTATTGAATAGGATTGGGGAGAAGAGGAGTTTGTGGCACAACTTGACTAGAAAAAGGGATCGGTTGGTAGGACATGTTCTGAGACGTCGATGGATCACCAATTTAGTATTGGAGGGCAGCGTGGAGGGTAAAAATCGTAGAGGGAGACCAAGAGATGAATACACTGAGGAGATTCAGAAGGATGTAGGTTGCAGTAGGTACTGGGAGATGAAGAAGCTTGCACAGGATAGAGTAGCATTGAGAGCTGCATCAAACCAGTCTCAGGACTGAAGACCACAACAACAACAACAATGATCTGTAGCACGTTGCCCTTCTAAGTTTTCTAGTGTCATCGGCCGCTTTTCAAGAGTTCCTAGATAACAGAACGCAGCATGTCATTCTCAATGGAGAGTAGTCTTCCGAAGTAAGAGTGATTTCAGGTGTGCCGCAGGGGAGTGTCGTAGGACAGTGCTACTGTAAGTAGGCAGTTTAGGTTTTTATGTTGGTAACACCATGTAGCGCTCTGTATGAAAATCACTGACTGTGCTGTGTGCAGTCTGTGGTTGGTTGGCATTGTTGGAATACTCGCTATTGTAGTGTTGGGCAGTTGGATGTGAACAGTGCGTATCGTTGCGCAGTTGGAGGTGAGCCACCAGCAGTGGTGGATGTGAGGAGAGAGGTGGCAGAATTTTAAGAGCGGACGATATGGACGTGTGTCCACCAGAAAGAGTAAATTTGTAATACTGGATATCATGAACTGATATATAATGACTTTTGAACACTATTAAGGTAAATACATTGTTTGTTGTCTATCAAAATCTCTCATTTGCTTAGTATGCCTATCAGTAGTTAGTGCCTTCAGTAGTTAGAATCTTTTATTTAGCTGGCAGTATTGGCGCTCGCTGTATTGCAGTAGTTCGAGTAACGAAGATTTTTGTGAGGTAAGTGATTCATGAAAGGTATAGGTTATTGTTAGTCAGGGCTATTCTTTTGTAGGGATTATTGAAAGTCAGATTGCGCTGCGCTAAAAATACTGTGTGCCAGTTTAGTGATGATCAGAATAAGTAAAGAGAGAAATGTCTGATTACGTTCAGTTTCGCTCAGCTGTTTGAAAATAAAATAACGTAATGGGTTTACCAGCACAGTAATTCATTAATTTTTCTAATGGGACGTTTCACTATTCACAATATACATAAATAGCCTTGTGGATTACATCGCAAGTTCATTGAGGCTTTTTGCGGATGATGCTGTAGTATATCGAGAGGTTGTAACAATGGAAAATTGTACTGAAATGCAGGATGATCTGCAACGAATTGACGCATGGTGCAGGGAATGACAATTGAATCTCAATGTAGACAAGTGTAATGTGCTGCGAATACGTAGAAAGAAAGATCCTTTATCAATTAGCTGCAATATAGCAGGTCAGCAACTGGAAGCAGTTAATTCCATAAATTACCTGGGAGGAGGCGTTAGGAGTGATTTAAAATGGAATGATCATATAAAGTTGATCGTCAGTAAAGCAGATGCCAGAGAGAGATTCATTGGAAGAATCCTTAGGAAATGCAATCCGAAAACAAAGGAAGTAGGTTACAGTACACTTGTTCGCCCACTGCTTAAGTATTGATCAGCAGTGTGGGATCCGTACCAGATAGGGTTGATAGAAGAGATAAAGAAGATCTAACGGAGAGCAGCTTGCTTCGTTACAGGATCATTTAGTAATCGCGACAGCGTTACGGAGATGACAGATAAACTCCAGTGGAAGACTTTGCAGGAGAGACGCTCAGTAGCTCGGTACGGGCTTTTGTTGAAGTTTCGAGAACATACCTTCACCGAGAAGTCAAGCAGTATATTGCTCCCTCCTATTTATATCTCGCGAAGAGACCATGAGGATAAAATCAGAGAGATTAGAGCTCACACAGAGGCATGTCGACAATCTTTCTTTCCACGAACAATACGAGACTGGAATAGAAGGTGGAACCGATAGAGGTACTCAAAGTACCCTCCGCCACACGCCGTCAGGTGGCTTCCGGAGTATGGATGTAGATGTAGATATATTATATCTCTCTTGAACCATCATGGACACGGAACATCGGCAGGTTAAGTAATTGCCAATATCAATGAAATTCTCCAACAGCTGGGATGCGATTTTATTTTGAAGGCCACAGGTTTCGGAATTCCACTATGCCATCTTCAGGCCCCATATGCATCTCTGAAAATAAACGATAATGTCATATAGTACCATAAATACCTGAATGACGTGAATTCACTCGTTTCACGAGTGCTTCATTCGGAGACTTGACAGCAAGTTACACCTACAATGCTACAGCGAGTTTGGGAAGAAATTGATTTCCAATGGGATGCGCGCATGATAACCAACGGAGGCCATATACAACATCTTTAGTCCAAGGTAAAAACACTTGATGTGTTTCCCTAAAAATGACAGTAAAACCAGCTCTATACCTTTTTTCAATAAATTTATATGAATTCTTGAAGTTGTGAAGTACTTTCTGAAACACCCTGTATTGAGGAATGCTACCTCTGTAGCCGTCCATAATTTTGAAAGTGTTGCTGGTGCAGGTTTTGTTCACGATCTGATCTCTCGATTATGTCCTTTAAACGTTCGGTGGGACACATGTCGGGCGATCTCGGTGACAAAACATTCGCTCGAAGTGTCCAGAATGTTCTTGAAACCAATCACGAACAACTGTGGCCTGATGACATGGCGCATTGTCATCCATAAAAATTCCATCGTCCTTTGGCTGCAAACGGTCGCGAAGTAGCCGAAAACAACCATTTGAAATGTTTGATTTGGTCGGACCAGAGAACGAAGTCCATTCCATGTTCACACAGCTCTCACCGATATGGAGCCACTACCATCAGCTCTTACCAACTGCAGTCCGTACTCATCTGACTAGACCACGGTTTTCCTGTCGCCTAGGGTCTAACCAATATCGTCACGAGCCCCGGAAAGACGCTTCAGGCGATTTCGTGGTGTTAGCGAAGGCACTCGCGTCGGTCGTCTGCTGCCATAAACCCATTAACGCCACATTTCGCCGTAATGTCCTAATGGATACGTTAGTCGTACGCCCCACATCGATTTCTCCGGTTACTTCACGCAATATTGCTTGTTTGTTAGCATTGACACCTCTAGGCAAATGCCGCCCCTCTTGGTCGTTAAGTGAAGGCCGTCGGCCACTGCATTGTCTCCGTGGCGAGCGAGATGTAATGCCTGAAATGAGATATTATCGACAGATTCTTGCAATTGTGGATCTTAGAATATTGAATTCCCTAACAATTTCCGAAATGGAGTGTCTCATGCGTGTAGCTTCAACTACCATTTCGCATTCAAACTATGTTAGTGTGCAGCCAGTAATCAAGCAGGAAAGCTTTTCACATGAATCACACTGAGAACGCCTACCCTTTTATACCTTGTGTACGCGGTATACCGCCTTCTGTACACAGGGTGGTCCATTGATCGTAACCAGGCCAAATATGTCACGAAATAAGCGTCAAACGAAAAAATTATAAAGAAAGAAACTTGTCTAGCTTGAAGGGGGAACCAGGTGCGCTATGGTTGGCCCGCTAGATGGCGCTGCCATAGGTCAAACGGATATCAACTGCGTTTTTTTTTTAAATAGGAAACATTTTTTATTACATATTCGTGTAGTACGTAAAGAAATATGAATGTTTCAGTTGGACTACGTTTTTTTCTCTATGATACATGGCGCTGTAATAGTCACAAACAGATGGCTCACAATTTTAGACGAACAGTTGGTAATAGGTAGGTTTTTTAAATTAAAATACAGAACGTAGGTACGTTTGAACATTTTATTTCGGTTGTTCCAATGTGATACATGTACCTTTGTGAACTTATCATTCTGAGAACGCATGCTGTTACCTGTAAATACAACATTAATGCAATAAATGCTCAACATGATGTCCGTCAACCTCAATGCATTTGGCAATACGTGTAACGACATTCCTCTCAACAGCGAGTAGTTCGCCTTCCGTAATGTTCGCACATATATTGACAATGATCTGACGCATGTTGTCAGACGTTGTCGGTGGATCGCGATAGCAAATATCCTACAACTTTCCCCACAGAAAGAAATCCGGGGACGTCAGATCCGGTGAACGTGCAGGCCATGATATGGTGCTTCGATGGTCAATCCACCTGTCATGAGATGTGCTAGTCAATACTGCTTCAACCGCGCGCGAGCTAAGTGTCGGTCATCCCTCATGTTGGAAGTACATCGCCATTCTGTAATGCAGTGAAACATATTGTAGTAACATCGGTAGAACATTACGTAGGAAATCAGCATACATTTAGATTGCTATCGATTAAATGGGGGCCAATTATTCTTCCTCCCATAATGCCGCACCATATATTAACCCGCCAAGGTCGCTGATGTTCCACTTGTCGCAGCCATCGTGGATTTTCCGTTGCCCAATAGTACATATTTTGCTAGTTTACGTTACCGCTGTCGGTAAATGACGCTTCGTCCCTAAATAGGACGCGTGCAAAAAATCTGTGAACGTCCCGTAATTTCTCCTATGCGCAGTGGCAGGACTGTACACGACGTTCAAAGTCGTCGCCATGCAATTCCTGGAGCATAGAAATATGGTACGGGTGCAATCGATGTTGATACATCATTATCAACACCGACGTTTCTGAGATTCCCGATTCTCGCGCAATTTGTCTGCTACTGATGTGTGGATTAGCCGCGACAGCAGCTGAAACACCTACTTTGGCATCATCATTTGTTGCAGGTCGTGGTTGACGTTTCACATGTGGCTGAACGCTTCTTGTTTCCTTAAATTACGTGATTATCCGGCGAACGGTCCAGACACTTGGATGATGTTGTCCAGATACCGAGCAGCACAATAGCCATACATCAACACGATATTGACCTTATCCACAATTGGTAAACAGTCCATTTTAACACGGGTAATGTATCACGAAGCAAATACCGTCCGCACTGGCGGAATGTTACGTGATACCAAGTACTTATACGTATGTGACTATTACAGCACCATCTATCACAAATGAATAAAGTGGTCCAACTGAAACATTCATGTTGTTTACGTACTACACGAATATGTAATAAAAAATGGGGGTTCCTATTTTAAAAAACGCAGTTGATATCCGTTTGACCTGTGGCAGCGCCATCTGGTTTCCCCCTTCAAGCTAGACGAGTTTCGTTCTTTGTAGTTTTGACGCTTATGTCGTGAGATATTTGGCCCGGTCACTATCAATGGACCACCCTGTATTTGCATGTCACTGTCCTGTGACATGTAGATCTGGTGTCAGACTCGCTTGCAGGTCCAGATCCTTCATCTCACATACTACCTCATAGATCCATCAGTGTGATTTGGCGTCCTTAACGCAACGGATTGAGCCTCAAAACAGAACACATTGTTATTAATTATTTATTCTACTTATGTATCAGGCTCTGTTGGGCTATTCGAGCCAAATTTAATTCGTTATCGAAAGAGTCAGCACATAGCTTGAGCAATGTAGATTAGAAAATTTATACAGAAAAGAAGTGAAGAATTAATAAAACCGAAAAAATGAGACTACACGAGATATAATATAGCAGCTGTTACCTGCCGCTGCGCTTATGTATCAGCAGTATTGGTATGATGATTGATGGTGAGTAGGTAGACCATTGTACGTGCAATAACGTCAGCTGTTCTCATGCGTCTGCCTGTTCGGGTAAGCATAGCTCATGATGTGTACCGCTACCGGCAGCTGCCACAACGCCCGACCAGTAGCTATACACTGATGTGTCAAAAATAATGGGATACATAATAAATATCGGGTCGGACTTCATTTGCCCGACATAGTGCAGCAACTGGACGTGACGTGTGCTCTGCAAACTGTTGGAAGTCCCCTTGAGAAATACTGTGCCTTGGTGTCTCTATAGTCTTCCACTGTTGCGGAAGTGTTACCAGTGCAGGGTCCTGTGCATGGAATGACCTCTCTAGTACGTCCCATAAATGTTCGAAGGGATTCGTGTAGGGCGATCTGGGTAGGCAGATCTTCCGCCCGAACTGACCAGAATGATCTCCAAACCAATCGGGAACAACTGTGGCCCAGTGGTATGACATCGTTGTTTGGGGACGTGAAGTTCGTCAGTGGCTGCAAATGGTATGTCGACCATAACCATTTCTAGTCAATGATCGGTTCAGCGGCTCAGGTGGACCAGAGGACCCCGTCCAGTCCACTCCATGTATACACAGCCCACACCATTATGGAGATACCAAGAGCTTGAATGGTGCCTTATTGACAGCTTGGGTCCATGGCTTCGTGGGGCCTGCGCCGTACTCGAACAGTATCATCAGATATCACCTACTGAAATCGGGACTCATCTGACCAGGCCACTGTTTACCAGTCGCCAAGGTCCCACCGATGTGATTATGAGCCTAGGAGAGGCACTGCAGGCGATGTCGTGCTGTTAGCAAAGGCACTCGCGTCAGTCTTCTGCTGCCATAGCCCACTAACACCAGGTTTCAAAATGAGATTTTCACTCAGAATCGGAGTGTGCGCTGATATGAAACTTCCTGGCAGATTAAAACTGTACGCCGGACCGATACTCAAACTCGGGACCTTTGCCTTTCGTGGGCTCTACCAACTGAGCTACTCATGACCCGTCCTCACAGCTCCAATTCTGCCAGTACCTCATCTCCTACCTTCCAAATACAGTTTTAATCTTCCAGGAAGTTTCATATCAGCGCACACTCCGATGCAGAGTAAAAATCTCATTCTGGAAACATCCCCCCCAGGCTGTGGCTGAGCCATGTCTCCGCAGTACGCTTTCTTCTTGGAGTGCTAGTTCTGCAGGGTCGCAGAAAAGCTTCTGTGAAGTTTGGAAGGTAGGAGACGAGGTACTGGCAGAATTGGAGCTGTGAGGACGGGTTGTGAGTCGTGCTTGGGCAGCTCAGTTTGTAGAGCAATTGTCCGCAAAAGGCAAAGGTCCCGAATTAGAGTCTCGGTCTGGCACACAGTTTTAATCTGCCACGAAATTTCAACCCCACATTTTTCCGCAGTGTCCTCGGTTACGTTCATCGCGTGTCCCACATTGCTTTCTGCGATTATTTCACGCAGAGTTGCTTGTTGCACTGACAACTCCACACAAACACCCTGCTCTCGGTCGTAAAGTGAAGGCCGTCGACTACTGGATTGTCTGTGGTAAGAGGTAATGCCAGATATTTGATACTCTCGACACACTCTTGGCACAGTGGACTCGGAATATTAAACATATCCGGTAGGACAGTGCTGCGAAAAGTGGCGTTAATGTGCTATGGCAGCAGATGACCTACGTGAGTGGCTTTGCACGACATCGCATGCAGTTTCTCTCCTGGGTTCATGATCGTATCGGTTGGAAGGGTTTCTCCAGTTATTTCACGCAGTGTTTCTTGTCTTTTAGCACTGACAACTCTACGAAAACGCCGGTCGTTAAGTGAAGGCCTGCTTTCTTCGTGGTGAGAGATAATGCCCGTAATTTGCTATTCTCGGCACACTCTTGACACTGCGCATCTCGGAATGTTTAGTTCCCCATGCTTTCCGAAATAGGATGTATGAGGCCTGAGTACACAATACACTTATACAAACACACCGCTCCCTTACAGCTTGTGTGGGGTGTCGCTTGCAGCTCCAGGTCCTTCGTCTCACATACTACCTAATAGTTTATTTATTTATTTATCAGACTTCGTGGGACCATTTTAGGAAAATATAACTAGTTATCGAAAAGGTCAGTATGTAGTTTGGAAAATGCTGATTAGAAAATTTATAAACAAAAGAATTAAACAAATAATACAACCGAAAAAAATTGTAGGGGAGTATACGATACATGACATATAGCTTGCATGTCAATAGTTTCGTAGTTTTGTTACAACCAGCGATGGTGAGAAAGTAAGTTATTGTATGTTTAATAGGCTCAGCTACCCTCACGCGGCTGCCTGTTCGGGTGAGCATAGCCTGTGATGTTCATCGTCCTCTGCAAATGCCACAATGCACAACGAGCAGCTGTACTCGTGCATTATAAGACGTGTACGTTCTTCTTTTCTTTTATTTATTTATTTATTTATGCATTTATTTTACCTGGAAAGATTAGGGCCTTCAGGCCCTCTCTTACACCTAACCAGGCATACTCAGATTCAACAAATTTCAGTTTCTACAGAACATTAAGGACATATAACATGTTATACAGTATTAATGTTAAAGAAAAAAAATAGAGATTATAAAAGTAGTACAATGATAATTATAACAATCAAGAATAATAATAATAATAATAGTAATGACTATGTATATGAAAGTAAACATATTTTTTTTATGAATGTCAGTCCTATTGCTAGTTGGGAATTTTCTCGTTGTATTCTTGCAGCTTGTGAGTTATTCTTATCAAGCAGAGACATAAGAAGATAGAATGGGGTGAAAGAGATATAGAAGAGGTAGATAGGTTAGAGGAAGGGAAATAGAATGGTAATAATTCGAAGCTATGATGGAGAGGAGAAAGAAAGAGATGAGGGGGGCACAACAATGGTGGCTATACCGTCCCTAATATGTAAGTCTTTTAAGGGCTTCTCCTCTCTTCAGCAGTTGCCTTGAACTCCCATTCGCCAACTTTCACGATCATGGCATTCTTCCTCTTTCGGATCTCTATTCCTCATCACTGGACTTGGTCCCGCTCTCTGTGTTACTCTCGGGCATCCACAATTCCTGGCGGCGACCTTTCCTTGATTTCTTTTAGCCATCGTCCTTACCCCATTCCCCGTACATGGCTATATCTCAGTTCTTCGCACGATGGGTTGCACCATATCCATTATCTCCCTAATTGCCTTATTTCTTCTCCTCTCTGTCTTGGATATCCTCGGTGCCCTCCTTACTTTATCCATCTCTACTGCCTGTATTCTGATTCTCTGCAGCTCCCAAAGGGTCCATCCATCTGCACCGTATGTTAGTGTACTTTCCACTTCTGTCTGCAGTATCCTCTTCTTTGTTTCTTTTGCTATTGTCCGGCTCCACAGAACTCCGTTTAGCATTTTAATTGCTTCTCTTACTGCTGGATCCTGCGTTCCACATCCGCTTCACAGATTCCTGAGCAAAGGTAATCAATGTGAGCATGTAAACGGCTTCACAGCTTTAACAGTTCCTTGCGGCAATACTATGTCCCTTGAATCTCCTCCCGCTAGTAAATATTCTGTTTTACTCATATTTATTCTAAGCCCACGTCTTTCAGTTGCTTCCATTAACTTGTTTATCATAAATATGACATCCGCCCTACTTTGTGCTATCTCTACTTGATCATCAGCAAATAACGATTACATAGTACCATGCTGGAAATGAATTCCTATACCCCCACATGACAGATTCACTGTTCCAGTAGATGCTGCATGTGTATTTTAAACAGGGTCGGGGACATACTGCAGACCTACGTATGTCCTTTCGATCTTTGGAATGTCTCACTCAGCTTTCTCCCTACTTTAACTGCTGAATAGGATTGGTGCTACGTTCTTCGAATTAGGAATATATGTGTTGCTTCTAGACCTACATATGAAGGGCTTATTTCAATAGTGGTATAAGTCCATTTTTGTTCATTGTGAGATAAAGAGTCCTGAAGTTAAATGAGCGCTGAAAAATCTGCAGTTGAGATACCAGAAATATTCAAGCATATGGCTTCTTGCTAGAGATGAACCTTTCTTTCAGTTTGTTTGGATCATTAATTTCAGAAGCATTATAGGCAGAAAAGTGGAGGTAATGGACTTGTACCACTATTGAAACAAGACCTTCATATCCTGTCGCTTCCTACAGTGTGTTGATGGGTACAAAAACATACACTTTTTCTAGATCCACAAATATTAAGTGTACTTCCTGACCCTTAGACTAACCCATCTCTCTTACTTGACTAGGGCTAAAAATATGATCCATACTAGATCGTCTCGTCCAACTGTAAAACCTGTCTCTCGCTACTTTTCCTCAAACTCATTCTCCAATCTGTTCTTGCAGTATAGCGCTAAAAAGCCTGCTGATAGATGGCATAACGCTATTCTCCTATAATTATTTGTGCGCTTCTTGTTTCCTTTCTTACAGATAGCAGATGCGTATGATGCACACCACTCTTTTGGTATTTCCTCTCCCTCTACAATCTCACTAATCAATTTGCATGAAGGCTCACTTTTTGAGGAAGCCCATATTTTCAGAATCCCGCCACAACTCCTCCCAGTCCACTTGCCTTATTCGGCCTCTCTTTATGGGTTCTGTATTACCTAATGTACTGCTTTTGTTGCAGACTCCTATCACGTAGTCTCTTCTTTTTTCTACCAGAAGTTCTTCAAAGTGCTTTTTCACTGTCCAATAGATACAGATCGTATTGTGGGCGTGGAACTGCTAGCCATTTCCAACTTCCTCTTCATCCTCCATGCCTTTACCGATCTCCTATATTCTCTATTTTCTCACGTACTCTTTCAAATTCCACCTCCTTACTCTTTGTTGCTATTTCTTAGCCCTCTTTTTATATACCTTGTACCAGTTTCAATCCTCTTGACTCCCAGAGCTTAACCACGTGTGATATAATATCTTCTTTTCCTTAACCACATCCACTAAATCCGCTGTCATCGATTCGCTCCTTACCCTTCTTTCCCTTTCCCTTCCTAAAGCCTCCTCCGGCGCTTCCTTAACTGACTGTTTCAGGAAACTGTATAGCTCATTAGTACTTCAGTCCTCTACTGCGTCCAATCTTAGATTTAATCTTGCTCTTACAAACTTTTCATACTTTCTTCTTACAGCAGATGCATCCTAAATTTTGGACCCTCTGTAGTTTTAATTCCAGTATCCTTGTCTTTATCGACCTGTTTTATTTTGATCTAAGTAACTATACAATGATCAGAGCAACACTCTGTTCCTCTTTTTACCCATACCTCTAGCACAGTAATTACCCGCTGCCTCCGCACTATTACGCAGTCTATAGTTTAGGTTCCTTGACGGACTGGCACAGCTGATGCAGGCAGTCAGGGAAGATGGCGAGTATCAGTCGATGATCCAGTTCAGCGAGTGTATCTGGCGATCCGAGAAAATCTTCGATTCATATTTTGTTGAGCGATTCGTTTCCCCAAATTTCAATATCAGCTCTCTACACCATCGTGAGTGAGAGACTTCAGTACCACAAACTCTGTGCAAGACGGGTTCCCAAAATAGTGTCGAAGCATCAAAAAACACAAAGAATGGCTCCGCCTTAATATTTCTGCAGTTCTACCGAAGACGAAGGATAAAACTTTTTTGAACAAAATAATCAAAGCTCTCATAGTATCACAATGGTTTCGAAAAAATATGAACAGATCACAAAGTACAGACAAAGTGCAATTTCATAAGTGTGAAGTTATCCAACTGTGTAATTACGTAAACACCTGTCACTGATGTAGTAAAAAAATTTTTGTTTCTCTGTTAAATAATCAGATAGCTGTGTAATTCAGTGTTAGAGAAATATGGTACCGATGTGTAAAGTTGTATAAGCAAATACCATATTAGCTAGGACTCCTTGTGCTTGCCAAACACATGGTACAGAAAGTAAGCGTGTACCTCCCTGAGGATTAATGTAATTATAGCCTCGGGTGCTACAGACTACAGCAATGGAATGAAATGTATCACGCAAAACCTTCTTTGTAATTAAAAAAATCTTGAAAAATAAATGGCTTAAGTACAAAATTAATCACTCAAATGCGTGTCCTGTAGCGTTAAATGTGCGTCTTGCTGTAAGATAATTCTGTGGAAGTGTCTTAGTTATCGTCCTCTGTAAGCAAAGTTCTGCTGAAGTCAATGTACTTACCTCATCATAAACGAAAGTGATATGCTTTGCGTATAGATATCGTAGTTATTACGTACATTACTGTGATCAAGAAAGTACTATACTGTAACATATTGTTGTGCTACGAAAAAGGCTGTCTCACTGTAGCTATACCAGAAAAGTTATTACTAAAACATGTTTTACTTTCCAGAAGAATTCAGAAAAACTGTACAGATATAAAACAGATACACCGCAAAAGCAACAATGTAAATTTTGTCACATATTAGTAGCGTCGTGATATAATCGTGTAGCTATCACATAAACTAACCACTCTGTCATCTGGTATCTCACAAAAAGTACTTTAAATCCAGAATGTATTTTCAAGTAAACCAAAATGTTGCATTAAAATCTCATTAGCAATACCAGTATATGTTCTAAGTATGTAAGCCTTATAGTCGTTATGTAATCGTGCAACTAACAAGCAAAAATGTACACACACAATAACACTGTGTCGTCTGTTCACTATAACAATGCACTCGCAAATACTGTCTGAATATGTTCCCTAGGTACTAGACTAGATAGTTAACTTTAAAACATAGTTGCATGTTAACAGTTTCTAAGTCTGACGAAGCGTACTAGTAACGTGAAGTGAAAAATTTTATAGCAAAGACTAAGTTAAAAAACAGATTATCTCTCAATAAACGGTTTTACAGGTGAAATGTGGTGCAATCTTTTACCCTTTCTAGTGTGCAGAGTTTCAACTTCAAAGCAATTATCATGTTGTATACGTCGGTAAGGAATACTGGAATTTTTTCTCAAGGTTAGCTTATGTTATTTTTCTCAAGCCCAGCCGGCGCAAGTGGCTGCCTGCGGTGCGAGTCATTGTCTGTCTCTTTGTTGGCGTGCGTCGTTATTGGGATTAGGAGACCTAACTTTTGCAAATACACCTTGTCGAGAAGGCCCTGCCCTGTTTGAAGCTCGCCAGTTCTGATGCAATTCAGGTCTGTTGTTATGATCATATCGTCTGTCGTCATTTCAGTAGATTCCATAGTTTCTTTCTTGTCGGTCGAATTTCTCCCTAAATTATAACTGCGCGCTGGACCATTGCGTCTAAAGTTATTCTGTCTCCCTTGATAATAATTATTTTGGTTCCCATATTGTCTGTTTCTCTGATTGTCTCTGTGATAGTCACTACTGCGGAGAGGTGATCTTTCCCTGTAATTATTACTACTCTGCCAACGGTTGTCATACGGATGGTGTCTGTTTTGGTCACGATTTGTGTTGTGAGAATAGCCTTGTCGTGTCCAGTTATTATTTCTTTCATCGGGGAATTGCAACGGATGTGACCTGTAATTGTTGTGTTCCTGTTTTCGCGTTCCGCGATTGTCAGTGTCAATCTCTAATTCTTGTAAGAGTCCCTGAAAAGCTTCAATGCCGTCTTTGCAACGTCCTGCCAAAATAATATGTCGTAAATGTTCAGGTAATCTGATTAAGCAAATACGGATGAGTTCTGAGGGGCTGTAGGGTTTGACAGGTACTGATTCTTGTGCAACATGTCTTCAAAATATTTCACAAGATTGGAAAATTCAGGTTGTTCGAAATGTTTCATCATTATGATGCTATGTTTTACTCGGTCTTGTGTAGCTTGAGACCAATATGCTGAGAGGAAGGCATGATAAAATTCTCCTTCACTGTGACATCGTGTATGACCGATCACATTCTTTCAGCTGGTTCATTCTCTAAGTAGCCACACATAAATTCTAATCTGTGCTCTGACGACCAGTTGCGAGGAAAACAATGAGAGAATTGATGGAGCCACGCTTGTGGATGAATGTCGTTGCCAGAATTCTTAAATGTTTTGAATTTACTTGCAGTAATGAACAGCTTATAGCCAAAATCATTGTGTCGGCGAGTAGCATATCGGTCATTGTTACGTCGTGTCGGCGGTTCCATCTCAAAATCCAATGCACCTTGCCAATTTCTTTCATAATTTCCGAAGTGTCCTGTGTTATTATTTTGTGGTTGTTCCATATTTCCATGTCCCTCTTCCCGTACTGGAGCGCGAGTGTCCTCTGAAATATGTAATTCTTGTATTACTTGTGCCAACTGATCTTGTACTTCCCGGATTTCTCTTTTGTACTGTGTATTGATTTGATTTTGTTTGAATTTTCTAATTTGTTCATACTCTTCAGTGTCCGCGAAGGCTACAGGTCTTGTGTCATTCAGATCATCATCTACCTTTGTAGATAAGTTAGTGAACTGATCTGAAAGTTCGGCTACTTTATCCGCTAGTGAAATTATTTCCTCTGTGTGTTTTTCTGAACGAAGTTTCAGAGTGTCCATTTGTGTTGAAATCGTATCTACTGTGTCCTTTAAGTTTTCCTGAGTTTTTGCAAGTTGCGTAACCGAATCGGCAGATGCAACTGAGTCAATTTTAGCTTGCAAAGTGTCGTGATTTTCATGAAGAACAGTTTGCAGTTCTTTTATGGCTGCTTCGTGATTCTGTAATGCATTTTCATGACGCGAAAAAATACGTTGGAAATGCTCACAAATTTGTGTTTTTACGTCATTACAGACTTTTTGACATTTCGATTCAATGTTATGTAACTCAGTAGTTAAATCTTCACGTGTTTGTTCAAGTGTGGTGTCTAACTTCCGAAGATTTTGTTCCATTGTGTCTAACTGTTGCTGTGTTTGTCTCTGGTGTTGTTCCATTGTGTCTAACTTTTGAAGATTTTGTCCCATTTGTTTCTGATTTTGTTCAAGCGTTGTGTCTAACTTTTGTAGCCTTTGTCCCATTTGTTGCATTAACTGTAATAACAGTGCACTGGTGTCTGAAACATGTTCCTCAGTGCTATTCGGCAGTGCATTTGAACCGGCAATATTCGCATTTTGAAAAGCAGAAAATGTGTCTTGATTTATTTGAGAAAACGGTGAGGACGCAAAACCTGAATCTACAGTATTTGCAAGATTGTGTCCTGTCATTTCGGAATCCTGAGGGGAGCTGTTGCCGACCGATCGATCGATAATGCTGCCCTGTTCACTAATTGTTTCACTGCCTACACCATTATTTGCAGCTCGCTCCATTTCCCTATGCACAATTACCAAATTACTACTTTGAACATTAGTTAATTCATTACATGGTGGCGCTAACACACTGCTTTCGTCTTCACTGTCATTTCTCAGCTTACTTTGGAGGCTAGTATTACGTTTTTCACACGCCATTATTGTCACAATATTTCATACGACAACACATAAAAACACAATTTGAAGTGCAAAAATAAGAGAACACATTAACATAGCACTGAAAATAATATTAGTAAATTGCAAGCGCAGCTGCGAAATACTTGGTGCAAATTTACATGCGTGCCACACCTGTTTTAATGTACAACAATGAAAGACTGCAACTACAAAGGAGATTCTCTCTACAATTACGCGCTAGCAATAAACAAAATCTACACTAATTACACAAACTACAAGAAAAAACCAGAAGATTCCAGTGAGGTATCCTCGGCTAAGGGTCGACGTACGAAACGTCCCCTTTGAACAATTATACATGATTGTCCTTAGACTGACACACAATATTTTTAGCGCAACGCAATCTGACTTTCAAAAATCCCTACAAAAGAATGGCCCTGACTGACATTAACCTATACCTTTCACAAATCACTTACCTCACCAAAAATCTTTGTTACTCGAACTACTGCAATACAGCGAGCGCCACTACTGCCAGCTAAATAAAAGATTCAAACTACGGAAGGCACTAACTACTGATAGGCATAGTTAGCAAATGAAAGATTTTAATAGAGAACAAACAATGTATTTACCTTAATAGTGTTGAAAACTCATAATATACATAGCAGTTCATGACATCCAGTCCTACAAATTTCAAAACTCCGCCATTTCTCTCCCCACATCCACCACTGCTGGCGGCTCACCTCCAACTGCGCAACGCTACGCGCTGTTCACATCCAGCTGCCCAACACTACAATAGCAGACAACAATGCAAACTAGCCAAAGACCGCACACAGCACAGCCAGTGATTTTCATACAGGGCGCTACGCAACGTTGCCAATAAGAAAACATAAACAGCCTACTTAGAAGGCACGCTATCGTCCAACGATTGACCCAGATGATCAACTGTGATTAAGTCGCCGGAAAGTAGTCACTCTCCGGATGTAAGAAGAAAACAGGTGTAATATGTTGCGGGGTCACACGGCGGTAGCAAGCTACCATCTGACTTCCTAGGAATCAGACGTCCTCCATCGCGATAAAAAGTTAAACGGTGATGGTCGTCATCCACTTGGCGACATTTCGGGCATAGAAGAGTGTCCACTAGTCCAATTGTATGGAGCCGTTGGTTGGTGTTGAACTTGCCACAGGCGACAGAGAACCACAGTGCCCGAACGAAGGTAGGAAGGAATTTTTGGTGCACATGTCTCCAGATCTTCGGCCAATGCAACCTGGCGTGTTTGAGTTCAATGACATTACGACTTATCCGTCGTAGCAGCCAAAAATAAAAATCCTTCGCGCATGGCGGTCTCGTGCTCGGAAGCTCGTCTATGATATAACTAAGTTCCACGATAAATGTTGATACATGCGCAAAATGTGGCGTAATGTTGCCCACCGCCACCGGAGGTGTGAGGGACGCTGGAACCAGGAGATCTAGTAGGCGGGATGTAAGGGAATCACCCCCGCTATGCCATTGCTTGTACATAGTGGCTAGAGGGAGCGCCGTCGCTCGGCAGTGAACATTCGTAAGTCCGAGTCCCCCCGTGTCCGTAGGGAGCATGAGCGTTGCGTATCGCACCTTGAGGGGCGCTCCAATCATCACAAAATAGCCTAGTGCTGATTGAAGTCGACGTCCGAGCGTGAGTGGTAGGGACAGGATCTGCGAAATATGCACCATTCGAGAAACCACATAAGTGTTCAGATACTCGACTCGCTGCAAAGGATCAAGGCACCGTAGAAGATATTGTCGGACCATGGTACGTGTTGTCTGTAAAATACGTCGGTAGTTAACTGCCGCAGTATGTTTTACAGATGAGGTAAAGTCTATGCCGAGATAGCGGAATCGTTGCACATAAGGAAGCGGACTGAGTTCTTCCGGCGAAAGGCCCATTCCAACCGGCATTGCCGCCGATTTGTTCATGTTCACTGCACTACCCGCTGTCACACTGTGGTCCAACAGCAGTTCAAGGACCTTCTTCACCTCTTCCTCAGAACGAACGAGCAGCAGGAGGTCGTCCGCATAGGCACGACATTTGAAGGTGTAGCTCCGTACTTCCATCCCAGAAAGAGAATTTGTTAGCCTCCCAATTAATGGTTCCAACGCTATCGCGAACAGCAGCATTGAAAGCGAGCAGCCCTGGCGAATGGATCGTAGAATTTGAATGGGCCCGGCTATACGCCTATTAACCTGTACCAAGGATTGCGGGCCGGCCGGAGTGGCCGTGCGGTTCTAGGCGCTACAGTCTGGAACCGCGAGACCGCTACGGTCGCAGGTTCGAATCCTGCCTCGGGCATGGGTTTGTGTGTTGTCCTTAGGTTAGTTAGGTTTAAGTAGTTCTAAGTTCTAGGGATCTGATGAAGGTGGAAGTATCGGACCTCCGCTTCGCACGGCGGCTAGCGCCGAACTGCCCACTCAGCTGCCGGGAGCGGACGAAATTGGGGATCACCCACCGGCTGCAATCCTCCTCATTTGTGTAGAATCCACGTCATATCATCACCTTACTACCACCGTGAGGAGACCCAGAATGTCAGCCACACTTGCTTTGCCTGCAGTACTGTAGATACAGAAGAGAATGAGCCTGGGTACTAACAGAACTGGTCCAACTGTGTCAAGAAATTCCTTCAATTGTGTTGACACTCTTGACTACGATGAACATGGACGTTTATTGCTTGTGGAATTCATTTTAAACATTGTGTTGAAAGTGTAACCAGTGTGTGTGTGTGTGTGTGTGTAAATGTTTATTTCGGTTTAATCTAAATCTGTCAGATAACCTAACAAGCCATTGTATTTAAATAAGTGTTATAAACCGTATCAATGAAATTATTATGTTGATCCATTACTTCACGGCAATTTTTCATTAGTTTAATAAATACGAGAGAGACACACAACAGAGACTTCGGTCATCGTTATGTTCTCCTTCAGTATTTGAAACAGTCTGCCAACGCAAGGGTAACTTTTTGAACATGCGATTTTAGATATCACGTGGTTCTGAGGCGAAAAACTCGTCGAGCCATATTTGGAGAGCATTTTAATCCGCAAAGAAAGTCTCTTGAATAATGTTCGATACACACAGTAAAAGGAGAAAACTTGAGGGCGCAAGATCAGGTGAATAAAAATTGGGTGCGGAATGACTTCCTAACACAACTCCTGTGTAGCGCTTTTTGTCAGCCTGGCGTAACGTGGGCGGGCGTTATCGCAGAGTGGCTTCAGTTCATCAAGTCATCTTGGCCACTGTTCTTTTACTGCGTCTGAAAGACGTCTCAGTTGTTGACAATAAGTGTCAGCAGTGTTGGTTTCACCCCAGGAAAGGAATTTTGTAGTCGCTGTTCCACTAACATTAGATTTTGTGGAGGCGCACAGATCATTGTATGGGCAGTTGATGCTTTGCTTGGGCTCAGCGGTTCTTTTCTTTTCCTTTCTCGTCGCCAGTGACGGTAGAATGAGAATAATCCGTGTTGTTCACGAGCGAATTGGTGACGAGCAAGCGGAGATGCACGTATGGCAACCCGCTGATTTTTGTGATCTTGGATTAGAGCGTGCAGTATCCACGCAACCGATATCTGAGCCTTCCTCATTGCATTCTGATGTCATACTACGGTGGAAAGATCACAGTTTATCACAGCTTCCAGTATACTGACATGCACCATCAAGCATCAATGCTTTTAAACGATCTTCGTCAAACCTCGAAGTCTTCCTGAACTTCGAGAGTCACTGATGTCACATCGATCCTCCTTAAAGCGAAAAAACCGTTTTCTTGCTGTGCTTGTCCAATGGCATATCCCCATACATGAGGCACATGTTTCTGGCTGCCTCCACTGCTCACCACTCTACTGAACTCAAACAAAAGAGTACGTCGGAAATTTTCCCATTTCTCCACTTGGCACTCCCATTTCCTAGCGTCCACACCTCCACTCACTATCTACACCTACATATACACATACATATACATCTATATGGTTAGTCTGCAATTCACACTTAACTGCCTGGCAGAGGGTTCTTCGAACCATTTTCATACTACTTCTCTACCATTCCACTCTCGAATGGCGCGTGAGGAAAAGGAACACCTAAATCTTTCAATTTGTAATGGTACTTGAATTACGTAGCCATTACGGCAGCTCACCTGAACCTCTCGATACCAGTAATATTCTACTGTGTTTCTGTAAAGTAGTTGACATATTTCTGAGACAACATTCAGATTTGATTTGATTAATGTAGAGGTACTTTGATACATCGATATGTTTGTATTGCAATGATATTATTCTTATGTGTATTCTTTCTTTTGTCACTATGATCTTTGACGTAATTGTAACTCTGATTCTTGGGCGCGTAAGCGATTATTAGTTAGTTAGAGAGTCGGTCCTTGAGAAGGTCAAGTCTTGGACGTCATGTTAGAAAGATGCATATTGTAGTCAGCTTATAAAATGTGAACTTTAACAGTGAGGAAGATGTTTTCAAGTATGTTTTGTATTGTGAAGTGATGTTTTGTGACTTACGTGATATTGCAACAAAAGCAAAAAGAAAAAAGTAGTGTAACTTAAATTCGGAGTGCTGATTATTTTTTTTACACCATCATTGTGGTAACTTTGAAAGGTTTAATCTTCAAGAATGGTTTGTGAAGCGCATCTACAAAACTTTTGAATATAGCAGAATAGAACTTAGGCCTCTTTGCATCCGAGCTTGGAACCATCACCACCCAGATTTTCGACGATTGAGCCATGATTTTACATACGAGACCAGCGTGGGAAACACGAAAAGATGAGTGCCTTGTTTTATCATTATTACATCAAATGACTATTAACTGTGCTCTAATGACACCTGCCACATAATAACTGTGTTGTTGCCCGAAAATGCAGTATTTAAAAGCATGAGCAACACCACAATCATTACTAAATTTTGACGTTTGTTGTGATGGGGTTGTTAGAAATTCGAGCTCTGATTTCTATTATTTTATTATGATGATCATTTCTCCTTACGTAGGTGGGTGTCAAAACGACGATATGAAAACTCAAGTAGCAACAGTGAACTACAAATGAAAAATGGCAAAAGATAAATAAACCCATAGCAACACGCAATACAAAAACTCTCTAAACTTTTGCACCAATCTAATACTTTTAAAGTCGTCAGCAATTATAGAAACGATGGACTGATGCCTGCGAAGGATAGGTAGTCTGATGTAAGGAAATATTATTATTAAGCATCAGATTGTGAAGGGGAAGCAACATATACTCCCTTTCCCGTTTAGAAAGTGCCGCGTACATTGTGGAACAACGAGGTTTTGTGACAGCGATGTACGATTTGAGAAATGAAGTTTGCTAAGGAATTTCAAGACGTCACTCGGCACTGAAAATGTGCCTAAGGGCCAGTTTACAACTGAGTTTGAAGAATATTACAAGGGAGGAATTAAAGTAGTATGTTAACGTCGGCCTCGACTGTTCTGTCCACACAATGACACGTCGGACACGGTTGTCTCTGTGAGAAAATCTTGGCACATAGAAAGTAAATGATTAAGGTTGTACAACAACTAAAGCAAACACAAGTTTAGAGTAATTGACACTATAATTACGAGCTTGGATTTAAAACACATGTAACATGTTAACACTTACGTCAATAACAGTGACAGAGCCTGAGTGGTTTGAAAAATTTAGAAATCACGTAGAAACGTTCATTCATTAATCACTCTGCGTTTTTCTCACAAACTAGTCTCACATGCAACAAAATAACAGTACATCTCTGTAGATTTAAACAAATTACAAATCTTATAATGACACCTATGTAATGGTGCTTCCGTATTACACATGAGCGAGAGTTATTTCTTCAGGCAGTGGACGATGGGTTGCGCGTTTGTCTTTTTTTAATATTCAAATGTCTTCAGAGTCTGTCTTTAATATCGATGTTTCTACATGCGCGCTGAATTAGTCTATAGTTTCTTTGGTGCGTCAGTAGCGCTGGATTCATTTCTCCTTGTAAATTGTCAAAGTACGTCATTACAATGTGTAGTTAAATATTCTACATTGGCAAATAAATGGCTCTTGGCCTCTTTCATTACTCAAATCAGTGTTTTATGTGACGAGATGTGGCGGTGTGAAAATACAACACCTCATGAGCACAGTAAGTTATGAAGTTTTGAGTAGCAGTATTGGTCAAGAAATTATTTAGGTAAATAACCTCCGTGGGCCACGGTTGCAAAAGTGGCGCGTCACTACTATTAGAGGCAGTGGGCGTGTTGGCAGAGCTGTTGCACCTGCTGGGCGGGCGCGTCCGCTGACTCAGTGGCTGCGCGCTGGCGGGGCGCGGCTATCGCAGGGGCCATCGGCGCGCTACTTACTCCTCCAATTAAGAACAATGGCGGCTCATTGTTAGCGCAGGTGGCGCGGCGTGCGCGCCCCCGGCCATTGTTGCCGCCTCGCGCCGTGCATCACCTGCGGCACTATCACCGCAGTGCTGCCCACCTCCCACACACGAACCTGCTCTCGGGTTTTGGTGGCCCAGCACTTTTGCCTTTTTTTGTAAGCTTTGTTTCCTCCTCACGTTGTTGCCCCGTGCTTGTTAAGGTTCCGCTAACAGTAGTCTTCGGTTTGCTTCATTATTCTTCCGGGTCTGCAGTTATTCACTAAAGAGGCGTAAACATGATGTCGTGGGTAAAAATATAGAATTCGATATATTAGAACTTGCAGTTCCCAGAAGAATTTATTTCAAGTAAATACCTGTTGTGGGTTTTGAATTACGATGTGTTGAATTTTGACGCTCGAATGAGTTTGTCTAGCGGAGATTCTCTACACCAGTGGTTCCCAACAGGTGGTCCGCGGACCCCCAGGGGTCCGTGAGCTATGCCAGAGGGAACTTCCTGAGAGATTAAAACTGTGTGCCGGACCGAGACTCGTACTTGGGACCTTTGCGTTTCGCGGGCAAGTGCTCTACCATCTGAGCTACCCAAGCACGACTCACGCCCCGTCCTCACAGCTTTACTTCTGCCAGTACCTCGTCTCCTATCTCCCAAACTTTACAGAAGCTCTCCTGCGAACCTTGCAGAATTAGCACTCCCGAAAGAAAGGATATTGCGGAGACATGGCTTAGCCACAGCCTGGGGGATGTTTCTAGAATGAAATTTTCACTCTACAGCGGAGTGTGCGCTGAGACGAGGTACTGGCAGAAGTAAGGCTGTGAGGACGGGGCGTGAGTCGTGCTTGGGTAGCTCAGTTGGTAGAGCACTTGCCCGCGAAAGGCAAAGGTCCCGAGTACGAGTCTCGGTCCGGCACACAGTTTTAATCTGCCAGGAAGTTTCATATCAGCGCACACTCTGCTGTAGAATGAAAATTTCATTCTATGCCAGAGGGGTCCGCAAGATGGTATTAGAATAAAAAATATATTACATATATTTAGTATGATAACATGTATTGTTTTGGCCGCTTCATGCATGAGCAGAGCTTTAGCGTTTTGTATCCCGCCTGGAAGGCGGCGCGTGGGTCTGCTCCTGAAAACGGAAAGGTTGGCCGAATGACGAAAGCGAGTAGGAACAGGAAAAGGTGAAAATCTCTCGGTACTGCAGTGTGAATTATAGATGTTTACTAT
Source organism: Schistocerca piceifrons (assembly GCF_021461385.2). Taxonomy (NCBI): domain Eukaryota; kingdom Metazoa; phylum Arthropoda; class Insecta; order Orthoptera; family Acrididae; genus Schistocerca; species Schistocerca piceifrons. The sequence continues at coordinate 1,085,224,257 of NC_060138.1, forward strand.
AGGCAAAAACAAGTTAATAAATGGTTACATAACTTTGCAATGATGAGCAAAGCCTTAGACCCGTCGTAAGTAGTAAAAGTCTCAATAGCAAGGCCACACCCTCTGAAGTTGAAGCGATGTTTCCCGGCCGTCTGCACTTGATGAAATGGGCTGAGTCCGGAGCGACGCTCATAGAGCTCCACAGCGCCGGCTATAGGGCGCTGTCGTCGGTGTCTCGTAGTGCCAAAACTTATGAACTTGCACCTACGCCTTGGCATCGTTGCTATCGATACCACACAGCGAACGCTAATGTCTGCGTCTAGCGTCTTCCTAGAGCCAACTGACACTAGCACACTCTAGAATTAGATAGAAGCAAATAGTTAATAACAGTGACGGCTAAATTGAAAAAGTTTTAAGCTCAATAAGTTTTCAATAATGAATATGTCAATGTTTTTTCTAAGTATCAAAAATAGAAAACGTATAAAAAGACTCTTAATTTGGCTTTTTTAGGTACCTGTTACTGTCATATGACAATCATGCTCGATGAGGGGGTCCTTGAGAAAATTTTGTTGAGAACCACTGCTCTAAACTAAAGGAAAAAAAATCACAGCACTAAGAATGAGTTGTGCGACATAAACGAAAGTTGGCAAGAGTGTTTCTTCAGGTGAAAGATGTATATTCCAATTTCGCGGCAGTCTAATACGAGTGGCGCTATTGGCGCCACTATGAGGATGCAAATCAAGTTTACTTTTACACACTATAACTGTCGTAATCGTTAGTTACCTTTCTGTTTCGATGTAGTGAGGCGCTTTTAGTCAAGAATGCCTTTAAAGCGACAAAGACACCATTACCAATACCTCACTGAGTTTGAACGAGATCGTGGCATAGGCCTACGAGAAGCTGGATGTTCCTCTGCGATACTGCAGAAAGCCTTGGCAGGTCTGTAGCCACTGGCAGTGGTGCTCACGAATATGTATGGTCGCAGGAAGACCAGGCTCTGGACGGTCACATGACACTAACGAGATAGAAGACCGTCTTTTCGGCGCATGGCCCTTGTGCTTCGTACTGCATCTGCAGCAGCAATTTGAGCGGCAGCTGGCAGCACAGTGGCACAGCCAACTGTTACGAATCGGTTACTGCAAGGACAGCTAAGAGCCAGATGCCCTGTAGTGTGTGTTGCAACGACCCGAAACCACCGACGTTTTCGACTTCAGTGGTGTCAAACGAGTGCTCATTGGAACACAGGGTGGAGGTATGTTGTTTTTCCAGATGAAGGCTAGTTCTGCCTTGGTGCCAGTGATTTCCGTGTGTTGCTTAAGAGGAGGCTAATTGACGGCCTGCAATAACCTGTCCGAGTGCTAGACACACTGGACCTTCACTTGGAGTTACGGTCTGGTGTGCGATTCCGTAAGACAACAGGAGCACTCCCATGGTTATTCCGCGCACCCTGACTGCAAATTTGTACGTCACTCTGGTGATTCGTTCTGTTGTACTGCCATTTATGAAAGGCATTGTAGTGGTTGTTTTCCATCAGGCTACTGCTCGCCCACATACCTCTGTTGTAGTCCAACATGCTCTTCAGAATGTCTACTTGTTGCCTTGAGTGGCAACATTAAGAATGCAATCCGGAATCCACTGTTAAACGCGGAGGAGAGTGTGGTTAGGCGAAATGAGTACGTTAAAGGCCTCTATGTGGGGGACAGGAAGGTCTTTTCTGATGACGTGATACAACAAGAAACAGTAGTTGTCATGGAAGAGGTAGGGGAGTCACTACTAGAATTAGAATTTAAAAGAGCTTTGGAAGATTTAAGATCAAAAAGACAGAAGGCACAGATACTTTCCCATCACTGGGTGAAGTGGCAACAAATACGCTATTCACTTTGGAGTGCAGAATAAGTTACTCTGGCGATTTACCATCAGACTCTCGGAAAAAACGTCATTCACAAAATTCTGAAGTTAGCAACAGTCGAAAAATGCTATAATTATCGCTTGATCATCTTAACAGCTCATGCATCCAAGTTGCTAACGATAATAATATACAAAACAATGGGAAACAATGAGTCAGATGATGATCATTTCGGCTGTAGGAAAGGTGAAGGCACCAGAGTGGCAGATATGATTTTGAGGTTGATAATGGAAGCAAGACAAAAGAAAACCCAAGACATGTTTAAAGGATTTTTCGACCCAGAAAAAGCTTTCGACGAAGTCAAATGATGTTAGATATTTGAAATCCCGAGAAAAATGGGTAAACTGTAGGAATGGTCGGGTAATACACAATGCTTGCAAAAGCCAAGAGGGAGCAATTAGAGTGGAAGTGTGGTGTCACCGCCAGACACCACACTTGCTAGGTGGTAGCTTAAATCGGCCGTGGTCCATTTAGTACATGTCGGACCCGCGTGTCGCCACTGTGTGATCGCAGACCTAGCGCCACCACAAGGCAGGTCTCGAGATACGAACAAGCACTCGCCCCAGTTGTACGACGACATTGCTAGCGACAATACGGACGAACCCTTCCTCTCATTTGCCGAGAGACAGTTAGAATAGCCTTCTGCTAAGTCCATGGCTACGACCTAGCAAGGCGCCATTAGCCTTACATAGTTAGAGAGTTATAGTACAAATGTCTCATGAAGAACGCTGTAGTCATCAACTAATAAAGTTAAGTATAAAGCAGCTACGTACTTTTCTTGCTACCATTCAATAGTTATCCTGTTCCAGAATTCACGCCCATCGGCGTGTGTGTACGCGTGCCTTTCTTTCGGCTACTTCAGTGTGGCGTAACAGTCTTGTTACGTCACAACAGATTGGCGACGAGGATGGGATGGTTCTTTCTGATTGCTTACATTTACTTGTGTCATGGCTTCGCCAGATGTACTGTCCGAATTTTATCGCTTGCAGAATCAGCAGACGCAGGCGTTATTGGATGCCCTTGGACAGCTCGTCCAGGGTCAACGTGCCATTCAAACCGATGCGGCAGCCGCCGCTTCACCGGTACCGCAGCCACAACCTGCCATTGCACCACCGTTTCGCAGTTTTAATGAGGCGCACGAGTCGTGGACAGAATGGTCCCAACAGTTCGCCTTCCATCTCGCCGCCTACAGAATTCAAGGTAATGAGCGGCAGCCGTTTTTGCTTTCTTGTGTCGGTGTGTCCACCTACCGTGTGATAGTGAAATTGTTTCCCCGACGCGACGTAGCAACTCTGTCCTACGACGAAATTTTGTCTGCTTTAGATGCCTATTTCAAAGAAACAGTTAATGTGGTTGCAAAACGGTATACGTTTTTTCGTACAAAACGTACGGCCGGTCAAACTAATAGGGAGTGGGTAGCAACATTGCAAGGACTTACTCGGGACTGTGCCTGTGACTGTGACTGTGGCCTTTCTTATTCAGATACAATGGTACATGATGCAATTGCACAGAACGTTTCTGATGTTCGCATACGGGAGCAAATTTTGAAACTAGTTAATCCCTCCCTTCAACAAGTGATAGACATATTGGATAGACAAGGCACACTTGACTGTGCTCAGGAATCTTTTGAAACTTCGCCAGCAGTGTGTAACATTAACCGGCCCGCCGGGCGAGCTGCGCGGCCCGGTCAACTGCGCTCGCGCAAACAAACGCAGCTGCCGCCGCGCTCTAAGCCACGTGTGCCGCGCAAGCCCACAAATGCAGTGAAATCATGCCCGCGGTGTGCTACTAGACATTCGCGTGAACATTGCCCGTCACGCCAAGCTATTTGCTTTTTCTGTAATAGGAAAGGACATGTTCAAAGTGTTTGCCAGAAAAAGCTCTGATCAGACAATCACAATCATTCCAGGCCCTTTGCTTCGCGCCGGAATCGAACCAAGGACACACAGGATCATGGAGCTTCGCCCATGGACATTCATGTAGTTAATTCCGAATCGTCCAGTGCCACTTTCTCTAACAGTGACTGTGTTCGTCCCACAAAAACTGTGCGTCGACGTCACCGGAAATCACATCAATTAGCAAGTGATTCTGTACCAGTGTCTGTTCAAATTGCACAAAACAGTCGCTCTTGTCGTCAGCAGGACAATAAACTTTTTGTGGACTTAGACTTTGAAGGCAAAGTGATACCATTCCAGCTCGATACCGGAGCTGCAGTTTCATTGCTCAATCACGACACGTACAAACAACTGGGCGCACCTCCGTTGCGTTCCGCAAATGTTATGCTAACTACATATTCCGGACAGACAATTCCTGTGTTAGGACAGTGCACTCTTCTTGCAACATATAAGGGACAATCAAAGCTTGTGTCATTTTACGTTCTTCGTTCTTCTTCTGCAGTGAACTTGTTTGGTTTCGATTTATTTAAGTTGTTTAACATGTCTATTGTAAATCAGGTCCTATCAGTGAATCAAACTGTGCCTACGGACAGTGTTTCTAGTGTATGTGAAGAATTTGCAGACATTATTGCACCGGGCTTAGGTTGCACTAAAAACTGTGAAGCACAATTGGAACTGAAGGTCAACGCGCAACCGAAATTTTTCAGAGCGCGCAATGTTCCTCACGCATTGCGTCATGAGGTCGCAAGAACATTCCACGATTTCGAATCACAAGGTGTGAGTGGATGTGCGCAATGCCTCTTCTCTTTCAGCTCCGCTTCATCGCGTACGCCGTGCAGGTGTTCCGTTCGTCTGGACGACGGAATGCGAGAGCGCCTTTCGCCAGTTGAAATCGGCGTTGCTTTCTAATACTTGCCTCACGCCTTTAGATCCCCAGAAACCCCTTTTGTTGATGGTAGATGCATCGGATTTCGGGATCGGTGCTGTGCTTGCGCACAAAGTTGGCTCGCATGATCGCCCTATTGCCTTTGCGTCCAAATTGCTCTCGTCTGCGCAAAGAAATTACTCGCAGATAGAGAATGAAGCTTTGGCTCTCGTGTTTGGTGTTACTAAGTTCCATGATTTCTTGTATGGTCGTCACTTTACCATCATCACAGGCCACAAACCTTTGACATCGCTTTTTCATCCGAACAAGCCTGTACCTCCGCGTACAGCGCAGAAATTCATTCGCTGGTCTATTTTCCTCTCGCAGTACCGCTACGATATCTTGTATCGGTCCACTGCTAAGCACGGAAACGCCGATGCGTTGTCCCGTTTGCCGGTTACTGAGGATAAAGCATTCGATTCTTCCGAACTTGCTTGCATGTTCATTGATTCGGAAACCGATGAAGTGGTCGAATCGTTTCCGATCGATTTTCGTCGTGTAGCTACCGCCACAGCTGCTGACCCCGTCCTTGCTACTGTTTTGCGTTTTGTTGCTACGCAATGGCCTTTGTCAAAGTCTCGGATTGCGGATCCGTTGGTTCGCCGATTTTTTGCTCACAGGGAGAGACTTTTTGTTCGACGTGGTGTTTTGTTGTTGCGTTCTGATAATGATCAGTCCCGAGTCGTGGTCCCACGTTCGTTACAGTCCTCTGTCTTACGGCTTCTTCACCAAGGACATTGGGGTATAGTGCGAACGAAACAACTTGCTCGTCAGCACTGTACTTGGTTCGGAATCGATGCTGCGATTACGAATATGTGTTCTTCTTGCATGGCGTGTGCCGAACAACAATCAGCACCGCCGCGGAAAGTCTTTGCATGGCCAAAAGCCACTTCCCCTTGGCAACGCTTGCACATTGATTTTGCTGGTCCATTCTGGAATGCTCGATGGTTGGTTCTGGTCGACGCCTTCAGTAATTTTCCTTTTGTTGTCCGGATGTTTTCCACGACGTCCTCCGCCACCATCCAAGCGTTGTCTGCTATCTTTTGCATTGAAGGTCTTCCGCAGACTATTGTTTCCGACAATGGCCCACAATTCATGTCCGCAGAATTTCAGTCATTCTGCCAGGCCAATGGTATTCAACATCTGACATCCGCGCCATTTTCGCCTCAGTCAAACGGTGCCGCTGAACGATTGGTCAGGACTTTCAAGTCACAGATGTTGAAATTGAAAGAGTCGCATTCTCGAGAGGACGCATTGTTGCTCTTTTTGTCTTCGTATCGCTCTCAGCCCCGAGATGGTCGCTCGCCGGCTGAGTTGCTCCATGGTCGTCCTCATCGCACCTTGATGTCTTTGCTGCATCCGCCGCATCAGGTTCCTGTGCAGCGGCAGACTCTTGCTTTTGCTCCAGGCGACGTTGTCTTTTATCGCAACTATCGAGGTTCACGGCGTTGGCTTGCAGGGCGCATTCTTCGCTGCCTCGGCCGCGCGATGTATTTGGTTTTGGGGGCCTCTGGTGAGGTGCGTCGGCATCTCAATCAGCTGCGCCTCTGTCGTCGCACGGGTTCTGCCGCTCCCTGTCTGCTTTCAGCGACGGTGCCGTCCGGTCAGCGCCCTGGGGACCCATCTACTGGCTCGCCTCATCCCCAGGTGTTACCGACGATGCCTTCCATTTTGCCCCATGGCGACGCGCCGCCGCAGCAGCCGCCGTCGCCGCCGCCGGTACTCCCGCCGGCGCCGCCCGCATTCGACGCTTCGCTGCAGCCGCCATGCGCCTCCCTGGGTCACGCGCCGCCGATCGCTTCCCGTGACCAGCTGTCCTCCGCCATGGAACTCCCGCCCGCTCCGGACCACATGACGTCATCGCGCGTCGGCTACCCCGACGCAATGGAGGTCGACCCTTCGGCCCCTCCTGTCTCTTTACGGGCGCATACACTGCATGTTGACGTGCACCCTGGACTAGGTTTTCAGGCGTTTCCTAGCTCCCCTCGGACCGAATGGCCGGGTGCGGGTGGCACAGCCTCGCCTGTTGTTAGGCTCCCCACCTCATCGCATACGTCAACATGGGGTCCTCCCCACGGCGGGCGGAAGCCTTATCTCACGACCGTTCGCCGATTTGCGGGGGAGGAATGTGGTGTCACCGCCAGACACCACACTTGCTAGGTGGTAGCTTAAATCGGCCGCGGTCCATTTAGTACATGTCGGACCCGCGTGTCGCCACTGTGTGATCGCAGACCTAGCGCCACCACAAGGCAGGTCTCGAGATACGAACAAGCACTTGCCCCAGTTGTACGACGACATTGCTAGCGACAATATGGACGAAGCCTTCCTCTCATTTGCCGAGAGACAGAATAGCCTTCTGCTAAGTCCATGGCTACGACCTAGCAAGGCGCCATTAGCCTTACATAGTTAGAGAGTTATAGTACAAGTGTCTCATGAAGAACGCTGTAGTCATCAACTAATAAAGTTAAGTATAAAGCAGCTACGTACTTTTCTTGCTACCATTCAATAGTTATCCTGTTCCAGAATTCACGCCCGTCGGCGTGTGTGTACGCGCGCCTTTCTTTCGGCTACTTCAGTGTGGCATAACAGTCTTGTTACGTCACAACAGGAAGACCAAGAACGAAGTACTCGGATTAAAAGATGGTGTAAGAAGGCACGTAGTTCTTCGCGGATGTAGTTCTTCGCCCCTCCTGTTCAGTCTATACATCGAAGAGGCAATGACAGAAATAAAAAAAAAGGTTCAAGAGTGGAATTAAAATTCAAAATGAAGGTACTATGCTCAGTGAAAGTGAAGAAGAATTACACTCTCTACATCTACATCTACATTTATACTCCGCAAGCCACCCAACGGTGTGTGGCAGAGGGCACTTTACGTGCCACTGTCATTACCTTCGTTTCCTGTTCCAGCCGCGTATGGTTCGCGGGAAGAACGACTGCCGGAAAGCCTCCGTGCGCGCTCGAATCTCTCTAATTTTACATTCGTGATCTCCTCGGGAGGTATAAGTAGGGGGAAGCAATATATTCGATACCTCATCCAGAAACGCACCCTCTCGAAACCTGGGCAGCAAGCTACACCGCGATGCAGAGCGCCTTTCTTGCAGAGTCTGCCACTTGAGTTCGCTAAACATCTCCGTAACGCTCTCACGCTTACCAAACAACCCTGTGACGAAACGCGCCACTCTTCTTTGGATCTTCTCTATCTCCTCCGTCAACCCGACCTGGTAAGGATCCCACACTGATGAGCAATACTCAAGTATAGGTCGAACGAGTGTTTTGTAAGCCACCTCCTTTGTTGATGGACTACATTTTCTAAGGACTCTCCCAACGAATCTCAACCTGGTACACGCCTTACCAACAATTAATTTTATATGATCATTCCACTTCAAATTGTTCCGCACGCATACTGTCAGATATTTTACGGAAGTAACTGCTACCAGTGTTTGTTCCGCTATCATATAATCATACAATAAAGGATCCTTCTTTCTACGAGTATGTATTCGCAATACGTTGTATTTGTCTATGTTAAGGGTCAGTTGCCACTCCCTGCACCAAGTGCCTATCCGCTGCAGATCTTCCTGCATTTCGCTGCAAGTTTCTAATGCTGCAACTTCTCTGTATACTACAGCATCATTCGCGAAAAGCCGCATGCTGAATGGAATGAACATTCTACTGAGAACAGGATTCCGTTTGAGAGTAAATCGAAGAAAGACGAAAATAATGAGAAGTAGAAGAAATAAGGAAAGCGAGGAACTTAAGGACTGATGATCACAAAGTGAATGAAGTTAAGGAATTCTGCTACGCAGGCAGCAAAGTAACACATGACGAATGGAGGGAGCAGGACATGAAAAGTAGACTAGCGCTGGCAAAAGGGGCATTCCTGGCCAAGAGAATTCTACTAGTATCAAACAAGGTGTTAATTTCAGGAAAACGTTTCTGAGACTGTACGTTTGGAGTACAGCAATGTATGGTAGTGAAACATGGACTGTGGAGACTCTGGAGCAGAAAATAATGGAAGCATTAAAAGTGGTGCTACAGAAGAATGTTGAATATTAGGTGAACTCATTTGGCAAGAAATGAGGAGGTTCTCTGGAGAATCGGAGAGGGAAAACATATGTGGAAAACATTGACAAGAAGAAAAGTATGATAGGACATCTGTTAAGACATGAGAGGATAACTTCCGTGGTAGACTGAGCTGCAGGGGGTGAAAGCTATAGAGGAAAACAGAGATTGGAATATATCGAGCCAATAATTTAAGATGTAGGGTGCAGGTACTATTCTGGGATGAAAATGTTGGCACAGGAGGGGAATTCGTGAAGAGCTGCATCAAACCAATACGAAGACTGATGACACAAATATACTCCAACGTACTCTCAGTATACTCCATCACGCTGAATAGGTTGTCATACTCATACCATGTGTACTGCTCTCTAGTACAACACAATTAACATGTTCAGTTTCAGTTATTAAATCAAATACACGCTCAGGTAGTAAGGCTACATCCGCACTTTGATTTGCTGGCAGTCTGATTATAAGTATTGGCAAAGAGCAGTATTCTGCAACCACTTAACCGCGGCTCGGCGATTTGTGGACATTCTAATAGCTGCTGCTGCGTCTGTGGTGGTGGAGCAGGTACTCGAACAGTAGACGCGATAAATCTGGAAGCCCAATATGGGTTGTTGCTGCTGCGGTAGCACAGACAACAGAAACTCGAACACGCCCTCATCCAGCATTTCAGCTAGCGCTGCATCAGGGGTGTGTTGTGTTAAGGGCTCAAAAATGAAATAAAACGTGGGTATAAGTAACAGAATATTAATAAATGAATAATAAGAACGTTAATGATTATAATAATGAATGGACAAATACTTCTGAATGTGACAGTATTCATCTTTTTATTCTGACCAGAGGGAGTGGTTGATCTCTGGAGCTACTGCTGCTGGCCTTTCATGATCCTTTCACTACAGCACGTTGAATGATGGCGCTCATGCAGCTGGATTTATAATAAGGAAGAGGGAGTGTAGGGGAACTTGATTCCTATTCGTGTAGAGAGATAAGTGATTTCATTTCTCCTTTATAACAGGATTAATTAGAACCAAGAATGTTTACATGGACGAGACTGGGTCTTCTGGCCCGACTGAAGCGATCATTGACTGGCAGTGACTATGTCCGGCTATCTGGAGACCATTTACATCCATTCATGGACTACATGTTCCCAAACAAAGATGGAATTTTTATGAATGACAATATGCCATGTCACCGGGCCACAGTTCGTTTGAAGAACTTTCTGGACAATTGGAGCGAATGGTTTGGCCACCCAGATAGACCTACATGAATCTCATCAAAAATTTGTTGGACATAATCGAGAGGTCAGTTCGTGCACAAAATCCTGCTCCGGTAACACCTCCGCAGCTAAAGCTTCAGCGTGGCTCAGTATTTATTCAGGAGACTTCCAACGACTTCATAGGTCCATGCCAAGGTGTTTTGCTGCACTGTTGTGGCTGTTACGGTCTTCAGTCCAAAGACTGGTTTGATTCAATACTACGTGCTACTTTATCCTGTACAAGCCTCTTCACCTCCGAGTAATTACTGCAACCTACATCCTTCTGAATCTGATTAATGTATTCGTCTCTTAGCCTCCCGCTACGATTTTTACCCCAAACCCTTCCCTCTAGTACTAAATTGATGCTTCAGAATGTGTCCTACCAACCGATCCCTTCTTCTAGTCAGGTTGTGCCACAAATTTCTCTTCTCCCCAATTGTGTTCAGTACCTCCTCTTTAGTTGTGTGATCTATCCATGTAATCTTCAGGATTCTTCTGTAGCACCACATTTCGAAAGCTTCTATTCTCTTCTTGTCCAACTATTTATCGTCCATGTTTCACTTCCATACATGACTGCACTCCACAAAAATACTTTCAGAATGGACTTCCTGACACTTAAATCTACACTCGATGTAAACAACTTTCTCTTCTTCAGAAACTTTTTTCTTGCTATTGCCAGTCTACATTTTACATCCTCCTTATTTCGCCCATCATTACTTATTTTTCTTCACAAATTGCAAAACTCATCTACTAGTTTAAGTTCCTCATTTCCTAATCTAATTCCTTCAACATCACCTGATTTCATTGACTACATTCCATTATCCTCGTTTTGTTTTGCTGATGTTCATCTTATATGCTGCATTACGCCAGGCAAAAGGAGGTCCCACACGATGTCGGGTCATATCCCATGATTTCTGTCGCCTTAGTGTATAACTTTCGATATCACGGAGCTAGAAGCGTGCCACAGTGGTCTGAGGTACATGACGGTGAACCCATGTTTATGTCTTGGACATCAAATTCCCCGGATCTGAACTCGATGAAACACATCTAGTACGCTATCGAGCGTCAGCTCTGCGCCACAAACCACCGGCTGCAATTTACGTGAACTGCATGACCTGTGCCTAGACGTCTTGTGCCATATGCCTCCAGATACACTACTGGCCATTAAAATTGTTACACCAAGAAGAAATGCAGACAATAAACGGGCATTCATAGGACAAATATATTATACTAGAATTGACATGTGATTACATTTTCATGCAATTTCGGTGCATAGATCCTGAGAAATCAGAACCCAGAACAACTACCTCTGGCCGTAATAACGGCCTTGATACGCCTGTGCATTGAGTCAAACAGAGCTTGGATTGCGTGTACAGGTACAGCTGCCCATGCAGCTTGAACACGATACCACAGTTCATCAAGAGTAGGGACTGGCGTATTGTGACGAGCCAGTTGCTCGGCCACCATTGAGCAGACGTTTTCAATTGGTGAGACATCTCGAGAATGTGCTGGCCAGGGCAGCAGTCGAACATTTTCTGTATCCAGAAAGGCCCGTACAGGACCTGCAACATGCGGTCGTGCGTTATCCTGCTGAAATGTAGGGTTTCGCTGGGATCGAATGAAGGGCACAGCCACGGGTCGTAACACATCTGAAATGTAACGTCCACTGTTCAAAGTGCCGTCAATGCAAACAAGAGGTGACCGAGACGTGTAACCAATGGCACCCCATACCATCACGCCGTGGGATACGCCAGTATGGCGATGACGAATACATGACGTTTTGCCATTCGTGCACCGAGGTTCGTCGTTGAGTACACCATCGCAGGCGCTCCTGTCTGTGATGCAGCGAGAAGGGTAGCCGCAGCCATGGTGTCCGAGCTGAAAGTCCATGCTGCTGCAAACGTCGTCGAACTGTTCGTGCAGATGGTTGTTGTCTTGCAAACGTCCCCATCTGTTGACTCAGGGATCGAGACGTGGCTGCACGATCCGTTACAGCCATGCGGATAAGATGCCTGTTATCTCGACTGCTAGTGCTACGAGGCTGTTGGGATCCAGCACGGTGTTCCGTATTACCCTCCTGAACCCACCGAGTCCACATTATGTAAGAGTCATTGGATCTCGACCAACGCGAGCAGCAATGTCGCGATACGATAAACCGCAATCGCGATAGGCTACAATAAGGCCTGTATCAAAGTTGGAAACGTGATGGTACGCATTTCTCCTCCTTACACGAGGCATCACAACAACGTTTCACCAGGAAACACCGGTCAAGTGCTGTTTGTGTACGAGAAATCTGTTGGCAACTTTCCTCACGTCAGCACGTTGTAGGTGTCGCCACCGGCGCCAACCTTGTGTGAATGCTCTGAAAAGCCAATCATTTGCATATCACAGCATCTTCTTCCTGTCGGTTAAATTTCGCGTCTGTAGCACGTCATCTTCGTGGTGTAGCAATTTTAATGGCCAGTAGTGTACTTACCAAATATTTGTAGAATCCAAGGCACGCATAATAGCTTTCTATACAGCATTCCATAAGTGGACCAACACGCTAGTTAGCACCCGGTTGTACTGTTTTTTTGTCATTAGTACAGTGACTAGAAATCATGACCCCACAGCATAAGGCAGAATGAAAATAAGCGATGTAGTCAAACTTTTACTTATCTGTATTAGTCACCGTACAGATCATTCTTGTTACCAAGATTCTAGCACGTACTTTTTGTCTTACTTCATTTCTCTTTTATGGGGTTAATTAGCCCAAGTAAATTTACAGTTAATGACACTCAAAGAGTTCTACATATTCGCTGGTGGATCAGAAGCCCGATGCGAGAGCCGACTTGGCGCTCACAAGCGAGGCAAATATGTGTCGCTGCAGCAGGAGGGTTAATCATAAGCTCTTTTCTGAGCGATAGTTTTGCAGCTAAGTTGTTAAGCCATGCTTGCTCGTGCATCTTGCTTCCATCGGCAGTCAGTTTCCTTCATTTACTGCGATCGTCAGCGAGTTGCTCCCACCTGTCACGGTCAATATTAAATGCGCACATATCATGGTTGGCTCAATCCCTAAAGCGTAGTGAAGGTCTTCCATGAGGTCTCTTTGCTCCTGCTATTTCACTGAGTAATGTGCGCCGGCGTAGACGGGAGTGGTCCGTACGATGCAGATGTCCAAACCACCGCAGGTGACGTTGCTTGAGCGTGGCAGTGATACTCTGTTGTTTTGCAGTTTTCAGGACCGTATCATTTATCAGGAGAAAGAAAACTGACATTCTACGGATCGGAGCGTGGAATGTCAGATCCCTTAATCGGGCAGGTAGGTTAGAAAATTTAAAAAGGGAAATGGATAGGTTAAAGTTAGATATAGTGGGAATTAGTGAAGTTCGGTGGCAGGAGGAACAAGACTTTTGGTCAGGTGATTACAGGGTTATAAATACAAAATCAAATAGGGGTAATGCAGGAGTAGGTTTAATAATGAATAAAAAAATAGGTGTGCGGGTTAGCTACTACAAACAGCATCGTGAACGAATTATTGTGGCCAAGATAGACACAAAGTCCATGCCTACTACAGTAGTACAAGTCTATATGCCAACTAGCTCTGCAGATGATGAAGAAACTGATGAAATGTATGACGAGATAAAATAAATTATTCAGGTAGTGAAGGGAGACGAAAATTTAATAGTCATGGGTGACTGGAATTCGTCAGTAGGAAAAGGGAGAGAAGGAAACATAGTAGGTGAATATAGATTGGGGGGAAGAAATGAAAGAGGAAGCCGCCTTGTAGAATTTTGCACAGAGCATAACTTAATCATAGCTAACACTTGGTTCAAGAATCATAAAAGAAGGTTGTATACCTGGAAGAATCCTGGAGATACTAAAAGGTATCAGATAGATTGTATAATGGTAAGACAGAGATTTAGGAACCAGGTTTTAAATTGTAAGACATTTCCAGGGGCAGATGTGGATTCTGACCACAATCTATTGGTTATGAACTGCGGATTGAAACTGAAGAAACTGCAAAAAGGTGGGAATTTAAGGAGATGGGACCTGGATAAACTGAAAGAACCAGAGGTTGTAGAGAGTTTCAGGGAGAGCATAAGGGAACAATTGACAGGAATGGGGGAAAGAAATACAGTAGAAGAAGAATGGGTAGCTCTGAGGGATGAAGTAGTGAAGGCAGCAGAGGATCAAGTAGGTAAAAAGACGAGGGTTAATAGAAATCCTTGGGTAACAGAAGAAATATTGAATTTAATTGATGAAAGGAGAAAATATAAAAATGCAGAAAATGAAGCAGGCAAAAAGGAATACAAACGTCTCAAAAATGAGATCGATAAGAAGTGCTAAATGGCTAAGCAGGGATGGCTAGAGGACAAATATAAGGATGTAGAGGCTTGTCTCACTAGGGGTAAGACAGATACTGCCTACAGGAAAATTAAAGAGACCTTTGGAGAAAAGAGAACCACTTGTGTGAATATCAAGAGATCATATGGAAACACAGTTCTAACCAAAGAAGGGAAGGCAGAAAGGTGGAAGGAGTATATAGAGGGTCTATACAAGGGCGATGTACTTGAGGACAATATTATGGAAATGGAAGAGGATGTAGATGAAGATGAAATGTTAGATAAGGTACTGCATGAAGAGTTTGACAGAGCACTGAAAGACCTGAATCGAAACAAGGCCCGTGGAGTAGACAACATTCCATTAGAACTACTGATGGCCTTGGGAGAGCCAGTCATAACAAAACTCTACCATCTGGTGAGCAAGATGTATGAGACAGGCGAAATACCCACAAACTTCAAGAAGAATATAATACGAGGGCAGTTCAATAAGTAATGCAACACATTTTTTTCTTGGCCAATTTTGGTTGAAAAAACCGGAAATTTCTTGTGGAATATTTTCAAACATTCCCGCTTCGTCTCGTATAGCTTCATTGACTTCCGACAGGTGGCAGCGCTGTACGGAGCTGTTAAAATGGCGTCTGTAACGGATGTGCGTTGCAAACAACGGGCAGTGATCGAGTTTCTTTTGGCGGAAAACCAGGGCATCTCAGATATTCATAGGCGCTTGCAGAATGTCTACGGTGATCTGGCAGTGGACAAAAGCACGGTGAGTCGTTGGGCAAAGCGTGTGTCATCATCGCCGCAAGGTCAAGCAAGACTGTCTGATCTCCCGCGTGCGGGCCGGCCGTGCACAGCTGTGACTCCTGCAATGGCGGAGCGTGCGAACACACTCGTTCGAGATGATCGACAGATCACCATCAAACAACTCAGTGCTCAACTTGACATCTCTGTTGGTAGTGCTGTCACAATTGTTCACCAGATGGGATATTCAAAGGTTTGTTCCCGCTGGGTCTCTCGCTGTCTAACCGAACACGACAAAGAGCAAAGGAGAACCATCTGTGCGGAATTGCTTGCTCGTCATGTGGCTGAGGGTGACAATTTCTTGTCAAAGATTGTTACAGGCGATGAAACATGGGTTCATCACTTCGAACCTGAAACAAAACGGCAATCAATGGAGTGGCGCCACACCCACTCCCCTACCAAGAAAAAGTTTAAAGCCATACCATCAGCCGGTAAAGTCATGGTTACAGTCTTCTGGGACGCTGAAGGGGTTATTCTGTTCGATGTCCTTCCCCACGGTCAAACGATCAACTCTGAAGTGTATTGTGCTACTCTTCAGAAATTGAAGAAACGACTTCAGCGTGTTCATAGGCACAAAAATCTGAACGAACTTCTCCTTCTTCATGACAACGCAAGACCTCACACAAGCCTTCGCACCCGAGAGGAGCTCACAAAACTTCAGTGGACTGTTCTTCCTCATGCACCCTACAGCCCCGATCTCGCACCGTCGGATTTCCATATGTTTGGCCCAATGAAGGACGCAATACGTGGGAGGCACTACGCGGATGATGAAGAAGTTATTGATGCAGTACGACGTTGGCTCCGACATCGACCAGTGGAATGGTACCGTGCGGGCATACAGGCACTCATTTCAAGGTGGCGTAAGGCCGTAGCATTGAATTGAGATTACGTTGAAAAATAGTGTTGTGTAGCTAAAAGATTGGGGAATAACCTGGTGTATTTCAATGCTGAATAAAACAACCCCTGTTTCAGAAAAAAAAGTGTAGCATTACTTATTGAACTACCCTCGTAATTCCAATCCCAAAGAAAGCAGGTGTTGACAGATGTGAAAATTACCGAACTATCGGTTTAATAAGTCACAGCTGCAAAATACTAACGCGAATTCTTTACAGACGAATGGAAAAATTGGTAGAAGCGGTCCTCGGGGAAGATCAGTTGGGATTCCGTAGAAATGTTGGAACACGTGAGGCAATACTAACCTTACGACTTATCTTAGAAGAAAGATTAAGAAAAGGCAAACCTACGTTTCTAGCATCTGTAGACTTAGAGAAAGCTTTTGACAACGTTAACAGGAATACTCTCTTTCAAATTCTGAAGGTGGCAGGGGTAAAATACAGGGAGCGAAAGGCTATTTACAATTTGTACAGGAACCAGATGGCAGTTATAAGAGTCGAGGGGCATGAAAGGGAAGCAGTGGTTGGGAAAGGAGTGAGACAGGGTTGTAGCCTCTCCCCGATGTTATTCAATCTGTATATTGAGCAAGCAGTAAAGGAAACAAAAGAAAAATTCGGAGTAGGTATTAAAATTCATGGAGAAGAAGTAAAAACTTTGAGGTTCGCCGATGACATTGTAATTCTGTCAGAGACAGCAAAGGACTTGAAAGAGCAGTTGAACGGAATGGACAGTGTCTTGAAAGAAGGATATAAGATGAACATCAACAAAAGCAAAACGAGGATAATGGAATGTAGTCAAATTAAATCGGATGATGCTGAGGGGATTAGATTAGGAAATGAGACACTTAAAGTAGTAAAGGAGTTTTGCTATTTAGGGAGCAAAATAACTGATGATGGTCGAAGTAGAGAGGATATAAAATGTAGACTGGCAATGGCAAGGAAATCGTTTCTGAAGAAGAGAAATTTGTTAACATCGAGTATAGATTTAAGTGTCAGGAAGTCGTTTCTGAAAGTATTCGTATGGAGTGTAGCCATGTATGGAAGTGAAACATGGACGATAACCAGTTTGGACAAAAAGAGAATAGAAGCTTTTGAAATGTGGTGCTACAGAAGAATGCTGAAGATAAGGTGGGTAGATCACGTAACTATTTTCACAGTGAACGGGTCAGATGTGATTCCATCGAAGACCACAGCACCTTCCATATCTTCGTGAAAATCCTTGCTCATCTTTAAGAGCTTTGGAGGACACCGTGTCTTCAAAAGTACTGCTTACTGTCCTTCTTTGCTGACTGTGTCGAAAGCATTGTTTAGGTCGATAAAGACGGTGAACAGAGGGGTTTTCTGCTCGCAGTACTTTTCCTGAATTTGCCGGAGTGTGAAGATCATGTCAACTGTAGATCGTTGGGGACAAAACCCTCATTGTTCCTCGGGGTATATGCGCTCGGCAAGCTTCTAAAAGTAAGCAACACCACATGATGGGACTGACATCGTCTTAGATCATTGCGGCTTTTTACTCGCAAAAGTGGCCAAGAGCTGTGGGTATAGTATCAAATTACGTCCTGACTTGCAGTGTTCCACATAAAATTGCCCGATAGTCGTGGGCAGCAGGAAAAGAGGGATGCGGGCGAAGGCGGCCGTGGGGGTGGGTGGGGGGGGGGGGGGGGGCGAGGGGGCGCGCTTGACTTAAAAATATGCCTCACATAATTGCCTGAGATATATGGGGAAGGGAGGGGGAGAAGCTAGGGTAGTTCTCGGAAGCGTGGGTGACCTTGAGATAAAATCGCTGCCCGCGCTCCTTCTCTTACAGTTCCTCGCTTAATGAGAAAATACATGCACTCGAGGAACTGATTTCGGTGCAATGGCAGATTTTCCAAAGATGAGGACGTTCAACAGATTTTGTCGAACGGCCCTGTGGCGAAGGCACTTTGAGGAGGTGCATGACCGGTAGGTTCTTCCGATCGTTGTTCACAGACTTGATAAGTAGTGTCAAGTATATGTGTCTCTTCGAAGTGAAGCATACCGTTCAATAAAAGTCATTTGCCCTCTCGTAATAATGTGCAACTTTCTTTTTGAAATACCCTCATATACCGCCTGCCGGGGTGGCCGAGCGGTTCTAGGCGGTACAGTCTACAGCATTCGGCATGGATGTGTGTGATGTCCTTAGGTTAGTTAGGTTTAAGTTGTTCTAAGTTCTAGGGCACTGATGACCTCAGAAGTTAACTCCCATAGTGCTCAGAGCCATTTGAACCAACCCTCATGTACCATTAATGTTACATCCACTTGGGCTATTTAACTCTGTGAGAGATGAAGCCAGACGCTTTTTGTTAACACAGTGAGTTTTTTTAAGCCAAGGAGGGTAGTCCGTAAGTGTACCACTCCACCCTTTGCTGGTGCCTGCCCCGTGGCGGCCCAGCTACCCGCAGCGTACCAGTACTGCCTCACCACACCGTGGCGTACCAACACCGACTCCAAGGAAGGCCTCGGCGCTTGTTCGTGACGTCAGGTCAGCTAGGCACGGCGATCGCCAGGTCTGTTGTAGGCATACTCGTAATGGTGGTGTCTCCCTCTCTGACACAGGAAAATCTGAAACCATTGGTGGTAGTTGACCAACATGCATTGTTCTCAGAGATTTCTGCAATCAATTAATTGTGCAATTCATTACACTTCTTAACAAATAGTGTAGTCCTGAACTTAAATTTCCTCCTGATTTAAGGATTGACATACAAAAACAAATTCATGGTCCAGCAGCAACAGAATTCGTTCTTCTTTACCTTACTTGTAAATCTGAGGAAGTTACGTTTGTACTGGGTTGCTTTTACAAGAAACTGTGAACATATTGGTGCTCTTCTTTAGGTATCTTGGTTGACTATGGGGTGAGGAGCACTGAATGTTAATGAAATATCTTGCGATTGTACACGTTGGGGGAGGGGGTGGGGGACAGAAGAAGAGGCAAAAGGGAGATACTTGTTTTATCAAATAAATTTTTTTTATCTTAATAAGTTTCTCCTTTCAGTTGCAAGAGGGGAATATTTATCTTTTCTAATGTGCATGTTTAAAAAAGTTTAAGCTCAGCAGTATTTTCGATGTATGAAGCTATTATGTTTCCTGTTTAGAATTCCTTTCGTTGGAAACTACTGTAATCTAATGACTGGCGACAGTTGGACATTTACACATGTAAATTAGTTCACATTTACAGTGACGATGTCAAACGAAAATAAATAAATAAATAAAGGAAACGAGTTCATTGTACGGGAGTTGAGGTAAGTTTCGATAGCAAAATGGATCAAGTAAATATAGTTACTTGAATGTAAAATTTACGAAGCTTGCAATGGGGCAAAGCATCTTCTCATACTGATCAACGTTTGTTTCGACAGGATTCAGTAACACAGAACTATGATTCTCATTTGTAGCTTTACGATAGTAAGAAAATCTTTCATGTAAATAAAACTGCAGAATCCAAAACAATATCAAACAGTTTGTCCAAAAAAAAGAGATTTATAGTGATAACCACGCCCAGTCGTTTCTGCCTGCAACAGACCTGGCGTTCGCCGTGCCTAGCTGACGTGACGTCACCAGCAAGCGCCGAGGCCTTCCTTTGAGTCGGTGTTGGGCGTACACGGTCGCTGCTTGCAGCACGCCAGGCAGCGGTCCCGCCTAGGCCGGTGTTAATGGCTTCACGGGTCGCGAAGCCGGGATCTGCGGTCCGCGCCGCTGCGACGCCACCTCGCGGTCGCGTTCTCACCGCCGTAACTCATCTCGCGGATGAAAGCGTTGCAATGAAAGTATTTTACACGCCGCGTGGAAGCATTTCACAACATTAGCGGACACGTAATTTATAGATCTTGAGCCGTGAACAAGGAGCAACCATATTTCTCTACACGCTCAGAGGGAACTCTTGCGTGTGATTTAGCGCTGACCCCGAAGGTGATTGCTCCTGCAATTCGACCCGGCGTGGCCAGTCCCGATGGGGATCGCGTGTGCATTCAGGAAGTGAGTGGCTCGCACGTTGATGTTGTGTGAACCACAAGCTCCCTGTACTGACATAGTCTGTATTGGCCTTCCGTGATCTGCATACTCAACTCCTCCTAAACGTGTCACAGTTCACTTGCGAAATTCACACTTAAGTACTTCGCAGAAAATTTCCTTCAAAATCTGTATGTAATGTGGAACTGATGACTAGATGTCGCAAGATGTGGGCCCGCCAGTTGTTACGTATATCAGGTGATTTTTTTTTTTTTTTTGTTAGAGCAGGATTCTTTCTCTCAGGGATATTATCTTTTCTTATTACTTTTCAAATAAATGGTTCAAATGGCTCTGAGCACTATGGGACTTAACATCTGAGGTCGTCAGTCTCCTAGAACTTAGAACTACTTAAACCTAACTAACCTAAGGACAGCACACACATCCATGCCCGAAGCAGGATTCGAACCTGCAACCGTAGCGGTCACGCGGTTCCAAACTGAAAGCGCCTAGAACCGCTCGGGCTCTTATCACTAAGTAAATGTGAAACGGGTTCTTGAAGGGCCGCTGTTATTCATATACCAACTTTGGATTTTGAACGTTATGACTAAAATATAGATGCCGTTAACTGAATTGAATGTAATTTTGTTAATTTCTATTTACTGATTGCAAAGCAAGGCCGAGAGAATCTCGATTGTTGCCGTGGAGCGGCCAAGATAAAACTTACTGAACTCATGGAATCTGTGTAATTTAAAAAATGAACTTTAACGTTAAATTAAGTATCTGTTGCAATTTAGAAAGGTTTTTACAACGGAATCTCTCTCATTTACAGTTACTGTTAACACTTTGAAAAATAATTTAATATTTACTATTAGAAACAGTCTTGATCACAATTTATATAGTATAGTGACCGGTTTCGACCACTACTGTGGTCATCTTCAGATCATTGAGTAAGAACCTCCTTCTGCTAGAGAATCATTACTCTTCTACACTCTACTACATTCTTAATAGTAAATATTTGTAACATATTGATCACTGTCACTCCCATAATGTATTCAAAAGTAAATAATGTAATACTTCGGCGCGTAATGGCCGACCAGAGGCTGCATCGGAAGATGAGCTTCCCGTAGCACAAATTACTGAAAAAAATGCTTATTAAAAATAATTAGCCTCTGCGACCATTTGAGGTGATAACTGTTACAAAGAAATTTATTTTGTGATAACAATAATTAGTTTATTTTAGCAGAATACAGAATAACTTACATAAATATGTGTAGCTGCTCAATGGCTGCCTCCGTATCGCAAAAAAAAAAAAAACAAAAACAAAAACCAGTGTGAGTGTGTGCACCACAAAGTACGTCCGACCTCCTCGGCCATACAATCGCGTCTCTTAGCGATCCTTTTTTATTTTCATAGACATGTTTTCAATAAAGATGCTACTGTGGTGTGCGTACTGTAAGGCCTTCAGTACACACACCATCAGATTATTTGACTTGTCACTCTAACGAAGTATGCGAGTATCAGCAATGTGTCTCGTGGTCTTATCGTGGCGTGTTTATCTTCTGCCGTTAGGTCACACGATAGAAATGCCACTTTCACGCTTAGAGTAGCAGATTGACGGTGACTAACTTTAAACAGAACTTGATTAATTTTGATGCACATTTATTAAAATAATAACAAGCATAAAAACTACTTAACTTAGTTCTGGATGCTATTTACAATTGACAATCTGAAGTTTTCTTGGTACTGGTACGTTAATCTTATTCTCACATATCTCTGATACTTGAAAAAAGTGTCTATAAATTTATCTTCATGCCTATGTACGGGAATATGGTAATCTTATTAGGCGCAGACTGAAACTTGACTATAGACTGGTACAGACAAATGTAGAACTCGTACAGACTGGTGCAGACAAATGCAGACTGGTACAGACTGGTGCACACAAATGCAGACTGACTAATCAGAGGTCTGTATGCTCGTTATAATACCTCCCGCGTTCATGTATCACTGCGCGAGTGTGATCCGCGAGGAGAAAGGGTTCTGTGTTAGCAGCAATCTCATTGGCTGCGTTACATATTAATACGTGGATCGGCGGAAGCAGAATTTGGTCCGTCTCTATGGCAGCGCCATCTCGTAGTGCGGAGACGGACGAGCGCTGCGCCTGTGCTGTTGTGCTTGGCGGGGCGCGCTCTAGTGGGAAAGCTGTGTATGCACTGACTACGCGAACTATGTACACAACAGCAACTTTTAAATTATCGCTGCATATCAGTTTCTTTTTAAGAACATTAAGTGTATCTTTTATACTAATTATGTTCATAAAGTACTTTAAGTGTTTACAAATAATTTTTAGTTCACCCTTAACACTTCACAATACTGTTCGCTGCTTACAACTGATAAAAATGTCAATATTTATGTGACGTACCGACACACAGTGTGAAAGGGGGTGGGCGTATTGTGTTATCAGTAGACAAGTAGTAACAGCAGGATGGGTAGATCAGGTCAGCTCAGTGACTTTTATGGGGACTAGTCACTGGATGTCACCGGAGTAACAAATGAATCAGGGGCGTTTGAGCCGTTCTAAAGCTGCCCATGTCGACTGTTGGTGATGTGATAGTGAACTGGGATCACTAAGAAACAGCCACAGCTAAGCCGAGACCAGGCGGAAGTCATGTAGTGGCGAACAGAGATCGTCGAGCGCTGTGGAGGATGGTTATAAACAATTGCACGAAACCCTCAGAAGGAGTGTCAAGGTACTGTCAGCAGCTCAGCTAGCACAGTGACTGTGCGTAGGGGTACAGTGGTCGAGCAACTCCTCGAAAGCCACAGATTTCTGTAGTCAGTACTAAATCTACATCTACACGTATACTACATCTACATCTACATGAATACCCTGAAAATCACATTTAAGTGCTTGGCAGAGGGTTCATCGAACCACCTTCACAATTCTCTGTTATTCCAATCTCGTATAGCGCGCGGAAAGAGTGAACACCAATATCTTTCCGTACGAGCTCTAATTTCCCTTATTTTATCGTGACGAATGTTCCTCCCTATGTAGGTCGGTGTCAACAAAATATTTTCGCATTCGGAGGAGAAAGTTGGTGATTGGAATTTCGTGAGATTCCGTCGCAAAGAAAAACGCCTTTCTTTTAATCATGTCCAGCCCAAATCCTGTATCATTTCTGTGACAGTCTCTCCCATATTTCGCGATAATATAAAACGTGCTGCCTTTCTTTGAATTTTTTCGACGCACTCCCGTCAGTCCTATCTGGTAGGGATCCCACACCGAGCAAAAGTATTCTAAAAGAGGATGGACAAGCGTAGTGTAGGCTGTCTCCTTAGTAGGTCTGTTACATTTTCTAAGTGTCCTGCCAATAAAACTCTTTGGTTAGCCTTTCCCACAACATTTTCTGTGTGTTCCTTCCGATTTAACTTGTTCGTAATTGTTATACCTAGGCATTTAGTTGAATTTACGGCTTTTAGACTAGACTGATTTATGGTTTAACCGAAGTTTAGCGAGTTCCTTTTAGCACTCATGTGGATGACCTAACACTTTTCGTTATTTAGGGTCAACTGCCACTTTTCGCACCATTCAGATATCTTTTCTAAATCGTTTTGCAGTTTGTTTTGATCTTCTGATGACTTAATTAGTCGATAAACGACAGCGTCATCTGCAAACAACCGAAGACGGCTGCTCAGATTGTCTCCAAAATCGTTAACATAGATCAGGAACAGCAAAGGGCCTATAACACTACCTTGGGGAACGCCAGAAATGACTTCTATTTTACTCGATGACTTTCCGTCAGTTACTACGAACTGTGACCTCCCTGACAGGAAATCACAAATCCAGTCACGTAACTGAGATGATATTCCATAATCACGCAATTTCACTAGGACCCGCTTGTGTGGTACAGTGTCAAAAGCCTTCCGGAAATCCAGAAATACGGAATCGATCTGAAATCCCTTGTCAATAGTACTCAACACTTCATGTGAATAAAGAGATAGTTGTGTTTCACAGGAAAGGTGTTTTCTAAAGCCATGTTGACTGTGTGTCAATAGACCATTTTCCTCGATGTAATTCATAATGTTCGAATACAATATATGTTCTAAAATCCTCCTGCATATCGACGTTAACGATATGGGCCTGTAATTTAGTGAATTACTCCTACTACCTTTCTTGAATACTGGTATGACCCGTACAACTTTCCAGTCTTTGGGTACGGATCTTTCGTCGAGCGAACGGTTGTATATGATTGTTAAGTATGGAGCTAATGCACCAGCATACTCTGCAAGCCATTTTGCAGTGTGTGGTAGAGGGTACTTTGTGTATCGCTGTCACTTCCCCCTTTAATGTTCCAGTCTCGAATAGTTCGCGAAAAGAACGATTGCCGGTAAGCTTCCGTGTGGACTCGCAATCTCCCTAATTTTATCTTCATGGTCATTTCATGAGATATGCGCAGGAGGGATTAATATATTTGCTGACTCTTCTAGGAACGTATGCTCTCAGAACTTTAACAATAAAATCACGTGGTGATGCAGAACGCCTCTCTTGCAGCGTCTGCCACTGGAGTTAACTGATGATCCTATGATGCTTTCGTGCATAGCAAATGTACACGCAGCTGTTCTATGGCTCTTCCTAATTCTTCTATCAGTCCTCTCTGTTACGGGTCCCATACTGACGAGCGGTAAACAAGTACTGGTCTAACAAGTGTTTTGTAAGCCATTTCCTTTCTTGATGGACTATATTTCTTGAGGGTTCCTCCAATGAATCTCAGTCTGGAATTCTCCTCAAAAAATGGCTCTGAGCACTATGAGACTTAACATCTGAGGTCATCAGTCCCCTAGAACTCAGAACTACTTAAACCTAACTAACCTAAGGACATCACACACATCCATGACCGAGGCAGGATTCGAACCTGCGACCGTATCGATCACGCGGTTCCAGACTGAAGCGCCTAGAACCGTACGGCCACACTGGCCGGCCGGCATTTTCCTCACTCGCGATAACTTTTACGTGGTCTTTACATTTCAAATGGCTCCTTAGATACTACTGCTTCCAGTGATTGTTCCACAATCTTTTAATCACACAGTAAAAGGTCTTTCTATGTATTCGCATTACTTAAATTTGTTTATTTTGGAGGTCAGTTAGCACTCCGTGCATCAAGGCTCGATCCCCTGTAGGCCTTCTTGCATTTCGTTAGGATTTTCTACTACTGCGACTTCTCTGTATACAAGACCATTGTCCACGAAAAGCCTCATGTAACCTCCGACGTTATCTAATCACGCACGCACGCAATCACACACACACACACACACACACACACACACACACACTTATATATATATATATATATATATATATATATATATATATATATATATATATATATATATATATATATATGGTGAGTCACCTAACGTTACCGCTGGATATATTTCGTAAACCACATCAAATACTGACGAACCAATTCCACAGACCGAACGTGAGGAGAGGGGCTAGTGTAATTGTTTAATACAAACCATACAAAAATGCACGGAAGTATGTTTTTTAACACAAACCTACGTTTTTTTAAATGGAACCACGTTAGTTTTGTTGGCACATCTGAACATATAAACAAATACGTAATCAGTGCCGTTAGTTGCATTGTAAAATGTTAATTACATCCGGAGATATTGTAACCTAAGAGCGTCAATTTTAGGTTACAATATCTCCGGATGTAATTAACATTTTACAATGCAACAAACGGCACTGATTACGTATTTGTTTATATGTTCAGATGTGCTAACAAAACTAACGTGGTTCCATTTAAAAAAGCGTAGGTTTGTGTTAAAAAACATACTTCCGTGAATTTTTTTTTTATGGTTTGTATTAACCAATTACATTAGCCCCTCTCCTCACGTTCGGTATGTGGAATCGATTCGTCAGTATTTGATGTGATTTACGAAATATATCCAGTGGTAATGTTAGGTGACTCACCCTATATATATATATACCAGGTGCTCTATTGATCGTGACCGGGCCAAATATCTCACAAAATAAACGTCAAACAAAAAAACTACAAAGAACGAAACTTTTCTAGCTTGAAGGGGGAAACCAGATGGCGTTCGGTTGGCCCGCTAGATGGCGCTGCCATAGGTCAAACGGATATCAACTGCGCTTTTTTTAAATAGTTTCAAATGGTTCAAGTGGCTCTGAGCACTATGGGACTCAACGGCTGTGGTCATCAGTCGCCTAGAACTTAGAACCACTTAAACCTAACTAACCTAAGGACATCACACACATCCATGCCCGAGGCAGGCAGGATTCGAACCTGCGACCGTAGCAGCAGCGCGGCTCCGGACTGGAGCGCCTAGAACCGCAGGGCCACCGCGGCCGGCTTTTAAATAGGAACCACCATTTTGTTATTACATATTCCTGTAGTAAATAAAGAAATACGAATATTTTAGTTAGACCACTTTTTTCGCTTTGTGATAGATGGCGCTGTAATAGTCACAAACATATGGCTCACAATTTTAGACGAACAGTTGGTAACAGGTAGGTTTTTTAAATTAAAATACAGAACGTAGCTACGTTTGAACATTTTATTTCGGTTGTTCCAATGTGATACATTTACCTATGTGAACTTATCATTTCTGAGAACGCATGCTGTTACAGCGTGATTACCTGTAAATACCACATTAATGCAATAAATGCTCAAAATGATGTCCGTCAACCTCAATGCATTTGGCGATATGTGTAACGACATTCCTCTCAACAGCGAGTAGTTCGCCTTCCGTAATGTTCGCACATGCATTGACAATGCGCTGACGCATGTTGTCAGGCGTTGTCGGTGGATCACGATAGCAAATATCATTCAACTTTCGCCACAGAAAGAAATCCGTGGACGTCAGATCCGGTGAACGTGCGGGCCATGGTATGGTGCTTCGACGACCAATCCACCTGTCATGAAATATGCTATTCAATTCCGCTTCAACCGCACGCGAGGTATTTACCGGACATCCGTCATGCAGTGAAACGATCTTGTAGTAACATCGGTAGAACATTACGTAGGAAATCAGCACACATTGCACCATTTACATTGCCATCGATAAAATGGGGGCCAATTATCCTTCCTCCCATAATGCCGCACCATACATTAGCCCGCCAATGTCGCTGATGTTCCACTTGTTGCAGCCATCGTGGATTTGTCGTTTCCCAATAGTGCATATTATGCCGGTTTACGTTACCGCTGTTGGTAAATGACCCTTCGTCGCTAAATAGAATGCGTGCAAAAAATTTGTCATCGTCCCGTAATTTCTCTTGTGCCTAGTGGCAGAACTGTACACGACGTTCAAAGTCGTCGCCATGCAATTCCTGCTGCATAGAAATATGGTACGGGTGCAATCGATGTTGATGTAGCATTCTCAACACCGACGTTTTGAGATTCCCGATTCTCGCGCAATTTGTCTACTACTGATGTGCGGATTAGCCGCGACAGCAGCTAAAACACCTACTTGGGCATCGTCATTTGTTGCAGGTCGTGGTTGACGTTTCACAAGTGGCTGAACACTTCCTGTTTCCTTAAATAACGTAACTATCCGGCGAACGGTCCGGACACTTGGATGATGTCGTCCAGGATACCGAGCAGCATACATAGCACACGCCCGTTGGGCATTTTGATCGCAATAGCCGTACATCAACACGATATCGACCTTTTCCGCAATTGGTAAACGGTCCATTTTAACACGGGTAATGTATCACGTAGCTAACACCGTCCGCACTGGCGGAATGTTTCGTGATACCACGTACTTATACGTTTGTGAATATTACAGCGCCGCCTATCACAAAGCGAAAAAAGTGGCCCAACTAAAACATTCATATTTCTTTAGTACTACACGAATATGTAATAGAAATGGGGGTTCCTATTTAAAAAACGCACTTGATATCCGTTTGACCTATGGCAGCGCCATCTAGCGGGCCAACCATAGCGCCATCTGGTTTCCCCCTTCAAGCTAGACGAGTTTCGTTCTTTGTAGTTTTTTCGTTTGACGCTTATTTCGTGAGATATTTGGCCCGGTCAGTATCAATGGACCACCCTGTATATAGTTATGGTCCTGTAGCACTAAGGACATTCCTGGCCGAGAGGGGTCTGTCAGCATCAAATACAGGCCTTAATCTAAGGAAGAAATTTCTGAGAATGTATATTTGGAATGACAGTGAAACATGGACTGTGGGAAAACCTGAAGAGAAGTGAATCGAAGTATATGAAACGCGGTGCTACAGAAGAATGTGGAAAATTATGTGGACTGATAATGTAAGGAATGAGGAAGCTCCTTGGAACTTCGGCGAGAAAACCTGACAGGAAGAATGTACAATATGGCTGGACATCTCTTAAGGCATAACCGAATAACTTGTATGGTACCAGAGGGAGCTGCAGAGAGTAAAAGAATGTAGAGGAAAACAGAGATTGGAATACGTTGAGGTCATAGATTGCAAGTGATTCTTTTTTGTCCAGGGGCAGGCCTGAAGTTTCTTTTGCGTCTTCGTTTAGAATGGGATGCTGTGTTCTGTTTGTTAAAATCTCTTTAATACGATCACACTGTTGGCCTAATGTTTCGTACTCTCGTATTTTGATCATTAGGCGGCAATGTGGAACTGTATCGAATGCCTTCCGCAAGTCAAGGAACACGACACCTGTCTGGGCGCCTGTACGTATTACTTCCTGAGTTTTGTTGGCGAACGGAACGAGGTGGGTTTCACACGATTGTTGTCACCGAAACTCTTGTTTGTTCCTAGAGAAGAAATTTTCGGCCTCCAGAAAGGTCATAATAAGTGAGCATAAAGCATGTTCCAAAATTCTCCAACTGATGGACGTCATAGATATAGGCTTAGAGTGCCGTGCGTCTGTGCGGCGACCCATTTTTAATACTGGAATGACCAGAGTTTTTTTTCGAAACATCACGAAAACTTCTCTCTTCCAAAGACCTATGGTTCACAGCTGCTAGAGGAGGAACAAGTTGTTTCGCTTACTTTGTGTCGAATTGTAATGGTAAACCTCCAGGTTCAGGAGGTTCCCTCTGTCGAGCGATTCCAGTTGCTTTTCTGTCCCATGCTCACCTTTCGATATCAGCCATTCGCCATTCGTACGACGATGTAAAGAAGGCATTTCAGTGGGATCTTACTCTGTGAAACAGTATGGGCAAAAGAAGTTTAGTATTTCGGCTTATTCTGCGTCGTCCTCCGTCCCATTATGGTCAAGGAATGTCTGGTCAGATTGCTTCGATCCGTTCACTGATTTAACATGAGACCAGGACTTCGTAGCATTTTCTGTCAAGTTGGTACACAGAATTTTACTTCACAATTCGTTGAACACGTCACGCACG
This sequence comes from Schistocerca piceifrons, assembly GCF_021461385.2. NCBI lineage: Eukaryota > Metazoa > Arthropoda > Insecta > Orthoptera > Acrididae > Schistocerca > Schistocerca piceifrons. Next base: position 1,085,253,618 of record NC_060138.1, read on the forward strand.
GTTCTCCAAATAATATAGACTGGCCACCGTTTGCAATGAAGCTCTCTTTGTTTTAGTAGCAGTTCCTAATATAGCTGTCGAACCACAACGGGTCTTTCAATCCCCCACAACGTTGCTTGACACGTATCTGTCTAAAGCTTATTGTACAATGCTCTTGAACGTTGTCGGTTGATACTCAACGTTGTCCATTGATATTCGAGGATGTTAGCAATAGAGATGAAATTTTCATGCTGACATTTCAGGTAATCCGTAGTCTGTTTCTCGTCGGTCTTGCTAAACGGAAAGATCTTCTTGCTGTTCTTTGTATTCCTATTTAGAGCCCTATTCAGTTATTTCGCAACGGCTTTATGATCACTGGTTCCTATTCACCTCAAAAAAGAATCGAGTATATTTGTCACCAGCGGGTCTAAGATACCATGTTCATGGGTAGATTGTCTGGTTAACTGTTCAAAGTAATTTTCGGATAAGGCACTTAGAACAGTCTCACACGATTCTCAATCCTTACTACCCATCCTAATCAGTTGAAGCTCCCAGTGTATAGCTGGAAACCTAAAACCTCATCTTGAAACTACAATATGAGCAGGAAATCTACGTAAAAATTCCCCGAGCTTCCCATTGACTGTTCCCGCCATTACTGCTGCTGAGGCAGTGTGTGTGTGTGTGTGTGTGGAGAGGGGGGGAGCGGGAGGTCTACAAAAGTATGCGATGACCATCTTTCATCTTTGACCCACCATTAACAATTGTCTTTGCTCAAAATATTTCGCATTCGGAATCTGTACTAATCTCAAGAGATATTGTCCTATTTTTTATGGCTATAAAAATGCCACCACCAAGAGCGTTCTACCTATCATTGCGAAATACGTTCCAATTGGAATTTAGAATTTAATTACTGTATACTTCTGGTCTACATCTACATGTATACTCTGCAAATCACACTTAAGTGCCTGGCAGAGGTTCATCGAACTACCTTCACACTAATTCTCTATTATTCCAATCTCGCAAAGCGGGCGGAAAAACCGAACACTTTTATCCTTCCGTGAGAGCTCTGGTTTCTCTTATTTTATTATGATGGTCGTTTCTCCCTCTATAGGTCGGCGTCAATAAAATATTTTCTCATTCGGAGGAGAAAGTTGGTGATTGAAATTTCGTGAGAAGATCCCGCCGCAAGGAAAAACGCCTTTGCTTTAGTGGTGTCTACCCCAAATCCTGTATCAGGTCAGTGACACTCTCTCCCCTATTTAGCGATGGTAAAAAATTTGCTGCTCATCTTTGAACTTTCTCGATGTTCTCCATCAATCTTATCTGGCAAGTATCCCAGACCTCGGAGCACTACTCCAACAGAGGACGAACAAGCGTAGTGTAGGCTGTCTCTTTAGTAGATCTGTTGCAGTTTCTAAGTGTTCTGCCAATGAAAGGCAGTATTTGGTTCGTCTTCCCCATAACATTTTCTACGTGTTCTTTCCAATTTAATTTGTTCGTTATTGTAATTACTAAATATTTAGTTGAATTTACGGCCTTTAGATTTGACTGATTTATCGTGTTACCGAAGTTTGACGGATTCCTTTTAGCACTCATGTGGATGACATCACACTTTTCATCATTTAGGGTCGATTGCCAATTTACTCGCCATTCAGATATCTTTTCTAAATCGTTTTGCAACTTCTTTTGATCTTCTGATTAGTTCACTAGACGATAAACGACAGCATTATCTGCTAATAACTTAAGACGGCTGCTCAGATTGTCTCCTAAATCGTTTATTAAGATAAGGAACAGCAGAGAGCCTATAACACTACTTTTGGGAATGCCAGAAATCACTTCTGTGTTGCTCAGCCACCTTCGCGGTGTTTGTGAGGCTATGGTTTTTGGTCACTAACATTGTTGAAATGGACTGGCCTACCCAGAATCGCGACCCAATCCTAATGGAACATCTTTAGGATGAGTCAGAATGTCGACATCACCCCAAGCCCTAGCGTCCATCACTACCTTCTATGGTTTCAGCTGTTGAGGAAGTATCCTTAGCTATTCCTGGACGTTCACTGGTCTGCATATGTAGTGGTGCGTCCGATACCTGCCCAGGTATGTTCCATAGGTTTTACATCAGGTCAATTTAATCCCCGAGACATCAACGTTAATTCACTATAATGCTCCTCAGACCACTGTAGAACGATCAATTATACTGCTGAAAGATGACATCGGCGACTGGGATAACATCAAGCATGAAAGGATGCAGGTTGTTCGCAGCTATCAGCGTCTCTTCGATTACTACCACATGTACCAAGCAAGTGCAGGAGAATGTCTGCGATACTGTAGTACTGCTCCCACCAGCCTGCAAGTGTCGAGCCACTAGTATATGTTCGAGATAGGAGGGCACCTTACGGTTGGCACAGGTAGGAATGGGGCGGAAGAGGATTTTATGACCCACATCAAAAGAAGTTTTGCATCACCCCGGTTCCCATAACTCCTGAAGATGGACGTTGACTGTGGATATGGTATCACAGACACAGTCGCTTTGACTGTTCAGAGATGTCACTAAACCCGCCCAAAGATGTAAACAAACATGCATGAGCATCGCCTATTAGACGGAGGGGGTCCGACAGCCGATCAATTCCAGACATTCCACCAGGAAACAGGTACATGGCTCCTGTTGTTTGTAGTTCAACCGTGCCTACACGGTCAATAACGCTGTTCGATCACGCCCGCATTGTAACTTTGTGCCAGGAAGGGCTTGTAACGCCGGAAATGCATATCCTCCTATTTCCATCTATTGTACTATAAATTTTTTTCCTTATTTTGTTACCTGAGGATATGACATTTCTGCGTCTTAATATATTGTAATTGTTTTACTATTTGTATATATATATATTTATTTATGCATTTATGTCGATGTATAATTGGTTTGTTTTGTAAATATTATTTGTATTTTTACGCTGGGTCCTGCCTAGGGAAAACTATGCTATCGAACGAATACATCGATAGGTCATGTGGAGAACCAAAGTGTTTAGGATGTTTGGTAGTGTTAACTCGGCCGCGTGGAGCAGCATGTAATTGCGCTCGACTTGCTACGTTAGTTTCTGACATGGTGTCGCGGACGGGAAGCGTTAGCTGGCACACATCAAGAGCCCGTTTCGGCTGGAGACCGTGTCGAGAAGAAGGCGCGCCACCATCCAGCTTCTGCAACAGCGACGGCCGACAATGAGTGACTGTCGCCACCTCCTCGATCGGCGGCTTCAAACCTTCAATCAACCAACAAGGAAGACTGGAAGCACGTAAAGTTTTAGAACTGTATGGCAGACCTCAGCTTTTCAAACTGTTGCATTTTTCTCACTAAATTACAGCAACGTAGGATGAACCTTGGTTGCTCATTGTCCCAATTGCATTACCAAGCAGGGTCCCTTCCTTTTCCGGTAGAACCCGAGTGTAGTTGAAATTCAAACGCCAGCATTAAAGTAATATCATTCGATTTCACTGCTTCAATTTCAAAGTTCAGTTACGGTATTCATAGCTGGCTACAATATTTAGATTACACAAGCACAAATTAAGAGTGCGAGTTTTGTTACCGTATTTTAGCTTACCTGTGACTGCAGCTCAGCTTGGTACGTACTAAATTTTACTATTGTTAATTGTTCAGAATCATTTAATTCAAGTTCAAAGTTAAATCTCTTATTTCTAAATTGCGTAGATTCAAGTAGCTTTTGAAATGATTGTTGAGGTAGCCCAAGACTAACCGTATTTTATTGAATTTCGTAGTGCTTCAGAAACAAAGTTATCTATTAAATTCAATCACTAAATTAACTTTCAATTTTCCGGTTTTATTGATTCTTTTGCTACATTAAGTCAGAGTGTAGCGAAATTTATTACTTCTGACAAACATTCAGTTTTCACACAACACGTGTCAACCTTCAGTTGCCACGCTGTCAGTGCTAATTATATGTGCATTAATCTTTCATTTTCAGCTATTATAGTAGTTGTCCATAGGACTGGCGACCGTAATTTTCCCCAAATCTCAAATATCTAATTAACGCCAATTAATTGTTAACGTAACGACCGCACATTTACTTTCTTTATTAACTTTACCCCTTTTCAAAATTAATTTCCACCAATTTCATTTGCATTTTTCCTTTCATTTAGATGTAACCCTTTCCTTCCTCTTTACCGACAGATTAACTTCGGTGACGATTGCTTTTCCCAAATTTCCGTTAGGTGCACGCGGTTTAATTTTTCACTGTCAATAAGGTCGATAAGTGAGGAGGAGGTTACAGCCTCTCAACAAGGGAAGTGTCAAGGCGTTCGGAGTGAACCAAAGCAATGTTGTTCGGCCATGAAGCATATACAGAGAGACAGGATCTGTTGATCATATGCCTCGCCCAGGCCGCCCAATGGCTGCTACTGCAGTACATGACCGCTACTTACGGAATATGGGTCGGAGGAACCCTGACAGCAACGTCACCATGTTGAATGATGCTTTTCGTGCAGCCACAAGACGTTGTGTTACGACTCAAATTGTGCGCAATAGGCTGCATGATGCGCAACTTCACTCCCGACGTCCATGGCGAGGTCCATCTTTGCAAAGACGACACCATGCAGCGGAGTACAGATGGGCCCAACAACATACTGAATGGTCCGATCAGGATTGGCATCACGTTCTCTTCACCGGTGAGTGTCGCATATGCCTTCAACCAGACAATCGTCGGAGACGTGTTTGGGGGCAACCCGGTCAGGCTGAACGCCTTAGCCACACTGTCCAGCGAGTGCAACAAGGTGGAGGTTCCCTGCTGTTTTGCGGTGGCATTATGTGGGGCCGACATACGCCGCTGGTGGTCATGGGAGGTGCCGTAACGGCTGTACGATACGTGAATGCCATCCTACGACCGATAGTGCATCCACATAGGCAGCATATTGGCGAGGCATTCGTCTTCATGGACCCCATCGCGCCCCATCGTGCACATCTTGTGAGTGACTTACTTCAAGATAAAGACATCGTTTAACTAGAGTGGCGAGCATGTTCTCCAGACATCAACCCTACCTAACGTGCCTAGGATAGACTGAAAAGGGCTGTTTATGGACGACGTGACCCACCAACTACTCTGAGAGATCTACGCCGAAACGCCGTTGAGGCGTGGGACAGTCAGTACCAACAGTGCCTTGATGAATTTGCGGATAGTGTGCGAAGACTAACACAGGCGTGCATCAGTGCAAGAGGACGTGCTGCTTGGTATTAGAGGTACCGCTGTCTACTGCAGTCTGGACCTCCCCCAGTGAAAGTCTCGCTGTATGGTGGTACAGCATGTAATGTCTGGTTTTCATGAGCAATGAAAGGAGCGGAAATGATTTTTTTGTTGATCTCTATTCCAATTTTCTGAAGAACTTCCGGAAGTCTCGGAACCGAGGTGATGCAAAACGTTTTTTGATGTGTGTGTATGGATGGCCATTGTAGGATTTAATCCCCGTGTTCATTTAATAAATTGTTTCACTAGTTTTATTACAGGCTTTATTTAGGATGGTTAGTACGTTAGGGTTAGAGGTAAGTTTTTGAGAGATTGTTGGTCATGTCTGTTTTAGGGTTTTAGTATTTCGATTCGACGGCTGCCGTTTGTGAGGTAAAAGCTGGGATGGAATACTCTGGGCGATTTTCCTGTAATTACTGCCTAGGATTTTACAGGATTGACAGAAAGGGGCTGAAATTTTTGAAATGGAATTAGAGGGCTCATTTAGATGAGCTGGCGGTAGGACTGCCTGCAATGAAGGCATTGTCGTTAGAGTATAGAGGACGTTCTAGATTTGAAACGTCGCCTATCCATAGGAACAAAGAAACTGTGATGTAGAGGAGTGATGGAGTGGATACTTTCGACAGATCGGTTAAGCTAACAATGGTTACTGTTTACCGATGTCCAGTTTCTCTTTCACTCTTTTATTGCTTCACTGTCTAGGGTAGCGTATTTGACGAGTAAAGAAAACAACCTGGGTCCTCGTTTCTAAGCAGCAACTGCTTAAATTTTGAACAAAAATCATCAGCAATGGCGGTTGAATACTTGCGGCATAAGAAGTCACCCTTGTTCTGCCAATGGCCTTGTCAAAGAGACGGAGGAGCGGACTGAGGTTCGGGGAGCTCTCTTGCCTTTTGGGTGGAAAACGCCCTTAAAAAGCGAATCAGCAATGATTAACGCATGAGGGTGCAGAAGACGATGAAAAGCATTTGTTTAAAGATACAAATTTGTATTTACAAGACATGTGGCCTGTATATTTAAAGCGTCATGATGAACTCTCCATTAGTAAAAGATTCCTCATCAGTCCCCGATTCGGAACTCCAGGAGGGGACTGCAATGGGGATGTGTCCTTGACATAACGACGGCATAATATTTGCGAGTCGGAGTATGGGATATCAGAAGATGAAACTTAGTAGGAAAGCTAGAAAATCCGAAAAAGGAAAAGCAGTCGTTCAGTCTAGATATACTGGGGGTTAGTGAGGTGAAGTGGAAAGAAGATATTGATTCTGGTCATACGAGTATAGCGTAATATCAACAGCAGCAGAAATTCGTATACTGGGAGTAGCATTCTTTCTGAATAGGAAAGTACTACAGAGACTGAGGTGCTGCGAACAGTTCAGTGATAAGGTTGTTCTCATAAGATTCGACAGCAAACCAAAACCGACAACGATAATTTAGGTATACATGTCGGCCTCTCAAGTAGAAGATGAATAGATAAAGAAATTATATGAGGATCGTGGGGGATTGGAAGGCGCTTTAAGGGGAAGCAACAGAAGCAATGGTTACAGGAGAATATGAGCTTGGCAGAAGGAATGAGAGAGAAGAAAGGCTAATTGAGTTCTGCAGTAATTTCAGACGGCAATGGCGAATACTCCATTCAGGAATCACATCAACAGGAGATATACCTGGAAAAGACCTGGAGACACAGAAAGGCTGTAGCTAGATTACTTCATGGTCAGGCAGAGGTTCCGAAATCAGATATTGGAATGTTCACTGAGGTGACAAAAGTCAGGGGTTACTTCTTAATATCGTGGCGGACCTCCTTTTGCCCGTTGTAGTTCATGATCTCGACGTGGCATCAACTCAACAAATCGTTGGAAGTCAGCTACAGAATTCTAAGCCTTGATGCCTCTATTGCCGTGCAGATTTTTTTACGCGAACTGACCTGTCTATTAAATCCCACAAATGTTCGATGGGATACGTGTCAAGCATTCATAGTGGCCAAATCATGCACTAGCATTGTCCAGAGTGTTCTTAAAACCAATCACACTCAGCTGTGGCATGGTGACATGGCGCATTACCATCCATAAAAAATTCATTGTGGTTTGGGAGCATGAAGTACATAAATGGTTGCAAATAGTCTCCAAGTAGCCGAACATAGCCATTTCCATTCAATGGTCGGTTGAGTTAGACCAGAGGACTAGTCCATTTCACATAAGCATAGCCCACACCATTATGGAGAAACCACCATCTAGCACAGCACCTTGTCGACAACCTTGGTCCATGGCTTCGTGTGGTCTGCGCCACACTCGAACCCTACCATTACCTCTCACCAACTGAAATCGGGACTCTTCTGACCAGGCCACGGTTTTCCAGTCGTCTAGAGTCCAACGGATATCGCCACCAGCCCAGGAGTGGGGCTGCAGGCGATGTCGTGCTGTTAGAAAAGGCAATCGCGTTAGCGGTCTGCTGCGATCGTCTATTAACGGCAAATTTCGCCACACTCTAATAACGGGTACGTTCGTCGTACGTTCCACATTGATTACTGCGGTTATTTCACACAGCGTTGCTTGTCTGTTAGCACTCTATGCAAACGCTGCTGGTCTCGCTCGTCACACTCTTGACACTGCGGATAGCCGAATGTTGAAAAAAAAAAAAAAAAAGGTTCAAATGGCTACAAGCACTTATGTTACTTAACATCTATGGTCATCAGTCCCCTAGAACGTAGAACTACTTAAACCTAACTAACCTAAGGACATCACACACATCCATGCCCGAGGCAGGATTCGAACCTGAGACCGTAGCAGCAGCGCGGTTCTGGACTGAAGTGCCTAGAACCGCTCGGTCACTTCGGTAGGTAGGCGTAAACATTTTACTGTGAGGGCATGGACCGTTTTGTCTCACAGTAGGAAATATGCATTGACGATTGTGATGATTAGTTTTGAAGTAATAAACTATTTACTTATTTTTTCGATCTCTTTTCCTTATACTAGAGGCACTTACTGAGGACAAAAACTGTAGAGGAAGAGTATGACAGGAATACATTCAACAAATAAACGTGGGTGCAAGTGCTGCTCTCAGATGAAAATGTTGGTGCAGGATAGGAATTCGTTGTGGGCCGCATCAAACCAGTCAAAATACTGTTGTTGTTGCTCCCGTTGCTTTTTTTTTTTTTTTTTGAGGAAAAATCAAGATTGCTGTGCCTCTGCCTCTGCATTTCATGCTGGGGTTATAGTCAATGACTCATAATGCTGTGTGCAGTGTTTTAAGCTCAGCTACTATATTTTGAGTGTAACTGATGCTGCATGTGAGTGGTCAGCAAGCGGAGGCCGAATTCTTCTTCGCTGGGTGGTGGTGGAATTAGGCATGTAAATACCAGCCCGTGTGTATCGGCTATCGGTATACTTCCTGCTCTAGTTTCAGTGTCCTGTACACTTCTATGTCGTCTTCCACTACAGGAGACCAATTCACATCCACTGTTCTTATAACTGTGGCGTAATGTCATGCCTAATAGAAGGGTCATGAAATACACAGAAGCACCAAAGAAATTGGTATAGGCACGCGTATCCAAATACAGAGAGATGTAAACAGGCAGAATACGGCGCTGTGATCGGCATCGCCTACATAAGACAAGAAGTCTCTGGCGCAGTTACTGCTGCTAAAATAGCAGTTTATCAAGATTTAACTCGTGTTATAGTCGGCACACTAGCAATGGGACGCAGCATCTCAGTGGTAGCGATGAAGTGGTATTTTCCCATACAGTCATTTCACAAGTACCGGGTGATCAAAAAGTCAGTATAAATTTGAAAACTGAATAAATCACGGAATAATGTAGATAGAGAGGTACAAATTGACACACATGCTTGGAATGACATGGAGTTTTATTAGAACAAAAAAAACACAAAAGTTCAAAAAATGTCCGACAGATGGCGCTTCATCTGATCAGAACAGCAATAATTAGCATAACAAAGTAAGACAAAGCAAAGATGATGTTCTTTACAGGAAATGCTCAATATGTCCACCATCATTCCTCAACAATAGCTGTAGTCGAGGAATAATGTTGTGAACAGCTCTGTAAAGCATGCCCGGAGTTATGGTGAGGCACTGGCGTCGGCCGGCCGGTGTGGCCAAGCGGTTCTAGGCGCTACAGTCTGGAACCGCGCGACCGCTACGGTCGCAGGTTCAAATCCTGCCTCGGGCATGGATGTGTGTGATGTCCTTAGGTTAGTTAGGTTTAAGTAGTTCTAAGTTCTAGGGGACTGATGATCTCAGATGTTAAGTCCCATAGTGCTCAGAGCCATTTGAACCAACCATTGACGTCGGATTTTGTCTTTCAGCATCCCTAGAGATGTCGGTCTAACACGATACACTTGCGACTTCAGGTAACCCCAAAGCCAATAATCGCACGGACTGAGGTCTGGGGACCTGGGAGGCCAAGCATGACGAAAATGGCGGCTGAGCACACGATCATCACCAATCTACGCGCACAAGAGATCTTTCACGCACCATATGTCGGACATTTTGTGAACTTTGCTTTGTTTTGGTTCTACTAAAACCTCATGTCATTCCAAGCATGTGTGTCAATTCTTACCTCTCTATCTACATTATTCCGTGGTTTATTAAGTTTTCAAATTTATACTGACTTTTTGATCACCCTGTATATAGTGAATATCAGGAATCCGGTAAAACATTAAATCTCCGACATCGCTGCGGCCGGAAAAAAATCATGCGAGAACGGGACCAACGACGACTGAAGAGAATCGTTCAACGCGGCTGAAGTTCAACCCTTCCGCAAATTGCGGCAGACTTCAGTGCTAGGCTATCAAAAAGTGTCAGCTTACGAAGCATTCAACGAAACATCATCGATATGAGCTTTAGGAGCCAAAGGCCCACTCGTGTGGCTTCATGACAACACTACACAAAGCTTTATGCTTCGTCTCGGCCCGTCAACACTGACATTGGACTGTTGGTGAGTCAACATGTTGTGTTCGGACGAGTCTTGTTTCAAATTGTATCGAGCGACGTGTACGGGTGTGGATACAACCTCATGAATCCACGGACGCTGCATGTCAGCAGGGGACTGTTGAAGTTGGTGGAGGCTCTGTAATGGTGTGGAGCGTGTACAGTTGGAGTTGTTTTAGGACCCCTGATACGTCTAGATGCGACTCTGACAGGTCACACGTACGTACGCATCCTGTCTTATCACCTGCATACATTCATGTCCATTGCGCATTCCGAGAGACTTGGGGAATTCCAGCAGGACAATGTGACACTCCATACGTCCAGAATTGCTACGGAGTGGCTCCAGGAACACTCTTCGTCCACTGACCACCAAACTTGAACATTATTGAGCATATATCGGATGCCTTGTAACGTGCAGTTCAAAAGAGTTCTCCATCCCCTCTTCCTCTTCAGGGCTTATGGACAACCCTGCAGGATTCATCCTGGCAATTCCCTCCAGCACTACTTCAGACATTAGTCCATGCCATGCCGTGGTGTGCCACTTCTACGTGCTCGCAGGGGCCCTACACGATATTAGCCAAGTCTACGAGTGTCTTTTGCTCTTCAGTGTATATGTGGGAAGTGAGCAGCATAGTACACCAATAGAAACAGGAGGAATTAAAAACGCGGATGAAATTCAATGACAATTATTTTTTACAACTTGCCGCATCTCTGCTCCCAGAGAACTTCAACGGTACACACCATCCATTCTCGAAAAGCACACGTGAGCGTTTATTTGTCTTATATCATCGAGGTGGACATTCCTCTCTCTGTAAGTCGGAGATAAAACTGTGGCGATACGGGTGATAGCTGTTAATAATCTCCTGAAATGATTACGATCGCAACTTTTTAATCATATCCTTACAATACTCCCCCATATTTGGAAGTTTTTTCGGTGCCTTCTGTCAGGTCTATCTGGTGAGGATTCCATAATGTACAGCAACACCAGACGAGTACAAACAAACGTAGCGTAAGCATTTTTCTTTAGTGAATTTTTTGACCCTTCTAGATATTCTACCAATACACCTCAGTCAGATACGTCTGTGCTGTAATATTTTCTATACGATCGATTTAGATTGTTAGTAAATGGAGTCCCTAAAAATTACTTCGATTTCACCATCTCTAAATCTGTCATTTTCATTAATTCAACGGGATTCTTTTAATATCAATGTTGACGATCTCACACTTTCTACTGTTCAGGATCAACTGCCACTTTTTCCATCAGTTAGACATCTTTCCTAATGAGTTTGATAGATTTTTTTTTATTCTGTCTGTCACTCGACATCAGTGATGAATAGCTCAATGAAAGGTATGGCGTATAGGTCTGGTAGTATTGATAGAATTAGTAGCGAAAGAAACACAAATTAATATTTAAGAGAGAAAATTGGAAGCGACGAGGTCTCTTTGTTTTCTTCGTTGTTTGTTTTGCACATAATTAGAACTGCGCATCATTCAGTGTTACTCCATTGTGTATTTTATATCCTTAAAGGATATAAATTGGATTTTGTAAGTAATAAAAAATAGTTTAGCGTGTAACTCCTTCACTTTTATGTAACCCAAGCAGTTACCTTTAACGCAAGTAAAGTTTACATGCACAAACATTATATATAATGCGAAAGTTGTTTATGAATAACAGAGACCTATTTTTGTAAGTTCGATGAAGTATTGTAGCGATGTTTGATACGGTTTTATTTTGCGGTTTTTTAATATTAGCATTTTGTTTAGGTAATTGCGTTTTCAAGCGCTGTGTTCGAAATAGTATTGTTTTCTTTATTGTTACTACAAATCCCTCTGTTTCATGTTACCAATCAACAATTTTTGAATAAAACCAGAATTAAGTTCCATAGATTACGCGAACTTTTATATATCCTCACTCATTTTCTAGACGGTTCAGTACTTCCGTTTTTTTGTGGACTCTAGTAAGACACTGATCGCATATGTAACGAAAGCGATCGCTATGTGGGAACGCCGAATAGGTATACAACACACCCAATGTACAGGTAATGCAAGTGCGACCTTAACTGACCAAAACTACCAGGGAAACTATCGTAGTCTACACTTACTTATGGTAATCTACTGTTGTCTAAGGTAATTCTAAAACACTATCCTCAGGCTGTTCTAGCTTGACCTATGTTCAATGATCCAAGGTCATATTTGGGCTTCTACAAAGATGAAATGCTTCTTCTCGTATCCTTAGCTTCTTATGTTTATTTTCCTGAATTCTGAAATTTTTCGTCCCACATGACTTCCAAAGCCATTGCACAGTTCGCTTTAAATACACACTTAGCAGCAGATTTCCTAACGATGTTTACTCTGTTTCATTTAAACTTCGTATTGTACCCTTTATTTGTTACCCCTTACTTGTCATTTATTTGGTAAGGAATGAAGAAATGGCCCTACACTCGCCTACTGAGGGTGTTAAAATATCTAATAACGTTGGAACTGGTTGTGTACAGGTCAACAGCCGTTAATCTGGTGAAAAAAATTCTCTGTCCGGCGTACTTCTCTGCCTTGAATTTTAACGATCGAGTCCCCACGCTTTACGAGCTGTTATTATTACCACATAAATTTGCAACAGCTGTTAGAACTGCAGGCTCTGTCTTTCTGGGGACTGTAGATTTCACAGCCAAGTTTCTTGTTTCTGAGAGAGGTATCTGATGGCCCTTCTTCTGGACAGTTCCGTGGTCGTCCATAAAATTTTGGGGTAGAGGTTCTCAGACACGCAGTAACTCTTTGAGGTACGTCATAAGGCGATGATAATTTAAAGATGGTATGTTGAACCTCCGTATGGAATGAGGAAGAAAGATTGAACCTGATGGAATGCAGGCTACGGTAACTGAGAGTACTCGTTGAACTGGAAGCCACACATTCATCTAAATAGTTGGCAACTAATGAAAGCGCGATTTTTTGGTTATTGAGAACCTTTACGGATGAGCACAGTAACAATTCCCTTGTTCATACCTTATCTCTAAAAACAGTCAAAATCATGAATTTTCCACCAAACCTTACATTTTAGGGCTATGAGACTCTACCCAAAGCTTTGGTCATTGTGAACCACACTGCAAATGGTTTGACTCACCAGCTTTGGCTGGTACTCCGCTATAAACGCATGCCGATTTGAGTACGGTGGAGGTCATAAGGTAGGGAGAGGATCATCCTGAGTCGACAAGAATGGGAGTCGAGGTTTCGAATTTTCGCTACTCTGTAGTGCTAATGTGACCGGCAGAGGAGTAAGTAGCCAGAATATACAGAATAATCACATTCAATAATATTGAAACAGTATCAAATAATGTAGTTCATGAAATAAGTTCATGGCTTGTGGAAAATAATTTGATGCTAAATCACAGTAAGACTCAGTTTTTACAGTTTCTAACCCACAATTCAACAAGAACCGATATTTTGATCAGACAGAATGGGCATATTACAAGCGAGACGGAACAGTGCAAGTTCCTAGGCGTTCGGATAGATGGTAAGCTGTTGTGGAACGCCCATGTCCAGGATCTTGCTCAGAAACTAAATGCTGCTTTATTTACCATTAGAACAGTATCTGAAATAAGTGACAGTTCAACACGAAAAGTAGTCTACTTCGCATATTTTCATTCGCTTATGTCGAATGGTATTATTTTTTGGGGTAATTATTCTGAATCAAAAATGGTATTTTTGGCTCAAAAACGGGCTGTTCGAGCTATATGTGGTGTAAGTTCGAGAACCTCTTGTCGACCCCTATTCAATAGTCTGGGAATTCTGACATTGCCCTTACAGTATATATTTTCTTTAATGTCGTTTGTTGTTAGCAATATTAGCCTATTCCCAAGAGTTAGCAGCTTTCATTCAGTTGATACTAGGCAGAAATCAAATCTGCATGTGGAATGCACTTCCTTGACTCTTGTGCAGAAAGGAGTGCAGTATTCTGCTGCATCCATTTTCAATAAGCTACCACAAGAACTCAAAAATCTTAGCAGTAGCACAAACTCTTTTAAGTCTAAACTGAAGAGTTTCCTCATGGCTCACTCCTTCTATTCTGTCGAGGAGCTCCTGGAAGAGCTAAAAAATTAAGCAAATTCCAGTGTTACATGGTTGATTTTCTTTATTTAAACTTACGACTTGTCGCCTGAATATGTTTTTTATATTTCATTTTATCTGTTTCTACTAACGTGTTATAATTTCATGTATTGACTCGTTCCATGACCATGGAGGCTTCTCCTTAACTTGGTCCTACGGAACAATAAACAAAAAAATAAATAATCACATGTGGTTTATTGAAACTGTAATGTGATATCGTGATGGAGAAGCAGTCTGGACGGGAAGATTATTGCCTAAGGCCGCGAGTATATGATCACTAAAAGTCCTAGTCTGGAACTGCGCGACCGCTACGGTCGCAGGTTCGAATCCTGCCTCGGGCATGGATGTGTGTGATGTTCTTAGGTTAGATAGGTTTAAGTAGTTCTAAGTTCTAGGGACTGATAACCTCAGATGTTAAGTCCCATAGTGCTCAGAGCCATTTGAACCATTTTGAACTAAAGTCCTAAAAATTAGTGAGTCCTCGGTTGAGGTTCGTAAGCAGTTATTCGACTAGTTTTTCTTGAGAACACTTAAACGACAACTTGACGTTTACTTTTCTTTCTGTGATTGCTGCTTTTCGCTTCTGGAAACGCTCTCGACAATATACTGAACGTTAGCTGCTATCTACTGATGGTTGCTCATAGCATCTACAAGGCAGCCTCTGCTGATGGGGCTACGTTGCTTAGATGGCCCTTTATGAAACCACCAAGTCCGTCTCATCACGTCAGAACTACTCCTCATAAATTCTGCATTTTAGGCTCCAGCCAGTTTTGTGGAAGTCTGATAAATGTGTAGAACAAAAGTACTGTGTCTTCAATTTCTATACCATTTCTGTACACAAATATATTACAGATTTTTTGTGTTTACACTACTGTTTTGTTTAAGTAAAAATATTCAAATCACAACAAAAAATTAACTATAGCTTTATACGCTACGTACGTGGATAGTAAATAGTCGACAATAGGTGACAGTTGTTGGACATATTTTACTAATTATTGTGTCCGCCCCAGTAGCTGAGTGGTCAGCGTGACGGATTGCCGTCCTCTGGGCCCGGGTTCGATTCCCGGGTGGGTCGGAGATTTTCTCCGCTCAGGGACTGGGTGTTGTGTTGTGTTCATCATCATTTCATCCCCATCCGGCGTGCAGGTCGCCCAATGTGGCGCCGACTGTAATAAGACCTGCGATATGGCGGCCGGACCTGCCCCGCGAGGGGCCTCCCGGCCAATGACGCCAAACGCTCATTTCCATTTCCACTAATTATTGTTTCTGAAGCGTGTTGCCTACAGGAAAAAATGCGTGGTTGTAGCATCAAATTTATGGGGCTGGGTAAACTTGATTCGTTTTAGATGACTAGGAAATTAACAATGACTGAATATCAACCTTATAAGTGATGTTTCTTGTCTTCTGCTTCCCTCGAAAGAAGTAAATTGAAATTTCTTTTAACGACACTATTATTTTAAATTACGATTTTATATCATGTGCTTTTGGTGTTCATTGCCTGTTTTGCTACTCTGTCCACATATTCATTGCATAACAGTCCTTAGCAGCTGTTTAACCGACATGAATTGTACCTTTTTAGATCAGTCAACGAAGACCGAAGTATGTCTTATGAGAGAAAAAGTTCCTGTAGTCGAAAATGTTTGTGTAGTGTAAATCGGGGGGGGGGGGGGGGGGGGGGGGGATTTCGTGAAGAACGTAGTGATCTGAAAGGACTTGAACACCTGATCATCCACACAGGCCATAAATCACGCCATGAGACACTGCTGAATAGTTTGAAGCTTGACATGGTCACTGTAATATCTATGTTATTACGTTGTTCGATTCAACATGGATGGGAATAACTGCTCCTAGTTTCTGTTAAGTATGTAAACAGATTTACTTTATTAATGTAATTTTAAAATTATGTTCTTTCATAACGTAAATGCCTTTAAGTACTGGGTGCAAAACTGGTTCAAGCGTAGGGCACGTATGATTGTTCAAAGGTATGCCACCCTGC
This sequence comes from Schistocerca piceifrons, assembly GCF_021461385.2. Lineage (NCBI taxonomy): Eukaryota > Metazoa > Arthropoda > Insecta > Orthoptera > Acrididae > Schistocerca > Schistocerca piceifrons. Next base: position 1,085,269,881 of record NC_060138.1, read on the forward strand.
AAAGAACACCCTTAGGCGGAAGTGTAAAAGGTAGTTCGTTGCGAAGTACCGCAAGAACTGTTTGCGTCACAGACAGTCGATGGCAAGCATTCAACGAGCTTACGTCTTGGGTTCTTGATGAGGCATGAGTTGCAGCAAGAGTGGATTAATTACGCCTCGGAGGTGGTTGTTATCTGGGTTATTAGATTACGACATTTATTGGTTTGCTCTGAATCGTAAAATTACGACGTCAAGAAGATAATTTACGGAGCATCTTCACATCAAGGCCCATGATTACACTTGACAACTGTAATATCCACGACTATATTTCACTCAGAATAATTTTTACCACAGAATTGTATGCGGAATTTCATCAAACATTATCGTGTTTTCAGTCGAAAGGACTTCATCGGCACTAAAAAATAATAGTAAATAATTACTATTTCTGTAATAGTTTAATTTTATGTGTCAATAATATCTCAGACAATGTTCATGGAAAATAGACAATGCAAATCATCTCTGGTTATCTGTGATAATTGTAGATCAAGGACGCTTCTTCTTCGAACCATTGAACTGACTGGACGCGATTGATGTAACACTGAGGTCTGTAAGAAACTGTAATGTGTTGTTAATTAATATTTGCAAAATAGAGTTACTCTCGATGTGAAATTATATTTATTTATTTCAAGGTTTAATCCATTGTAATTCTCACCCCATGTAAGTGTTAATTTTTCGGCTCAGCTACCAAGGAGCACAGCCATTAGTGTTAGTGATTTACACCGCAGTTTATTAGTAAATACTAGAAAAGTAAGGTGCAATATGCGTGGTCTTGCGGAAGCGTTCTCGCTTCTCGCGTATCGGGTCCCAGGTTCGATTCCCGGCGGGGTCAGGAATTTTCTCTGCCTCGAGATGACTGGGTGTTGTGTGTCTTTCATCATCATTGACTCGCAAGTCGCCGAAGTGGCGTCAGCTAAAAAGTACTTGGAATTTCGGTGGCCGAACACCCCGCATGGGGTCTCCCGGCAAAACAATGCCGTACGATCATTTCATGTCATTGAGAATATTTTCAAATGTTAATTCATAATGAGGCTAAAGCAAAATGATTTAATGTATATTATTTGTTTGTGGTAAAATAGGATCTGAAGCGAGAATCGACAAGTCATTGTCTCATGTCAGCCGCTATTTTAGTAAAATATTGCAGCGGCAGTTTTCAATAGAAATTTTATCAGACACAAATGTTGTTGGTTATAAATAATTACTATAACAATTGTGGACTGGTGACCCAGAACCTACTTTGAAAAGACAAATTCAACTTAGATTGAATCTTTAAATACAGTGCAGATAGCACGTTACGTTGTGTAAATTCTTATCTGCTGATGTATGAAGCCCGATTATTTCGCACTACTTTCATGAAATATTATTCAAAATTATTTATTAAATATGGTGGAGTAATAGTTTTCTCAAGCGTTCAATCAGTGAGTTGTATGAAATCCTCCAAATGGTGAGTAAACTGAGTAGTTAGAGTATTCTATGAAAATGAGTGCAAGGAAAAACGATTCGTAGTAGCAATTATTTCAATTATTGAAATCTTTGCTCAATACTACGTAAAAGTAAGTGAATTGAGTTGTGATTATAAGAAGCATTTACAGGCCATTATGGTTTAAAGTCCACAAAATTCTTATTTACTTTGCAGGTTTGTAATGGTGTTTTTATTAATATAATTTTGTTTATGTGTGTATCTTTACTGTGTCTTATTGGAAGTGTTAGTCTGAAACCACTCAATAGACACAACAATTTCTGGGCGCCCCCCCCCCCCAATCCTCCCCCACGAAATATAGAGCCAATAATAGATCATTCTTACAGTGAAAGTGTTTATGAAGTTTAGGAATCATTGTAGAGACATTCGTGCTTTTGTAAAAATCATTGTAGAGACATTCGTGCTTTTGTAAATACAACTTTTAAAGACTACAACAGATTAACAGATTCACAATTGCCAAGCTTCGCTTATGTTCTGCATAATGCATAGACTTAAATGCTCCAGTTGAAATCGAATAGTTACAATGTTAGTTAGGATAAAAGATTCATAACCATTTTGATATTACTGTCTTTCAAAGAGCCGGCCGGAGTGGCCGAGCGGTTCTAGGCGCTACAGTCTGGAACCGCGCGACCGCGCAACGGAAAATGAGTGCCCGGGAGGTGCAGAGATCAAACTTCTATGGGATGTATGTATTACACTTCACAAAATGGGCTTCACCGATTTTCAAGAAATGACAAACCATTAACTTGCACCATGAACGCCGAATGAAAAAGTACGTACCACAGCAATCAAAACGTTCGCACCATCAAGACCGAAGGCGAACTCCTTGGGAGTTATAAACGGTGCACGACATTTAGCTAGGTATCCACCCTTAAAGAATGCATATAGAATCATACTGGTGTAACGGGGTGATTAGAAATGATGAAATGTAATAGCATGCAACCGAAAGCGATACAGTTTGTCGCGGAGCTTATCGTGAAACTGGTTATCCTTCAAAGTGTAGCTGCAGATAGATAGTGCGGTAATATGTTTTATAGGCCGGAAGAAACAAAAATGAGTAGGCTGAATTTCTCCAGTGGTTCCAGGTGGTATGAACGGCAATGTTATACGCTTTTCAGTAGGGATAGTTTGCTCTAATGCAATAAGATTTTTATGCGCAGACTAGAAACCAAGTAAAAGCTAGTTATTTTGACCGGATATTGACCAAAATCAGTGCTCATACTTGATTTGTAGTTCCCCTACGACCAATTTCACACTCTTGCTTACTGTGACTTAAATGTTCCCTACTGTGCTTGCAATATCACACACACGAGAAGGAGTCGTGGAGTGCAGGGCACCTCCAAGTTGTCGCGACATAATAAATTACTCTCCAAACAATTTACCATCGAGATTAACAGTCGGCATCATTATATACGATTGTGTTAAGGCATTGATGTTTGTTGATGTTGATTCAACTCTTCTGGTACCTCTAATTTCCAGGGTTACTTTCATACACATTTCCTCTTCAAATCCCAACTCGTCAGAGAAAAACACAAGTTCCTTACTAAACGCTGAGATAAATTTGTTGCCGGCCGCGGTGGTCTAGCGGTTCTAGGCGCGCAGTCTGGAACCGCGCGACTGCTACGGTCGCAGGTTCGAATCCTGCCTCGGGCATGGATGTGTGTGATGTCCTTAGGTTAGTTAGGTTTAAGTAGTTCTAAGTTCTAGGGGACTGATGACCTCAGAGGTTAAGTCCCATAGTGCTCAGAGCCGTTTGAGCCATTTTTGTCTTTCAATAGTAACTTGCTAAAGCTATCTCATGTCCAACAGAGCTGTGCTTCTACCTTATTGACCGTTGACTTCTTGTTTTAAAATAGACAGTGTACATTAGTCGACTGTATTTTGTCCTCGGTACATTTTAAGCTTTTATCTGTGTTACTCGCGGCTGGCTGCTTCACCAGTACATGCTATAGTGTTCTGCCTTTTCGTGTTCGATTTACAAAAAAGATATATATTGTAATTTAAGTTAAATGCAACAGTTTTTTTTAATTTTTTTATGAGGAGTATATTTGCTTTGTATTATTTTGCCTAATCAGTCAGGCGACCGTTTTGATTTGAATGACCATAGCTTTACTTTCCAACGTTAATACAGTTGATTTGATAGCCACCAGTATAACTACTGCTTCCTTGCGAAACATAACCCATATTGTGACGAAACTCAGGCCGATAACTTACAATGGACGTGCGATCATGGTCAACTTTAATTTCTGTCAAAGGAGTAACATTATTTTGGACTTATTCTCTCTGTAATAACTGTGGTATCAACCCGAGATCGCGGAGCCACACCAAAGTCGGCAAAGTGAATCGGTACCACAGAGAGTAGGAAGGTCTCGCTGCAATCGGCGACGACATGTCTTACACATTCCTGATGAACACGCCTCCCCTCTCACAAGGAACCCCTTGAGCGCGAGATCACGAAAGGCCATTGATATTTAACGGCATTCGATACCCTTCATATTGTCTGGCAAGCAGCCACAGCATTGGTTCCCACTGGCAGCAGGGGGCGAGACTGGAGATGTCAATTGCTGAACACAGCATGAGGCTTCGGATCGTAATTGAACTGCTTAGTCGACGAGTAACTCACGACAGTGGTATAGTGGCAGTGGTGTTGTTACAAAGAGGAGCAATAGCAAAGCAAACATTGCATTCTATCTACAATAAACTGTTGCCGAAGTTGACATTTCATCAGAAACAAACCCAAGGAATTTTACAGAGAGAGAAAAAAGGGGCAGATTAGCGTTTGTGCAAGATGACGCAGTGCAGTGTGTGGAGTCGTACATGCTTCAATGTGCGGGCAATAGACACGAGGAGTACAATAAAGCCTGTTCGCGCTCAGGAAGTGAAAGTTACATTGAGACAGGTGTCCAGCCATTTACTTCATCATCCTTGTCGGACAGGGGGCCAAAAATTCCGTCTCCAGTGAAACAAAGTAAAGGACCATCGTTGTCCAAGGAATTCGACATTTGTGGTAAGGTCATCGGTTCCTAGGCTTACACACTACTTAGTCTAACTTAAACTGATTTACGCTACGGACAACACACACGCACCCACCCACACACCCACCCACCCACCCTCCCACACACGCACACACACACACACACACACACACACACACACACACACACACACACACACACCCATGCCGGAGAGAGGACTCGGACCTCCGACGGAGGGAGCCGCTCGAATCGTGGTAAGGCGCCTCAGACCGCTGTTGTCCAAGGAGGGGGTAATAACTAAGTCCATGGAAAATCATGCGCAGCGAAGCAAATATATGAATAGATTTCGAAGAAGCCCGCAGCAGTATGACTACGTTGTGCATAAGAAGAACTACGGATATTCAAGGGAGGACAGGGGGACTTATTACAAAAACTGCTATTTGCGCGTTTCATGGATGCTCGATAAATTTACAGGATGTGCATGATAGTGACCTACTACGTTATGCACGTCAAACTGCGCGCGACATAGGTTACAGTGATCTCAGGGGAAGCAGTGGATGGTTACACAACTTCAAACGATGCTACAGAACTGAAAGACTTATGATACCGAAAGTTCAAACAAAGCATCAACTTGACGATGCGTAGCAAGCTCCGGAATGGTCCCGAAAATTTGTAGATGAAATAATCAAATTTATCTCAGCGTTCAGTAAGGAACTTGTGTTTTTCTCTGACGAGTTGGGATTTGAAGAGGAAATGTGTATGAAAGTAACCCTGGAAACTAGAGGTACCAAAAGAGTTGAATCCAGATCAACAAACATCAATGCCTTAACACAATCGTAAATAATGATGCCGACTGTTAATCTCGATGGTAAATTGTTTGGAGAGTTATTTATTATGTCGTGACAACTTGGAGGTGCCCTGCCCTCCACGACTCCTTCTCGTGTGTGTGATATTGCAAGCACAGTAGGGAACATTTAAGTCACATTAAGCAAGAGTGTGAAATTGGTCGTAGGGGAACACAAATAAAATATGAGCACTGATTTTGGTCAATATCCGGTCAAAATAACTAGCTTTTACTTGGTTTCTAGTCTGCGCATAAAAATCTTACTGCATTAGAGCAAACTATCCCTACTGAAAAGCGTATAACATTGCCGTTCATACCACCTGGAACCACTGGAGAAATTCAGCCTATTCATTTTTGTTTTTTCCGGCCTATAAAACATATTACCGCACTATCTGCAGCTACACTTTGAAGGATAACCAGTTTCACGATAAGCTCCGTGACAAACTGTTTCGCTGTCGGTTGCATGCTATTACATTTCATCATTTCTAATCACCCCGTTACACCAGTATGATTCTATATGCATTCTTTAAGGGTGGATACCTAGGTAAATGTCGTGCACCGTTTATAACTCCCAAGGAGTTCGCCTTCGGTCTTGATGGTGCGAACGTTTTGATTACTGTGGTACGTACTTTTCCATTCGGCGTTCATGGTGCAAGTTAATGGTTTGTCATTTCTTGAAAATCGGTGAAGTCCATTTTGTGAAGTGTAATACATACGTCCCATAGAAGTTTGATCTCTGCACCTCCCGGGCACTCATTTTCCGTTGCCCTCCTGATGCATATGGTGAGTCACTAGCAGCTAATACTTTTCCTGCCATAATTATTAACATACCACTTTCAAATGAGCCTTACTAAAGACTGAACCTGCGACCTCACACTCAAGTTGTTTCTTGTCAGCATAGCAGCGCCCTCGTACTGAGATAAATAAAGCATCGAATATGCAAGACCTCTGCCCAGTTATGAAACTCAGCTACAGCAGTCAACATCATAGTGCAGGATCAACGAGTGGATAAAGTTTCAGACGAACTTGTATTGTTGCAAATGTCGAACACTGTGCCTTAAGAGAACAGTTTGTTAATTACTGCATCAAGTGATGCTTTATAAGTCAATGATGTAAATTATCCAATCATTCTGCAGCAAATAATGGTGTCAAGCTTAAGTAAATCTTTTATTCATTTATGTAATGAAGTGCACCGCATTTCGCGTGATCTAGTTTGATGAGCCTTCTTCCAGAACAATCAAAGAACCTACAGTTATGGCTAGACGAAAGCAGTTCTCGTGTTGACAACAATAACCAAGAGTGTTATACTCTTTACGGAAATCCTGGTGATGTGTATTTTTCCAAATTCCTGATGCTGATGTAACTCTGAAATGCAAATCTGTAATAACTTGTAAAAATTGTAATGTAATAAAATAAAATTTTTTGTTTGTTTTGTGACTATTAGTGTACTGTAATATAATATGAACCGTGACTTCTACAAAACAGAAACACACATTAATGCAATGGCTCAGCATAAAAGAGAACTAACTACTGTATGAATATTGTTAACAGTGTAATATGTCGTTTAATTTAGCCCGACGTGTATAAGCAGTCAGTAAACTAGCTCAGTTCTCAGGGTAGTTACGTAATCTTCGGTAATTAATTGTCCATTTCTTGTTTATTCAACACTAGAAAATATTTGACAAGTCTGTTCGATGTACACTACTGTAGTACGTAACTTAATGTCGTGGTTTCGTCTCGATTCCCCAATATAAAATATGGTTCAAATGGCTCTGAGCACTATGCGACTTAACTTCTGTGGTCATCAGTCGCCTAGAACTTAGAACTAATTAAACCTAACTAACCTAAGGACATCGCACACATCCATGCCCGAGGCAGGATTCGAACATGCGACCGTAGTGGTTGCTCGGTTCCAGACTGTAGCGCCTAGAATCGCACGGCCACTCCGGCCGGCCACTATAAAATAACAAGAGTAGCATCTACAAATAAAATCCTATAATGGAAGTGCAATCCTGTTACCAAACCTTTTCTGCCTGGGATGTTATCTCGTTGTATAAAAAAACTGTAAATGAAATTGTTAAGTTATTAGTAGCTGCGTCAGGTCTCGTGGGATCTGAAATAAAGTTAATCGTCCTAACCGACGGCACGTCTCGTAGATGAGCTAAAATAAAAATGTTAAAGATATTTCTAAGATGGCGCCTAACAATGAAAATTCTTTGTTAAGGCCCGTATCTACTTAAGGCAGACTAGGTATCAGACGATCAATTAATTTACCACATACACAAATTGTTTTGACAAAATAGCCATTATATTTTTCGGGTTTTAAGTAAACTTACATTATCAGCTGGTAGAGCAAGATAAGCTTTACACAAGAACGTCGTCTTAGGTACGAATCCAAGTAGATAAGATAAGCGAATGCCAAAGGAAAGACAGCTCATGCATAGAAGCGCAAGAGTCAAATGGTTCAGATGGCTCTGAGCACTATGGGACTTAACATCTGAGGTCATCAGTCCCCTAGAACTTAGAACCACTTAAACCTAACTAACCTAAGGACATCACACACATCCATGCCCGAGCATGGATTCGAACCTGCGACCGTAGCAGTCGCGCGGTTCCGGACTGCGCGCCTAGAACCGCTAGACCACCGCGGCCGGCTGCGCAAGAGTCCATGGAATAACATGTCCATTGTAGTTCTAACTCTTCTTCTTTGGAGTACTTGTCGATTATTTATAAAATCTATCGTAATATTTAGTTTACATTTTGTTAAAGCCCAAGTCCACCCAGGAGAAACAGTACAAAATGAAGCAACGGAGAGCTGAGTATTCGTGCATACGATTCACGGGGAGGGGAGGGGGAGGGGAGGAGGGAAAACCGAAGGTAGGGAAAATAACATAAAACAGCCTCGTATCTGCGATCGATGGGTCCCTGTACAGCTTTCAGAGATGGAGAATTGTGCTCCATTTAATCGCACAGGTGAATTATAGCAGGTGAACGATGTCAGCTCCGGCACTGCGTGATAGCATCGTGAGACATAGGTGGGGAGAGCCATTAAGCGCCGGCGCCTTCGGTGAGAGGCAGAGGACGCCGTGGCGACGTACGGCGTCTGCGTTGTCGCCGCGGTGCCAGCCCGGAGCCCAGTCTGTCACGGCGACGCAGCGGCGCTGCTATCTGGCGGCAGCATCTGGAGACGCCACGGCGACGCCGTCTGCGGCCGCTTAAAATGCGGCGCTGCCGTGCGCTATTGTTGTGAGCGCGCCGATAGCATCTGAGCGCCGCGCACGTCTTGTTTAAGCGGTGACAACCTGCTCCCTGTCCGTTACGTACTCGCGACCTCCAGTATAAACATCAGCGGGTGAAGGCCAGACGGACACCACACCGCACGCTCGTCGTGTCCGGAGCGCAACATGGAGTGCACTCCCCGTTTCTTCCGGTTATTTTTACCTCTTTTGCTCCGGCGTTGTTGGTTACAAGGTTCAGTCAAGCGTCATCTGTCACATACACATTCATGCATCCATTACCTCATGTACAGAATGTTTAAAAAAGGGTCACATATTCCTACAGTACGTTGTCCTCGATGGTGAGTGCTCATCGGAGGTGAGGGTATCATCTGGAGTGCCCCAGGGAATGTGGTAGGTCCGCTGTTGTTTTCTATCTACATAAATGATCTTTTGGATGGGGTGGATAGCAATGTGCGGCTGTTTGCTGATGATGCTGTGGTGTACGGGAAGGTGTCGTCGTTGAGTGACTGTAGGAGGATACAAGATGACTTGGACAGGATTTGTAATTTAGTGTAAAGAATGGCAGCTAACTCTAAATATAGATAAATGTAAATTAATGCAGATGAATAGGAAAAAGAATCCTGTAATGTTTGAATACTCCATTAGTAGTGTAGCGCTCGACACAGCCCCGTCGATTAAATATTTGGGCGTAACATTGCAGAGCGGTATGAAGTGGGACAAGCATGTAATCGCAGTTGTGGGGAAGGCGGATAGTCGACTTCGGTTCATTGCTAGGATTTTGGGAAGATGTGGTTCATCTGTAAAGGAGACCGCTTATAAAACACTAATGCGACCTATTCTTGAGTACTGCTCGAGCGTTTGGGATCCCTATCAGGTCGGATTGAGGAGGACATAGAAGCAATTCAGAGGTGGGCTGCTAGATATGTTACTGGTAGGTTTGATCATCACGCGAGTGTTACGGAAATGCTTCAGGAACTCGGGTGGGAGTCTCTAGAGGAAAGGAGGCGTTCTTTTCGTGAATCGCTACTGAGGAAATTTAGAGAACCAGCATTTGTGGCTGACTGCAGTACAATTTTACTGCCGCCAACTTACATTTCGCGGAAAGACCACAAAGATAAGATAAGAGAGATTAGGGCTCGTACAGAGGTATATAGACAGTCACTTTTCCCTCGTTCTGTTTGGGAGTGGAACAGGGAGAGAAGATGCTAGTTCTGGTACGAGGTACCCTCCACCACGCACCGTATGGTGGATTGCGGAGTATGTATGTAGATGTAGATGTAGACTTAAAACTAGAAGAAATGTTCCTATAACGTGGCTGGAAACAAATAACTGTTGAGATATGAGGCAGTCTGTTCACTCATTCCCATCTGTATGTTACACGGAAGTAGAAACTACAGCCAGTGCTGCATGCAATACCACGTACCCTCACAGATCCTTGAGCCCTTCTTCACAGTGAATCAGGCACTCTTTCAGATACACCTGGCTTCATCCGAATTGTGCAACATGCAATGGTCACTCTCCGCCATAACGTCTGCAGTTTGTTAATGTTGGTCATACACCGATGCCTTTAAATGTCCCCACAGCCAGAAACCCAATAGATTCAGACCTGGTGAACAGGGAGGCCATGTTACCCGACCTTCTCAACCAATCCGTTGTCCAAGAGACATTACGATCAAGTACTGTCGCACGATCCGTAGGAAATTGGGTGGTATCCCGTGATGCATAAACCAAAGTCGTTGTCCTTCTGAAAGGGTAACATCTTTCAACAATGTAATCAGTCATCAAACAGCAATCGCCGATACACAGCACTCGTTATCTGTTTGCTACAGAGCATAGACCTGTGAGTCTACCACCGACTGTTCCTGCCCATACTGTTGTGACTTGGCAAGACAGCCAAGCCACTATGAGAGGAAGCCGAAAGGCAGGCGTTTAAGCTCACGCAGGCTGGCGTGAGGTCTGGAACAGTTAAAGGAATAGAGACTAGCAAAAAAGGTACGTAGCTTCTGGAATACTTAACTTTAATCCATAATTGGTGAACATCGGTCTGACGGTACATGCATCACAAGATAAATAGCAAATGATAATGGCGCCTTGCTAGGTCGTAGCAAATGATGTAGCTGAAGGCTATGCTAACTATCGTCTCGGCAAATGAGAGCGTAATTTGTCAGTGAACCATCGCTAGCAAAGTCGTCTGTCCAACTGGGGCGAGTGCTAGGAAGTCTCTAGACCTGCCGTGTGGCGGCGCTCGGTCTGCAATCACTGATAGTGGCGACACGCGGGTCCGACGTATAGTAACGGACCGCGGCCGATTTAAAGGCTACCACCTAGCAAGTGTGGTGTCTGGCGGTGACACCACACATTCATTGATACTAAAACGATCCTGATGCCTTATCTGCATTAATGTTCGAAGATTTGCATCATCCCACACGTACACACTGATAATTTACTATGCCATCCCTTGTGAGCACTGCCTCATCCATACACATTATAAAAATTGATGTTCATATGGTATATATGTACGTCAAGATCTCCTAAACCAGTGGACCGATTTCAATTAAATTTGGTACACATATCACTTATTGCCTCGAAAAAATTGTTGTGTGATTAAGAACCACCTAGCTAGCAAAGGGTAGGGCTGAAAAAGTAGCGCAAATACCCACACTTTATTTTTTCAGTATTTGAGAATGGGAGCACTTCACATATAATTTCAAAGCATTACAAAACATTTTTTTCGGTGACGATTTCTACAAAATTTTAAAAGGAAAAAATATTATCGCTTACTGCTCATTTGTTGTTCATTCAGAAAACTGCCGCATCAGGTATGACGTTTGAATTTATTATTTCTTTACTACTAACTGAATGCGTCACACATTTTGCAGGCAGTATTCACATATACCGCTGAATGTGCCTCCAAAATTATGTCATTGTACGGCACATAGTTCAGGACGTGGCCAATGATAAATACGGGCCTGAATGCATGTTTGTGTGACGTCAGCAATGTAGTGTTCGCGGCCAACGACAAGTACTTATCAAAGCCCACAGACGTATCTGTCAGTCTCAAATCTCTTTTCAAAGACCTTAGATAATAGAGCAAGGCTTCGCTTGCTTTGGTGTATTTAAGCTATAGAAATAACGAAGCATCTTTGGTGCGTGGCTGCCACCACAGTGATTATTGCGAACTATAAAGAATACGAAATTCTTCCAACAACAAAGCATGCTGTCTACAAAAACCATAATAAGCAGTTGGAATCTTACAAAGAAATAGCTGCAGCAATCTGCTGCATTCGAAGCTACTGTACTGCGGATGATGTTAAGTTTACGTACAAAAAGAAACAATGTGGACGAGATGGAGCTGTGAGCAGCCAAGTGTGTTCAGAGTGTACATAAGTGAAAGAAATGTAATTACTCGTACTGCTAATAACTTAACTTAACCTTCATAAATTTCTGATTAGGTGATTTATATATTGGTTCACATGTTTCTGGAATACTGTGTAAAATGGCACACAGTGGGATTCGAGTACTGTATTGAAAGCTGTTCAGCTTTCGCCTTTTGCTAAAAATCTTAACTTAGCCATGAGACGATCTTTAGCAGAAACAGCATTCATGATTTACATAGTGAAACGCTGCACCAGTTACGTATACGATTTGCACAATGTTTTGTGAGAATTTATTCTCGCGATTAAATGCAAATATTTACATAGGTATTTTACGTAATTTTTCGGGAAATCTCACAAAAAAAAACTGTCGGATTGCTGTATACCATACAAACATAGCTGCAGTGCAAAAGAGGCAGAAGAAAACACATTGTAAGTAGGCTGTTTAGGTTTTTATGCTCTATATGAAAATCACTGGCTGTGCTGTGTTCAGTCTGTGGCTGGTTGGCATTGTTGGAACATTTTGCTAAGCAGTCTCCTCTACAGACGGATTGCACTTCCCCAGCAATCTACCCACAAACCGAAGACTACCACCTTTACTATGAATTTTTTTTATTTTTTATTTTATTTTATTTTTTTAAGCGGCTCATCTCCAACTGCACAACGCTACGCGCTGTTCACATCCAACTGCCCAACACTACAATAGCAAATGCCAGTGATTTTCATATAGAGCGCTACGTGGCGTTACCAGCATAAAAACCTAAACAGCCTACTTACAACGTAGAAACACCACATAAAATACCTCTCCTTTGGCAATGAGAAATTCTCGAAAAGCATCATATTAAGCATGAAAAAATACGTAACTAGTTCAGTGTTTCATTATTTAAATCTTGAATACACAGATGCAGGCTTTTTCAAAAACATCGATTATGCTAAATAAAATTAAGATACGGCATTTCTTAAATGAATATCAGGTAAGCAAATTTGACAGGTGGCTTTCATGAGGGCAAACTAAAATATTTGTTTGCTCATTCTCAAATAAATTTCGTTGTTCTTCATGTCTTCGCACTGTAGCTCATGAAGCAAATTCTGGAGGACACTTCGTGCCTCTTCACTCGCGCGGTTTCACCTACAGTCGTTTGCATTTCTGTCTTTTCAAGCAGTGCGCTCACCACCAACTTATACTGTTGTTAACTGTTGGACATATGTTGCCGAGCAACTATGACGAAAAATTTTACGAGCGTGTAATAGCTCCAGTGAAGTGGTTGATCAAAGAAGCTAGACGAAATCTTTGACAAAGTATGCGTTTGTGTCGGCCGGCTGTTGGCACTACATTACTGACGTCATACGGACGTGACCTCAGGCTTGTATTTATCGTAGGCTATGACGTCAAGAGATATCATGAGTTCAGGAGATATAACGTCGTAAACGCTGAAATGTGTTAGCAACTGCCGCGTCGTACATGACCATTAAATTTATTACTTCCTTGCTACTTACTCTATTGCCGCTGAATGCAGTTACGAAGTTATGTCCTTGTACAAGGTGATTATAATTAAAGTTAAACGTACAAAACGCTGTAGAAATAACACCACTGTTCAGAATGACGTCAAATTGCAACGGAATATTACCGAAGAAAGGGGGGGGGGACGTATGGCAGAAAAAAATAACAGTGTAAAAACTGATCAATAGATGGCGTATGTGTCAGAATACGTAAAACGTAAATGAAAACACCTGTCATGCGCATGACCCTTTGAAATTGGTATAAACACGCCAGGTACACAGCTTTTCCTCCTTTCGCGTCTGCGACGTTCGCCATGGCTGTCTCAATGCATGATCGCACTCTGCTTGTTAAGTTGTATTACAAGAATCATTGTGCACACGTCGCTCTGCAGAAGTTCCGGACACTGAAGGGTTTGAGAAAATGGTATTGGTCCGATGACTGCCGTGGGTCTAGAGAAAATGATTAGGAAGTCCGAAAAGACATGTTATTTTGGTGTGCAATCTGGTAGAAAGAGGAAACGAATTGATTCGACGTCAGTGGAAGCAGTGGCCACAGCAATGCAAAAGGAGACGAGTGGTGGTGTACAAACGTGTAGTGCAAGGAGAATTGCCCGTACATTGGACATATCCGTAAGCACGGTGCGTAAAATCGTATGAAACATGCTTCTTTGCTAGCCATTCAAAATTACGCATGTGCACGAATTGCTTCCTGTTGACCTGGCAGCAAGAAGACCTTTGATCTAGGATTTTTTGCTCACATGGACGTGGACAATGATTGGCCGAGGAAGAGTCTGTGGACAGACGAAGCCCACTTCCATCTGACAGGATATGTCAATACACAGAATTGTCGAATAAGGACAACGGAAAATCCACACGCAAATCAACCAGTGCCACTTCATCCTGGAAAGGTCACTGTTTACTGTGGGTTTACGGCATCATTTATCATAGGGCCATACAAGGGCTTATTTCAGTAGTGGTACAAGTCCACTACCTCCACTTTTCTGCCTATAATTCTTCTGCAATTAATGATCCAAACAAACAGAAAGAAAGGTTTATCTCTAGCAAGATGCCATATGCTTGAATATCCTGGTATCTCAACTGCAGATTTTTCAGCGCTCATTTAACTTTAGGCCTCTGTATCTCACAATGAACAAAAATGCACTTGTACCACTATTTAAATAGGCCCTTCATATGTTTTCGAAGAGACAGGTACTTCCGGTCCTGTTACCTGTACCGTCACTGGTAAGCGCTATGAGTGTCTTTTGCGCAACCACGTCATTCCAGCTCTCCAGCAGCGTGGATATGTGGATGGGACCATTTTTATGCAAGATGGCGCACCTCCGCACATTACAAATCCAGTTAAGCAGCTGCTGAAGCGCCATTTCGGAAATGCTACAATTATCGGCCGCTATTTCCCTACAGCCTGGCCGTCTCGATCACCCGACCTTAATCCGCGCGACTTCTGGCTGTGGGGCTGTGTTCCGACTGCAGACTTAGCTGCATTGAAGGCGCGCATTGCGCGACACATTCTGAACGTGATTCCGGAAACACTTCGATCAGTTGTGGAACATGCTGTTTCTCGATTTCAACTTGGTGCAGAAAACGGTGGACAGCATATTGAACATGTTTCGCGCCAGTCACACGGAAATTAATAATCAGATTAGATTTTGACTGATGCTTTTTATGCGGTTTTTGGCCTCAGGACTATTAAAAATTGATGCGAGTGATCCTTTTGTGCGGTTTTTGGTCTCAGGACAATTAGAAACCGATTATTCCCATCCGATGTGATATGACCTTGCCGTGGTTGATGGGCTTACGAACTAACAGTATCACACTTGTACCCCCATGCATACTGACTGGGTAGTACAGCTTGTTTAGCGTCGAATCTACATCTTAGGCATTGTTGTATGATTCATTTGCCATTTGTAGTCGACCACTATTAAATTATGATGCTTACAGCGCCATCTAGCGCTATATTTTGTAACTATTTATTTTTCTTCTGCCATACGTTTTCCCCCTTCTCCGATAATATTCCGTTGCAATTTGACGTCATTCTGAACAGTGGTGTAATTTCTACAGCGGTTTGAAAGTTTAACTATAATTACTCGTATAATTACTCTGTACAACACATACTTCAGAAGATATGTTGTCATAGATATTACGATGCCTGAGAAGAAATGGCAGTGTGCATTTCGCTATAAATACAGGTGAAATATCTGTATAAATATGAGTGAAATATATTAAATATATGTGAAATGTATGTGTCGTGCGAGTATGCAGGCAAAGCCACATTTAAAAGAATTGTTTCTCAGTTCCTGGATCGATTTCAGCCGCACTTGGTACACACGTTACTTACTATCTGGAAGAAAATGCTGTGGAGGTAAGAACCAGCAACATCCTATGGGGCTGGGGGTGATAACGTGGAGAGAAAGTGGGAAGAAGAGATGGACAGACAGATGGAAGGAGGATGGGGACACAGTTACAGGAGAGGAGGAAATAGACAGACGAAGAGGAGGGGAAAGGACAGAAAAAGGGAAGTGAAGGAGATGGACAAAAGGTGGAAAAAAAATTTTGGTAAGTCCTATGGGACCAAACTGCTGGAGTCATCGATCCCTAAGCTTACACTCTACTTAATCTAACTTAAGCTAACATACGCTAAAGACAACACACAAACACACACACACACACACACACACACACACACACACACACACACACACACATGCCGAGGGAGGACTCAAACCTCCGACGGGAGCAGCAGAGAGAACCGTGACAAGGCGACCAAGACCGCACGGCTACCCCGTGTGGCAAAAGGAAGGAAAGAGGAGGACTTGGACAGAGAATCTGGAGAGGAGGTGATGGACTGAGATATGGGGGAGGAGGAGATGGAGAGAAGGGGGGTAGTAGATGGATGGGGAAAGGGGCAGAAGCAGATGGACAAAGAGTGGACAGTGGAGAAGGTGGATATATGTGGAGGAGGTAGAGGGATCTGGACAGAGAGGACGACGAAAGAAATTGACGGAGCTGGGAGATGGACTAATAGAAATGGAGCAAATACAGACCAGGGCAACATCGGGTATAGTCTGTAAATAAAATGCAGGCTGTGCACTGTGGATCTTCAGCAGTGTGTTTTAGAAGCCACTGGCAGAACTGTTAAATGGGCATTGTGATCTGCTGGGCAAATACATGACACTTGTTGCATATGATAGAGAGAAATTAACTGCTCATGCAGAACTGACCACGAAAGAATCTCCATTTGTTTGCTTATCTGTTTCAGGATCATCATCTACGAGCCACAATACCTGCTCAATCTCCGACGTGCGATCAGTTGGAGGCCCAGCATTGTGCGTTGTCCTTGCTGCGAATGATTCATTGTAGGCCTTAACTGCAGTGCTTACAGTACTGCTTGTCCACAACGCACGGAGTCGCTAATCATGTTCTGCCAACGTGGTGTGGGGCCAGCACTGACTCAGCCGACTGATGTAGCAGATCGTTGCAGTGCTGTAACTCGTATCACTACCACCATTATTGTCCTGCAAATTAAAACCATTCAGTTTCAGACGTATGAAACTAACTGCAACAGCAAGACGGCCTATACTACAAAATACTACACATCACTCGTCAAGAATAAAATTGACCATATGGGCACTTTTTGCGACGCAGCAACGGTTTGAGAATTTGGTAACTGAGTTACCTGCCAACAGGCCCTACCTAATTTCATGCGAGAATACTGAGCCGATCATGTGTGAGCAGATTAGTCCAATATCAACAGTAATTGATTTCCAGACATATCATGGAAACCTTATTTTTCATCAAAACTATCTGCTGTATCAATGCGCGAGACTTTTAATAAAAATTGCTCTGAGCACTATGGAACTTAACTTCTGAGGTCATCAGTCCCCTAGAACTTAGTACTACTTAAACCTAACGAACCTAAGGACATCACACATATCCATGCCCGAGGCAGGATTCGAACCTGCGACCGTAGTGGTCGCGCGGTTCCAGACTGTAGCGCCTAGAACCGCTCGGCCACCCCGGCCGGCAGACTTTTAATACCCTGCATATATGCTGATCTGTGTACACTGCGAAAGGGAGTGCCCGTGGATTTCTGTGAGAGGTGTTTGGAGTTGAGGATGTACCAGTTGAAAAGAGTGAACTCAGTTCGCAGACAGTATGGTGTGAATTTCTATGTAGCGGCACCTTTCATTTTAAGCATTATTCGCTGCTCTGCAGTGAGGAAGAGTCACGAGCAAACTGCGTTGCATGATTTTGGGAAACGAAAACCGTTCGTAGGATATCAAAGTAACACTTGTTGCAAATTCGGTATCTGTCACATAGTTTCCTTTAAAATTAATCGTATTTAATTTTTCTTACATTGACAAGTGTTGTGCCGATGTGGCCGAGCGGTTCTAGGTGCTTCAGTCTGGAACCGTGTGACCGCTAATGTCGTAGGTTCGAATCCTGCCTCGGGTATGGATATGTGTGATGTCCTTAGGTTAGTTAGGTTTAAGTAGTTCTAAGTTATAGGGGACTGATGACCTCAGATGTTATGTCCCCATAGTGCTCAGAGCCATCTGAAGCATTTTTTGTTGTGCAGTAATGGACGTTGAGTGTTGACTACTGAACAATTACACTTTTTTAAGTAACAGTTTTATGTGTTTTTGGCCTAAACTGATAAACCGAAAAAACATGCCATCACAAAATAGTTTTTTTTCGACGGTTTACCTCCCACTGAAAATCAAAATTTGATGAAGAATGATGAAGAATCTACCCCTTCATTTTCAATAATAAAGAGATATTTTGTTGAAAATAAAACATGGATACAGTGCTCTTAAGATACTTAGATTCCGTTTCTTGTGCTGTCTCTTTATCATGAACAATGTCAAAGACGTCCCAAACCTACCGCCACAGACTAAAATTTCTAGAAAGCGTGTAGTCTTATATTTCACTTTGACTGAAGTTTTATGAAACAATTGGAACTGTAGGCTTATAAGAGGAACAAACAAGTTATGTTTAGATGGAAAATTAAACTTTTTACAGGATGGCAATCGAATTTTTTCCATGTAAATTGAGAAGAAAGGTGTGAAGATAAATCGTTGTATTAAAAGAATCCATGGGATTCTGTACTCGCTTTTGTAATTGAGAATAAGATCTGGATCGACACTTCACGCCAAGAACGATATAGTAATCAAAGCGTTAGGTATAAGGTTTTAACTTTGGATTAGAAAAGGCGAAGGTGATGTGATGTGACGGTTGAATGTGGGGCCCAGAATATATATTATTTTGTAATAGGAATCTCTGCAGATAGTTTAAGGGATTATCTCAAAATTGGGAACTTACATCACGTAGCCACAAGTAAATCGACTTGTCTAGTAAGAGACGTGGCAAAGAAAACAGTGCTGTAATATGGCTTTCGCCGGCCGGGGTGGCCGAGCGGTTCTAGGCGCTACAGACTGGAACCGCGCGACCGCTACGGTCGTGGGTTCGAATCCTGCCTCGGGCAGGGATGTGTGTGATGTCCTTAGGTTAGTTAGGTTTAAGTAGTTCTAAGTTCTAGGGCACTGATGACCTCAGAAGTTAAGTCCCATAGTGCTCAGAGCCATTTGAACCATTTGAATATGACTTTCAGAAATGGGCAGCTAACAGAAAAGTTAAAGCATATTACTTTCCTGACTGTCATTGAGGCGAATGTGCATCTGAGGGCTAGGAGCAGCGTCTATGATTACTAACCAAAGCGTCCTCGGGCTTGCAACCGCTTGAATTTTGAATAAAAATCATCAGCAATAGCGGCCGAAGACTTTCAGCATAAGACGTTGCCCTAATTTAGCCAACGGCGTTGCCAAAGGCGGCAGAGGAGCGGACAGAGGTGATTCAGTGCACTCTCTCACCCTTGGAATGGGAACTGCCCTAAAGATTGAAGACTCAGCAATAATCAGGGGCATGAGGATGCAGATGGCAATAGAAATCACTTCATTAAGACACATAATGTGTATCCTCAGGACATGTAGCCCGTAACTGAAAAATCGCTATGATGATGCCTCCACTAGCAAAAGATTGCGGACTAGTCCCCCATTCGGATTTCCAGGAGGGGACAGCCAACGGGATCATGAGAAACAGATTGAACAACCAACGAAAGGATAACGTTCTACGAGTCGGGTGGTTTAATCTGAGAATTTTGAACGTGTTAGGGAAGGTAGAGAAAATGAAAATGGAAGTGTTAAGGCTCAGTTTGCATGTAGTGACAGTGAGAGAAATGAATTGGAAAGAAAACAAGGATTTATGGTCAGGTGAGTATAGGGTAATATGAACAGCAGCAGAAGTAGGATTCGCTAAAAACAGGAAGGTAGGACAGAGAGTGAGTTAGTGTGAACAGTTCAGTGATAGGGTTACTCTTATCAGAACCTACAGCGAACCGTAACCCACAACGACAGATCAGGTAAACATGCCGACGTCGCAAGCCGAAGATGAAGAGATAGAGAAAGAAGATGGGGATACTGAAAGGGTAATTCAGCACGTAAAGGAAGATGAAAATCAAATAGTCATAGGGCATTGGAATGAGGTTGTAGGAGAAGGAGTAGCAGAGAAGGTTTACGGGATAATGTAGTCTAGGAATGAGAGAGGAGAAAGACTAATTGAGATCTGCAATAAGTTTCAACTAGTGATAGCGAATACTACGTTCACGAATCACAAGAGAAGGATATGTATTTTTAAAGGGACGGGAGATACAGGAAGATTTGAGATAGATTACACCGTTGTGAGGTAGAGATTCCGAAATCTGATACTGTATTGTAAGGCGTACCCAGGAAAAGATAGTCTTACATCTCAATTCAGTAGTGATGAAGGGTAGGCTGAAGCTAAAGAGACTTGTCAGGAAGAATCAATGTGCAAAGAAGTGGGGTACGGAAGTACTAAGGAATGAAGGGATACGCTTGAAGCTCTCTGAGGCTAAGGATACTGTAATAATGACTAGTTCTGGACATCTCCAAAAAGAGCAGTCACAGAAAGTGAAAAGAAAAACATAGCTACAAAGAAGTTAATTGCGAAGAAACCACGGATAACAGCAGAAATACTTCAGTTGATCGATGAAAGAAGCGAATATAAACATGTTCAGGGAAATTGTTGTTGTTGTGGTCTTCAGTCCTGAGAATGGTTTGATGCAGCTCTCCATGCTACTCTATCCTGTGCAAGCTTCTCCATCTCCCACTACCTACTGCAGTCTACATCCTTCTGAATCTGCTTAGTGTATTCATCTCTTCGTCTCCCTCTACGATTTTTACCCTCCACGCTGCCCTCCAGTAGCAAATTGGTGATCCCTTGATGCCTCAGAACATGTCCTACCAACCGATCCCTTCTTCTAGACAAGTTGTGCCACAGACTCCTCTTCTCCCCAATTCTATTCAATACCTCCTCATTAGTTATGTGATCTACCCATCTAATCTTCAGCATTCTTCTGTAGGACCACATTTCGAAAGCTTCTATTCTCTTCTTGTCTAAACTACTTATCGTCCATGCTTCACTTCCATACATGGCTACACTCCATACAAATAATTTCAGAATCGACTTCCTGACACTTAAATCAATACTCGATGTTAACAAATTTCTCTTCTTCAGAAACGCATTCCTTGCCATTGCCAATTTTATACCTCTCTACTTCGACCATCATCAGTTATTTTGCTCCTCAAATAGCAAAACTCCTTTACTACTTTAAGTGTCTCATTTTCTAATCTAATTCCAGCAGCATCACCCGATTTAATTCGACTCCATTCCATTGTCCTCGTTTTGCTTTTGTTGATGTTCATCTTATATCCTCCCTTCAAGACACTGTCCATTCCGTTCATCTGCTCTTCTAGGTCCTTTGCTGTCTCTGACAGAGTTACAATGTCGTCGGCGAACCTCAAAGTTTTTATTTCTTCTCCATGGATTTTAATTCCTTATCCAAATTTTTCTTTTGTTTCCTTTACTGCTTGCTCAATATACAGACTGAATAGCATCGGGGAGAGGATACAACCCTGTCTCACTCCCTTCCCAACCACTGCTTCCCTTTCATGTCCCTCGACTCTTATAACTGCCATCTGGTTTCTGTACAAATTGTAAATAGCCTTTCGCTCCCTGTATTTTACCCCTGCCACCTTCAGAATTTGAAAGAGGCTATTCCAGTCAACATTGTCAAAAGCTTTCTCTAAGTCTACAAATGCTAGAAAAGTAGGTTTGACTTTCCTTAATCTTTCTTCTAAGATAAGTCGTAGGGTCAGTATTGCCTCACGTGTTCCAACAGAGAAATTAAGGAACGCAAAAGCACAAGTGACTTAACAAACAGGAAGTACAGTGAAGCTAAGACTAAACGGCCGAATGAGAAATGTGAAGAAATCGTAAAAGAAATGATGCCGGAAGGACTTACTCAGCATATAGAAAAGTCAAAACAACCTTCGGTGAAATTAAAAGCCATGATGGTAACATTAAGAGTGCAACAACATTTCCACTGATAAATGCAGAGGAGAGGGCTGGTAGCTGGGAAGAGTACATTGGAGGCCTCTAAGAGGGGGAAAGGTCGTCTGATGAAGTGATAGAAGAAGAAACAGGAGTCAGTGCAGAAGAGATAGGGTATCCAGTATTGGAATTAGAGTTTGAAAGAGCTTTGAAAGGCTTAAAATCAAATAAGGCAGCAGGGACAGATAACATTCCATCAGAATTTCTAAGATCGATGGGGAAAGTGGAAACAAAACGACTGTTCACATTGGTATGTCTGGTGATATACCATCTGACTTTCTGAATAAAATCAACCACACAATTCCGAAGATTGCAACAGTGACAAGAGCAAGTATTATCACATAATCAGCCTAACAGCTCATGCGTCGAAATTACTAATAAGTGTAATACACAGAAGAATGGAAAACAAAGTTGGAGCTGGGTTGGATGACGAATCAGTTTGGATTTGGGAAAGGTAAAGGCAACAGAGAGGCAGTTCTGATGTTACGGTTGAAGCAAGATTGAAGAAAAATCAAGACACGTTCATAGGATCTGTCGACCTGGAAAAATAATTCTACAATGTAAAATGCTACAACGTGTTCGAAATTGTAAGAAAAGTAGGGGTAAGCTATAGGGATAGATAGATAATATGTATTATGTACAAGAGCCAAGAGCGAAGGATAACAGAGAAGATCAAAACCGAAGGACTCGGATTAAGAAGGGTGTAAGACGGGGATGTAGTGTTTCAGCCCTATGTTCAATCTAAACATCGAAGAAGCAATGATGGAAGCAAAGGGAAGATTGAAGAGTGAAATTAAAATTCAAAGTGAAAATATATCAATTATATGATTCGCAGATGACATGCCGCCAGTGGAAGTGAAGCAGAAATGTAGGCTGTATTGAATATAATGAATAGCCTTATGAGTACTGAATACGGATTGAGAGTAAATCGAAGACAGACTAAAGTAATGAGAAGTAGCAGAAATGACACCAGCGAGAAACTTAACATTAGGATTGGTGATCGCGAAGTAAATAACATTAAGGAATTCTGCTACATATCAAAATAACCCAAGACGGTCGGGGCCAAGATGGCACACAAAGGACATTAGCACTATCAGAAAGGGTATTCCTGACCAAGAGAAGTGCACTAGCATGAAACACAGACCATATTTTGAGGAAGAAATTTCTGAGAATGTACGTTTGGAGTACAGCTTTGTGTGGTAGTGAAACATGGCTGTGGGAAAACCAGAACACAGAAGAATATTGAAAATTAGATGGACTGATAAACTAAGGTATGAGAGGAAAGAAACATTTGGAAAACACTGACAAGAATAAGGAACAGGACAGGAGGACATCTGTTAAGATATCACTGAATGACTTCCATGGTACTAGACGGAGCTGTAGAGAGGGATGAGATGAAGAACTTGGGACGGCAGAGAAACTCGTGTCGGGCTGAACCAAACCTGTCAGACGACTGATGACTCAAAAAAAAATTTTTTTTTGATCAAAGAAATGAAAGGCACAGTAAAAGAGAATAACGCATCGCTCGTGGTAGAGAGCGGGCAAGACCGAAAGAGACAGATACTACAAGAAATTACATTTTGGTCGATGAAATCTGGAAAACAGAACCAGGGCTCTCTCGTAGACGCACGGGACAGTTTTGAAAAAACAAAAACAGGAACAAAAAAATTAAATCAGTCTAAAAATTTGAACACTCTTACGAATACTTACCGATCGACTCTATTAATTTTTTTGTATTACAGACGATTCTGCCTCGTAAGAAGATTCACGCCTCATCTTTTTGGTATTTCATGTTTCTTGCAGTAGCCATTTTCGCAGTATCTGTATCTAAATTGCAGTTGTTTCAAAGAAAAAGCCTTTTTCAGGCTGCACATCGAATTTTTTATTTTTGTTTATGCACCCAAACGCGTTTCGCCTTTTTTACAAGGCATCTTCAGTGGGTGTCCTGAAATATTACATGATTTTTCCTTTTTACACATAAGTCATGGTTTCACATTTAGGTTATAGATTTAAAAACAGTTCCTTAACAAAAAACACAGATATCTACTAAAAAGCAGGAATATAACAACTACAGTGCAACACATGTGATGGAAGGTATACAGGACAAACCAGCAGAACATTTGACACCCGGTACGAAGAACATATCAGAGTATGGAAATATGAAATGAGCCACTCAACTTTTGCAGAACATGTGAGAGAAAATAACCACAAACCTAGTACAAGAGAAAATGATATGAAAATAATTAGAATAAATAATGAAAGACATCTTCTAACATTACAGGAAAATTATCATGTATACAAAACAAAGGCTGAAAAGAAACAACTACTAAATGGCCAAGTAAATATGACTAACAACTCACTGTTACATTGATTGATCATATAATAGACAGAAATCCCAATAAATGATTACACATATGATTCATCTCATAAGTATGTACAGGAAAATATAATTACAATAGTAATCATTATTATTATTGTTTTTAAGGATAAAAAAATAAAAAAAAATAAGAAAATCTATCCCTCTCTAAAACACACACACACACACACACACACACACACACACACACACACACATTTACAAAATAGTTGGTAACGCTTAGAAAAACAAATGAATCTCTGTATTAAAAAGATGGCAGTTACAGTGATGTGTAACGAAAACAGTGAACTAAAAGTGAACTGTAAGATGTCCACATGGTTGCCAGATGAGAAAAATCAGTTTGCTTAGATGCAGTGAATTAGAAGTTACCTGCAAGTACCTTTCCATTTCGTAAAAAAAACGTTAAGGAGCTGTTTTGAAATCCATAACCTAGATGTGAAACCATAACTTACGTGTAAAAAGGAAAAATCACGTAATATTTCAGGACACCCACTGAAGATGCCTTGTAAAAAAGGCGAAACACGTGTGGGTGCATAAATAAAAATAAAAATTTCGATGTGCTGCACGCAAAAGGCATTTTCTCTGAAGCAACGGTAATTTTTGGTATTTGCTGTCGCTTCTTATGTGTTTCAGTTTTTCACGTGTCGCTGTGCGTCCTATGATCCTGTCTTTTGTACTGTTACGGTTTATTATAAAGCCATAAGCGAAGTGTTACATCAGTCTGGATTCGAGAGAACTGTAATACATCAGCGCCACATGGCGGCAAAGATTAGAACTACGTCTTATAGATGGGGTTTCCACGATATTCGCAAAAACTGCAGCAAAAAATATTAGTATCGGAGGCTGTGGCCAATGTAGGTGAATTTCACTGCCTGTGAATTCACGACGTAAATCACCTTTTTTTCTAAAGATTAGCACGAGTTTCTTAGCTTCGTCCACAGACAGATACGATCTCTTGAGATCGTTTTATCTGTCTCCTTTCCTGAGGAGAACGGCTGCTTTGTCCGAGAAAGAAGATCCTGGCCATCACTGGAGAGGGCGATCGTGTCGTTTCACTTGAATACGCCCCGTTGACTTTGCACAATTGTTGCAGCACCTCTGATTTCCTCTCTCCAGCGATTGTAAGTTGGAGGGCGATCCTTTATGTAGCCATTCTTTCGGCGTAGGAGGCGCTTTCACAAAAGTTCTGAAAGACCCTTTTGGAAGAGTATTTCTTTCTGAAAGGTGTGGTTAATCAGATAAGACACTAAATTGTGTTTAGCTACAGACTGGAATCACAGGCAATGACTCTCAGGGTGACGACCATTACGGAAGAAATGCTAGACGAGACGTAGAAAGTAATTCAAGGTGTACAGAACGAAACGACGCCCTGAGATCGTGGTAGTTCAATAGGAATAAATAAAGCTGGTGGAAGAAAGGGAGAGAAAAGAAGTGAAAACAAAGGTAAACTTCCTGTAACTACATACTAAAACCAACAATCGCGTGGAAAAGGTGAACGTTTATCAGACAGAGGAAACAGTTCGCTGTGGAAGTGGATGTAGCAGAGTGGGTTATTGGCGGGTCATCAACAAAATTAGAGAACAGATATTAATTACAATTTTTTATAGTTCGCGTAGATTTTGAGAACGTATTGACTCGATTTCAGCGAAGTCGGAGAGCCTTATATGAATAA
This sequence comes from Schistocerca piceifrons, assembly GCF_021461385.2. Taxonomy (NCBI): domain Eukaryota; kingdom Metazoa; phylum Arthropoda; class Insecta; order Orthoptera; family Acrididae; genus Schistocerca; species Schistocerca piceifrons. Next base: position 1,085,295,865 of record NC_060138.1, read on the forward strand.
TGTACGAGGTACGTTGAATAAGAAATGCATTACAATTTTTTCCGAAGCAGGTTGGTTTTAATTGGGATTCCAATACACCATATTATTTCCCACTCTTTTGGCTTAGAAATCTTGGTTGTCAACATAATCTTCGTTACTGCTTCTCGCAGAGTGCCAAAATAATGGCAGTCAGAGGGTGCGAGATCCGCGATATAAGGAGATGAAAAAAGTTTGCGCAATATTGTTTGCGATGATGACAGGCGCCTTGCCCAACGGCTAACTGTACTTTTATTTACTCTCAAGTCTCCTTATACATTCTGCAAGCGCCTATGAATATCTGGGACGCTCCGGTGTTCCACAATAAAAAAAATAAAAAAAAAAACAACTCAATGATAGATTTCTACTTCGAACGCCACTCAATTACAGACGCCATTTTGAAGGCTACATATTGTGCTGCTACCTATCGGAACTTCCTGTAACTGAGTGTCTGTAGTGCAGATAAACATCAGCATAAAGCAGTAGCCTTGAAAATTAGTTATAAAATATCAAAATAATTAATAAGCAAAAAATCGAAATAATAAAGATTAATAATGTAATTTACGAGTTTCTTCATTTAGAAGGGTTGAAGACTACTAGTATATTTTCAGCAAAAGTAAATAAGTAAACAGAAGAGTGGGAATGTCCTGGAGTACTTTCGGCAGATTAAATAGGATTTTCAAAACAAAATTTCTGATGTCTCTGGAAACGCAACATTACAATCGGTGTGTAATTCCGGCCTTAACCGCGGAGAGACTGGGGCATCAGACGCGAAATTATAAAAAAAAATAAAAAAATAAAAAAATGGGGGTAGCTCAGCGAGGAATGCAGATATACATGTAACTTCCTGGCAGATAACAACTGCATGCCGGACTTTTGCCAAGCAATACGGTCTCTAGTTGGAGTACTTTGCTCCCCTTTTGTAGCTTTTTGAGAGGGTGTTGCAGAGCAGGTGAGTAGCCTACAACTCATGCAGAGCTCAGATGAACATAACCACTAATTCCGTAACTACATACTACCACCGGAACGACTGTCCCTAGACAACAGTAGGACTGATGAGTGCTTTATTGTTACTATTATTAAATAGTGCAACGAAGTAACTGATCCTGTTCAGTAGATTGTCACCTCCCCGCGTTCCACTATTCTTGACCAAATACAACTTACAGTCATCAGAAGATATTACTAAGATAGTTTTAAGGGAAAATTTTCCTTTATCCACGAGAGATAATTAGAAGACAATTCTCATTTAGATGGGTTGTGTATATCTTCTGTTCACCTGAATTTGTCGTCTCCCCATACGCATTCGTTGTTCTTTGTTGCACAGTTACCTCGTTCATAATTAAATAATGGACTAGGATGTTTTAGGATTCATATTTTTAAACACACACTTTCAGACGCAACTTTTGATGTATTTTTCATATTTTAATCCTCTTTCACATTGGCCTTTCTATACTGATTTCAGCTTTATACAAAAACAAATACCAGCACACAGTCTAGAATGGAACTGATGCCAGAAAATTAGACGCAGAAGCATTTCAAAAACATTGAGCGTAAATATTCTGTGAGGATTGTGAGAAGTACTCTCAGCCGTATGTTTTAGATTTCTTTATTCAGTACGACCGATTACAGTATAAAGCTTATGTTAGTTTTCTACATAAATTATTATTTCTTTTACTGTAATCGTATTATATAATATAACTGACATAAATATCCCAAATCACTATTATGAGCAGGGTGGCATTTGGCTAAATGATGCGTTACGCGTGGTTTGCTGCGCCTCTGCGATGAGGTATAACCCTTTATGAATGTAAGCCAAGTTTGTTTTTGTGTAGAAAATTTAAAACAACCATGTAACTATACAAATAAATACGGATTTTATAACAGGGGCAAGATTCCGAGAAAATTATTCCTTCCCCAAATTTTACGATGAATATCATCCCAGCGTGCTTAAATGATGAACTGCTCAATAAGATAAGTTGCCCTAGAGCTATTAGGACTGGCGTCTGAGGCTTCCGTGCGAATTTCATTATGTAAATAGATGATTCATCCGTCCCGGGAATGGAGAATCTCGATAAATTTGGCCTGTTGTCGCTATCGATACTAGCAAGACATCGGTCACCAGGATTCGAAGACTTTCGAGAATGTTTAATCTTAAGTTTTAGGTGTGAATTTTTTTTGTGTTATTTCACATTTGCTGTTGTAATTCCTGGGAAAAAGCGGTCTAAACAGACGGACAGATAGACACACGGATAACAAAATGACAAAAAAATATCTTTTTTCTTGTCATATAATTTGAAAGTAATAATTTTTGGAGTTTTTCCCTTACTTATTTCGTGAAATTTTGTATCTTGCCAAATTTCAGGATTCTTAGTCAACGGGAAGTGAATGAACTGGAAGCAGTCTTAATCGCATAAATTTTGTAATGTGGTGACCGGTTTCGATTTTACACTCCTGGAAATGGAAAAAAGAACACATTGACACCGGTGTGTCAGACCCACCATACTTGCTCCGGACACTGCGAGAGGGCTGTACAAGCAATGATCACACGCACGGCACAGCGGACACACCAGGAACCGCGGTGTTGGCCGTCAAATGGCGCTAGCTGCGCAGCATTTGTGCACCGCCGCCGACAGTGTCAGCCAGTTTGCCGTGGCATACGGAGCTCCATCGCAGTCTTTAACACTGGTAGCATGCCGCGACAGCGTGGACGTGAACCGTATGTGCAGTTGACGGACTTTGAGCGAGGGCGTATAGTGGGCATGCGGGAGGCCGGGTGGACGTACCGCCGAATTGCTCAACACGTGGGGCGTGAGGTCTCCACAGTACATCGATGTTGTCGCCAGTGGTCGGCGGAAGGTGCACGTGCCCGTCGACCTGGGACCGGACCGCAGCGACGCACAGATGCACGCCAAGACCGTAGGATCCTACGCAGTGCCGTAGGGGACCGCACCACCACTTCCCAGCAAATTAGGGACACTGTTGCTCCTGGGGTATCGGCGAGGACCATTCGCAACCGTCTCCATGAAGCTGGGCTACGGTCCCGCACACCGTTAGGCCGTCTTCCGCTCACGCCCCAACATCGTGCAGCCCGCCTCCAGTGGTGTCCCGACAGGCGTGAATGGAGGGACGAATGGAGACCTGTCGTCTTCAGCGATGAGAGTCGTTTCTGCCTTGGTGCCAATGATGGTCGTATGCGTGTTTGGCGCCGTGCAGGTGAGCGCCACAATCAGGACTGCATACGACCGAGGCACACAGGGCCAACACCCGGCATCATGGTGTGGGGAGCGATCTCCTACACTGGCCGTACACCACTGGTGATCGTCGAGGGGACACTGAATAGTGCACGGTACATCCAAACACTCATCGAACCCATCGTTCTACCATTCCTAGACCGGCAAGGGAACTTGCTGTTCCAACAGGACAATGCACGTCCGCATGTATCCCGTGCCACCCAACGTGCTCTAGAAGGTGTAAGTCAACTACCCTGGCCAGCAAGATCTCCGGATCTGTCCCCCATTGAGCATGTTTGGGACTGGATGAAGCGTCGTCTCACGCGGTCTGCACGTCCAGCACGAACGCTGGTCCAACTGAGGCGCCAGGTGGAAATGGCATGGCAAGCCGTTCCACAGGACTACATCCAGCATCTCTACGATCGTCTCCATGGGAGAATAGCAGCCTGCATTGCTGCGAAAGGTGGATATACACTGTACTAGTGCCGACATTGTGCATGCTCTGTTGCCTGTGTCTATGTGCCTGTGGTTCTGTCAGTGTGATCATGTGATGTATCTGACCCCAGGAATGTGTCAATAAAGTTTCCCCTTCCTGGGACAATGAATTCACGGTGTTCTTATTTCAATTTCCAGGAGTGTATTATAAGATCATCTTCAGACCTTTTCTATCAAGCATTGTTTGTTGAAATTTATTCTCGTATTTAGCCTCATAGACTGCTTCCAGTTTATTTATAATTATAGATCGCTGTTTCCTATAATAAGAACTATATTCTTTAAAATATTAAACGCATTACCGTGTCAGGTGAAGGAAAATTATAAGAAGTTTTGAAGAATAAGGACTAAAATTATGAGGCCAAATACGAGAATAAATTTCAACAAACAATGCTTGATAGAAAAGGTCTGAAGATGATTTTGTAATAAGATCGAAACCGGTCACCACATTAAAAAATTTATGCGATCAAGGCTGCTTCCAGTTTCTTTATAATAATTATATATCGCTGTTTCCTATAATAAGAACTTTAAAATATTCAACGGGAAGTGCGTTTGCAAGTATCAAATTACATGATATAAACGGCCGTATCTTTTGGTTGCGTTGTCTTAGAAGCTTAATTTTTTTACATCGTCAAGGGACAGTAGATGTTAGTATGTGACAAATTTGAACTGTCTATGCATACACAGAAAAAGGGACCCTAATAGACAGACAGACAGATAGACAGACAGTTGGGTAAAATGACGAAAAAAAAATTTCGTGTGATATAATTACAAATTTTCGGAATTTTTTCTTTACTTGTATTCTAAAACCGTGCTTCTTACTAAATTTCATTAGGTTTTGACGAGGGTGTTTGCGAGTATCAGACTATGTGACATAAATGGCCATATATTTCGACCGCGTTGACTTAGAAGCTTAAATTTTCTCACCGCCAAGGGACGGTAGACCTTAGGATGTGGCAAAAAATTCAACTTGATACGTCTGCTGTTTTACCGTTTCCGAGAAAAATGGATTCTTAACATTCCGACAGACAGATATACAGAAAGCAAAGTGGTCCTGTAAAGATTCCATTTTTATTAACTGATGTACGAAGCCCAAAAAAATACTTAATTTTATATACGAAGTTCTCGTGTACGCCTTACAATCCGTTTCTTGAAATTTATTTGCAATCCCAATCTTTTCTTTGCCTCTCCGTTTCATGCCTTCTATGAAGATATTAATAAATACAAATTTTCGAGTGTTATTTTTATTCCTTTGGATATCGACTCTACGATCGTCACATTATTGTTCTATACTCATTGCGCTGCACCAATGGCGACTTTAAATTACGATAACACCAATGGCTCATGACTCTCCTGACCAGAAATCGCATTCTTTCTGAACGCTTGTCCCTGGTCCAGCCATGCGTATATCACAAATTCGGACGAAACTGATGATGACGAATAGGTGCCGTCTACTTGTGAGACGAACATTGAGGGGTACAGTAGTACGATGCCAGCACCTGTTGATTATCTGCACACATGCGGCACTATCTTGCGTTTAGACAGCTGTTTTGGTGTGCAGCTGTTTCGGGAGCGGCGGTGCACGGTACGCGCGCGGCTTCTGCGCTGTTGTTCTCCCTCTGGAACCAACCTCGAATCTACGACAGCGACCGCGCCAGCGTCGCGTCTCTGGTTCCCACAGCATGCCACGCTACGTGGTACCGCACCCAGTTAACGCCCACGCAGCGGCTCACAATTCATCCTGACGACATCGCTAAGCTTAGGCTATCTGTCCGCTAAGTAACAAGAGTCCACGGGATTATTACAACGCAGTATTTTACGTCTCATTAAGTCTCTTAGACTATCCCAGGGGGAGCGCAGCAGAGACTCATAGAAATGCGGTGTTATTACTCTTAGTGCTCACATGTTACTTGCTTTAACGATGTGACGGAAGCAGTACAGTACCGTATGACATCCCTCTAAATGGCAACAAATGTGTTTCTATGCGAGTGAGAGGCCGAGGTACAATTTAAACAAAAATGTCATCACTATATGTCAAATAAATGTTTGCTGGTTTTAACAGGACACGTTTCCGTTGGTGTAGGCTAGACTGATTTGTACCAGTCCCCTTATAACACTTTCACCGACTACTGTTGTCCTGTAACCTCAAAGCTGGAGGCAGTTCGTATGAAATTATTTTTAATAAAGCAATTACAGTATAAAGAAGCAGTAAAAGGAGGTTTGTTGTGTTGACCGTGATGTACCAAGCGGAGGTGACTTATCGGAAGTGAAAGTCAGAATTACGTAAATATTTAAACAGCAACATACAATATTTTGCCTATCCACACTGTCCAAATGACAGAAAACGGTCGCCAGCCTAATTAGGCATACCAATAAGTAACATTTTTGTTCAATAAACTAAATATGAGTAACTTTAATGGACAGACACAGCCTATATTTTATCACACAAGAGTGCAATGAACTCTGTCATTAACATATGTTGATGTCATTAACATATGTTGGCGTTAAGGAACGTGCTAACAGTTATAGAAGAACAAGGCTATTTGCATAAGTACATCAGACCATGACACACCCTATTGCGTTCAGGGCTTAGTCAAACTGAATGATTTCAAAAATATTACTATTAATATCTTCTGGTAAACCTTCCGGGATGTAAGGTCGTGGTCCATCAAACTCTTCAGCTCCTAACGTTTCGTCCAGAGCTGCGCTGGACATCTTCAGAGGGGTGTTTCTCCTCCGGTGAGTCTTGCCGACTGACGGGTCGGACGTCTGAGAGCGACTTATGTATCGTAGAGAGTGGGCGTGACCAGAGTTACACGTAATATGCAGAGATAACCTTTGTCAGAGATAAAACTTAACTATCGATCGTAATCTCGTCACGGATAAAACTGTCTAGCAATTCTGTAGTGCTACTGTCCAAATATCACTAAGTTTCATGGTCTCTTCTTTCCGATTACAGAATTGCTAGACAGTTTTATCCGTGACGAGATTACGATCGATAGTTAAGTTTTATCTCTGACGAAGGTTATCTCTGCATATCACGTGTAACTCTGGTCACGCCCACTTTCTACGATACATAAGTCACTCTCAGACGTCCGACCCGTCAGTCGGCAAGACTCACCGGAGGAGAAACACCCCTCTGAAGATGTCCAGCGCAGCTCTGGACGAAACGTTAGGAGCTGAAGAGTTTCATGGACCACGACCTTACATCCCGAAGGTTTACCAGAAGATATGTCATCCGGTCGTGAAAGCTTTCATACTATGATTACTATTAATATTTACTGTAAATTTATAAAGTGGACATAGATTTAGTATCACTTTTCAAACACTTTCCTATTTGACATGGATCGCGAATACAGTTCACTGCAAAATTATAAATTGGGCATAGGTTTGTCTCTCTTTTACCAATTTCTTTTCTGTCTGACATGGGAATAAAAAAAATTCACTAGCAAACTATTTCTCACTGTCCTCTGAATAAATGAAGTTACTGTTTTCATACATAGAGGTCTTTCTGTTACTTGTTATCTAGCATGAGCACAATAGACAACTTTGGATCCTGTTATACTATTAACATGCATTTTCATTACACAAGAGGAACAAGCACTTAGCAAACATGAGAATATAACTTTCCACAACTGCAGTTCTCGACTTTTACTGCAGTGAGACACAAAATTGACATATTTGTAAGATACTGACTCACGTTTTGCAATTTACAACAGGCAGCACTGTGATCATTAACTAACCAAATCTTTATAAGCCTCAGTTTTAAGAACTTTTAATTTTTAAAAGTAACAGCAAATTGTGTATTAAGAACATTTCAAGCCAAACTTTAGTAATATTTAGTTTTGAAACTAACCTCAAGATGATTTATCGCCTGTCTTTATTACCACAGTCTTCTATTTTCAAGTCAATGATTAAATAGGTAACTTTGAAAGTCCACAAAACTTTAAATGGGACTGTTTCAATCACTGGGAGGCTTTCACAAAGCTACATTTACTACCTCCCACAATTTTACCAAATACACAGTAAATCTGAATACTCCCTTCTTCCCAAATATCAAACTACATTATTTAATTAACTATATGGCTTTGGGGCTTTCATTTTTCCACAATAAGAGAACTCGGTGATCATAGTTCAAACGCAGAGGAACCTGAGAGGGGTTGTGATAAAGAAAAGATCAAGGTAGGTACATAAATTCAGTTATAAGTTACCTTATATTTGACCACACTAAAACATCCAATGAGCTGATAATTCACTATACATTTCTACGATTCTTCTATTTCGTTATAGTGATTGCACAATATGGTGTCGAGTGCATGTTGGTAGGTGGATTTCCAGGTAGAAATGCTGGGCTCTGTCATTTCTTGGTGGCGATGATAGATACCAATTCCAAAATAGTTCCAGCTATTTATCCTTCCATCCGAGGCTTTGGCATATTGGAAAACGGCACGAAATAGCCTCTCTCGGTACCAGCACAATCTACGATTGTTACAAGAGCTGTTGGCGGTTCAGTAGCTCGTCTCCGACTGACTCTTGGTTCCACCTTTCTATCCATCCCAATCATATTTTGCACGCGCTGCATGATTCCGTTCCCGAGGGGAACCACAACACCTTTTATACATAAAAAGTGAGGATCAGCAAATACAGAGTAATAAGACACTTTGAACAAAACATATCATTTTCACAAATTGACAGTTCAACATAAAATTATTTAACAAATTTTCAGTTATATATAGTAATTTTTGTTTCCCTCCAAGTGAGGCAAAGTATTTAACTAATGAAGACAATACATTGCACATGTTTTTACCAGGACTTCAAAGTTTTTACAAAGAAGAAAGTAAACATTTTTATACAGTAACGAATTAATCATATAATAATTACCGAAGCTCAACGATAGAATGTTGAACAAAACAGAAAGTAGAATGAATCAGCAAAAGGTATGTGGTGTCTAAGCTATGGTGTTACAACGTCATTCCTATATTATGCTAATTATTTCTTCTCTGTTCACATATTACAACAGACACAGTCTCCGTAATCTGCTCTGTATATTCCAATCTTTGTTCTTTACATTTGCCCCTCTACTGCCCCTGCAACTGTAGAGGTGGTACACGTCTCACTGATCTGTCCCTTCATCTGGTAAGTGTATTCCAATGACTTGCAACCTTTTCTTATTAGTACTTCTTCATTCCGTTTTTTTTTTTTTTTATATGTCGATTTGCATCCTAACATTCTTCGATAGCACCGCATTTCAAATACTCCCACTTTCTTCATTTCAGCGTTTCAGATTGTCCACGTTGCACTTGCATAAAATTCTGTGCCCTAGATGTGATGTCACCGCCAGACACCACACTTGCTAGGTGGTAGCCTTTAAATCGGCCGCGGTCCGCTAGTATACGCCGGACCCGCGTGTCGCCACTGTCAGTGATAGCAGACCGAGCGCCACCACACGGCAGGTCTAGAGAGACGTACTAGCACTTGCCCCAGTTGTACAGCCGACTTTGCTAGCGACGCCACACTGACAAATACGCTCTCATTTGCCGAGACGATAGTTAGCATAGCCTTCAGCTAAGTCAATTGCTACGACCTAGCAAGGCGCCATCACCAAGTTATATTGAGATGATAATACTGTATCAACAAGACCAATGTTCACCAATTGTGGATTAAAGTTAAGTATTCCAGCAGCTACGTACTTTTCTTTATAGCATTCATTACGTATCCTGTTTCAGACCTCACGCCAGCCTGCGTGAGTTTAGGCGCGTGCCTTTCGGCTTCCTCTCATTGTGTCTAGGCTGTCTTGTCTAGACACAACACTAGACGTACACTTCCAAGAACTTATCCGTTCCATATCAATATATGATATCACTAGAGCTATTTAGTTCAAGAAAAATTTCACAGCCCTTGTCAGAATACTTATGTCACCTTCCTCATTTCCCTACCCTGTGTAATCTTGCCTCCAAGATAGTAGAGCTGTTTCCCTACTTCTGCTACTATGTCGTTCCCAATTTTCATGCCAAGCGAACTGATAATCTCCTTTTTATTAGACTTCATTATTTTCGTCTCTGCTCCGTTTATCCGTAAGACATATTCAGTGCTTATGCACAGGTTGCTTTTATCAGTGTATTATTGTGTATAATGTATTGTACATACATATACGGAGATGGCCGTTGTCGCTCGATTACATTAATGATGAAAAATCACTGGAAACATTAACAACAGTAAAATGTAAATGAGTAGGAGGCAGGCGCCATACTGAGATTAATAAGAAAAGCCCTAAGATATTTTAATTCGTCCAAAAAGTAAATGGTTTACGAAACATTCGTCCGATCTACATATGTATGAGTACTGTTCGTTAACCTGGGATCTTTTCCAGACAGGATTAATATAGCAATCGTTCATTAAGACTAGACTATCCCAGAATTGTTGAGAAAATTACAGTGGTAAGTCGCTACAAGGAATTCGTTGACCACGAAATCAAAGTTTGCTGCTAAAATTCTGAGACCACATGTTCCATGATTGCTCAATCAGTATATTGTTTTCTCCATTTACATCTCGCGTAATATACTTGACGAATCGGTTAACTACATAAATGTGTTTCTTTTCTTTATTACAGACATTGATGTCCTTCAATCTAAGCAATTAAGAGTTTCGATCATTATCGGCCATCTTCAGAGCTTTTTACCGCCGAGTGCGGCTGGCAGAATTTTAATGTTGAGACAGCCATACACAGTGACGAAATGTACGTGTTGTGTTATACGTAGGCTGAAAAATTCTGAAGATGTCCTATAACGATCGAAACTAGTAATCGCAGAGATTAAATTGCAGCTACGACTGACGCAAATAATCAGTTATAAATTTCCAACATTTTCTGAATCAAATAATGTTATTGTCCATCTACATTACTTTCACTTTTAAAATGACTGTCGTTTGTTTCAGATTGATAGTATCGATTACAAGAATATCCGATCCAAATAAAGAGTAAAATTTACATGCTACGTCACAGGATAAAATACCCTTTTAAGCTATACGGTGATACCTGGGGATGGTTCACGTAGAACCGAACCCGATAATTCTAAAAATAAAGAAATGTAGGCGGACGATACAATATGTTGTAGAGCAAATGTTTGCGGATTTTCTGCGAAGAAAATATGTCTGTTTCTACAGAGTTGCAAAATCTCTGTGTGGATATAGCATTTGCTCTTACAAAAACAGAAAAAGTTCGAGTTTATACGAGTGTTACAGACAATCGTTCTTCACGTGCACTAGCAAGGGGCAGAATGATAGTAGTACCCTCTGCCATACACCATGGTGTAGGTGGAGGAATAGATAAGAATGTGTATTGCACACTGTATCAGGTTTTTTTGACTCGTTATTGCGCAAAACTTTTTTCAATTCAGCCAACTCCATAGTGGAATGTCAGTTATGACGATACGAACGTAAGAAAAACAACACAGCTAGCCCCGAGCGGAGAAAATCTCCTACGCAGCTGGGTACCGAACCCATGCCCCTTCGTTTGGCAGCCCGTCGCAGATTTTTGTATTTATATTATATTTTCTTTTATTTATGTATTAATTTTTTTATTTTTTTATTTTATGTCTTTACTAATTTAGTCTATGTGCCAGAATTCCAGGGCTAGCGCCTTCCGGGTAAAGGAACATCCAAACGCGTCTTCTCGAAATTTTAATGGTGATTCCGTTTGTAGTCGGAAAAAAAACACCAACATCTCATGGCTTAGACGTTCCAGCTGGAATGCGGGTCATGAAAGGCGCTCCGTAGAAAACTGGAAAAGAACTGCTTGTATCTGGGTTGTTAACAAGTGCACAGTGTCTAACGTTAAGGTACGCCCAAAAACCGTAGTTCTGATTTCTCGTCGGGGTCAAAAAGTTAGCGGACCGTGTGACCGCGTAATCAATTTACAGCGTTAGTTTTTGTTGCGGGTTAATGAATCACATCTGGGAATAAAAGCGTCAGGAAAGTGATCTGAGCAGGTGTCTGTCGGGTAAGGAAAGCCAAGACGCTGCGCGAGCAACCAGACGTGACGACGGATCACATGAGAATTGATGAGCGTCTGTGTTCTCTACACCACAGTGAACACAGAGGGGTGTGTCAGCGAGGCGGATGCGCTGCAAACGAAACTGGTTGACCTGTTTGCCTCTGACGGTGATATACCAGGTGGACTGGACGCTGGTGTCGAGATAATCAGCATATGATCTGGGGAGACTTGTGTTCGATGGAGTTGGGGGTTTGACACATTTGTAATTTTTAGTGTATAGTCTTTGTCTAGAGTATATGTGAATGGGGTAAGGAGTGCAAGATGGAACTGAATTCAGGGAAGAAGTGCCGAAAGATATATAAGGGGGGGGGGGGTGGAATGTCTGATAACATGACTGGGGCTGACATGCAAAAGCAGTCCGGTCAGGTTCGTCGGGCAGCGACTCCAGACTTTCAGTTGCGAGCTAACAAAAAGTGCTGTAACTCTGTCTGCCACATGGAATAAGCCCAGTTCACCACGCTCCCGCGGCAGGGCAAGGGAGGAATATTGAAATTTAAATAACATCCCGGTACAGACAAAAAATCCCATGGCCATCGACACACGACGTGCGAGGGTAATCGACACAGGGAACACTTGTGCCATATGGGGGATGCGTGAGGCGTGGTAAACATTCACGTATTGCGCAGGCTGTACAGTGTCGAGGGATCTAAGCCGGCTATCCACAAGGCCAGCCCTGATCGTTTGGAGGAGACGTCTTCTGTTGGTTGCCGCTGAATGACGGAGATCATTCATAAAATCAATGCCCAAACAGCGGACGATGGTGGCCACACTTAGAGGAGCGACATATCTCTCAGGTAGACCCTCACCAACGAGCAGAACCTTCGATTTGGAAATGTTAAGAGAACTGCCCGATGCCTCCCCATATGACGTCAGCCAAGTCAGAACCGCGCGAACATCGTCTTCATTGCGGAGGTAGAGGGCTAGATCGTCAGCATTGGCAGTACAACATGCAATGTCAGGCCCACCAGGTATTGGCGAAGCCCCTGGAGTAGGGGCTCTAATGCCAAAGCATACAGTATTGTGGAAAGTGGGCAACGTTGTCGGACAGAGCGCTCGATCGCTAGAGGCGCGGTGGGGCGACCACGACCACTACAGAGTATTCTTGAAGTGGCGCCGCTCAAGAGCCCCATTACCACTGTTGCTATCAGAGACAGAAAACCCATGTGTTGGAGGACCGATTTCAGAAAGGTGTGGTCGACACAGTCGAATGCCTGACTTAAGTCAAAAGATGCTAATGCGCCAGGTAAATGCTGGGACCGCGCGAGCGTGATCATGTTCCTACGCAAAGGGCCTTGTGGGTGTTGTTGTCACCGCCCAGCGAAGTCTGATCAAGGGAGGTGAAGCATCTTGCTGCCTTCTTGACTCTTGAGGCCAAAAAACGGGTAAAAATTTTCATGTCGCTGTGTAAGTAGGCTGTTTACGTTTTCTTATTGGCAACGTTACGTAGCGCTCTGTATGAAAATCACTGGCTGTGCTGTGTGCAGTTTCTGGCTAGTTTGCATTGTTGTCTGCCATTGTAGTGTTGGGCAGCTAGATGTGAACAGCGCATAGCGTTGCGCAGTTGGAGGTGAGCCGCCAGCAGTGGTGGATGTGGGGAGAGAGATGGCGGAGTTTTGAAATTTGTAACACAGGATATCATGAACTGCTATATACATTATGACTTTTGAACACTATTGAGGTAAATACATTGTTTGTTCTCTATCAAAATCTTTCATTTGCAAACTATGCCTATCAGTAGTTAGTGCCTTCCGTAGTTTGAATCTTTTATTTAGCTGGCAGTAGTGGCGCTCGCTGTATTGCAGTAGTTCGAGTAACGAAGATTTTTGTGAGGTAAGTGATTTGTGAAAGGTATAGGTTAATGTTAGTCAGGGCCATTCTTTTGCAGGATTTTTGAAAGTCAGACTGTGTTGCGCTAAAAATATTGTGTGTCAGTAATTTAACTGTTATGTAGAGTGATGGGCCGGTAATAACAGATCCGTGATTGCCCATGTGGCTTAGGGGCCAGGATGATGACCCCATCAAGGAAACTGACAGCGTAGATGCCGAGACAGATGTTTCTTATACAGAAGGAAAACTTAACATCCGAATTGGGGATCACGAAGTAGAAAAAGTTAAGGAATTCTGCTACTTAGCCAGCAAAATAGCCCTTGATGGTCAGAGCAAGGAGGACAAAGAAAGCAGAATAGCACTGGCAAAGATGGTATTCCAGGCCAAGAGAAGTATACTACACTACTGGCCATTAAAATTGCTACACCACGAAGATGACGTGCTACAGACGCGAAATTTAACCGACAGGAAGAAGATACTGTGATATGCAAATGATTGGCTTTTCAGAGCATTCACACAAGGTTGGCGCCGGTGGCGACACCTACAACGTGCTGACATGAGGAAAGTTTCCAACCGATTTCTCATACACAAACAGCAGTTGACCGGCTTTGCCTGGTGAATCGTTGTTGTGATGCCCGTATAAGGAGGAGAAGTGCGTACCATCACGTTTCCGGCTTTGATAAAGGTCGGATTGTAGCCTATCGCGATTGCGGTTTATCGTATCCCGACATTGCTGCTCGCGTTGGTCGAGATCCAATGACTGTTAGCAGAATATGGAATCGGTGGGTCCTGGAGGGTAACACGGAACGCCGTGCTGGATCCCAACGGCCTCGTATCACTAGCAGTCGAGATGACAGGCATCTTATCCGCATGGCTGTAACGGATCGTGCAGCCACGTCTCGATCCCTGAGTCAACAGATGTGGACGTTTGCAAGACATCAACCATCTGCATGAACAGTTCGACGACGTTTGCAGCAGCATGGACTATCAGCTTGGAGACCATGGCTGCGGTTACCCTTAACGCTGCATAACAGATAGGAGAGCCTGCGATGGTGTACTCAACGACGAACCTGGGTGCACGAATGGCAAAACGTAATTTTTTCGGATGAATCCGGTTTCTGTTTACAGCATCATGATGGTCCATCCGTGTTTGGCGACATCGCGGTGAACGCACATTGGATGCGTGTATTCGTCATCGCCATACTGGCGCAGCACCCAGCGTGATGGTATGGGATTTGATTGGTTACACGTCTCGGTCACCTCTTGTTCACACTGACGGCATTTTGAACAGTGGACGCTACATTTCAGATGTGTTACGACCCGTGGCTGTACCCTTCATTCGATCCCTGCGAAACCCTACATTTTAGCAGGATAATGCACGACCGCATGTTGGAGGTTCTGTACGGGCCTTTCTGGATACAGAAAATGTTCGACTGCTGCCCTGGCCAGCATATTTTCCAGATTTCTCACAAATTGAAAACGTTTGGTGTATGGTGGCCGAGCGACTGGCTCGTCACAATACGCCAGTCACTACTCTTGATTAACTGTGTTGAAGCTTCATGGGCAGCTGTACCTCTACACGCCATCCAAGCTCTGTTTGTCTGAATGCCCATGTGGTTGTTCTGGGTACCGATTTCTCAGGATCTATGCACCCAAATTGCATGAAAATGTCAGTTCTAGTATAATATATTTGTCCAATGAATACCCGTTTGCCGGCCGGTGTGGCCGAGCGGATCTAGGCGCTTCAGTCTGGAGCCGCGTCACAGCTACGGTCGCAGGTTCGAATCCTGCCTCGGGCATGGATGTGTGTGATGTCCTTAGGTTAGTTAGGTTTAAGTAGTTCTAAGTTCTAGGGGACTGATGACCTCAGATGTTAAGTCTCATAGTGCTTAGAGCCAATACTCGTTTATCATCTGCATTTCCTTTTGGTGTAGCAATTTTAATGACCAGTAGTGTAGTATCAAACATAGGCCATAGCCTGATTAAGAAATTTTTGAGAATGTACGTTTGGAGCACAGCATTTTGTGGCAGTGGAGCATGGGCTGTGGGAAAACTGGAACAGAAGAGAAAGGAAGCATTTGACTTGTGTTGCTACAGCTGGTAAGATAAGGAATGAGGAAGTTCTCCGCAGAATCGGCCAGGAAAGGAATGTACGGAAAGCACTGTCGAGAAGAAGGTACACGATTGTCGGACACCTATTACCAACTAATGGGATTACCTTTTATGGTACTAGAGGGTAAAAACTACAGACGAAGAAAGACTGGAATGCATCCAGCAAATAAATGAGGATGTGGGCTGCATTTGCTACTCTGAAATGAAAAAGTTGGCATAGGATAGGAATTCTTTGCGTGCCACATCAACCCCATCAGAACAAAAAAAAGTGAATCTATAGTGGCTGTGTTCTTGCCTTTTCCCATTTATATTTCCATTACCATACTGTCCCACTATAATTTTCGCTAATATACACTCTTTCTAATTAAGTTTTCTATTATCGAATACGAAGTCGCTTTCATTAAGCAACTCTTTCATGCTGTCTGGAAGACAAACTAGCTATTGCCACACGAAGTCGTAGTAATAAGCGAGTTGCGTGAAAGAATACTCGGCATGAGTCAGCAGCAGCCGTCACGCTTGATCTGCAGTTCTGCCGGTCAGGAGTTTCTTTCGCTGAGTCAACATCGTTAAGAGAAGTGGGGACACACTCCAGTGAGTAGCAGAGAAAGTTAAAAGCTGTTCACCAGACATAACGGCGACAGAACAGTCTGGCAACAGAATAGACAGAGTCAGCTGGCCGTGATCTACCGGTAGGTGTGTGAGAGCGGGGGCACTTCAGGTTCATTCAGGCGTGAAGTGCTATATTTACGTGTCACAATGCAGCAGTTAATGGGCTCGTACTTCGTCTGTCACGGTCTGAGGCGATGTACTGTGTTTCAGATTGTGGAGATTATTTTTAAAATAAGTGCAATTGTAAACCGGAAAGACTACGGTTTCTTACCACAAAATCCTGACTTGGGACTCATTGTACAAAGACAAAGGCTGAGAAGAGTTGCCGGATCGGAAAGAAACGGATTGGAAAAACATCAGAAATAGGGCAGTAGAGTCAATAAAATAAGTTCTCGGCTATCTAAAACGAGTAACTACAAAAGTAACGGAGTTAAAGGAGAGGCAAAGGGAAACGCTTTCTTCAATAGAAGAAATCTATTAATAGCTATTTCTTGTAGCGTCTGTAACGTCACAGAGGGTCCGCCGTTTCCATGGTCTGGCAAACTTTTTGGAAAGTTGTTCTTTCTTTTGCCACAGCCACCAATTAACGTTAGGTAGGTTAGTCATATACCTGTGAATCGTGTATACTTTTTTCTACATTATCGTGTTTCAAATGCATATTTATAGTATTTTCTGTGGTGTAGATTGGGGAGCAGCCCAGCATTTGCCTAAACGAGGGTGGAAAACCGCCTGTAAACCGCATTCCGTTCAGAGGGTGTAGTTGACCAACAATTATTAATCCGACACGCGGTTTCAACGCTGGTCTGGCTTGCGTTTCTATCTCGGAAGCTAACGTTTTGAACCTTGAGCTATATGAGCAGGTCTGCTGATAAAAACGCTACAGTTGTCTGCAGCTAAAATGGAATCTTCTAAACTTGTGTGTTTGGAGCAAGTATTGAAGCAGATGTAAATGGGAACAACAGAATGTTAATGAACTGGGGGCAAACAAAACCTAAAATGCTGAAGGTCGTTAGACATAAAATATGCAGAGTATCAATTGAAAAGTTTTAGAAAAAGATTGTAAGAAGACAAGTCCATGGAATCATTCAAAAAGAAAAAGTAATGACTGAACATATGGAAAGTATTGAGGACAAAATTCTTTGCAAATGGCAGAGGCTGGAGAAATCGCAATGAACAACATACACTATCAGATCGAAGAATCTGGGGACCTGTTAGTGGACTTTAACATCACCTACATTCGACTTGGGAAGCTTCAGAAGAAATGAAATTTTCACTCTGCAGCGTAGTGTGCGCTGATGTGAAACTTCTTTACAGACTAAAACTGTGTGCTGGACCAAGACTCGAACTCGGGACCTTTGTCTTTCTCAGGCAAGTCCTCTACCATCTCAGCTACCCAAGCACGAATCACGATCCGTCCTCACAGCCTCAATTCCGCCAGTACCTCGTCTCCCACTTTCCAAATTTCACAGAAGCTCTCCTGCGAACCTTGCAAAACGAGCACTTCTGTTAGAAAGGATAGTACGGAGACATGTCTTAGGCACAGCCTGGGGGATGTTTCCAGAACGAAATTTTCGAGTCTGGGTCCAGCACACAGTTGTAGTCTGCCGGGATGTTTCACATCAGCGCACTCTCCGCTGCAGAGTGAAAATTTCATTCTGGAAACATCCCCCAGGCTGTGGCTAAGCCATGTCTCCGCAATATCCTTTCTTCCAGAAGTGGTAGTCTTGCAAGGTTCACAGGAGAGCTTCTGTGAGGTCTGGAATGTAGGAGTCGAGGTACTGGCGGAATTGAGGCTGTGAGGACGGTTCGAGGGTTGTGCTTGGGTAGCTCAGTTGGTAGGTGGCACGGTAGCTCAGCGTGCTCGGTCAGAGTGTTGGCTGGAGTCTGTAATAAAAAAAAAACTGAGTGAAAGGGTCAACCACGAACTTCAGTGGATGTCATGTGAGGTCCGCTACGATCAAATACAACGAACAATAACGAACAAAATGGAAAAAAAATAGAAAATATTGTTGAGTACTTGCCTGTGAAAGACAAAGGTCCCGAGTTCGAGTCTCGGTGAGGCACACAGTCTGCCAGGAGTTTCAGCTTTAGAAGGCTCTAAATGTTCCTGATACATTTGTTACACAGGTCACATTCAACGTCTTTAAAATATATGTGTATTGTCATCGTTCGAAGTCAATGATATCTACTGGCCGAGCTATTCTGCTGTTAACTGCCTTTATACTGACGGCACAACACTCCCAACCTTCTTTTATATTTGTGGGTCCGCCTCTCGTGACGTCTAGTGGTCAATATCAAATTAAACATAGGTGTCCGTATATTTTTTATCAGACAGTGCCTTAGAGGACCTCCATTTAATTGTAAGTAGGAGAATAAATAATTCCTCATATAGAATTACCAGGTAATTCGCCTGACTACTTTCTAAACTTAGAGCAGTTCACAAGAGATATGTGCAATATTTCTTAATCGTTTTAAAAACGCTGAGTACCTCCATCAGTATCAGAGGAGTAATGTATTCTGTCAGACTGAGCAAAATATCAATGCTTACTGTTCTATTGGCATAAATATTGGGGAGAATAAACATATTAACATGTTGTTATTTGCGTATGATCAAGTTATCATACAAGACAGCGAAGATAAATTACGAATGGCATTACATAAACTAAATGAAATGTGTGTAAGGTACAATCTGACTACATCTACATAGAAAACTAAAACCATCGCCCTTTTAGCCATGCATTCAGTATGAAGAAAAATAGTCGTCAATGATACACCAATAGAACAGGTAGCCCATTTCAAGTACTTAGGATGTGACATATCATATGATCATGATTTGGGTACTTACCAACCTATATGTGGCACAATAAGAGGAACACCACTGAAGACTACAACAGGGGTAGAGACATATCTGAAAGTTTATAAAGTAATGACAGTTTCCGCTTTATCTTGCGTTGAGAAATTTTGGACACTGAGAAATAAAGATTTACGGCGACTAGAAGCATCAGAAATGAAATTTCTAAGTTGTACGAAAGATTGCACTAGGGTAGACAAAATTAGAAACGAATTAGGGATGCAACCTGTTGCGGCGTATCGACAAGCGACAGCACGAAGATGAAGAAAGCAACAGCAGAGACGGCTGTAAGACGACGTAAGCCAGTAGCCAGCTGACTAGGACCGCACAACGACAGGAGCAACCTCTACCAGAAGAGAATATAAGCGCCGCTCCTGCCAGCCTCGGCCGGACATCAGTAGAGGAGAGTAGAAGACGGACCCTAGAAGAGCACTACGGTAGCAGTGACGTGTGATCCGTATCCGTTACTGGCATGAACAGTTGTATACAGCAAAGGACACTGATCGTTTGCATGTCGCCCATCGCTTGCGACAACTCGTTGCAAATCCAAAGTTAAGAACTGTCAATCTTCTTTATTGTAATAAAAGCTATTAATGTGAATTGTTTGAGATGTTGTATAGAACGAGTATGAGATGATGAGACCGGAGCAGGCCCTAGGCCTAACTCTGGAGACGCAGAGAAACAAGAAGATCATTTTACTGTACAGTGTCTGTGTTTACAATTCACATTATACAATGTTCCTTTAAACAAGCATGCATGCCTGAAGGAACAGACATTACCAACGGTCCACGGGTGCTTTTTAAATATTACGAAATTTTATTTGCGAACTGCGAAACTAAATTGACTTCAGATGTACTACTTAACAGCGACACACGAAAATCTATGCCGGACCGGGACTCGAACCCGAATTTCCTGCTTGTAGCAAGCGGTCGCCTTACCCACTTTTTTCTCTTTTATCCATCTATTTTCTCCTATGCGGCAGCCTTAACCGTTTTCTTTAATATTTATTCAAAAAATAAAAACACTTTTACCTTTTTTATTATATAGTATTAAAAAGTAACAGAAATCTCCTTTGATTAACATCGGAAACAGGAAAGAAAAAACATAGTTCCAAAATGCTGTTTATGTGTGATAGCAAATCAGCGACCGCTCGTTTGAAGACGCCAGTCTCATTCTGACGTTTGTCGTCCTCTATACTGAGAGCATCCTCGTCGACTGATTTACTTTCATAGTCTTTACCGCTCTCTATTCCCTTCCCTTCCCTTCCCTTCCATTCAGCGATAGCTTCACTAACGCCTGCTGCCATCTCCATATGGCCTTGCACTTCAAAAATGGCTCTGAGCACTATGAGACTTAACAGCTGTGGTCATCAGTCCCCTAGCACTTAGAACTACTTAAACCTAACTAACCTAAAGACATCACACACATCCATGCCCGAGGCAGGATTCGAACCTGCGACCGTAGCAGTCGCTCGGTTCCGGACTGCGCGCCTAGAACCGCGAGACCACCGCGGCCGGCCCCTTGCACTTCCATTGATGCAGTCTGATATTTCGCATCATCTACATAAATTAAAAAATTCGGAGAGTTCCGGAACCTGTACAGAAAATTGGAATAGAGATCAACATACACATCATTGCCGCCATTTTTGTTGCTCACGAAAACCACACGTTGCATATTGGAGATTTGTGGTAAGGTCTTATGGGACCAAACTGCTGTGGTCATCGGTCCCTAAGCTTACACACTACTTAATCTAACTGAAACTAACTTACGGTAAGGACAACGCACACACCCATGCCCGAGTGAGGACTCGAACCTCCGACGTGGGGAGCCGCGCGGACCGTGACAACACGCCCGAGACCGAGCGGTTACCCCGCGCGGCTCATCGCATCTTGTACCACCATAGAGCGAGACCTCTAGAGGTGGTGGTCCAGATTGCTGTACACACCGGTACCTTTCATACTCAGTAGCACGTTCTCTTGCACTGATGCATGTCTGTATTCTTCGTTGCATACTGTCTACAAGTTCATCAAGGCACTGTTGGTCCAGATTGTCCCACTCCTCAACAGCGATTCGGCGTAGATCCCTCAGAGTGGATGGTGGGTCACGATGTCCATAAACAGCCCTCTTCAATCCATCCCAGGCTTATTCGATAGGGCTCATGTCTGGAGAACATGCTGCCCACTCTAGTCGAGCGATGTCGTTATCCTGAGGGAATTCATTCACAAGATGTACTTGATGGGGTTCGAATTGTCGTCTGTGAAGACGAATTCCTCGCCAATATGCTGCCAATATGGTTGCACTATCGGTCGGAGGATGGCATTCACGTATCTTACAGCCGTTACGACGCCTTCCATGACCACTAGCGGTGTACGTCAGCCCCACATAATGCCAACCCAAAACATCAGGGAACCTCCACCTTGCTGCACTCGCTGGACAGTGTGTCTAAGGCGTTCAGCCTGACCGGGTTGTCTCGAAACACGTTTCCGACGATTGTCTGGTTGAAGGCAATTGCGATACTCATCGGTGAAGAGGACGTGATCCCAATCCAGAGCGGTCTATTCGGCATGTTGTTGGGCCCATCTGTACTGCGCTCCATGGTGTCGTGGTTGTTAAGATGGACCTCGCCATGTAAGTCGGGAGTGAAGCTGTGCAGCATGCAGCCTATTGTGAACAGCTTGCGTCGTAACACGACGTTCTGTGGCTGCACGAAAAGCATTATTTAACATGGCGGCTTTTCTGTCATGGTTCAAAAATTGTTGAAATGGCTCTGAGCACTATGGGCAGCAGTCCCCTAGAACTTAGAACTACTTAACCTAACTAACCTAAGGACATCACACACATCCATGCCCGAGGCAGGATTCGAACCTGCAACCGTAGCGGTCGCGTGGTTTCAGACTGTAGCGCCTAGAACCGCTTGGCCACCCCTGCCGGCTGTCATGGTTCCTCCGAGCCATAAACCGTAGCGGTCATCCACTGCAGTAATAGCCTTCGGGCGGCCTGAGCGAGGCATGTCATCAACAGTTCCTGTCTCTCTCTGTTTCTCCTTCATGTCCGAACAACATCGCTTTGATTCACTCCGAGACACCTGGACACTTCCCTTGTTGATAACCCCTCCTGGCACAAAGTAACAATGCGGACGCGATCGAACCGCGGTATTGACCGTCTAGGCATGGTTGAACTACAGACAACACGAACTGTGTACCTCCTTCCTGTTGGAATGACTGGAACTGACCGGCTGTCAGACCCCCTCCATCTAATAGGCGCTGTTGATGCATGGTTTTTTACGTCTTAGTCGCATCTCTGAACAGTCAAGGGGGAATGTATCTGTCATACAATATCCGCAGTCAACGTCTATCTTCAGGAGTTCTGGGAACCGGGGTGATGCAAAACTTTTTTTTAATTTCTGTATGTTATTAGTGACGCTGATAGCAATTTCGTGGACTCACCCTTATAGTCGGCATTATCACTCACCGTTTCGATCACTTGCTCTTCGGCAATAGTTTCTGTGAATTCCTCATTCGCATTTCTACGATTGTCGGGCCCTGTTGCACCCATGGTGGGGTCAGTCATGATCGTAAGAGCAGTAACTTTACTCTCGGTTGACTTGTACAGAGCGTCTAAGGGGAAAGCTTTCCCTCAAACTTTTAGTGGAATTGCATATGGTGATATGTGCTTGGTTGGTTTTCATATACAAAATACGTCCTACGACCGCAGCCACGTAAGAGGGTATGTGTTTTTGTGATTCTACTTTAGCTATTCGATTTCCATTTAACTCGCCACCTCACACTTTCTTCCCGATACTGTACACTGTCCCTTATAAGCGAGGCACTTTTCTGATATTCTCGAGCGGCACGTTGTACGACAAATTACAGACCCTCACAGAGGGCAAGCGAATATCTGCATGAGTTATAAAGACTGTGCTGACTGATCTGTCATTATGTTCACATTTTACTCCACTGTCAGTGTTCCCGATTATTCGTTGGAAAACTTGTTCTTTAGACATTTTGAATGCACTTTTTTAACAGCGTTGTTAACCTGAATACCTATCAGTTTTTCGTCAAGCAACTTAACGTCATCAATCATCCATTTCAGAAAAGCGAGGGTCGTAGACTTTTCGGTTTTCCTCTGAAAACCTAAAATCAGATTTTTCTCTTATCGAAGAAGAAATGTTACTTACAGTTGAATCCACACTTTGATTCTGAACAACCACTGTTCCGCAATAAAGAAACGCTCCACTGGACACAGTCGTAGCGTACTTCCGCACGCCACAGCGGACAAGCACAGACTGCTGAAGATTTATGTGTGGAATGGATATCGGCTGTTTCACCTCCTATCTGTGCACGACTTCTGGACTGACCCAGAACTCCAGGTACGACATTAGTACACCTCTCCCATTTCTCGCAAGCTCGTTATGTGACTCCCACAACAGGGAGGGCATTATATATACAATTTAGGCGATGTGGACCAATGACGCCTTCAGTTCAGATGCACACCAAGCTCAAACTATTACGGGAACTGGCGAGGTGTAGTGAGCATTGAGACTAATGAGCACAGGCTCTACATTCGTAGTGTGTGGTAGGAATTGAGAATTTGTGTCTGACGAAAGGCGTGCCAGGTTAGTCAGTCTGGTTGTGACGACTACTGTGTCTGGATGGAGTAGTGGTCAGTAAAAGTGCCTAGGAAGCAGGAGACCTGGGTTTGCATCCCAGTCTGGCACAGATTTTCAACTTGCCCCATTGATATAAATCAGTGCCCACTGGCAGCTAATATCTTTAATTCGTTTGTGTCTAATTCCTACGTGTCTTGAGGGAGGGGCATTTATTGTGATCGTCGTTTTATGCTCATCGAGAAATGTAAACTTATTGTTTTATTGTACAATTTTTGTCTTTGCAACTCACATTATATAATGTCCATTCAGACTCGGACCATTGACATTCACCTGCTAAAGGCGTTGTATGTTATGCATCGGTATGCAGTTGGTGTTGTTCTCGATGAGCATGTATGTGGTGTTGTGTGCGAAAATCTCGTTACATCACATTATGCTAGTACATGTTAGTGACAATCTTAAGCCAACACCTTTGCCCAGTGCTGTGAGTCACTGAGTCGTTTCCTGTGTGGTCTTGGAATGTATGTGGTGAATTTTTGGCTTACATGCTTGACAGCGGCATCAGACTGTTTGCCTATGATGCTGTAGTCTACAGGAAAGTAGTATCACACTAAAGTTGTGAACAAATCAATGAGGATTTGCAGAAAATAAGTGCGTGGTATAATGACTGATCTTTCAATATTAGTAAGTGTAACCTGCTGCGTATAACAAGGCGAAAAACCCCATTAATGTACGAGTACAAAATAAATGCCCAGTCTTTGGAAGCGGTAACATCCGTCAAGTATCTGGGTGTGAGTATTCGAAATGATCTCAAATGGAATGATGAGATTACACAAGTAACGGGCAAGGTGAACTCTAGATTGCCGTTTATTGGTATCCTGAAGCGATCCAGTCCTTCAACAAAGGAAATTGTTTACAATACGTTAGTTCGTCCAGTCTTAGAGTATTGTTCGTCTGTATGGGGCCCTTACCAGTTGGGTCTGATTCACGAGAATGAGAAGGTCCAAAGAAGAGCGGTAAGATTCGTGACTGGTACATTTAACCATCGCGAGAGCGTTACAAATCTCATAGAAAGTTTGAAGTGGGGCACACTTGCAGATAGGCGACGCGCTAAACGGAGGGGGCTGCTCACTACATTCCGAAATACGATTTTCGCCGAGGATGTAGAGCATATATTATTACCACCAACTTTCAAATGGTGCAATGATCACAATTCAAAGATAAGGGAAATTAGAGAATTAGAGCTACCACTGAGGCGTTCAGTCAGTCGCTTTTCGTTCGTGGAACATAGGGGGGGGGGGGGGGGGGAATACAGCTTTGGCACGAATTGTGCCCTCCGCCACACACCGCTTGGTGGCTAGCGGAGTAGATATGAAGGGCTTACTTCAATAGTGATACAAGTCCATTTTTGTTCATTTTGAGAGACAGAGTCCTAAAGATAAATGAGCGCTGAAAAATCTCCAGTTGAGATACCAGAAATATTCAAGCATATGGCTTCTTGCAAGAGATGAACCTTTCTTTCTGTTTGTTTGGATCATTAATTTAAGAAGCATTATGGACAGAAAAGTGGAGGTAATGGAGTTGTGTCACTATCGAAAAAATGGTTCAAATGGCTCTGAGCACTATGGGACTTAACATCTGAGGTCATCAGTCCCCTAGAACTTAGAACTACTTAAACCTAACTAACCTAAGGACATCACACACATCTACGCCCAAGGCAGGATTCGAACCTACGACCGTAGTGGTCACGCGGCTCCAGACTGAAGCGTCTAGAGCCGCTCGGCCACCCCGGCCGGCACCACTATTGAAATAAGCCCTTGATATGTAGATGCAGAACAGAGAATTATTGTATTACTCCCCTTAGATGACCTGTTCAGATATTCTGCGCACCTGAAGATGAACCTGTTGTGTCGAAAGTCTTTTATTGAAAAATAAATTCAATACAATGGTATGTGGATGTTATCAATCATAAATAATCTATACAGCTGTTTTGGATGTCCTGTGAAGAGAAACGTGGTTGTGATACAGTAGATCAGTGGCTGCGGCACGGGTACTGACAGTGGATAGCGACAGCGGGTGAGTTTTCTGAGGCAGCGAAACAGCGGCTGGTAGCCAACAGCAGTCTTGCTCACGCAAGAGGTGTGTCTACACTGCAGCACAGCGAGCCCATAGCTGGTGGCGTGCTCCGCCCATGGCCCAAGGCGGATCGCAGGGTGGTACAGACGCCCCAGTTTGAATCCAAGACTCTGAAAGACAGACTGGAATCACACGATGACATCCAACAAACCATTTTGTCTCGGCAGTAACGTTTCGAAGCCCTGAGTCATCAGGAAAAGCTGATGGCTCGCAGATCAGTGGCTTTACTTAGATGGAAGTGCTAATCAGTGAAGACGTAGCTGCTTGGCTGCACAAACGCGATGCGGCTATCGCCTGAGGTGGGGGCATGCACACGATGAACACAACTTTTACGTTCTAAACTTTATCCAGAGCACGTCTGAAAATTTTTGTTACGAGTTACAGTGAGTCGATATGTGCTCCATGAGCTAAACAGCAAATGTAGAGACGACATTCATACCGTTTCCAATCCTTGCACAACATGTCGATGGTGATGGACTCCTCCGCAACTGCGATTAGCTGCCGAGCAATGACAAGAATCGTGGCAGTGGTGTGACAAACACTTCGTATTCTACACGCCGCCATGAAAAAGTCGCAGTGGGTTAAGTCTGGTGACTGTGGTGGTTATTGTCTACACACGTCATCATTCGTGACTTTACTGTGGGGTGTATAATAATTATGTACAAAATTATTATACACCCTACGTATAATAATAATTATACATATTTATTATGCATCCTACATTATGACTGAGCCGTCGTTTAGACACATGTGCGTTTAGGCGTTCCATTTTGTTGCAAGATGAAGTTTTTGAAATCTTTTTGCAGATAAAGCAGAAGCCACGAATACAGCATGTCTCCCCACAATTGCGACACTGGCGAATCTCATTCATGTTCGATGGAAATTAATCTCTTCGACATGTCCTTGCCAACATCTCGGTGCAGAAGTGCAGCATAATCTTCCGGACTGAGTGGCCGGACCAACTGTAATCTATACGATTTCTTGCGCAAGTGTTTATGCGTGATTTTGGAAACGATTGGCTCAAACCTTGCTCGACGTGTTGATTTCTATGAGCTTCGCTGGAATTCTGCTCAAGCACGACCATTTTGCTGCTACACAGTAGGATAACAAATACTTTTCCCTTTGCACATGCAGCTCTCTTTTGAAACAGTTTACACCAGGCATACATAGAAACTGCTGAGTAGCTTCTGATAAAGTGTGTACGAAGTGGTCATTGAATAGGAGTTATTGACTCCCTTTTTGTTAACTGCAAGACACAACAGTGCTTCTTTTGTCGTGTATGATACATCTACCAAAGGCAACGCTATAAAAGTACCCAGGTACATAATGAATATGAAGAGTATTTAATGATTACAAACATCCGTCTCTGATGAGAGTTTTAAGAACAGTAACTGAAAACAAATCACTTCTTTAATGTTGAAAGAACAGTAATAGTATCTGAGGATTGAAGGCCGATAACTGTCACAGTAAATTGAAAGTTTCAACCTTCCGCACACTACACATGCGGAAATCAATGTCCGGAAGAGATGTGCAAAAGTTAAAGTTCCGAGAGGACACACGAAAGTTTAAGTATGGCAAATTGCCAGTGTAAACAAAGACAAATATTACAAAGTCCAGTTGCTGCTAATGGTGTTGGAGGCCACGTTTCTCCAGTGCGGAAGCCACGAATGGTGTAAGTGCGTAGCTGGCAGCTCCTGGTGGTGGAAGTCAATGTGGAGGACAGTGTCGTCGCAGCAGCGGCTCCAGAGTGAGATACTAATTTTAGGAATGTTTTCGCAATTGGCGCCTGGCCCAGGAAACTCTCTCAGGGCTAATAGCTTAACCGTAGCCTAGGCACCGACCCGCGCACCAGAATACTACACGTACCACTTCCGGTCACGTGGCCCGTGGAGAACAGAAGATTCGCAGTGACACTGACCAGTAGCAAGTTGAGGCCTGGTGGCTGGAAGGACTGCGGCAAACCCTTGTCTGTCTTCTGAAGAGCTGTCCCCTTCGAGGTCCATGAGTAAACTGACTGTATTGTTAGTTGCTGGCTGAGTAGATGCAAAGCCTCGACACAGCAGTGTAGTTACCATGATCTACACTAGCACGCTCTGGTGGTAGCAGCCTGCAACAAAAGAACAGCGCCCATGTGTAAAAGGAACTTTCAGAGATACTCCGTTAACAGGTTAAGGTTTAAAGCGAACAATTTGTAATATTTCGTTTGTAAGCATTTTTGAAAGGGTAAAGCTCTTTCGTGCTTGTACTGTACACTTGCCCAGACTCGGGTTGTTGTGACAACAGCTTGAGTTTTTTGTCAAGTAGCCGGCTGTGAAATGTCACTTTATGTTACACCCTGCAGCAGTCCAGCCCAGTGCTAAGCTAGACTGCTGCAGTGCAGAACGCTACGCCAGATTTATTTCAACGTTCAACTGTAAAATTACGCAGGTGTCTGGCTTTCATACCCCTTTGTAAAACCTTTGGCGTGGGTACAAGGACATTTTTGTAATGAGATCTAATGCACATATGTTTTATGGCAAAAGATTCTGACTACCCAGAGAGATAAAACGCCTCATTGTCAATACCACCACATAACTTTCTGAAAGGCGGGCAAAAAGCTGGAGATTATCCCACCACGGTCAGTCTCCATGATGTCAGGCGGCATGAACACCCAATCTGTTATTAGCCTGCTCTACACTCGCCTCTACTGACGGTTTAATTAACTATCATTGTATCATCATTAATTCAGTTTATTTTAATTTTATTCTAGCGCATGTACGATCTCTTTGCTTCTCTGCGTTGTGCCTAAACATTTTCTACCGTATAGAAAGCTATTTTTTACCAAGAGTTTTCTTTCATTGCCTGTCTTCATTCAACTAGAAATTCTAGGCAACGCTCAGGTTGCCTAGAACTATTGTAAATTTAATGAAACACATTGAAAGTGAATAGGTTTCCCGATGTTGCATCAGGAGTTACGCAGGCGTTATACGTCCGGTGAGCGACGTGACGCCAAGGCTGTGGTTGCAGGGGGCGAGGATAATTAACGCATGGAAGCGCCTCTTGTGGTTGGATTTAACGCCGATGGGGAACGTTTTAAGCGCAGTCAGTTATTTACGCTCATTGTGTGGTACACGCAGCGTAAATTAATGAGCGTCTGCGAGCTTACGCAGGCGTAAAAGTCCACCACGATGAGGAGACGCTGGGAACCACGGGAGCAGCTACAGCCCAGGAGAAGCGTATAAGCCGGGAAGCATCAGTGATGCTGATACGGCGGAGAAATCTTTCGCGACGGAGTTCTTCGATAAAAAGTTCTCAATTAATTTACTGTCTCAAATTCTTATTAAATCCAGGGTTTTCGGTGATTGCCTCCACGTCACGGGCTAAGTCTGCTCTCCGACATTTTTGTACCAACTGTGATTTATCGCCACTTCGTCTCATATACGAGGCGTCCAGGACAAAGATCGCTGCGAGCAAAAATATTAATATGTTCGAGATGACTTGAACCCAATGAACTTCTTTTTTTCGTATGTGGGGACATTTAAAAGCTTTGATGTATTCGTACTTTATTGATGGTGTCAATGATCGGCAGAGACGCAGTGCGGATGATTGTCAGTGCATCGGAACACGCCTGGGATTTTTTGACGCGTACGGTCATCTGTGAAGAGACATACTGAAACCTACAGTCATGTGAACGGTGGCAATGTGGAATACTTGTCATAATGGGATTATTCTCATGTGCATATCTCCAGTTTGGATCCTCCAAGTCTCCGTTACCAGGCGCTCATGTAGCCAATCGTAATACGTTGTATCAGGGAAACCATAGGTGTCCTTGTCTGTATCTATTAAGATTACTTCTTCGTTTCGTTGTAATCCACTCTCCCCTTTCATCTCCATCTATAATAGTCAGACACCTTGTGTAAGGGATTACATGTGGCAAGCTGTCAGAAACAATATGTCGGGCAGGTAGAGCAAAACGTCTTGAATTAGTTTTAATCACTTCATATATAGATGACGATCAATTTGGCTTTAGGAAAGGTAAAGGAACCAGAGAGGCAATTGTGACGTTGCGGTTGTAAATGGAGGCAAGACCAAAGAAAAGTCAAGAAACGTTCATATGAATTTGTCGACCTGAAAAAAGCGTTCGACAATATAAAATGGTGAAAAGTGTTCGAAATTCTTAGAAAAATAGTACTAAGCTGTAGGGAAAGGCGGGAAATATTTAATATGTGCAAGAACGAAGAAGGAATAGTGAGAGTTGAGGACCATGTGCGAAGTGCTTGGATTAAAATGGACTAAGACAGGGATGTAGTCTTCCACCTCTACTGTTCAATCTGTACATTGAAGAAACAATGGTGGAAATAAAAGAAAGGTTCAAGAGTAGAACTAAAACTCAAGGTGAAAGGATTTTAATTACAAGATTCACTGAGGACATTGCTATCCTCAGTGAAAGTGCACAAGAATTACAGGATCTGCTGTGTGTTTGGGTGTGTGTGAATTCCTGAGGAGCCAAACTGCTGAGGTCATCGGGCTCTAGACTTACACACAACTTAAACTAACTTAAACTAAATTATGCTACGAACAACACAAACACCCATGCCCGAGGGAGGGCTCGAACCTCCTGTGGGAGGGGCCTAGCAATCCGTGACATGGCGCCTCTAACCGTGCGGCTCCTCCGTACTGCACAGGATGTGCTGAATGGAGTGAACGGACCAATGAGTACACAATATGGATGGAGAGTAAATCGACGAAAGACGAAAGTAATGAGAAATAGCAGAAATAAGAAAAGTGAGAAAATAAACAACAGCATTGGTGATCATGAACTAGATGTAGTAAAGGGATTCTGCTACCTAGGCAGCAAAATAACCCGTGATGGACGGAGCAAGAAAGACATAAGAAGCAGACTGGCAGTGGCAAAAAGGGCATTTCTGGCCAAGAGAATTCTACGATTATTAAACATAGACTTTAATTTGAGGAAGAAGTTTTTAAACATGTACGTTTGGAGCACAGCACTGTGCGATAGTGAAACATGAACTATGAGAAAAGCAGAAGAGAAGAGACTCGAAGTATTTGAGATGTGGCGCTACAGAAGGATGTCGAAAATTAGGTGGACTGATGTCGTCGTGTGACATCCCGTCGGACAGACCGTTCGCCAGGTGCAAGTCTTTCGATTTGGAGCCACTTCGGTGACTTGCGCCTCGATGGGGATGAAATGATGATGAATAGGACAACACCCAGTTCCTGAGCGGACCCAGCCGGGAATCGAATCCGGGCCCTTAGGATTGACATTCTGTTGCGCTGACCACTCAGCTACCAGCGGTGGACAGGTAGGCTGACAATGTAAAGAATGAGCAGGTTCTCTACACAATTGGTGAGGAGAGGAATGTATGGGAAACGCTGAAAAGAAGAAGGGACAGGATGGAAGGACATCAGAGAATAACTTCCATTGTATTAGAGGGAGATGAAGAGGGTAAAAATTATAAGGGAAGACAACGACTGGAATATATCCAGTAAATAACTGATGGCGTAGGTTGCAAGTGCTACTCCAGAATGTAGAGGTTGGCACACGAGAGGGAGTGTTAACCAGGCCGCGTCAAACCAGTCAGACGATCGATGACTCAAAAGAAATTCGCAAACAGATCCAGACTAGTAGATTATAGTGCCGCTTTTTACATGTCGTTGTGGTATCTCGTAATAATGGACGCCTACTATTCTTCACACAGTATAGGACGATGGCTTCGGAGATGAAGCAGTGATCACTAGACATCAAACGTGATTCGAAAACGAACGTGCACACTAGCAGATCGCTCTATGGATCGGTATTATTCCGAACGATGATTGGTAAGGAAGTTTCGAATTTAACATCACTAGAGATCTACATCAGCAGAGGCTGAGCACACGCTCAGCTGCACGAGGCCTTCAGTCCTAACTTCGCTGAAGGAATTACCTTGTCATTTCCAGAATGAATCCTTCACTCTGCAGCGGAGTGTACAGTATTTCTAAGCTTATTGGCAGATTAAAACTGTGTACTGGGCCAGGACTAGTGACGGATCCAAGATTGGTCACAGTTTCTCATTATCTTCCCCCTCCCCCAGATACATTGACAAGCCAAAACATTAAGACCATTGCCCACCGCGAATGTTGGATACCACATGGTGGCGTTGCAAGTACGTGACGTGACAACAATAGCATGCCAGCAGAGGAGACACGGACGGGGGATTACCCTAACGAAGATACGGGCTGTAAATGTAGAAATCAATTGAGATAAGCGACTTTGGCAAAGAGCAGCTTATTGTTACGCGGAGCCTGTCAACGATACCTCGAAAACGGCGAATCTGGTCGAATGTTCACGTGCTACTGTCATGAGCATCGGCGGAAAGAGGTGGAAGGACAGTGATACTACTACTAGGCGCCAAATGGTTGGACGTCCACGACTCTTCAGAGAACATGGGGTCTGCTCTTTAAAGTAGGATAAATGGCCATCTGTGGCATCTCTACCGAAATAGCATAATGCTAGTGCACGCACAAGTGTTTCGGAGGACACCGTTCATAGTACGTTGTTGAACATGGAGCTCCGCAGCAGACCATCCCCAAGTGTTCACATGTTTACCCAACGACGTCGTCAATTATGATTGCAGTGGTCACGGGACCATCGGGATTCGACCGTCGATCAATGGAAACATATTGGATTTTCGTGTGACTCTTGCTGTATTAGGTCGATAGTCGTCTCCAGAAACGACGTCATCGAGATGCATGCAGCGAGCCACGGACGCAAGCTGATGGGAGCAGTATTACAGTATGGGAGACATTCTCCTGGGCTTGCATGGCACCTGTGGTAGTAATCGCAGACGCTCTGACAGCTGCGAACTACTTTCATCCCTTCAAGCTTGATGTCTTCCCCGACAGCAATGTCATCTTTCAACTATACAATTTTTCCGTGTCTCGGAGCCAGAACCGTACTACAGTGGTTTGAGGAGCACTATAGTGAAGTCACGTTGACGTCCCGGCGGCCAAATTCGCCTGATGTAAATCGTTTAAACCTGTGGAACCTATCTGGGTCGCCATCAGGCGCCGTCACAGCGTACGCTAATCAGCAGCCCGTTATTTATGCGAATTACATGACCTAGGCGTATCAGTCTAATGCCACATACCTTGACAAATCTACCAACAAAGTGTCGGATTCCTGATACGCAAACTCAGTGATCAGTAATGTATTTCGTTCCAAAGACGGGCAAACAGGCTATTAAGCAGGTTGTCATGGTCATTTGAGTCATCTGTGTATAATTTGTGGACTAGCTGTTACTGTGAAAACAGGTCTTCAGACTACGACTATGCGAAGGCGTAAGTGTCGGGAGTGCTGTTTCTTTCCGTATACGTGCGGGAAAGATTGTCCATAAGCCACATTATCTTATTGTTGGGTATTGATGTGGTTTCTTGGTTCTATCTGTGGACATACGAGCGGTCTCATACTTCTTGTTGCCAGCAGGTACGGTCATTCTGTGAGTGGACGCTTTTTATTGGGTGGAATGATATCTACAAGGTGCCAGTGGATTAGCCCTGCAGCAAGCAAGTGTTCTGTGTTAAACATAGCTTCAAACTTTCTAGAATTCTTTGCGAGTTGTGGTTTTCAGAGAACTTTATTTTTAGTAAGTTATCCACGATTATTGGAAAGTGATGTACTTAAAAATATAAACGCTGTTATGAAAATGTTGTTGCGGAGAGTGGGTCGTGAGGAAATATGAACGCCCTCCCTCTTTCGCCCCCTCCCCGTTTTGATTCACACCTGTCCTTGACGGAAAGGCAGACAAGGGGTACTGGCGAAAGTAAAACTGTGGGGTCAGGCCGAGAGTGGAAAGAGCCCTGCTCACCAATGGCAAGGTTACAGGTTCGACTACGGGACCGGCAGACAGTCACAATCTGCTACGAAGTTTGTCCTGTCATCCGTTATAAATTTTGACTAGCAGTGAAAAAAATTATAAAAATCAAGACAACCCCACTCCTTCAGTTCTCTACATAGCGTACATCGGTGTGTGACGTTCATGCCACATCTCTGCCTACATGTTACTATGTTTTGTTGTTACTCCTTGACACACGGAACAGAACTATTTACATCGTTGTAACCCAGCAGGAGGTGTTCCCGCAGCGCAAAGAGACAGATGATCCCAGTGCGTGAGAACGATGTCGTGTGTAGAAGCCATACCGTGCTGGAACCTAGGCCGAAAGCGAGGATTCACCTACGAGGCTTGGCGCCGAGAAGGACCTCTTTCATTACTTATATTTATTGTTTGAATGTCATTGTAGTGCTCTATCTGTGCTGCTGACGTTATCTGCACTGGTAACGTGTTAATAATAATTTCAATAACTGTCAGTTTATAATCAAAAACTAATCACAGATGTCAGCTGCTGTTGAGAATCGTTGGTGGACAAGATGATCCAATCAGAAAGTCGCCCTGAGCAGCAGGCGCCAAATTTTCAAGGTAGCTCACTACTACTCTACGATCGGTTTCCAAAGAGACAACGCGTGACTTCGTGTATGAAGCGAGATCTAGTGTAAAAGGGAAAAATTAGTTGGAAATTGCCTCGGATGACGTACATTTTGAATCTCATATTTATATTAATGTCATTTGGAGGGGTCTACGACAGTTTCTGAAAATGAATTACACGATTCATTGCTTGCACCGCGATTTCGCGTAAAGACGGAACAGTTTGTCAAATGTTGCCTTGGAAAACGTACATGTGTAATCTCGGGCTGATTATAAGATCTTGTGAAATGTTACCTGTGTCTTTTTACATTGATCGGGAAAAAGAGGTTAGCATCCGGGAAACTAAGCTCTGAGCAGTAATAGGCGTAGCAGACTGACTAGCAATCGTTTTCTTGATTTTGTGATTTTATGAATAAAAGAAAATCAAATGGCATCACATTATTTAGCAATTCCCGTTTTTAGTAGCGCTGATATTTTCCCATTTGCCACGTTTTATACTGTTTATTGCAAGCACATTACAGTCTGCATCCGATGAAGAGGAAACCATTTGGCACAACGTCTACGAGTCATCCCCACAAAACAAGAGCCACTGCTAGTTGCCTCCAGTATTCTTAGGAGAAATGGGTGCCGATGTTCCATTCAGAAATTCAACATATATGTTGCTCCTGGCATATCTTTTGGTGGAATGTGTTACATTCAGGAACCAACAGTGTTGAATATGAGGGTTACAATTTGCATCTTTTGGGAACATTACAAACCTTACATTTGTCGTATCTGCATAGATACTAAACTTGGGCCCGCATCTCGTGGTCGTGCGGTAGCGTTCTCGCTTCCCACGCCCGGGTTCCCGGGTTCGATTCCCGGCGGGGTCAGGGATTTTCTCTGCCTCGTGATGGCTGGGTGTTGTGTGCTGTCCTTAGGTTAGTTAGGTTTAAGTAGTTCTAAGTTCTAGGGGACTGATGACCATAGATGTTAAGTCCCATAGTGCTCAGAGCCATTTCAACTAAACTTGGCATCTCTTGTGTCGGGAAAATGCCGTTAAAGAGCGCTTCATTGTAATATACACTACCGGCCATTAAAACTGCTACACCAAGAAAAAATGGAGACGATAAGCGGGTATTCATTGGGCAAACATATTATACTAGAACTGACATGTGATTACATTTTCTCGCAATTTTGGTGCATAGATCCTGAGAAATCAGTACATCTACATCTACATCTACATCTACATCTATACTCCGCGAGCCACCTTACGGTGTGTGGCGGAGGGTACTTATTGTACCACTATCTGATCCCCCCTTCCCTGTTCCATTCACGAATTGTGCGTGGGAAGAACGACTGCTTGTAAGTCTCCGTATTTGCTCTAATTTCTCGGATCTTTTCGTTGTGATCATTACGCGAGATATATGTGGGCGGTAGTAATATGTTGCCCATCTCTTCCCGGAATGTGCTCTCTCGTAATTTCGATAATAAACCTCTCCGTATTGCGTAACGCCTTTCTTGAAGTGTCCGCCACTGGAGCTTGTTCAGCATCTCCGTAACGCTCTTGCGCTGACTAAATGTCCCCATGACGAATCGCGCTGCTTTTCGCTGGATCATGTCTATCTCTTCTATTAATCCAACCTGGTAAGGGTCCCATACTGATGAGCAATACTCAAGAATCGGACGAACAAGCATTTTGTAAGCTACTTCTTTCGTCGATGAGTCACATTTTCTTAGAATTCTTCCTATGAATCTCAACCTGGCGCCTGCTTTTCCCACTATTTGTTTTATGTGATCATTCCACTTCAGATCGCTCCGGATAGTAACTCCTAAGTATTTTACGGTCGTTACCGCTTCCAATGATTTACCACCTATGGCATAATCGTACTGGAATGGATTTCTGCCCCTATGTATGCGCATTATATTACATTTATCTACGTTTAGGGAAAGCTGCCAGCTGTCGCACCATGCATTAATCCTCTGCAGGTCCTCCTGGAGTGCGTACGAGTCTTCTGATGTTGCTACTTTCTTGTAGACAACCGTGTCATCTGCAAATAGCCTCACGGAGCTACCGATGTTGTCAACTAAGTCATTTATGTATATTGTAAACAATAAAGGTCCTATCACGCTTCCCTGCGGTACTCCCGAAATTACCTCTACATCTGCAGATTTTGAACCGTTAAGAATGACATGTTGTGTTCTTTCTTCTAGGAAATCCTGAATCCAATCACAAACCTGGTCCGATATTCCGTAAGCTCGTATTTTTTTCACTAAACGTAAGTGCGGAACCGTATCAAATGCCTTCCTGAAGTCCAGGAATACGGCATCAATCTGCTCGCCAGTGTCTACGGCACTGTGAATTTCTTGGGCAAATAGGGCGAGCTGAGTTTCACATGATCTCTGTTTGCGGAATCCATGTTGGTTATGATGAAGGAGATTTGTATTATCTAAGAACGTCATAATACGAGAACACAAAACATGTTCCATTATTCTACAACAGATTGACGTAAGCGAAATAGGCCTATAATTATTCGCATCTGATTTATGACCCTTCTTGAAAATGGGAACGACCTGCGCTTTCTTCCAGTCGCTAGGTACTTTACGTTCTTCCAGCGATCTACGATAAATTGCTGATAGAAAGGGGGCAAGTTCTTTAGCATAATCACTGTAGAATCTTAAGGGTATCTCGTCTGGTCCGGATGCTTTTCCGCTACTAAGTGATAGCAGTTGTTTTTCAATTCCGATATCGTTTATTTCAATATTTTCCATTTTGGCGTCCGTGCGACGGCTGAAGTCAGGGACCGTGTTACGATTTTCCGCAGTGAAACAGTTTCGGAACACTGAATTCAGTATTTCTGCCTTTCTTCGGTCGTCCTCTGTTTCGGTGCCATCGTGGTCAACGAGTGACTGAATAGGGGATTTAGATCCGCTTACCGATTTTACATATGACCAAAACTTTTTAGGGTTCTTGTTTAGATTGTTTGCCAATGTTTTATGTTCGAATTCGTTGAATGCTTCTCTCATTGCTCTCTTTACGCTCTTTTTCGCTTCGTTCAGCTTTTCCTTATCAGCTATGATTCGACTACTCTTAAACCTATGATGAAGCTTTCTTTGTTTCCGTAGTACCTTTCGTACATGATTGTTATACCACGGTGGATCTTTCCCCTCGCTTTGGACCTTAGTCGGTACGAACTTATCTAAGGCGTACTGGACGATGTTTCTGAATTTTTTCCATTTTTGTTCCACATCATCTTCCTCAGAAATGAACGTTTGATGGTGGTCACTCAGATATTCTGCGATTTGTGCCCTATCACTCTTGTTAAGCAAATATATTTTCCTTCCTTTCTTGGAATTTCTTATTACACTTGTAGTCATTGATGCAACCACTGACTTATGATCACTGATACCCTCTTCTACATTCACGGAGTCGAAAAGTTCCGGTCTATTTGTTGCTATGAGGTCTAAAACGTTAGCTTCACGAGTTGGTTCTCTAAGTAATTCTCGGACAAGGCAGTCAGGATAATGTCACAAGAGTCTCTGTCCCTGGCTCCAGTTCTGATTGTGTGACTATCCCATTTTATACCTGGTAGATTGAAGTCTCCCCCTATTACAATAGTATGATCACGAAACTTCTTCACGACGTTCTGCAGGTTCTCTCTGAGGCGCTCAACTACTACGGTTGCTGATGCAGGTGGTCTATAGAAGCATCCGACTATCATATCTGACCCACCTTTGATACTTAACTTAACCCAGATTATTTCACATTCGCATTCGCTAATAACTTCACTGGATATTATTGAATTCTTTACTGCTATAAATACTCCTCCACCATTGGCGTTTATCCTATCCTTGCGGTATATATTCCATTCTGTGTCTAGGATTTCGTTACTGTTCACTTCCGGTTTTAACCAACTTTCCGTTCCTAATACTATATGCGCACTATTTCCTTCAATAAGAGATACTAATTCAGGAACCTTGCCCTGGATACTCCTGCAGTTTACCAATATTACGTTAACTTTTCCTGTTTTTGGTCTCTGAGGACGGACGTTCTTTATCAACGATGATAATGTCCTCTCTGGTAAGCCGTCAGGTATTTTATCGTTTCGCCCAAGGGGGGGTCCCTCTAACCTAAAAAACCCCCGTGTGCACGCCACACGTACTCTGCTACCCTAGTAGCTGCTTCCGGTGTGTAGTGCACGCCTGACCTGTCTAGGGGGGCCCTACAGTTCTCCACCCAATAACGGAGGTCGATGAATTTGCAACCATTATAGTCGCAGAGTCGTCTGAGCCTCTGGTTTAGACCCTCCACACGGCTCCAAACCAGAGGACCGCGATCGACTCTGGGCACTATGCTGCAGATATTAAGCTCAGCTTGCACTCCGCGTGCGATGCTGGTTGTCTTCACCAAATCAGCCAGCCGCCGGAAGGATCCAAGGATGGCCTCAGAACCCAAGCGGCAGGCGTCATTCGTTCCGACATGTGCTACTATCTGCAGCCGGTCACACCCAGTGCGTTCAATAGCTGCCGGAAGGGCCTCCTCCACATTACGGACGAGACCCCCCGGAAAGCACACCGAGTGCACACTGGCATTCTTCCCCGACCTACCCGCTATTTTCCTGAGGGGCTCCATAATCCGCCTAACGTTGGAGCTCCCTATAACTAATAGGCCCGCCCTCTGTGACTGTCGGGACCTTGCCGGAGAATCGGCCACTGGCCCAACAGGCGAGGCATCCTGTGATGGCTCGGAAACGATGTCATCACCACTAGGAAGCACCCCGTACCTGTTGGAAAGGTGTAAGGCAGCTGCCACGCGGCCAGATCCCACCTTCGCCTTTCGGCCAGGCACGCGCGAGCCCACCACTGTCCGCCATTCACCCTGGAGTGATGGCTGACCGGTAAGATGCTCACTGCCGGAAGACGCAGCGACATCAGGGGTTCCATGTGATTCCAAGGCCACCGAAGTAGGCATAGGTCTCACCACAGTTGCCCCAACGCCACTACGAGCCGACGCCTGCGCCTCGAGCTCGATGAGCCTAACAGACAAAGCTTCCACCTGCCCCCGAAGAGTGGCCAATTCTCCTTGCGTCCGCTCACAACAACCACATGACTATGTTTACCCTACTCTATACGGTGACAAATTCCCAAGATAATCTTCTGATGAGCTACTCTGATAATCAAGAAACACTCACTGAAATACGAGACGCGAAAACTACGCTAGGTTTTCCCAGAAAAACTATTTAAAAGCTAAGCGCAGCAAATAAGTACAAAAACGCTTTATACAAACAGTACTCGCTGCTGCTGGTGCTCCCAGTACAATCACCTCTGGCCGAAATAACGGCCTTGATACGCCTGGGCATTGAGTCAAACGTTTTGCCATTCGTGCTCCCAGGTTCGTCGTTGAGTACACCATCGCAGGCGCTCCTGCCTGTGATGCAGCGCAAGGGTAACCGCTGCCATGGTCTCCGAGCTGATAGTCCATGCTGCTGCAAATGTCGTCGAACTGTTCGTGCAGATGGTTGTTGTCTTGCAAACGTCCCCATCTGTTGACTTAGGGATCGAGACGTGGCTGCATGATCCGTTACAGCCATGTGGATAAGATGCCTGTCATCTCGACTGCTAGTGGTACGAGGCCGTTGGGATCCAGCATGGCGTTCCTCCGTATTACCCTCCCGAACCCACCGATTCCATATTCTGCTAACAGTCGTTGGATCTCGACCAACGCGAGCAGCAATGTCGCGATAGGATAAACCGCAATCGCGATAGGCTACAATCCGACCTTTATGAAAGTCGGAAACGTGATGGTACGCATTTCTCCTCCTTACACGAGGCATCACAACAACGTTTCACCTGGCAACGCCGGTCAACTGCTTTTTGTGTATGAGAAATCGGTTGGAAACTTTCCACATTTTAGCACGTTGTAGGTGTCGCCACCGCCGCCAACCTTGTGTGTGAATACTGTGAAAAGCTAGTCACTTGCATATCACAGCATCTTCTTCCTGTCGGTTAAATTTCGCGTCTGTAGGACGTCATATTCGTGGTGTAGCAATTTTAGTGGCCAGTAGTGTATTACATGTGGACGAGCGTGAAAGGTGCGACAGCTCACGTCGGCAATACCTCGATACGGTAACGGGACTGTTGATCGACTTATCTGGCGGATACGATTCGACAGGGTCAGAACCAGAATGTAGGCCCATCACGATGTTCCATTTCGATAGGAACCGCTCAGTTTCGGCGAAGCTCGTTGAATTTCTATCGAGCCACGTTTGCTTTACGGATTCAGTACAGGGATTTGTTTGATGTCTGCCAATCCTCACGTCTGTCTCTTCATCTCCTCTAAGTGAGAATCGCCGGGGAATAAAAAGAAAGAAGGAATTGCCAGCACGGAATTGCTTGCCAGTGCCGCAAGTGGGTCACACCACGGAGAGCTCCGCGGCATGGTCGGATGTCAGGCGTTGTAAGTGAGTGCCAATGGCGGATCACGGGCCATTATGCCGGCTGCTGGCCGTCCGCTAAGGCAGACGTTAACAAGCGCCTGTCTCCGGCGCGACGCGGCTCGATTCGCTGGCAGATACGGCGCCAGTCGTTAACAGCCACCGAAAACGGCAGGTCGCTCGTCGCAGCGGTCCGTGGCCCGTATCAGGGGTGTCAGGTTTCCAATAGGCGTCGCGCACCGACCGACACAGAGGTCGTTCCAACAGCAAGCGCTCCACGCTGGCAGCTGTATACTTCGTAGCTTCGACAGCAGTATAACGTCTGGGGCGATCGAACACTGTGACTGGTCAAGACTGTACAGGCCTCCCGAGACGATAAAAATTTATCAATGGCTACTTTAAAAAATATTTTCGTTTCTTGAGGTAAGCATAGTTTTCTTTATTTTTTGAAGTAATCTGTCAGCATCGGATCGACAGCATATTGTGGTTAAATGTTGGATAAATTCCTTCCCTAGGCTTTTCCATTACTCAATTATGTTTATTCATCTAGTCTCATTAAGCCATTCTCTCCCACTGTTCCTATCTGTCACAATTGTAGTGCTTTAAACTATCGGCTGTCATACCACCGTCTTTTCCCACATGATCAACGTCAGGTAATTAGCAATTACACTACTGGACATTTAAATTGCTACACCACAAAGATGACGTGCTACAGAAGCGAAATTTAACCGACAGGAAGAAGATGTTGTGATATGAAAATGATTAGCTTTTCAGAGCATTCACACAAGGTTGGCGCCCGTGGCGACACCTACAACGTGCTGACATGAGGAAAGTTTCCAACCGATTTCTCATACACAAACAGCAGTTGACCGGCGTTGCCTGGTGAAAAGTTTTTGTGATGCCTCGTGTAAGGAGGAGAATTGCGTACCACCACTTTGATAATGGTCGGATTGTAGCTTATCGCGATTGTGGTTTATCGCATCGCGACATTGCTGCTAGCGTTGGTCGAGATCCAATGACTGTTAGCTCAATATGAAATCGGTGGGTTCAGGAGGGTAATACGGAACGCCGTGCTGGATCCCAACGGCCTCGTATCACTAGCAGTCGAGATGACAGGCATTGTATCCCCATGGCTGTAACGGATCGTGCAGCCACGTCTCGATCCCTGAGTCAACAGATGGGGACGATTGCAAGACAACAACCATCTGCGCTAACAGTTCGACCACGTTTACAGTAGCATGGACTATCAGCTCGGAGACCATGGCTACGGTTACCCTTGACGCTGCATCACAGACAGGAGCGCCTGCGATGGTGTACTCAACGACGAACCTGGGTGCACGAATGGCAAAACGTCATTTTTTTGGATGTATCCAGGTTCTGTTTACAGCATCATGATGGTTGCATCCGTATTTGGCGACATCGCGGTGAACGCACATTGGAAGCGTGTATTCGTCATCGTCATACTGGCGTATCACCCGGCGTGATGGTATGGGGTGCCATTGGCTACATGACTCGGTCACCTCTTGTTCGCATTGACGGCACTTTGAACAGTGGACGTTACATTTGCGATGTGTTACGACCCGTGGCTCTACCTTTCATTCGATCCCTGCGAAACCCTACATTTCAGCAGGAAAATGCACGACCGCATGTTGCAGGTCCTGTACGGGTCTTTCTGGATACAGAAAATGTTCGACTGCTCCCTGGCCAGCACATTCTCCAGTTCTCTCACCAATTGAAAACGTCTGGTCAATGGTGACCGAGCAACTGGCTCGTCATAATACGCCAGT
Organism: Schistocerca piceifrons; assembly: GCF_021461385.2. Taxonomy (NCBI): domain Eukaryota; kingdom Metazoa; phylum Arthropoda; class Insecta; order Orthoptera; family Acrididae; genus Schistocerca; species Schistocerca piceifrons. Next base: position 1,085,338,452 of record NC_060138.1, read on the forward strand.
CACGACTCTTGATGAACTGTGGTATCGTGTTGAAGCTGCATGGGCAGCTGTACCTGTACACGGCATCCAAGCTGTGTTTGACTCAATGCCCAGGTGTATCAAGGCCGTTATTACGGCGAGAGGTGGTTGTTCTGAGTACTAATTTCTCAGCATCTATGCACCCAAATTGCGTGCAATGTAATCACATGTCAGTTGTAGTATAACATATTTGTCCAATGAGTACCCGTTTATCATCTGCATTTCTTCTTGGTGTAGCAATTTTAATGGCCGGTAGTGTAGTTATTTGAACGAACTGTTAAGTGTTCATCGATGTTTTAAAGATGTATGTATTTTCGGTTCGTTACATTTTGACCACACGAGTTCATCACAACGTGGTCCAGTGGTTACCTGTGTACATGATGTGAGTGAGTCAAGAGCCAGTGCGTGGAAGACCTAAGGAGCCTCATTGTCAAGAATCTTCATGGACGTTATTACACTATTACACTGAAGTGGATTAACGTTGTAAATAAAATATAATTCTGTAGATTGGTTCGTCTAGGATTTGGAGAGTACTGTGGAAGCATACAAAGCATACGCTACCATCTTTCAAGCATCTCCCTCATTGTACACTAGAACTACACCAATACCAAATCCAATAGTGTCAACGCGAAGTTCTGTCTCGGTTTTCTCAGCATTTAATGCTAGTACTGAAGAGGGGGTTAGTGCCTCCTATTAGCAAATGCGAAAACGTGCCTAATAGTCTACACTCATCCACTACACTGTCACCAAAGCGGTGCCTGTAACACTGCAGGACAATGTATCTTCCTTGAATCTTGATCCAGGAAAATTTGGTGTCTCTCTGCAGTAGTTCTTGCAAGGGATGGTACAGAAATTCTTTAGGAATCGCTGGTAGTACGAGCATATTAAGAAACAACTTCTCACATCACAAATGAGCTATACAGCTGTAAAATCTGCGGCTGCTCTTACTTTCTCTAGCTCAGGGCAGACTGTCACCATTCAATAGATATCCCAAGACTTATTTTTTTAGTGGATAAGAAACACTTTTTAGGAGTCAGTTGGAGGCCTGCAGTCTGAACTCACTTCACTATAGTTGTCAGGTGGCTTAGGACGAAAAAACACATCCACATGCAAAGATGTCATTCATTTCAGAAGTCGAAGCAGGTTGTTCATTATGTGCTGGAAGGTGACTGGAGCGTTACACAGTCCAAAGTGCATAACTTAGAACTCGTAGAAACCATCAGGAGCTATGAAGGCAGCTTCTTCAACCTCGATTTCCAAAGAGCATGTCTGGCTGCTTATAGCTATGTTTTGCCCCATTGAAGCAGTCTAGGGCGTCATTAATGCGTGACGATGGGTAGACATCTTTTTTCAGTTTGTTCAGTGGCAGGAGTCGACACAGAAACGCCATCCTTCTTCTTCACCACAGGAGAGCCGTATGGACTTTCTGAAAGCTGTATGATGTGATCGTGCAGCATCTTCTCCATTTCATCCCGGATTATCTGTCGTTCAGCTGGCGACACCCTATACAAACGCTGGCTAACTGGTGGACGATCCCCAGTGGCGATACGGTGTTTTACCATTGGTCGCTTCGTTAGTTGTTTCTCCACTCCGTATCAGGAAGTATCCGGATGTTGGCACAAAAGGGCTAATACTCACCGATTTTGTTCCTTGGTCAGGCCAGATCACGTTGGAAGTTCGATAGCAGCTTCCTTCTCTGCATTGTCTACAGTGCTAGTTGAGCGCGAGTTTCCGTCGATGGTACAAAGCTGCCCTTCCTGGACTGGTTCGTATGCCCAAAAGAACACACCTTTAGGGATTGATATGGCTGCTCTTAGCAGTCGACAAACACTTCTCAGATTAACTGAGCATCGCGACTTATGGTTGTAATTCCTCTCGGTAATGGTGGCAGCAAAACATTCACCCGCAAACAACCGTCCAAAGCAATCTGTGTAGCGTGTGCTTGTTGGAAAACCTTGAATCTGGAGCTCTAATCTCCCACAGTCCATTACTGCTTATGATGTCCCTTCCGAGAATAACATAATGACTACGTTCTGCTATTACTACAGATTCAAAGGGCTGTGTTCTGTCGCTCGTAGTGTCTGGCACCTCCTCCTGTTTTTTGGACGTATTTTCCATTCGCGAGAACGTAGTCTTCCTTAGCTAATGACGATAAGCATTCAGCGTCACTGAAAAGTAAGCCCCTGAGTCGATTAGCCCCCCTGGATGGACATCTTCGATTACATCCGTAAGATTTTCTGACGTCTAGGTGACTGTCGTCCATGGAGGAGGATTTTCATCTGTGGCGGCCTCACCTCCACAGATGGTTTCGTCGTTTGGTTTTGCTGAATTCGGCGGTTAGTTGGGCGATGGTACGTCTGTAGGGCGATGGGGAATGGCTGCTACGTGTTGGCCAGTGACATCGTCCAGTATACGGCAATAAGCTTCGCCTCACAGGTGGACTATAATCGTCTGCAGCTGACTGGCGTGAATACAACTGTTGTGATGGTTGACATATGGTGGCTTAGTAGTCGTCGAAAATTCACCTAGTTGCTATGCATTAGTGTGTCCACGACGTCCAAAGAGGGAAAAAGCCGGTATTTACTCAGTCCTTGAAATGCCTGTATTTGTGTGGGGGGTTTAGGCTGGCGGAGGAGTTTGATGTATCTGCATTATTCAGTGCGGAGTTGTCACCTGACGATTGTCCGAGATGACCGCGTCCGTTCTTCCTAGTCCACTTACGGTGCGGTGTGTTAATTCTTCTCATCATCTCGATCAGTTCAGTCCACCTACCTCAATTGGCTTCTTGTTGTCTGCTTCTTCGCTATGAGTGGGTAAACACTGGTTCAGCCAACAAAAGCAGCGCTGAAAAAAATTTGACTAAATACCTACCAAGCAAACTCAAGCTTAGAGGCAGCATCTGAACGTTCGTAAAAATATCGGGTGTTCGGGATACTAAATAATTTGCTTGAAAATGATTAGGGTTCAACTGAATAGGCTCTATTGATGCGAAAAAATGGTAAAAGGCTATCAAGTCCGTATTTATTGTTAGTTATTACTGGTGCAAATTGATTACTGTTTTTTTCTAGAAGTTTGTCACACGAAAGAAGCCATAACTTCACCAATGCTACACAAATAATTTTCAGGTCCTATACAATCACTGCACAGCTTTGGCAGCCGAAGACTTCCGACGTAAGAAGTCACACCATTCTGCCAACGGCCCCTAAAGGCGGAAGAATCAGCAGTGATCAACAGCATGAGGATGCGGAGGGCAATGGAAACCATTGCACTTAAAGACACATAATGTGTATCCACAGGACATTAGGCCGATAGTTGAAAAAGTGTCACGATGGTCTCCTCATTGGCAAAGATTCCGGAATAGTCCCCCATTCGGATCTCTGAGAGAGGACTCCCAAGGGGGAGGTGACCATGGAAAAAAGATTTTATAAACAACGAAAGGATAACGTTCTACGTGTCAGGGTCTGGAGTGTCAGAAGTTTGAACGTGGGAAGGGGTAAAATATCTGATAAGAGAAATACAAAGACACAACGTAGATACAATGGGGCAAGTGAAGTGAAATGGAAAGAAGACAAGGGTTTCCGGTCAGATTAATATCAGCAGAATCCAGAAATGTAGAATTCATTGTGGATAGGAAGCAAGAGCAGAGGGTGAGATACTGTGAACAGTTCAGTAAAATAAATGGAAATGTCGGGTGGCTAAGGCCTCCCGTCGGGTAGACCGTTCGCCTGGTGCAGGTCTTTCGAGTTGACGCCACTTCAGCGACCTGCGCGTCGATGGGGATGAAATGATGATGATTAGGACAACACAACACCCAGTCCCTGAGCGGAGAAAATATCCGACCCAGCCGGGAATCGAACCAGGGCCCTTAGGATTGACAGTCTGTCACGCTGACCACTCAGCTACCGGGGCGGACAACAGTTCAGTGATAGAGCTATTCTCATCAGAATCGACAGCAAACCAACACAGACAACAATAGTACAGTTATACATGCCGACGTCGCAAGCAGTAGATGAGGAGGCAGAGAAAGTATATGAGGATACTGAGCGGGTGTTCAATACGTAAAGGGAGATGAAAATCTAATAGTCATGGTTGACTGGAATGTGGTTGTAGGGGGAGTAGAAGAAAGGATTACGTGAGAATATGGGCTTGGTGCTGGTAATGGGAGAGGAGAAAGACTAGTTGAGTTCTGCCATGCGGAGTGGCCGCGCGGTTTGAGGCGCCATGTCATGGACTGCGCGGCCCCTCCCGCCGGAGGTTCGAGCCTCCCTCGGGCATGGGTGTGTGTGTTGTTTTTAGCATAAGTTATTTTAAGTTAGTGTGTAAGTCTATGGACCGATGACTTCAGCAGTTTGGTCCCTTAGGAGTTCTGCAATAAATTTCAGCTAGTAATAATTCAAGGAGGTTACTCTGTCAGGAATCACAACATCAGGCGGGGAGACATGGGAAGATTTCAGTTAGATTACATCATGGTCAGACAGAGATTTCTAAATGAGATACTGGACTGTAAGGCGATTCCAGGAGCAGATATAGACTCAGATCGCAACTTAGTAGTGATGAATGGTAGGCAAACGTTTAAGACAATAGTCGGGAAGAATCAACGCGCAAGTAAGCGACTAAGGAATGAAAAGATACATTTGAAGTTCTTTTAGGCTGTAGCTACTCCAATAAGAGATATCTCAGTAGGCAGTTCAGCGGAAGACGAATTGACTTCCCTCAAAAGGGCAATCACAGAAGACGAGACAAATCCGTAGGTAGGAGGAAGGCAACTGCGAAGAAATCGCCAGTAACAGAAGAAATCAGTTGATCGATGAAAGCAGGAAGTACAAAAACGTTTTGGGAAGTTTAGGAATACGGATGTAAAAGTCAATTAGAAATAAATAGAACGTTCAGGGAAGATAAGGCGAAATGGGTGCATGAAAAACACCAAGAAATCTAAGAAGAAATGATTGTCGGAAGGAATGACAGTATACGGAAAGGTCAAATAAGCTTTCTGAGAAATTAAAAGCAAAGTTGGTAATATTAAGAGTGCAATGGGAATTCCACTGTTAAATGCAGAGGAGCGAGCGGATAGGTGGAAAGCCTCTAAAAAAAAATATCATCCACGCAATTCTGAACACTGCAAGAGCTACCAAGTGCGTGAATTATCGTACAATCAGCTTAAAAGCTCATACATCCAAAAAAAAAAAGTTGCTGACAAGAATAGTGTACAGAAGAATGGAGAAGAAAATTGAGGATGTGTAAAATGACGATTAGTTTGGGTTTAGGAAAGGTTAAGTCACCACAGAGGCAATTGTGACTAAAGAAAAATCAAGACACTTTCACAGGATTTGTGGAGTTGGAGAAAGCGTCCGAAGCTGTCAAATGGAGCAAAATGTTCGAAATTTTGAGGAAAATGGGGGCAAAGGATAAGGAGCGACGTGTAATGTACAATATGTACAAGAACAAAGAGGGCATAATAAGAGTAGAAGACCAAGAACGAAGTGCTTGCATTAAAAAGGGTCTAAGACAGGGATGTAGTCTTTCGACCCTACGGGTCAATGTATTCATCAAATAAGCAATGATGGAAATAAAGGAAAGGTTCAAGAGTGGAATTAAAATTCAATGTGAAAGGATATCAGTGATACGATTCGCTGATGACTTTGCTATCCTCCGAGAAAGTGAAGAAGAATTTGATGATCTGATGAATGGAATGAACAGTCTAATGGGTACACAATATGGATTGCGAGTAAATCGAAGAAAGTCGAAAATAATGAGCTGTATCTGAACGGAAAGATTTATGTGTTCCTTTTTCCCACACGTCATTGGAGAGTGAAATGGTAGAGAAGTAGTATGAAAATGGCTCGATGGCACTTAAGTGTGAATTGCAGAGTAACCATGTAGATGCAGATGTAGATGAATGAGAATAACGAGAAACTTACCATCAGAATCGATCGGCACGAATAAGGTGAAGTTAAAGAATTCTGCTTCCTAGGCAGCAAAATAACCAGTGACGAACGGAGCAAGGACATCAAAAGGAGACCAGCATTGGAATGTGCGTTTGGAGCACATCATCGTATGGTAGTGAAACAGGGACTGGGGGAGGGGGGGAATAGGAACAGAAGAAAATAATGGAAGCATTTGAGATGCGGTGCTACAGACAAATGTTGAAAATTAAGTGGCTTGTTAAGGTAAGGAATTTGAAGGTTCTGCGCAGAATCGGAGAGGGAAAGAATATATGGAAGACACTGACAAGAAGAAGGGACAGGATGATAGCATACGTGTTAAGATATCACTGAATAACTTTTATGGTACTAGAGGGAGATGTAGAGGATAAAAACTGTAGAGGAAGACATAGATTGGAATATTTCCAGCAAATAATGAAGAGGCTGGCACAGGAGAGGAAATCGTGGCGGGCTGCATCAAACCAGTCAGAAGAAAAAGTCAATGACTCACGGCTGTTAGTGAGTTACTACATCGAGTCGTTCAATAGGCTTCTTATAAAGAAGTGTTCGCAATAACACCTGGAGATGTTTACGAAACACGCCACGTGGAGTTAGAAGTACGACGAGAAGGTTAACAAGTAATAACTGCCAAACTAGTCGTAAGTTATTCACAATTCTCAGATTCTTACTAAATATTCAAAACTGTTGTCACTTTACAGCGACGACAAAAGAAATGACAAAACGCAGGATTTTCCTCATATCAACAAAACTTTGTGTGGTGCGCTTTCACATTGATCTGTATCGTAAGACTATTCCAGAGTGACTCTTGGAGACACAGATCGGTAGTACAAAGCACTACACAAACTGCGAGAGATGCTTTATTCCTATTAGCTGATGATTTAGGCAGCCAATCAGAAAAGCTCCAGCACTCCAATACTCGCGATAGTCCCTCCGCTATCCAACAGAGCTACAGAAATTAACTTATAAAAGAAACTCTGAATTTTCTAACCAAATTTAATTTAAATGAATCAAAGTGCAAATTATCTCCAGAAATGAAATACTAACTTTTCTTCTGGCTGCTTTATATGAAAACATGCACACTGGACATATGTCACAGGCGTCACATGATTCGTGACTGCACAAGAGCTTCTCCACACACAGATTAGACATAGTTTATTGATAAAGTAAAACATTCATATTTTACGTATGTCCTTCATACACTCTCTCACTCTGCCCGTACCACTGATACAACAAATTGTAACTGAATAATAGTTTTTAAACGCGTTACTCTTACGTCAGCAAGCTGTTGTAATGAAAGAAAAGGAAATTCTAGAAAAACAGTTTCTATGAACAGAATCTTTTTAGTTGTATTTTCATCTAAGGTTAAAACCGAATATATTACAGTCTCTAGCTCAGTTTTGCAATACCAAAAGAGTTGTTTTCGTTTTTAGGTAAAATTTTGTATTTCCGAAAAAGTTGAAAATATTGAACTAAGATTTTTATAGTATACCCGAATTATCAATACTAGTCTGTATATGGAGTATGAGATCGAATAAAATTTAATACCATTTCTTTAGATCCTTAGGAATTGTGCATAACGAACCGATCTGATTCTAGGCCAGCACGCTGCCCCTGCGGCCGTACCATCAGCTACTCGTATGCGAGAACAGCAGCAGCTGCTCGTATTCGAGAACGAAAAACTGCTCTCCTCCAGGTTACACAGCAAAACACAATCTAAGATCGCTGTCGCCATTGTAAGTTGTAAAGACTCGGAATAATTTGCTGTTCTTCGTTCTGGACTGGTGGCAAAGATTTTTTTGCTAAAAATATAAGGGGCGTTCAAAAAGAAACGAGCCGGGGGCATAATTACAGAAGCCAGTACCTATATGTTAGAAGAACTGACCCTGGCTGTTGAGACACTTGTCACAGTGGGACACAAGGCGGTGAATGGCAGTCTCATAAAATTCCCGGGGCTGCGGTGTTAACCATCTCGGCACGTACAGCTGGACATCGTCGTCCGAGGTGAATTGTTTGCCCCTCAGAGCCTTATAGCCTTATTAAGGGGACCAAGGTGGCCCCCTTCTGATTCACTTCCTGCAGCATGAGACAACAGTGAATACCCAGCGTTACTCGCAAACATTGACCACCCTTCGCCAAGCGATCAAATCAAAACAACCAGGCAATCTCACCCGTGAGGTCATTTTGCTCCAAAGCCTCATATGGACAGCACAGTCGCGGTACTCCTGCAGAAATTCAAAAGGGAGGTTCTCAGCCACCCTCCATCCAGTCCGGATCTCTCTCCCTGTGATTACTCCATTTTTGGACGCCTTAAAAAGGCTCTGAGGAACAAACAATTTACCTCGGACGACGACGTCCAGCGGTACGTGAGGAACTGGTTAACATCGCAGCTCCGGGAATTTATGAGACAGCCATTTACCGCCTTGTGTCACAATGGGACAAGTGTCTCAACAACCAGGGTCAGTACTTGTAACATACAGATATTGGTTTCTGTAATTATGTCTCCGGCTCGTTTCTTTTTGAACGCCCCTGATAAACACATCTCTTCTTCAACATTCCTTTTATCTTCTGACATAAGATGCCGACATTCATGCCTGCTGTCGATAGCCTACTCGGTTCGACATTTCTGGCTGGCAAAAAATACTGTGCCTCTTCTCTCGCTACTTGGTGTATGAGAGAGGGCCGGCCGTGGTGGTCTTCCACAGCTGCCATATGGACCACATTCGGGAGTCAGTAATACTTCTTTTGCCCGCATTTTTCTCATTTCCTTCATGCGATGGTACCACTAGATGAATTCTTCAGCTGTTGTGACATCCTTGATCAAAGGAGCTTGGAACATGTCTTCTGCCATCCTTTTCATCGAGTGAAACTTCCTGGCAGACTAAAACTGTGTGCCGGACCGAGACTCGAACTCGGGACCTTTGCCTTTCGCGGGCAAGTGCTCTACCAACTGAGCTACCCAAGCACGACTCACGCCTCGTCCTCACAGCTTTACTTCTGTCAGTACCTCGTCTCCTACCTTCCGAACTGTACAGAAGCTCTCCTGCGAACCTTGCAGAACTAGCACTCCTGAAAGAAAGGATATTGCGGAGACATGGTTTAGCCACGGCCTAGGGGATGTTTCCAGAATGAGATTTTCACTCTGCAGCGGAGTGTGCGCTGATATGAAACTCATCGAGTGTGAGTTGTTGTCAGTTTCTGTCATATTCTGATTCACAATGTGGCATAGGGCCAAAACACTGTGTATGTAAAACAGTGTCGTTTCACTATACCGTTGGGCACGGTTCTTCGATTGTCCTTTGGGTAAGCTGATTGTCACCAAATGATTTTTTGATTTCGGTTTGTAATCAGTCCCAACTATTGAGCCTTTCACCTTTGTTCCCAAACCACTGCTATGCTGTGCCGTCAAAGTAAAAATACACATTTACCAAACACATTATGCCACCCCATCTATTTTATTTGGCATCTAGGTAGAATGCTTTCAGCTATTTCGTCGGAGCCTGACAACCGTCTTTGGAAAACACTGATGGATGCCCGATGTGATGCCATCCCACCAATAGTGTTTGGGGACGCAGCCAAATCCTTTCATCAGTTTCGTCGGAAACTGACCACCGTCTTCGGAAAACCCTATTGGGTGCCTGATATGCAGCTGTTTTGAAACACATTGGTATCCTGAATGTATGGATCCTGGCAACGATGTACTGACTACCCGTGTAGGCGACGGAATTTACATTGCCCAATTGAAACTACGGTGATATAGATGTTTTGAGTGCACAACAGCTCCACCAAACACTATCAGGTCGTAACCTCACTAAAGTCCACGTTGGAAACAGTGTCGTCGATGAAGCACAACACTTAGGAACGAATGGACGTTAATTACGAACACCACTGTGCAGCCAGAAAAGAACAGAAGTCCTGGACGGAGAGCGCAGGTATTTGTACAAACATAAAATATTCAGGAATATGCAAACATTAGAAATGTTATGATTAGGAGGGTAAGTCAGGCAGTGAGTTACTTTGAATAATTCGGTGATAGGATTAGTCTCATCAGAATCGACAGCAAACGAACGCTAACAGCAATAATTAAGCTATACATGTCCAAATCACAAACAGAAGGTGAAGAAATGGTGTAAATGAGGATGGTTCAAATGGCTCTAAGCACTATGGGACTTAACAAATGGCTCTGAGCACTATGGGACTTAACATCTGAGGTCATCAGTCTCCTAGACTTAGAACTACTTAAACCTAACTAACCTAAGGACATCACACACATCCATGCCCGAGGCAGGATTCGAACCTGCGACCGTAGAAGCCGCGTGGTTCCCGACTGAAGTGCCTAGATCTGCTCGACCACAGCTGCCGGCGTAAATGAGGACACTGAACGGCTAACTCAGTAATCAAAAAGAGATAATAATTCAATAATCATGTGGATTAGCACAATGGACACACATTCGGAAAGACAAAAGGTATAATTTGCGCTGGGCCATCTAGATTTGGATTTTCCCCAGTTTCTCTAAATTGGTTCAAGGTAATGCCGGGCCAGTTCGTTTGGAAGGGCGCGGACTATTTCCTTCCCTATCCTTGACACAGTTCAAGCTCGTAGTCCGTCTTTAAAGGTCTCGATGTCGACGTTATGTTAAACCCTAAACTCCCCTCCATCTACATTCAAAAAGCAATGATGGAAATAAAAGATGCGTTTAGGAAGGGGATTAATATTCAGGTAGAAATCTCTGGGAATGTACATTTCGAGCACAACATGGTATGGAAGTGAATCACGGACAGTGAGAAAAACAAAAAAAGAAGAGAATCGAAGCATCTGAGGTGATGGACGTTAGGTGGGCTGATAAGAATTGAGGTTCTTGATAGAGTCGACAAGGAAAGGAATGTGTGAAAAATACTAACAAGAAGAAGATACAGATGTTCGGATGTGTGTTAAGACACCAATGAACAACTTTCATGGTACTGTAGGTCGCTGTAGAGAGTAAAGTGTGTATGGGCAAAAAGTTCTATTGTTCATACGTATTTTGGTTCATATGTATTTCATATGTATTTTGGTAGAGAAAGCAGTAGTGTTTAAAAATGAGGGAGAAATATGACCACAGTTAACTCCAGCAGCATACACTGAACTCTCGATCGGTACCAGAGTTACTTTTTAGTGAGGAACTGGAAATTCAGAAAGCATTAACATCATCTGTTGTCACATGTACACGACAAAGGATAAGTTTCTGATTTTCCAATTATTTTTGACTCAATACACAAACTAGTTTTAAAATTTTTATTGGAAATGGATTTTATCATAGACTTGTGCATAAAAAATACGTAATGCCCTAAAAGCACGCTTTGATTATAGCGGTAAACGTTAATGAAGATTATAACAGTCCTACGACAAGTGAATAAATTTATGCTTCAGTTCAGGTGATCCATCATCTGGAAGCGACACGGCCGCTGTTAAGTTTCCAGCTCTTCTTGACCCCACCCACAGGCTATCACGCCATCAGTTATCGAAGCAGCACGGTTTCATTCACGACCACGAGCAAGGTCGAGTAATCGTCCTTGGGTGTCAACGGCGGGCGAATGACCTTCCACTTTCCACTTGGACTGCTACGCCCTGCTGTCACTCGAAACAATTCCGAGGCCCTTGTTACAGTTTACTTATGCCCGACATGATCCCGATGCAGAGGCGCCTTAACGATGAATCTCATTATTATGTCTTGTTACAAACTGAGAATGTGACGTATCAGCCGTCAGGATTTCTTGTCACAGAACGACACACATTACACGTTAATTAATGCTGTCAATGACCCGATTGCCTTGAAAGCGTGACAGAGCGTCTAGAGTACACAAAATATTAATTTTCCCGGACATGCGTGTCCTTTATTTCCTATCCTTATTACCGCCGTCAAGGTCAGGACAAGACTCCGTCGCATCCGGTTCGGTGACGAAGAGTGACCAGTCTGTAGACCGCAGAACACTGAAGGAGTACTTTGAACGGTGTCAGCTATGCTGGCTTAACTTGTATAAATTTGTCACTCAGCGACAAGAAAGATTTGCACATCTTATTCGCAGGATAAGGAAGCTTAAATACTGCAGTGTTGGTCCAAGATGATACTCCGGGCGAGTGTAAAATGAATGTGCGCAACGGAAAACAATAAACGCTAAAATGAAGATTTGGCCCTGTCTGACTACCGCCTGAAGCAGATCTTGGGATCTCTTAATTCTATAAATTACAATATAAACATAAATGAATGATGAAGGCAACTAATCTAAATGGTAAATGTTGTCCCCGCTTATATATTTATAGCAGACAAAAAAACTTTATATTACAAAGTTTTCATTTCCTAAGTAAAATTACTAATAAATTGCCCAACTCTGCCCTTATTATGAGTGCGCCGTCTAATATCAATAACGCGAAATGACTGACATCATCTACGTACCAAACAACAGAAGAAACTACTTTCAAAGATGATCTACGGTGGTGTGGAACTTCGGTGGAAATAAACTAACGTGATCACAGCTGTTTAGCTTTTATAGCCCTACTAAGCCGAAGCAATTTGCGATATGACCGTATGTATTGAGTCCGGTGCGTCGAAGTGATGGTTATCGTACTCGTCTGCGACGATGGAAGAACTTCAGCCGCAAATAAACTCTTTCAAACACGAGGACGGCAGAAGGCGGTCCTCTGACTAATATGCTCTAATACTGTCTTCTACTCTCTGTGTTCTACAGACGAGAAACGCGAACTCCCAGCCACAAGGGCGGAGTTCAGATAACGTCTCAATGTAAGTATAGGCAGAGGAAGTGCTCTCAATTAGTGAACGTTGCATACTTAACGACGACTTCCAGTCCGGAGGTGAAGTCCAGAATCATATAGGCTCTCAACACTACAGTGCCTAACTGTTCTAACTAGAAACTCTCCTGAGAGCAAAGATAGCAAATCCGTCTGTACCAACAAAGCTGATACCGAGCGACCGTCACACACGGGCGCTCACAACAGAAGACCACGTCTCTCCGCCGCTGGCCTCCCAACAAGGCTCAGCTCCCCACTATCGTAATTACGAAAACGAATCGTATTCTCGAAACCACGGAATATTCTCCGTCTCAACAGATTCTTCCGAACGCCGACCAACCATATTTTAGTCTTTTGTCGTCCAGCGCGGAAAGTTTTCGAGGAAATACCTATACTCATACAATGGTACCCTTCTGAGTAAAAAGCCTTGGAAATAACCCAGCCTGCGTGGTTTCCGAGGTGCCGCTTCTTCGTTCCTCTCACCTGCGTCCAAGATTTGCAAAGCTCGGAAGTATTATCCAGGTAGCCTTCTGGCCCTACTAAAATAGCGGCCGATCGCGACTCTATTGTGCCCCAGCGCTCAGCTGTCTCAACGTCCCTCTTCCTATATTTAAGCAGGGCCACCACACCTGTGTGGGCCTTCCACCCAGGGCTTGAGTTCCGCCTACCGTTTCATTTCCACTGACGTTCCAACCTTTATTAGTATAGGCGATCATTCATTATGCCGTTTTTATAATAAAGACACTCCGTCACCTTTCATGCAAACAGCGTTAACAATTATTTACAAGGCGTACATGACAATGTCAGTCTCCTTTAAATATTCATATATACGATGTACAGCCTATCAAATGATATCTAATTGTGGTTGTAGTTCATGGCAAAGTATGTGGATGAGTGCTTGTAAGGTGCGAAATTATAGCCACCTTACATTGGTATCAACGTTGAGCAAAGATGTGACAACAATCTTAGCGGAACGATTATTTATTACTCTGTGGTGTATTCTATCCTATACTGATCAAACCTAATAAACATTGTAGTCTGATATCGCATTACGTTTGCTACGATTTTTCTGAAATTGTGGGGTATATGGTTTTACAACTCTTTTGATGACTATTCAAATATTTGGACATCCAACTAAAAAATTTGTTACATATCTCACTATGAATCACTTTCAATAGGTAGGTTACTTTTAATTGTCTTCGTAGCTGTGTGGTGCCTGCTGTAATTTCGTAGATATTAATGAAGTGAATATTGTGCTTTAGAAAACTGTTGGAGAATTATTGATTTCATTAATAGCAGGAACAAGGGTGAGCAAAATTCTTCATATTTTGCAGTCACCACAGTTCACTTGTTGCCGCTCGGTAGCTGATACTCATAAAGTGCACAGAGGATGGATTGGTTGAATAGATAAAAATGAAAATAGTACAAGGGGTTACTGAAGAGACTGACGATTTCTCTGTCTCAGAAGTAGACTAGATGAAGAAGGAAGATAAAGCAAAGACATTAGTAGCAAGGATTGCATAAGAAATTAAACAAAAAACAAAGCTGGTAAGTACAACAGGATAAATTTTGTGACCAGAAAAACCCTTGTATGAAATGTTTGTAAAAAAGAAACAGCAGCTTAATTAAAAAGGCAAATTTTGTGACTAGAAAAACAGTTGGAGCACGTCCCTCCGTAGGTGCAGGTACAAAACATGGTCAGTGGGGAATACAGAAACGAAATTAGATGTCACGGGAGACTATGGAAGAACCGATACATCGATCGTGAAATTGAGATATCCAACAACGAGTGAACGGGAAAAAATGGCTAATGCAGAGTATAATGAGTCAAAGAGATTGAATAGTTAGGGTCATTTTACCAGATGAGCCGCTGTTAAGAACTGTAATTCATGTAATGGTGGAAAGAAAAAATCTTTGGGGCACATCTGGACATGGGTAAATTGCAAAGTGCACTTGTTTTGCAGTGTTTGCTTACTGTAAGAAGAAATGCACCTAAACACGTTCTCTCTCTCTCTCTCTCTCTGTTGTGTGTGTGTGTGTTTGTGTGTGTGTGTGTAAGCTGGTTAAAAAGTTCATTAACGAAATGGCTTTTTAATCGATACCAAAATTCAAGAGCACTCCTCAGCACAACGGAAAATACGAAGCGACTGGAACAAAAGCGCAGGTGACACGCGAATATAAGAAGTGTAAAGAAACATACGTGCAAAGGTAGAGACCGATAGCTTTAACATAGGGCTATTTCAGAAGAAGGGCCACTAGTAGATTACTTATTTCTGGATTTTCAGATACCTTTTGATTGTTAACGAAGGTTTACGATGACGAATATGTCCTCAGATACTAAGTTGATGAAGGAATTTTTTTGTAGTACAACCGAGTGCGTTGTCCTGGACAGATTATTCCGAACGCCGACCAAACATATTTTAGTCTTTTGTCGTCCAGCGCGGAAACTTTGCGAGGAAATACCTATACTCATTCAATGGTACGCTTCCGAGTAAAAAGCAGTGAGTGTTCACCGGAGTCAAAGGTATTGTCAGCAGCGTCCCAGCGAAGTGTCATACGTCTGCTCTTGTTCTCTACAAACATAAATATTCTGACAAAGTAGGTGGTAAACTGAGACTGTTTACTTGAAATGGTTCAAATGGCTCTGAGCAGTATGGGACTTAAAATCTGAGGTCATCAGTCCCCTGGAACTTAGAACTACTTAAACCTAACTAACCTAAGGACATCACACACATCCTTGCCCGAGGCAGGATTCGAACCTGCGACCGTAGCGGTCGCGCGGTTCCAGACTGTTTACTGATGACGCTGTACTGTACAGGAAGGAATAGTCGTTGGATGACTGTGGGAGGACACAGGGTGATCTGGATTGAATTTCTGTTAAGTCTAACGAATGGTAGCTTACTAAAAAGATGGAAAAATGTGAGCCAATTCAGGCGAACAGCAAACACGATCCTGTAATATACGAACACAGTATTACCGATGTGCTGCTTAACACAGTCACGCCAGGTAATTATGTAGCCGTAACATTGCAAAGCGCCATGGAATCGATTGAACACGTAAGGAAGGTTGCAGAGAAGGCGAACTGTCGACTTCGGTTTCCTGGGAGGGTTCTAGCAAAGCATGTCTCATCTATAGAAGACCGCGTGCAGAATACTATTGTCACTTTTTATCTGTATTGAAGATGTAACCTGAAAATGGAAGAATGAAGTAAATGAACGTATACAACTGAAGAGAAGATTTCATCTGAATGCTGTGTTATGTGCAGATGATGTAGTCTTAAAAGAGAACAAGGAAGAAAACTTACAACATTCAGCGGAAGTCAATGGTACACTATGAAAATATTCACCACTGAAACTAAAGATATGGCTCAATGTGGAAAAAAAGAGTCATTTTTCCCTCGTTCCTTTGCGAAAGGGAATGAATGGCAGGCTATATTCTCGAAAAAACAAACACCGTCCGAACACGCCTTGAAGGCCCAACGGTATCGACCGATCGCCGTCTCATCCTGAGCCCTTAGGCACCACCGGATGCGAATATGGAGGATCATGTGGTCAGCACACCGCTCTCCCCGCCATTGTCAGTTTTTGTGACCGGTGTAGCTACTTCTCTGTCAGTTAACTCCTCAATTGGCCTCACAAGAACTGAGTGCAGCACCCCGCTTGCCAACAGCACTTGTCAGACTTGGAAGGTGACAAGTGCTGTGCACGTTCGACAGCGCTTAACTTCAGTGATCTGACGGGAACCGGTATAAGCACTTCTAACTATACATTGTGATCAAGGACGGGAATTATAATAAATCAGTTAAATTCCACATACGTAATGTTTCCATAAGGTGCGGTTCAACAGCCGTGTAGTATTCTATAAAATGCATTTTAACCATCAGCTGTTTATTGTCCCATTCGGTTATTAACCATTATCCAGGATGTAGAGTACAACAGATATGGTTCAGCTTCAAAAGAATATGGGATTTTTTAACTAATCTGTTTTACCCTGCATCCTGGATGAAGATTAGTAACCGAAACTGGTAGATGACTAACGGGTCAATAAACAGCTGATGGTTAAACTACATTTTATAAAATTCCACATACTTTTCACGAATATCTCCATAGTTTTCTCGATAAAAATGTTAAACAAATGTAGTGATAATGAATATCCTCGTATTATCCATCTTTTTAGTTTAGTTCTACATTGTTTTCCGTTAGTCTCGGGTTTTTGTACATTATAATAATATTCTATCTTCGTCATTTTTCAACATCTTGAAATGTTTCTTGCCGCTAATGCTGTCACATATCGTTTATAGACCAATAAAGGATACGTACCACTATTTATTTCCAACAGTAAGCTTTTGAGCGCATTTATAACATCTGCTATCCCTCTTTTTCTTCCAAGACCAAATTGTTCATCTTCTACTTCTATTTTGCATTTTATTCGATTTTTTAACATGTGTACATTTTTGTTGCATGTGAAAGTGGGCTTACCGATCTAATTGAGGTAGTATGTTGCATTTTCTTTCTTAAAAATGATATTGTCTACAAAATTATCTGGGAGAGTTTACAGTCATAACAACAGTTTAAAACTTGGAAAGTTTTTTATCGTTTTGTTCTCAACAAATTTTCCAGGACTCAGCTGGCAGCTGATTTGGGCCTGGAACTTTCATTCAGGTTTGCTTAAGATTATGATGACACAATAAAATAAATTCTCTCATTTGCTTGCCCCTCTTATCTTTCTTCAGTGCGTTCTTCTCCCACTGTGTTGCCTTACTTTTGAAAATATCTGTTGGCTGCTTCATTTGCATTCGGTAATAGGCTACTTTATTCTATCTCAAACCAAAAATGATATCATTCCATTTTTATATCGTTTTCTATATCGCTAAATAAATCATTCATCCATTCTTTTAATAACACTTAAGTAGTTCGCAATGTTCGCCCAATTAAAGGACAGCGAATTGGAAGAATGATAACATTCTTGCAACATTTTCACAAGCAATGGACGAAAACCATCGGCACACAGGACACTATATGAAACTGACAGGATAATAACAGATGTGTTGAAATATATGCTCAGGTATGATTAAATCTAATGTACACATAAGAACACAGTATCCGACATTTGAAACCAGAAGATGATGGCAGAGAAGTCATCTACCGAAATTCTCACTAATAAGCTATTTGTCAAATTGGGCTTTAATTGGGGTAGAAAACGATATTATTAGGTGTGAACACCACGCGATTTCATTCGTTTGTTATTTGTATAGATTTCTAAAGCGTTTGGACCGTGTTTCAACCAAATCGACCCCGATATCGTCTGCTGCGAGCAGACAGTGCTACATAGTGGATCTGGCTATTATTTTCTGGAAAAGTCATCACGGGTGACAAGATATTGTCTTATCAAAGCAAACCTACCGCAAAACGACAAAGAGTAGAAGTTCACATGAAGGGTAGACGCTTTGATGACGTGACCGACATTCCCCCCTATTAACAGTGTATTTCAAATGTCCCTTTCTTCGTCGATTCTGCGGAGAACTCTCTCATTCCTCATTTTCTGCATCCTTCTATACCTCCACAACTCAAACGCTTCAATGCTCTTCTGTTTCAGTTTTCCCACTGTCCATGATTTACTTGCAAACAATGCTGCAATCCGGATGTAAATTCTGAGATTTTTTTCCTCCAAATTAAGCCCTACGTTTGATTTTAGTAGGTTTCTTTTGGCCTGGAATGCCCTCTTCGTTCTTGCTATATCGTTTTTTGTGTTCTCCTTGCTTCGTCTGTCATGTTTTATTTTGCTTCCGAGATAACAGAACTGCTTCGCTTCATCTGCGCTGTAATGACCAATTTTGATTTTAAGTTTTTAGCTAATCTATTTATGCTACTCCTCATCACTCTCGTCTTCCTTCGGTTTAAGCTCTATCCATCGTTTTTGCGACTACTACAAAATTGGAATGTAGGTGTTGTGTGTTTTTAGTTAAGTGAAATGTTGTTATATTGCCTTCTAGTAGTAAAGGATATGAGCAGCGATCTAATGGAAAATAAGTAGACAGTGCTAGAAAACCAGCAGGGCCATTTAGGATATGTAAAGCTGAAGATCGTAGTATGTAGGAATGCTTGTAAGGTTCCTGTCCTGGAGCGACGGATGCAAAACTATAATCGGATGGTGAGGAATCGAATGGAGGAAACCACGATCAACTGAGAGAAAGACTGCGAGGTGGCGAAGTAGCTGGGAAGAGTTTATTCTCGTATTCACAAAGACACGGATATTATTTTTTATGTATGCTTTTCATAAGGAGCAGGCGAGAAGCCAGAAATGTTTGTGCAGATGTCAGTGACCTAGATGCTGACCACATTAGTAGCTCATAATGAAGAAAATATTTGAGTTGAACAACCCCTTTGAAAACGGCTTGCATTTCAATGAGACGGAAAACGAGTTTATGCACTAGCAAGTAATAATTTACATTTATGATTAATTCAGTTACTGGTACTGCTAACACGTGTATACTGTGTTGTGGTTGCTGCAGCAGTACTATTACTGTATCATTTTATATATGTGTCGTTCTTGTCACTTGTTAAGGGAATAAACCGGAAATTATAAATCAGTTCGTTATCTGTACAAATGTTCAAACAACATACGAGAGTGGAGTCGGATGACGTCGTCGGCAACTGCCGATATTTCGACAGGAGCGCACCCTCCCATTTTCTAGACAAAGCTGAGCATCGGGTGAGTGATGAGAATACCGAGGTGCCACCAAGGTCTTCAGCCTTTTTGCCTTACGTTGGGAACGTTTCGAACAGCATTAGCCATATTTTGCGGAAATATAATTTGAAGTGCGTTTTTCGACCACCATCTAAGATCAGAGTCCTTTTAGGTTTCGTAAAGGACGATCTTGGTTTGCCTAAGGCGGGTTCCTACCGTATTCCTTGCACTAGTGGCATGCCATACTTGCTTCAGACTATTAGGGCTGTGGAGCACCGCTGCACCGAGCATAAGAGGCACACACGCTTACAACAGCAGAGAAAATCCGCCAACGCGGAACATTGTCTTGCCACCGGTCATCCTATGGAATGTAACAACACGGAAATTTTGGCATGCACTTTCACTTTTTGAGATAGTGTTATCAAGCAAGCTGTCGAAATTAAATTAACAAATAATCTTATAAAAAGAGACGTTGGTTTTTGTTTAAACTCTGCATGGAATCCTGCTCTCTCACATGTCCAAAAACAGAGGGGAAGACTATATGCTACCTCATCCGCTGATTACTAATTTCATTATTGACAACTTCTGACATCGGTTATCTTTAGTTTGTGTTTACAGTGTGCGTGTAGGTGCGTGTCATCTTTACGTAGTTTCTTTGAAAACCTAGGTATTAAATTCCCTTACTTGCTGCAGTATTGCCTTGAAAATGCCAGGGTGTGAACCTAGCAAAACATCGGAGGTTGTCGATGGCGTCAACCGGTTATTTTCCCGTAAGTTATTTGAACGTTGCGTACATCGGAAAAACTAAGGTCTCAAACTGTACCATTATTTGCAATCTCTGCGTTGCATCTAATACAAATATTAAAAAATACTTCTCTTGAAAAAAGTGGCTGTGAAGTAACCAAAATACATCGGTAACATACATGTACGTATTTCTTTGTTCTCTGTTTCCCTAGTTCCTTGTAGCCCAAATTAAGAATATTGTACTCAAAAACACGAAGTGCCTTACAAAAGAGGATATCGAAGAGATGGCAGATCAAATCTGCATCAAAATGCTGTGCTGCGCTGTTAAGAGTATCGACCAAGTATTTGTCACGAAACAAGAATAATGTAGTGACTCATATGACGGTCTGTGGGAAGTCTGAGATAAATAGAGAACTGTATTTTATTTTACATCGAAATTACACATACACACATCAAAAAAGTTTCGCATCACCTCGGGTCCGAGAATTCCGGAACCTGTACAAAAAATTGGAATAGAGATCAACATTAACATCATTTCCACCCTTTTTATTGCTAATGAAAATTACACATTGCATGTTGCACCACCATTCAGCGAGACCTTCAGAAGTGTTGGTCCAGATTTCTGTACACACCGGTGCCTCTGATACCCAGTAGCACGTCCTCTTGCATTGATGCATGCCTGTATTCGTCGTGGAATACTATCCACAAGTTCATCAAGGCACTGTTGGTCCATATTGTCCCACTCCTCAACAGCGATTCCGCGTGGATCCCGCGGAGAGTTTGGTGCTTCACATCGTCTATAAATAGCCCTTTTCAATCTATCCCAGGCATGATACATACGGTTTATGTCTGGAGAACACGCTAGCTACTCTAGTCGAGTGATGTCGTTATCCTGAAGGAAGTCATTCACAATATGTGCACGATGGGGGCGCGGATTGTCGTCCATGAAGACGAATGCCACTCTAATATGCTGCCGATGTGGTTGCACAATCGGTCGAAGGATGACGTTCACGTATCGTACAGCCGTTACGGCGCCTTCCATGACCACCAGCGGTGTACGTCGGGCCCACATAATGCCGCCCCAAACCAGCAGGGAACCTCCACCTTGCTGCACTCACTGGAGAGTGTGTGTAAGGCGTTCAGCCTGACCGGTTGCCTCCAAGCATGTCTCCGACGAATGTCTGGTTGAAGGCATATGCGACACTCATTGGTGAAAAGAACGTGATGCCAATACTGAGCAGTCCATTCGGCATGTTGTTAGGCCCATCTGTACTGCGCTACATCGTGTCGTGGTTGCAAAGATGGACCTCGCCATGGACGTCGGGAGTGAAGTTGCTCGTCATGCAGCCTATTGCGCACAGTCTGAGTCGTAACACGGCGTCCTATGGCTGCACGAAAAGCATTATTCAACATGGTGGCGTTGCTTTCAGGGTTCCTCCGAACCCTAACGCGTAAGTAGCGGTCATCCACTGCAGTAGCAGCCCTTGGGCGGCCTGAGCGAGGCATGTCATCGACAGTTCCTGTCTCTCTGTATCTCCTCATGTCCGAACAACATTGATTTGGTTCACTCCGAGACGCCTGTACACTTCCCTTGCTGAGAGCCATTCATAGCACAAAGTAACAATGCGGACGTGATCGAACCGCGGTATTGACCGTCTGAGCGTGGTTGAACTACAGAAAACACGAGCGGGGTTTATCTCCTTCCTGGTGGAATGACTGGAACCGATCGGCTGTCAGACCCCCTCCGTCTATCAGGCGCAGCTCATGCATGGTTGTTTACATCCTTGGGCGGGTTTAGAGACGTCTCTGAACAGTCAAAGGGACTGTGTGTGACACAATATCCAAATTCAACTTCTATCTTGAGGAGTTCTTGGATCCGGGGTGATGCAAAACTTTTTTGATGTGTGTATATTCTGAACAACGGCGTTCCGACTGTGCTTAGTTTTCTCATCAGCTTAGAAACAAATGAAAAAATTAGAAATCTGAAATGATTATATATTTGCTAGGCGTTTACAGCCACTTTTTTGGGTGGATTGTATTTACTTTAAGATACTAAGTGCTGTGAAATAATACACTGAAGAGCCACAGAAATTGGTATATCTGCCTAATACCGAGTAGGGCCTCCACGAGCACACAGAAGTGCCACAACATTACGTGGCATGGACACGACTAATGTCTGAAGTAGTGCTGGAGGGAACTGGCACCATGAGTCCTGCAGGGCTTTCCCTAAATCTGTAAGAGTACGAGGGGATGGAGAACTCTTCTGAAGAGCGCGTTGCAAGGCATCCTGTATATGCTCAATAACGTTCATGTCTGGCGAGTTTGATGGCCACTCCGTAGCAATTCTGGACGCGTGGGGTATCGCATTGTCCTGCTGGAATTCCCCAAGTCTCTCGGAATACACAGTAGACAAGAATGGGAGAAGGTGATAAGACAGGATGCTTACGTACATGTCACTTGTCAGAGTCTCATGAAGACGTATCAGGGGTCCCATATCACTCCAACTGCACATGCCCCACTAAATTACAGAGCCTCCACCAGCTTGAACAGTCCCCTGCTGACTTGGAGGTCCATGCATTCATGAGGTTGTGTCCATATCCGTACATGTCCATCAGCTCCATACAATTTGAAAGGAGACTCGTCCGACGAGGCAACACGTTTCCAGTCATCAACAGTCCAATATCGGTGTCGACGGACCCTGGCGAGGCGTAAAACTGTGTCGTGCAGTCATCAAGAGTAGACGAGTGGGCCTTGTGCTCCGAAATCCCATGTCGATAATGCTTCGTTGAATGGTTCGCACGCGACACCTGTTGAAGGCCCAGCATTGAAATCTGCAGCAATTTGCGGAAGGGTTGCACTTCTGTCACGTTGAACGATTCTCTTCAGTCGTTGTTGGTCCCGTTCGTGCAGGATCTTTTTCCGGCGGATGTCGGAGATTCGATGTTTTAGCCGATTCCTGATATTCACGGTACACTCGTGAAATGGTTGTACGGGAAAATCCCCACTTTATCGCAGCCTCGGAGATTCTGTGTCCCATTGCACAATGTTGAAATTCACTTCAGTCTTGATAACATGTCTTTGTACCACCAGTAACCGATCTAACAACTGCGCCAGACACTTGTTGTCTTACATAGGCGTTGCTGATCGCAGCGCCATCTTCTGCCTATTTACCTATATCTGTATTTGAATATGCAACACTATAGCAGTTTTTTTTACGCTTCAGTTCAACAGTCACATTACAGACAGTGTATGATGCGTTGTGTAATGGACTTCCTCCATTTTTGCTAGTCACCAGCGACACCATCCAAGAGGTTCCTCTCTTAAAAACCAAACAACAGTCAAGATCGCATAAATATTTTTTTAATTTAAGGCAACCGGTTTCAACAAATTATGCTGTCATCTTCAGGTTTCAAAATATTTTCTTTTGTTGAAAACAAGTTCATTTTACCATGACTTCACACACAAGCTGTCAAGTGGATAACATCTTGTGCGTGAGGTCATCGTAAAATGAACATGTTTTCAACAAAAGATTTTAGAACTTAAATACGACAGCACTGTCTGTTGAAACAGGTTGTCTTAAATTTAAAAAAAAATTAAAAAATGCTATATTGGGTGTTAAATGGTTTTGGACAATTAAACAGATTGCCCTTCAGTTTTCTCAAAATGAGAAAATTCAGTCGAGTTCATCTCTTTTTTTTTTTTTTTTTTTTGATCATCAGTCTACTGACTGGTTTGATGTGGCCCGCCACGAATTCCTTTCCTGTGCTAACCTCTTCATCTCAGAGTAGCACTTGCAACCTACGTCCTCAATTATTTGCTTGACGTATTCCAATCTCTGTCTTCCTCTACAGTTTTTGCCCTCTACAGCTCCCTCTAGTACCATGGAAGTCATTCCCTCATGTCTTAGCAGATGTCCTATCATCCTGTCCCTTTTCCTTATCAGTGTTTTCCACATATTCCTTTCCTCTCCGATTCTGCAGAGAACCTCCTCATTCCTTACCTTATCAGTCCACCTAATTTTCAACATTCGTCTATAGCACCACATCTCAAATGCTTCGATTCTCTTCCGGTTTTCCCACAGTCCATGTTTCACTACCATACAATGCTGTACTCCAGACGTACATCCTCAGAAATTTCTTCCTAAAATTAAGGCCGGTATTTGATATTAGTAGACTTCTCTTGGCCATAAATGCCTTCTTTGCCATAGCGAGTCTGCTTTTGATGTCCTCCTTGCTCGGTCCGTCATTGGTTATTTTACTGCCTATGTAGCAGAATTCCTTAACTTCACTGACTTCGTGACCATCAATCCTGATGTTAAGTTTCTCGCTGTTCTCATTTCTACTACTTCTCATTACCTTCGTCTTTCTCCGATTTACTCTCAAACCATACTGTGTACTCATTAGACTGTTCATTCCGTTCAGCAGATCATTTAATTCTTCTTCACTTTCACTCAGGATAGCAATGTCATCAGCGAATCGTATCATTGATATCCTTTCACCTTGTATTTTTATTCCACTCCTGAACCTTTCTTTTATTTCCATCATTGCTTCCTCGATGTACAGATTGAAGAGTAGGGGCGAAAGGCTACAGCCTTGTCTTACACCCTTCTTAATACGAGCACTTCGTTCTTGATCGTCCACTCTTATTATTCCCTCTTGGTTGTTGTACATATTGTATTTGACCCGTCTCTCCCTATAGCTTACCCCTACTTTTTTCAGAATCTCGAACAGCTTGCACCATTTAATATTGTCGAACGCTTTTTCCAGGTCGACAAATCCGATGAAAGTGTCTTGATTTTTCTTTAGCCTTGCTTCCATTATTAGCCGTAACGTCAGATGGTAAGTCGCCAGACTCATATATTCTACACACCAACGTGAATAGTCGTTTTGTTGCCAATTCCCCCAATGATTTTAGAAATTCTGATGGAATGTTATCTAACCCTTCTGCCTTATTTGACCGTAAGTCCTCCAAAGCTCTTTTAAATTCCGATTCTCTTATTGTAGAGAAAAACACACGTAAGGACACCGACTGCAGCCAAAACAGTATGAAACCTGGGAACTGCACGTACTCGCATGTGGACAAGTAAACGACCTCAGCAGAAATGGCTACTAGAAGTCAGCGACAATATTATGAAGATTGCTGAATACCATCCAGGAGTCTCAACAGACTTAGGAAAGGATGAAGGTGCGTTCCGAGATGTGAAGAAGCCGAACTTCCTAAAACGAGAAAACACAGGGATGGAGGACATAAATGTCATTCCTTCCTTTTTCTGGTAGAAAACAAATTCTGGGGTTAGTTAGCTCCAATACGGCTATCTGTTGAAGTTTGGCCTCCGCTCCGCAGGCTTTAATGTATAGAGGTAGTATAGCAGGCTTGATATGTTTAGCTTGGAGGTACGCTGCCCTTCACCGTAGTATCAGGTATCACAGTGCTATTGTGGAGACGAAACCCTCTTGCTTTGTATGCCACGAGCATGGCGGAGATGTCCGAAGCAGGAGCAGTGGGTGGCGTAACGCAATATCTCAAGCTAATTGGGAGACTTAGTTACTGTCGGGAACAAGGCGGATACCGCTGTTAATGGTCGCAACAGAATCTGTGCGCTCGTCGGGACACTATCGCTTTCGTCGCGCAATGAAGCTATCAGGAGCAGGATGAAAGCTGAGAAAGGAAAGTGAGGCGTCACTGAATGTGGCGTAGTTCCTTGTTAACCGTTACTGTTACTAATTACTGCCGTGTCGAAGACTGTCACCATAGTAACTCAAGAGGATGCCAGCGTCCCTTTACAGAAAATTTACGTCACGTCCGTCTTCCTCCCTGGCTCAAAAACCTAGAGAACAGTATTTTCTTGTAGTCGTAAGTTGTTTTCGGGACACTTGCTAGTTAGCTGTTCAGAGAGTAGAGACGTTAACTACCGTTTTCCTGTCAATTGATGGACGTGTCGGATCTTTCTCGTTAATTTCATTACATGTGCGACACTAAATGGAGAAAGTAAAGTAGTGACTTTCGAAATCAACGTGACGTCACACTGAAGCGTCGTAAAGCGTGTTTATGTTCATGGTATGTTTGCGGATTTTGGTAAGACGAAAGTTATTGCAAGTACTGAAAGTTGTCATCTGTCCTATACGATTATCGATTTTGTCCGTGCAATAATTTCAGGACGCTTGCTTTCACGTGATGAATGTGTATCATTCATCCTAGTGACAAGCTTCGCAGCAGTATGCGTGTTTGGTATGTTATTTATATATTTTTTTTGCTTAGCTAAATTAATACGAAAATTAAACACTTTCTCAGGCAAGAACTAAGTGATTTTTAGATACGTAAGTGATTTTTAGAAGGGCAAATATGTGGGAAACAGTTTACGTAAGACCAGACCTGATCAACTTAAATCAAACATTTCTTTTTAGTTTGTTGCCTGTTCGAGAAAAGACCAGATTTTTGTGTGAACGTAATTATATAGATTTTCTGTTGGTTTTTAATACGGTTTAAGCTACTGACAGGTTAGGTCCAACTGTTATTTTCTTTATCCTTGTCCAAATCACTTAATGTTCCGTCTCTGTTCGACCCACTATTGAGATGTTTCTTGCTTCATCTCTTCCGGTGACTTATTTGTTGATCCAGTTTTTCCTTGTGGTTTTTCTCCCTGAAGTTACTGTTATTATCTTTTTGTGCATCTCACAACTTAGTGATGTGAAAAATGAACTCGAGTATTAGTTCAAACGTGTTTAACATTTACCACATAAATTATATACTGAGTTGACGAAAGTCATGAGATACCTCCTAAGTTCATTTCAGACCCCCTGTTGCCCTCCATAGTGCAGCAGCTCGTCGTGGCATGGACTTAACAAGCACCGAGCGAGGTGGCGCAGTGGTTAGCACACTGGACTCGCATTCGGGAGGACGACGGTTCAATCCCGCGTCCGGCCATCCTGGTTTAGGTTTTCCGTGATTTCCCTAAATCGCTCCAGGCAAATGCCGGGTTGGTTCCTTTCAAAGGGCACGGCCGAATTCCTTCCCCGTCCTTCCCTAACCCGATGAGACCGATGACCTCGTAGTTTGGTCTCTTCCCCCAAACCAACCAACCAACTTAACAAGTTGTTGTAAGTTCCCTGCACAAATATCGAACAATGCTGACTCTATAGCTGTTCGTAATTGGTAAGGTGTTTCCGGTGCAAGACTTTGTACACAACCTGGCCTCTCGATTACGCTCCATAAAAGTTCGCGGGATTTATGTCAGGCGATCTGTGTGGTCAAATTATTCTCTCGAATTATCCAGAATGTTCTGGAAACCAGCCGCGAACAATTGTGGCCTGGTGACGTGGTGCATTGTCACCCATAAAAATTCCATGGTTGATTGGGAACACGAAGGCCATGACTGGCTGCAAATGGTCTCCACGTAGCCGAACATAACCATTTCCAGTTAATGATCGGTTCAGTTGGACCAAAGGACCCAATCCATTTCATGTAAAAACGGCCCACACCATTATGGAGCCAACACCACAATTTGGATTCATGGTTTCGTGTGGTCTGCGCCACGCTTGAACCCTACCATCTACTCTTACTAACTGAAATCGGTACTCATCTGACTATGCCACGGTTTTCCAGTCGTCTAGGATCCAACCGATACGGTCAGGAGCCCAGGAGAGGCGCTGCGGGTGATGTCGTGCTGTTAGCTAAGGCACTCGTGTCGGTCTTCTGCTGCCTTAGCCGATTAACAACATGTTTCGTCGCATTGTACTAAGGGACACGTTCGTCGTACGTTCCACATTGATTTCTGCGCTTATTTAGCACAGTGTTGTTTATCTATTAACCCTTTAGTGACCAGTGGGAACCATAGGTCCCACTTACCGTATTTGTTTTCGCTGTAAGTTCAGTGGTAATCCGTGTTCCCACTTCTAACTTGTGCTACCATCTCTGTTAGAGTGTGCTAACTATGTGTAGATTGTCAATGATTAGGCGAAAGCTGTTGTATTTCTACCTTATGAGTCAATCAATGCAGAAGCGCAGTTCCCGCGTGACAACGAGCCACTGTTTCGACCGCTACAGCGTTTTTTGGATAGTGTGCTTTCCTTTTGCGTGTGAACTGACTTCTGTTGTATTTATCTATTTTTATATTTGTGAGGGAAATAGTATTCATGTATATTTGCCAGATTTGACTGAAAATTACATAAATATTACAAGGTAAGTTTGTGGAAGCAGAAGTGAAGTATTCTGCCCATTGACTGTGGCAGAGTATAATAAAATAATGGGAGGAGTGGATACATTTGATCAGCTGCGTGAACGGTATGCTGTAGGCCATCGTTCATGGAAGTGGTGGCACAAACTGTTTTTCTTTCTTGTGCATTTGGCAGTTGTGAATTCCTACGTTATGTGGAAGCTACAGAAGACAAAAGCAGACCAGCTAACATTTGGGTTGCAATTGGAAGGGCACCTTATCTCTGGCTTCTCAAGTCGTAAGAGAAGAGGAAGGCCTGTTCATTTTCAAACACCAAAAAGAGGTGTGTCTGGAGCACCAGATGAAGTTTGTCAGGAGAAAGTTGGAACTCATTTCCCTACAAAAGGTACAACAAACAGAAGATGCCGCCAATGTAGCACCAAGAACAAAGAAAAGAGAACAAAAATAATGTGTAGCAACTGTCGTGTACCTTTGTGTGTAGCACCATGGTTCTCTAAGTTCCATAGTACATCACCTTAGCGAACTCAAAGGACAGTATGAACTAATACAAATATATATGTAATGTTTAACATGTTTTTGTACTAAAAAATAAAGGCAACATATTTTTTTAAATTAGCAAGTGAAGTTACTCCAGAGTTCCAATAGTTCCCACTAATTTTTTTATACTCGTCGGCTAAACTCTCACTTTCAAGATTTAAACTATCATTTTATGAATGGTTTCTTAGCCCAATAAAGTGTTCATAAAAAGTCTACAACTTCCGGAAATAATTTGGTCACTAAAGGGTTAACTCTGTGCAAACGCGCTGCCTTCGATCGTTAAACGAAGGTCGTCGGCAACTGCGTTGCCCTTGGTGAGTGGTAAAGCCTTAAATTTGGTATTCTTGGTAGATTTTTGATTCTTTGGATCTCGGAATATTGAATTTTCTAACGATTTCCAAAGCGCTATGTCCCATGTGTCTAGCTCAAACTATCACTCCTCGTTCAAAGTCTTTTAATTACCGTCGTGCGGCCATAATCATTTCGGAAACCTATACACATGAATCATCTGGGTTCAAATGACAGTTCTGACAATGCGCTGCCCTTTTATACCTTTTGCACGCGATACTACTGCCGTCTGCATATGTACTAATCGCTATCCCACGTCTTTTGCCGCCTCAGTGAACAGGATTCGAGGAGATAGTTAATTTATTGTATAGCCCAGCCACAGATAGTTAATTTATTGTATAGTCCAGCCACAGCAGTCGTGTGAGTGTGAATTGTGCTTGTGTGAATTGTGCTTGTGTGAATGTGTGTGTATTTTTTAAATCAGAAGAAAGTCTTCTCACCGAATCTAAAACCTATAGCAGTATTATAGTTGTGCCTGCTCTGCGACTCTGCCTCGTCTATATAGTGACTAGCAATCCATCCTTTTCATGATATTGTTGTTATTGTACAGCTAGACATTTCAGATAAGAATGCACT
Organism: Schistocerca piceifrons; assembly: GCF_021461385.2. NCBI lineage: Eukaryota > Metazoa > Arthropoda > Insecta > Orthoptera > Acrididae > Schistocerca > Schistocerca piceifrons. The sequence goes on from NC_060138.1 coordinate 1,085,368,261, forward strand.
GAGGACAGAAGGTCACATTATAATTCGGGTATGGCAGCTAGTTATTTACTGAGAGATATTTATGTTATTACCTTTATTTATGTTATCTTTGAGTAAACAACTAGTGTCCAACTTGAATTTCTACTACTGTCAAAATAATGAGAAACGTATTATAACGTAAATGCAACGTTCAATCACTGAATAACTTTAGAACATTCCTGAAATAATATGACATCCAACAATCACGGACAGCAGTAACAGTTAACTCAAAGTACACATAAGTCCGCCTGCAACGTCAGGAGAAGTACTGATAAAGGCAATAAAATCGAAATAAGCATATATAACAAAATAAAAAATCAAGCATCATTCTGGTAATTACCTACATAATGTCCTACTGACATGTGATATACGCTGCAGGTACTCCAATAAAGAAGAAAATATACATATTTACCACGAACTGTCTTATAAAAGATGACGTGCGCTGCCCATAAGGCAGGTCCATCGTTGCAAGCACGGCGTTCTCTAGTCTGCCGGGTTTCCTGCCATCCATTTCGTATCCGGGTATGAAGTGTTTATCTTGGCTTCGTCAGTTTGTTGGTATATCATTTTTCCTCTGGTCCTCTTTCTAATCAACATCCACCTAGTGCATCCCGTACGATACAGTCTCTTCTCACCCAGTGCCTTAACCAATTTAAATTGCTCCTCTTAATTGTTTCCAGTATTTGTCTTTTCTCATTTATCCTGTGTAACACAACCCCATTCCTTTTTCATTTCTCCGTTTCAAATTTTCTATTCTTCTCCAAACCTCCATCTCAAAATTTTCCAGGCAATTCCTGCCTCTCCGTCGCAATGTTAATGTTTCTGCACTGAACAGGACAACACTCTATACAAAACACTTCACTAATTTTTTAATTTAACTGTTAATTTAATAGACTACAGGAAACAATACGCCTTGTGGAAAAGATTTCTTTTGCAATAGCTACCCTAGTTTTTATATCTTATTACACGTCATGTTACCGGTTATTTTGCATGCTAGATGCCTGAGGGTATCAAAGTTTCCCACTGTTTTAAAACGAAAATGATTCAAACCACCTACTTTTTTCTCAAATTAACAGAAAGTGCTGTTCGTCTCTGTGCAAACTTGAAACTGTCTTTACTGACGTTACTTATCTTTTCCTTCACTGACATTTATGATATTTTCCTACGCCAGGTTACTTCCTTCTTTACTGAGCCTGTTTCACTATACTCTTCAGTATATCTGATATTGGCGTTAGCTCTGCTGCTACACTGCATTTTAATGGGCTGTTATTTCTTTAAAACGCCAATAAAAACCGTTACCACTTTTCTCATATCCATCTAATCGATAACCGCATACACTGACACTGCACAGCCTCACACTTCCAATATAAACAACACAGGTATGGACGTACATTCGCACATTAAAGCCAGATAACAAATAATTATTGTAGAACAGTAATAATACACTATCATTCCTAATTTATTTGAGTATACATGGAGGCCCAAGAGGAATGAACAATATTCAGGGACATGGCAGTAACAATCATTTGAAACAAAAACTTTATATTTACATATACCACATTCCGAACGGCTTTCGAGGTAGAACATATTTAATATACATCGTTATTTATTATCTGTATTATTCAGTACATTGTTAGATGTACACACGCACATCAGTAAACATTAGGACTAGCCGCGACTGCTACGGTCGCAGGTTCGAATCCTGCCTCGGGGATGTGTGTGATGTCCTTAGGTTAGTTAGGTTTAAGTAGTTCTAAGTTCTAGGGGACTGATGACCACAGATGTTAAGTCCCATAGTGCTCAGAGCCATTTGAACCATTAGGACAAGCGTTTTACAAAGCGCCACTTGATAAATACGTATTTTAACACATTCACCTCTAACCATCATCGTACACGTCACATTCCAGCTGTTGTTCGAATATCCCATCGTCAAGTTCATTGCATTTGTGCTTTCTTGAGAGAACATGTGTTGCTTGTATGAGTGTCGCTGCATGCTTCCTAACGAGATCAACAGCGTCCATGAAGCGCCCAAGCAGTTCATCTCACGTATTCACCTTTCGTTTGTACATCCCATACTTCCCGCAACCAAATAAACGAAAATCTTATGGTGTTAAGGCTGGAGATCTTGACGGCCAGTTAACCGTACAACCATGGATGGTCCAGCGGTTAGGGTAAATGCGGTTTATATCTTCCCTAACACTTCTGGTAAAATGTGGTGGGCTCGGTCATGCTGGAAGTACACTGCAGTTTGCGTACCAAAGGAACTTCCTCAAGATGTTCAACAAACTCGTTTTCCAAAAAATGCAAGCGATTGTGTTGCGTCATTCGCTCTTTTAAAATGACTGGAACTATCAGTATGTTACCGATCATGCCACACCAAACACTGATCGAAAACGAACTTAGAAATTGGTACCCACTGTAGCGTGTGGATTTTCCTACGACCGTCGATCGTTATTGCGTGTGCAGTTGATCCCGTTCCACGTAAACGTGGCTTCATCAACGCATAGTACTGATCGGACCAAATTTCGATTGTCATTTAATCACTGTAGAATTCAAGTCGTGTGGCATTGCCGCTGAAGTAAGGATTGTGGACACGTTCTTTGTGAAACGGATACACTTTTTCCGCATAACATGTTCATCATAAACGTGTTCGTGGGACACTGATACGTGTTGTGCTTTAAGTAGGACCACTTCAATGTGTTGCTATTCCTTCACAGGTTCTTACACTACGTGCATTTCCTGAAGAAAAATGGGAGCTTGGAAGAAAACGTGTTTCACGCAGTGCGCTAAATACTCAAGTAAACACTCTACGATAAGAAATTCGACGTGTCGGAAAGCGCCGACGGTATTCTTCGACAACAGCAGTAAGCATTACCATCGTAGAAGCCGTGAACATTCACCATATCTGCATATTTCGCCTAAGTAGATGCGTCGCATTATGACCAGCGGGTATATAACTACAGTTAAGCGATGCTTCAATCTAATACTCTCTCAGTCGCTCGCAGCGTAGTCCTACTATCAACACTCTGCCAACTGCTGGTCGGATCAGTGTCCTACGAACACGTCTATGGCGAACATTGCGAGGTGAAAACATGTGAGTCATTCCACACAGAATGTGTCCACAATCTTTGCATTAGCATTAATGCTGTGTACTGATGATCGCACGTTTATATGGAACTGAATCAACAACGTACGTAATAATTATCGATGGTGGCAGGAAAATCCACACGTCACAGTCGAAACCAATTTCCAAGCTTGTCTTTAGATCAATATTCGATGAGCACGATCGGTAACATGCTGATAGTTTCAGCCCTTTCGGAAGAGCGAATGGCGGGACAGACTCACTCGCATTTTTTTTGGAATATGGGCTTTTTAGACATCTTGAGTAAGCTTCTTTGGCCACGCAAAGTGCAGTTTACTTCCAGCATTACGGAGCTCCTCTTCATTTTACCAGACACGTAAGCGAACATTAATCAACCGCTCTTACCCTAATCACTTGATTGGTCGTTGTAGTATAATTCGTTTGCCACCAAGAGAGCCAAACCCTATGCCAATACACTTTTGTCCATGGATTTGTGTGAAGTCTGACATGTACAAACGAAAGACGTTTATACTAGATAAAAATCCTTGTTCGTACCATGAACAAGTGCACATTCAACGGTGTTGCTTAATGGCAGAAACGCGACTTTTTTATAATGACCAAAGCGTATTATCGGCGTGCGGCGGATTGATATTGTGGTGAACGGCACATACCGACTGCGAGAATAGAACGTTCTGTGCTTCGAACGCATCTCTGAGTCTTAGTGAACCAAAGATTTTGTTTTAGAAACTCTTTGTGAAGAAAATCCAGAGATTGGTCGTGTGAGAGGAGGACAGAGATTGTATTGTTGTGAGACACCATTATGGTATATAGTAAATGAAGTTTGAAACGATAGTGCGAACCTGCATTTCCCACGGTCAGAATTCAACGAGAAATTATCTCCGAATTAATAAACTTTAATTTGCTAAATTGTTAAACGCATCATCAAGACTCATCAAACAACATAGCAACAGTTGTGCCGAACTATCAGCGTAGCGAGTAAAGGTTTTAGAGATTTTAGGTGGAGTGGATAACGACGAGGAATTTCCGCGAGATCGCCGCTGTGGAATACATCTCTTGCTCTCCTGTGGTGTATAAAACGAATTATTTATATTTTCCAGGTTTTCAGGAGAGTAAAGATAAAAGGAAATAAGGTACTAAGCTTAACCAGCTGAAACCAATAACAAAAAATACACATAAAGAATATTTATTATTAATAATAAATAAACAATATTTTTAATTAACTAACCAAAAAGAATAATATGTTAAACCCTGAATATTAAACATTCCTCCATCAGACACCCTGTATGTTGTTACTAATCACTGTCTCAACTGACTGCATTAATGGCACAAAAAAAATTAATATATATCTGTTGTCGTTTCATGCACGCTATTGTCGAATGTTGTTGGTATGTCGAAGTTTTATCACAAAACTTTTGAGTTACTACTTATCTCTCATTGATCAGTTTTCGATATTTCAAGGAATCCCTGTACATCTGTTATCGTTTCATTCACGCTTATGTAGAATCTTAAAGAAACTTTTGATGTTGAAGTTACATCACGAAACTTTTGGATTACTACTGGTTGTCTAACATTCACCAACTCTCCATATTTCAAGGAATCCCTGTACATCTCTTATCAATTCATTCACGATGTTGTCGAATATTCACGAAACTTTGGAATTGTTATTGATCATTTCTCGATAATTCCCTGCACATCTCTTTTCAATTCATTCACGATGTTGTCGAATATTCACGAAACTCTGGAATTGTTATTGATCATTTCTCGATAATTTCGAAGAATTTGCATCATATCTCACAGTACTAAATAAGTTAGAGGTCTGTACATATAAGAAAGTGGTGTAATACTGGGCTGCGAGAGAAATTACAGTGACAGTGTTTTCTACTAAACTTCGACTAGCTACCGTTAACCTGATCCTATTTTCATAGTTCTTCACTGCCATTTAATTTACTTTTATTAGTACATTTCCTACTGTGCATAAATAATTTTATGTTTAATTCATTCACTTTTCCAGACTGACGTTTGTGGTCATCACTGCACTTGGAGCTCTGGTAACTACTTTTGTTATTGCTTTCCGGCTGCTGCCGAAGATGTGTCTCTGAGAAGCAAACACCTCCGGCAGCAAGAAAAGGCCGATCAGCCACGTCAGCAATGGCTGACGTGGCTGATCTGTCTTTTCTTGTTGGCAAATGACAACGCCTCCTCTTACAAATTTAATATTGTTTAGTTACAAATTAAAACATTGATAACTCCGCTCCAGATGACAGTTGGATGCACTTGAAATATCTTGAATAATTCAGGGAATGCTTCTGCAAGTGTTGTCTGTGCAGTATTTGTTTAAAGCGCAATGTTTATCTTCTAACAATGAGCACCTCCTCAATTATTATATTTAGTCATGCGAAATGCTCATATATTAAAGACTTCGCTTTCCACAACACAACACTGCTACATCCTCACAAATGAAACAATTCTAACTTCTTTGTAAACGCTGTCCGTTGACATCAATTTAATTTTTGCCACCGAAACACAGTCCATGCAACTTTTTACAATTCATAATCGCTATTTCTTGAATTATATTGCCGTTAACCTCTTTTATCACTTCTTTCTCCCTACACGTCTTCAATAACAGTCCGAATAGTTAATAATATCTTTGAAATTTGAAGTAACTGCTGACCACCATTAAAAATCCCCAGATCTTTTCTGTTCTCTTCTTCTTGAAATATTATTATCCAACAAATTAGTGCGTCTTCTTTTAACGATGTCGATCTTCCCTGCTTCTTTCTTGACTCACTTTCTCAGTTTCTGAATACTTTGTATACGTAATGTCCGATTAAAAACTAAGCGACACATTCCACTACGACGCCACTACTACATCTCAGACAATACATTGGCAGTTTATTAAAGGAGCTTCATTTTAACTCCTTCGTTACAATACTTCCTTCCACATTCTTCTCCGCCCATCACAGTCTAGGTGTAAAGTGCTTCTTCTTCCTCACATTACATGGCCGTTCCCGCACTAACAAACTTCCATCACCCCTATTCCTTCACTATCAAGTGTCACTCCTTTCTACCTCGTTATATTGACTTAATGGGCATAATACTGACTGAACATAACGGTTCTGCATAACTTACATTTCATAATTTTGCAAGGAAAGCGTACATTTACAGTTAAATCTTTGTACAACATAATACATTAATTAACATTCTTTTTTGTACGAACAAACATTAGTAAAGAAATGTCTGTAGTAACTTTTCATTAGAAACAAGGGACTGATGACCTTGCAGTTTAGTCCCTTTGCCCTCCAAACCAGCCAACCAACTTTTTCACATTTATCTTCATTCCACGTACCTCATAGTTTGTTTTAAGCTTTCTTAAATTTTTTCAATTGTCTTTTCACATAGTAATAGCATATCATCAACGCATCTTTCGTGCGTTGAGAGCAAACTGATAAAATTCTCAAGTAAGAAGGAGCAGCAAAAGTAAGATTAGCATGAAGCTTACTGTCGAAACTGGCGACCATGAAGTAGACGAAGTGAAGGAATTCTGCTACCAGGGAGGCAAAATAACACATGGCCGACGAAACGAGAGGATGGAAGAAGCAGACGAACAGAGGTAAAGATTGAAGATGTGCGTTTGTTGCACAGTATTGCATGAAACTGGTGAACTCGGGAAAGAAGAGAATCTAAGTGTAGATGTGATGCTACGGTTGTATGTTGAAATGACTTCCATTGTACTCGAGAGAGCAGTATAGGGTAAAACCGATAGAAACTGACAGAGATTTTAATGTATCCATTAAATAATGGAGGGTGGAATACTACTCTGAGATGTAGAACAGCGTTTCCCACACTGTGTTCCGCAGAACACTAGTGTTCCACAGGAAGTGAGAAAGTGCTCCGCGAAAATCGACATTTTTGAGGTACTAATTACTTTTTTAACATTATGTTAAGACCACTGTGTTATTAGTTATGATTTAAAATTGAAGAAATCGCTGAATAAAGCTAGTTCTCTTCATTTCTTAAAATTCTGTTACCCTTCCATCAAAGTACCAGGGTTCCGTCAAAGAGGAAAAGTTTGGGAACTCCTGATATAGAGCTTGCTTGACACAAATCAGGAATTTGTGGCGGCCGATTCAAACCAGTCAGAAGACTGATGAAAAAGAAGAAAAAAAAAAAAAAAGATTGCAGCCAGGACCGAGGTGAAACGACAAATCACATTCTATGAGCTACTCGCACTTTGAACCCTCTATATTATGCAGTTTTTGAAAAGCAAGACATTACGACTTAACCACAGAGACTAGTCCGATTAAAACTACTCTGTTGTCGATGTCTGTCACTTGCCGCTATAGTGTTGCCACATCAGCTGCTGGCTACTGTTCGGTTACAAGTGACACACACACACATACACACACACACACACACACACACACACTAGGCGGGTCACTTCACAAATGTTAATGTAAAACGCAGAACAACGTTGGAAGTTGCCGCAGCGATGTATGAATGAACTGAGAGATGTTCTGTCGATAGCTGTTTTTGAGTGACCAGTGACTGAACTGCAGCAGACGACGCGTTTAGTAGTTCTTAATTTAAACTCGCGTCCTAAGCTAACCACTACCTCGTGCTGTGCAAAGGCGGTCAACAATCCTCGGCAAATCTAAAATCACGGTCGCTTTGTTCACAATGATTAAAGCTAACCACTACGAGAAAACTCAAGATAGAAAAAATTCAGTTTCAGCGCTAAAAGCAAACTGCAGTTTCTCGCTGTTATTTATGTCGTGAAACTATCTTCACACTAGCTACACAAACTGACGCGTTATCAACCGATGAGCAGTCTTCATTAGCACTCGGTTGCAGATTATAGGCGACAGAGGCAGATTACAAACGAAAAAAGAATGATAGGAAGAAAAACAAGAGCAAATAAAGTCAACACTATGATAGAAATGCCGCGGAAAAGAATTAGGAACAGAAAAGTACATTTAAAGCTATTACTTGAATACAAATAATCAACTTTTTTTATTATATTTGGAAAAATAAGTAGTCATTACATTTGACGAGATTCGGTCCTACAACCTTCTACACGTCAGGTTTATATACTAACCATTGTGCCACCCCAGAACACTGGATTAAACACATGTATGGCTTTTATGCTCCAATCGCATTTATGAATTTTAGCCTTCAGAAATTCGACTTCGCACAATGTTATGCGAAGCTTATTGTAAACCGATCTCTGTGATTATGATAACTGTATTATGTGACGCTGAATCGGTCTTGTGTGGAAGTATCCAGTAGTCTTTTGTTGGTGCTGTGTATGAAACGAGGGTATTTAATGACCATCGTTGTGTGTGTGTGTGTGTGTGTGTGTGTGTGTGTGTGTGAGCTGTTTTTGGTGTGGTTATCATGTGTGATGAAATACAAAATAAAAGTGCCAGGCCCAGGATTTGGTATCCAAACACATCAAGAAAGAATGCGGGACAAGCGCTTTGATTGGAAGATACCAGCTCTAGCACATGAAGCATCAGCTATCAAGTAATTTTAATGACGCAATGAAGCGTCGAAACTGCTAGCGACAAAATAAAATAAAATCATAAGGACGGCTGTAGGTGTTTTTATTTTTTGTCACGGAAACTGAAAGATGGCTTTTTACAGCTTTTCAAGAATCAATAGTAAGTGACAACTAAATTCAAAGCAAATTTGAATACGTCTGTGATCTCAGAAAACGAGAAGCATCCAATGACACAACAAAATTAAAATATCTTTAAAACTACAGAAGTTAATATTTCACAGAAAATAAACATTTTTGCTAAGACCCTCTGAATTAAAAAAATTTAAGCATTTCATGCAATGTCAATATATGATATCTCAGAAGATAGCATTGCACTATAGCTATCCTCCCTGAAAGCTTAACTTCTGTATCTATTTTATTTCTTGATTTATTACGTCTTATATACCTTTTCAATATGAAAATGTTTGTCAGAACATTTTATCCTCCACAATTACACAGAAAATAAATCCAGCATGAATACCTCAAATTTTGTCATAATTGTATATTTCTGTCAGGAACAATTTACTATTTTGGCAGTAACTTTATTTAAATATTAATTACAACTGATAATAAAAAATCATGGAACTTTAAGAAATGATCAGTAACATGTTAGCTGACATCACCTTTTTTAAAAGAGAGTCAGAAGATGCTTCTGACAAGCAGGCCTAAATAATTATTTAAAGAATATTTAACGACAATCTGTTGTCATTTATTGTGAGTGCGCTTGGGCAAGAACACTGTCTTAATTATTTATATTTACTGTGAATGGTCCGAATGTGACTGAATGCTTATAACATTTATTTATTTAAATATTTTTGTAATACACTAGATTAGTCTGAGCAAAGGTCATGTTGAGTCAGATGGTGGCTGTAAAACGTAAGAATGATGTATTTTGGTGGGTACAGCCTTCAGCCAATGGAAAAGCGGACAATAGTTTAACACTGTGGCAAGCAAGTGGAGAGCTCAAGGGAGCGATTCTGGATATTTTTGGTGTTAGTGCTTGAAGAAGGCAGACCTGCCTGCTGTAGCATGGTGTTCTATCATGCAGGTGATTCTAGGCGGTCAATGGATTCTACCCTACTTTAAATTCTGAAGGGACTTTATCTATTTTGAGAGGTCTGAATAAGCCCCAGTGTAGGACTCTAATTTTTTCCGTTCACAATACGGAACTGAGGATAGACAGAGTATTACTATTCTTTGTAGCATGTATGATAATCTGTAAATGATCATGTTGAACTCCGAACTGTTTTAAGCTGGTGAATATTTCGTGTGTTGAGATTATAGATGGACTTAGTTTTCGTCTACCTTTGATTACAATTTGGTTTCGGAATTTGCTACCATTCTTGTAACGCTCTGATCTTAACTTTACTGCATTTGATAGGGACGTTTCCTGTTTGTATTTTAACTGGACATCGTAGGACCACTTCCTGTGCATTTGAGATGCCTTTTCTTTAACAAACATTATTCAACATAATTCGTCTATATCAATTACAGACGTTAAAATAGGCCCCTTGCTATTAAATTATTTGTTTAACTTTTATTTTGTATTTCTGTATGTTTTATTAACTCGCAGTTGTAGCCAGTGCATAGACTATTTTACTGCAGGATCACAATTACAGGTTATTATCTCAGGGAAATAGTTACAGAGCACGTGCACAGCTCGATGCTGGTACAACGAGCTATTCTTTTTAAACAGAGCCATGTATAGTCCAAGTACATAAAGTACGAGTAACTGGGTTGCTCGTGTGGGACGCTGTTTAGAAGAGCATCTCAGCAGCAGGAAACTGTTACGTACTGTCACAGCTGCAGGCAGCTTGATGAGTGAAGGTCTGCAACCATCTAGAGCAAATACATTAAGGATGACACAAAGACTGATGGGCTGCTTGGTATCGACACTGACTGGATACTTGAATGCTTCTGGCACTTTATGAGCATTCAAGAAAAAGCTATTTTTTGTGTACGTGTGTACGTATTTGTTCCTCTTGTTAGTTTTCTGTTAGTTTTCTGATTATGTAAAAGTTTTAGAGTTTGACATGATATCAAAAAATATTTCAAGGCTGCACTTGACACAGAAACAGAGGTTTTTGTGTTTAAAGCCATAATCTCGAAAATACGTTATATGTTATTGCTGAACAGTATTCATTGTTTTATTCTTGACTCTCAGTTCCTGTATGATTGCGATATAATCTGAGAACGTACACACTATCATATAGTGTAGATATGTGATTGAAAGAATCGTTCCTGAATTCGCACTGTGGTGTACTGATGTCGACGCTTCTGCGCAGTTAAACACAACATAATCACTCCAAAGATACGTGCTGTAAGGATGATATCTAGTGCGTATACTCAGACTCACTGTAGGCAACTGATTAAAAAAAACCAGGCATACAAACCAGTATTTCAATACATTTGCCCTTTCGTTAAATTTGTTGTGCATAAACACTCACAATTGTAGTGTTTATAAATATAACACTAGATACACGTATCCATAACTTAATCTTACCATTGCACAGTGAGAAGCAAAGCCCACTGCCCTAAAAATACCACATCACCTCTCTTGTCGTTTAAAGGCAGACAGTAAAAAAAGTTACAAAAATAAATTACAATCATTTTCATTTGATATCTTCACTTCATAGTCGAGCAGACGACATTTTTGTGTGTTCCCATTAAAGTGATTAAATTTTATTCTATAGCATGATTCAAGTAGATTTATAGATTCAGAGAAAGTGTTTGCCGATAACGACTGGCATACATTCTTTATAATTGTGAAGGTACGACGGATAAAATACAAGGAGAAATAGGGTATCTAAAAGGTGTACAGAAACCACACTGCAGTTTTAGGAAACGAAAGGAGGGGAAGATATGCGTTAGTGGAGAAAGAAGTGAGAAGGGATTACAGCCTATCACCCATGTTAGTCAATCTCTACATTGAGGAAACCAAAGATAAATTAGTGGAAGGGAACTTTAATGTCTGCCATGAGCTTGTAATTCTGTCAGAGACGGATGATGCTGTTGTATACAGAGAAGTTGCAGCATTAGAAAATTGCAGCGAAATGCAGGAAGATCTGCAGCGGATAGGCACTTGGTGCAGGGAGTGGCAACTGACCCTTAACATAGACAAATGTAATGTATTGCGAATACATAGACAGAAGGATCCTTTATTGTATGATTATATGATAGCGGAACAAACACTGGTAGCAGTTACTTCTGTAAAATATCTTGGAGTATGCGTACGAAACGATTTGAAGTGGAATGATCATATAAAATTAATTGTTCGTAAGGCGGGTGTCAGGTTGAGATTCGTTGGGAGAATCCTTAGAAAATGTAGTCCATCAACAAAGGAGGTGGCTTACAAAACACTAGTTCGACCTATACTTGAGTATTGCTCATCAGTGTGGGATCTGTACCAGGTTGGGTTGACAGAGGAGATAGAGAAGATCCAAAGAAGAGCGGCACGTTTCGTCACAGGGTTATTTGGTTAGCGTGATAGCAAACTCAAGTGGCAGACTCTGCAAGAGAGGGGCTCTGCATCGTGGTGTAGCTTGCTGTCCTGGTTTCGAGAGCGTGCGTTTGTGGATGAGGTATCGAATATATTGCTTCCCCCTACTTATACCTCCCGAGTAGATCACGAATGTAAAATTCGAGATCGCACGGAGGCTTTTATGCAGTCGCTCTTCCCGCGAACCATATGCGACTGGAACAGGAAAGGGAGGTAGTGACAGTGGCACGTAAAGTGCCCTCCGCCACACACCGTTGGGTGGCTTGCGGTGTGTAAATGTAGATGTAGATGAAAAGATTTGGAAAAAGAATTTAATGGAACGGATGACTATTAACAAAAGTAGAATGGGGTTAATGAAATGTAGTCGATTCAAATCAGGGGATGCTGAGGAAATTAGACACTGAAAGTAGTAAATAAGTTTTGTTATTCAGGCAGCAAAACGGAAGAAAATCATGGATAATAAACTGTAGATGGAAGAAGAAAATACAGTTTTTGAAACGTGCTAGTGCAGAATAATACCGAACATTAGATGGGCACATCGAATAACTCATGAAGAGGTACTGAATCGAATTCTGGAGAAAATAAATTTATGGCGTAAATTGACTAGAAGGCATCCGGAGACATCATGTGTGGGGGGGGGGGGGGGGAATTGTAGAACGAGATTAAGATTTTATTACGGTGACGAAGTTCACCAACGGCTATCTACAGCAACATCAAGATGTCACAATTTCACAATGCAGAACTTGTTAGGTTCGACACTGACAAGCTAAATGATGAAAACTGTAGAAGAAGGTACATGATAGAAATTTCGAATAGGGTTGATGCTCTCAGGACACACGAAGATCAAGACGAGGATGTAAATAAACAGTGGATCACTGTGAAAAATAATATCAAAGAGGCAGCGAAGGTCACAATAGGTACAATTAAGGAGAACAGGAGGAAACCATGGTTTGATAAGGAATGCAAGAAATTGGTTGAGGAAAGGAGAAAAGCGCGTTTAGATTGGGATGGAATGAGAGACAGAAAACGAGAGGAGTTCTTGAACATGAGAAGGGATGTTGGTCGCAGGCTACGGGCAAAGGAGAGGGATTATTTGAACAATCAAATTAAAAAAATGGAAACAAACAGTAAAACAAAAAACGTTAGGGAACTGTACCTTGACATAAATGGGTATAGGAAGGGTTTCAAGGCTAGGACAAATGCACTTCGAGGGAATGCCGGGGGAATACTGACAGACCCCAGTGCTATATTAAGTAAATGAAGGGCGTATTCTGAGCATTTATTAAATGTACACCAGGAAGCAGGAAATGAGCAGGCGTACGAAATACATACAGCAGAACCCCAGATACCTGAGGCAACGTTAAAGGAAGTAAGAGATGCAATCAAAAAATTGAAAAACCATGAAGCACCAGGATCAGATTGCATAACTGCAGAATTAGTTAAAGATGGGGGACAGAAATTGGTGGAAGTAGTTCACAAAGTGATAACTAAAGTATGGAACTCAGAGATGATACCTGAAGAGTGGCAGGAGTCGATTCTGATCCCAATTTTTAATAAGGGCGACAAAATGTATTGTAATTACAGAGGGATATTACCAGTATGTTCCAAAATTTTCTCGAATACTCTGCTAAGCAGGCTTACACGGTATGCAGATGAAATTGTGGGGGATTACCAAGCTGGCTTTCGGAGGAGTAGATCAACTATAGACCAAATATTCACCCTGCGTCAAATTTTGGAAAAGAAATGGGAATACAATAAACCAGTTCATGATCTTTTCATAGATTTTACAAAAGCATATGATTCAGTATTGCAGTCCAAATTATACAGAATTCTTTTGGAACTTGGAATACCAAAGAAGTATGTTAGACTTACAGAAGCAAGTTTGAAAAACAAAAAAGGTAGAGTACGCGTGGGGAAATTGGAGTCAGAAGAATTTGTAATAAAGAACGGACTTAAGCAGGCAGATGCCCTGTCTCCACTACTTTTTAATTTAGTCCTAGAATATATTGTACGAATGGCAGCAGATAATTCAGAGGGTGTGGAGTTAAATGAAAATATTAAGATATTAGGGTATGCAGATGATCTAAACATCATTAGCGGTAGGAAATAATCTGTAACAGCAAATGCGAATGCGTTTATCAAGGCTAGTGAAGATGCAGGTCTAAGAATAACGGAAGACAAAACTAAATACCTGGCTACTACTAGAATGGCAACAGCAGTAGGTCAGGAAATGTTTATAGTTGGAGACATGCAGTTTGAAAAAGTGAACACATTTAAGTATCTACTTCGAGAAATGAGATTGAATCCGAACTGAAGAAGAGATTACGGGCGGGAAATGCGTGCTACTTCTCACTGAATAGATTACTTTCATCACGGATATTGTCTAGGAATTTAAAGATTAGAATATACAAAAGTATTATTCTACCAGTTATGCTGCATGGGTGTTAGACTTGGTCTCTCGCTGTGCAAAATGAAAAGCCGTTTGGAGTATTTGAAAACAAAATTTTCGGAGCAAAAAGGGATGACATTAGCGGAGAGTGGCGAAAACTGCATAACGAAGAGATTCACGAACTCTATTCAAGCCCTGACATAATCAGTATTATTAAATCACGTAGGCTGCGATAGGCGGTCACGTAACTCGAATGGATGAGGGCAGGGCAGCGCGCAGAGTACTGGTCGGGCACTTAGAGGGAAAACGTCGTGTGGGGAGACCGAGGCGTAGATGGGAGGACAATGTGAAGGCTGATTTGAGGAGCCTTGGTATCGAAGGTGAATGGAAGGAAATAGCCCAAGACAGGGACAGATGGCGAAAATATGTTGCTGCGGTGATGGACTCTCGAGTCCGGTTTGAACAGTGAGTGTGTGTGTGTGTGTGTGTGTGTGTGTGTGTGTGTGTGTGTGTGTGTGTGTAAGTACAAGTGGATACGTACGTTGCAATACCTATGCAGAGGTAAAGTGGCTGACACAGAATAGAGTGGTGTGGACAGCTACATCAAACCAGTCTTTGGACTGAAGACCACAACAACGAGGGCGACAGCGGAATTCCTTATTTAACTTCGTAGTAATACACTTTTCGTCCCTTTATCCCTTCTTCCTCCGGTGCTGCGTCAGCGTAATCATTTCGCTTGAGACGAGACCTCGATCGGCAACTGCGTCGAAGCGACGCGAAAGTGGTCAACAGTCGAGGTCGTGTCCCAGTCGACGCAGGTCCAGAATGAAGCTCCCTTTCAGCGAGTCGAGGAATTTCCTCGCGCCGTCACCTCGCACTGTACGCTGTCGAAGAAGAGACTGGCAGCGTGAATAGGCGGCAGTCACAGCTGCAACACCGTACTGCACTCCGCAGATGGCCAGGCGTAACCGGAGGCAGGACTGGTAATTGCACGCCAGGTTCCGGCTCGGCTGATCGATCCCGCGCCATCGATCTATCGATCTGCCGACCCGACTTGCTATTGTGGCTTGCTAATAGCCCTGTACCCGACGAGGACATCGGTCGGGCGTTAATTACGTTCGGCGGGACATCACGACCTGGAAGAGCCCAGGAGTAACAACCTCCAGCTTGCGGAGCCGTGGGTGCCACCGCGCAATGCGGAGGTCGCGCCTTCCTCTTGATCAGTCCACAGCGGCGGGTCGGGTCCGGTCGACAGCAGCCGTGTATTGCGGTCAGTGCGGTAAGGCGTCCCAAGTAGCGCTAGCATCGTACTACACAGTATACTTCAGTCAGTCATCTAAATTTATAATTTTTTTTTGCCTTTAAATTTTATCGCAACGTAACTGTGATGTGCAAAGACTCCTTGTAAAATACGATGTATGTGATGTTAAAGTACTTTGCTAATGTACAGGGTGATCGTAATCAAACTTTCAAACCGCTGTAGGAATAACAGCACTGGTCAGAATGAAGTCAAATTGCAAAACAATATTATCGGAGAAGGGGGAAAAGGTATGGCGGAATAAAAATGAATAATTATAAAATGTTGCAATAGATGGCGCTGCAAGCATCATAATTTAATAGTGGTCGACTAAAAAAGACAAATGAATAGTACAACAATGCCTAAGATGTAAGTTTGACGATAAACAAACTGTACTACTCAGTGTGCATGGGTGTACAGGTAACTGTTAGTTACATAGTTACGTAAGCCCATCCACCACGGCAAGGTCATATCACATCGGATGGGAAAAATCGGTTTGTAATTACCCTAAGGCCAAAAACCGCATAGAAAGCATCAATAAAAATCAAATCGGATTATTAATTTCCGTGTGACTGGTGCAAAACATGTTCAATATGCTGTCCACCGTTTTCTGCAAGAAGTTGAAATCGAGAAACAGCGTGTTCCACAGCTGATCGAAGTGTTTCCGGGTTCACGTTCAGAATGTGTTGCGCAATGCGTGCCTTCAGTGCAGCTAAGTTTGCAGTCGGAACACTGAACGCAACATCTTTCAGATAGCCTCACAGTCAGAAGTCACACGGATTAAGATCTGGTGATAGGGGCGGCCAGCCTGTAGGGAAATGGCGGCTGATAATTCTAGCATTTCAGAAATGGCGCTTCAACAGCTGCTTAACTGGATTTGCAATGTGCGGCGGTGCGCCATTTTGCATAAAAATGATCCCACCCACATATCCACGCTGTTGGAGAGCTGGAATGACGTGGTTGCGCAAGAGTCACACATAGCACTTACCAGTGACGGTACAGAAACAGGACGGGAAACACCGGTCTCTTCGAAAAATGTGGTCCTATGATAAATGATGCCGTAAACACGCACACAGTTACTTTCTCACGATGAAGTGGTACTGGTTGATTTGCGTTTGGATTTTCGTTTGCCCATATTCGACAGTTCTGTGTAATGACATAATCTGTAATATGGAAGCGGGCTTCGTCTGTCCACAAAATCTTCCACGGCCAATCATTGTCCACTTCCATGTGAGCAAGAAATTCTAAAGCAAAGGTATCTCTTTCTGGCAGGTCAACAAGAACAACTCGTGCACATGGGTAATTTTGAATGGATGGCAAAGAAGGATGTTTAGTAGGATTTTACGCACCGTGCTCACGGGTATGCCTAATGTTCGGGCAATTCTCCGTGCGCTACACGTTTGCACACCACCACTCGTGTGCTCCTGCAATGCTGTGGCCACTACTTCCACTGATGTCGAATCAATTCGTTTCCTCCGTCTACCAGGTTGCACACCAAAAGAGCCCGTCTTTTCGAATTTCCGAACCATTTTTTCCAGACCCACGAGAGTCATATGAACAACGCCTTTTTTCAAACCCTTCAAGGTCCGGAACTTCTGCAGAGCGACGTGTGTACAGTCATCATTCTTGTCATACAGCTTTACAAGCAGAGCGCGCTCCTGCATTGAGATGGTCTTGGCGAACGTCACAGATACCCGGTGTGTTTATACCAACTTCAATCGGTCGTGCGCATGACAGGTGTATTCTGACACATACAGCGCCATCTATTGATCAATTTTAAAATTTTTTTGTTCTGCCATACTTTTCCCCCTTCTCCGATAGTATTCAGTTGCAATTTGACGTCGTTCTGACCAGTGGTGTTATTTCTACAGCTTTTTGAAAACTTAACTTTAATTATAATCACCCCGTATATTTGTTGGGCAAGTGTTCATTTGTATAAAATGGTACACGCTTAGAGACAATATGTAGGATATGTGTTAAGTAAAAGATGGAATGGTTTTGTACTGTACGGAAGTTACTGTGGGAAGCGTGAAAGTTGGCTTGGGTTTTTGGCGCACTACCTTTAGATGGAGCTGGAAAGAGAAGACACAGTCTGTAGGCAGCAGTGAAAGAGGCAACACCCGGACGGAGAAGGAGATGTCTTCCCTGGAAATTGTCGCACAGTAGC
This sequence comes from Schistocerca piceifrons, assembly GCF_021461385.2. Taxonomy (NCBI): domain Eukaryota; kingdom Metazoa; phylum Arthropoda; class Insecta; order Orthoptera; family Acrididae; genus Schistocerca; species Schistocerca piceifrons. The sequence goes on from NC_060138.1 coordinate 1,085,386,273, forward strand.
CTCGGATGACGACTGCTGAACGCATTTGGTACAAGTTGGTGGGCTAGGTAACAGAGGTTAAAATGAAGCCAACAAGAATTAATTATCCCATACTTCAAGAAACTTGTACGCCATAATATGGACAGTGTAGCCGCCATTACTATCCGCCACACCCAACGCCTACAGCCAACAGGTTACGAACAAAAAAATGGCTCTGAGCACTATGGGACTTAACCTACATGGTCATCAGTCCCCTAGAACTACTTAAACTTAACTAACCTAAGGACATCACACAACATCCAGTCATCACGAGGCAGAGAACATCCCTGACCCCACCGGGGATCGAAACCGTGTACCCAGGCGCGGGAAGCAATAACGCTACCGCACGACCACGAGCTGCGGACAGGTTCCGAACAGTATAAATAGAACTGTAGAAGAGTGAACCAATAATTCAATATTACAGAATGATATTTTCACTCTACAGCGGAGTGTGCGCTGATATGAAACTTCCTGCCAGATTAAAACTGTGTGCCGGACCGAGTCCCGATTTCGACTCTCGGTCCGGCACACAGTTTAAATCTGCCAGGAAGTTTCAATTCGGAATTAACTTTTTTTGAATAATTATTGTTTTAAAACACAAAATTTAGTTCACACTGTTATTTACTCCTATACAGGGTCATTTTCTGGTGCTTGATTATTCCGAATAAACCCGTTTTAAAAATATTTGAAGTGCTTTACTCAGCATCTACAAACACTAATTTTTATCTTTGAATAAATGCCCGAAAATACTTGTTGTGAACAAATTTTTTAAAGCGAAAATGAGTAAATAAGTTCCGGGTAAAGTGCAAAAATGGTTCAAATGGCTCTGAGCACTATGCGACTTAACGTCTGAGATCATCAGTCGCCTGGAACTTAGATCTATTTAAACCTAACTAACCTAAGGACATCACACACATCCATGCCCGAGGCAAGATTCGAACCTGCGACCGTAGCGGTTGCTCGGTTCCAGACTGTAGCGCCTAGAACCGCACGGCCACTACGGCCAGCGGTAAAGTTCAGTAAAATTCTTTCAGTTATAAACGAAACTTAATAATGTGGCTTAGTGACACTTAAGTGTGGTTGTACATAAATACTCGGCGACAAAGTATAAAGAGTGATGAACAGAAAATTGCTTATGATATTAGAATATTTAAGTATTTGATTTGCTGGTTATATAAAATGCAAACATAGAGCAACACTATCTGTGTGTGTGGGTGTAGTAGCTAAAAGAGTTTGGTGTCTTCCTCAGAACTATGTCCTCAAAGTTATATTTATTTGTGAAGTTATATTAGGGAACAGCAAGAAAGTAGGCCAATTTACTTCTTCTGCTTTTCTGAAACTCAACAATTTTTATTGACTAGATAGGCTAGCGACAATAAAGTCCATTACACAAACTACTTAGTGAACTTGGTACAGAAAGGTCCTAGATTCAGTATTATTCCACTGTTACTGCTTTTCTTTCTAACAGCTACAAAACGTTTGGGAAATGTAACTAATAGTCTGATTCCCATATCCATTACCGGCCGTTGTAAACGAGCGGTTCTAGGCGCTTCAGTCCGGAACCGCGGTGCTGATATTGTCGCAGGTTCGAATCCTGCCTCGGGCATTGATGTGTGTGATGTCCTTAGGTTAGTTATGTTTAAGCAGTTCTAAGTCTAGGGGACTGATGACCTCCAATGTTAAGTGCCATAGTGCTCAGAGCCATTTGAACCCATATCCGTTAGTCATACATCACGGTCAAATCCTGAAAAAGGGGCAATATTGTACTATATGCACAATTTCTCGTATAATAGCGTTATACGTCGACCCGTGTGACAGGACATTCGTTAGCTTATTACACAGTAAAAATCCTTTCACACGTGTAACATTATCGAAACAGTACTAATATAATAGCAGCCGGTAGTGTTATACGTGGGCTACCCATTAGCAGGAATATTTGTTCTGTTGAAGTATAGCGTTATAGTTCTGCGGCTATAATTCGTTATAGTATAGCAACCATCGCATTTCTTTCATGTTATCGAATTGAGCAGACATCAGGAAGATTCAAAATTTATGTGTTCCTCATTTTTCCATGCGAACCTCTGAAAGAAACGCATTTGTATGGTTACATTATCTCTCGTATCCTTTAATAACGCACATAAATAATGATTACATCAACTCCTTCTCTGTCTCTGTGTCTGTTAGCCTCGGGATATAGCTCACATTTTCACCAAGATTTCTATAGCAGCAAAACGGTATGTAGCAATATTATCTTTATGCCGCGTTTCGACGTGGCCAGTTGGGCATTCCGAGCTCCGGCTGCATCATGCGATCTACAGAGTCGGTTGTTTCGCTGAACTGGCATATCACAAACGTACTTTGTTCGGTTACTCGTCTTCGATGGTTTTTTTCGCATTGAAAATTTATTCTTTGAAACGACCCGGAATTTTTGGTTGAAAAGCCAAGTTACTCGTGTGATAGAGGAATAGTTAACATGATTTTCATTTATTTTCTACATAAAGGTCCGGTTTAGTTCAGTCACAGTTTTTGTGAAATCATCATTTGTGGAGTGCTTCTTAATTGACATCTTTATACAACCGAACGTGAAAAGGTAGGTGGCGTGCTTCATTATGTGGTGTACACAGATTACACTTTGAAAATAGGGATTTACAGTTATAGAATAATAAAAATAAAAGAGGAGACAAATAATAATACGAAGCATCCTAACCGGTTATTATTAAAATAACGGAAACACTAGCTGTAAGAAATTAAGTGATCCACAATTTAGGAACATTCAGTTGCTTATATTTTCTTTTGTTATTATTATTAACAGTTTAGTTCCATTTTCTTCTATCATAGAGCGTCATATTACGATGCTTGTGAACCTTTTGTTCCTCAAACACCGGCCTCGTCGCCGTCTCCATTTTCGTGTAGTCTGCGGCCGACACTGCGGCCAAACAGCCAATATGCGTCTGCCTGCCGTGTGTTTATGTATTCCACCTAATTTGTCTATTTGTGATTAGACAGGGTGATAAGGTTGTGCACAAATTGAAGGAACTGATAGAGCAGTCTAAATATAACTTTGGAACAGGAATTTATGGACTTGGAATAGGAAGTTACGATCTTGCAGAGTAAGAAGATCGACAGAGATATCTGTGCCATCCAGCATTGTGCAAAACTATCAATAAAAACGAGTTTATTCCACATCACTACAGTAAAAGGCATGATAATTCCTTTCGCTTAGCCCAGTTTATAACCAGAAGACGACCAAGTATGATGTGTAAAGTCATTCCTTTAAATACACTGGTGCACAAAATTAAAGGACGAAAGTAACCTTCGCACGATGTGACGCTGAAGTAACATAAATCGATTAAACTTAAGCCATAAATAGAAAGTACCGCTGCAAAAAATTGTTCAAATGGCTGTAAGCACTATGGGACTTAACAGCTGAGGTCATCAGTCCCCTAGACTTAGAACTACTTAAACCTAACTAACCGAAGGACATCACACACGTCCATGCCCGAATCAGCATTCGAACTTGCGATCGTAGCAGCAGCGGGGTTCCGGACTGAAGCGCCTAGAACAGTTCGACCACAGCGGCCGGCTTACCGCTGCAGCATAGCTCAGAAGGCAACTGAAGGATATACGCAATAGGACGAATAGAACTTACACTTTTATTCAAAGACGGTAATTACACTGGCACCGCGATTGATGAAGCTCTCCCGCACATTACAAACGGCGGGACACTGTTCTCAATATGGCCTATGACCATCACAGGCAGAAAAGTATTCTCTGCAACGTCCTTCCATGCTGTCCACAACATTGGTAAGGAGGTCTTGCCGGATGGCTTTCCATTCCCATACAAGCGCGTTTGACATCTGCTGGATGATCGTTGATGCATAGGGACGTGCTGCAGTACGAGTACGTCTCCGTAACGCATCCTTCACGTGCTCGATAACATTCGAGTCGAGAGAACGTGCAGGCCAATCCATTCAACAAATATTCTTTCTATAATTTTCAATGCGATAGAGACCACAGCTGCGATGAATTTTTTGAATGATTTCTTGAAGCCTTCAGCTGCCATTTTCTTTATTTCCTATACGATTATAAATATCTGCCTTAGGCCATTTTCAAGTATCTAAAACGGAAGTTTGATACATTGGATGCATCAGTGACACTTGTCATTTTCATATAGGAACAACTCATATCTGTAGATATACTAGGCGCATTATAACTTACTTTACCGATGAGTTTTTGTAACAGATTATGTCATATACGTTGTTGCTCCTATGACATCATATCATACCCACAAATTAGTTCGACGTGTTCACGCTATTTTAGGAGCACGTTACTTTCGAGCAATTGTTTCAAAGCTCTTATACACTCCTGGAAATGGAAAAAAGAACACATTGACACCGGTGTGTCAGACCCACCATACTTGCTCCGGACACTGCGAGAGGGCTGTACAAGCAATGATCACGCGCACGGCACAGCGGACACACCAGGAACCGCGGTGTTGGCCGTCGAATGGCGCTAGCTGCGCAGCATTTGTGCACCGCCGCCGTCAGTGTCAGCCAGTTTGCCGTGGCATACGGAGCTCCATCGCAGTCTTTAACACTGGTAGCATGCCGCGACAGCGTGGACGTGAACCGTATGTGCAGTTGACGGACTTTGAGCGAGGGCGTATAGTGGGCATGCGGGAGGCCGGGTGGACGTACCGCCGAATTGCTCAACACGTGGGGCGTGAGGTCTCCACAGTACATCGATGTTGTCGCCAGTGGTCGGCGGAAGGTGCACGTGCCCGTCGACCTGGCCAACACCGCGGTTCCTGGTGTGTCCGCTGTGCCGTGCGTGTGATCATTGCTTGTACAGCCCTCTCGCAGTGTCCGGAGCAAGTATGGTGGGTCTGACACACCGGTGTCAATGTGTTCTTTTTTCCATTTCCAGGAGTGTATAAGAGCTTTGAAACAATTGCTCGAAAGTAACGTGCTCCTAAAATAGCGTGAACACCTCGAACTATTTTATGGACGTGATATGATGTCATAGGAGCAAAGACGTATATGACATAATGTGTTACCACAAAATCATCCGTGAAGTAAGTTATAATGCGCTCAATATATCTACAGATACGAGTTGTTCCTATATCAAAATGACAAGTGTCACTAATGTATCCACTGTACGAAACTTCCGTTTTAGTTACTTGAAAATGGCCTAAGGCCGAAATTGTACAATAGTACAGGAAATAAGGAAAATGGCAGCTTAAGGCTTCAAGAAATCATTAAAAAATATTTTTTCGTTCCAAGAGCTCCTCCACCTGTTACGTTCGATGCGGTCGCGTATTATCATCCATAAAAATGAAGTCAGGGCAGATTGAGCAAATAGTAGAATATCACAACAAGGATGATCGGTGAGTGTACCGTGTTCAAAGATTTGTAGTTCAGTACGCCCACGTAACCCCTGGACCACCGAAACATCATGTTCGACAATGCTTGACATACCTTCATATGGGGAAGTGGGAACACGTCATGCGCCCAGGAACATTGTCGAGCATGATCATACTGTTGGTACAAATGTAATGGCGTGGGGAAGCATAATGTTGGATGGGCATACTGTCCTCTAATCTCGATACACTGACCTATCAACCCTATTGTGGTACTGCACTTCTTCCCTATATGAATGTTGTCAGGGGTGCTTTTGGCCCTGAGTTCATTTTTATAGATGACAATATGCGATCGCATCGAACAGCGCAGGTGGAGAAACACTGCAAACAAGAGAATATTTGCCGACCGCATTGGCCTGCAGATCCCCCTGTCTTAAACGCCACCGAGTATGTGTGGGATGCGTTTGGGAGATTTACTACAGCACGTCAGCATGCACCAATGTCCATCCAGCAGATGCCAACCATGCTCATATAGGAATGGAAAGTCATCCCACGTCCTCCTTACCAACCTGCATGGCAGCACGTCTCAGAGCATGCTTTGCCGTTTCGGCGATCACACACCCTGTTGAGAAGCATGTCCCGTCCTTCGCAATGTCCAGGGTACCATCATAAGTCGCAGTGTCTTCAGTGTGATTATAGTTGTAAAGTAGGTGCTTATTCTACAATTGAGAACAACTGTGTAAGTTGAAATGACAAGTTTAATGTCACAAATTTTAGCACAAAAATTACAGCTTTTACTCAGTTTTCAACTCGACAACATAAAAACAGCGCAATGGATAACTCATCTCGCCAACATCAAAAAGCGAAATAATCCTGTTATACACAACACTGTTAAATATTAACACTCTGAAAGAACGTTAATCCTAAACACAATAATATGAAAGTTTAATTGGAAATTTCTTTACAAAATTGCTCCTACACATATGTTATGATGATGGTCAGTACTACAAAAATCGTCCGATTGCGGTACAAAGTTCGGTACTACACTCCTGGAAATTGAAATAAGAACACCGTGAATTCATTGTCCCAGGAAGGGGAAACTTTATTGACACATTCCTGGGGTCAGATACATCACATGATCACACTGACAGAACCACAGGCACATAGACACAGGCAACAGAGCATGCACAATGTAGGCACTAGTACAGTGTATATCCACCTTTCGCAGCAATGCAGGCTGCTATTCTCCCATGGAGACGATCGTAGAGATGCTGGATGTAGTCCTGTGGAACGGCTTGCCATGCTATTTCCACCTGGCGCCTCAGTTGGACCAGCGTTCGTGCTGGACGTGCAGACGACGCTTCATCCAGTCCCAAACATGCTCAATGGGGGACAGATCCGGAGATCTTGCTGGGCAGGGTAGTTGACTTACACCTTCTAGAGCACGTTGGGTGGCACGGGATACATGCGGACGTGCATCGTCCTGTTGGAACAGCAAGTTCCCTTGCCGGTCTAGGAATGGTAGAACGATGGGTTCGATGACGGTTTGGATGTACCGTACACTATTCAGTGTCCCCTCGAGGATCACCAGTGCTGTACGGCCAGTGTAGGAGATCGCTCCCCACACCATGATGCCGGATGTTGGCCCTGTGTGCCTCGGTCGTATGCAGTCCTGATTGTGGCGCTCACCTGCACCGTGCCAAACACGCATACGACCATCATTGGCACCAAGGCAGAAGCGACTCTCATCGCTGAAGACGACACGTCTCCATTCGTCCCTCCATTCACGTCTGTCGCGACACCACTGGAGGCGGGCTGCACGATGTTGGGGCGTGAGCGGAAGACGGCCTAACGGTGTGCGGGACCGTAGCCCAGCTTCATGGAGACGGTTGCGAATGGTCCTCGCCGATACCCCAGGAGCAACAGTGTCCCTAATTTGCTGGGAAGTGGCGGTGCGGTCCCCTACGGCACTGCGTAGGATCCTACGGTCTTGGCGTGCATCCGTGCGTCGCTGCGGTCCGGTCCCAGGTCGACGGGCACGTGCACCTTCCGCCGACCACTGGCGACAACATCGATGTACTGTGGAGACCTCACGCCCCACGTGTTGAGCAATTCGGCGGTACGTCCACCCGGCCTCCCGCATGCCCACTATACGCCCTCGCTCAAAGTCCGTCAACTGCACATACGGTTCACGTCCACGCTGTCGCGGCATGCTACCAGTGTTAAAGACTGCGATGGAGCTCCGTATGCCACGGCAAACTGGCTGACACTGACGGCGGCGGTACACAAATGCTGCGCAGCTAGCGCCATTCGACGGCCAACACCGCGGTTCCTGGTGTGTCCGCTGTGCCGTGCGTGTGATCATTGCTTGTACAGCCCTCTCGCAGTGTCCGGAGCAAGTATGGTGGGTCTGACACACCGGTGTCAATGTGTTCTTTTTTCCATTTCCAGAAGTGTATTTAGGATGACAATCAAATCTACGGTGGATGGTTAGTTATGTGACAAATTTGAGCACAAGATTACCCAAGGCCGCTCGAGTTTACAGTGGACACAAGCTGGTAAACCAACAAAGTTTATGCCTCTGCACACGGTATTTACCTTATGCTGCGATGAGCTGCTGACTGCAAGGCTGCTCCCTCCCATTGAAATTCCTACAAAACTAATCAGGCCTTTGTGGAATTTTCCAGCAGAAACTTTTCGTATGTTTCTCATTATGTGAGAAAACATATACTCAGCCCTGGTCTTAGTATGTGGCAATGTACACGCGGATGGTAGGAGCAGCTTGCATATTATAGTGCCCTCTCAGTTCTCGCAAGAACACTTGACTAATCTGGCTGGTTCGTTTCTCCAGAGTTGGAGCTAAACGTTCCTACAGCTAATCTCTAGCTGCATTGCAGCCGCTGTGAATACAGTGTCCACACAAATTACTTCAAAAATGGTTCAAATGGCTCTGAGCACTATGGGACTCAACTGCTGTGGCCATAAGTCCCCTAGAACTTAGAACTACTTAAACCTAACTAACCTAAGGACATCACACACATCCATGCCCGAGGCAGGATTCGAACCTGCGACCGTGGCGGTCGTGCGGTTCCAGACTGTAGCGCCTTTAACCGCTCGGCCACTCCGGGCGGCCCAAATTACTTCTCTGCGTCGTACAGAGTGTTAAGCGCTCCGTTCTGCACTTGACTCCATTTCAGAGAAGAGTCCCCAAAAATTTCTCGCTTGTCCTCCTCATGGCAGAACTTCCTCCCCCACTTGCATTCATTTGTTCTTCACATCACGGCTTTTTTCGACCAATAGGAGCGTTCCTCTTATTTTGTGGAAACTCTCTCTACCAACCGCAATGTTCCTTCTATGAAACTGCATCTGAACTTCAGTATTTTTCTCCTTCCTAGTGCCTTTCCGCCAATCGGACGTTTTGTGCCCGTTCTAGGTGTCTAAAGTACATAGGCCTTTCCGTGTGTTGCACTCGCTGGACACATGATCGAAATGTATTACTAATTTTTGTTCGTATCCCGTTGTAATTTCGAACTGCAGCTTTCTAAAGCTTTTTCTCTGTCACTTGTGCAGATGTGCTGCTAAACGGAGTCCTCTCTCCTGAATCACCTGGTCGGGGTCGCTGACCTTCCTCCTGCCACCCCTTTAAGTGGTTTCCATCGTAACCCCTGCAGTGTGCCTTCACTACACCATTGTCCGCCTGGCTTTTCAAACTAAAAACAACTGGCACTGCCTGTTCCACCTACCACTGAAAGACATGCATTGTATAGGAACAGTGTGTTACTTACTGTCAATTGACTGTCATCCCTTTTTGCATCACATACCAATAGGCAAATGTTCTCATAACTGCCGAATTACGTTAGGTGTCATATTCACTTTCTTGTTGTGATGTATAAAGCTGTCATGTAAGGTGTTAATCTGACCATTTATTCTGCCACCTTACATAGTCTTGGAATAAAAGTGTCATTTCTGTTCATCTTATTTCGAATTTCTTTCAGTTACCTTCTTTATTATGCTGTAGGAGTTCTAATTATGGGCCAAGCTTCATCCCTATGTTATTTGACAGGGAGAAATCATGCAAAAGCTACTTTTGTCCTTAAGGTCTGCACATCAGTTATTGCATATTTCCCTCTGTATATCATTTTGATAACTTTATGCTTGTCATGTTATGTTAAAAGGAATGATAAAAGCAATTATTTGTAAGCAGAAATAAAGTTAAAGTCGTTTACTGTTACTGAAGTAAAGTTAAAGTCGTTTACTGTTACTGCAAAACAATGACGAGAAAATGAACTCGAAGCCACATCTTTTCATAGTGTTGAAGTAACTTCAACACGCTTAAGGCTTTCTGCCATATTCATTATTTGAATTTGCTTTAGAGAATAATTTTATTTGATTGTGTGTGTTTTATCAGTGTAATATCAAATAGAAGTGCATTTGTAGTGCTTCTGATTGCTAAAACTATGAATGTAGCATCAATTTCAGTAAAAGTAAATGTGGTTATTTTCTAAAACCAAAGACTTATTAAAGTGTAATGTTTTCAAATAGTATTTTGCAAATACAGAGGTATAAGTGCAGATAGTTTTATTGGTAACTGAGTACAGTCTACAGAAGAACATTCATCAGCATTTACTTCATTTGTACAGTAATAATTATAGCTTTTGGAGTACTATGTTTTTAGTTTGGTTGGTAGCTCCAAATACATGTGGCTAGAGGAACCCTTTAATGCTTATTTTCTTCTAGGCAGCAGGTCAGGTGTTGAAGTGTAGATGCATAGATGCAAAACTGTTAGTCTGTACTGACAGGTGTAGTTGACTGAAGGTGCTGTTAGGACTGTGCAGAAAACATCAGGTAGAATATTATGTGACCTGTTTGTGGGAAGACTGATAGACAGAGAAAAAACAACTAACACACTGAAGTGGGTACATACAAAGGTACCAATGATAAAAATATCTAAATTAATACCACTAACACTCTGAATAGTTATTACAGGATGGAAATTCTAACAGTGGGTAATGACTTCAGTTTCAGCACGTGCTTGCTGCTCTGCAACGAAAACATGTAACGTGTGGAGAAGCAAGCACGCAGGTAAGATGTCTGTAAGATGAAGTACTTAGATAATGGCCAGTAATATCAGTTAGCAAAATGATATCCTTTCCATTAATGTTTGTTAGCTTCTGTTAAACAATGGTTAGAATGCACTAACACCTTGTGATACGAAGCTTGACTTAAATCAAACATAGTGAACACACAAGATGTTAAGCCTATAGTATCAAACACATTATGTTCTAACCCTACACTATGTATGGCAGCCATTGAATCTTAACTGCTTTCTTCCTTCACCTTGCCAAAGGATTCTTAGACATTATTAACTGACAATAGTAGATGAAACAGAACAGAGACAATGGAGGATTAAGTGTCTGCAGTTTTCTGGAACCGTTTACAAATTACTATAAGATTAGTGTCAGGTAGGTGTAGAGGAAATTTAATACATTTATTTATTACTGTCCCATTTACGACTGAACTCAAATAAAAAAGGATAAAAGAATAGAGGGCCGTTCCATGTTGACTAAGATACACTCTTTGAAGTTCAGATGATACAGGAACAAAATTTAGGGAGCGAAAGGTTATCTGCAACTTGTACAAAAATCAGACTGCAGTTATAAGAAATGAAAAGATTTGAAAGGGAATCAGTAGTTGACCAAACTGTGAAGGAAACTAAGAAGATACACTCCTGGAAATGGAAAAAAGAACACATTGACACCGGTGTGTCAGACCCACCATACTTGCTCCGGACACTGCGAGAGGGCTGTACAAGCAATGATCACACGCACGGCACAGCGGACACACCAGGAACCGCGGTGTTGGCCGTCGAATGGCGCTAGCTGCGCAGCATATGTGCACCGCCGCCGTCAGTGTCAGCCAGTTTGCCGTGGCATACGGAGCTCCATCGCAGTCTTTAACACTGGTAGCATGCCGCGACAGCGTGGACGTGAACCGTATGTGCAGTTGACGGACTTTGAGCGAGGGCGTATAGTGGGCATGCGGGAGGCCGGGTGGACGTACCACCGAATTGCTCAACACGTGGGGCGTGAGGTCTCCACAGTACATCGATGTTGTCGCCAGTGGTCGGCGGAAGGTGCACGTGCCCGTCGACCTGGGACCGGACCGCAGCGACGCACGGATGCACGCCAAGACCGTAGGATCCTACGCAGTGCCTTAGGGGACCGCACCGCCACTTCCCAGCAAATTAGGGACACTGTTGCTCCTGGGGTATCGGCGAGGACCATTCGCAACCGTCTCCATGAAGCTGGGCTACGGTCCCGCACACCGTTGGGCCGTCTTCTGCTCATGCCCCAACATCGTGCAGCCCGCCTCCAGTGGTGTCGCGACAGGCGTGACCGGAGGGACGAATGGAGACGTGTCGTCTTCAGCGATGAGTGTCGCTTCTGCCTTGGTGCCAATGATGGTCGTATGCGTGTTTGGCACGGTGCAGGTGAGCGCCACAATCAGGACTGCATACGACCGAGGCACACAGGGCCAACACCCGGCATCATGGTGTGGGGAGCGATCTCCTACACTGGCCATACAGCACTGGTGATCCTCGAGGGGACACTGAATAGTGTACGGTACATCCAAACCGTCATCGAACCCATCTTTCTACCATTCCTAGACCGGCAAGGGAACTTGCTGTTCCAACAGGACAATGCACGTCCGCATGTATCCCATGCCACCCAACGTGCTCTAGAAGGTGTAAGTCAACTACCCTGCCCAGCAAGATCTCCGGATCTGTCCCCCGATGTTGTCGCTGACTGGGACTGGATGAAGCGTCGTCTCACGCGGTCTGCACGTCCAGCACGAACGCTGGTCCAACTGAGGCGCCAGGTGGAAATAGCATGGCAAGCCGTTCCACAGGACTACATCCAGCATCTCTATGATCGTCTCCATGGGAGAATAGCAGCCTGCATTGCTGCGAAAGGTGGATATACACTGTACTAGTGCCTACATTGTGCATGCTCTGTTGCCTGTGTCTATGTGCCTGTGGTTCTGTCAGTGTGATCATGTGATGTATCTGACCCCAGGAATGTGTCAATAAAGTTTCCCCTTCCTGGGACAATGAATTCACGGTGTTCTTATTTCAATTTCCAGGAGTGTATTTGGAAAATGAATTAAAGTGCAATGGGGAAGAAATGAGAACTTCAAGGATTGCCAATTACATTGTAATTCTATCAGAGAAAGGAAATATCTTGGAGAATCGGTTGAGTGAAGTGGTTAGTGTCTAGCAGAGGGGGTACAAGATAATCGCCAACAAAAGTGAAACAATGGTGATGCAGCGCAGTTGAGTTAAATCGAACAATAACAAGGCAATTGGATTAGAAAATGAAACACTAGAAGTGATAGATGCGTTTTGCAATTTGGGCAGCAAAATAACTGACGATGGGCGTAGTACAGAGGATATAAAATGCGGATTGGCAATCACAAGAAAAAGATACCTGAAAATTCGAAAAATTTGTTAATATCGAATGTTCACGTCTTTTCTGAAGTTAGATAGATAACTAGTTAGAAGCTACTGTGCAGATTCAAGGAGGAAAGCATTTTGCATTTTACCGCACGACTAAAAGGAAAGGTCTTTTGACAGGACACAACGGAGACACCAAAGAATAGTCAGGTTTGCAACAGATCTCTAAACACAACAACGTTGTGCCTAATAAATATTTCACGCAATTGATTCTGTTCAAAAATGGTTCATTTGGCTCTAAGGACTATGAGACTTAACATTTGAGGTCATCAGTCCCCTAGACTTACAACTACTTAAACCTAACTAACTTAAGAACATCACACACAGCCATGCCCGAGGAAGGATTCTAACCTGCGACCGTAGCAGCTGCGCGGTTCCGAACTGAAGCGCCTAGACCCGCTCGGTCACAGCGACCAGCTCAGTTAATTCTGTAAACATAATGTAGCTGTAGTGTAGCATATGTACCTTTTATTATTTTATTAATGTTGTGTAGTAAAAATTCTGTCCCAGTCAGGGAAGTTTTCAATTGATTAGTGGCAAAGAACACGTTTGAAGTAACAGGTATCGTCGCTGGGCGCCTAAGCGTGGAGTTGGGGAGATGTAGTCGGCGGAGAGCGTTGCTAGCTACAAGTGGTCAGGTGCAGACGCGGGAATTTGACGCATAATCTACAAGTTTTTTATATATGGACAGGCATATCGTATGGGTGTAAATGGTACATTGTTATCAAGAGGAATTAATAATCAAGACGAGTACTGTGGGCCCAAACTTATTACACATATCAAAAGAAGTTTTGCATTACCCCGGTTCCCAGAACTCCAGAAGATAGACGTTGACTGTGGATATTGTTATCACAGACACAGTCCCTTTGACTGTTCAGAGATATCAGTAAACCCGCCCAAAGATGTAAACAATCATGCATGAGCAGCGCCTATTAGACGGAGTGGGTCCGACAGCCGATCAGTTCCAATCATTCCACCAGGAAGGAGGTACACGGCTCGTGTTGGCTGTAGTTCAACCTTGCCTAGACGATTAATACCGCGGTTCGATCGCGTCCGCATTGTTACTTTGTGTCAGGAAGGGCTCTCAAGAAGGAAAGTGTCCAGGTGTCTAGGAGTGAACCAAAGCGATGTTGTTCGGACATTGAGGATATACAGAGAGACAGAAACTATCGATCACATGCCTCGCTCGGGCCGCCCAAGGGCTACTACTGCAGTGGATGACCACTACCTACGGATTGTGGCTCAGAGGAACCCTGACAGCAACGCCATCATGTTGAATAATGCTTTTCGTGCAGCCACAGGACATCGTGTTACGCCTCAAATTGTGCGCAATAGGCTGCATGATGTGCAACTTCACTACCGATGTCCATGGCGAGGTCCACGACACCATGCAGCGTGGTGCAGATTGGCCCAACAACATACCGAATGGACCGCTCAGGATTGGCATCACGTTCTGTTCACCGATGAGTGTTACATTTGCCTTCAACCAGACAATCGTCGGACACGTGTTTGGAGGCAACCCGGTCAGGCTGAACGCCATAAACACACTGTCGAGCGAGTGCAGCAAGATGGATGTTCCCTGCTGTTTTGGGCTGGCATTATGTGGAGCCGACGTACGCCGCTGGTGATGATTGAAGACGCCATAACGGCTATACGATACGTGAATGTCATCCTCCGACCGATAGTGCATCCACATAGGCAGCATATTGGCGAGGCATTCGTCTTCATGGACAACTATTCGCACCCCCATCGTGCGCATCTTGTGAACGACATCGCTCGACTAGAGTGGCCTCTCTGTTCTCCAGACGTGAGCCTTATCGAAGATGCCTGGTATAGACTGAAAAGGGCTGTTTATGGACGATGTGACCCACCAACCACTCTGAGGGACCTATGCCGAATCGCCGTTGAGGAATGGGACAATCTGGACCAACAGTGCCTGGTTGAATTTGTGGTTAGTATGGCACGACGAATACATGCATGCATCAATGCAAGAGGACGTGCTACTGGGTATCAGAGGTACCGGTGTGTGCAGCAATCTGGATCACCACCTCTGGAGGTCTCGCTGCATGGTGGTACAACATGCAATGTGTGGTTTTCATGAGCAATGTTAAGGGCGGAAATGATGTTTATGTTGATTTATATTCCAATTTTCTGTACATTCGGGAACTCTCGGAACCGAGGTGATGCAAAACTTTTTTTGGTGTGTGTGCATGAAGCAACGATAAAGAAGACCATGTTGCCGTACGCTGTCGACGAACAATGTCTTACATCGCACCAGCAGCAACTCATGAAAGTAAGAGCCGACCAGTTGCATCTATAGATTGTACAAGGCTAGCCAGCGTACTAGTTTTTCATAACTTAGTAAGGAAGTGTTTCTTGCAGAATCTGTTGTAGTGTGAGTGAACTTTACCTGAATTATTTACCTGACAGGGTCCTACACTGTCGCCATTATGAATTCCAAGAATACCACCAGTGAATGAATAATATAATACTGAAAATTTGAGCTTATTTAATTTCGTTAACTTAGGTAAAGAAGTGCTATTTACGAAACTGAGAACTACCCATAACTGTCATTTAATAGCAGTGAACTTTGTTGATTGGTAAAGACTAATTGCTAACAGAAAAAAAGGAAAAGCATAATTACCTTTTAAGTGCATGTGATAAATACGAGCAAATTTGCTAGTTTTCTGATTCACTTTAGGCCGTGGTATCAATTGTGTTTTTACATCTGCGATCGAGTCAGTACTTTTGGTTCCGTTCTCGCCTGATTACAACAATTCAGTGATCAATTCGTAATTGAGGTCTGTAAACAATTTATCATCATACAGTATAATTTGCCCCATCACAGTGAACTGGCGACTATTCTTAAACAACTTGCCAATGCAAATTCAGTTTATTTACTCCAAATTTTGCTGTTTCTTATTTTTACCTTTTTTGTCAAAGTTGCTTTTGAACGTTATCGCGCAAAAATAGTAGCGCGATAGCTATTCGGTTATAACTATATCTGCACTTAACGAGATTTTCATTATTCTTATCAACCTACAAGAAATATTGGGTGCAAGTGTCACATAGAAATCTTAATTAACCGGACATGTAGGTTCGTTAGAATCTGACGCATCGGGTGTTCCATTCTTGAATAATGCTCGAGTGTTCGGGATCCCCGCCAGGTCAGATTAAAGGAAGACACGAAAGCAGTTCAGAGGTATGTTACTAGATTTGTTATTGGTGGGTTCCATAAGCAAGCAAGTATTACGGAAATGCTTTATGAACTTGGGAGTGAATCCTCGGAGAACAGGCGACGTTCTTTTCGCGAAACACTATTGAGAACGTTTGGAGAACAGGTATTGGCTAGAGATAGCGAAATGATTCTACTGCCACCAATATACATCTCTCACAAGGGCGCGAACACGAGATATGGGAAATAACGGATTCTATGGAAGCATGCTGACGGTCGGTTCTACGTCGCTCCATTTTCGAGTGGAACAGGAAAGGGAGTAACTAGTAGTGGTGTAAGGTACGTTCCACCATGCACCGTATGCTGCTTTGGTTGGGTTGGATTGTTTGGGGGAAGAGACCAAAAAGCGAGGTCATCGGTCTCATCGGATTAGGGAAGGACAGGGATGAAAGTCGGCCGTGCCCTTTTAAAGGAACCATCCCGGCATTTGCCTCGATCGATTTAGGGAAATCACGGAAAACCTAAATCAGGATGGCTGGACGCGAGATCGAACCGTCGTCCACCCGAATGTGATTCCAGTGTGCTAACCACCTGGTTTACGGAGTACGTATGTAGATGTAGAGGTAGGAATATGTGGGATAAAAATTTTAGAGCGAAGTTACACAAGTTTTGCGGAGATGAAGAGTCCTACACAGCGTAGCCTAGCGTAGAGCACTGCCTCCATCCAGCCTCCGGAGTGAAGACCACAACAAGTCGCTGTACTAAGGCTGTAGCAAATGTTGTTGACAGAAATTCAGGAAAAGTTGTATTTACAATATAATTGATACAACTCTTTGAAGTACTGTCCACGAACAGTTATACGTTTTCCCTTCCTTTGAAACCACATCGAAAATGTCTGAGTCCAAGCTTCTTTACAGAAGTCACTTACAGCACTGTTCTATGCTATGAAAACCTCCTCACAGGATGGGGAACCCTGAGAATGAAATATTTTGTACGACTTTCGGAACAGGAAGGAACCAGGTCAGATGAACACGATTGGTGCAGCAGCACCCGCACATTCTCCTTCTCTGTTCTGGCAGCCATGTGTGCTGAGGCATGGTCGTGATGCAGAAGATGGTGACCTCTCTTCGACTTTGATTGCTGTGACCACCATATGGTGATGACTTTTGGCAGGCACTCGATCAAATACAACACAACATCGAGTGTGCGACGTGTATCCAAGTTCACATAGGTGAGACACTCCATCTTGGCGAAGAAAGTGGCTACTATCTTCCTTCCTGAGCATCTACTTCCTGAACTTTCGTGGGTGATTCATCACGTGGAAAGTACCATACTGAGGACTGCCTCGTCGTTTCGGGGTCATAATGGTACACTCGGATTTCATCTGCGACGATATAGTGTCTCTGGACCGTACGTCGTCGAATTTTTCAAGCGTAAAATAGGTTTCTTTTAGGGAATGTGTCACGCAAAGAGCACATCTCTTGGGTAGGACTAAATGATTGTGAACAATGGTATGCTTCACAGTGTTTAGGGCCCCTTGAACGTCACAAAGGTGAGATAAGGATCACCTTCGATCATTTGCCTCACGGCATCATTTTCGGGTCACTGCCTTTCCTAATCTTCAAGAGACTCCCGACTCGTTGAAAATTCACGAGACCGATTTCCAACGGTGGTTGGGCAGATTCACCAAAAACACGTGCCTGACAAGAGTACCAATCTTCTGATGTAACTTCACTTTTTACTCATAAAATATCATTGTGCCACACAGCCATCTTCCACTGCGTCAGACTCAGCATTTCCCGCGTCGTCGTTTGCTTTTCGCTCATGGTTTGAGATCCAGTGGTTGGGAAGCCGCCGCGTGCACACTCCGAAGTCGAGAGACAATGCTCCTGCAAAATGGAGTAATCCCATTGTCTTGAGATGTCCGATTTAAGAGACGCTGAAAACTTTCAGGAGAGCCCTCATATATGAGACGGCTCCTTCTTCTCCTGTTAAACTATAAATGTCGTGTGACTACGGCCTCCCGTCGGGTAGACCGATCGCCGGGTGCAAGTCTTTCAATTTGACACCACTCCGGCGACTTGCACGTCGATGGGGATGAAACGATGATGATTAGCACTACACAACACCCAGTCCCTGAGCGGAGAAAATCTCCGACCCAGCCGGGAAACGAACCTTTTTTTAACCATATATATTTATTTAAATATATTAACAACGATACATTTAAAAAAAAAGACATTTTATTCTATTAACCTATTATATTCCTAGTGTTGGTTAATATTACTGTCACTTTATATGTTTTCGTTGTTATATTTTCCTTTTTCGTTTTTCTCTTATTGTTGTTCCTTAAACCCTTTTACATGGCCATTTGTCGTCCTTTTTTTTTTTGAGGGGGTTTACATTGCAGGACAGGCACAACAGTTTATATTTGGCATCGATGCATTGATTTTGAGTTTATGTTTCTGTATGTGATGCACTTGTGATGCCACAGGCACATTGTGTATTCTGGTTTGATCTCTTCCTCTAGTTACACTGTTAAGTGGGACAGTATGGGGGAAACGTCACCATGATAGGTGGAGCAGAAGTGGAAGAAACTTTTTTGCATATACTACAGAGTATACCTAAATTGAAGAAGAGAGAAAATTTTGTCATATTACATAAGAGAAGCAGAAAGGAGAGTGTGAGTAATCAATAGAATTTTATAGGCACAAAGTAAAGGAAATCATTTAAAAAATATATAATAATAATAATAATGAGTAGTTGGCACTTTCCACTAAGTAATGCTTGTTTCCTAGTCAGTATAGTACAAATAATGGAAGAAAAGTTAATTAAAAACACTGGTAGTACTACTGTGCATACTTTTGACACTGTTTTGGCTGCGAGCATGACAGATGTTTGGTGAGAAGCACTTTGTATCACTGATTTCACTAAGAAGAAACACTTTATACTACTATACTTCACTATTTGATGCGAGAAGAGAAAGCACTTTATCTTTTGTGTTGCACTTGTTTACTATCACTGCACACGTTCTTATAGTGGTGAGTGTGGTGAGGTGGGTGGTGGTGGTGCTGAGGGTCACAGGCTGGAAAGAACTCTGGCGATTGCTGTCTGCAGTGGAATCTGCAGGAAGTTTTTGAAGTTCTCGTGGTATCGCCTGTGCTGCTGGGCTGTCTTGTTCTCCTCCCAGAGGTCCATTAGGAAGGCCAGCTGGTCGGTCTGCCTCGGCGCTACGATGGCGTGTGCCGTCATGGCGAGGATCCAGAGAGTCGCCAGTCGCTTGGGCCGTGGAAATGGGTTGCAGTCTGGGGCGGTGATTGCTTGCACTGTGATGCTTCCCGGCGCCGTTCTGTTGATGTGGGCCACCATCTGCTGGCACGCTTCCCAGATGTTGATGGCATTCCCGCAGGTGAATCGGTGCTCGAGGGTGTCGGTCATGCCACATACGTCACACTTGTCACTTGCGACGAGTTTTATCTCCGCCAGTCTTTGTTTGGTTGGTACCGTTCTGTTAATTATTTTGTATCATGTCTCCTTCGCACGTTTAGGCAACACGTTTTCCGAGACGTTCCCCCATATTTGTTTCCAATTGTATTGCGGGAGTTTGTGTTCAATTTTGTTTTTTGCCGGCTTCCCCCTGAGGGCCCAGTATATTCTCTTGGCTGTTCTGTGGCTGGGGTTCGCCACGGTGTCCAGAACGTAACTTCTGTTGCCGTAGTGCAGCCTGACGTGTCGCATTCTGAAGGGAATGTGCCTCATGTCGACCGGCGCTTCTTGTGATGCGGGCAGTTATCTTGGCTGTGACGCTGTCGGTTTTTGTCCTGGATGGTGAGCGTTCGTTTCAGTAGAGGGGCAGCACATTTGGTCTTTATATCAACTTGACCTAGTCCCCCTTCTTTCGTTGGCAGCGAGCACGTTGCTTACACCACTTTGAATATATTTTGACGCCACAACAGGTAGTACACTGCGCTCGTTAGTGCTCGTGCAATTTCTGTCGGGATGCTTAAGATTTGCGCCAGGTGCCATGCTTTCGACAGCATCGTCGTGTTTATCAGTTCTGTTTTCTGGTGGATTGTTAGCTTCCGGTTCGCGTGCTGTCTGGAGAGACCTCTTATGGTGTGTAGCACGTCCCTCCAGTTATATGCGGCCATTCTAAGTCGACAAGGCTGTATATATATATATATATATATTCCAAGAAATTTATGGCTTTCTGCTATTTTATACCACTGGCTGTCTGGTTTGAGTCGTTGATTTCCTATCGGCAGTAGCACTGTTTTTCTGGGGTTTGTTTGGGCGCCTGACGCTTTTTGGAATGTGTTCATGATGGTTTCTACTCTACCAATATCTTCCTGGTCTTCAATAAAGATGCCTAGGTCGTCAGTGTAGGCTATACATGCTACTGCTTTGACTCCTACGGAGAATCCTCTGATGTCATTTGTGAGTTCCCGCAGTAGCGGGTCCAGTGCTATAGCGAATACAGCCATTGACAATGGACAGCCTTGCCTCACGGATCTGTCCAGTTTTATCAGTTTTGTTTCCCAACTATTGATTGTTACTGTCGATCTCGCAGTACTTAGTATCTTCTGGATGATTGTGATGAATTTTTGCCCAAACCCGAGTCTGTTTATTGTCTCTACGAGATATTTGTGGTCGATCCTGTCGAAGGCTTTGTTGAAGTCCACCGAAATTATGGCACCTGCACTTCTAGTGGTGGCTGCCTGTGGTATTATGTCCCTGTAGGTGCATGTGGCATCAAATATATTTTTCCCTGGTACCGCACATATTTGCCACGGACTGATGACTTTCCTCATCGCCGATTTCAGGTTGTTTGCGATGCATTTCGCTATTATTTTATAGTCGGCGTTGACGAGCGTAATCGGACGAAACTCTTCAATGCGGCGGGCGGCTCTCTTCTTAGGGATGAGGGTTATGGTACCTTCGGTGAGCCCAGGTGGAATTTCCGCCCCATCGAGTATCTCGTTCACCATCTCCGTGAATTGCCCTCCTAGCACGTCCCAATATGCGAGGTAGAACTCGAGCGGGATGCCGTCGGCGCCGGGTGCTCTTCCTCTGGCGCTGGTCCTCATCGTTTCTTTGATGTCATCCACTTTGACATTTTCTGTCAGCAACGCCCTGTCTGCGTCTGTGAGCACGCTCCTCGTCTGCTGGAGGATTTCAGTAGTTGCCGCGTCGTCTGTCGCTTCTCGACGGAACATGTCTCGGAAATAGTCCTCGATGTGTCTTGTTAACTCCGTTTTCGTCGTGAGCGTCTTTTCCTGCTTGTCCTGAAGCTCACTTACGCACTTTGCTGCGCCTCTCTCCCGTTCCCTATTTAGGTGGTGCATGGTGAGTGGCTCTTCATCCACCTCGCCATATGTTCTACTTCTGGTGAGGACGCCTCTGATTTGCTGTTTATTTATTTGAAGGAGTTTTGCCTTGATTCTCCTTACTCGCGGCAGGTATTGCTGGTCGTCTGCTGGTGCGTCGAGTGCGTCTTTCAGGCGCTGCTGGTAGAACTCGGCCGTGGTTCGCCTCCAGAATGACTTTTCCGCGCTGTATCTCACCAACAGGCTGCGCATTGTCGGCTTCGCTCGTGCCAGCCACCACTCGGTCGTGCTGCTGTAGCGTGCGCGCTGTGCCAGGCATTCTTGCCACGTTTCCACTATTTGCTTGCGCAGTTCCGCTTCCTGCAGGTGTTCCGTATTTAGCTTCCACGTGCTTCTTGTGCTGACGTTCTTTCCTTTTTGGAGATGCAGGCTGCATTCGTAGCTGCAGTGGTCCGAAAAGATGACAGGATAGACTTCGACGTGCGCTACATTTTTAGTTGGTGCTCTGCTGACATATATACGGTCCAGTCAGCTTTTACCATTTTTGTGGTGGTATGTAAATTCAGTGTGTGTTGGATGGAGAAGGCGCCACGAATCTTCTATTTTCAGTCGTCAGATCAGTTCAAATGGTTCAAATGGCTCTGAATACTAAGGGGACTTAACTTCTGAGGTCATCAGTCCCCTAGAACTTAGAACTACTTAAACCTAACTAACCTAAGGACATCACACACATCCATACCCGAGGCAGGATTCGAACCTGGGACCGTAGCGGTCACGCGGTTCCCGACTGTAGCGCGTAGAACCGCTCGGCCACCCCGGCCGGCGTCCTCGGATCAGTTCTTGCAGTTCTGGGCACATGTCTGCTATGGGTATTTGTTCTTCAGCTGCGGCGACACAGTTAAAATCTCCTCCAATGATGATGTTGTTATTGTTCTGCATCAGCAGTTCGGCTACTTCTTCGTTATAGAAGGTGCTTCTTGCTCGCTTGCTGTCTGTGCCAGAAGGTGCATATATGTTGATAAAGAGCGTCTTTTCTATGTTTAGCGCTATCCCTCGGCCGCTTGACAACATTTTAGTCCCGCCAAAGTCGATCCCGTTCCGTACCATTATTGCCGTACCGCATTGGGATTCTGGGTCTATATTTGTGATTGCCGCATATCCTGGTATCTGGTTTATGTTGGTCGTAACCACTTCTTGCAATAGTGCAACGTCTGTTCTTCTATGGCGTAGGAAGTCCGGGAGGGCTCGAATTTTTAAAAGTGTACTCATTTTATTTATGTTAACTGTGACAACTTTATAGATTGTGTTTGCCTGCCTGCTCATTTAGTTTATCAGTCGGTGCTGCAGTGTGTGTCCATGCGGGCCCTTAGGATTGACAGTCTGTCGCGCTGACCACTCAGCTACCGGGGGCGGACTCCTGTTTAAGTGACAAATCCCGTATCATAGAAAAAATATTCCTGGAAGAATAAATTGCTGTGTAGTACTAGAGCCATTGTCTACGGCGCTACTTTGCAAGCCGCGACACTTCGCCCGCAGACCGCTTGTCGCCAGGGCCGCAGCCGCGACAGCTGGTGACGGCGGGCCGCACTTGTCGCGTGCCCTGCGCCGGGCCATTCACTCGCTTTCTAGCCATTCCGCTCCATTCACTTTCCCCGCGGCCGAGTTTACGTCCGCTGCAGCCATATATCTCGCGGCGAGCGCCGAGTCACGATGACGGCGCCGCCTCGCAGCCTCGCCGCCTCCCGCCGCAGCCGCCAGCAACACGTGACGGCCGTGATAAATCTGGGGCCGCCGAGCGCCGCCGCTCGTAAATCCTTCCGCACCTGCCTGCCTACCAGCCTCACGCCCCCGCACCGCGTCTTATAGCACCGACCAACAACAGGCTGTACACTGGTACGTGCAACTGCCTGGGAATCCTTCACTACACGAGGTACATATGCTACGCTTTTTTACACTACTGCCCATTAAAATTGCTACACCAAGAAGAAATGCAGATGATAAACGGGTATTCATTGGACAAATATATTTTACTAGAACTGACATGTCATTACATTTTCACGCAATTTCGGTGCATAGATCCTGAGAAATCAGTACCCAGAACAACCACCTCTGGCCGTAATAACAGCCTTGATACGCCTGGGCATTGAGTCAAACAGAGCTTGGATGGCGTGTACAGGTACAGCTGCCCATGCAACTTCAACACGATACCACAGTTCATCAAGAGAAGTGACTGGCGTATTGTGACGAGCCAGTTGCTCGGCCACCATTGACCAGACGTTTTCAATTGAATAGAGATTTGGAGAATGTGATGGCCAGGGCAGCAGTCGAACATTTTCTGTATCGAGAAAGGCCCGTACAGGACCTGCAACATGCGGTCGTGCATTATCCTGCTGAAATGTAGGGTTTCGCAGGGATCGAATGAAGGGTAGAGCCACGGGTCGTAACACATCTGAAATGTAGCGTCCACTGTTCAAAGTGCCGACAATGCGAGCATGAGGTGACCTAGACGTTTAACCAATGGCACCCCATACCATCACGCCGGGTGATACGCCAGTATGGCGATGACTAATACACGCTTCCAATGTGCGTTCACCGCAATGTCGCCAAACACGGATGCGACCATCATGATGCTGTAACCAGAACCTGGATTCATCCGAAAAAATTACGTTTTGCAGTCGTGCACCCAGGTTCGTCGTTGAGTACACCATCGCAGGCGCTCCTGTCTGTGATGCAGCGTCAAGGGTAACCGCAGACATGGTCTCCGAGCTCATAGTCCATGCTGCTGGAAACGTCGTCGAACTGTAAGTGCAGATGGTTGTTGTCTTGTAAACGTCCCCATCTGTTGACTCAAGGATCGAGACGTGGCTGCACGATCCTTTACAGCCATGGGGATAAGACGGCCGTCATCTCGACTGTTAGTGATACGAGGCTGTTGGGATCCAGCACGGCATTCAGTATTACACTCCTGAACCCACCGATTCCATACTCTGCTAACAGTCGTTGGATCTCGACCAACGCGAGCAGCAATGTCGCGATACGATAAACCGCAAATGCGATAGGCTACAATCCGACCTTTATCAAAGTCGGAAACGGGATGGTACGCATTTCGCCTCCGTACACGAGGCATCACAACAAAGTTTCACCAGGCAACGCCGGTCAACTGCTGTTTGTGTATGAGAAATCTGTTAGAAACTTTGCTCATGTCAGCACGTTGTAGGTGTCGCCAAGGGCGCCAACCTTGTTTGAATGTTATGAAAAGTTGCGGACGAGCGTTAGTTACCTTTGAGATTGGACGTGGTAGCTGACGTTAATCAGGAATGCCCTTAAGGCGATAAAGACGCCATCATCAAAACTTCAGTGAGTCAACAAAATGTTTCTGGGTTTGAGGACGCATTGTCAAAATGTAAAACTACCGACGTTTCGGTCACTGTTGCAAGTGATCTTCTTAAGGGTCTTTCTTTTACATATTGACAATGCGGTCAAAAACCCAGAAAAATTTTATTGACTGTGACATTGGTTGCGGAAGCCTACGTTTATATAAAAACTCATTGAGTTTGAACGCGATCGGCTAATGAGACTATGAGAAGATGAACGTTCCTTCCGCGATACTACACAAAGATCTGTCAGGTATGTAGTCATTGTACCTGATTGCTGGCAGTGGTGGTCACGGGAAGGTAATATCGCAAGAACACTGGGCTCCGGACTGCCACGTAATGCTACCGAGAGCATCATGTTCAACATTTGGCTCTGGGGAAGATGATATCTGGTCTGTGGGGCGCTCAACTGCGCGGTTATCAGCGCCCGTACAAATTCCCAACCTTTGCTCAGTCCAGTCTCGCCACTTTCATGAATGATGATGAAATGAAGAGGACAACACAGACACCCAGTGAATCTCGAGGCAGGTGAAAAAATCCCTGACCCCGCCGGGAATCGAACCCGGGATCCCGTGCTCGGGAAGCGAGAACGCGACCGCGAGTCCACGAGCTGCGGACGCATTTGACTCTGGCGCAACGTACTGAGTCTGCAGCAGCAATTGGAACAGCAGTTGGCACCACAGGGACACAACAAACTGTTATAAACCCCTTACTTCAAGGATAGCTTTGAGTCAGACGCGCAGTAGCGTGCATTCTACTGGCCGCAAACTACCGCCATTTGCGGCTTCAGTGGTGTCAAGCGACACCTCACTGAAGGGCATGGTGGACGTCAGCTGTGTTTTCTGATAAAAGCTGGCTCTGTGATGGCCGTGTATTGGTTAGAAGAAAGCCATTTGAGGACCCACAACCAACCTGTCTGCAGGCAAGACACGCTGGGGTGCGATTTCGTATGACAGCGGTAGTACTCTCGTAATTATCCCACGCACCCTGACTGCAAACTTGTTGCCCTCCCATTCATGAAAAGCATCCCAGGGAGTGTTCTCCAATAGGAATACACTCGCCCACATACCACTGCTGTGGCCTAACATGCTCTACAGGGTCGACATGTTGCCTTGGCCTTCTCGATCATCAGATTTGTCACCAATAGAGCACATATGGGACACCATCGGAGGACAACTCCAGCGTCATTTGCAGCCAGTATCAACCGTCCATCTATTGCTCGGGTAAGTGTAACAGGCATGGAACTCCATCCCACAAATTGAGGTCCGGCACCTGTACACGCATTCACGTTTGCATGACAGCATTCGACATTCTGGCGGTTACATCCTGCGATCTTGCTATGTAGATACTTACATATGTTCCTGGAAGGTCATCTCTATATTAATTATTTTTTGGTGTTGCGATTTTTTCCGTCAGTGTAGTTGTTTAGGAAGTCTTATTTTGTGCAGGAGATATCATTGGCCCAAACTGGAATGGTATGTCGTTTAAAGTTTAAACTTTTGTCCGGAAATACATTACTCGATCAAACCTATCTGGGCACATGCTTCTGATCGTTAATGTGGGATGCGTCCACTGTTCGCCTTCATGACGGCTTGGACTCTGCCGGAGATACTTTCAATGAGGTGTTGGGTTGGGTTGTTTGGGAAGGAGACCTGACAGCGAGGTCATCGGTCTCATCGGATTAGGGAAGGACGGAGAAGGAAGTCGGCCGTGCCCTTTCAATGGAACCATCCCGGCATTTTCCTGGAACGATTTAGGGAAATCACGGAAAACCTAAACCAGGATGGTCGGACGCGGGATTGAACCGTCGTCATCCCGAATGCGAGTCCAGTGTGCTAACCACTGCGCCACCTCGCTCGGTCAATGAGGTGTCTGAATGTCTCTGGAGAAATGGCAACCTGTTCTTCATCTAGAGCTGAAACCAGACAAGATAGTGATTTCAGGCGCTGGGCTCTGGAGCGAGTGAGTCGACCTTCTGACTCATGCCAAAGGTGTGCCACTGGGTTCAGGTCGGAACTCTAGGCAGACAAGTTCATTTCAAGAACGTTATTGTCCACAGATCATCGCCTCACGTATGCTGCTTTGTGACAGGATGCACTGTGAAGTTGATAGAATCATCGTGTCCGAACTGCCACAGGGTACTAAGTGATTTATCACTCCAAATCACTCGTTTCCAGTCATCCACTATCCAATGGCGACGCTCTTTGCACCAAATAAAGTGTCACTTAGCACTGACGCCAGAAATGTGTGGCTTATGAGAAGCTGCTCGACCATTATTCCCCATTTTCCCCATTGTTTTCAACTCGCTGCGCACAGTCACGCACGGCACTGGCGTTGGGCTTTTGAAGTCAAGCATGATTCCGTTCGCTGATTTCATTGGATTTATTACAGTCAGCTTCAGCTCTGGGATCCCTCCCCGACAGTAGATGAGGTCTGTCTCGTCTTGCTGTAGCTATGGTTGTTCCTTCGTATTTGCACTCCACAATCAAGTTACGAATAGTCGAGTAAGGCAGTTTTAGAAGTCCCTGGCGGATTTGTTACTCTGTTCACATCCGATGATTAGTCACTGAGCAATCCCGACCGATCCATTCTGCTGTTACTTTCTCTTTATTGAGAATACGATACTCCCAGCCTCCTCTGATCAGAGTGTGTACTCTTTTGTTGTGTTATAGGCAATTTTGTGTCAGTACTGAGTGGCATAGGCTGATTTTCTGCTGACGTTCGTTGCTAATTTATTATTGGTTGCTTTTGTCTCTGTACTTCCTCCTCTCAGCGTGATGCTCCTGCCAGACGCTGAAGACCCTGCTGTGCTGTACATCCATTTTGTAGGGACGTAGTTTCTCCTAAAAGCTGCAATTTCTTTCCTTAGAACTGAAGGGTGTTTTAAAAAGAGAGCAAGATTTAAAACGCATACCATATTTGCCGTCACGCTTGTGAGATGTAGACAGGAAAGAGAAGTTGCTGAAAATGGAGCGTCACAGAGTATATCAACGCGACCTTATTGTTAAACGTTACTGTCGAAATGGCGAAAGTTTTGTTGCTGTAATTAGTGAAGTGCGTCCAATTTTCCGTAGAAATAATGTTCCATATTCGTAGGCTGTAAAAAGAATAATCGAAAAATATGAAAGTACTTGTTCACACGATACGGGATTGTAACGTTTGTACAATAACCAACATTTCCTCAGGTTGCGGGAGTGGGGTTTGGGGTCCAGGGACCTTGAGTGTTTATCTTGCACAAGAAACTGACATTTCTCGAACATTCTTCACCGTATCCTCACCGGACATTTGCATCTCCATACTTAGAAAATCCAGTTTATTCAAAAACTGTAACCAACAGACCATCCATAACGAACAGTCGCGCGGTTTCGCCAATTAGGGCCACAAGTGGCCGCGTCGATCTTGTGGTTTACCATCAATGGACTTTTTCTGTGGGTATTTATGAAGCTACAATTTTACGACAAGAAGACCTCGACCACACACGGATTAAAAGCCGAAATTGAACGCTGTATCAAAGAAAGGTTTATACAAAACGATTACTGAAAATTTTGCAGGAAGAGTACGCATATGGCACCGAAGTAGTGGCGGATATTTATCGGATGTTTCGTTCAGTACTCAAGTCCACTATTTGTACATTTTAAATCAATAATTATCAGAGTACTTGACTAGAGAAAACCACATTTTACTTAAAATTCTAGTCTTGTGCTCATACTGTATCACCTTACACTGTATATTGCAGACCGGTTCTAACACTTACATTTCCTTTACCTAATCTGTACAAAGAAACAAAAATATTCTTATGTCAATAATATAAAGTAAAAAATGTACAATCCCCCATGTTCCTTACACCGTAAAATGAATGTATGAATATCATACTACACCGAATTTAAATTTTGAAATAGTTGTACAATGTCTGAAACCGTATCGACGTAGAGGTAATGCTTAAATATTAGTATAATTTGTGGCAATGCATTACAACAGAAAGCTGTCCACGTGATACTATGACGTTGTGTCAGTGCTAATAAGCTAACTTAGGTAACTACACTACTGGCCATTAAAATTGCTACACCAAGAATAAATGCAGATGACAAACGATTATTCATTGGACAAATATATTGTACTAGAACTAACATGTGATTACATTTTCACGCAATTTGGGTGAAAAGATGCAGAGAAATCAGTACCCAGAACAACCACCTCTGGCCGTAACAATGGCCTTGATACGCCTGGGCATTGAGTCAAACAGAGCTTGGATGGCGTGTACAGGTACAGCTGCCCATGCAGCTTCAACACGATACCGCAGTTCATCAAGAGTAGTGACCGGCGTATTGTGACGAGCCAGTTGCTCGGCCACCTATGACCAGACGTTTTCAATTGGTGAGAGATCTGGAGAATGTGCTGGCCAGGGCAGCAGTCTGTATCCAGAAATGCCCCTACAGGACCTGCAACATGCGGTCGTGCATTATCTCGCTGAAATGCAGGGTTTCGCAGGGATCGAATGAAGGGTAGAGCGACAGGTCGTAACACATCTAAAATGTAACATCCGCTGTTCAAAGTACCGTCAATGCGAAAGAGAAGTAACCGAGACGTGTAACCAATGGCATCCCATACCATCACGCCGGGTGATACGCCAGTATGGCGATGACGAATACACGCTTCCAACGTGCGATCACCGCGATGTCGCCAAACATGGATGCGACCATCATGATGCTGTAAACAGAACCTGGATTCATCCAAAAAAATGACGTTTTACCATTCGTGCACCCAGGTACGCCGTTGAGTACGCCATCGCAGGCGCTCCGGTCTGTGATGCAGCGTCAAGGTAACCGCAGCCATGGTCTCCGAGCTGATAGTCCATGCTGCTGCAAACGTCGTGGAACTGTTCGTGCAGATGGTTGTTGTCTTGCAAACTCCCCATCTGTTGACTCAGAGATCGAGACGTGGCTGCACGATCCGTTACAGCCATGCGGATAAGATGCCTGTCATCTCGAATGCTAGTGATACGAGGCCGTTGGGATCCAGCACGGCGTTCCGTATTACCCTCCCGAACCCACCGATTCCATATTCTGCTAACAGTCATCGGATCTCGACCAACGCGAGCAGCAATGTCGCGATACGATAAACCGCAATCGCGATAGGCTACAATCCGACCTTTATCAGTCGGAAACCTGATGGTATGCATTTCTCCTCCTTACACGAGGCAGCACAACAACGTTTCACCAGGCAACGCCGGTCAACTGCTGTTTGTGTATGAGAAATCGGTTGGAAACTTTCCTCACGTCAGCACGTTGTAGGTGTCGCCACCGGCACCAACCTTGTGTGAATGCTATGAAAAGCTAATAATATGCATATCACAGCATCTTTTTGCTTTCGGTTAAACTTCGCGTCTGTAGCACGTCATCATCGTGGTGTAGCAATTTTAATGGCCAGTAGTGTAAATTCACCAGAGGTTTGAGTCCTCCCTCGGGCATGGGCGCGAGTGTTGTTCTTAGCAGTCCTGAGACTGGTTTGATGCAGCTCTCCATGCTACTCTATCCTGCGCAAGCTCCTTCATCTCCCAGTACCTACTGCAACCTACATCCTTCTGAATCTGCTTGGTGTATTCATCTCTTGGTCTCCCTCTACGATTTTTACCCTCCATGCTGCCCTCCAATACTAAATTGGTGATCCCTTGATGCCTCAGAACATGTCCTACCAACTGATCCCTTCTTCTAGTCAAGTTGTGCCACAAACTTCTCTTCTCCCCAATCCTATTCAATACCTCCTCATTAGTTATGTGATCTACCCATCTAATCTTCAGCATTCTTCTGTAGCACCACATTTCGAAAGCTTCTATTCTCTTCTTGTTCAAACTATTTATCGTCCATGTTTCACTTCAATACATGGCTACACTCCATACAAATACTTTCAGAAACGACTTCCTGACACTTAAATTAATACTCGATATCAACAAATTTCTCTTCTTCAGAAACGCTTTCCTTCCCATCGCCAGTCTACATTTTATATCCTCTCTACTTCGACCACCATCAGTTATTCTGCCCCCCAAATAGCAAAACTCCTTTACTACTTTAAGTGTCTCATTTCCTAATCTAATACCCTCAACATAACCCGACTTAATTCGACTACATTCCATTATCCTCGTTTTGCTTTTGTTGATGTTCATCTTATATCCTTCCTTCAAGACACCATCCAGTCCGTTCAACTGCTCTTCCAAGTCCTTTGTTGTCTCTGACAGAATTTCAATGTCATCGGCGAACCCCAAAGTTTTTATTTCTTCTCCATCTACTCCGAATTTTTCTTTTGTTTCCTTCACTGCTTCTCAATATACAGATTGAATAACATCGGGGAGAGGCTACAACCCTGTCTCACTCCCTTCCCAACCACTGCTTCCCTTTCATGCCCCTCAACTCTTCTAACTGCAATTTGGTTTCTATACAAATTGTAAATAGCCTTTCGCTCCCTGTATTTTACCCCTGCCACCTTCAGAATTTGAAAGAGAGTATTCCAGTCAACATTGTCAAAAGCTTTCTCTAAGTCTGCAAATGCTAGAAACGTAGGTTTGCCTTTCCTTAGTCTAGCTTCTAAGATAAGCCGTAAGGTCAGTATTGCCTCACGTGTTCCAATATTTCTACGGAATCCAAACTGATCTTCCCCAAGATCGGCTTCTACTAGTTTTTCCATTCGTCTGTAAAGAATTAGCGTTAGTATTTTGCAGCCATGACTTATTAAACTGATAGTTCGGTACTTTTCACATCTGTCAACACCTGCTTTCTTTGGGATTGGAATTATTATATTCTTCTTGAAGTCTGAGGGTATTTCGCCTGTCCCATACATCTTCCTCACCAGATGGTAGAGTTTTGTCAGGACTGGCTCTCCCAAGGCTGTCAGTAGTTCTAATGGAATGTTGTCTAATTCTGGGGCCTTGTTTCGACTCAGGTCTTTCAGTGCTCTGTCAAACTCTTCACGCAGTATCATATCTCCCATTTCATTTTCATCTACATCCTCTTCGATTTCCATAATATTATCCTGAAGTACATCGCCCTTGTATAGCCCCTCTATATACTCCTTGCACTTTTCTGCTTCCCTTCTTTGTTTAGAACTGGGTTTCCATCTGAGTTCTTGATATTCATACAAGTGGTTCTCTTTTCTCCAAAGGTCTCTTTAATTTTACTGTAGGCAGTATCTATCTTACCCCTCGTGAGATAAGCCTCTACATCCTTACATTTATCCTCTAGCCATCCCTGCTTAGCCATTTTGCACTTCTTGTCGATCTCATTCTTGAGACATTTGTATTCCTTTTTGCCTGCTTCATTTACTGCATTTTTATATTTTCTCCTTTCATCAATTAAATTCAATATTTTTTCTGTTACCCAAGGATTTCTACTAGCCCTCGTCTTTTTACCTACTTGATCCTCTGCTGCCTTCACTACTTCATCCCTCAAAGCTACCCATTCTTCTTCTACTGTATTTCTTTCCCCCTTTCCTGCCATATGTTCCCTTACGCTCTCCCTGAAACTCTGTACAACCTCTGGTTTAGTCAGTTTATCCAGGTCCCATCTCCTTAAATTCCTACCTATTTGCAGTTTCTTCAGTTTTAATCTACAGTTCATAACCAATAGATTGTGGTCAGAGTCCACATCTGCCCCTGGAATGTCTTACAACTTAAAACCTGTTTCCTAAATCTCTGTCTTACCGTTATATAATTTATCTGAAATCTGTCAGTACCTCCAGGCTTTTTCCATGTATACAACCTTCTTTTATGATTCTTGAACCAAGTGTAAGCTATGATTAAGTTGTGCTCTGTGCAAAATTCTACCAGGCGGCTTGCTCTTTCATTTCTTAGCCCCAATCCATATTCACCTACTACGTTTCCTTCTCTCCCTTTTCCTACTACCGAAGTCCAGTCACCCATGACTATTGAAGTTTCGTCTCCCTTCAGTATCTGAATAATTTCTTTTATCTCCTCATACATTTCTTCAATATCTTCGTCATCTGCAGAGCTAGTTGGCATATAAACTTGTACTCCTGTAGTAGGCGTGGGCTTCGTGTCTATCTTGGCCACAATAATATGTTCACTATGCTGTTTGTAGTAGTTTACCCGCATTCCTATGTTTTTATTCATTATTAAACCTACTCCTGCATTACCCCTGTTGGACTTTGTATTTATAACCCTGTATTCGCCTGACCAAAAATCTTGTTCCTCCTGCCATCGAACTTCACTAATTCCCACTATATCTAACTTTAACCTATCCATTTCCCTTTTTAAATTTTCTAACCTACCTGCCCGATTAATGGATCTGACATTCCGAGCTCCGATCCGTAGAATGCCAGTTTTCTGTCTCCTGATAACGACATTCTCTTGAGTAGTCCCCGCCCGGAGATCCGAATGGGGGACTATTTTACCTCCGGAATATTTTACCCAAGAGAACGCCATCATCATTAACCGTACAGTAAAGCTGCATGCCCTCGGGAAAAATTACGGCTGTAGTTTCCACTTGCTTTCAACCGTTCGCTGTACCAGCACAGCAAGGCCGTTTTGGTTAGTGTTGCAAGGCCAGATCAGTCAATCATCCAGACTGTTGCCCCTGCAACTACTGAAAAGGCTGCTGCCCTCTTCAGGAACCACGCGTTTGTTTGGCCTCTCAACGGGTACCCCTCCGTTGTGGTTGCACCTACGGTACGTCTATCTGTATCGCTTAGGCACACAAGCCTACCCACCAACGGCAAGGTCCTTGGTTCATTGGGGGGGGGGGGGGGGTTCTTAGCATAAGTTAGTTTAAGTTAGTGTAAGCAGTGTGTAAGTCTAGGAACCGATGACCTAAGCAGTTTGGTCCTTCAGGAATTCACACACAATTGAACGTTTGAGCTTAAAAGGTTGATTCTTTTTAACATTCTCCGACAGAGAATACTATAGATAGCTTGTGTCAGTGTGTAACGACAGCAATATGAGGCTGATAAACGAGGGAACAGCACAGGGATGCCAAAAACCGAGCGGTTAAAACGACACCGGTATTCTGCACTTACGGAAAAAAAGTGCAACGCCAAGAAGAGTTGTGCGATATAAAGGAAAGTTGGTAGGCGTGTTTCTACATTTCTACAAGTGAATGATGTATCTATTCAAATTTGTCGCCAGTTTAATAACAGTGGCGTTAGTAGAGTCACGTGAGAATGCAAATGAGATTTGTTTTAAATACACGCTGTAGCTTTCGTGAGCGTTAGTTACATTTGGACGTGATGAGTGGATGTTAGCCTAGAATGGCCTCGAGACGACGAAGACGCCATTATATCTCACTGTGTTTGAATGACGTCTTGTAATTGCGCTACGAGAAGCTGGATGTTCATTCTGCGATATTACTTAAAGAATTGGCAAGAATGTAGCCACTGCACATGACTGATAGCAGCGGTGGTCACGACAACGTACGGTCACATGAAGACCGGGCTCCAGACGGCGGCGGGGCACTAACGAGAGGGAAGACTACTGTTTTCTGCAGTCTGAACAGCAGCTGGCATAACAAAGGCACAACGAATTGTTAAAATCGGTTACTTTAATGACAAATCCAAGCTAGACGGCTTGTTCATGCGTTCACTCGATCCCAAACCACCGCCATTTGCGTCTTCAGTGGTGTCAAGTGAGAGCTCATTAGCGGGCAGGGTGGAAGTCTGCTGCATTTTCTTATGAAAGCAGGTTCTGCCTCGGTGCCAGTGATGGCTGTGTGTTGCTTAGAAGGAAGCTTCTTTGTGTGTTGCACACATTGAACCTACACCAGGAGCTATGGTTTGTTGTGCGATTTCATATGATAGCAGGAGAACTCTCGTCGTTATCCCATTGACCCTGACTGCAAATATGTATGTCAGTCTGGTGATTTGACCTGTTGTGCCTCCATTCATTAACAGCATACCAGAGGGTGTTTTCCAACAGGATAACGCTCGTCCACATACAGATGTTGTAGCTCAATATTTTCTACAGAGTGCCGACATGTTGCCTTAGCCTGGTCGATCACGAGATCTGTCTTCAATCGAGCACATATGGGACGTCAACGAATAGCAACTCCGTTGTCATCTGCAACCAACAGTGACCCGTCCCTGAATTGACAGACCATGTACAACAGTCGTGGATCTCTATCCCACAAACAGCCATCCGGCACCTGTACATCACAATGCATGCACGTTTGCATGGTTGCATTCAACATTCTGGCGGTTACATCGGTTATTGATGTACCAGCACTCCACATTTGCAATGGCTTATTTCGTGCTTACATTAACAAGTGATCGTGTAATGTTAAGCAACTATATATATTACCTACACAAATGTATTCCCGAAATTTTATTACTCTGCATTAATCATCTTCTGGTGTTGCGATTTTTCTCCGTCAGTGCTGTTCTGAATAACCAGTGATTTTCAATATTTGTTTGGTAACGTTATTACAATCTTTTCCATATTTTACTAATGACGGGGTAAAACATAGGCATATCAATTTGCCATAGCAGCAGTGCTAAAATTTTTGGTTTTTAAATATTTTTTTTTAACGTGTAGTTTTTGTTCGCTAAATTTCCATTGCTTTGAAATATTTGGTTGTTATAGAAAGTAACAGCAACGCCGACAGATAGAAACCAGTCACAAACACATGACGTATTTATTGGTACAATAACGTGATGTGACCCATCAGAGCCGGCCGCTGGTGGCCGAGCGGTTCTGGCGCTACAGTCTGGAACCGCGTGACCGCTACGGTCGCAGGTTCGAATCCTGCCTCGGGCATGGATGTGTGTGTTGTCCTTAGGTTAGTTAGGTTTAAATAGTTCTAAGTTCTAGGGGACTTATGACCTCAGCAGTTGAGTCCCATAGTGCTCAGAGCCATTTGAACCATTTTTTGACCCATCAGAAGTAATCCGTGCGCGCTTAATGTGCAAGGCCTACTCCCGTGTGGGCTACACACTAGTTTCTCGCTGTCATCCTCGGACACGGGTTATACTGTAGAATGGCACCATGAGTAGTTTGAAAGTAATTTACGAAGTGAGGTAGCAATGAAGTACAACGATTCATTTGCTTTAAAAGAGTAAAAACAACAACAGGCTCAA
Source organism: Schistocerca piceifrons (assembly GCF_021461385.2). Taxonomy (NCBI): domain Eukaryota; kingdom Metazoa; phylum Arthropoda; class Insecta; order Orthoptera; family Acrididae; genus Schistocerca; species Schistocerca piceifrons. Next base: position 1,085,422,109 of record NC_060138.1, read on the forward strand.
CAAACTCGCAGCATCATATAAGGAGATAAGATCAGTAACATTCCTTCGACGAGAAAGTAAATTTGACTATGTACCTATAATTCTAATGATGCGCTATGAACGTGGGATTCTTCAGGTTAAAAACTGGTGCGATGCAGGAAAGTCATCGACTCCTGACTTTCGCTCTCACTGTCGCTACACCTGTCTCCTTCTCCTTCGCCATCCTTCCTGAAGACAGTGAGATCGAGTTCTGCTACAGTACCAACCCCTTATGGATCGAGGTCTCATACTTCTGTCACCTTCATTAGGATTTTTCGATCTTTGTTCGAAGTCTACTTTAATTGTTGGCAAAAACAGCAATAAAAAACTAAGAAGTAGTTATTTCAGAAACCTTTTATTCTGAGAGGTTTTAACGGTCAGATTAAACTGGAGACGAAAAAACCGGGATAGCCGAAAATCGATTGTTTCCGCGATAGCCAACATCCCTAGAAATGGAATGTGCATAGCAGCAAATATGCAGGGTGTTCAAAGTCTTTGCATCAATAGACTAGGTATGATATATCACAAAATGATGAACAATTTCCGTTATAGATAAAGTGTCCGCTGGCGCTTCCCAACGACGCTACGCCTCTTTAGTACTTGTCGGCCACTGGACGACGAGATTTTGCCGAAATCGCAGGCTCGACTAAGCAGGTGTGCCGCACATAACCTACACCAGTAGATTGAAGGAATGATTGTCTCTGTGTGTAGAAAGATATTTTAGAAGCGAAAAAGAAAATTCACTTCCGTTGGGCTTGCATGCCACAGAGTGCCCACACCAAGTCGCCTGTCAAGAGACTAAACAAAACAAAAGGGCGCCTAGGGTTCCCAGGAAGCATCAGTGAACATTTTGATTCTAACTAAAGTTGTTCCCCATAACGTGATGTACCACACATAGATGTTGAGGCATGTACGAAAAACATCACATGCTGTCAACAAATACCAGCACAAAAGCAGTGAAAAGAATGTTTTCTGGTTTATAATATTATCTTTACAGGCACGATGTTATCGTCTAAGCCTTCGTGAATATTTACATTGGTTTACTGTTATTTATATGATGTATGCCAGATATGTTAGCCGGCCGGTGTGGCCGTGCGGTTCTAGGCGCTTCAGTCTGGAACCGCGTTACAGCTACGGTCGCAGGTTAGAATCCTGCCTCGGGCATGGATGTGTGTGATGTCGTTCGCTTTAAGTGGTTCTAAGTTCTAGGGGACTGATGACCACGGATGTTAAGTCCCATAGTGTTCAGAGCCAGAGCCAGATATGTTATATGAAGGTGAAAATGGGCCATTTCGTGATGACATACGGTACACTGTCCGATTTTGTTTTGAATTTTGAGATACAGTAAAGCACGAAATATTTCCTCGTGAAAATGAAACCGCACTTCCGAATGTGCTAAAAATTTTTGTCAACTCTGTCAAAATGGTTCAAATTGCTCTAAGGACTATGGGGCTTAACATCTGAGGTCATCAGTCCCCTATACTTAAGCCTAACTAAGCTAAGGACATCACACACATCCATGCCCGAGGCAGGATTCGAACATGCGACCGTAGCACTAGCGTGGTTTCGGACTGAAGCGGCTAGAACCGCTCGGCCATAGTGCGCGGCCAACTCTCTCAATAGTGTCTTGTTAGAACATTAGTAATGTATAAGAAGTGTCGTCGTCTAGTTGCAATCAAGGTGTAACTATTTAACGTCTAAGCAATATTAATGGACTGTTACAATAATTAGGCACTGTTCAACTGTTTGTTTTTTTTTTTTTTGCAAGTTTCTTTCAATATATTTCATTCTCTATTCCAGTGTTCAGATGAAGCCGTTAAAGACCCTGACAATTGCAGAGATGGGTTCCTTCCAGCCAAATCCCACGCAGCTGGAAGTAAAGAAGAAGGCTATAGGTCTTCCGGTTGAGAATGTATGGAAGGGGATTATGAGTACCGGAATTTGCCTAGTAAAGAAACTTTCAGAAATCTTGAAAATCAGGATTTCACCTACATTCAGTTTACTGCTGGTCAGGAAACCCAGACAATTAAGTATGGATGGTGTCTGCACGTGTAGGAGAGTGGTGTCAATGGCTTGCTCGACATTTGTCTGCCGTAAGTGACAGTATAGACCTGCAGATGTGCTACAGATTACCTGCACAGAAGAACAATAAAGTGCAGAACTGAGCTGCCGGAGGGCGGTGTGTCAGCTAATGAGAGTGAGTAGTGCGCTACCACACATAACTGACTGCTACAGTTCTCATACCTGAGGTGCCGTGAATGAAAAGATCTTGCCCCAGGTGGCGGGCGGGATGTCTCAACCGAGAGCAGCCCCTACTGACCTAAAAACATTACCAGAACGGATAATAGAGAGAGTATTATCCTATAAAAACACAATTTGAAAACAGTTTGGAGAGAGAATACTGAATCACGAGACCTAGGTGGCAGACTTCGTTAGACCTTACGGAATGGCCGGCGCTGCTACTCTCCCGCAGTATCGCGAAATACTCGCGATTGCCAAATGGCCAACACGGCAATCAAATCCGAGCGCCATTACTAAACTGTGCACAAAATGACGAGCCGTTAAACTTTACCACAGCATGGCGGATCATACCTATGGACAAGGCGCTGTCGTGGGCGAGACAGAAGCTACATAAGCTGGTGGTCCTTCAAAAAAGATGTTGCAGAATGTTCTAGAGCGGATGTGGAGGTGTTCAGGAGTTTTGTTAGCTGGCTGGCACCTCACAAAAGTGTGCCTACGGCTGAAATATGTAGTTCTGACGCCATCTTGCTGGGTGATCAAGCAACTGTCGCCTGCTGGGCCATAAAACTAACCGCTTCCGTTTCCTTATCTGACGCTGCCTGAGCCTTTGGAACGGCGGGCTTTCCCGTTTCCGTCCGCGCCTCGGAACCAAGAAGACGCTCCGGTTTACTTGAATATGTTTAACAGATGCCGCCATGTTGTACAATTTATTAATTCCCTTTTAAAAATGACGGCAGCCGAAACCTTTTTACAGGTTTCATTTCCTTTGTATTCAGAAAACTATATACAGGGTGAGTCACCTAACGTTACCGCTGGATATATTTCGTAAACCACATCAAATACTGACGAACCGATTCCACAGACCGAACGTGAGGAGAGGGGCTAGTGTAACTGTTTAATACAAACCATACAAAAATGCACGGAAGTATGTTCTTTACACAAACCTACGTATTTTTAAAAGTAACCACGTTAGTTTTGTTAGCACATCTAAACATATAAACAAATACGTGATCAATGCCGTTTGTTGCATTGTAAAATGTTAAATACATCCGGAGATATTGTAACCTAAAGTTGACGCTTGAAACCTCCGACGTTCAGTTGCGTGTTGTAACAAACACGGGCCACGATCGGCGAGCAGCATCTGTAGGGACATGTTTACGATGACGACCGTGTTTACGAGTGTGGCCTTAGTGCACTGTTGTGGTTTGGTCTAGCTGTCACAGTGTCCGCATGTAGCGCTTGCTGCTATTGTTATTCTGCATTCGTCTCCGCACGCAGACCAACTGTAGTACACCGTGTTACCAGACGTTTGTGTTGTAGGAACTGTGACCATGGTGTATTCGAACTCTGAAAAGGCGGAGATGATACTCATCTATGGCGAGTATCGACAAGCCTGCAGGGTGTATGCAGAACGGTACCCGGACAGAGAGCATCCAACGTGCCGCACATTGCAAAACATCTACCGCCAACTGCATGCAACAGGTATGGTCGTAGCACGCAAACGGGTCCGTAGCAGGCCCGTCACAGGAGAAGTGGGTGCAATTGGTGTGTTAGCTGCTGTTGCCATGAACCCACACATGAGTACACGGGACGTTGCGAGAGCCGGTGGACTGAATCAAAGTAGTGTCATGCGGATACTGCATCGTCACCGCTTTCCCCCGTTTCATGTGTCGCTACATCAGCAATTACATGGTGATGACTTTAATCATCGAGTGCAATTCTGTCAATGGGCATTAACAGAGAATGCGTTGCAGTTCTACCTGTTTACCGATGAAGCGGGTTTCACAAACCACGGGGCAGTGAATCTACGGAACATGCATAACTGGTCCGTGGACAATCCTCGCTGGCTCAGACAGGTAGAGCGACAGCGACCGTGGACTGTAAATGTATGGTGCGGAATCATTGGCGACCACCTCATTGGCCCTCACTTCATTGCAGGGGCCCAAACAGCTGCAACATACATTGCGTTTCTACAGAATGCTCTGCCAACGTTGCTCGAAAATGTCCCACTGGAAACGCGTCGACGTATGTGGTATCAGCATGATGGTGCACCTGCACATTCCGCAATTAACACTAGGCTGACCCTTGACAGGATGTTCGACAGGCGTTTCATAGGACGTGCGGGACGCATAAATTGGCCAGCCCGTTCTCCTGATCTTACACCTCTGGACTTCTTTCTGTGGGGTACGTTAAAGGAGAATGTGTACCGTTATGTGCCTACAACCCCAGAGGATATGAAACAACGTATTGTGGCAGCCTGCGGCGACATTACACCAGATGTACTGCGGCGTGTACAACATTCATTACGCCAGAGATTGCAATTGTGTGCAGCAAATGATGGCCACCACATTGAACATCTATTGGCCTGACATGTCGGGACATACTCTATTCCACTCCGTAATTGAAAACGGAAACCACGTGTGTACGTGTACCTCACCCCTTATGGTAATGTACATGTGCGTCAGTGAAAAAGACCAATAAAAAGGTATTAGCATGTGGACGTAATGTGCTGTTCCAGTCTCTTCTGTACCTAAGGTCCATCACCGTTCCCTTTGGATCCCTACGTAATTCGGTGCTCTCCCATACACACGATCGAACAGCGGAGGAGTGGTACTCAAGCGTCAACTTTAGGTTACAATATCTCCGGATGTAATTAACATTTTGCAATGCAACAAACGGCACTGATTACGTATTTGTTTATATGTTCAGATGTGTTAACAAAACTAACGGGGTTCTATTTTAAAAAAACGTAGGTTTGTGTTAAAAAAACAGACTTCTGTGCATTTTTGTATGGTTTGTATTAACCAATTACACTAGCCCCTCTCCTCACCTTCGGTCTGTGGAATCGATTCGTGAGTATTTGATGTGGTTTGCGAAATATATCCAGCGGTAATGTTAGGTGACTCATCCTGTATATTATTTCTCAACTGAAAAACCCTTTTTAAAACACGTACTAGTAATAGAGGGATGAATAAAGTAACATTAGTAAGGTTTCTGACCCTGAATAACAATTTTTCTCTAAAACGTACTATTGACGGAAAATTTTAACGTAAAAGAGACGACTGCTACGGTCGCAGGCTCGAATCCTGCCTCGGGCATGGATGTGTGTGATGTCGTTAGGTTAGTTAGGTTTAAGTAGTTCTAAGTTCTAGGGGACTGATGACCTCAGATGTTAAGTCCCATAGTGCTCAGAGCCATTTGAACCATTTGAACCTAAAAGAGACTTTTAATTACCATCATGGATGACCAGCTTCATACCTACATTTTAGGAAGCTAACTTATTAATCACGAATAAGAAACTCCCTTTTCATATTATCTTATTATAAATACCATTTTATTTGTTTTAAAGTATTTATTAACTAGAAGAGTTATGTACAGCATTGTCTAAGATAATAACCATATCTACTGCGGCAGTCCATTACCGCTGCCTGTCTCACAAGTTGACATTTCTAAACCAATATATTTTCCGAAACGGTAAACATGTCATTGTCGCCTTGAATTGTGATTTACCTATTGCTACTACGGCCTAACGCGTTTACAGTAACTGAATTTTGTTCAAAATTATGTGCATGGAAATGTACACTGATCAGCCAGAACATTATGACCACCTACCTAACAACCAAATCACCTTTGACACTCATAACAGCGGCGAAGCGTCTTGGTATGGAGGCAGTAATGGCTTGGTAGGTCGCTTGAGGGAGTTGGCACCACACCTGCAAACACAAGTCACCTAATTTCAGTAAATTTCGCGAAGGAGGCGATGAACTCTAACGCTGAGTTCAATCACATACCAGATGTATTCGATCCGTTCAGATCTGGCAAACTGGGGGGCTAACACATCAACTGGACTTGCCACTGTGTTCTTCGAACCATTCCATCACACTGCTGGCCTTGTGGCATGGTGGATTATCTTGTTGAAAAATACCACTACAATCGGGAAACATGAACGCCATGAAGGGGTGCACGCGATCTGCAATCAATGTATGATGTTACTTGGCCGCCACGGTACCTTGCTCGAGGTCCACTGGACCCATCGATGCCCACGTGAATGTTCCCCAGAGCATAATGGAGCCGCCGTCACGTTGTCTCCATCCCGCAGTACATGTGTCAAGGGGCTGTTCCCAGGGAAGACGACGGATTTATGACCTCCCATCGGCATGATGAAGTAGGTAGCGGGATTCATCAGACCATGCAACGCTCTGCCACTGCCATGGTCACGTGCCAATTTCAATCGCAGTTGCCGATGTCGTGGTACGAACACTGGCACATGCATAGGTTCAAATGGCTCTAGGCACTGTGGGACTTAACATCTCAGGTCATCAGTCACCTAGAACTTAGAACTACTTAAACCTAACTAACCTAAGGACATCACACTCATCCACGCCCGAGGCAGGATTCGAACCTGCGACCGTAGCAGGAGCGCGGTTCCGGACTGAAGCGCCTAGAACCGCTCGGCCACCAGCGGCCGGCGCACGTGCATAGATCGTCGGCTGCGAAGGCCCATCGTTAGTAGTGTTCGATGCACTGTGTATTCAGACACACTTGTACTCTATCCAGTATTAAAGTCTGATGTTTGTTCCGCCACACTTCACCGCCTGTACTGTTTTACCGGTCTGCCCAATCTACGTAGTCCGACATCCGTAGTGAGGGCGGCCGCCCAACCCCACTACGTCTGGACGTGGTTTCACCTTGGTTTCGCTAAGTGTTGAAGACACTCGCCACAGCACACCTCGAACACTCGAGCAGTCGTGCAGCTTCCGAAATGCTCGTGCCGAGCCTCCGTTAACCAAGGAGAGATCGCGCGCCTTCCCCATTCTACACAACAACACGCTCACTGGTACTACACACACCGTTCGTGTGTCTGACTAGCAGTCATTTCTCGCCAGGTGGCGCTGGTATCGCCTGGACGGGTTTATAACGATAGTAGGTCGGCGGTCATAATGTTTGGCTGATCAGTGTATGTATAGAAGGATGTGTCTTAAATTCATGATTATTTTTTCATGCCGTTCGATCCATTTTTAAAGGCGTTTCCTCTTCATTCTCACAACCACCTTATCCCCAAATCCCCAAGGACTACACTTATTCAGATATTGCCATTAGTACAACTGTAAGTTCGTATGGGTTCCCTGTCTACAATTGGTGCTCAGTTGATTGACACAGGGAAAACCGTTGTAATATCACGGATAAACTAGCACCATCTAATCCAAGGATGTCTTTTCAATTGACGAGTAGACAGTTGCCTCTTAAAGCTGCATTTGCGATTTGCATATAAGCAAGTCGCAGGAACAAGAGCTTCGAAAAGCGTGATTGTATTTACCAAATTCTAACTTTTCTCACGGGCAGTAATTATTATATGTAGCCTTTTCAAGGGCAACTAAATCAGCTAACGTTTTTGTATTCCTTAAAGAAAGTGAAAAGCAAAAAGTACACGAAGATTACATTCTTAGGTCAACCGTCGTTTACACGGAGGTACTTTAACGCTCTGTAAAGGATTTCTTTCAAGTGTGTGGAAACGTATATACAAGGGTGTGTCTTAAATTCATGATTATATTTTCATGTCGTTCGACTGATTTTTAGAAATGTTTTCTGTTTATTCCCACAACAATCCTTATCCCAGCGACTACACTTATTCCAAATACTGTCATTATTTATAGAAGCGCGGAAGTTTCGCATAGGTTCCCTGGTCGTTATTACAAGGTTTCTTTCCTTTCTGTATTTATTTTGAAACTTTAATTCGCGGTTGAGTTTATATTTAAGTCAAAATAAAATTGATACGCAATATATGGATACAGCAGCGGTTTGGCCTTCATAGAAGCGTCCCGAGACCGTCTCCTGATTTCATATGCACTAATTATAGAAGCTGCCTACAGGAAAATTAAAGAGACCTTTGGAGAAAAGAGAACCACTTGCATGAATATCAAGAGCTCAGATGGAAGCACAGTTCTAAGCAAAGAAGGGAAAGCAGAAAGGTGGAAAGAGTATATAGAGGTTCTATACAAGGGCGATGTTCTTGAGGACAATATTATAGAAATGGAAGAGAATGTAGACGAAGATGAAATAGGAGACATGATTACTGCGTGAAGAGTTTGACAGAGCACTGAAAGACTTAAGTCGAAACAAGGCCCCGGTAGTAGACAACATTCCATTAGAACTACTGACAGCCTTGGGAGAGTCAGGCCTAATAAAACTCTACCATCTAGTGAGCAAGATGTATGAGACAGGCGAAATACCTTCACACATATAGAAGATAGTCATCCCAATCCCAAAGAAAGCAGGTGTTGACAGATATCAGTTTCATAAGCCACGGCTGCAAAATACTAACACGAAAACTGGTAGAAGCAGACCTCGGGGAAGATCAGTTTGGATTCCGTAGAAATGTTGGAACACGAGAGGCAGCACTGACCCTACGACTTATCTTAGAAAATAGATTAAGGAAAGGCAAACCCACGTATCTAGCATTTGAAGACTTAGAGAAAGCTTTTGACTATGTTGACTGGACTACTCTCTTTCAAATTCTAAAGGTGGCAGGGGTAAAATACGGGGAGCGAAGGCTATTTACAATTTGTACAGAAACCAGATGGCAGTTATAAGAGTCGAGGGACATGAAAGGGAAGCAGTGGTTGGGAAGGGAGTAAGACAGGGTTGTAGCCTCTCCCCGATGTTGTTCAATCTATATATTGAGCAAGCAGTAAAGGAAACAAAAGAAAAATTCGGAGTAGGAATTAAAATCCATGGAGAAGAAATAAAAACTTTGAGGTTCGCCGATGACATTGTAATTCTGTCAGAGACAGCAAAGGACCTGCAAGAGCAGCTGAACGAAATGGACAGTGTCTTGAAAGGAGGATGTAAGATGAACATCAACAAAAGCGAAACGAGGATAATGGAATGTATTGGAATTAAATCGGGTGATGCTGCGGGAATTAGATTAGAAAATGAGACGCTTAAAGTAGTAAATGAGTTTTGCTATTTGGGAAGCAAAATAACTGATGATGGTCGAAGCAGAGAGGAAATAAAATGTAGACTGGCAATGACAAGGAAAGCGTTTCTGAAGAAGAGAAATTTGTTAACATCAAGTATAGATTTAAGTGTCAGGAAGTCGTTTCTGAAAGTATTTGCATGGAGTGTGACCATGTATGGAAGTCAAACATGGAAGATAAATAGTTTAGACAAGAAGAGAGTGGAAGCTTTCGAGATGTGGTGCTACAGAGGAATGCTGAAGATTGGATGGATAGATCACATAACTAACGAGGTGGTATTGAATATAATTGGAGAGGAGAGAAATTTGTGGCACAACTTGACTAGAAGAAGGGATAGGTTGGTAGGGCACGTTCTGAGGCATCAGGGGATCACCAATTTAGTATTGGAGGGCAGTGTGGAGAGTAAAAATTTTAGAGGGAGACCAAGAGATGAATACACTAAACAGATTCAGAGGGATGTATGTTGCAGTAGGCACTGGAAGATGAAGAAGCTTGCACAGGATAGAGTAGAAAGGAGAGCTGCATCAAATCAGTCTCTGGACTGAAAACCACAACAAAAACAACAACAACAATTATTTCCTTACACATCCTTTGTTTCCGACCTTGCACTGTCGTCGACACGCTCCTCACAACTTGTGACGTTCTTGGGAGGGTTTGTAACACGATGCGTTACATGAACATTCTGCAACATGTATCAAGGATTAGGAACTGAGTGCAGTGATCTTGATGGGTCACAGGAATGAAACTCCGTATGCGAATGGAACTAGGAAAATTGTAATACGGATGTCCTGTGTAGTAAAACGGGAAGTTCCTTTTGCCAAGCACTCCCAATGGTTTTCATATGGCGGACGGCGCGGGCATGTGACTGCAGCGATTTCGTCGCAAACAGCGATGGCTGCAGCAAGTGGAACCAGTGACTCCTTCTGGAGGCCGGCACCGTCACCATGGTGGAAGTGGTGGACAGTCCTCTGGCGCGCCTCAGACTGACGCTTCGACCGAGATGTCCGGAACAGCGGGCTGTTCCTGGAGGTGTTGGAGTAATTAGTTGCTGCAGGCAGACGAACGAGTGAGTTCTGGATAGAACCGTGATTGAGGGTCTCGAGAGTGCAGTGAGTGGTGTCTGCTCCTGGCCGGATGAACAGCGATCCCAGTGGAGGCGGAGAAAGGGGTTTCTGCATATCAAGAGGAGCACTACCCGAGTGCTTTTGCTGTTGTTGGCTGCACACTGGTGGTTTAATGATTGATACAGCACACTGCTTGGTATACGAGCAGTACATTCGAAGTGTTTGCTAGCGACCACAATCTGCAGGAAGTTTGCTTTTCATGTGACAAATTATGGTTGTTTATTCATGTCACACAGGAGTGTAGGTGTGTGTGCTCTGAGCGAGAGCAGTTCACTTTGTTAGCTATACACTGTGAACGTGATTAATTGTATTAATCTAAAGTATTGGTTTAAGCTACGCCGTGAACATGACTCAATTGTTAGCACAATTCTGCAGAGATTTAGTCTCGTTCTATGTGGATAACCAGTTGTTTGCGTTACTGTATTAGAATTTATTAAGACATTATGCATTGGTAGGTTGGTAGAGAGTTGCTTGTAGTACTGATATGGAGACGGTTGTAGCAGTAGACCAATGTGTTGTTTGTGTGTTATGACTCTAGTTAAGATTTTACAACATACGAGGGGCATTCAGTAGGTAATTGCAACACATTTTTTTCTCAAGCAATTTTGGTTCAACGACGCGGAATTTGTAATGGGACATTTCGTGGAATTTTCCCGCTTCAGCCCCAGTAGTTTCAAGAAGTGGCGCTGTAGTTAGCCTTCAAAATGGCGCCTGCAGTGGCGGTGCGTCCAAGCATAGAGCTATCATTGAGTGTCTTTCGGTTAAAAAAAATTGAGCATCGCAGATGTTCACAGGCGCTTGCGGAACCTCTACGGAGACATGACAATGAACAAAAGCCTGGCGAGTCGTTGGGCGAGACATCTGTCATTATCTCGAAAACATCGTGCAAACCTGTCCGATCACCCGTGTGCTGACTGGCCTAACACAGCTATGACTCCTACAGTGTTGGAACGTGCGGACACTCTCATTCGAGGTGATCGGCGGATAACAATCAAACACCACACCACACAACTGGACTCTCGGAAATCTGCGCACCCCAGAGGAGATCACAAAACTTTAATGGACTGTTCTTCCTCATCCACCCTATGACCTTAATCTCGCAACTTCCGACTTCCATCCGTTTGCCCCAGTTAAGGATGTACTCCGTGGGAAGCCCTCCTAGAAAGGTGGCGTAAGGACGTCTCATTGAACGGAGATGTTGGAAAATAGGGTTTTATAGCCAAAAGAGAGGGAAATAATACTGTGTTTTGGATACCTGAATAAAAACAATCTTTCTTCACAAAAAATAGTTGCAGTACTTATTGAGCGTTACTCGTAATACCATGTTTGTGAGTGAAACCTGGCGTACGTTCTTTTATGATTTAGGTTTATCTTCTCCAGTGAATCTGCTACTTACGCTGCAGTACGATATATAGCAGAAGTCGACGCATACGTATGCGTCCCCAGTACCCTTTCTGTGTGCTATGCCGTGCCATGGGAAGGAAGCGTGAGCTGCCGGGATGCTACGCGGTGCCCATAAACCAGGGAAATCCGAGACGCGACCGGAGGTCGGACGCTGGCGCACGAGTTTTACATATGGGATGCGGCGCCTAAAACGTGATATTGTACATCTCTGTAAACGCCACCGCCCACAGCTTCCAGTTGTGGCCGCTGCTGCTGCATGTCGAGTAGAAAGCCCCAGAAGTCTCCCACAAACAGTCTTTGGTTCCTGCTTTGAGTCTGTTACCTTTGTTTGATTCTTAAATACTTTCACGTTCATTACCGATCCTACGCTACAAGTAAATTAACCGAACGGAAATTAATTTGCAGACATTCCGCCCATTTGGAATGTCCGCATCTCGCTTCCGACCGCTTTCGCACTGGATCGCGAATTAGTACGATCCAATTTCAAATCCTTTTTCCATCACTTTAAATATCAGTTTTCTTAATTACTAAAAATGAGCTGTGGAGAGTGACTAGATGGTTCCTTTATCAGGAGCCGTATCGTACTAAATTATTTACCCTTGTTTATTGAGGATAATTTTGGTTGAACTTCATAAAATTACTGTGCAAACACATAGTAAAGGTGTGGAGTAACAGGCATATACCCTAAGGTGGTCTCATTGGATACCTCATAATATCGTGTCAGACCACCCATTGTCCAGCAGAGCGTACCATCCTGACGTGGCCTGGGCTCAACAAATTGTAGAAAGTACCTTTCAAAAATATTGAGCCGTGCAGTCTCTACAGTCAAACATAATTGCAAAAGCGTTGCTGGTGCAGTTCATATGAACGTGAATTATTTTTGGAAACGACACGGGAAACATTTGTGTACGACAATGTAAAGTTTTCGAAATCGTTATTTGTTAACTTTTAAGGTGTTCGAAAAGTGATAACGAGAATCCAAGAGCATTGTTACATGCATTGCTGTTAGACTGGCTCTCATGTGGTTCATTATTATAACGATTTATTTTCCTCGTTTTGAGAATGAGAACAATAAAAGTAGTGATGGTCCTTTATTTTGAGATCTTCATTGCAGAGATGTTGCTGAGATATTCCCATTTGCCATTCCACAATTCACTGATCAACGCTCGCATGTTTCTGGTTTGCAGTCGACGAAGAAGAAAACCAGTGGGGACACCGTGACAACTTTTTAAAGACACGAGGTAACCAAACTACCCCTTCTCTCAAACCAGGAAAGAAGGAAACGTGCTATATCTCTTAACTGCGAAGTGATCAACGTAGCCCTCCGCATGCAACAACAGCCTATGCTGTCAGCATGTCCTATATAGTAAAGTGTCACAATAGGAAGATACCATAACTCACCCTAATCAGTTAATCAGTTAGGAAGGCGTTGATTCCGCTACATTACCTCCTGTGGGAACACGTATCGCTGTTTTTAAACACCCTCAGTAATTGGATTCCTCTGTAAAGTTTCTGAATTTAAAACAAGTACCTCTTTGAAAAGCAAAATACCGTTGTAAGCTGCAGTGCTCATGCAGTGTATATGCTGCATGGCGGCACACAATAAGGAAAGATTACGAGAACGGCATGCTTGAAATACGAGGGCTGTTCAGAAGGTAGGGAACGTTTCCATCTGACGCCGCTAGGCACGCGCCGATCGCGTATATTTTGGTATGTGCGTGCTCGGCAGCTCAGTCGGCATCCATCCGTGACAGTGGCGTCTGGTTTGATCGATATTCGAATTTGAAATGTGCGCTGCAATCGAAAATCCTGCCGGTTGTGAGGTGCGGTCTGTGACATGGTTTTTGTTGGTAAAAAACATAAAACCTATAGAAATTTATCGTGAACTGTGCGAAGTGTACGGAAACAACGTAGTGAGTGAATGTTCCGTCCGGAAATGGTGCATTCGGTTTAAAAATGGCCGAACCAACGTTTGTAATGAAGAGAAGAGTGGACGCCCGAGCATTGTGAGCGACGATGTTGTCGCTAAAGTTGATGAAACGATTCGTGAAAACCGTCCCTTCACAATAACAGAGCTTTCGCTTTCTTTTCCACAAGTTTCACTTACTTTGGTGTTTGAAATTGTAACTCAAAAGCTAGGCTACCACAAATTTTGTGAATGAAGGGTGCCCAAAATGCTTATACAGCACCATAAAGAACAGCGAATGGGGGCAACGTTGCCATTTCAGGAGGCCTACCACAAACATGGTGATTCATTACTGGATCGAATCGTAGCCTGTGACGAGACTGTCCGCAGCTCGTGGTCGTGCAGTAGCGTTCTCGCTTCCCACGCCCGGGTTCCCGGGTTCAATTCCCGGCGGGGCAGGGATTTTCTCTGCCTCGTGATGACTGGGTGTTGTGTAATGTCCTTAGGTTAGTTAGGTTTAAGAAGTTCTAGGGGACTGAGGACCATAGATGTTAAGTCCCATAGTGCTCAGAGACTTTTTTTGTGACAAGACTTGGGTGAAACACGTCAATTGCGAGACAAAATTACAGTCCATGGAGTGGGTACACACAAGGTCCCCCCAAAACCAAGAAAATGTTTGCAAACTTTGTCAGCAAGGAAGCTGTAGGCGACAGTGTTTTGGGAAAGGCAAGGTGTGCTTCTTATTGATTTTCTCGAACGTGGAGCAACCATAAATTCTGCCCGGTACTGTCAAACTTTCAACAGCCTTAGAAGAGCAATTCAAAGCAAATGCCGAGGGAAGCTGACGTCCAAAATTTTGTCCTTGCACAACAATGCCCGACCTCACACGGCAAACCGCACTAAAGAACCCCTTAATTCACTCAAATGGGAAATTTTCCATCCGCCCTACAGTCCCGATCTTGCACCAAGCGACTTCCATTTGTTTTCCAAGATGAAGAACTGGCTTGCAACGCAGCGCTTTGATGACGACGCGGAACTCCAGGCGGGCGTGACTCGCTGGCTGAAGTCTCAGGCAGCAGAATTTTACGACGAAGATCTTTCAAAGCTTGTCCACCGCTATGATAAGTGCCTCAATGTGTTTGGTGACTATGTGGAGCTGGCCGGTGTGGCCGTGCGATTGTAGGCGCTTCAGTCAGGAACAGCGTGACCGCTACGGTCGCAGGTTCGAATCCTGCCTCGGGTATGGATGTGCGTGATGTCCTTACGTTAGTTAGGTTTAAGTAGTTCTACGTTCTAGGGGACTTATGACTTCAAATGTTAAGTCCCATAGTGCTCAGATCCATTTGAACCATTTGACTATGTGGAAAAGTAGTATGTCAGTCGTTCTTTCAGATGTATATAATAAAATGTATTTCTAGTACCCAGTTTTTTTAATGCCAAAACGTTCCCTACTTTCTGAATAGCCCTCGTAAATACGAATGCTAGGCAAGCATGCAGGATACGCTGTTGTATTTGACCACGAACGGCACCTGTGCGAAGTCCTAAATACGTCGCAGTTGTCAGTCGTGGTCAAAACAATGTTCTTTGTAGTTGTAAGTGCATTATGCCGGAGTTAAGTAAATTCAAACGTGGTAAATTGTTGGTGCTCGTATGTGGGGGGTTGACGTAACCAAGGGCGACGAAGCGTTTGATGTTTCAAAAGGCACTATATCGAAGATGTATACCACTTACAGGGAAAGCGGAAAAATCTCTTCTGGTAGGTCACAACGCGGACGAAAATGTGGGTTGAGTGATGGTGACAGAAGGGCACTGATGAGGACTGCGGCGAAAAATAGTATGATGATAGACGCTGAACTAATTTTCTCACTCGTGAATCCTTTCACTGCCGACCGGAGTGGCCGAGCGGTTCTAGGCGCTACAGTCTGGAACCGCGCGACCGCTACGATGATGCCATCGAAACTAGTAGTTGAACAGTCGGTAACCGTGCTACAGCTTCTCGGTGGTTGTGTCCTCCTCCTTCAAATACTTGGAAACTGTGGAGCACCACCTGCACATCTACATCTGCATCTACATGGATACTCTGCAAAACACATTTGACCGCATGGCAGGGGGTTCATCGAACCACCTTCACAATTCTCTATTATTCCAATCTCGTATAGCGCGCGGAAAGAATGAACACCTATATCTTTCCGTACGAGCTCTGATTTCCCTTAATTTATCGTGGTGATCGTTCCGCCCTATGTAGGTCGGTGTCAACAAAATATTTTCGCATTCGGAGGAGAAAGTTGGTGTTTGGAATTTCGTGAGAAGATCCCGTTTCAACGAAAAACACCTTTCTTTTAATGATGTCCAGCCTAAATCCTGTATCATTTCTGTGACACTCTCTCCCACATTTCGCGATAATACAAAACGTGATGCCCTTCTTTTAACTTTTTCGATGTACTCCGTCAGTCCTATCTGGTAAGGATCCCACACAGCGCAGCAGTATTCTAAAAGACGACGGACAAGCGTAGTTTGGCAGTCTCCTTGGTAGGTCTGTTACATTTTCTAAGCGTGCTGCCAATAAAACGCAGTCTTTTGCTGGCTTTCCCCACAACATTTTCTACGTGTTCCTTCCAATTTAGCCGGCCGCGGTGGTCGAGCGGTTCTAAGCGCTTCAGTCCGGAACCGCGCGACTGCTACTGTCGCCGATTCTAATCCTGCATCGTGCATGGATGTGTGTGGTGTCCTTAGGTTAGTTAGGTTTAAGTAGCTCTAAGTTCTAGGGGACTGATGACCTCAGATGTTAAGTCCCATAGTGCTCAGAGCCATTTGAACCATTTGAACCTTCCAATTTAAGTTGTTCGTAATTGTAATACCTTGGTATTTAGTTGAGTTTACGTCTTTTAGATTAGACTGATTTATCGTCTAATCTAAAAGCCATAAACTCAACTAAATACCTGGGTATTACAAAATAGATCAGTCTCAAAAGAGAACGAGACATTTTGATAGCGGTCACACAGTGACGGAAAAAAATCCTAACAAGAAGAAGTTGAGCGAGGTCAACGAAAGTTGGTAGGCAAGTTTCTACATCTGAAGGGAGACATACAAGAAAAATCAGATTTCACGCCAATCGCAGAGGAGTGGCGCTAGAAATGGCACGATGAGCGTGCAGATTAAGTTTGCTTTATATGTCCCTGTAACTGTCTGACAGCTGCCTTTGGGACTGGACGTAGTGAGGTGATGTTAGTCGACAATGCCTTTAAAATAAAGACAACATTATTAATAGGTCATTGAGTATGAATGAGACCGTGTAGTAGGGCTACGAGAAGCTAAACGTCCCTTCTGCGATATTCTATATATTGACAGAAATGTAGCCACTGCACACGATTGCTGGTAGTGGTGATCACTGTAAAAAGGCTAGCCTCCCCACTGCTACGTGGCACTGCCGAGAGGGAAGATCATCGTGCTCTGTGTATGGGTCTGGCGCTTCTATGTCTGCCACAGCAGTTCGAACAGCAGGTGGCACCACACGGAAGTAGAATGGAAATGAGCGTTTGGCGTCACTGGCCGGGAGGCCCCTTGCGCGGCAGGTCCGGCCGCCTCGGTGCAGGTCTTATTACAGTCGACGCCACATCGGGCGACCTGCGACCCAGTCGGGAACCGAACCGGGCCCGTACGACGGCAATTCGTCACGCTGACCACTCAGCTATCGGGGCGGACACGGACACAACGAACTGTTACAACTCGGCTACTCAAAGACAGCTCCGAGTTAGGCGCCATGTACCGTGCATTTCTCTGACTCCAAACGCCGTTTGTGACTTCAGTAGTGTCAAGCGAAAAACCATTGGAGGGTAGGATATTGTGTTTTCTGATGAAAGTCGTTTCTGCGTCGGTGCCAGTGATGGCAATGTATCGGATAGAAGGAGAACAAGACAGGGTCTGAAACCAACTTGTTTGTGGCTTACACATCCTGGATATAACCTGGAGTTATGGTCACTAGATCTGTCACGAATCGAGGACGTATGGTACACCATTGGGTGAGAACCGTATATCATCCATATCCCCCTACTGACCGACTAATTGCAACAGGCACGGAAATCCTTCCCACTAACTTACCTCTATCACCTGTACGACTCAATGCATGCATCTTTGCATGCTTACATTCAACAACACATCAAAAAAGTTTTGCATCATCCCGGTTCCCAGAACTCATGAAGATAAATGTTGCCTGTGGATATTGTATCACAGACACAGTCACTCTGACTGTTCAAACATGTCACTAACCCCCCCCCCCCCCCCCCCCCGCCCAATGATGCAAACAACCATGCATGAGCATCGTCTATCAGACAGAGGGGGTCCGACAGCCGATCAGTTCCAGTCATTCCACCAGGAAGGAGGCACACGGCTCGTATTGCCTGTCGCTCAACCATGCCTAGACGGTCAGTACCGCGGTTCTATTGTGTCCGCATTGTCACTTTGTGCCAGGAAGGGCTCACAACAAGGGAAGTGTCCAGGCGTCACAGAGTAAACCAAAGCGGTGTTGTTCGGACATGGAGGAGATACAGAGAGACAGAAACTGTCGATGACATGCCTCGCTCAGGCCGCCAAAGGGCTACTACTACAGCGGATGACTGCTACCTACGAATTATGGCTCGGATGAGCCGTGACAGCAACGCCATCAAGTTGAATAATGCTTTTCGTGCAGCCACAGGACGACGTGTTACGGCTCAAACTGTGCGCAATACGCTGCATGATGTGCAACTTCACTCTCGATGTCCATGGCGAGGTCCATCTTTGCACCACACCACCATGCAGCGCGGTACAGATGGACCCAACAACGTGTCGAATGGCTGGCCGCTGTGGCCGTGCGGTTCTGGGCGCTTCAGTCTGGAACCGCGTGACCGTTACGGTCGCAGGTTCGAATCCGGCTTCAGGCATAGATGTGTGTGATGTCCTTAGGTTAGTTAGGTTTAAGTAGTTCTGAGTTCTAGGGGACTGATGACCTCAGATGTTAAGTACGTCGGCCGGAGTGGCCGAGCGGTTAAAGGCGCTACAGTCTGGAACCGCACGACCGCTACGGTCGCAGGTTCGAATCCTGCCTCGGGCATGGATGTGTGTGATGTCCTTAGGTTAGTTAGGTTTAAGTAGTTCTAAGTTCTAGGGGACTTATGACCACAGCAGTTGAGTCCCATAGTGCTCAGAGCCATTTGAACCATTTTGTTCAGTCCCATAGTGCACAGAGGCAGACGATCGTCGGAGACGTGTTTGGGGTCAACACGGTCAGGGTGAACGCCTGTCCAGCGAGTGCAGCAAGGTGGTGGTTCCCTGGTGTTTTGGGATGGCATTATTTGGGGCGGACGTACTTCGCTGGCGGTCATGGAATTCGGCATAACGGCTGTACGATACGTGAATGCCATACTCCGACCGCTGGTGCAACCATATCGGCAGCATATTGGCGAGGAATTCATCTTCACGGACGACATTTCGCGCCCACATTGTGCACATCTTGTGTATGACTTCCTTAAAGGTAACGACATCGCTCGACTACAGTGTCCAGCATTTTCTCCGGGCATGAACCCTATCCAACATGCCTAGTATAGATTGCAAAGGGCTGCTTATGGGCGATGTGACCCACCAACCACTCTGATGGATCCACTCCGAATCGCTGTTGAGGAGTGGGACAATATGGACCAACAATGCCTTGATGAACTTGTGAATAGTATGCCACGACGAATACAGGCATGCATCAATGCAAGAGGACGTGTTACTGGGTATTAGAGGTACCGGTGTGTACAGAAATCTGGACCACCACCTCTGAAGGTCTCGCTGTATGGTGGTACAACATGTGTGGTTTTCATGAGCAATAAAAAGGGCGGAAATGATGTTTATGTTGATCTCTGATTCAATTTTCTGTACAGTTTCCGGAACTCTCGGAACCTAGGTGATGGAAAACTTTCTTTGATGTGTGTATACCAGAGTTTCACGTTTGCAACGGTTTTTCTCGCGCTTAAATTAACTGTAAACTTGCAATGTTAATCACTTAAATATATTACCTAGACGAAAGCATTCCCGAAATTTCATTACCCTACATCAATCAACCCTTGGTGTTGGAATTTTTTTCCATCAGTGTGTATCGCTGTTTTAACGAAAAGAAATGCATCAATCGAACAGTAAGAATGTCTTCAGCGCGTGATGATTGAGTACGTCGTGGTGACCTTGGAATGAAGGATGTAGGTGAAGTAAAAACGTGAGCTACAGGATTAATAATGGAATCGTATCACGTTTTGGGGCAGCGGCTATGACCCAGGTTCTTTTTCCGATAGGGCGAAGGAAATAAAAGCTACAGAATGGGCGTGGGGTCGGCGCGCTCCCCCGCGCCTGTCGCAGCAGGGCGCGGAGTGAAGTTCTTAGTGCGATGAGCGCACGCTCCAGTAAACCGGGGCGTGCAGCGATAAATCACCCGCTTATCCCGTGTATCGACAGGCGGGCACGCGCCGTCTTTCTACATGACGACGCAGCGGTTGCCGGCCACCGAAACACTGTGCTGCACTCTCCCCCAACCCTGTTCCTCTCCGTGTCAGAACTACCCGTGGCTTTCGGGCCAAGGAAATTGAAATACAGCTGACTCGGCAATGTACAGCGCGACGCGGGGCAATGTAACTCCCGAAAGTGTTTCACTCTGTTCAGTACCACGCCAGCGCTATCGTATAAGGTGTGGAAAGTTATTTGTGACAAGACTGAGAATTTTTCGGTAAAGGGGATGCAGCATGTTATCTTGGATGAAGAGTCATCGGCAGATGTAGAACTAACTTCAGGCTTCCGCAGGGGAAGTGTTCGTGATGTGCGATGCATATTAATAACACAGCACACAATAATAACAGCGTCTGGAATAATAACCGAATGGCTCCTCTTGTGGCCGAAGCGGCCGTGCGGTTAAAGGCGCTGCAGTCTGGAACCGCAAGACTGCTACGGTCGCAGGTTCGAATCCTGCCTCGGGCATGGATGTGTGTGATGTCCTCAGGTTAGTTAGGTTTAACTAGTTATAAGTTCTAGGGGACTAACGACCACAGCAGTTGAGTCCCATAGTGCTCAGACCCATTTGAGCTCCTCTTGTAAATAATTTACTGAACGACTGGTTTCGTGGCCTAGAAGTCACATCATCAACTTAAATCTGTTACATTCAGAAAAGCGTTCGCTACAATTGTGGTTGAATTATAGTTTCAATCTATAGTGAAAAACAGAGCAAATTACTTACTGACATGGTAAATCATGACATCGAAGTTATAACATAGACGGGACCGAACATTCCTTCTCCATGAATAAATGACACAGTTTGCAAAAAGTGGTTCAAATGGCTCTGAGCACTATGGGACTTAAATTCTGAAGTCATCAGTCCTCTAGAAGTTAGAACTACTTAAACCTAAGTAACCTAAGGACATCACACACATCCATGCCCGAGGCACGATTCAAACCTGCGACCGGAGCGGTCGCGCGGTTCCAGACTGTAGCGCCTAGAACCACTCGGCCACTCCGCGCAGTTAGCAGATCGTCAGGTAAGCAGAAAGTATGGTTCCACGGTTCATCAAGCGCCGCCGTTTTTTTAAACTGTAAGAACCGCCGAGAAATATCCTGCCATCAAACGCGATAAAAGACCAGTAATGTGCTAGAACTTCCAGTCGAAAATTAAAATTAAAAATACCTACCATGAATCCAAACGGACGACAGTAGGCCAAACACAATCGATTAACCATTAGATATAGAGGACAATCTATCCAGAGCGCCTAAAAATTTAGGAAAATGTGGGAGGCACCAATAAGAATTCACTTAGTAATAAAAACAGGATAAACACGATAATTGATGGGGAAATTTGTGTGAAAATGACGTATCATATATACAGTAGACCGCAATGCATGGAGATGCAGGCGGATAATTGCCCACCTGTGGACAAAGCGATAAGCCGTGTCGGTGGCGGAAATCTGCTCTATGCATGCGCAATGGGGCATTATGACCTATAAGAAATTCGCGTCGCTCGGTCAGTTAAGAGACAAAAAACATTAGTAACCTGCCCCGAATATTTTTATAATTTAACGGATTTAATCTAATGGTGTGGCTTCTAGGGTACGAATCCGAACAGTAAATAAATTATTTACAAGAGCAGCCAAGCGGTTATTGTTCAACATGTCTGCTTATGGCTACGGTTATCCCTCGTGCATGGTAGTGAATAACAACAGCATTGTACCTTTTGCAGTTAATGCAATTATAAAAAATTTCCTGTCATCGTGGCAGGCAGTTGCAGCAACCAGTTTAAAAGTGTTTCAGAACAAAAACAGTCTCGGTTACGAAGTTATTTAATGTCACTTCAATTATCTACAGGGTGCCAAGGAGGAATGGTCAATATTCAGGGATATGACAGGAACGATCATTCGAAACAAAAATATCTAGTAAATATGCGCTCTAAATTGCAATGAATTTTAAACACCCATTATATGGATGTTGATGTGTATATAAAAACGCCATCAGGATACCGAAGAAACCCAAAGGAGAGAATTGAATCAGGAATGTCTTAGGTCCAAGTTATACTGAAAACGGAACATACACTGAAGCAAATAAAGAAATTCAAAGTATAGCCACATCTATTTTTGGATATGAAAAAACGAAGGCTAAAATTGTATCGGCGTTTTTCCTCAGTCTTCTGACTGGTTTGATGCGGGCCCGCCACGGATCCCTCTCCTGTGCTAATCTCTTCGTCTCAGTGTAACACACGCTAAATATGACCTCAGTTAGTTCCTGGATGTGTTTCATTCTCCGTCATCTTCCACACTTTTTACCCTCAACAGCTCCCTCTGGTACCATGGGCGTTATTCCCTGAGGTCTTAACAGATGTTCTATCATTCTATCCCTTCTTCTTGTCAGTGCATTCAGTTTATTCATTTCTTTGCCGATTCAGCTGAAAACCTCTTTATTGCTTCCCCTATCAGTCCACACAATTTTCAACGTTCTTCTGAAGCCTCACATTTCAGATGCTTCTATTCTCTTCTGCTCCGGTTTTCACACAGTCCGTGATTCACTAGCATACAGTGCTGTGCTCTAAACGTACATTCTCAGAAATTTCTTCACCAAATTAAGGTTCAAATGGTTCAAATGGCTCACAGCACTATGGGAATTAACATCTTAGGTCATCAGTCCCCTAGAACTCAGAACTACTTAAACCTAACTAACCTAAGGACATCACACACATCCATGCCCGAGGCAGGATTCGAACCTGCGACCGTAGCAGTCCCGCGGTTCCGGACTGCAGCGCCTAGAAACGCACGGCCACCGCGGCCGGCTCAAATTAAGGCTTATGTTTGTGTTTGACACTAATAGACTTCTCTTGGCCAGGAAGGCCCTTTTTGCCATTGGCAGTCTGCTTTTGAAATCCTCCTTGCTCCGTCCGTGATTGGTTATTTTGCTGCGTATGTAGCAGAATTCCTTAACTTCATCTACTTCGTGATCATAAATTTTGATGTTAAGTTTCTCGATATTCTCATTTTTGCTCCTTCTCATTACCTTCATCTTTCTTCGATTTAGTCTCAAGCCATATTCTGTACTCACTGGACAGTTCACTCTATTCAACAGATCCTGTTACTGTTCTTCATTTTCAGTGAGGATAGTAATATCGTCAGCGATCTTTATCATCGATATCCTATCACCTTGAATTTCAATCCCACTCTTCAGTTTTTCATTTATTTACATCATCCCTTATTCGACGTGTAAATTGAAGAGTAAGCTTGAAAGACTACATCCCTTTCCTTCACTGATTTTAATGCGTGCAATTCGTTTTTTGTCTTCTACTATTCTTGTTCCCTCTTGGTTCTTGTATATGTAGTATACTATCCGTCTTACCCTATGGCTTACCCCCAATTTTTCTCAGGATTTCGAACATCTTACACCCTTTTACGTTGTCGAACGCTTGTTCCAGGCGAACAAATCCAATGACCGTGTCTTCAATTTTCTTCAACCTTATCAACTGCATCATCAGAAACCGACTCTCTTGTGCCTCTGGCGCCTTTACCCTTACTACAGACTAACTGATAGTCATCTAACAGATCCTCACTTTTCTTTTCCTTTCTTTTGTGTAATAATGTTGTCAGAAACTTGGATGCATGAGCTGTTAAGCAGATTGTGTTGTTAATTCTCGCACTTGTCGGCTTCTTGAAGTCTTGGGATTTGTGTGGATGATGGTTTTACGAAAGTCTGATGGTAGATCGACTGTCTCAGACAGTCTACACACCAACGTTACTATTCATATTGTTGCCACTTCCCTCGAATGGTTTTAGAAATTCCGATGCAATGTCACCTGTCCATTCCGCCTTATTTATCTTAACTCTTTCAACACCCTTTTATATCCCGATTCTACTACTGAATACCCATATCATCTAAATCGACTCCTGTTTCTTCTTCTGTCACGTCAACAGACCAGTCTTCCCATTCATAGAGGCCTACCACGTACTCTTTCCACCTATCCGCTCCCTCCTCTGCATTTAAGAGCTAAATTTCCGTTGCACTCTTAATGTTACCACGCTTGCTTTTAATTTCACTGGAGTTTATTTTGACTTTTCTGTGTGCTGAGTCAGTCTTTCCGATAGTCGTTTCTTTTTCGTTTTCTTCACATTCCTCATGTAGCCTTCGCTTCCCTGCATTTTTTTATTTACTTCATTCCTCGGCGGCCGGCCGGTGTGGCCGAGCGGTTCTAGGCGCTTCAGTCTGGAATGCGCGACCGCTACGGTCGCAGGTTCGAATCCTGCCTCGGGCATGGATGTATGTGATTTCCTTAGGTTAGTGAGGTTTAAGTAGTTCTGAGTTATAGGGGACTGATGACCTCAGATGTTAAGTCCCATAGTGCTCAGAGCCATTTGAATCATTCGTCGGCGACTTATATTTCTGTATTCCTGAATTTCCCCGAACACTTTTTTACTTCCTTCTATCGTGAGTCTACTGAAATATTTCCCCTGTAAATCACGGTTCCTTTGCAGTTGCTTTCCTTGCATCTTCGTTTTTCTCTGATTTTTTCTGTGATTGTCCAGTTTTAGAGACTTGTGTTCCTCTTTAACTTAACTGCCTATTGAGATACTCATAATTGCAGTATTTGTAGCCTCAGAGAATATGGAGCTATCTATTCATCCCTTAGTACTTACGTATGTAAAATCCTCCTGTATCTCACATTCTCCAAGTATAGCTCCACCTCGTGTGATTCTTGAGCAGAGTATTCGCTATTACCATCTGAAATTTATTGTAGGGCTCATTGAGACTTTCTCCTCATTCATTCCTACTACCAAGCCCACATTCTCGGGTAATCCTTTCTTCTGCTCCTTCCTCTACAACCGAATTTCAGTCTCTTTATGCACTGAATTACTCATTCAGTTTCCTCATAAACAGGTGAAAGTTAAACTTCCAAAATGCTGTAGAAATAACACCACTGGTTAGAATGACGTCAAATTGCAACGGAATATTACCGGGAAAGGGGGAAAACGTATGGCCGAAGTAAAAAAAAACAGTGTGAAAATTGATCAGTAGGTGGCGATGTATGTTTCAGGATACGTAAATGAAAACACCTGTCATGCACACGATCCATTGAAGTTGGTATAAACACACCGGGTACAGAGCTTTTCCTCCTTTCGCGTCTGCGACGTTCGCCGTGAATGTATGAATGCAGGATCGCGTTCTGATTGTGAAGCTTTATTACAAGAATGATGACTGTGCACACGTCGCTCTGCAGAAGTTCCGGACACTGAAGGGTTTGAAAAAAGGCATTCGTCCGATGACTGCCGTGGGTCTGGAGAAAAGATGGGTCCTTTTGGTATGCAACCTGGTAGAAGGAGGAAACAAATTGATTCGTCAGTGGTAGCAATGGCCACAGTAATGCAGGAGGAGACGAATGTTGGTGTGCAAACGTGTAGTGCACGGAGAATTGCCCGAAAATTGGGCATACCCGTGAGCACGGTGCTTAAAATCCTGCGAAACATCCTTCTTTGCTATCCATTCAAAATTACCCATGTGCCCGAGTTGCTTTCTGTTGACATTCCAGCAAGAGAGACCGTTGCTTTAGAATTTCTTGCTCACATCTAAGTGGACAATGATTGGCCGTGGAAGATTTTGTGGACAGACGTAGCCCACTTCCATCTGACAGGATATGCCAATATTCAGAATTGTTGAATACGGGCAACGGAAAATTAACATGTAGATCAACCAGTATCACTTCATCCTGAAAAGTTCACTGTGTGGTGCTGATTTACGGCGTCATTTATCATAGGGCCATATTTTTTTCGAAGAGACAGGTGCTTCCTGCCCTGTTACTTGTACCGTCACTGGTAAGCGCTGAGTGTCTTTTGCGCAACCACGTCATTTAAGCTCTCCAACAACGTGGATGTGTGGATGGGATCATTTTTTTATGTAAGATGCCCCACCTTTGCATATTGCAAATTCAATTAAGCAGCTGTTGAAGGGTAACTTCGGAAATGCTAGAATTATCAGCCGCTATTTCCCTACAGCCTGGCCGTCCCAATCACCTGATCTTAATCCGTGTGACTTCTGCCTGTGGGGCTATCTGAAATATGTTGTGTTCAGTGTTCCAATTGCAAACTTATCTGCATTGAAGGCAGACATTGCGCAACACTTTCTGACCCCTGAAACACTTCGACCAGTTGTGGAACATGCTGTTTCTCGATTTCAACTTGTTGCAGAAAACGGTGGACAGCGTATTAAACATGTTTTGCGCCATTCACATGGAAATTAAAAATCCGATCTGATTTTGATTGATTCTTTTAATGCCGTTTTTGGTCTCAGGAAGATTAAAAACCAATGTGATTGATGCTTTTTATGCGGTTTTTGGCCCCAGGACAGTTAAAAACCAATGTTAGTGATGCTTTTTATACGGTTTTTGGCCTCAGAACAATCAAAAACCTATGTATGTGATGCTTTTTATGCGGTTTTTGGCCTCAGGCAATTAAAAACCGATTTTTCCCGTCTGATGTGATAAGACCTTGCCGTGGTGAATGGGCTTACGTAACTATGTAACTAACAGTTACCTGTACACCCATGCACACTGAGTAGTACAGTTTGTTTAACGTCAAACGTACACCTTAGGCATTGTTGTATGATTCATTTGTCATTTTTAGTCGACCACTATTAAATTATGATGCTTACAGCGTCATCTATAGCTACGTTTTGTAACTATTTATTTTTCTTCTGCCATACGTTACCCCCCTTCTCCGATAATATTCCGTTGCAATTTGACGTCATTCTGACCAGCGGTTTGAAAGTTTAACTTTCTATATCTCTTCGTCTTCTGCGTGTGCTGTCGGTATTATGCTTGAACTATTGTCGTCGGTGCTGGTTTCTGTCGTTTCTGATGAGAACAACCCTACAAAAGAACTTTTCATAGTAACTCGCTCTCTGTCTTACTTTCCTGTTCGTAACGAATTTTAATCCCC